>NC_045478.1:18520685-19983185 GCF_009650955.1 Corvus moneduloides
AGTGAATAAGCAAACCTGGAAGATTTCAGAGTGACTGATGGCTCCCAGTCTGTGAAGGGGACAGGACAAGATGGCAACAAAAGCAAATATGGACTTCACTAGACTGGCAACAAATGGTAACAGTACAAACGTGGTTGAAATAGACAATTTTTGGAGCATCTAGCAGGAAATATTAGCATTTGGATGTCACCCTTATCTGGGAATGGTGTGCACTGATTTACGAAAGCCCACTTTTCTCATTTGTGGTTACTAAGAACACTACATTTGTATTAATCAGGTAAAAGAGCTGTAAGGTGTATAATATTTGCAATAAAAAAGTTAGAAACCAAATGCTATAGTAATTTTGTATATCTGCTTTTTAAAAAGAATTTTTAAAAATATTTTAAAGTGATATGGATTTTCTAAGACTTCAGGGACACTACAACAGCAAAGGATGAACATTTTTTTTTTTTCCAATTTAATTTTAAGGTTTTTTATTCAAGGCTGGAAATAGATAGATAGTCCTTCAATATACAATCAGCCATACACACTTCTCACAATCTTAAAATGAGTTTTTAATTTTATTATTATTTCTTCTACCAAGATGGGTTTTCTTGTTTATTTCAGGCTGTGGTTTTTTGCCTTATGTCTGCTTTTGAAAAGAATATCAACCCATTCTGTCTGTCATATGGCTTATTTGAGAGGAGACTAAATCACTCCAAATCAATGTTAACTGTACATAGACAAAAGAACAAATAATTACTTTTGAGATTTTGTCTAAAATTAATCAAATGTTTTAAGCTCCCAAAAGTTTTTTTTTTTTTGTTGTTTTCAGGTACATAACTTTAGCTTTATGAAACATCTACATCCATGTAATTATTTGGATATAAATGCTGGTAAATGCATGTTCTTGAAAATAAAATGCCTGCACAAATATTGTATGCAACATAACCTGCAGATCTTTTTCCTAAAAATCTGTTTGGTGAGCTAAGTACTTCATAATATTCGTGGCTTGCACATTAAAAAGTGACATTTTTTGAGCTAGTGCTTCAAAAGTAACTCAAAATTTGATCTCTGAACAAAGCACAAGTTATTGGAAAGTGCTGCCTCATTTCAGGATACAAACAAAAGAAAAACAGAACTTTGAGGACACAGAGCAATCCAAGACCATTTGCCCATTTTTTTAAATCTCTACCTCCCCTTCAACTTAAATCCTTCAATTTTATGTTGTATAAAGGTAGTTCAGTTAAAGGCAAATTCTTCCCAAATTATGTTTCTGTAAAGGCCACTGTTCACCAAAAATTGTTTTCAACAGGTCTCTCTGTCCCCTTGTCAACAGACAGGCAGCCACCATGATTTTTCTCAGGATAGACCTATTATTTGTCTGATTTGTCCTTTACTTCCACTACAGACATTTCATTGCTGGCACCACCACTCACAGGAGCTTTTAGTACAGCTGCACGACCATCATCACTCCCTGGCTGTGGTTTTCTCTATTTGGTGTTGCACAGTCTGTGCTGCAACATTTTCCCTGCTAAATGATCTACTTTTTCTAACCTCATGTGTAGGAGTTTTGTATTCCTCTGACCTTCATTCATACCTGACAGACTTTTAAGGGTAGAGACTTTGTGGCATTTCAGTACAGCAATGAAATAGGAAGGCACTTTTGGCCTTTTACTCCCAGATTTATGCTGAATGATAACATATGAAAAATATGCCTGTACTTAGAAATTGTATAAGAGTTTCTGGGATGCTAACACTGTTTTACTTGTATATTGATGTATTAGTGTGTCACATGGAGAAAAGTCTAGTAATATGACATTATTGACCACCACATCACATTCAAGTTATATTTTCCTTTTGGCAATGGAGCTAGAATTGTTGGCTCTAGGGCCTATGTGAATAATATCTGCCTTTAAATATTGTATAAATGAGAAAAAGGTCTGTTTTCTACAATATTTGCCAGGCTCTCACATGGATTTCTGAAAAGCTAAGTCAAAATAAATCCATGGTTATACAACTCAAGACTGGACAGGGGAAGGAGAATGTAATGTAAAAGTGAACAGAGAAACTTATGGTTGCATACCATAACGGTTTGTGTGTATATGCACAGTCCTGTGAAGTGCTGGATAGAGCTGGGACTGCTCTTATATAAAATCATTATGGCTGAGTAATAACAGCTTTCCTTGAGCAAAGGAGCAGAGACAAACACAAGCTTTTGATGAGCAGTGACATCCAGCTGCATGTCCTCCCATCGACTGTGAGGCTGAGAACAGTACAGAGGGGTAACAAACACTAATGCTTTGTCAAGGGAGTTGGAGCAACCTAGGAGATGCAGCTTTGTTAATGAGCCCTGGAAATTTTTTTCCTGGAAGATTGGTGCTTTCAGAACAGCAGATTCTGAACTTTCTGGTCTGCATTGCTGGGATGTTCCAACTGTCCACTGTGTCCCAGACCCTGTCAAATGCAAAGTCCTCTGTGCCCCAAAGTCCTTTAAAAGAAGACAAGAGTCTTCTCTAGACCTGTAGTCTATCTTTGGAATGTTTCCCAGTGAGCATGTGCAATATTTCTCCCAGATGAATCTCTTCTCTTGCAAGATGTTGGTGCTGTGCTGGTTCAAAATGTGGATCTAGGTAGCCCATTATTGACAGGTGAAAAACAAGAATGTGGAATTGATTAGACAACTTACTTCTGCTTTGCTTCCTAATTAATCAGGTGATAAAGCACCTAATATGATAGTAAAAGTAAATAAGAACATGGATAACTGATTCCAAACCTTAAAAGGATTTAATGATCTGTACCCTGCTAAAACAAAATGGAATAGTCTCTGCTGACAGTTATACTCTTGCAGCTGCTTGGAAGCCAGGAGGACTGTGTGATGTTACGGCCACCAGATTTAACCCATTGTGTGTAAATCAAATGGGGATTTTCTGGCAATGGCTAAATATCTCAGACAAAGTAAATCCACATAGGACTGCTGGCAGCAACATTTGAAAGGAAGGAAAGGATGGAAAGGATGGTACCTGGACTTGGAAAAGGCTGGGAAAACACTAATGGACATGTATGAAGATTATGCTCCAGATGAAATATTTTCTCTCTCCTCTCCTCCACCCCTTCCTCTTGTCCTCTTTTTTGTCCGTCCTTCCTTCCTTCCTTCCTTCCTTCCTTCCTTCCTTCCTTCCTTCCTTCCTTCCTTCCTTCCTTCCTCCCTCCCTCCCTCCCTCCCTCCCTCCCTTCTTTTTATCTCTCTCTTTTCCTCTTTCCCTCTCTCTTTTTCTCTCTCTCTCTTTGTAACCTTTTCCCATTTTTAAAATTCAAAATTGTTTTAAAGAAGAAAAGAAATTGACCAAGGAAGTGGGACATGGGCTATAAAGCAAGCAACACACTACCACTCAATTAATTTTCATTTACATTTCTACAAACTCTTTACCTATAACCTCTCAAAGCCATTTTTTCTGAGAAGTCTGTGAAGACACACAATGGCTCTCTGAGGTTGCTGTTTTATCCCTGTTTTAAACCTGCATAAAGACACACGAAGTTCAGGCTGTAGCCCACACATAAAAGTATCAGCATGGTGTTCCCCAATGGCTCCACTTTTTACCTAGTTTTCTGTGTGGTTAATTTAGGTCTAAATGCTAATCTAGCTGTGTAATGTGGATTTCATCATACTTTAGACACCAAAAAATCAGGTATTTAAGACAAATTTATTATTCATGCTCCCATTGTGGTAAAGGAAGAGAGACATGCTTTCAATGGAATGATTCTACCATCTAAAGATGGGTATCAGGTATCTGAGATTTGTAGGGTAAATTGCCCCCAGGAGATAAAATAATTTACTTTAACTAGAGATGGAGCTTTATAGACAACCAGCTTAGATTTGGGGTTCATATAAATATAATGGAGGCAGACATCATCCTAAAACTCATCAATGTCTTTATGATATTCCTCTCCTAAATTTGGAAATGAATCTCATAATTTTGGTCACTGATTTCTAGCATGCTGTGATTGCAATGCACAACTCTCTCTGCTTTCCTGGCAAAATGGGAAAAAAATAATCCAAAAATCCAATGCCTTAGGAGCACTAGGAGTTCTATTTTATAAATACCAGAGTAGTTTTCAGATCAAATAGTGGCAGTAGGAAGACTGACTACAGAACACTATAGACCAGTGTGTTACAACCTGAATATGCATTAAGTGTATTACCACAGGTACTGACACCTCCATCTACCCAAAACTAGTTCTGGATAAAAGCCATGCAAGTTATTAAGCAGAAAAGTAACCGCTGAAATGCAAAGCTGCATAGGCCTGAGGGTAAATTCCACAATCTCACTTCTGTGAGATGACCATTTTTACCAAATTTCTGAGTCAATGAAATAAAAAAAATGTAAGCGCTGTTTCAGACATTGACTCAGCTGAATGCATCAAATATTATACATTATCTATTGCAGCTCTTGATTTGTGAAAGTGTATTGCTCAGACTGTTCTCTCTTCTTCTCTCTTCTCCATATTCTCTTCAATTTCTTCTACATATTTGAGACATTTAGACGAGAATTTAAATATCTTTTGTTTACATAGTATGTTTTATAATCCTAGAGTACTTCACAAATTTAAGAACAGAAAGCAGAAATTCTGAGCCAGATTGCAGCTGGCTTTTCTTACACATGCAAGGCCAGACCTTCCCCCCAGGCATCCCTCCTCCCAGTTGCAATCCATGCAATCTTCTGACTGAAAAGAATATTACACACAAATACCACCTGGACAAAGAAGTGGTCAGAAAGAGGAAATACTGTATGCTGTTTTATTTGACATCAAGTGAGAGTTTCCTGCACAGGGGAGTGTATAAACAATCCTCCTTGCTGTACGCTGGTATCATTTCCCTTGTAACCCACTCACAAAAATCTTCAAGGAGGTCACATATGTATGTGTATGTGTATCTATACATGTAGATGTGTTTGCTTTCATCATTTAAAATTAAAAGAAATAATAAAATGCTAGAGAATTTTCCACAAGATCTGCTGTCAATAATGTGTAACAGTAACACACAGCAATTTAGGAAGACAATTTTCATTTGTTCTTTAAGCAATTGGGGGATTTTAGAGAGGTGAAACGTAATTACCTCTTACAAACCGGGCAACAATGCTTTCATTAATTTCATTTGAATATTATCTTTCATTACAACAGCTCTACAGACTTCTGCAGCTATGAATTTTGAATTACCCACTGGAAAGTGTAGTTTATAACCGTGTAAGATTAACCTTAACTAAAAAAAAAAACATATTATTTTATGTTTATTGACTTGTAGGGGTTTGAGTCTAAGCAAATTAGTTCTATTGGCTGAGAAGTACTTTCAATGCTCATTAAAGGAACACCTACTAGTAGCAAAAATTCAAGCAGTTGTATGTGCATACAGTGTAACATTCATGTGGCTTCTCTGACAGGTTTTTTAGGTATTTCCTGTTGTTTATCCCTTTGAACTGCATGAACTGCATGAACCGATATTTCTAAATTAATATATCAACTGAAAAAAAAAAACCCACAAAAAACCCAAAACCAATCAGTGAACAAACAGATTACTTGTGGAAATTAACTTTTTGAACCATTGAAGGAAATATTTGTTTAATTTGGGGATATGTATTTGTGGAGCTAGAGCTTTTCCATGCATGATGCTTAAGTTAGCTTTCAAGAAGGATAAATTGTCTTTTTTTTCATCTGCAAAACTAATCTGAAATGCATGTAGTCTCCAAAAGTAAATAGACTGCTCACACACAGTGCTACCACTGCTGAACTCGGAATTCTCTCTACTAAGAACACTGCTTTTCTTGGTGAGATTCAGAGGGGAAATGTCCATTTATGCCAGTAGGATTTACACGTCTAAAATGTTTGTTGACACTTACAAAATACAAACTTGCTGAAAACTAAACTCAGAGATGAGGTTCTCTGCCACAGGATTAAAGTAATGGGAGGAATCTGCATGGAAAGCAGATGACACATTTTGGGCTAGCTCTCTGTGAATTGTCCCTTCTGTGCTAAGGTGCTGTGTGGTCTCTGCTTCACTGCCTCACGCTGCAGCCATGCTACAAAGGCAAAGCTGAAAGCCAATATTCAAATGAGGCCTGAAACCGAAATACTATTTTTCTCCATTAGAGGGTGGTCCCTCCTCATCACGGTTCAGTTCCACTGGCAGCAGGAGAAGACCTGCAATGCAGTGAGCTGCGTCGGAGATGACACATGAATCAGGAGATGTCTGCGCCCTTCCTCCTCACGCCTTACGTTCCCTTTTGAATGTAGCTGTTAGAGAAAAGAAGTACGTGGGCACAGGCCAGTTCCAAGCCCACATGCAGTACCTGCTTTTATCCATATGTTATGTATGCACACAAACGAGGGCACCTGCACATACATGCATTTGTGCCATGTAAAGCAGCTTAAGAACAGCTTTGCTATAGCATCCGTAGCTGAATTCGCCATTGCACAATTATTCTTCTGTCAATAACATCCACTTGATTTCAGACATGCTAATAAACTGTACACATTTTAAAAAACCCCACATGTGGCACAAATATATAAGTGTATGCAAATAATTTATTAGAAATAAAACCTTTACATTGAGGTGAACTCGTGATTAGGAATTTGAAAGCCAGAGATTACCAAAATGCTGCTTGCCAAACAAATCTTGCTGCACTCTCATGTGAGTCTGACCAATATAAAAAGCCTTTCACAACATGATTGCGTTCATTATTGTAATACCCTAATTCCATGCAGGCAACTCTATTCATTCACTTTGTTTTGAAGATTATATATACATGAAGTAGAATTCTGCAATGTCTTTTTTCTGCTCAAATTCAATAAGAAGAAAAAATTTTCAATAGAATTTCCTACTGTAAAGCATACTATGGAATAAGTATTGCAATGAAATATAAAAAAGAATTGCTGCTGGCATAATGAAACCACTTACACTTTGTATTTCATTAGCTTAATAGTAGTGAACTGTCTCATTCACAGCATTGCCTATTACACATTGTAGATGACATACAAAACTCACAGAAAAGGGCTTTGAAGTTGCTGTTTCTTTTTTTCTTCTTTCTTTTTTTTTTTTTTTTTTTTTAATGATAAAACCCCCCAGAATTGCCTTGAATAAAGGCCAAAATAGAGAAAGCTGATTGCCACAGGAAGTTTGGACATTGAGCACTCATGAAACCAGAGTGTTGCAAACAGATGAAGATGGAAGTGCAGGGTAACAATGCTTCTGTTTTAAATTGACATTGCTTCATTACAGCACTTCGAACTGGCAGAGGGTCTGCTCCCTCAGCACAGCATGAGCCTGTGAGCACATTGATTTCTACAAGAGTGATCTGCCATCGGAACCAGTGAAATAGTGAAATGCTTCATACTGCACACATATTTAAATATTCCTGATCAAGAACATAGTATTTGTCTCCTCCCAGAAACACACTTTGATTGCCAAGCAGTCAAACAGATCTGTTTTTTCTGAATGTTAGTTTTACTGCCTAGTCTACATCATCAGGCTGCACCAGATAGATTGTCCCCTATGAACACTTACGTGAGGATTTTTCATAAGGCTGTCATAATCACCTTGCCTACAAACCAAGAAGCAAATGCCAAAGGTTTTGCTATGCTTAGAAACACCTATTCAGAAAAATACCAGTGGAGAACAGACATTTCTTTTATCCCTCTCTATTATTCTCCTTCACTGTTATGCTAAAAGAGAGCATTTCATATGAAATATTTTCTAGATCCCTACCAACAAAAATAAACAAGAGACATATATTTGCCTCAGTAATTCTGTATGGCCAGATTTTGAGAACCAAAGCAATCTTTTCAGAATTGTTATTCAGCCTTCAGATTTCAAAGCTGCATGGCATATGGGCTTGCTATCCATCAGTTCACCCTGACTGTCTGAGCCTCAGACCCAACAAAACTGCACTTTAGAAACAGCAAATGAACATTTCCTTGCGGACAGTGTGGCAGAGTAGCAATAACTTGTGAAAAATGTAGATCTGCACAGTGCACACTACAAAACAATTTGTGTGGTAGAAGTGTAGAGCAGTCATTTTATTAGAATAAGGCCATTCTTATTCAGTGAAAGACTCAGACAGCTGTTGTATGAACAAAGCTCAATATTCCTCCATTTCTCATGCGAGCCTATTTTTCAAGTCTATAATGTCCCCAGTCCACCAAGTTACATTTAAAACTACCTGGAGAGCTTTTTCATGCAGAGCTTGTGTTACTCATTCTACATATGGTGTGAAGTTCACAGATGAGAAATGTGAGTGCCTAAAATAAATACTACATGAAACCTGAGAAGCGTGAGGGCCCTTGGGAGTTCAGCAAATGAAATGCCTATCAGTCTCTGACACAGCAGACGCTCCCTACAATTGGCAGCTTCATGCTTCATTATGCATGGATCAGATATATAGGTATGGCCCCAGGCAAACTCCCTGGTTTAAAGGAGAGGTGCATGCTGGGGAAAGGCAAATGTCATTTGCCTGTGAATTTGAAAGATGAGAGGAAAAGGGGAATAGAGTTGATTAACCAAATGTATGAGGGGTTTATTTTGTGCTATTTATCCTTATCCTTATCCATTTACCATTTAGAGTTGCCTCACTGAGAGTTGTTTCCAGCTTTGTATGCATTGCATCTTGAGGTTTTGTGGATTTAACAATGTCTAAAAATGCAATTATTCTTGTCCATCCAGCTGAACAGGTCCAAAACAAATAACAGGCAGTCAGGTTTGTTACCTGCAGGAAGAAAAATAAAATTAAAATAAATTTTGCTAACTTTTTAAATCTTTGTAATATAACCTATGTTTACAGCACAAGGTCAGCAGACAGGCCTGCTGAAATTGTGAAGATTCTGTTAAACATCATTAAAACATATCATGCTGCCTTAATGAATAAAAACTATTTTATAGACTCAGCTACTGCAGGATGTTAGTCATGGGTATTTCCTGCACAGGGAAAAAAAAAACCACCTAGTAACAGATCAGTTTGCTTCACATACATGTAGTTCCAATTAGAAGAAACAGTGAAAATGGTAAATCCATCCTGATCCACAATTAAATGAGGTGTAAGAGAGAAGAGGGAAAGAATAAAGGAGAAACTCATTACTGACAATCTCTTAAGAAAGAAAAAAAAACCTAAACTGTTTGTGGGAAAGAAAACTGTATTTCATCATTCCTGAGAAAATTATGACCCTGAGGGATCAACTGAGAAAAAGTGCTACTGAGTATTGGTGTGTCTTAATGAAAACCCTTCTTTCCTCCTGCAGCGTTTCCATTCTGAGATTTCAATCATGCTATGTTCTGTCAATTAAGCTTTAAAATATAATTGTAAAGCTTTTTTTCTACCATACCAGTAACAATCGTGTCAGATTTTCTCTGAGATCATTTATATACATGCATACATATACATACACACATTTATTTACATATGCTTTTATATAAGTATATATCTCTGTGTGTCTGTGCATCTTTTTCACTGCAAACATTCCATGGAAGAATGGCATGGAATTGTTTGGAGCCCAAAAACATAGATGAAAATAAAGCAAACCAAGTCTATAAAACTGAGTGACTTAAGAAGATAAGCCTTCAGCAGCTGTAACAAATAGAATGACAGAGAAAGAAAGAGAAAAAGAATGCCACTAATGTCTCTCAATGCTCTCTCCGTGTGTTCAGACAAGTTATGGCTAGGAATGTAAAACTTGAATTTAAAGAAACTGCATCTGGTGGAGATTAAAAAGGATAAAGAGGAGAAAATCGGTTTGATGTACACTTCAAAATGCTGCTCATAATATAGTTTGTTCTATTACTTGAAAAGAGAGTATCACTGTTCTTTTATGTCTACTTTTTAATCCTATGCTTTTAAAGTATCTCTTATTTGCTCCTATTTGAGGTGAATTGCTTCACTTCAAAACCTTAAATCTAGTTTGAGGATTTTGACTTTAGAGTGGCTTCCTTTGAATATTCTTCTGAAGTTATATTTTATTCTCCATTTTACCAGTTCTCAGGTTTTACTGGGTAGTTGTGACTACATGATCTTCCGCAGCGAGGATCACCTGCAGGCTCAAGTATGCACATTTTATACTAAAGCTGCCAATGTGTTGTGTCAGGGTCAGGAGAGGTATTTTCTCAACTTTGCTGAATTGTAAACATGAATATTGACACACTGATTCATGTAAACACAAACCTCATTTTATTGCTGTTTTTCTATCCCACACCATGACTCTATCATTAGCTGCTGATGGAAAAAAAAAAAAAACCAAACAAAAAACCTTAATTTTGGTCAGTTTTGGAGCTTGTTAGAATTTAAAAAATGAACTTCACTATCTAATTGTGAACCCACAAATCCCTCTGAAATCAATTAAAATATTTATGTATTGTAAACTACTTAGTCTTTTATTAACAAGATGATAGAAAGAACAAAAAATTTGAACTTCTACTAATACATCATTGAATGCAGACCATGAAACTAAATTCAAAGGGCAAGACACTAGGAGCAAAACATGACAATCCTAATGGGTTGCTTGAAAGACTTGAAACAAAAGCAAAAGCTCCCTTGGACTCAAAGGGACCTTGGATATGTTACAATTTTGCATAAAAAACTACAAGGAAATTAGGAGTTTTCCTTTCAGGACCTTGTGTTCAACTATTGTGGAAGGTCTTTGTGATAGTTTCATTATTTTTTATTGTGTGTTTTAGCATCACTTTGCTTGGTGAGATACTGACAGATGACCAATGTCTGTAGTTCAGAGACAGAAATAATAAATCGTCAAGAGAAACTATGAAGTCATGGAGGCATGACCATCTGAGACTTGGTGCTTCTCACCAGATTCATTTGTAAGTTCAAAATTCAAAATATATACTGTATTGGACAAAATTCTCATCTGCATTTAAGCAGAGGGATGCTTGTCTTTAAAATAGACATAAATTGAATCCAACCTAAAATCACTATACACTGCCAGAATTATATAAAGCATCCTCAGTGAAAAGGGAATTCAGGCTAGTAGAAGAAGTGATTTTTTTAAAGTTTTATATTTTATTTTCACTGAAAAAAAAAGAATTTAACTATAATTACTCAAACTCCTTTAGCATGCTTCAACTCAGAGGCATATATGTTAGTAGCGTACAAATTTCACTATCAAAGGAAAAAGCATAGATGTTTTGGGGTTTTAGAGGTACCTGATTCAGTTCAGTCAATCAGCTTTAGCAATCACTTAGTTAACAGTCAAGTGCAGAATAAATGAAATGGACTGGTGTTTTGAACAAAAAAAAATTTATATGCAGAAAAGGTACTCAGAGGTTCATATATTATATGATGGGAAAATAAAATGGCCATTTAATATTTAACATATTTTTTTTAAACAATAATATTTTTCCCAACTGGAAACATATACCAGTTTTCTGGATACTATTTTTTCTTTCATAACAGGGAGACCAACCACGATGTCATAAATTGGCACAACTGCAACAGGAGAAAGCACCAACCAACTGACATTTGCTTATGTCAGTACAACATACACAGCTGTCCATGCCATATACAACACAGCAGTTTTACAAATTTTAATGCAGATGACATTAAGACAATGAGAATTGATTCGTGGAAGAGTTCAAGACCTTTGTACTCCTAAGCTGCCACATCTAGTTTTGTTCTTTACAACTTTTAATATTCAAATATTAGACTTCTCCCTCTCATACAGGAAACCCGGCCACATCTCAGTTGTAGATACCTGCACGACTCAGCCACCTGCATGAAAAGACAGTGTTCCACAAATAAAGAGCTCTTAGGCCTTATTGTGTCTCTCAGTAATGCTCAAGTTTGGTTAAAAAAAAAAAAAAAAACCAACAACTCTCATCTTGATTAATTCTATGCAAGACTTCAGCAGAAAATGTTTGAATAGATTGCTCCATTTTGCAGAGAAATTTGAGGTTTCTCCCTGCTTTATGTCCTTTCTGCAAGCAATACCTCAGCTATTATATTCCTCCACTGTCCTCAGAAACCCTTTTTCTTTCTTTTTTCTGACTCATGCTTTTTTCCTTGAGGTTTAAAGTGTTGCTGGGTCAGACTAATGCATGTGACTGGCATTGTGAACTGAAATGAAGGATGGTTACATGCTAACAAGAGCACCCTTCTCACTCCATGTTTCACACACAGCAGCAGCAGCAAGTGATTAATGGAGTGACTGGAAGGGAGGTTTATGTGGATGGCTGAAATCATGCTGTGCTGCTGTCAGGATCCAGGGAGAGCAGCAGAAAAGCATCTACCTATATTTACATCTCCCTGTTCTGCCTCAAATATTTACGGTGTACCTCTTCCCTCAATTTAGCCCTATTTAATATTTTCACTCTCTCCTAATCCCACTTCTCCTTCAGGTATGTTTTTCTTCTATCTCTCTATAACCTTTAACCGTTGCTGTTGCTCCCCAGTATGCGGATATATATGGTGAGGTTTGTCTATCAGCCCACAGCAAGCACTAACCAGGGAAAGCCCAGAGCTCTTAAATTGTGAATGTTCATGGCTCAGGTAGCAATACAAATTACTCTGTACAATTGCTTTAACTGCCCCAGTACTACTTAAGGAGAAGATGACTAGAAGGGGAAATGGGATCAACCAGGACAACTGTGCATATGGGGGAATACTTAGACAGGAAGGACATCATGATACTGAAGATACTTTCAGCTCAAAGACCAGTTGTTTTCCTCATTTAAAGCTGCAACTGGAACCACTAAAATCTGTCATCCATTATGAAGAAAAAATCTAATTCTCTTTTTTAATCTTCTTCATATATAATTTGGGAAGCACGACTCATCTTGTCACGTAGCCATCATCCTCAAACATGCTGTCCCTGTCCTGTCCCCTTTGCTGCGAGCTCAGCTCAACAGCATTGCAATATCCACAAACACATACTCTGCTGCTCCAAGACTGGTGACCACAGCTCGACAGTTCCCGATTTGCAGATTCACCACCTTTCATAATTAAATCAGAAGCAGGTAAAATGAAGTTATCAATTTTCCTAATAAGTAGAGTGAACTTGCTTAGGAGTCTCTAACAGCTGGATTTCCTTTTAATGTTTTCTTGTGCAATATAAACTTCCCTCAAACTAGAAAAATAATTATTTCCATCCTTCAGTGTTAACAACCTGCATGACTTTCTGAAATGTCTAGTTTCACAGCGTGACTAGTACTTTACTGGGAATCTTGCAAAACATGCAAATTGGTGGTCACAGAACTGCTAAGGAAACCAGTCTTCAAAAAAGTTGTCCTTACCCCAGACTGGAAAAGATTTTAAGGAATACCATTAGAAGTGGGCTGTTATTACTGTCCTATTGCAAGTTGACAACCCTGCAAACTCAATAAAATTGGGAAAATTCCCTCAGGTTCTGCAATAATCTTCACTAATATCACTAATATTCTATATTCTATGTTCTTAATGTACAACATTTTGAGAGAAAATAAAATATTTTTTTACCAAGCTAAATAAAGAAAAGCCACTGTTTTGCAGAGATCTACATTCCAAGAATTTAAAACTTATAAATTGGGCACACATAATATATTATGTCAATGCCATTTCACTCACTGCAAAAGAGGCAGTAGCTACCCCTTCCTGTTCATAAGGTCCTTTCCCAGGTTTCATGTTACTTCTCTGATTATGTATGAAAATATTTTAGCTGTTAGTTTCAACCTTGTTCTAGTTGCATTGATGTATGATCCCAAATCAGCACAATTCAGCATGTTTTGAAAAAAGTACCATTCAGTTAGACTGTGAGAGTGGAGTGAGATTAAAAGAGAATGGAAAAAATTATACCCTTTGTAATGAGGTGTTGTTTTTCTGCACAAATGACAAGGGTCTACCATGGCAGCTGACATCAGCAGAGATGTCAAACCTCTCTGATGAGCAAAACCCTGTACAGAATACAACTTGCACTTCTCATTTGCTAGCCTTGTTAAACCTCTCATCAGTGACACACACACTTTTGGTAATAAACTAACTTCTGCAGCCAAAGTTAAATCTCTGCCTCTAGAATGCAGTAAAATACTTTTCATTTCACCTAGTGTCAGCATGAATATTATTAATTTAATTTGCTTAGCTGCTGTGAGACGTGTTTAGGGAAATCTGCTGCCAGGTGCTTAGAAAGAGTTTTTGTCATTCCCCATGATATGACATTATAATATCTGGAGTTACACTGTATGTAACATTAGAAATGGACAAATAAACATTTACTCATTAGAACTCCAGAAGGATGCAGCTTTGTGGGGTAGTTTGGAGGCTGGTGCTCAAGAAATTGTTTCAGTGATCCTTAGTGCAAGAATGTTACTGCCTTAGAAAGCTTCACTGGGGTTTTCCCATGTATTGATGCTTCATCAATATAAGAAGGGTGAATAAATGGGCTGATGGAAAAGAGATAAATAAATGCTATTTATTTACGTACTGATCTTGCAGACCTTTTTCATGTTTGCATGTGTAAAAGATTAATTCTCCAATCACCACCTCTAATATGATAGAAGGCTATCCATGGAAACAGCTAGTTCACTCTGGTAATGGACTCTCCTTGAGAAGGTATTGGCCAAAGTATTCCCTGTAGACAAGGGATTTTTTTTCCACACCATACATGATAAGTACTCTGAATCCTCTCCAAATCCAGTCTGGTTTGCAGAAACCACCTGCAGAGATCTCCTGACACTGTGTTAGTGCTGGCATGTCCTGGCCATGCCAAAAAGCCAAGCAAGTCCTATTACAGCACAAAGAGGTGGATAAGACACATGAAAGAAGAACCTTCCACTTTTAGCTTTCCAGCCCACCCAGGGCCTTTCAGGTATTTTTCCTGTCTTCCTATTAGTAACAATACAGGTTACTAACAGCTAAAAGACAAATAAACAAAAGATACTTGAAAAACCATACCTAGGATAAAACAAACAGTGCAGCCAGTATTAAGCTGTACTTGTGAGCAGAGCTGTTCTGAATTACTATTGAGTTTGCCACTAACTCCTTTCAGTTCCTCACTGAACAATGACAAATCTGACAATCTGGCTTAACTCTGAACCACATTAGGGGTCCTTCCTCATCTAAACACTGCCTTGGAACCAATATCAAAGACATTTGTGTTGCATTTCTTGCTTTCGGAGCTGAATTACTGGATTACACTGTGGTGGGAGTGTAGCAAATCACTTAACTGGAAACAGAAGAGAGAGGAATACCAGTCAATGAGTATGTCCCCAGCTTTAAACTGATACATTGCTCACAACATAGTGATGGCAAGCTCCTGGTAATCCAGAACCTCTGTTTCCTGTCCATAGGTTGCCTGAAAAATAAAGTCACTTAGCCAGAGCTAAGCTCTCTGGTCCTCTCCTAGCGTCCCCAGACTCTGCTTTTGCCTCTATGTAGTCTCTACACTAAATTTTTCATTTTTCTTTCAAAGATCTCCTTAATCATTACCTTATCTTCCAAAACCTTTCCCATGCCAGACCTTCTATGCTTCACCTTATGGGTCCACTCTAAAATAACTACCATCCCAGGGACTTACACCTTTGCCAAAAGCACTGCACTCCTCCTTCAAATCTGCGGCATCCCATCTTCCTGTTCCAGTAACATGATTCCTGAGTTCATCAAGATCCTCACCACTATCCACAGACCTTCCAGGCCCTTTTTAGCCCACAGGTTTAACCCTTCTTCATTCCTATAGCATAATAAGGCTTGCTACAAATGCCCTTAAGGAGCACTTATGCTTAAAACCCATTTCACTTGGTCAAGATGTTTCTTTCTTAGGAGTGCCACCTGCAAAAGCAGTCTGCAAAAGTAAAAGTCTGACAGAATTAGTGATCTTGTGAAAACACAACCTTTTTCGGAATTAATCTTACACCTAAATATCAACAGAAAACAAAAGAGTTGGTGCAAAAGAACACAAAATTAGGGAAATGAAACTGGAAATGCTGTCAGGGCCAGCTCTATCTGCATTCCTCAGCACATGAAGGAATGTTGTTCTTAAGGAAAGAAGGAGGGTAGAATGATGGGCTTATCCAGAGATCGCTGCTGGGGATGGACCCATGCTGGAAGCCATGTTGGAAGGACTGTAGGAACAATGCCTGGAAGGCCCTGAACGATGGTAAGATTTCTATGAAAGATTTGAGGGCTCAGATTCAGAAGTGTTTACAATAAGACAGAGCACAGGCAGCTCCTGCAAACCAGCTGACTTGCAGCAACTCCTTCTCCCACAGCATTAGTCCCCTAATGAGCCTAAGTGCACACTTTGAGTACCACTTTTAGGTAAGAACTATTGCCAGACTTTTAATAAAAGAATTATTGCTTCAGCACTAGAAACTCTGTTAGTTTTACTATATTCTGGATGTAGTTAATATATTTCCTTCAAAGCTGGATGAAGGCAAGAAAGAATAATTTTGAAAGTTTCAGACAAATTCATGAATACTCTTCACCTACTGTGTGATAGCCTGATGTCATAAAGCAGTTATTGACCAGTCAGAGCACAACAGAGAGCACAGACTTACTGTTTCCTTGCACCACTGTAGTGGCACAAAATAGTCAGGACCTGACAGTTAATCTCACTCTTTAATCATGTTAACATTTCAGTTCATCTACACCAGTTCTGAATTTTTCAGTATTCACAGAACTGCACAATTTCACAACTAATTTGAAAACATTCACATGACACAGAGATGTCTGAGATGCCTGGCTTCAGATCACAAATAAGAGTGTTAAAGACTTTTCAAGTATTCTCATTTGTGCACAATGATGAGATACACTTCACTATAACAAATAGCTAAATTGCAGGAATGCTCTATAAAATGGAAAGACAAAAATAACAGCATTCTATATCTGTAAGTACTACTCAAACAGCTCTAAATTCTGTATAGCTTATACTGTGGTATTCAAGCTTTATGGGCTTCCAGAGAGATCTGCAGCTAGAATTATTGTTGATCTTTACAGTATGTCTCCTGACACTGAAATTGATGTGCACTCATATTTAATTTTAATGGCATTGAAGATGATACTTATGTTGCTGTAATAAGTATTGTCTTCAGGACTCACAGAGCTTAAGGCTGGATCAGAGCTCCCATTTAAGTATCAGTACTAATGCTGCTAATATTGATCCTATTAAACTGCACGTAAACTTCTTTAGACACTTAGAAGATACACATCTCTTCAGTAACACAGTTTCTTTGAACTGCTGTGTCCAGGACAACAGTAGTATCTGGGTTGCTCATGGAAGAAACTACATTTGTCCTTACTTCTTCTTCCTTTCTAGGAAATGATTGTAAATTATTTTTTCCTTAGAAAAGAACAGAAAAATGGGATCGTTTGGACTGAATCTTACAGTTCTAGATAACATCAGACACTTGCCAGACAGTTAGATAAACCTGTTTCAGACGCTATCAAGCCTTTTGAAATGTTTGATAACATTGTAGCATCTTAAAAAGTCCAGATTCAAACTAGATTTTACTATGGTCACAGCATCTGCAAATGGGAGATGACATTTCAGTAATGCTTCTCCTACAAATCTTTAGTTTATGGATTGCATGTGCCTTCAAGGACAACAATGTTCATTGCTTAAAGAGGAGAAATATGCAATGAAAATATGTTGTGACAAATTCTTTTGAAAGAAAAAGCAGCTCAACAACCTCAACATTTATTTAGGAAAGGACTGCATTACTAATACCCACAGGAACCTAGTGAAAGTCTCAGTCTTGCACAGGGTGTTGTTGGGGTCCCTCCCCTGCCGTGTAGCCCTGGGAGAGGGGCCCTGAGGGCACAGACACGGGGATTCCCTGCCCCTGCTCAGCCTCGTTGCCATTGGTTGGTTTGTGTTCCCTGCGCGGGCAGAAGGACCCTTGCTCCGGTGACTGGAACAGTTCCTCGGCAGAGCTCCGGCCATGCGGCTGGAGAAATAAACATCTCTGAAACATCTAGCAAGAATCTGTCTGTCCATATATATTTCCTTTCCACGGGACTCCTGGTTTGGTATATGCATGTTGCAGTATCCCCACTGCAACAAATGGTGGTAGAATTGCAGAGCAGAACGATCCCCAATCCCTAAGCGACTGATTTGTGTGAGTAAACCCTGGAAACTTTGGATTCCTCTTCTTGGTTTTGCTTTGCTATTCCATATCTAAACTATGGAGGAACCGTGGGAAGACTCTTGGCTCTCAGAGCCGCATATGGACATTTATCTTAAACTTAAAATGATTCTTGAACAACGATTTGTAAATTTTAGCTTGATTCAAGCTCAAAAAGAACTGAAACACTTCCTGGCATGGTTGTTTAAGAACTTTTTCTATGTTTCTTGGGATTTAATTCTTACCAAGGGCTTTTGGAAAACCGTTTGGACACAGTTAATATTGGAGTCAAAATATATGCCGATGGAAGAATATTTTCGTGAATATTATTTAATTACCGAGACTGTTGAGCAATGTCAGCTGTGTCCTGGCGAAGGGAAGCCTGGCGCAGGGACCGTGCGGCCCAGGCCACGTGCACCGAGCGCTCTGCGAGCAGCAGCGAGGCAGTTCCCACGCGCGGGCGGAGCCACGCGAGCCGCAGCGTCGGTGGTGGAGAGAGGAGCGGCGGGAGCGGCGGGACCCGGCGGTGCCCGCACGGCCCCGCGCAGCGCGTGGTGGAGCGAGCCCCGTGAACGCCCGGCCGAGAGAGGCGGCGCGCGGGCGGCGGCTGGCGGCGATGGCGGTGGAACGGAGCTGCGCCCAGCCGAGACGCGCGCTGGAGCAGGGCGCGGGGGGGTCGTCGCTCGGGGGCCCGGCCGAGACGTGGATGCAGCGCCCGGCAGCAGCAGCGAAACTGCGACCAGAGGAGGCGACGCACGGAGAACTGAGCAGCACGGCCCGGCCCGGCCCGCGCAGCCCCAAACGCGACCCCGGGAAGAGCGCACAGGCACCAGCAGCCCCGACAATTCCAACACGGGAGCGACCGAAGGAGAGAGCAAAGATGCAGCAAGACAGAAAACAGCAGCCACTCAGAAAAAGGAAAAGATCATAGTAACTAAGACCTTAGGGATAGTAAAATGGTATAATGTTAAGCAAAATTATGGTTTTATAACAAGGTGTGACAACCAGCAAGACATATTCGTGCATAGAACTGCTATTAAAAAGAATAACCCTGAAAAATGCATCCCAAGCTTGGGAGATGGAGAAGTCGTGGAATTCAAAATTATACGAGGTAGAAAAGGGTTACAAGCATCGCAGGTCACTGGGCCTGATGGTGTTCCTGTAAAAGGCAGTATATATGCTAAAAATCGTAGTCATGTTAGACAATATCTCCATTGTAAGCCCCCCCTACAGTTTCCCTTTCCTAATCCCACCTTTCCCTTTTACCCTATGTCCTATTACCCCCAGTGTATTCCCAATCCGTTTTTTCATCCATGGTTTCCCTCACAAAACCATGCTTTTGCCAATTGTTTCCCCAAAAATCCCTTTCCAATGCCGAGTGGGGGATGAAAAGGGGGAGGGAAGAAGTTAAACCCTCTCCTGCCTCAGTTTCCCCACAAAGCATGCTCAGAGAATTCTGTCTCCCTTCTGTCAGCCCTAAGATGTTCCAGAGAATCTGTTTGGACATTTAAAGACTCAGGAGGGTGGCTTGTTTTGTCTTGAAACGGTTCTTGTTATGTTTATCCAGTTGTTTTCATTCTCCTTTTATTAAAATAAAACAGGTGAGGTGTTGGGGTCCCTCCCCTGCCATGTAGCCCTGGGAGAGGGGCCCTGAGGGGACAGACACGGGGCTTCCCTGCCCCTGCTCAGCCTCGTTCCCATTGGTTGGTTTGTGTTCCCTGCGCGGGCAGAAGGACCCTTGGTCCGGTGACTGGGACAGTTCCTCGGCAGAGCCCCAGCCATGCGGCTGGAGAAATAAACATCTCTGAAACATCTAGCAAGAATCTGTCTGTCCATATATATTTCCTTTCCACGGGACTCCTGGTTTGATATATGCGTGTTGCAGGATCCCCACTGCAACAGGGTGTGATGTACCTCACCACGTTCCACTAAGTGTCAAAATGGCAATATCTTGTTTGGCTGTGAGACAGTGCCTTCAGGCTGCCACTCCCTTCGAGTGCAGACCTCAGCGGGAGCCTGGACCTCTGTGTGTACAAATGACTGAGTTACTGGGTTGGAAAGGCCAGCTCTAGCTTCCTCCCCTTTTCATCTCATCTGTTTTGTGCCATTTTAGGTGTGCAATAAAATTGGTTGAATTAGGCATGGTCTCAGTGGTCCCACCAAAACTGTCAGATGAAGAGAAAAAAGCAGACTGCTCTGCTGGCTGCATGGGCCACAGACAAACCAGTATCATGGGTGGGTCAGACTGTATTTACTGAGGTCCCAAATATTTTGTAATTACATATAGGATTGCAAAGTGTGCATGAACCCTTTTACACCTGCTGGGCCTGCTTTGTTTGTCTTCTCAAGCTTACAGGCTTCTGAAAGATCCAAATTCTGGTCCCTTCTTATTTATTTGAAAAGCATAGTGAAAAGAAAGAGGCTCTGAAAAACCTGATGACACTATAGTAACAAACTAAAGTCACAAAACTGCTAAGTACTTTTGTTCTCAATTGAGAAAATGTCAGTTACGCTTATGTCTGAAACCCCGGGTGACCAGAAAAATTAAAGGCATCTGTAGTGGCAGGCTGAAGTTTCTGACAAGATTATTTTCTGAATGTTTTGGAACATGATTAAAAATTCTCTGTACTTGCTATTCCCCATTTTTAGTTATTAGAAAGCAGTGATAATACTGAAATGCAAAAGATCATATTCAAAGAGTCTCATTACCTGTCAGCAGTGCTGTGTGGAACCTTTGGAGGAATGATGTAAGGGAATTGTAAATGTATGTCATACTGGGAATACTGAGACGACTGCCATCCGCTGCCTATGGGAAAGTATTTGAACATCATGTGTCAGCATCTTCTGTACCTTTTGAGGATACTGAACAAAACTGAACAAACAGCTAGTCTGGGCATTTCCAATTAGATGTGCAGCACAGATATATTCCATACAACAATATTTCATAGTAAACTGCACAGGTTATTTAGCAAAACTGCCTAGTGCAGTTAACTGCTCAATACAGTCACAGAACTTAAAATAATTTGGTTGCAGTGTCTCAGATCTCAAACAAAGATGCTGGGACAAAACAATTAAGAATTTAAACCAGAGAAGACATTGATAACTAAAATGGAAAGGAGATGTATGAAAATCCTAACATGAGGTACAGCCATTTGAAGTCTGAGAAGCCTGAACTCCAAAACCAATTGCATTTCCCTCTTTTACTCGTAATTTCCCAAAATACCTCAGATGTACACATTTGCAGATGCTCAGAATTTGTTTTGTCCTGGAAAGGATGATCAGAAGGCATTTGGCACATCCTTAAGCTAGCTAGCTGTGAACCAGAATGTGTCTTTGCCCTTATTGCTTTTAAAAGTCCAAAGCAGCTCTGCAATCAGAATTTAGAAAATATATTTCTCTCAAACCTATATGATACACTAGGCTGTGATTACAGGTACAGTGGTATTTCAGCATGAATACATGCATTCCTGTCTGGATTTTGTCTGTTCTTTTCTTCCTATGTGGCCTAATAAAAAAGTGAGCATTATGAATTATACATTGTTCCCCTACTCTTACAAAATGGTTTGCAAAATGATCTTTTAGAACTACTGTTTTACAAGTTACTTTATTCCATGTTAATGCCACATCATCTGGCACAACAGATTAAGTGGTGTCCCGCCACCCAAACTTGGAAACGCCTGTTCTGGAAGAGCTTGGGTGGAACCACTGCCTTATCCTGCTTTCACCAGTCATAATTGCAGAGATCAACAAAATGACCCAGAATGAAAAGCGATCTTCCCTGCAGCCCCCAGTCTGCTACCAAAACACTAGGAAAAGTTGATAGTTCTCCCATAGCTGAAGTTGTTCCTACCCACTAGCTGACAATACCTGCACGTTGGTTATACTCAAGCTAGGTATTTCCCTACAGAGAAAGTGGCTTTATGTCACTTTCAGAGACACATAAATAATCCCATAATCCAATCTCTAGGAGACAGACAACCACACTGGAAGGTTCTGGTGCAAGCAGGCACCTACAAATCAAAATTTCGGAGTTCCCCCCAAGGTGCTCCCTGTGCTGTGAGAGTGTCCCCATACTGCAGATCTAGCCCTAAACTTCTTTGCTTAGAAATGAGATATTTTCCAAATACTATCACTGACATAAATAACTCATAAAATTTATTGCATTGCTATTTTGAAAACTTGGGCACGACACTATTTGCATAACAATGTTATTTCTAGAATGGGTACTTTTTATGCTTAAGTAAATACCATTCTGAAAGGGTGCTTATGCATTACACAGGCAACAAGACATCTGTAGATGCCAATTTGTTCTAAGTTATCAGATCAAGGCACCAAAATTTTCTTGGACTGATTTGTTTTTGGAAAAAAATACAATCCTTTTCTTTAACATGTAGCAAGTGCATAAAATAAACTCTCATTAAAAAGACACATTTTTCCAAGTTTTCAGTTTTACTGCACTTCCATTCAAGTTGGAAGAAATCTGAAACAAACAGGGATAAAAGGTCCTTCCTGTAGGAGTAAATTTTGTTTATGCCATCTACCAAGCCTTTCTACTGTGCCAGAACAGTCTAGTGTAATCAGAACTGGCTGTTCTTTTAGCCTACTGGCTTTGTGCTTGCTCTGATATTCTGTTTTACTTTTGTGAAATGTCTGAAGATCTCCTAGCTAACAGGCTTGATCCTTTGGTCTGTATTTTCCTACTGATGGCTTTTTCTATCATTCCAAATTCTTCATTTATGTTTTGTTTAAGGCAAAGTTTTCCTTCCTAGAGCCCAGTAAGATGCAGTGAGAGAATGAAAGAAGTATCCTGAGAGGCGGTAAAAAATCTCTTGTCTGAAGGTACCCATCTCTGTAACTTAGAGTAGAAACTTATTAAAAATAGCTTAGACCTGACACCTAAATGTTTAATGTCTGAAACTTGGTGACATGTACCCTACATGTAATATCTCTACCACTGGTTACCAATTATTAACAGAATGAAAGTGAACATCATTTTTTACCCATCCTCATGTCATGGTTTAACCCCAGCCAGCAGCCAAGTACCACACAGGCATTCGCTCACTCCCCCACCAGCAGGATCCAGGGAGAGAATCAGAAAGGTAAAAGGTAGAAAACTTGTGGGTTGAGATAAAGACAGCTCAACAAAGAAAGCAAAAGCTTCACACATAAGCAAAGCAAAACAAGGAATGAATTCACTGCTTCCCAAGGACAGGCAGGTGTTCAGCCATCTCCAGGAGAGAGGGGCCCCATCACAGAAAGGGTGACTTGGGAAGACAAACACCATTACTCTGAATGTCCCCCCCTTCCTCTTTTTTCTCCTCATTTTATGAACTGAGCATGATGTCACATGGTCTGGAATATTCCTTTCATCATTAGGGTCAACTGTCCCCGCTGTAACTCCTCCCACCCTTCCTCACCAACATGGCAGAATGAAAAGCAGAAAAGGCCCTGGTCCAGTGTAGGCCCTGATCAGCAGTAACAAGAACATCTCTCTATTATCAACCCTGTGCTCAGCACAAATCCAAAACATAGCCCCATACCAGCCACTGTGATGAAAATTAATTCTACCCCAGCCAGAACTTAAGGACCCTAAATGTTGTATTCCTAAAATTCTCCTAGGTACTCTCAAGAAGATCAGACCAAATTGTGGAAATCTCTCAGAGTTGACGCAGTTCTCCCTACAACATCTTTGGATCCCTGGAACCATGTGATAGGTTGAACCAAATTCAAAACTCGAAGTTTCTCACATTTGAGATGCCCTTTTCCTCAAGAGAAAGAAATAGGGATAGAAAAATAAGGAAATAAAAATCCTCTTTCAGTTAAAGAACACCAATAATACAAATATGCTTATGGAAACATCTAAGGCTGGAGAAGAGACCACAGGACTGCCCAGGGAAGCAGCTGTGACTTCTAACCACGGGAGCACAGGGAACCATTTAGAAAGGAAGACTTCTATTCCTGTTATTAAATAAAAAAATTCTGCAAGTATGAAAGGGGAAAAAAGACCTTGTAAGTAATGTAAATGATATAAGTAACTTAAAACACAGTGAAGAAATTAGTTCCCTTTTGGCCCAGAAGTAAATACTTGAAAGAAAAAGCAAGTGAGTTTTGCACTATTACCAACTGATTAATAAATCTCACTCCTTGGAAACAAAGGCGAGGGAGTAAGTTCAGGAACTACTGATCTGCTACAATGACAGTCCCAAAAATTAGCCATTTCCTCCCACTTATAAGAGATCTCCAGCTAAAGCATTATCCCTGATTACAACAAGGGGGTGAGTAAAAAATGGAATTGAAACTGGATTTCGTTTTCTTCCTCAGCCTTCTCCAGAATCTGCTTGAGGAAATACACAAGACTGCCTATCTGTCTATGTGTGAAAACTGACAGGGTAAACAGGCTAATCAGCTCCAACCATGCCTTTTGCAATCAGAATCTCCTGAGGATTGCACACACTTTTTCCACACTGTTTCTTTTGAAATTAAGCACTCATATTACACAGAAAATCTGAATTGAATTAGTGACAACTCTGAGCAAACACCAATCCAACCAATTCAGGCAAGTCTGCTTGTCAGCTTTGTTTTTTAAATCTCTGCAATAACATATGTGCCCCTTGCAGCATTGCCTGGGGCTGCTCTCTTATGTTTCTTGGGCTCTTTGGAATAGTATGCCCACAACACATCACATTCAGGCAAGAAGTTGTTTAGCTCTAATTATTTTAATATCAGCATTCAAATCTTGACCTTTTTCTTTCCCAGATAGCAGAACCTCATAACTCACAAAATACCATGGTACCTTGAAAGTATTTGTCATGAGAAGAAACTGTAAATCTTTACAACCAGGACTTTTACCTATAGGAGAACACTTGCCCAGAATGAGAGATGCAGGGAGCAGCAATATTTCCTTGCAGGAACTCCATCCCCACCAACTGGCATCCTAACATGTGGCCACATCTTTCGCATGGCTGTGCCACACGTTGCTGAGGAACAAGCTTTGCAGGGCCATCACATACAAAGGGCAGTCCCCCTGAGAAGCTCCATTGAAATACTAGATTTATCAGGTTTAGTTAAATCATGGTCTCACAGAATTTGCCTTCTGTGCCAAAAGGTTTGAGGTGATTCTCCTGCAAATAAAACATGCCCGGGGAGACACTTATTTGTTTTTATTGAGTTTTCATGTCTCCATTCTGCATTCTTAGTTAAGGATGTTAAACATCATCCTATTAATGTTTAGGTGAATCCACATGAGAGCAAGAATGCCTCAGCTGTCTCCCAAAATCATGCTTCAAGGACCTGTGCTTCTGTCTGTGTACAAAATTGCGTCACATCCTGGACAATGCACTCCTGACCTTGAATGCTCCCATACAGAGACGTGCTGAAGTGCACACAGACTGAAAAAGGTCCACATCTGCTCTTCTAGTGTAGGGAAGTCCAAGCTCATGGGCTTGAAGCTGTCTGCAAACATGTCAAGTCAATAGGGTTCAAGGCAAGTCACAGGGCTGCCTGTTCATCTTGCTGGCTTGGCCATAAGCATGTCTTGCCTGCCAGTATAAACTTTGCTCCTTTGCTTCTCCATTCCTGATTAACTCAGGTCCCTTTTCAGGGAACTGGTACATGAAGATCCCCTTCAGAAGCAGCCAGGTTGTGCTGAGAGCCTGGGTAGTAACTGAAGCAGCAGACGAGGTATTCTGTGAGCGAGGGCTGCTGCAATGCCTGGCCATCTCTGAGACTACAGTTCTCAGCAACCAGCAGTGAGATTTTTAGTTTTTTAATTAAGTCAGGGACACATAAAATCAAGGTGTATCAAGAATTAGCTTTATGTCATCAGAGATTTTTCCTATCTTATAATTATAATAATTCTGGGTCATTATTAATACCTTAAATAGAATTTACTTTCAACAAGATTTGACTATCTGTGTAATAACATTGGTTTTGACTGACTGCAGGCTGACAATGTTGTAGGGCCATTGCATGAGGTGGGAGGATATTTCTGCACTCAACTGTTCTAAAAAGCAGCTTTTGTATTTATTTACACTCTATAGTGTTATTTTACTTGTTTTGGTTGGAGTCATATATTAAATAAAATGGAACAATTTAATAAAGATGTATATATCTCATTATTACTCAAAAGTCAGAGTAAACAGAGATAAAGAAAACATGTCATCTTGCTAATGGCAAAATGTATCCTTTTCTTATTCACTTTACTTCCACCAAAGAATCACAGCCCTCCACAGACAGTATCAATGAAAAGCTCTACAAGCAACTTGCAGTAAAACAGTAAAAGCTACAGAGATGTCCTACCTGCTTTTATACATGTATCTTAGGGAACAAACTTGCAGCAAAATGACTTCAAGGCTAGCAATTTGTCAACATGGTTAGCAGGCATCCCATGAGGATTTTATGGGACATAACAGACACCCCTGCCACCAATTCTTCAGTGTCAGTCACAGTAGCAAAATGAAAACTGTAGAAGGCTTCCCTACTTGTACAGATTTCATCTGTTATAGGAATAGATCCCTTAGAAAAGAATTCAGAAAACAGCAGAATTGAGTCATGCTGAAGAACTGCTTCTGTTAAGACTACATATGAGAAGCATTCTTCAGCCAAGATGCCACATATATTAAAATGGTTATACACAGGGGCTGGTGATAGGTGCCCATTTGTGAGAATGGGATAATGCATTACTTTCCCAAAAGTAGGCAGACTGCTTATTACATTTAACTTCCCGCCTGTGTCTTGTGGCAGTGCCAGAGACAAAGAAAATTGCCTGGGCTTGAGCCATATTGGAACAAGAAATGAGGTAAACAATGACATTAAAAAGTAATTCTCTGAAATGGCTTTTCTTTTTATTAAGTCATTTTAATATACTATTCTGCACATGTAAATTATGTGGTATAGTCATAAAAGGCTCTTGCCTTGAATTACTTATATTATTTGCTGGACTTTTCAGGCTGTTAGTATAACTGCCATATAGTCAAAGTTGCAAGCCACAGTCATTTAAGTAGATTGATAAATCTGTCAAGTAAAAGACCCTGAGGTTTGGAAGCTTCTCATGTAACCAGGTTAAGAGTACAGGATTTCCACACTATTAGAAAAATACATTCTAAAGTAAAACACATACAGTTAATTTGAATGCAGCATGAGCTGAAATCCAAGCAAGTCAAGAAAGGCCTCAGTAACTTTTAAGAAAGTGTATCCTTTGCAACATAAGAAGTGGGTCTGAAATATTTTGCCCCTGGCATACTACAAACACCAGCAGTCAGGAAGACTGCTGTAGGAGAGCTCTGGTGACTGCACTCACTGGTGCAAGAACTAGCTGATGGACCACATCCGAAAACTAGGAATCAAGAACCTAAATCTGAAATTAGACTTCTGGCACACAAGTTCAAAATGACACGGTTCTTGAAGACCTACCTGCACACCAGACTTTTTTACTTTAAATAGAGTGGGTTCATCTAATCAAGTGAAAATAATCAATATATTTACACCTTCTTATGACTGCATTCTCAACTCTCTGCTCCTGCCTAAACATAATTAGTAAACTCAGTAGAGAAATGTTACTGATGAGGGCTTTAAAGTAATCATTACAGTAGGTATTTTTGAAAATATACAATTGCTAATATGAGATCAAGAACCATCATATAATAAGCAACAGCTACTGTTTCTTTTTAAAATGTTAGGCCAGGGTGCAAGGAGTATGTAGTGGCCTAGCTGTTTCTTTATTTCTCTCCTTAGAATGAATCAAGTCTATTATACTGCCTACCTCTGATGGAAAAAACTAAACACAGCTTTATCTACCTTTCTATGTTTCTTCCTGTTAAAACAGCTACCAGCAAGACTGGGGGGACCAAAGCACCAATGGCTTCACCAGTCTGATTGCTTGACTACTACCATCAATGAGAAATTATTGAAGCCATAGCTGAGAAAATGGGAGAAATTCTCTCTCAGCTTCCCCTTCCCAAGACCCTGGTGTAAAAGAAGTATTAGGGTGGCCTGAGACTCACTGAAGTAGTAGTGCATCTGGCAATTCAGCCTAACATTTGTAATTGGACTCATGACTCTTCATGCCTGAGAGCAACACACTTTGCCATTTGTGCAGTCATCTACTCTAGTCCAAAGGGGTAGATAAATCAACGGTCTGGAAAATCAGGCTTCATGCCTGTTTCATATTCATTTTACATAGGTACAAATGACTGCACAAGTACCAAATGATAAAGCATCAGATCTACGTAAGTGCTAAATAAATAGCAAATAATCCCCACTTTATTTCCAAGTAAAACCAGTTTGATTGAGTAGAAGAAACTTCAGTATAGCCCATAGCCAATGCATGAATAGTAATACATAAAAACAAACAGCACTTGTATTAAACACAAAATACATATATTTCTATAATATCTGAGGTCAATAATGTCTGGGACTGATATAATTTGTATAAATTATAAAACTCTACAAATATTGAATTTTTTTTTCTGCAGCAGTTAGAATATAGTATGGGTTACTAAAATCAATAGCTAATTGAATTATAACACCATGATTACATTACATGACAGCCATATACTTACTTGTCAGTCAGCTGTAACTTGTGTTAATAAGATTCACTGAGCTCATTATCTTTTGTAGACTGTTAATTTCTGAAAAAAGACCTGTGAACAGAAAAGATGTTGTCTTGTTAAGCAAATGCCAGATTGTTATTGAACACTCCACAGGAATAATGAAAAGAAGTAATTTCCACAAAGAACCTGAAATTATTTGGTTGACCTTTATGATTTCTACTTCCTAACATAGACAAAATTGAAAAAGGGAAATCTCTACTCCAAGTCATACTAAAAACCTTTCAGGCTTTTAATAGGTTGAGGAATAACTACTCCAGGAAACTGTCTATGCTGTATACAGACATTTCTTGATGAATGACGTCCACCTTGATAATCACAGAATCACAGAATGGGTAAGGTTGGAAGGGAATCACAGAATGGGTAAGGTGTCTCCTCCCTGCTTAAATAGGGCCATCCTAGAGCACATTGCACAGGATTGCATCCAGACAGCTCTTGAATATCTCCAGTGAGGAAGACTCCACAGTCCCTCTGGGCAATCTGTCACTCACACAGAGACAATAAACCCATCTGAACTCATGCCCATCCAGCAATACAAATGAAGTGTTTTAAAAATAAAAGCTATATAAACCACACAGTTCAGATCTTTATTATGTAAGACCCCTTACAATAAACTTTCCTTTTCCTTTGCCACAACAGACAAGCAGCATCCATCACATTCACAAACTTATGTAGCGAATAACAAAAGTTGAAAAATCTCACAGTACGCCACTGAAGAACATCAGATGTGATTGAACATATGAACTACAGCCCATGGTACTGAGGAAACAAAGTGGTTCCTAAGACTCTGACCTTGGGAAAAAACTTCCAGCTCCAGCATCTGGCAATCATTTCAACACTGAGCCCCTGAAGGACACACCAGCTAAATGTGAGTTTCCCACTATCGCGATGCACTTCAGAGCAGTCCACACAGCACACAGTCTTGTGACTAATTCTCACTGCTTCTGAGGAAGGAAATTAACTTATGGGGAGAGGGAAAAATACTATTTTCTTCACTTTTCTTCATTTTCTTACATGTGATGTAAAGTATATAGTTATTTCAAAATATGACATATTTTTTCAGGATAAATATAAGTCTATGAGTGTTTACTACATTCCTTTTAAATTCTTTTCAAGTATATCAGAAAGTCTCATCTTTAAGATTTTATTTTGAACATCAAAACCCCTATAGTGTGTCATTTGCACACACTTCCCAATCTTCATCTTGAAATTATTTAGGTCCCCAGCACTCTTTTTGAAAAGTTGCTGAAAATTGTGAATATGTTGTAATTATGAAATTTCTTAATTTTCAGGACCAATTTTATAATTTTGGGGTTTTGTTTGATTGTTTTGTTTTATTTAATTTCATTTTTCTCTCTCTCAATATTAGAAATGGAATTTTTTCTTGTACTTTGTCTGCAAAAGTTTGACTTCTCAATTTTCTCCAGAAACATTTTGCCACATTTACCTTTTACTAGCTCACGAGGTGGTCAATCTCTGGTTTTTTGGGATGGTCCATCAGATTGCACCAAACACAAAGAGCAGGCCATCATTTTGGCCATGATCTTTCCTTCAAGCAGTGGGCGAAGCCTTCCCTGCAGCATTGCTTTAGTCACTTCTGCAATATTAACAGGCATTAGCCCCAGAATCTTTCTCTGTAGAACCTCTATTTTCTGATAGTTCCTTTTCAGTACAGCCCACTGAGGCCTACCTGAAACAGTTCTTTGTTACAGTTCTTACATTAAACCTATTCACCCTCAACTAAAGTGCTTAATTTTAATCTTCATCTTTATCTGCTTTGTTCTGGAGCAACCCAAAACGAAACAAAACACACTAAGTCTTATTGAGATCTAGTGACACCAAGTCAGCATACCCATTCACATTATTTTCCATTTATAGAAATTTTGTTACTTCTAAGACTAGTGTCTCATCCATAAATTCATAGAATGTTATCCACTGGTCTTCCCTAGCGAAGAATCACCTGCTGAGTTCAAGCACAGTTTTCCAGTGCCTGCTAACACCAGAAATAAGAATTACTGCAAAGCAATACAGCCCATTATGATACTTTCACCTAATTTCAAAGTCTGGGGTTTTTTTCCTCAGGATGTGCATTTGCATATACTGGTTTTGTTTCATTTCATGAGTTATCATTCTGAACTCCATATGTCTTTCTGCAGAAAATCATTTTTCATACATTTCTGACTGTAAAAAGCTTATATAAAAGTTGCTCAGGGGAAGCTTCTGTCTGGAATGCTCTTACATGGCAATATCTGCGTTTAGCACCGGTAAATTTTCATCCTTCAATGTGCTTTCTAAAAGTGTTTTCTTTCCCAAACTAACCATAATCTTATCAAGGCCTCTATAAAATAATGGAATTGCAAAGCATACTCTTCAGCTTCAAATAATTCACAAATTCTATATTTTCATCTGTTATGTGTGTCTCTTGGCAAGAAACATCTGTCAGTATAAGAAGTGCAGTACCCTTCACACTGAAATATAATTTCAGAGTTGCCTTCTCATGACTTAGTGGAAACTAAGAAAACATCAAGTGCCTCAGAACAAGAAGTTATTAGAAAAAGGGCTGAGTGTTTTCCTTCTGTTTGCACTTGGTACAAACAGAAATTCAAACACTGTTGATATGATAGATGTATGAGACAATGGTTGGGTCATTTCACAGAATCACAGAATGGGTCAGGTTGGAAGGGACCACAGTGGGTCATCTGGTCCAACCTCCCTGCTCAAGCAGGGCCATCCTGGAGCACACTGCACAGGATTGTGTCCAGGCAGTTCTTGAACATCTTCAGTGAGGGAGACTCCACAGCCTCTCTGGGCAATCTGTCCCAGTGCTTGGTCACACCAACAGTAAAGAAGTTCTTCATATTTAGGTGGATCTCCCTGTGTATCAGTTTCTGCCTATTGCCTCTTGTCTTTTCCATTTCAGCCAATGTTTCAGGAAAAAAACATGTTTTCACCTAGTATCAATATGTTTAGTATTTGGCAAAGTTAAAAATTGGTTGAAAGCAGGCTCTGACTATAACAAAAAAATAGTATTAGCAATGATGTTATACACCTGATGTAACTAACTTAAAATGCCAGTCTGAAAATACAAAAGGTTACGTGAAGGAAAATGAAGAAAAATAATTTCAAATAAGTCAGCATTTCAAAAATATTCTTTAAAACTTCTTACCTTAACCTGCACACATCTCTCCTACTCAGCTGTTGGGGTTTTAGTTTAGTCTGTTTTTTCTCTGTTAAAGGAATTTTCTCCCATATGCATGTTGCTAGGGGACAAATAGCTGTACTTAAGAAAGACAAAAGGGGAGTGGGGCGGACCTGGCTACTCCTTTGTCTACACCTGGGTGTGGGGTCAGTTCGCTCTGAGCGTCCGGGGAGAGAAGCTGCAGAGAAAGGAGCTGCTGCTTCTTTCTTTTTGGCCGTTCTTTCTTCCTGCTGGAAACAACGCCGGGACCCCAAAAGCCGTTTTCCCTGCCCTGCTGGAGACCGAGCTGTGGCTGCCCTGCTCCGCTGCTGCTTCGAGCTTTCGCTACGCTGTAGCCCTGCTCGCCCTGCCTGCCTGGGCCTCCGTGGGTTTTTCCCATCTGGATACATCTCGTCTGCCACCCGGGATTTGCGTTCGCCCCTGCCGTTCCAGCCTGCTGTCCCTGAGAGCCCGGGATCAACTGCCCAGCGGTTTGTGAAGCCTTTGTTCCATCCCTTCCCGGGATCCCAGGGCACCAGAGCCGCGGGTTTCCCGAGCTCGCTCCGGAGCGCCCCCTGCAGCCGCGGGGGAACCATCGCACCTGCCCTGCTCACCGGGAGCCGCCAGCGCCCCTGCCGGCTGCGAGCGGAACTGCACCCGAGGGGAAATAGCCTGACAGCCGAGAAGGCTGGCACTGGGTTTGTGATTGCTGTTACTGCCATAGTTGTTGTTTTGTTTGACTGGTTATATACATATATATATATATATAGTAAAGAACTGTTATTCCTATTTCCCACATCTTCGCCTAAAGGCTCTTGATTTCAAAATATAATAACTTGGAGGGAAAAGGGGTTATATCTGCCACTTCAAGGGGGGCCTCTGCCTTCCTTAGCAGACACCTGTCTTTCAAAACCGAGACAGATCTTGGCGCCCAACGTGGGGCCTAAGGGCATTAAGAGATAGAGGTGAAAAAGGAATAACAGTTCCTCGATAACTTTATTTTGTGTGCTGGATATTGGAACCTTGTTAGGCAGCACTATGTGGTCTAGTTTACCCTGGTTCGGGTGGCATGTAGCCGTGGCTATATTCTTCCCCTTTGCAGCTCCTTACTTGAATATGGGTCCTCTGACTAAGGCTACCATTGCTGTTATCCAGCTTGCGTTATGGGTCGAGAAGGTGAGGAATTCATGGGTTTTTAACTTCCTCCGGAATGTGGGCACATGGATAAACAGCTATCACACACTGAGCACATGTTTTTGGGGTTATGTTAACAATGGTACCTTCTGTGAGGAAATGACACCAGGGGAAGTTTTCTCCCAACCCCTCAACCAGTTCTTTGGGCCCACCCCATCAATTTTCGAAGGGTTTAAATTCCCTCTGAATACTAACCATCTGCTGCTGATAGGCCTACTCTATTTAGCATTCAAGGATAAGTTGAGATTGGCTTGGATATCTACCCGGACACCAGCCCCAGAGACTAGAGATCCTACCCCAGAGCCTGATCCTGCCCCAGAACCTGACATGGCCCCTGAGAGTAGAGTTCCTACCCCAGAGCCTGATCCTGCCCCAGAGCCTGACACGGCCCCAGACACTAGAGATCCTACCCCAGAGCCAGAGCCTGCCACAGCCCCAGACACTAGAGATCCCGCCCCACAGACTGATACTGCCCAACAGTCCACCTCAGAAATGGATTACCCAAACTGGGTGGGGGTACTGGCAAAAGGGATGCAGGAGATGTGCCAAGAGATGGGTCAGGTGCGCCAGGGGATATGCCAGGAGATGGGTCAGGTGCGCCAGGAGATGTGCCAGGAGATGGGCCAGGTGCGCCAGGAGATATGCCAATTGCTAAGGGAATACACCTCCTCAGCTAGTGAAAAACCCTCTCCCTGCCCCAAAGAGGGTGAGTCCGATGGTGCAGCAGTGGAACCCACGGATGTTACAACCATCCAGGCTTCAGCTGAACCACAAGGACAACCACAGCCAGCAGCAGTCGCCCCTGTGCAAAGGAGGAAGTATAAGACCAAATCAGTACGACCAGTTAATGATGATGGGCAACCAGGGCCCTCACAACCAGCAGGAGAGCCAGAGCCAGAAGTCATCACTGAGTCCCTGTCGCACGACAGTCTCCGTGCTATGCGAAACGACATTGTGCGAAGGGGGCGTGAGCCTTATACCACCTGGCTGCTTCGGGTTTGGGACCTTATGGGCACAAGTGTGCAACTGGATAGTGGTGAGGCAAGGTATCTGGGATCGTTGACCCAGGACCCAGGTGTGGACCAGATATTTGTGAGGGAGCCAGGGCCTCTCTCTCTTTGGGAGCGGCTCTTAATGAGTGTGAGAGAAAGGTTCATTCACAAAGAAAGAATGCAGGAGTATCATCATAGAATGCAGTGGAAGACACTCGAGCAAGGGATCCAACAGCTAAGAGAGGTGGCAATATTAGAGGTACTCTTTGGGAAGGATGGACAGCATGATAATGACCCCGATAAGGTCAGGTGCACAGGACAGATGATGTGGAACCTGGCAAGGCTAGGGCCATCACAATACACCACCTTCATTGCAACGATTGATGCTGACAATACCCGAGAAACAGTGGGCTCTGTTGCCAACAGGCTCAGGCATTATGACAGCATGATCAATGGCCCGCTAAAAGCTCATGTCTCTGCTGTGGTCCAGGACCTCAAAGAGGAGATGAAGGAGATGAGGGAGGAGATGAGGGAGGAGATGAGGGAGGAGATGAGGAGGGTCAGCGTGGCACCAGTGCGAGTCACAGGCCCCCAAGTCAGAGCCCGTCGTCCCCCTGCGAGAGAGAGAGGGTACACCCCACGAGCTGAGCTGTGGTTTTTCCTGTGTGAGCATGGGGAAGACATGAGAAGGTGGGATGGGAAACCCACCTCTGCCCTGGCAGCGCGGGTGCGTGAACTCAAGGAGGGAGGCACTAACCGAGGGGGTTCCGCTAAGGTGAAGGTAGCCTCAGCCTCCCGTGACCGAGCTGCCAGGCATTACAGAAGGGAGGATGATATGTCGGATCCCCTTGAAGGTACCTCGAGCATGTACGCCCAGGGAAAGAATGATAACCAGGGCTAGAGGGGCCCTGCCTCTAGCCAGGAAGAGGCACGGGAGAACCGAGTTTTCTGGACGGTGTGGATCCGATGGCCTGGCACATCAGAGCCACAAAAATACGATGCATTGGTTGATACTGGAGCACAGTGTACTTTAATGCCATCGGGACATGTGGGGGCAGAACCTGTATCCATCGCTGGGGTGACTGGGGGATCACAGCAGTTGACCCTTTTGGAAGCTGAGGTGAGCCTGACTGGGAAGGAGTGGCAAAAGCATCCGATTGTGACCGGCCCAGAGGCCCCGTGTATTCTGGGCATAGACTTCCTCCGGAATGGCTACTACAAAGATCCAAAAGGACTCAGATGGGCATTTGGGATTGCTGCTGTGGAGGCAGAGGGCATTAGGCAATTGAACACCTTGCCTGGACTATCTGAGAATCCTTCTGCAGTTGGGCTCCTGAAAGTGGAAGAGCAACGAGTGCCAATTGCCACCTCGACAGTGCACCGCCGGCAGTATCGGACAAATCGAGATGCTGTGATCCCCATCCACAAGATGATCCGCGAGCTGGAGAGTCAAGGGGTGGTCAGCAAGACCCACTCACCCTTCAACAGCCCCATCTGGCCTGTGCGCAAGTCTGACGGGGAATGGAGATTGACTGTGGACTATCGTGCCCTGAATGAAGTGACTCCACCGTTGAGCGCTGCCGTGCCAGACATGTTGGAGCTCCAGTACGAGCTGGAGTCCAAAGCAGCAAAGTGGTACGCCACTATTGACATTGCCAATGCATTTTTCTCCATTCCTCTGGCAGCAGAGTGCAGGCCCCAGTTTGCTTTTACCTGGAGGGGTGTGCAGTACACCTGGAACCGACTGCCCCAGGGGTGGAAGCACAGTCCCACCATCTGTCATGGACTGATCCAGACTGCACTAGAAAAGGGTGAGGCTCCAGAACATCTGCAGTACATTGATGACATCATTGTGTGGGGGAACACCGCAACCGAAGTGTTTGAGAAAGGAGAGAGAATAATTCAAATTCTCCTGCAAGCTGGTTTTGCCATCAAGAAGAGCAAGGTCAAGGGACCTGCCCGAGAGATCCAGTTCCTGGGAGTAAAGTGGCAAGATGGACGACGTCAGATTCCCATTGAGGTCATCAATAAGATCACAGCAATGTCTCCGCCGACCAACAAGAAGGAAACACAAGCTTTCCTAGGTGCTATAGGTTTCTGGAGGATGCACATTCCCGAGTACAGCCAGATCGTGAGTCCTCTCTACCTGGTTACCCGCAAGAAGAATGATTTCCACTGGGGCCCTGAACAGCAGCAGGCCTTCGCCCAGATCAAACAGGAAATTGCTCACTCCGTAGCCCTTGGCCCAGTCAGGACAGGACCAGAGGTGAAGAACGTGCTCTACTCTGCAGCCGGGAACAAGGGTCTGTCCTGGAGCCTCTGGCAGAAGGTGCCTGGTGAGACTCGGGGCCGACCACTGGGATTCTGGAGCCGAAGCTACAGAGGATCTGAAGCCAACTACACTCCCACAGAGAAGGAAATCCTGGCAGCTTATGAAGGAGTCCAGGCTGCCTCAGAAGTAATCGGCACAGAGGCACAACTCCTCCTGGCACCCCGACTACCGGTGCTGGGGTGGATGTTCAAAGGAAAGATTCCCTCCACGCATCACGCCACCGACGCTACTTGGAGCAAATGGATTGCCCTCATCACGCAGCGCGCCCGAATTGGAAACCCAAGTCGCCCTGGGATCTTGGAAATAATTACGAACTGGCCGGAAGGTGAGACTTTTGGGTTATCTTCTGAAGAAGAAGAGGAGCAGGTGACACGTGCCGAAGAAGCCCCACCATATAACGAGCTACCAGAGAGTGAAAGACAATACGCCCTCTTCACTGATGGTTCCTGCCGAATTGTAGGCGCTAGCCGGAAATGGAAAGCCGCTGTATGGAGCCCCACACGACAAGTTGCACAGGCTACTGAAGGAGAAGGTGGATCGAGCCAATTTGCTGAGCTCAAAGCTGTCCAATTAGCTCTGGACATAGCTGAAAGAGAGAAGTGGCCAAAGCTCTACCTCTACACTGATTCATGGATGGTAGCCAATGCTCTGTGGGGTTGGCTGGAAAGGTGGAATAAGGCAAACTGGCAGCGCAGAGGAAAACCAATCTGGGCTGCTGAAGAGTGGAAAGACATTGCCACTCGGGTAGAGAAGCTATCCGTGAAGGTCCGTCATGTAGATGCTCACATCCCCAAGAGCCGGGCTAATGAAGAACATCGTAACAACAAACAGGTAGATCAGGCTGCGAAAATAGAGGTGTCCCAGATAGACTTGGATTGGCAACATAAAGGAGAACTGTTCCTAGCTCGATGGGCCCATGATGCCTCAGGTCATCAGGGCAGAGATGCCACCTATAAGTGGGCACGAGACCGAGGGGTGGATCTAACCATGGACAGTATCTCCCAGGTTATCCATGATTGTGAGACATGCGCTGCGATCAAGCAGGCCAAGCGGGTGAAGCCTCTGTGGTATGGCGGGCGATGGTCCAAATACAAGTATGGGGAGGCCTGGCAGATTGATTACATCACACTGCCTCAAACCCGCCAAGGCAAGCGCTATGTGCTCACAATGGTAGAAGCCACCACTGGGTGGCTGGAGACCTACCCTGTGCCTCACGCTACTGCCCGGAACACCATCCTGGGCCTGGAAAAGCAAGTCCTTTGGAGGCATGGCACCCCTGAGAGAATCGAGTCTGACAATGGGACTCATTTCAAGAACAGCCTTATAAACACCTGGGCTAGAGAACATGGCATAGAGTGGGTGTACCACATCCCTTACCATGCACCAGCAGCTGGGAAGGTTGAGCGGTGTAATGGACTGCTTAAAACCACCTTGAAGGCACTGGGTGGGGGGACTTTCAAAAACTGGGAGATGCATTTAGCAAGAGCCACCTGGTTAGTTAACACTCGAGGTTCCACCAGCCGAGCAGGCCCTGCCCAATCTGAACCCCTACAAACAACAGACGGGGATAAGGTTCCAGTGGTGCACATGAGAGGTATGCTTGGAAAAACTGTTTGGGTAAAGTCTGCCTTGAGCAAAGACAAACCCATCCGTGGGGTTGTTTTTGCTCAGGGACCAGGTTGCACCTGGTGGGTGATGCAAAAGGATGGAGAGACCCGATGCTTACCTCAAGGGGACCTTGTTTTAGGGTGAACTACCCATGGCTCTGTACTTGTATCAGTATCAGCATGTATATTTGTATATAATTTGGGTAATGCATAGATTTATGTGGTTAAAAAAGTTAAGTTTCATGTAACATGTTAGTATGGGAAAAAATTCGGGGTGGATAATGTTGGGGTTTTAGTTTAGTCTGTTTTTTCTCTGTTAAAGGAATTTTCTCCCATATGCATGTTGCTAGGGGACAAATAGCTGTACTTAAGAAAGACAAAAGGGGAGTGGGGCGGACCTGGCTACTCCTTTGTCTACACCTGGGTGTGGGGTCAGTTCGCTCTGAGCGTCCGGGGAGAGAAGCTGCAGAGAAAGGAGCTGCTGCTTCTTTCTTTTTGGCCGTTCTTTCTTCCTGCTGGAAACAACGCCGGGACCCCAAAAGCCGTTTTCCCTGCCCTGCTGGAGACCGAGCTGTGGCTGCCCTGCTCCGCTGCTGCTTCGAGCTTTCGCTACGCTGTAGCCCTGCTCGCCCTGCCTGCCTGGGCCTCCGTGGGTTTTTCCCATCTGGATACATCTCGTCTGCCACCCGGGATTTGCGTTCGCCCCTGCCGTTCCAGCCTGCTGTCCCTGAGAGCCCGGGATCAACTGCCCAGCGGTTTGTGAAGCCTTTGTTCCATCCCTTCCCGGGATCCCAGGGCACCAGAGCCGCGGGTTTCCCGAGCTCGCTCCGGAGCGCCCCCTGCAGCCGCGGGGGAACCATCGCACCTGCCCTGCTCACCGGGAGCCGCCAGCGCCCCTGCCGGCTGCGAGCGGAACTGCACCCGAGGGGAAATAGCCTGACAGCCGAGAAGGCTGGCACTGGGTTTGTGATTGCTGTTACTGCCATAGTTGTTGTTTTGTTTGACTGGTTATATACATATATATATATATATAGTAAAGAACTGTTATTCCTATTTCCCACATCTTCGCCTAAAGGCTCTTGATTTCAAAATATAATAACTTGGAGGGAAAAGGGGTTATATCTGCCACTTCAAGGGGGGCCTCTGCCTTCCTTAGCAGACACCTGTCTTTCAAAACCGAGACATCAGCCTTCTGGAATAGCATGTGTAAGAAATATTTGTAAATCTAAGAAACAGTCCACATTTGTAAAAAGAAGGTTATACTAAATTAATTATATATTTAATTTTTAACACACTAAATTGAAACAATATCAAGTCAGAGTTTTCAGTGTCAAATAGACCATTCTTTCTCTTTTATATAATTATCCATTTTTAATTGACACTAAGAGTATTATTTGCCTTATATAACTATAAGACCTTGTATATATTTTTCTTTAGAGAGGCAAACCGGAAATTTAATACTTATTATTGCAGAAATAAATCAGCTTTGCTATATTTTCTTTACAAATTCTTGGGTGTTTTGGGGCTATTTAGTCAGGTCACTGTAACAATCCATCCCAAGTCAGGTCATCAAGTTGCCTGGCAACCGTGTTCAGGTTGATAAAGGCAAACTACCTTCCCACTTTTTTTTTGCCTCCCCTTTAAAATCAATATGACAAGCTTGATATTGGTGATGTGAGATTAGCTGAGAAAATGCATGAAATTGCTCAAGATAGTCCATTTTGAAGGCTATGCCCAAGCACATCAGTCTAAAATAAAGTATTATTTAGAGAGATGTTATTTCATTTAGTACACGTGCTTAACTTCAGCATCTGCTTTTCTTTTTTTTTCCCATTGTTTTGGGTTTTTTTGGGTTTTTTTTATTTCTTTGGGTTTGGGGTGGGGTTTTTTTTGTTGTTTGGTTGTCTGGCTGGTTGGTTGGTTTGTTGGTTGTTTTTGTGGTTTGTTTTGTTAGGTTTTTTTGGGGGTGGCAGGGACTGTTTCATTCATAACAGAGCCTGGTATTTCATGATAATACCATTAAGATGTTTTATCCTGAGTAGCAATTTTAGTGTCATTAGGAAGAGAAATTGATCATGGAGTGATCATGGGTTAAGGTAGCTTGCATGTACTATTACTTGCTTTCAAGAATTCAAGAAACTTTTGTTTTCTGAATGCAGCAAAATTCAGTGGATGCTGTTTGTTCATGAATCCAAATGCTCTTTCAGCCATGGAGCTTTCTGCTTCTCCCAGTCAATTTGCAAGGGCTTGATCAGTGTGTTCTTTTAGTGCTGATGTCTTCATCCTCCCTTTAAGCTTCCCCAATCTCTGCACTGTTTTCCATAGTAGCACACAACAAAGCACTCAAAGATGGTTAAAAACCCCACAAATTCTCTTATTAATTTTAAACTATTTATGTCTTCACTTGAAACAAATATTGCTCTTTAAGCATGCCAGTGTGCATTATTTTGGGTACCAACAGAGTCAGAAATAAATCAGGGTCTAGGCAGAAGTCCTTGCCCTAGTTCCAGTCCATCACAGTGTCAGCCATGTGCACCTAATCAAACAACTGGTATGGCCCTGACATGCAAGGGCATCTGGTCTTGCCTTTCTGTCTAATGAGACATGGCCTTGAATCTTTACCCCCAAACCAAGGTGGAGCTGTTTTAAATTGGTTTTCTATCAGAAAAATAGCAGGGAATAATGATGTCCATGAGTTGTACAAGTAAGGAAACTGAAGTGTGGCAGGAAAAGATTGCATAAGTAAGGATTTATTACAAGAATTACAGGATACTGTAGAAAGGAAGAAGAAGGGTAATACAATTTTGATTTTAACAAAACTGAGTTATGATAGCTAGCCATTGGCTGAATTTCCCTGTGTTAAGCATGTAGGCTGTTTATATCTGAGCTATGGACTGCTTGCCACTTGATTGCATGATTAGTTATCTTGGTCATTATATGTTTTTTCTGCTTTCTGGTCTGAGAAATGAGACTTGTAAGACAGGAGATGAACAGAAGACAAGGGATAAATAGTGAAGTCCTCATTTTCAATATACTGTTACTCAAGTCTGCAAGCAAAGATGGGTGTAGACACACTGCTAATATTTTGTGTGAGCAAAAAAACTGTTGTGAAAGCTTTTGCCACTTAGCAAAGAGGCATAAATACAACACATATGAGAAATCATTTCTATTCCAAATCGGTATTCAGAAAGTTTTGCTAAGGGTTTGAGAAGCTGAGCTGAACCCAAAGCTTCGGTATAGGTACTTTTGATGGAAAAGTATATTTGTTTATGCTCTGATAGTACCTATTCCTTCAGAGAGAAAAACAGCATGTTTTTCCAAATTCTGACAGAGTATAGCTGCCCATCCAGAAAAACTGATTTCTAGGCTATTTCATTTTGCAAACTGTGTGGAAAAAAGCCAGCCATCACTCACTGCCCCCTTCTCCAGACCCAGCCTCCAGGAGGTCCTTTTCAGGTCCTTCTGTAACCAGAGCTCCCAAGAGAAAGGCATTTGCTCTCACAATAGGACTCCCTTCTCAGAATCCTGTCTAATGGAACCTAAATTCTTCTGCTAGCACTGGTTGACAGTCAACAGAGTAAAAAATTAATCAGATAGAGAATTAATAAAATAAAGAGCCCTGGTTAGGACTAAAATTTCTATGTAACAAGAGCAGGAGATGGTCAGCATTATATTTGGATATTTCAGTTGCAGTATATGTATTTTTGTAGTAAGAGACAAAATCCTTGAACTAGATTTACAGTAAAGGACCATTATTATTATTTTATTTGTTCAAGCAAGAATAAACCATATTAGACACCAATTTTTGATGCAGAATTGCTCTGTGAATGTGTTCAAACTCAGAAAAATTTATACTGTACAAAGTGCTTAATCTGGTGAGCTTAAGTGATTTAGCTAGAATTACCTCCTCATGTGAAAAGCACAGCTACAGAATATAAAATGCTGGTGAACTTTGAAGACCAGAAGCTGTTTTCACATCTCCACTCATGAGAAATCCTAAGGAAAATCTATCTAGACCCTAGGACAAAAAAAAGGAAAAATAAAAAAGAACAAGGTGTTATGATCATATGTTTTTCTTTCTTGTCATGAATACATCTACTCACATTTTAACATTTGGAACTCATTCATGAGACAAATTGAGCACATCAAAGAATTTTCTGCAATTAATTTTTCATAAAAGAAAATTTAATTGAAACTTTCTAAACAACCACTCCTCCTTTTAGAAACTACACAAAAAAAGGAAATAATATATAAAGCTGCAACTAAAGAGGGGAGAATACTGCCAAACTAGTCTCAGGCAGTTGATATATAATGATTGGTGACTGAGATTGAAACCTTTTGTCAAAGATGATGGTGAAAACCGTGGGTTATAATCTCAGCTTTTCCTTTGATCTTTCATTAAGGTGAAAGATTTTTTGAGAGTCTCACAATAATCACTGTGAGTGAGATCATTCAGTTTCTACTAAGTGCAGAAATACAGGTGATGGGTTTGGTTTTTTTAAAATGCCTAAAATACAAGTGCAAAAAATGAGGACCCATATTAGTAGTAAGATTACATCTGTGGAGTCACTCGGTTCTCGATAATGTAGCCAGTGAACTACTTATAGACACATTGAACTCACATTTTTGCAGAACATATTACCCTTTAAACATAATATCCGAGCCTCACATTGCAAAGAGAAGTTTTATCAGCCTTTCATTTTATTCTGCCTTGTGCTATGACCTCAAAATGCAGTGATATCAGTGGCATTTTATGGTAAATTAATAGGTATAGATAAAATCTTCTATAAATATTCATTACATCTCATTATTGCAAATTAATGAGCAAGATTCTGAAATTAAGGTTAGTCTAATTTGGAGATATGTATCACTTTTCCTACACATGAGACATAAATAAATTATTCTCTAAAGCAAGGTTCTAGTTTACTCCAAGGATGGCCCACAAAGACTGACAGTATATTCTAAGTGGGGTAATCTGGCTGACTGGGAAGCAAAGACAGAACTGCAGCTTGGCTTTAGGTATGATAAACAGCGTCCATAACATTAATTTTTAGTAGTTGGATCATTTCTTACATTCCTGTGTCTTGTACTCAAAATAGTCTATGGTGGTATCGTGGCTGAATCCCTGCCCTTTACAGCAGTGGCTCAGAGGGCATGGCTGAGGTTGTGGCTGATATTGTTCACAGTAGTTAGCTTTGAGAAAGTAATTTATCTCACTTCTGGGGCAACTCAGTCAGCACTTATCAGGGGAGGCCACAGGTCACCAGCTTTTTGAAAGCACCTAGATTTCCCCATCTTGCCTGTGGGATGCAGCATCTTGTGCCTCACCCAGGCAGCCTCCACCTACATCTCTACATTTGCAGTGAGGTCAAGTGACTTGTTCTGATACTGTGAAAGAATTTGGAGATGATCAGGTTTCGAAATGAATGTTGGTGGTCTGAAAGGACAAAATTGACTCATAGTGGTATCTTTGCAGGACTACACAACTCTGAGATGCCTAGAGAGGTACAACACAAATACTGTGTGGATGCCAATGTCTGCACATGTGCTTAAGAGAGGGCCATGCTAAGAGAAGATGGATCCAGACTTCTCTCAGAGGTGCTTATCGATAGAAGAATGGGCAAAGGACATAAGCTGCAACAAAACAAATCAAAAATAAATATTGGGAAAAAACCCTTCGGGACAATTGAGTAAAATAGTGGAACAAATTACCAAGAGAAATTGTGGAATAGAATCTTAGAATTATAGAATTAGTAAGACTGGAAAAGATCTCCAAGATCCTCTAGTCCACCCAACCTTTGATCAAACACCACTTTGTCAACTAAACCATAGCACTAAGTGTCACACTGAGAAGTTTTTTTGACCACGTCCAAGTATGGCAATATCACCACTTCCTTGAGTAGCCCTCTCCCAACCCTTTCAGTGGAGAAATTCTTCCTGATGTCCAACCTGAACCTCCTCTGGCACAGACTGAGGCTCTGTCCTGTCACTGGTTGCCTGGTAGAAGAGGCTGACACCCACCTGAATACAGCCTCCTTTCAGGCAGTTGTAGAGAGTTATAAGGTCTCCCCTGAGCTTCCTTTTTCACCAGGCTAAACAACCCCAGCTCCTCCAGCTCTGCCTTGCAGGACTTACTCTCCAGACCTTTCACCAGCTCTGTTGCCCTTTTCTGGATACACCCCAGCCCCTCAATGTCTTCCTTGCAACGAAGGGACCAAATCTGGACACAGGACTAGAGTGCTGAGTACAAGGGGTCAGTCACTTCCCCAGTGCTGTTGGCCACACTATTGCTGATACAGGCCAGAATGCCACTGGCCTTCTTGGCCACCTGGGCACACACTGGCTCATGTTGAGCTGCTGTTGACCAGCATTCCCAGGTCCTTTTCCACCTAGCAGCTTTCCAGCCATTCTGCCCAGGCCTGTCATTGCAAGGGGTTGTTGTGAGCCAAGGGCAGGACCCAGCACTTGACTCATATCTTGAGTTGAACCTCACATCTTTGGCCTCAGCCCATCAATCCAGCCTGTTCAGATCCCTCTGCAGAGCCTTCCTACTCTCAAACAAATCAACAGTCAAAGATACTAAAACCTCTGGTGGAAAAATCCTGAGCAACATGAATAAAATTATCCCTGTTTGGAGCAGGATGTGGAACCAGATGTCATCCAGAAATCTCTTCCAACCTAAATTATTCCATGATGCTGTGACAGCTCACCTTTATAAATCAAAGGTGGGAGCAGTCCTCCAAAAGTGGGATGTCTTAAACTGATATCTTTGATTGAGAAACTTCTCAGCTATTTAGCATTCAACTCCAAACAAATAAAAACAAAACCAAAACAAAACAAAAAAAAAACAAAACAAAACAAAAAAAAACCAAAAAAACAAAACAAAACAAAACAAAAAACAAAACAAAACAAAAAAAAACAAAAAAACAAAACAAAACAAAAAAACAAAAAAAAAGAAAACAAAAAAAAAAAAGAGGAATTTTGTGTATGGGAAGGAGAGACTTCTAATTTATGTAGAAATGCTGAAAACACTAGGCCAGTCTGAAAAAAAAAAATATTGCACCTTTCTTTAGAATGAAATCATAGTGCAGCTTTCACCTTAAAGGGCATTTGGACCCTCAACAGCAGTTGCACCATGGTCTCTAATTGCAAGGCTGTTGCAGGACCCCAAGACCAGGCAAAAGAACTCCCAGTATTTCAGAATATCATCACTAAAATTAATAAATGTATGTTCTGCTCCTGAAGCAGAGTGCTTCAGTTTCAGGAAATTCAGCATTTAGGCTCACCATGCTCAGTGCTCCTTTGGGGCCCTGTGGAAGATACAAAACTGTTCTTCCCACTTCAGAGATTGCCATGGGCTAGCTCTTCTCTGTTAAACTTGTTTTGCCTTCTTCTCTGATTCTGTCACTCATTTGGCAGCGGCTTTTCTCCACTTCCTCTTTTCACCCACTGCTTTTGTGTGGACACATTAGTTTTCTGTAACCTCTGCAATCTGAGGGGAGAAAAACCACTTTTTCTCCATTTTATAGACCCCCTACATACATTACTTTCAAAGCTCAGACAGAAATATTTCTCTTGCGATCTTGCTGAATACTATCTTTATTTCTTCTGTCTTTCCATTTTGAGTTTATACTATTATTTCATTCCAAAGTCTTCTCCCAATTAACATCTAAAAACATAAATAAAATTAACTTTCCCTCAAATTAATAAAACAAATTTACAGTATTGCAAGGACTCCTACACTTGATAAAATTATTATAAATATTTTCACTTGTTTATCTGAAATGTAAATATGTAAATACAATTTGACTCACACTTTAGGAATGTGTTTTACCTTTGCCATGCTGTCAGAACGATGCAGGCTTTAAAAAATGAGATTCATATGAAAGTGTCCATTTAAACCCTGGAAACCAGATTCTGTGACCTCTGTTGATAGGGTTTTTGCCTGATTAATGAAAGAAAAAAAGACTAAAATATTTTGCTCATATTAATATCAGCACAAGAGGTACATCCATTCCACCCTCTGTTTTCAGTGGATGCACAGACAAACCTTTGTTAGATGGTACCCATCCTCCCTTCATACTGGCGATACAAATCATGTCTTTCTCATGAGAAAAAAAGTCTTCTGTGCTCTTTCAAAAAAAAAAAAAAGTCTAATACATTCTGGAGGACTTTCTCCCCTTTTTATGGATACTGCTGGCCAAGAAAGAAATATAACGTAGGACACAGAACAGTTTGAGTGTGTAAACTTGTGGTGCCATACAATACGTCTTAATATTGCAGGTTTAATACTAACTGTGCCCCAGTAATTTAATAATTCTGTGGGAAGACTTCTGGGTTATAGAGGATATTTGTCTTGTGATTTCTTTGTGGCAAATCAGAAATTACAGCAGTGCTCAAAGGAATAGAAATCTTAGATACTCATGACCTTCACTGAAACCCCTTTCCTCACTTGTCAGTTCTTTAAGGGGCAATTTAATTGTAGCTCTTTGGCGGTGACAAGGTAAGTGCTGGCATTTTGGCACTGTCATTCATTAACCTCATGCAATGTCAGCAGCACTGCCTCAGACATGTCACCATTTCCCCAGTGATGGCAAGCTGACTTTTAGGACATATGTTGTTTCAGAGATGCCTACTAGACAAGTCTGCATGCTCCACATTCTTTTGTATGGCAACACTTGTGTATTGTTTATGCAGTTAAATAGCTTCAAGACTAAAACCAACCTATTTCAACCCAGGAAAATAAAAGCTACCATGTGTCATGAACAGAAAACTACCTGCATGATTTATCTTGCTCAGAAGTTAAAAATAAAAAAACAAAAAACAAGCCCCCAAAACAAAACGAGACAAAAAATAAAACCCAACCAACAGAAAAAAAGCGTAAACCCTTGAGCATAACCCACAAGGAAAAAAAAACAATTATTATCATTATACCTGAAGGTTAAATAATGCTCTTTCTCATGTAAATTTCTTAAAGCACAATTAAATAAATAAAATGTCAGGTTGCAAGGCCCATAATGTACATTATAAATATTATTTTTTATTTTATATTTCATGTTTCTGAATGTTTGTGAGAAACCAAACTACTAATACTAAATAGGCTGGGGAGAACTGATGCTAAGAATTATTTGCTGATAACAGCATTTGCCAACACCTAGAAAAATGGTATATATTTGCTTGCACCTTTCCTCTGTTCCTTTATTTGGGCCTCAGAGTGACCGGTGTTTCTGTGCAATTCCACCATATAAATGAATAGATTATTATTATTATATAATTATTATAATGTAAGATGCGTTATTATATATTTTCTACATTACTAATAATAACAACAATAATTATAAAGAGCTTGGTTTTCACTTTGCAAATTCACAGAAGGAGAACTAAGGATCACTCAAAAAAGAAGTAGTTGTTATGCTAAATCATGGATGACTCAAGACGCAAACTCTTTGAATTTAGATTTGAAAACCCAGAAATTTAAATCATTTGGGTCTATCTATTATTTAACTTTTAAAAAATCTAGATCCAGATTGAAGCTGGATGTCAGTGTTCTTATGTTTCCACCTTATGCAAAAATCTAGTCTAATTAGTCTAGAGCTTGAACCAGCATAACCAGCATCCAATTATGTCCAGCTCCTGAAGCCAGATAGGTGAGAAGTCAATATTTGGAGCTTGTTTCTTTGTGAAAAAGAGTTTAAAAATATTCTTTTCATTAACCAAAATGAAAGGATTTACCAGCATCACTAAAAAACTCCCCCAAACAACAGATACCAGGGAGCAGCATAGTCATAAAAAAATGATGAAATTAAAATTACTAGGGATGTCTGAGGAGAAAGTTGAAAGACTTTCTACCAAAACAACATGCAAGTTTTTACAAGTATTGATCATACCAGTGTGAGTTTTATTATTTATTTAAATCAGCAGTTTCCAAAGAAAAAAGTATTTCAATGACTTATTCCTATCAGCTCTACTACTGACTTTAATAGAAACATGTAGGTGAAAGCAAGGGCATTGCTGAGAATGTATGAGAGTGGTGTGTAAGTGGAATGACTGAAACTGCAGGCAGATAAAGTGATAAATCAGTTGCAGTACAGTGCTGAGAGCCAAACCAGACATTCCATGCACTGTTACAGTGCACCTCTTAAGAATCTGTAATTGCTTCCAAACACTATACTGGATGCAATGGTACATATTATATAAGCAGTGTTTTGCAAGTAAAATTCTATCCGTGTTAAAGAAATGTTAAATGCAGTATGGCATCAGTAGGAAAGCAGTAATGACTGTAGCAGGGACCTTTCCAGTCAAAGAGGTGGTGATAGGCATAAGGAGAAAAATGAAAAGAGCACAACACATCCAATTAGACAGCTGGGATTCTGTCTTGGGAAAGCAATTCCATACTGATCCAGCAAGCAGGATGAGTCCTGTTTTCCAAGAGCAGCACTGTAGCCCAGCCCCACACTGAGAGCGGTGCTTTGCCAGGAGGGCCTGCTGCACATTCACTCCAGTCACACTAATTGATCCCATAGTCTTTGCTATAGCAGTTTAAGAGAATTTAGATTCTCTCTGGATTTTCCTCTCCCTTCCCCCAGGGCTGGCAATACAGATGACTGATTTCCTTTCGTCATACATAAAGATTTAGAGACACATCATTAATTGCTCTCCTGACAATTTCCAATTTGATGAACAAAAATTGAACCAAAGCAAAAGCAAGTGCAGGAATGACTGGATTGAAAGATTATGATGAATCTCTGAGCATTGTCACCCGTCTTCCCAGTTGTCCCAACACCTTTCAGGAGCTAAACTACTTCTCGCATACTTAGCACAGTATTACATAATTATAAGATTTTCTATTCATAAATTAAAGTCATTTCTTTCACTGCACGAATAACTAAAACCAAATTCTCAGCAGAATGAATAAGTTACAAATGTAAGAAATTAATAGGTAAAGCTGATCCTACAGTGTCTTGATGCCTTTTCTTCTAAGTAAAATGTCACATTCTACTCTACCTTACACTTACACTGGTCTCCACTTCCATGCTATCCCACTTAAGGGGCTTCTCAGATGATCAGTCCTCAGCTAACAAAGCACCTGATGGCTTTTATCTTTCCTCTCTTGAATGGCAAAAATGTGATACTACTGGCCCTGGAGAGCCAAGCAGGTCAATGGGAGGGCATGTTTATTACTTTATACACATTTAGCCAAAAAGGTGAGAGAATCTGAATGTGATGATGTCATGCCTGGAAAAGCTGACAGGGTAGGAAAACAATAGACAGAAAGCCATGCTCCATCAGCTCCTCCTAGTCAGCTGTATCAACCTTGCTTTGCTTCTTTCCTGGGAAGATCTTGAAAAATTTAGCAAGCATTAATTAGTTATCCAGGCATATCTTCAATAAAACAGAAATCTGTACTAACTCTAGGAGAAGCAGAAACAGGAAATAGATGTGAATTTTGTACCCTTCATTTCATCAGAATTAAGTGCTTGACTAGTCAGAGGAAGTGGTGAAATTTCTTTCCAGATTCCAGTGTGTGACTGCTCATATTTAGGTTGCCTAAAGATAGAGTTTCTATCCATTTGACCTGCTATAACGCATTTCTGAGGGGAGCTGACAGATGTGACATAAGACCTGCATAAATCTCATGTCTCTTGGAGCAGCCCTTGTGATTTCAAAATGTACCAGACAGTTTAGCATAGGTGAGTAACCCAGATCCTTAAACTTATCTGTTCCTAACATGCTTTTCTATATGAGCTACAAGCAGCTGTAGACAAGGGGAATATAGTCAATATAGTCAATGGAGAGCAAAGGGGAATTCAACTCACCTTGTAGTACTGGCACACCTGAATTTATCTTTAGGCTCCAGTGACTGCAGTGATCAGATCTTTATGGAGACCTGGATGAAAACATTCTAAACTATTCTTAGGTTTCTTATAAATATTCCTATAAACATTCAGACTCTTTCCCTTGAAAAAGCTTGTAATTTCATTCTATAATGTCAGGCCTCATTTTTCACCTACTATGAATAAACTGATTATTTGGGGATATCACAAATATATCAAATATAATAAAAGATAGTGTTTGCTTTTTACAGGAAGCAACACAATGCATTACTTCTGGTTTTGGTTATGAATTTACTTCACAGTGGAACCAGCCAGTCACTGTCATTGCTGTATTAGAGGTCTTGAAGAACAGGGTAATATTTAGATTGCTGACATCTAATTTTGATAACACTCTCTTGAACTAGGCTAGGAGAACCAGTAATTCCAAATTTTTGCTGAAAAAGAAAAAGTTGAGAGCAGAAAATCCCCAAGGGCTGAACAAAAGCATAATCACAGATAGAATTTTGAGAGACTCAAAGAGCAGGTCAGAAAGTTTTAAATGAGAGACAGGAAGCTTAATGTATATTTTCACAGCAAAATAATCTCTTGTAAATGCAGGACCAGCCAAAATCAAAGTAATCTACAGCAAAGGGAGGGAGTGAATGACATGATTCAGTGGAAAGGAAAACATTTATAGGAAAGAGTCAGGGAATCATAAAAGGATGCTGTCTTTGGCCAAAACTCCTGGAGTGCTGAGAGGAAACTGCGATAAAGAAATGTCTGTAAGTGTGCTCATTGTTTTCTACAGATCTGTGCACTTCTCATGCTAAAAAAGAACAAAGATGTCTAGAAAGATACTTTTTTCTGCCTGTTGTCTTAGCCCAGTTTGGAATTAAGCAGTAAAATGGAGTATCTAGAGATCCGTTTGTGCTAGAGTGCTAGTGCTTTGTTCTCTACCTCCAAAGCCAGATGGAATGGCCCAGCTCACTTCATGCAGCTAAATCCTTCTCAGATCCAAAGCAGAGTGGTCACTGCCCCGCTCTGTTCCCAGGCAGCCTGAGGTGGCTGTGGCCAGAGCCATGGTGCTGAGCCCAACCCTGCTTCACTCAGCCCACCCACATACCTAAATGACCAGGAGAGTCCTGGGAAGGTGCTTAAGTTACCAGAAAATGCTAAACCATGGGTGCAGGTGGGTGAAGCAAAGGATGTTTTTGGTCCAGATTTACAAAATGGGTAGAAACCCCATATTTGTGAATATTTTCAGACCTTATCATATTTTCATGAATTTAATGACACTGTAGTCCTCAGTAGTTTACCTGCAGTGAGATTATCAATGCAGATTATCCAGGTCATAGGGTGACCACCAAGTTCCAAAGTGTTTCTGCTTAAAGCACAATGCTAAACAAGCAAAGGTGTACTGCCTTGAAAGCTGTACCACTCTCTGGTCCTGAAAACCAGACAGGATGAAACCTACCTGATCCAAGTTACTTCTACACAAAGCTCTTTGTTCCCAGAATAAAGTGGGCAGTGAAACACTGTGCAGTGTCATTGCTGACAACACTAAAATAAGGCAAAGTTCTGCTAGTGGGGTCGCTACAGGGGTGGCTTCTCTGAAGAGGTGCCAGAAGCTTGCAGAGCCAGCAGAGTTTACCTGGGTGGAGCTGAGCTAGTGCTAGTACATCCTGTCACACTAATGCTGACTGGAGTTCTTTCTACTGCTTTCTCAAAAAAACCCTAAAGCCCAAGCAAACCTTTATTATTTTCTGTGATGGAGATCGATTCAGGGATTGATTATGCTTGGCTTTATAGCAAATGAAGATCTAAACTAACATATGTGCCATTGCAGGCAAAATCCAAGCCAAGAGGTAGTGAAACACTTCTTGATTCCAACAGGTAGGTAAGATCATTGTGCTGCTAACTCCTTGGCATAACAGGTCAGGTCTTGCAGTAATCAGAGTTCAGTGGCCTTGAACTGTTCTCTGTAATTCTTCAATGCTTAGCCAAAGAGTAGAGTACTTAACATTTTTTTTTTTCCACACTACTATATATTATGTTTTTTTAGTTGATGTGTGAGCATCTTACCTGTCCACAAAGCCCCGGGACACTTAATTCCACCAAACCAACAGAAACCACAAGTATCAGCCTTCTTTCTATCACTGTTTATCGCTGTGCCAGATGTAGGTGAAGATTGCATGGGTAATCCTGCTGTTGCTCAATTAGATAGCTTTTTTTTTTCTGGCCTTCTGTGAGGAGAGTGTCATTTTTGGAGAGGGATTCAGGGAGTGTTCTGAAACATGCTGTGTAGAGTTACAAAGAACAGCAAGAGGGAGAAGGCAGTAGGAAAATCAGTAGAAGGAAATTAACTTTTGTAATATCACCCAATAGAATTTAGGAGTTCAAACCATCAAGTCTTTGTTATAGTGAAACAAATTATGGGTGTTTACCAACCTTGAAATAATTCAGCTGTCCCGCTTGTCTTTTATAACATGAACCCTGTGAGCAAATGAGGAATCAGAAGCAGGGATAGATTTAAACACTTTCATAAAATTTCTATCACTGCAGTGAAAATATGTAGTCCTTTTTTTTTTCAATGCTTTTGATTAATTTCCTTCTTTTTTTATTAATTGTATCAGAATAAACTGGATCTTGATACTTTTCAATTAAAAAAAATTATATTATCATTTGCTGGCCCCTTATAAGTTCCATGTGCACATGGAATAATATGTTTATAAACCAAAACAAATAGATCTTTTAAAAATAATCTGTCATCCTGTAGTATTCCTGATAGTGTTTTGATTCAAACTCAATTCATCCCGATCTCTCTCATTATTCACTGTTGAACTGTTTAATGCCAGAGTTGCAGGCCAACTGGCATGAAGAGTGCAGGGAAAGTATTATGTTCCTGCAATATAAAGTTGGATGTCTCAGTTTCATTATTCTCTTTCACACCCAAGATAAATCCTGAGCTCTGCCACAGTGGCCCACATTGATTAAAATGCAAAAAAGATACAAAAAACCAGCAAATGAAAGGTTTCTAGCAAGGTGTATTAAGAAAATAAAGCTAACATTTTTATACTTTCTAGCCTTTTGAAATCTTTGCAGTATCTCCTCTTTTCCAAAGTAAGATGATTTTTAAGGAAACAGAATTTCAGTTCCATTGAAATAAATGGTGAAATTCTAAATAAATTTGCCAGGGGCAATGCTTCTTGCTTACTACCTTTTCTATCAAACTTTCTAAATTACCTTTTTGCTAAACAAGGTGACTGCCTTCAGGAGGAACAGTTTTCTCAAGTTCCCCAGTGAAAGCAGTATTCCTTTACAGAGAGTGTATATATGCATACTTGGAAGCTTCCCACCAAAGTTAGATAAAATCTGCTCTTGATTATATAAATAAATAACATCTGCTGAAATCTTAGAACAAGCATGACAGACTGCAAACTGAAACACTTGCACATACTTCAGGATTTGCATCAGGCACATCAAGCATTACTCTATCAGTAGTTCTGAAAATAAGGGCCAAATTCAGCCAAGTGAGGATCACAACCAGAAGTGGGAATTATCAGCAGAAGCCTAGAAACTGCTGCTATGTATGTTAAGCCTGGCTTGTATTTTAAAGATGGTTTTACATGCTAGCCAGTGTAGATTTCCTTCTCCAGACTCTATCTTCTTGATTTAGAATTTCTTTCTCCAGTTCTTTAGTTCTAGGCTTTTTATTTACAGGCAACGCTTGTCTTAATATATTTGGAATGCAGCTTAGCCTCTTGTCTGATTCATCCAGTTCCCTCCTCCCCAGGTAACAGAAAGGTAAAACTTTCAGAAAAGCTTCCCCTTCTGCCCTCCATCCAACACTAATTATCAGATTTCTCCTCTTTGTTACAATAAATATATATATATGTATAATAGTCTTGCCTTTCTTGAAATATGTCATTGTTTTTAAGAGTTTTTGCATGTATATGAGATGTCTCCATTTTTTCTTCCCAGTGCATTAGAACATAGAGATGACCAGCACCAATATATTTGTCTGAATCTGTGGTGGCCAGCGAGCCTACCTTACACGGGACAAAGAGAGTCCGCTGGTGGGACAAGTCCCTAGTACCAAAAGAACCTCCTCAGGTTAGGGTGACCAGAAAGGCTTCCCCCAGGATGCATTGTTCTGTTACGTTAACGTACCCCAGTTCTGCTTCCCTGGTTGGCCCATTGCTCCTCCACCCCCTTACCACCTTATGTGTCCCATGCCCTAGAAGGTTCTCCACTCCAGGTTCCCCCCATTGGCCATTGCCCCATTGCCACTCCCACAGAGCTTCCCTATTGGTTCCCACCTTTGTACCGCCCCCATGCCCTCAGATCATTGGTCCCTGATGCTCGATCCGCTTCCGTACTTAAACCTGGACCCTCCATTTTTTCTCGTCTTTGTCCCTGGAACCATTCACGGTGTGGCTGCAGTAGACCTTTGTCCAGGGAACCCCAAACAGAGATGCTTCCTGCCTCTTTGTCACTGACCCATGTTACTGAAGCTGTCCATGCGTTAGTGCATGCACGTGTGTGTGCGTGTGTAGCTGATCCTGCAAAACAGCTTCTCCAAGGACATGCTCTTAGAAGATCGCTGCACCCTGCGCTATGGCACAGAAGCCGCAGAGAGCCTGGGATAGTGATATGGATCTATCAAGTTACAGTTACTGGTACAAGTCTTCTGTTGTCTGTAGGACATCAACACATGCTATAATTATTGTTCCATCACTGCCCTCAAGAGTGAACATCTGCTCGTACCCTACCATTACAGTTTTAATCTACTTGTAGCTCCTGTTTCCTTGAAGAACAATCCAAATGAGACAGACCCTGTCTTTTACTTTTCTCCGGTTTTTTAATAGCTTCCAGGCTTTCACCAGAGCAAAGTGAATACCTCGAGCTCCCACCAGTATTCATTTAAATGAAAAACTGAATTCCCTGTAGCTGTGCTTGTGCCTGTAAGCAGATGAGTGAGGTGGGAGTGAAACTTTCTCACAGGCACAAACACAGTAACAGCAAATTGAATTTGTTGTTTAAGTGGGGGGGTGTCACAGTTCTCAGAGAGCAGCCTCAGCCTCTCTTCAAACTGCGTTGAGTGGGGAGCCACAGGATTTGCATCAATACTAAGTGTCCTCCCACTAGTGCAAACACATCCTACTCTTTTGCAGCCTTTCCCAGTTGTGATGGAGGGCCCCTCTTTGCCCATTCCACCTCGAGTCACCTCTGTGGTTTACACACTTTGAAAAATGTATTGTCTGTACCTTTTGGGCAGGGTAAATTTTACCTGTTGAAAGCAACAAAGGCAGGAGCAAAATTAAAGCATTTCCACAGCATATCTCAATTCAGTGGTTAAGAGTATTCACAGGCACATGAAATTATGCTTTTGCATTGGTTTATGGTTGGACTCAATGATCATAAAGATCTTTTCCAACATAAATGATTCTGTGATTCTATTGTCAATAATCTTCTGTGGTGACAACACATAACCAAACACGCACACTCATCTTGGCAGAGCTAAGGAGTCTGCCCTTCCAGAACTTATCCCCACCCTATGAACACAGCAAATACTGCACTCATGACACACAAACCCCAAAGTCTTCAATAGAATGAGTTGCAACTTCAAGAAATGTAAAACTGACTGGAGTCAGAGCCAAAATGCTAAATGTGAAAACTGTATTGCCATCAAACCCTTAAATTTGACAAAAGTATTCATGTGAAGAAACCATAACTTGGATGAAAACACTCTAGCATACTGTGGTGTATGAAATCCACATCCCAGTCCCCCTTTCTGCTTTCTTTTCTGACTGTCCAGGATTTAAACTTAGACCAACCAGTGGTGTCAAATGGCATTTTCTCTTTCATTATTGTTCACCAGCCTCTTCTCTACCACTTTGAAAGATGGTTTTGGAAGCAGTCTTCATAAGAACTAAGTCTCCTATGCAACTTTCTGCATTTTACCTTAAAATTGTTCACTCATAATTAACCTCATAACCAGCAATGAAATGAAGCACTAGTGACAATTTCAATACCATACATTAATCTTTTTAATTACTTGAAAGCTGCCCGTGCTCGGAAGGACTTCTCAATGTGACACTGCATTTTGTCATCCTCTTTGGAAATACTGTTTATCTCTTGCTTTACAGTAAACTCTTCAACATATACTCAACAGTGAAAGAAATAATTCCTTTTAATGTTTTGTAATAAAAAATATAATTTTTTTGTTGCTGATGATAAAGACTGAATCAAAGGTACTTGCAATTTTAAATCATCAGGAATAACTAGGATATTGATTTAATTTCTGCTGTGTTTAGACCTCAATTATATACAGACACACTTTCAGGAATGTCCTCACCAACTTAACTTAAAATGACCTGAAAACCTTGTTTTTGAACAAAATTAAAAAGCTGATTTTAACCTGTTTTTAGGAAAAAAAAACATATGAGATTACACATCTTCAAGTCAATCTCTTAGCTTGTCCCCTGCTTCAGACCTTTTAGCCAATTTCAACAAACTGTGATAGGAAAGGAAAAAGTTCAAGGGTATTAAATTCCTACTTAGTTCTTAAAAGTAGATACCATACAGAGGAAGGAGAGACAGACAAATTAGAATGATCACTGAAGAAAAATCAATGAGGTACAAGATGAGCAACCACATGGGGAAGAGTCAGGCAGCAAAATGCCTGAAGTTCTGCTGCTTGCGGAACAATCTGTTTTTCAGAAGAACCCCAAAATGCATTTTAGAGGATTTTGACACAATAGTTTTTATCATGCTCTTGATACACCTAGCAGTGAATGGAGGCGCTGAGAAATTAGGAGGATGGTTGAGTGGCACAAGACTGGTGCTGGGGGCAATCTCAGAAAGGTATCTGCCTCAACCTTCCTCTGCTCTCCTTCAGAGAAAATGATGACACTACAAGGCTGTGCCTGCCTTGCATGAGTCATGTCCACCCTTCCCACGTGGCCCCATCAAATGTACATCAAAACTTGTCTGGAATGGGGGTCCTCATGCCATTCCTTTGCTACCTGCAAATGGTTGTTAACCGGACAAGTACTTGTCAAAACAAGTTTCAATATTCAGCCCTGGTCACACTGGCTTAACACAGCTGTGATACATGCACAGTCCAGGACGTTACTTTAGGTGACATCCAAGTGGGCAGAGGTGTGTGGTGCAACCTGGCACAACATGACACCATCATCAATTCCTAGCAAGAGCCTGAACATTTTTGAAGCAGCCTGTAGAAATTAACATACTTCTGAAAGGAAATATTTGCATATCCTAAAGAACATTCATGGAACACAAATAGTAAGAATACAGGTTGGTGACTGCAAAATTTACAAGTTTTTAAATTACAGAGCAAATTTGCTGCTTAAATAAAAAAGATTGCATTTCAAGTAGCTCCTGTGTGACCTCTGTATTTGCCCTCTCATTACACCCTTGCTGCATCGGTTTTCAAACTAAGGTTGAGTTTGCCTTTCCTTAAAAAACCCCAAACCTAAAGCAAAGAATAATTTGCAGCATATATAGCTAGCTAGACTAGTCTTAGTGAATACAAAAGAGATAAAGGGTATAAAGGATTTTTTGGTAACAGGAAAGTTGATGGATTCCCCTTCCTCCCCCAAGATTAGGGATCAAGAAAGTTCAGAGCAGGGCAAAAGTATCTCAGTAATTTCTTGCAGAATTTTCATATTTCTTAATCCTCAGATCTCTCTTGCTCTCAGAGAGAAACATATGCTTATCATCCTAAACCAAGTAAGTCACAAATACCCACATATGACAAAAGTTCTGCTCTCATTAATGCTAAAATAGGAAGATGCTGCTGGAAACTCTTATGTTTATGGCTTTATACCAGTTTCATACTAGTTTAACCTGAACATTAATTGTCCAGTGGAGCAGAAATAATGTAAATGATTCAGGAAATTTTTTGGAAAGATAGTGATTGCATGCACTTTTAATATAGTAAAAGTTTTCACTTCAAACTAGAAGGGAAAATATATTAAAAACCTCAAATATCTGCATCCTCTGGAAAGGCTCTGGTTTTATCTGGATTAAAATATGGTATTTTGATGGGCTAGTTTCTTGGTGTATTTGTAATTGGTTGGTTATTTTATTCATTGCCTAAAAAGAAATGACTTTCAAATATCAGAACAAGGTGTTTATCAGTCTTTAAAAAAAAAAAAAAAAGGAGCACAGCTAAAGCCTTTTCAACAATCTGGAGATAATTTTTTTACATAAACAAATTGGATTGCTCTTTGAAGCCACATAAATTATAAACTGCTGAAGATTTGTATGCTGAAGTTTCTCTTGCAATCAGGGAGCTCTCCTACTGAGTCCTATGTTAAACGGGTCCTTTATAGTCTGGATACCCATTATGACTATCTTTAAAAAATATATTGCAAGAGCAAAAAGATATATATCTCAAAACATTATGTGTTGGAGGTGAACAGCAAAGATTTGCTAAATTCTTCCAACTAAGGCCATTTGAACCTCACTTACACTGTCAGTTGTCCATGAATACTCTGAGAACTGCTTTGCAGCCTTGATGTTCGCTCTCAAAAATTCACTCAGCTTTCAAATTATTTCCATTAAACTTGTGTGGTATTGGGGAAAATTTCCTGCTAGTGCAAGCACCATGGTACACTGCTCTTTTGTGACTCAAGGGTTATAACTTCATTCTCCTAGGAAGTACAAAGGACAGAACTAAAGAGAAGTATGACAAAGACTTTAAATGAGAGACAAATACAGTAGTCAATGGCCAAATATTAAGATGGGAATAATTCTAGCACTGAGAACCTGAGTTGTACAGACATACATAAACATACAAACACATGCAAACACACACACACACACATTTCATTGCAGATAGAAAACCTTTGCAGGAGGCCTTTCTGGATTCTCTGCAATGTAGGGGTTTCAAGCATTTTTATGGTAGGACTATGATGGAGTATATGTGTGTGAAAAATTTTCCTAGGCAAGCCATTTAAAAAGTTTGATTTTTTCCTGGATTTTCTACATGTATCTCTTCATTCACTTTAATTGCTCCAGAAACCACTCAAATTGGCTAGACTGTACAAGCAATACGTAAACAAGTGTTCCCTCACCTTAAAACCTATCATAAAGTGTTTGTCCTGAAAGATGAATGTTCTCACTACTCAGAGGTCACCATGCATGCCAATAAGATTTTAAAATTAGCAAACACAAACTGCAAAAATTCTCAGGCTCATGAAAAGTGCTAAAACATTCTCACAGATCACTGAATTATCCTGCACTTCAATTGAAATCTAAACCCTACTTCCTCCTTTCCCTGCCCCTTCCTCTATGTGCCATGATAGACCCTGCTCTTTTATCTCCAGAGCTTTTCCGTTTTTTATGTGCGTCCAACACTGCAAAGGAGTAACTTCCCTTCCCTCACACAGTCCCTTTTACAATGCCAAGGCTTGGTTTACACTGAATAAGGATGAGGAGCATGATTAACCCTGTGCTTGCTATAAGGCTTTAGCTGACTTTCACCTATTACCTGACTGAGTAAGAGTATCCTCTTAGCTCCATCAGAAAACTGGAGTGAAAGCTTGGAACATGTCTACATGTTTGCCTTTATTTTTTCAGTGTGTTCATCAAGTAGAGGTATGATTTGAGAGCTTCTCTTGCAAACCAAGGAACTTTAGAGTTGTAAAAGTCATGACAGATAGAAGGAGACCTGAAAATAATGACAGCTGGTTGCCTTTATGGCTTACAGAACCTTTAGTGAAGGAAAATTATCACACATATCGAGAGCACAAATGCATCTGTGAAATAGAGCTGTTTTGAGGGAAAAGCACAGCTAGGGTATTTTGTGAGTTTTTCTGGCCCAGTTAATAAGTTAGTTAGGGACACTGGGATCCCAGGGTTTCAAAGACGGGAGGGAAGATTTGTTTACTCTGTACCAGAGTGGTCTGTCTTCCCTTATTCCTTAAAAAATTGGTGATCTGTCCTGGAAGTCAGCCTGTTTGACTTCTCTGTCTGATAACCAAGTGTTTGATAATCAGCTCTAAGCCAAAGGATGAGTGTCTCAACCACTGGAGCTGGGCTCACGAGCTGGTGAGCTCTAACCCTAACAAGACAATGGCATGTAGGTAACACACCAATTTATGTGTGACTCGGAACACTTCTTAGTACAAATGGTCAGTGGCTTAGAAAAATGGCACACCTCTGTCTGAAAACAGAGGAGTATGATTCCACATTGAAATGAACTAAGTGTTCATTTCAAAATGCGCTATAAACCTTTGAAAACAGAAATATTTGCCCTCAGTAAGAGTCATAGTGAGGAGCTTTTTGTTGCAGTTATGTCAATGGTTTTGGTTCTCTGCTAGACACACCCTTAAAATGTATAATTAACCAGAAATGCCAAGAATGCTCCTCACTTTAGGAGAGGATTTTTGTGTTGTGTAGAGGAATCCACCCTGGAACCAGCTGGGAAAATAAGCACCCAAACTGTGATCTCAAAGAGAAACCACAGAACTGAAAAAACCCAACAAAACATGCAAAGAAAGAATAAGTCAATTAAGAATCCGTATTTATTTCAAAGTTCTTTAAGTTTTCCCCTACCATTTCCTTATTTTCTAATCTCTCATTATACAGATGTGCAAGACAAGGAGAATTACAAAGCTGTGTGAAAACTGTTGGAGAAAAATCTGACCCATGCTAATAAACTGCTGTAAGTGTTGCACCACACTGAATGACAGAATGACAAATAAGAATCTCTCCTTGCATCCACAAGTTATTAAGAAAAGTCTTCCATCAAATAATACAAATAGTTTGACACTACTATGTTTGTAATTTAGAAAATAAGTATTTTAAAGGGGTCCCTAGCACAGGAAGGACATCAACCTGTTGGAGTGAGTCTGTCATGGTAATTAGAGAGATGGAGGAAAAGCTGAGAGATTTTGGATTGTTCAGCCTGGAAAAAGAGAAGGCTTTGAGGTGATCTAATTGCAGCCTTCCAGTACCTGATGGAAGCCTGCAAAAAAGACAGAGAGAAAATATTTACAAGGGCACGTAGTGACAGGACAAGGGGGAATGGCTTCAAACAGCAGCCATTAAACCTACTTCAAACAGTAGGTTTAGATTAGATATTACGAAGAAATTCTTTACAGTCAGAGCGGTGAGGCACTGCAACAGGTTGCCCAGAGAAGTGTGGACAGTCCATCCCTGGGAATGTTAAAAGCCAGGTTGGATGGGGCTCTGAGCAACCTGGTCTGGTGAAAGGTGTCCTTGCCCATGGCAGGGGAGTTGGAACTGGATGATCTTTAAGGTCCCTTTCAACCTATGATTCTAGTAATAATAGAATCATAGATGCCTTTTATTAGGGTATAATCCTGTGACAATACTATCACAGCTTTAGTAACAGGAAACAATGTTGTAATATAAGCTGCTGCATGAAGAGGTTTTAACTGCTAGCCATTGCAGGTTCATAATACCTACAGGAGAATGTGATGACAATCAACAAGCCAGTTCTATTAACTACGAATGCAATGAAGCGGTTGATAGTGTCCCTCACTGTATCCTTCAGGATAAAATATCCTGCACACAGCTGGATAAACACATCATGTGATGGGTGAGCAGCTGGCTCATGGGTTGGGTACAAAGGGTTATAGTGAATGGGGTGACATCAGACTGATGACCTGTCACTAATGGTCATCATGCAATGAGGTTCTGCATCCTCAGTCCTGTGCTCTTCAATAGCTTCATAAATGACTTGGATGCAGGACTGGAAGGGTACCAAAACTGGAAGCCATGCTTCCTCTCTTTTATCATATAGTGCTTTAGAGTTTGCTCTTTCTGTCACCAAACATAATGCATGATGAACAGATGTGATTTTAAAGAAATCTGACAAATTTTTATTCTCTTTATGTTACATAAATTATTTTTCTCCTGTAATTGAGACAGCCCAAGCTCTTCACTTGAGATCTTTAAACTGTTGGCTTGAGGAATTTCTGGACCAAATTTGATTTTCTTGTTTAGGTATTCCACTGGTTGGGGTGGAGGAGAAGATCACTGCATCTTCTTTCTTTGTCTGGAAGCTACTTTTCCATTAAATCCAAACATAATCCATTTTGTATGTTTGCTAGATTTGAACTACAGTTGAAAGGAAAACATTGTGTGCCCTTCTTGCCCTATGTATCTGCTTTTTGGGCTTCCAGAATCGGTCCAGTGTCTAGAGTGAGGAAGAATAATAACTTTTACTCTTCCCATCTTTCTCCTGTAATACTTAACACTGACCAACTGACCAGTGACACAAAGAAAGCTTTGGAGCATTTGTCTACAATACTGTGTCCTTGCCAAGAAACCTCTCTGAGTTAAACCACCCAGTCAAAACACTTTTGGCAGCTTGCATGTAACTGCAGCAATCAAGGAACTTTGTAAGTTTCTGTAATGCCAGTCCTGGAGGTGATAAAGCTCTATTAACTAAAACTTTTTTTTTTGTGATACACAGCATCTCACTGTTGATCTTTTAACAGCAACACTTTTCTTGCTTGAGCAAGCAGCTGCACTGTCTGGGTGACAATCTCAGCATATAAAATACTCTATCTTGAGTATATTTGGAAAAAAAGAATAGTCTTTGCTGAATCAGAGTATTTAAGTTTGATCCTTGTAAATCTAGATGAACTTCAATTTTATTTTACTCCTGTGTTGGGTTGACCCTGAGTTGATGGACAGTCTTTAAGACCAATTACGCTTCTCACAATTTACATATTTAAACCACACAGAAAGGCGGGACTTCCCCTTTTGGTCGGAGCTCGCCTGCTGGAAGGTGGGGGGGCTCCGAGCCTCCCGGCCCCGCTGGGCCGGGCCGGGGCCACTGCCCCTTTCCCCTTTCTCAGCACCACGGCACGGACCCTGGGTCGCTGGGGGGGACTGTCCCAGAGCCGCAGGCAGCTCAAACCAGCCATGGACTGCTCACAGCTAAACTCATCCAGCGCAGCTTCTGGGGACAGGCGGGTCCCTCTCCTCTCCATGCGGAGCCGGCGGAGCCAGCTGGAGCCGGCAGAGCCTCCTGTCTGCAGCCAGCACACTTCGTGCTGAACTGAAGAGGACACCGTGCAGCCAGCAGCACAGAGGGAGCGAGGCTTTCCCCGCCGTCAAGCCCGAACAAGAACACCCTTCAACATGGCGGTTTCAGAGTCAGAGAGAAAGAGAAGTGAGTCACGTGGGACAGAGCTGGAAATGGCGACGGGAGAGAAGAGGGCGGTGCCGCGATTCTGGCGCGCAGCTTAAAAGAAACCTTCTTGCATGCCGTGGTAAGAAACCGTAATACCACAAACTGTTTGTCTCTTTAATCCAATGAAAGAACATGGGGGGATGGAGTATCCTCGTGTGCCTGTGAAGATTGTGAAGAATGCCTATGCCAGGCTATATAGAAGTAGTGAGAGGCTGTTAGAGACTTGTGGCGAAGAAAAGCCTCTGTGTGCAGGCCAAAATAACTTATCCTTAAAAAGATGAATAACCCCATGTGATGGCCCATGTTTTGTAGTATGAAAGAACTGTGAAATTCTTCATGAGAGAGATGTTCTACACACAGCAGACTGTTTGTTTCCGGGCGGGTGTGCTGTTGGTGGCAGTTTGGGAACCACGTGCAACTGAAGGAAAACCTTTTCTTCCTTAAGCATAAGAGAAAGACTTTTCAAGAACTGCAACACTGACTAACATCCCATGTTCTGTTATCCCTTGTGTGAGCTGGATAAAAGGAAAGAAGTGCTGGAAAGGGGGGGGGGGGGGGGATTTACTTTAATTTTGTTTTGTTGTTTTCTCTTTACTTTTAATTCTGTTAGTAATAAAGCTCTTTCATTGTACTGCAACTGTTTAAGGTTTGTGCCTGCTTTGCTTTTCTCCTAATTCTTATCTCACAGAAGGAAAATAAGTAAATAATGGATATTTTGAATCAAAACCACTACATTTAATTGGTGTTTCCGCCCGGTTTCGAACTCAACCCGCTACATCAATGGTGGAGAATGCGGGCAATTAATGAGCGCTGTGAGATGAAGATTAATTAGGAGAAAATAATAAGCAGAGCAAGTAGAAAGTTATAACATTAAGTAGAATAATAGAAGAAATTTGCTTTGTAGTAGTGGTAAAAATTCTAGGGGTGGAGGTTTATGGAATTTGTTTTCTTTTAGCTCTGGTTTTGCTATTTTAAGTAACTTTTGGATATGTAAATTTTAAGAAGCGAGGGGTGGAATGTGTTGGGTTGACCCTGAGTTGATGGACAGTCTTTAAGACCAATTACGCTTCTCACAATTTACATATTTAAACCACACAGAAAGGCGGGACTTCCCCTTTTGGTCGGAGCTCGCCTGCTGGAAGGTGGGGGGGCTCCGAGCCTCCCGGCCCCGCTGGGCCGGGCCGGGGCCACTGCCCCTTTCCCCTTTCTCAGCACCACGGCACGGACCCTGGGTCGCTGGGGGGGACTGTCCCAGAGCCGCAGGCAGCTCAAACCAGCCATGGACTGCTCACAGCTAAACTCATCCAGCGCAGCTTCTGGGGACAGGCGGGTCCCTCTCCTCTCCATGCGGAGCCGGCGGAGCCAGCTGGAGCCGGCAGAGCCTCCTGTCTGCAGCCAGCACACTTCGTGCTGAACTGAAGAGGACACCGTGCAGCCAGCAGCACAGAGGGAGCGAGGCTTTCCCCGCCGTCAAGCCCGAACAAGAACACCCTTCAACATGGCGGTTTCAGAGTCAGAGAGAAAGAGAAGTGAGTCACGTGGGACAGAGCTGGAAATGGCGACGGGAGAGAAGAGGGCGGTGCCGCGATTCTGGCGCGCAGCTTAAAAGAAACCTTCTTGCATGCCGTGGTAAGAAACCGTAATACCACAAACTGTTTGTCTCTTTAATCCAATGAAAGAACATGGGGGGATGGAGTATCCTCGTGTGCCTGTGAAGATTGTGAAGAATGCCTATGCCAGGCTATATAGAAGTAGTGAGAGGCTGTTAGAGACTTGTGGCGAAGAAAAGCCTCTGTGTGCAGGCCAAAATAACTTATCCTTAAAAAGATGAATAACCCCATGTGATGGCCCATGTTTTGTAGTATGAAAGAACTGTGAAATTCTTCATGAGAGAGATGTTCTACACACAGCAGACTGTTTGTTTCCGGGCGGGTGTGCTGTTGGTGGCAGTTTGGGAACCACGTGCAACTGAAGGAAAACCTTTTCTTCCTTAAGCATAAGAGAAAGACTTTTCAAGAACTGCAACACTGACTAACATCCCATGTTCTGTTATCCCTTGTGTGAGCTGGATAAAAGGAAAGAAGTGCTGGAAAGGGGGGGGGGGGGGGGATTTACTTTAATTTTGTTTTGTTGTTTTCTCTTTACTTTTAATTCTGTTAGTAATAAAGCTCTTTCATTGTACTGCAACTGTTTAAGGTTTGTGCCTGCTTTGCTTTTCTCCTAATTCTTATCTCACAGAAGGAAAATAAGTAAATAATGGATATTTTGAATCAAAACCACTACAACTCCCAGTTCCAAAAATACATGGGTAAATCTGCAGTAACTTTGGGTCAATGATCTATCCTGGTTATTTAAAACTGTACAAATGAGACATCAAGAACAATGACATTGTGCAAGACTATCAATAGAATAGTTTAATTAGAACCTGTACCTTTTTGTTTCATTTTCTTCAATGTTTATTTCATAAAATTTTATAGGCTGGCTTCTTGGATGGCATAAATCTGCATTGATTTCTGTCTGGCATTAGTTATAACAGATCCTGCTGTGTGTTCACAGTACTCTCCTTCTCTCCAATGGAACTGTCGTGTCAAGCACGTGGAGTATCCATTTTCTTGAAGCAGAATATGATTTATGGCTAAAACTTAGAGATAACAGATTTGAGGGTAACATATACTATGCAACAGAATGTGTGTATTTATGGGGCTGAATCCTGTCATTCTTTTGATCTAAACAGTGCTTCACTGCTGCTTTAGACTCTGAGTAGTGGTTTATATTATGCAGAGGAGAGTGGGATAGAAATCCCCAAATTAACTCCAGTACAGTGCTCAGCACAGATGTGTGGTGGATAATGAAGGTAACAATTCTGCAGAGGGCTGCACACCATGCTCCATACCAGGGCGTGCTGTCACCCAGAGATGTTCTATTTATGAATCCTTAAACTTTCCACAAGTGGCCAAACCTGTCACAAGATTATTTTATCATGTACATCAGGTCCAAAAACTCTTGTTTTCTCTAATTTGACTTCTTCCTCCTAAAGTCCTCTAAGATCATCAAGTCTGACCATTAATCCAGCACTGACAAGTCCATCACTAAACCATGCCCCTAAGTGCCACATCTCCACGACTTTTAAATACCCCCATGGATGCTGACTCAATCTCTTCCCTGAGCAGCCTGTTCCAGTGCTTGACAACCTTTTCAGTGAAGAAATTTTTCCTAATATCCAATCTAAACCTCCCCTGGCACAACATGAGGCCATTTCTTCTTGTCTTATGGTTTGTTACTTGGGAGGGCACTGACTCCCACCTCTCTACAGCCTCCTTTCAGGTAGCTGTAGAGAGTGATGTCTCTCCTGCGCCTCCTTCTCTCCAGGCTAAGCAACCCTAGCTCCCTCAGCCAATCCTCACCAGATCTGTGCTGCAGACCCTTCACCACCTTCACTGCCCTTCTTTGAATGTGCTCCAGCGCCTCAATAATGCAAGTTGCTATGTACTTTCAACATGGTAAGTGCAACAAAACCCAGCTCAAAGAGTATGATATTCAGAATTTGGATTTTGTTGCCTGGCCTAGATCTGAATCTGCCACCACTGTGTTCAGTGAAAACAAAGACTGAAGAGACCGTCCGCAGCCTCACAGAGCTCTGGCTCCTTGCAAATGAGGCATTACCCTATGTAATAGGTTTCTCTGGGGACCATATGACATTCATAATTTAGAGCAGCCTTGAGGCTTTTCTAACTTGCACCAGGCCTCGATCAGTCATAGCTGGGATAATCTGGAAACAGCCGAAGTTGTTTTATTAACAGATCCACAGCAAAGGAGCCATCTAAAAGATGTTGCAGCCCTTTAGTTTCCATAGTGCAGACACCAAAGCTCTTGGGCTGCTGCCCAGTGCTATATATGGGAAAAATGGGTAAACTGTTCTTCACAGACAAAATGTCTTTTAGTATAAATCACCTGTTACTGTGCTTCTAAATTATTCATTTTTTTAAATTAATGAAAATATGCAAATTAAGAAATTGCTGTTAAAAAGGTATAAATATATTTTATTGCCTAAAGTAATTAGAATAAGTAATTACTTAAACATTATGGTTTAAAGTTGAATAATAGCTTTGATATCAAGATGAATAAGGAGAAAATGCTTAATATGCGCGATATAAACTACTTATCCTAGAGATAGTCCTTTTTGTACTATTTACATAAGATGTATATACGCTTCACAAAACCTTAACCTTTATACCAGTAATTTTTAAGGACATCTTTTGCTTTGTTCATTTACCTTTTGGCTTGATTTTGTAAGAAATACAGCTCACTAGACTTAATTCAAGCAAGTAATTATACGGACACCCAATGTGTATCTTTACAACTGTATATGGGCTCCTTCCATGGCTGCATTTACCATTTGTTTCCAGGCCTTGCTGCACCATAGCCACTCAGTACAGGTGGTTCTCTTCTACTCAGAACAATTTATTTTTCTTATTCCTTCCAGAAAGCAACAAAAACCTTCAGACGTTGTTAGGACGTTTTCCTGCAGACAGCCATGTACCTCACACTGTGTTTGTGTGTCCTCAATAGGCACAGATGAAGGGCTTAATCTTATCCTCAGCAAGGTGTGGTGGCTGCTCTGGTACTCTGATTACTGTCTCTTCTTTCTTCTTTCCTGCTTCATCTACTTCCTAAGAAACTAATGCCACTATATAAACACAGACTGCCACCCTTTCATCCTCTCTACTGGTTTAAATGCTTTTATCATCTCTGGCACTGCCTATCACTGATAACACCATCTGTAAGGGCTATGTTTTTCAAGCTCATAGACTTTGTCTAAGTGCTCCCACAATGGTGAGGATAGAAATTCCCTGCTGTCAGGTCTGTCTAGTGAGCAGATGAGAGACTTCTCCTGAAAATCAAGGGAAGCAGAAATACAAGGTAGACAGCACTGAGTGGGCAATATGGATCATTTAGGGACATGCTTTAGTGACTTAGGGACATGATTTAGTGGTGGACTTGGCAGTGCTAGACTAACAGTTGGACTCGAATTTGGAGATATTTTTCAACCTCAATGATTCTATGATTTCTAGATCAAGTATGGAAAAAAAGATTTTAGTAATAACAAAATCAAAAAAGATTCTGTCATTAGTTACACCGTTCAGTAATAGCTGCTTTACTGACAGTTCTGTATTTTTCATAAGCCTCAAGTAAGTGTTCTGTCAAATTTACAACTTTTATATTGTGAGAGTACAATCCCTAGGAGTAAAACATGCTATACAAAAGTCAAAAAGGAGTATCACTTCTGCTGCTTGACTAGTCACCTATTTTTGTTTTAGAATATGGCCCATGAATGCACTGTTAAGTATCAGAAGAGGGCTGGGTCATAAAAGAGTTGAAGAGCAACAGAAAACAGGAAGGCTTTTTCCAGGATTTTTCAGCTGTTACTGTGCCTGTGTTATCCTGCAAGAGGAAGGGTAGAATGATGGAAGCATAAAGGTTTTCCTTGATTCTCAGCAGATGGCTCGTGAAATATAATCCTATAGGGAGTACAGGGGCCCCTGAAGATCCTGCATAAAGAAAAATGCATGACTGATATGTTGAGCTTACTTTATAGGAAGAAATTTTTGTGAAAATAGAACTTTAATTATGCGGTTAGAATTTTACATTTAAATACCCAGACTTACATCCTTTCACTGCATAGATTACCAGTCCATAGGTTTTGGACATCCTCAGGACTATTGCCAGTGGTCAGGGAGGAAGGACTAACAGGCTGTCTAGCCAAACTGCCCTGAAGTACTGTAAGGTACTCAGAGCCTGAGAATTAAGGCACCTAATCAGCTCAGTCTGAGTAAATTAAATGATCCCTTCAAGTCTGAGTATCAGAGACATTGCAGCAGAATTATCATGCTCCATCACTGGCTTTGAGCAGACAGTCAGATCTCAGCAATTCATTGCAAACTATGTATGTTTGTCTGCTGGCTCTCTATTAGAAAGACCCATCATCACTTCTCACGTAATTATTCTCTTGAGATTATTTCCGCCGTGCTTGGTGCGAAAGACATTCATAAGTTTGCACCTGTTGATTTGTGGCAACAGTTTGATTTTCTCAAGTAATTCAGTGAAGTTCTGCCAGCACTAGGATGTCAGAACAAGTGAAAAACCTGAATAGACACATTTGTCAATCACATTAGGTGTCCAAGATGAAATGAGTGAATAAATGAAAGCCATTTATCTAGTGAGCAGCTGCCCTCATTACTAAAGATCCTGTTAAGATTAAAGCTGTGCTGCCAGCTTCTTTTTTTTCAGTTAAGGAAAATAAAAGTAAATTTAATACTAACAACAATTACTTTAAAATAAGATAGCTGAAAATACTTTCTAAGAACCAGATTCTTAAAAATAATATTTTGCTTCACCTGAACCACAATGTTAACCTTGAATGTGAGAAACTGGTATTTAAGTTTTAAAAATAAAATCAGAATGAAATGGAAAGAAAATTAAATGAAGTCAATTAATAATAGCAATAAAGATATTTCCCATTGAAAAATCAAAATGCCATTATTTTATTACTATTTTGAAAAATTATTTTCTGTTTATACTAAAGCAATTTAAAAAACCATCAAATCTTTCTGAAACAGCTTAATACTGCCAAAACTAGAGGACTCACTGAAAAAGATGCCAGTTCAGAGTCCCACTGAGTTTATATCAGCCCTCAAAGCATCTGAGCAAGAAACATAATTTCTGTGAATGTGCTTAGTTACAAATGGAAGCAACTGCTGAGCATGAAGATTAAAGGTAAAATATTAATATTCTCTAGCAGTGTAAATATTTCTCATTTCCACAAGGAGTCAAGTGACAGTGAAATTTAAGAGGGTAGAACCAGACAGGCCAACCTAACCAGGTGAAATTTTCAAGGATAGCTATAAGCCAACAACAGCCATACTCACGTAGCTTCTGAGGAAACCTAAATGATGGATGATACTGCCTTTCAATGCTGGCTTACCATGAACCATACAGAAAGCTGACCTTGCTCTGTAGAAAGGAGAGAAGAAAGGAAGAAATATATTCATCATCAGTTAAATGTAACAATGAGCAGAGAAAATTCTTATGAAATTTTTAATGTTAAAATTAATAAGGGCCAGATTTTTAGCAGGAATAAATAATCAAATTACAGATTCTATTTTAAAATACAAACATTTGTTATAATACAAGCCTAGAAGAGTATTTTGTGTTGCAACAAACAGTGACTGTGCCATGATAAGAGATGATATACATATACTTACTTAGCAACCTAAAATACTTTAATCCAATTGCATCCACACTCTCCTTTGAATAGACTTTTCCTGCACCTTTTTCACACATAAGACACATTCACTCACTTGTTTACATTTCAAAGGTGGCTTAAATGTTAACGTGGCACCAGAAAAGACCATTTTTTGCTTATGAAAATGTCGAGACTGTTCATAATTAAGGACTGGGTTCCTTCACAAAACGCAGCCATAATCTTTTCTGTCTGCAAGGCCTGGGTCAGGCTGTGGTGTGAGGCCAGCACTCTTGCCATGCAGTGACAGCCTGGGAACTTTTAAGTCCCCTCATTTACCTGATAAATTTACCTGTCTGCACTAGTCACCATGCTTCTGTTTTAATTTTTCACTGTGAGAAATCTTCATCATCTCTTAGGGCCACCTTTAAACTTGAACTTCCCCATGCTGCTTTGAGAGGATGAGAAGCCCATTTAAATGAAGTGCAATTGCTAATGAAGCTGCTCAGAAGTGCCTTGCTGTGGTACCAACTCAGCCTGCTTTCTGCCTGTGTATGTGTGGTTCTCTTTCATCTTAATATTTATATTGAAATTTTGTTAAAGCAGAGGTCTTTTCTTTCGTGTTCTCTTTTTTTACTTTTTCATTGATTTAATAAATTGTTTTTTCAGTGTCACGGTACCACGGTAGCCATGGAAACCTTTGTGGCATTAATGGTTTTGACTAAGAAGCAGAGAAAACGTAATTTTCCTTAACCTTCCTTTGAATTTTGGGTTTGCTGAAACCTGAAGCTCAGAGCTTCAAGCTGAAAAAGAAACTCGTAGTGTGTGTGGTATAAAAACTACTGAAATTCTCTGAGGTCCAGCATAATTTTCCAACATTTTAGGTGTGATTTACCTTTTAATATATGTAGTTTAGAAAAATGGTTGTGTGGGAAGACCCAATATTAAAATATTAATTAGATTGTGTGCCGAGTAAAACACTAACTGAAGATTGTTTCATCTAGCTGTGTCTATATCTGGATGACTTCTGGAAATTATGTGGATATTGAAATATAAATACCAGGATTTCTATGTTTCTAAATGAAGTGAAGATACTATTTACCATAAATAAAGCAGATTAGAAAGGTATAGATGATATCTAGTTAATTTTTACCTTGCTTTGCTAAGTTTCTATAGAATATTAAAATTAGAACCTGAGTATAATTTAGGTTCAAAGGGATCTATGTAAATCCAAGCTCCTGCTCAGAACAGGCCAACTTCAAAGTTAAATGAAGAGTGTTGCCTCACCAAGTTTAAACAATCTTAAAGGACCGAGCCTGTACTGCTTCTGTGATTATTCTGACCCTTTTTTGTATGTATGCAGATGGAATTTCTTTCATTTCAATGTGACCAAAGACTACATCTTTGTTGTTGTGCTCCTCAGCTGAATGTCCATATCCAGCTATTTTGCTAATTGCTGTGGCTAAAATTACTTCTTCATCACTGAGGAAACGGGAACTTGTCAGCAGTCCTAGCAATAGCTGTAAGAGGCACCAAACAGGGCTGTATCCCAGCATCAAAGTCAACAGTTTTTGCTAGCTGCAGATTTTGTGGCTTTCACTCTTTTCATAATCCCTGACTCTCTGTCTAGATCTGGAAAGACTCTGAAAAACTTTCTGCTGGATTAGCTCTTTGAAAAACATCTGAATAGGTCCATAGCTAATTTAAATAGAAAAGGTACCGAACATAAGTTTAAATTTTCTAGGGAAAAAACTCCAGCAAAATAAGAAAATCCATATCCATCAGAAATAGAGACAGACGATTTTGCTTTCCATTTTCAAAGATGCAAATTTTTCAGTGTTAAACTGCTATATTACTTTTTAACAGAAGATGGCAAAGAATGTACTATATCCATTAGGCCTTGGCTGCTTTTGGCTGCAGAAGCAAAATCATGTTCAAGTCAACCAACATTGAGAGCAAGCTACAAACACAAGACATTCTAGCCCAAGTGTACCACAGAAGCTGCTTTTTCAGACAAATGTTTTGGCTGCCTGCCTCCTCCAGTGTTTTGAACTGCTTTTCCATTTTGCTCTTGTTCACATTTATAGCTCAGTGTTTTAAAATAAAATCTGGCATAATTGTCCTCTTTCTGTTGCCCTGGTGCTTTTATGTCTCCTTCTCAAGAGATCTTTCTTACTCTTTGAACGTTCAGAATCCAGGAAACCAGTGAAATTTTGTTTCATACAGCCAGCTGCAAACATGCTGGATATTGATCATGTGCTCAAGCGCTTTCCTGAGTTGCAGGCAATGATCTCCCCTATAAATAGCCTTGTTTTCTTGAATGTGACGCCTGGCACCCTGCTCACCTGAGCATTGAGAGACAAAGGGTATTGCCTGACCTTCATTCCTTGATGCTTCAGCGTGCCATGGCTCAGCCTGCCATACAGAGTTAATGCTGATACCAACAGCATCAGAGTTGCTTCTTGCCTGAAGTAAAGGGCGAGCAGGGAAGGATTTATGTCTTGCACAGGATGCAGGGTGCACAGCTCAGCGTAACACAGAAATACCTCAGCTAGCTCTCAACAAGTGCACTAAGGGCCATTTGCCTCAGCAGGAGCTCCAAGAAAATTCATTTGTCCCCTGTTTAAGGGTTAAAGCACAATGAAAGCCAAGCTTCATTTAAAAGCCTGACTTAGATTTCACAGAGAACCTTAAGAGTGTTTAGAATACAAAAATAAAAGTTTTTCTTTAGTTAGGTGTTCCTTTAGTAAGGTTAGAAGCCAGTGGGTTTTAATTTCTTTTTATCCATTGTTTTTAGCCATCTTTTGAGGGCAGCTCATCTTTCACCTACATGACATGAATTTACTCCTTTGTTCAAAGACATTCTGTAAACCAAGGAATTGTTTTATTTTGAGTATTCAAATCCAACATTTTTTGTTCTGAGTTGAAAGTACTAGTACTGAGCTGCAACTTGAACAAGTGCCATGAATGGTTACCACAGCCCTCAATCACTGGCTGTGCTGTGCGATCAATGTTCCGTAGAAATATGGCCATGACTATACTAATAAGCAACAGAGCCTGTGCAAGGACAGAAGCATCCACCCTGTTAGCTTAGCTCCTGGCAGACTTTTGGATGTAAACCAATTAACACCACCACAAACAGTCCCAGACCATGATTTGGGGGGGTGATGCACTCTAAGGATTGCTCGCAATCAGCAGTATGGATGTAGTTCCCTTGTTTTGAGAATTAAGAGGGTTTAACTGCCTAAATGTGGGTTGTGCCATATCATTTGTCCTCAGGGACAGAGAATAGTCTCTGGCCCATTTTATTTACTAGTATAGACAAAGCTTTTAGGAAAACACCAAACTTGGCAATAGTTTTTTTATTTGCATTGTGGTTCCAATAAATCTCTTCTTCTCTCAAGGGCATTGTTATTTTTTACTGCAAAGCCATTAAGCTGAACAGTACTTTAATAATGATTATCAAAACCAGGATCACAAAGGGAATAAAAAGAAGCCGAACACTGGATTTTTTATAAATTTCCTCTATGACACGCTTAAGATAATAAAAGTTAGTAATCCCAAGAGGAAGCATGTATGGATATCTTGTTAAATACCTTTAAAAGTAACATTTAATTAAAATATAATGTTAATGTAGTAGCTTTACAACATAAATTGTCACATGGGTATAATATATGAAAAATAATTACAAAACTTCCCATCTTGTACCTAAATATCTGACTTACAACTTTCATGTTGCACAAAGGGGTTAATTGGACAGAATTATTTCATCTGAAGTAAAACAATACAAAATGAAACAACAATAAGGAAAAATAATTCAAATCCATATAAAGCAAGAAGATAGATATATGTAACATGAGATTTGTGTACACCCAGCATGATGGAGGAGGCCTCAAGCATGACCCCACTACAGTTTTGGTCCAGAAAAGGCTGATGGCATGAGTAGCAAATTGTTTCCTCTCCTGTTCAACCTAGCAGAAAATTACTTTTTCTTCTGTTGTCTTTGTTGAACACTGTAGGGTGGAGGGACTACACTTTTCTGGGTGCAAACTACACCCATGCCAGCCAAGAAAGGGGATGTGGGCAAACCCTGAGAAAAAAGTGGCATGGGAATTGCTCCTTTCCTTCACCCTTCAAAGAAGCGGAATGTTGACCATATTGCCTCTTGCAAGTAGTGTCCTTGCATCACATCTGGCCATGACCTAGGAAAATGCCAGCTGGCATGAATCACCCTGCCCGTGAGCACATTGACAGTCAAGTAGTATATAAAATCACAGATATCAGTCAGGATCAAACACATACTTTCTCTAGCAAAACAAGTACAGATATTTTCTAACAGGCAAGATGGACCCTCAATTTGGAAGGAGCTGTCTTTTTTTGGTATCTTCCCCATCTGCACAGTCTGAGCTCAAATGTGGCTTTTGAACTCTGTGGCCTGATCAACACACTTGCAGGGGGATGGTCTGTAGGCAAAGATACTATGTGCAAGGAATTCACTCATGCAGCCAGAAGGAAGTCAGTACTGATGAGGTGGGATGCCAACCTAGAGAATGAAATGATAAATTGTAAGAAGTGGGAAGGAGGCAGTGGGTGGTGGATATATGATACAATGATCATAACACTGTAAATTATGTCAGATAAGGATATTGTTTGTTAGTACAATTTTCAGTAATATACACTATTTAGTGCTAGCATGATTTATACGATTAGTGCTGTCATTCTGTCCTTCGAGCAATTTACATTAGGTTTCCAGAACTCTTGGAATTATCAATTTTCAAACTGATTCTAAGTATTGTGGAAAGAATTACTGAATGCACTACAAATTTCTTTTGAAAAGGGCTAAAAGAAGTCCTGAATCACTGTTAAAAAGACAAAACTTTATACCAATTTTCTGGGACAAACCTGTTTTGCTCCTTTTTAATGTCTTAACACTTGATTTTATCTAGGGAACAGAATACTGGTGTAAAGATTTTTTAATGTACTAATAACTTCTGCAATGTAACATTTCAAATATTTTATGAAGTTAAAAGAATAACACTTTTCAGATAAGAAAAAAATTATAACCCTTCAATCTTTTTGATTTTTCACTGCAACGTTTACCTAAAAAAAACCAGAAGTGAGACCAGTTTGGACAGTGATTGGACAGGAAAATTATCACCCTAGTGCTTAGGGGAGAAATAGTATTAAGAAAGCCACTCTTGATCTTTCTAAATATCAGTCACAGCATAGATTTCAGTTATACCTTAAATAAGGCATGGAGGATGTAGAAGAACTGAATCCTGACAGCAAGTCCATTATCTTCTCCTTCCCTGAAAACAGAGGTCTTCAGACTAAGAATACCCCCCCTTCAACAGGAATAGGAGGCCTTGAGATTTTATAGGGGTAGAAGCTACCTCTTACAAAGGGGTACCTTAACATATTTTCAGGATGAGATAGTTGTGTTGTCCTGGTTTAGCTATGGTATTCTCTAATTTAGTACTCCTATGAAAAGGACCACATGCCATTCCCTCTCCAGTGGGAGGCACAAAAGGCAAAGATCATGGGTTGAGATAAGAACTATTTACTAGAAACAGCAATGAGATAAGAAAACCAACAGTAACGGCAACAATATTGATAACAAAAGCTATAAGATTATATACATCTATGTCTAAAGAAACTATTTGCACAGAAAAACCCCTGCCATGTTTGCTCCCCTGCCCTGACAATTATGTGAGATGATATCAAATGCCATCAGGGTCCTGGCCATGCCCTCTTCCGGCTACTGCAGAAAGTTAACCCTGTCCTGGCCAAAACCAGGACACCTGTGTTTTGAACTCAGCTGATCTTGGAAGCAGGAAAGAAGAATCTGTACCCTGCAAAAAAACAGAGGACAAGCACTTTGCTTCTCTTTGTGCAAGTGCCATCCTGAAACCTGCAGGACCCCGAAAGTCTCTGCTTCCCTCCCTCCCGCTTTTCCTTTCATAAGGAACTGCCTCCATCTAGGGACAAGGGAGATGATTTAGCAGAAAAATTGAAACCTCTTTGTTACAATAATGTATTTGATAAAGTTAAACATACTGTATCTGATCTGATCTTGATATTACTGTCTTTGCATGGCTCTGTGGGTTTGGTGGAGTTCAGGTTCTGTTATCCTCTCAAGAACACTATCCTAGTGATGACTGCCACAACAGGCAAGGGCATACCTGCCCTATGGAGGAGCCAAGAATAGAGATTAATACACAAGCTGCCTAACAAGAATACCTGAATTTAAACCTGTAATGTAAATATAAAGGTGATGTGTTATTAAACTCTTTCTGAGGGAACAGATATTTAATCTCTTCCATTGCTCTAAGACTTCAAAGAGGGATGAAGAAATGACAATATGTTCTTAAGAGGACTGTCTGCTTCCTTGCAGAGAGGTTTCCCATGGGGAACTTGAATTTCTGGACTCACACTGATGGGCTTTCTTTAGGTGCCACCAGTTCAATCAATGCTAACTGGCAGCAGACACATGGCAGTGAAAGAATGACTGCCAACACAGTTTAACTGACCCAGAAAAATCACCCTAGGGTGAGACTATCAGTCCCAAGCAGAAGAGTTTCTTTAGGCTCTGTGATTGTAACATTCATGGCCATTTCTGTTTCACAGGAGTTTACTTCGTTGGAAGAAAACAACCACAAATCATTATAAGCCAATACCACAAACACAGATCTATAAAAGATTAATTTGATGCCCTATGATAGTGAACTACATCAGAAAAGAATGACAGATTCATTTTTATAAAATCATTCTACATATGTCATTTCCAGTAAAATATATGGTTTAGCTTATTATGAACATAGATTTTCCCTCTTCCTGTCAAAAATCAGGAAAGATATTAATCCCTTCACATTAGCCTTGGATCGGTACATTACCATTTAATCTGAACTTTCACAGGGAGAGTGCAAAGTTATGAAGCATGGCAATAGCTCCTGTGTGTACACACTTGCAAAGAAAAGAGGGACATGCATGTGTTGATTTCTCTTAGTGTGTTTTATTTGTGCACAAGCATATTGCAAATCTCCAATTTATATTACAGCACTGAGCAGAAGAACTCAGGGAGCTTATGTGAATGTTTTCATTTTCCTCCCATAAAGAGATGCTCCAATTTACTGTGGTTAAACATCAAGTGATTACTTTTGGAAAAGAGTTGTCAAAATTAGTATTCCTTGAGGAGTTAATTATAGACACTGAACACTGGAAATAATTAAGTTAATTTATAATTTTTGGACAGATCAGGAAGACCAATTTAAATTACTGCAATTTTCATAGATATCCTTTTTTTTCCTTTTAAGAAGGGAAAGCTTCTAATAACAGTATTATGACCCTTCTGAGATCAGACAAGAAACATTTAAGAAGTGAGTGCAAATGTGAGAAGAAGTAAGAGGTTAGTTATTTCCTGGAGACTGCTCTTTGAACAACTCCCTAGCCTTTGACAGTTTTGGAGCAGGCAGATTGATCTGGTCAAATGGGTTATTGCTGGCATCTCACTTTCTATGATACCAATCTAGATCTATTTCCAGTGCAGTACATAATTTTGCTGTAGGAGATGGGGATCTCATTTGAGATGTGCCATTTGGCAAGGAGAGGATACAAGTTTCTGCAGGGCAGAAATTCCAAAATAAAAATTTTCCAGGTAAGCTAGTTCTCCAGTTAGTAGTAACAAAATTTCCTATCTGCCTATTTTATTCTAAAAAGGGTAAAGGAAAACTGCAAAATAAACTATTGTCCTAGTCTTTAAAAGCTTTTTATCCATAATCACAGAATAATGATTCTCACTGATTCCCTACTTATTAACATGGGCTCATTACAGACCTCAGGTCTATTAATTTGTATGATGTTAAGTAGTTCTTACTCCTCGGGTAGTGTGTTGGAAATCTGTGAAATTGCAGAGATTTTCAGAAGACTTCTTAAATATGGGCAAAAAAATTCCCATTTTGACAAGTGATGTGTGCGTCCGTATCCACCCAGGTCCATGTCCTATACACATACAAACACAGAAATATCAACTGGAAGGAAAATGGAAATGGGACTTTGTTTTACACAGAATTACTGCACCACTCCCCAGGGATGGAGCACATTGGGAAGAGCACCTCTTCTGTGTTCACTGTGTAATGCATTTGCATTTTCAAGAGAGCTGACAAATACTTAAGATGTGTTCTTTTAATAAGCATGTGTAGGATCAAGGCTAAATTTAGTCTGTTTTTTTTCCATGAGTTCTCACTTGAGAGATCAGGCACTAGTGATGACATGAAACAAAGATACTGATTATTGTCTCCATGACCTCTAAGACATAATCTAAGAGAGCTGCACTGTCTTAAGGATTCACCAAAAAAGGGTCCATTTCCCTTGTGGATTACTGAATAACTATGGAATAAAATCAGAACAAGCATATGTGCTAATTCACCACCTTCCCAATACTCTCCCGACACCTGTTTTCCTCTCAGGGGATTCTCTGGATCCCATGCAAACTCCTTACAGCCACAGGGCCCTTTGAGGGCTGTGTCAGTCCTAAATAAGATCCCAGGAGCACATGGCACATTAGGATGGCACAAGCTGGACCTATATTTAATTGTTGTTTCTAGACACACCACAGACAGTATTGACGACTTCCTAAACAAGCCATGGAATAACACTATTTAAGCTGCCTCAACTTAGATAACACCTGATCGCAAAATTAATGAGCAGTAGTATCTTCAGTTCTGTGTTCCTGCCATAATCACATGAAGACACCAGTCTTTATCAGTAATACTTAAATTTGCCTCTCTAGATAAAATAAATAAAATGGTCTTAAAACAAATATGTGCAACGTCATCAGAGAGGATAGAAAATAATCAGAAATTCATGAATGATGACTGGATCTTTATTAAACACAGAAGACAAAAGACAAGTTAAAAAATATTAGCACAATCTAATTTAAAGAGGATTAGCAATAGCTTTCAAATTTAAAAAAATGGAAAAAAGAAAAGTGCTAGTAGCAAATAGAAATCAGAAAACTGGGTTTGTAGAAAATGGGTGAAGGAATCAAAATAATTCCTGGAAAAATCTATAGTCAGCAGAGATAAGAGCAAGAGTATGGAGGGGACATTTTAGAAACAAAAATAATTCCAATAGTGGCATTAATTCGTTATTAGAGCTGGTAGATTCTTATTAATAATGATAAGATCTTAGGAACAGCAGAAGTGGTCAGTAAATACACCTCTTGTGCCCTTGGGAAAAGCTTGGTAGTGATTTTTATTTCAGTCATTAATAACCAAGCATGGAACACTAGTTTAAAAAAATATGTAGGATCAGCAGGACTGGAAAACCTGTGCAAAAGAACTTCTAAAGAAATATTGTAGAAAGGAATTCTCTGGACCATCAGTGCTCATTTTTATTACATCTGGACATCATGAAAGCTCAAAAACCTGGAAAAGATAAACTGTGCCACTACTTAGGTAGTACAACCTAAGTTACTATCAGGCTGTGACACAGAAACAAGCAGGCAGAATAATCTGATTAATAACAAGGTACCAGAGTAATAAAAAAATTGAAGATATGGAAGGCAATTAATGACAATTAACAAATGTTTATACAAACAACTCTTGTTTAACTAACTTGCTGGTTTTGTCTAAAAGACAGCAACTGGCAGAACAAGAGGACACAGTCTCAAGCTGCAGCAAGGGAAATATAGGTTGGATATTAGGAAAAAGTTTTACACAGAAGGAGTAGTGAAGTACTGGCTTTGTCTGCCCAGGGAGGTGGTGGAATCACCATCCCTGGATGTGTTTAAAAAAAGATTGGATGTGACACTCAATTCCATGGTTTAGTTGAGGTGGTGTTAGAGCATGGGTTGGACTTGATGATCTTGGAGGTCTCTTCCAACCTGATGATTCTGTGATTAAAATTTATGTTAATAAAGGAATATCTATTGATGCTTCTGCCAGCATCTCACTTAGCAATGCAGGATATTCTGGTTACTTTAAAGGAAGAAAAAGTTGGCAAGGCAAAAAAAAAAACCAACAAAAACCCCCAACATTTGGAGACATGTTTCCTAATTCCTACTAAATATGAGGATTTTATTTATATATTTGCATTTCAGACAAGTTTTAGAAGTTATCTGAACTAAACCAGAAAACTGTTGCTAAAAGGTAACACAGCATAAAAGTAAATAATGCAGAGGACAAACTCCAGATTTTGTACAGGAAATATACTCACAACCAAACAATGTAAGAGGCAATATCAGGAGGAAACTTCTCTGCTTATTTCTGGAATCGAAAGTCCAGGAGTGTTTCTGAATTTCCAGATACAGGTGTTGACCCCTGCTTCATCCTGGCTTTCCATTAGCATGCTATCTGGAAAAGTCACCAGCCATTTCCCACATCCCTGTCTCCATGTAGGTGAAATCTAAGCACATGATCTCGTTATACAAGGAGCAAGCAGGATCTGGGGTATCTCCTGGTGTTCTCTTGCAGTTAAACTTAGATGCAGCCTTTGAAAAGGAATTGCTGATGGTAGAGGCAATTGCAATTGAAGGGTCAAAAAGGTGATCCTTGGGTGTATAATTACAGAAGGTGAAGCAGCAGAGGGAGGTCAGATTGCATCTGCATTTGGCAGCAGTTAGCATTGGAATGCTAACTCTTTTCATCTGAGCACATTTCAGGGATGTTATAGATTTCAAAGATCTCACAGGAAAATTTCAAGGACACATAAAAAATGGAAATGTTTCACCGCAAAATCAAAAGATGATCAGTCTGACTTAAAGAACAGAAGGATAAAGCATTACTTGATCACATTCTGCATACCTTATTAAATTTCTGTTGTCCTCGGAGAGCAGAAGTTTAAAAGAAATCTCCTGAATCTATAAAACTGCCTCAAAATGAGATTAATAAGTAAAATTTGAAGGTAGACGTGTTTGGCTAGTTTTAGAGAGACAGTCTTCAGACAGAAAAAAGTTTAACTCATGGATTCTATGATTATAGGGGATGTCATTGTAGGTGATCACAGTGGACTTACACAATAATCTCTGGGTATAAAACAGCTTTAAACCAGGTTTGAAACAAACGTGACCTGCAGGTGCCTAGTCATGTTGGAAAAAATGGCCATTTATTTCTTTGCATCTCCCTCTATACTTCATTTGCAGTACACTTCGTACAGCCTTGCACTAATAAGCTTAGATATATTTTAGCAGATAGCTTAGTCAGTGTTTAAAAAGAAACTGTAAAAAAAAATTTAAAAAAAAAGTGGAACACAAATTCTATCCTCAGTTATACCTAGTTATCTTCATTAAAATTAATATGTCAGCAACTATAAAGGAGATCAGAATCAGAATCTGGTCATCACATGTGAACACTAATCTTTGTACCTAATTAATTAGAACTAATTTTGCATATATTACCATAACGTAGCAGAACACCTATAAAAAATAAACTACATATGTAGATAAACTAGGTATCAGCACCAGCTCTGTGCTGTCAGCTAAGAATAAACCCGTCTACTGTAATTTCCTGAAAATTCATGAAGATGCAGACAAAGATATGTACTTCATTGATAGTACTATTTTCTTGAGTGTATCTAATTATAACTAAATTAAATTATATTATTGTTCTGAAAATTTAGAATACGGATAATTTTCACACAACATGTATTGCATGATTATCTCATATTCTGCAATTTTTCTGCATTAGCAAAACCATGTGTGATAAGATTGTTTTATCAAGAGAATAACAGTCAAACTGGTCATTTGCTTTATATGTTCCCTGCAGAGGCTTTAGATTTTTTTCTTCTAAGGTGATGGATCAGTTTTAGAGAGGGAAAAATGGATTATGTACAGAATAATAGCAGAGCAAAATAACCAAATTGTTTTGGGAAGAAAAAGAAACAACAGGATTTTTCAAAACTTTGGAGAAAAATGTTTGTTTAGGTTTAATGCCAAAAAGAAATCATCATTCCATTTAGCATTTTCTATATATTCCCACAAGAAAATTCTGACTCCAGGAGCAAGATACATATGTTTGAATACAATAGGGGGTCATGGGAAACAAAAAAGGTGCAAATTTATCTCCACAAAAAAGATGAAGCAATCCTTATAATTTACAGGACCACTGTTTTCCAGGTATAATTCTGTCTTCAGCAGGGACTGTGCTTTACAACTTCACCTTTTAAACTCATCAAAAGGGGAATTTATATTCATATTAAATAGCAATAAATAGAAGAGGGATTTTTTTTTTTTTTATTATATACGTATTCCTAAATCTTGAATTATTTAATGCAAAGAAATAGCCATATCGTCCTTATCTTCATCTAAACTATGCTGCCTATATTCAGCCTGGGTTAAACACATCCTGAAGTAAGAATAGATGTCTGGAACTCTCTCTCCATCATCTGTTATTTAAGTTCTGGAATAACTATATAGCAATTTACTTGAAATTAAAATGGAAAACTACCTAAGGAAACTCTTTAGAGAAGCACCTTTGGGTGAGACACTCTCTGTGTCTCAGTTACCTGTTAATACCTTGGATTATAACAGTCTTTCTAAAGAGACAAAAATTTAGTACAAAAGAACACATCTAAACTACTTATTTTATCAGGAGGTGAATTTCCTTTTTTAACTATAGTGATTCTGTCTGTACATCATTGAGCAATGCTTACAGTTAGATGAACTCTATTAACTTTCAACAGCAGATATATGTAATCAATTGTGCATAACACTGTGCAGGGACACCTTCGTGATCTGAATGTCCCTGCTAATGACAAAATTTGTATGCGGGAACAAAATAACCTGAAGAGCACTGCTGAGTCTTGTTAAATAAATATGCATTTTTGTATTCCATGGATTCTTTCTCAAATGAAGATTAACAATAGTGCTTATTTATTTATTTTAAAGTAAGTCTTTGAGACAGGAATATCCTGTGGGAAGTCTGAGTAGGAGTAACAGGAAGGTCCATGGGCTAGGACTAAAATATTCTTTTGAGCAATGGGCAAGTTTTCTCTTCTTAACTACTTGACATTTTCCAAAATCTTGCTATCGTCAGTGGGAAAAGAGATTTTTTCCGACTAATTTAGAGCACATTTTCCTAATGAGAGATGAACATGAAGAGAAAAACCACAACAGTCTAAACAGCCTGCCACTGTTGCTGTTGTATATAAAATACATAACCATAACAATAATATTTAAAATTTCTAATTAAAAGTGGAAGAGATTGCTTATTTCTTTATGTTTACAGAAGCATTTGGAATGAAGTAAAAATAACTGATAGGGGAAAAGTATTCTTGTCTGTTTGTTGTAATGTGGATATTTTTCCCATAATACCTTTCTCCTCTGTACTTATCATGGAAGCTATAAATGCAAAAATCCTTCTGCTTTTCAAAAATTTCCATATGCTTTCCCACACGTGTTGGGAAAAGATCACAACACTTAAAATTCAGTATTTTATGTTAAAATATTTTCAGAAAACGAGTCAGTGCAAACTGATTTACAGACAGTCCAGGCAATATCAAATCCTGATCTGATTATTGAAAAAGTATCTCTGTTAACCATACCAGGGAGCAAATCTTTCTGCCCAGCTCTTGTGCCATAACTGACTTCTTTATCTTTGTCTTTATCTTTCTGTTCACTTAGAGTGGATTTTGAGAACAGACTAATTTGTAAACTTGAAGCAATCAAGAGTACAGCGGCTTAGAGTGAAAAACAAGCCAAACTGACCATAAGATAATGAACTGCAGGACAAAGTATGTATAGGAATAATTTTTCACCAGGAAAAATTTCAGTCTCTTCCCTGCTGCATTGAGGAAATTATGCAATAACCTTACAAACCTTTTTTTTTTTTTTTTTTGTAAAAAAAGAGAAAAACATTCATCTTATCTCTGCAGATGCATTTTCAGAATATGCTGAAAGACAAGAAGTTTAAAAGCAGTGCAAAATCAGTAAGTTGAAGGAATTATCATCTAAGGGAACAAAATCATTGTGGAGTCCACTGATAGCAAATACTACTTTTATTTTTCCACGAGCTCTAGAGAATGGGTCAATACTTTCAAGTGAGCTACTATAATTGTAAGAACCAATATTGCTTTGCACCATGGATCTGTGTAGAGAAGATGTGAGATGGCAAGGGAAGGAACGAAAATTTTATTCTCATCATTCCCATAAACACTAAGCAACCACTAAATGTAACCAAATACACCATATACATCTTCCAGTTGCACAACAAAATCACATGCCTATCCAACAATCATGGTCCCTTAAGCTCAAAAAGACATATTCAAATGCATATGCCCTTCAGCATAATCCTGACCTTTATTCTGCCCATCGCAGTTTAAACCTGAATCTGAATGTTTGCTGTTAAAGCAAATCATCATGTAGTGTACGCTACCAGTTTGCTTCTATTGAAAAAATATGCCAACTTATCTGACAGAAAATACTGTAGTTTGAATCAACCTCAAGATATGTGACCCAAGATTTATTTCTGCAGTAAAGAGTCACTGTGGAATCAATGAAGCGAGTCACTCTGAAGTGTGCCAAACTAGAGGCAGAAGAGCTGACAATTGACTTCACAGTTAATGGACCATTTGGATTTGCCACTGGCAGGCCCTGAAACAGGGGTGCATTAGTGATGGAAATACTTTTACAAAACAGAGAAAGGAGGAAAGAAAAACAGGTCACTGCCTGTGCTAGTAAAACATGTATCACTGTGCATAAATCCCATTCCCATTAAAAATCCTATTTTTGCGACAGTTTGGCTTCTTTTTCCACTTTTGTCATTTGCACAAGGATGAAACAAGTATGGCCAAGTTTTGGTCATAAAATAACATTTTATATGCCCTTTACATTGATATAAATACCTTAGTGATGGGAAGTTACATCCCCAGTATTCAATAGAACAGCACATGTGAGAGCAAATTAAACAACAGGAGTTCATCCACAGACAGAAAAAAAGGCCGAGAGTATGCTTGATAGGAGTGAAAGGCAAAAAAGCAGAATAAAAAGAGGGTAAGTGGACACTTTAATTTTCTGACTGTGGAAAGCACCTTCAAAGATCACCAAATGTCCAGCAATCACTGCTGCTCCCCACAGTCTTCCTACATCAGAGAAAGTAGAATTCTACGTAGTGGCTACAGTTCTTCTGACTAGTGCTTAATGTGCTTGGTAGTAGGCAGTTTTAATTTTCTTTTGTCTAAAGATCTCATCCTGCATTTTATATCTTTTTCACATTAGAGGAATTAAGTAGACTTCTTAATTTATTATGGTTTGCACAGCAATGGTCAATATCTTTAATGCATAATTTTGAAAAGTGTGTTGTTTAAAGAAATAAGCCACTGGGTTTTGGTCACAGCCCAGAGACATCTGATCAGGCCAGATAGCACTCTCTAAATAGCTGTCAGATTGCAGATATCTGAGGTTTCTCAGCAAAACTGTGACCAGCATGCGGCTTCATTAATCTGCTCCATTCCATTCTTTTCATATGTCATATAATAATGGTAATGAACCAAGAAGCGAGTATTTGTAGACTGCACAATAGACATAAACAATTTATCATTTTCTGTTTAATTAAAGAACAACAATAAAAAGAAAATTATCCATAGCAGTCCAGAGTCTGCTGAAGGATTCAAGATTAACATGCAGCCAAATGACTGTGAGGCCCTCAGTGACCTCCACAGATGAGCACCAGAAGACTAAAGCAGCCCTGGTGCGAGTAATTAAAAATTTTGTGAGCAATATTGGTGCAAGTTTGAGTTGTGGTAGAGATGTTGAATAAGTATAACTCACAGTCTGAAAACTAAGAGAAGCAAGTAGGGAAAGGAAATAGCTAATGAAAAAAGTATTTTTAGAGAAGTATTTTCTTTGCACACACAGAAGCACTCACACGCGTGCTCACAGACTGCATTCTGTGAAACAAATTATCCATTTAGGGGAAAAAAAAAAAAGAAATCCTATCCCATAATTAGCAACCAGTTTAATTGCAGTCACTAAACTGCTCTTTCTGGCAACACCCTCCGGTCATATTTTTAATTGGGCCTGACTGTCTCATAAGCACAGCCATACATGAGGTGAGGCGCAGGGAGACTCTCTAGGGGAGAGTCCTGCTGGTGCCAAGACCCCTTTTTGCAGCTGGCTGGTGCCGTTTACTGCCACAGATTGGCATGGGAGCATCTCCAACAGCCAGGGGAATGCTTTGTGTCTTTGTTCTTCCCAGAAACACAGCATCTGATTTTTCCTCAGGGGATGCTACCATAGCAAGAGCAAGGGTTCAAAATGCATTTCTTCCCACACCTATTGGTTAAGCTTACTTTATTCATAGCTTGTGCCAAGTAATGAGACTATAAACTCATGCTGCATGTGAATACACAGCACAGCAGTCATGCTTGAACTGAAAGATGCCCTAGGAAATTTAACTTCTATGTGAGCTATATTTACCTATTTATATTTATATTTTTATTACTTTTTTTTAAAAAAACTGCTTTCTATCAAGCCAGAAATCACAGAGGGAGCAATGGAACAAGCTGAGTAAGCAAAGGAAGAGTGTATTACTTCTCTAGACATCCCTCAGCTTGCAGGCTGCCCTTGGCACACAGGAGGTGTCATGTGCCCCTTCCCAGAGTGAGCCAGAGAACTCAGGGCAGCCAACTTCTCAGCAGCAATGCTGCTGCTTTTATTGGCTTTGTGCACTCACTGAATATTCATTCCCAATTCTGCAAAAGAGTGGTCTTAAAATTTAAGAACAATCTCATAAAGAATATTCCTGAATGCCAGAATTACTCCATGCCTCAGTATCCCTATCTGTAAAATGGGATTCAAAACACAAAATGGCTTTCAAGGACAGAATTCTTGAAGTCAGCAGGGTAGCCTACCATACAGAAGTGTTCCTGATTTCTTGTGTGTTACCTTTCTGCAACCACACAATAATTTGCAGGTGGGATTCACCTCACCTGACAGTGGTTTGGAAGTTATTTGCCTGGTTTAAGTTCATCATCTGGACTTATCTCTGGTCGGTGAAGTGAGAGAGCCACAGACAGGAAAGTGTCTTGTTTTTGCTTTTTGGGACACCTATCCTAGAATGGCAGAATCACTTTCTGCAGAGGCTTTCCTCTTGCCAGTGACTATTGAAAATGTAAATATGGAACTTCTATGGCACACCTTGCATAAACCAGCTTAGTCTGCTTTTATTTTGTCTTCTCCATGTGTTCAACTTCTAAACTCAACCCGTGTGCTGTTCTCCTTTGTGAGTCAGGTCTGTGGTCATCAGTGGTTCATCTGAAATTATACCTGAAACACACAACGGATGATCCTTCTACAGTCTCTATATTTGCATTTTCTCACTATGAAAACAAAAAAGAGTGTGAGATAATAGGGCCAATGTTGGTGTACAGCAGGATCTTGTCCAACATTAATGTAACTGATTCCCAGGCATATATCCAGATCCCAAAATGGAAAAAGAGCACAGCTTATACCAGAAAAGAATTAATATCAGGTGACTGTAGATAAGCAAAAAAAAAAGGCTGAACAAAAAAAGATGAATTTTAAACTTCTGGCTATGAGCACTCATCCTTGATCAGATCATACATGATTATAGTCCTGGGTATCTGCAAATATTTCAGAGCCCAAATTAGTATAATCAAAATATCCACAAAAAAAGACCAAACACATAATATGACACATTATGGAGTGACAAAGCAGATTTCCTTCTTTTGTATTATTCTTTTGTATTATTGTTACTAGATTATTTAAAGCAAAACAGCCTGAGCACACTGTTGTATAATACTACCTCTCGTCATAACGTTAGTAAAGACTCTGCAATTGTCAGTACAAAATATTACCATACTTAGTGGAGTATTTGATCATTTTCCATATGCCTCCCTTACCCTTACTTCTTCATTAATAACATGGTGACTTCATCTGTAAACAGGGAGAAAGCCCCATAATAATTGTCACACAGTGGATGACTGGAAAGTATGTTTCAATAATAGATTTGAGGGTTTGTAAATGCAGCTACTTGTCAAAGCACAATGGTTAGTGGCAAAACTGTGCCCATTTCTTTACTCTGTGTTTCTACCAGTGATTATCACCCTCACAGAAGTGGAGATTAAATAAAGCATGAAGCAGCACTCCACCCAGCACAGTTCAGTCTGTCAGTTTAACCTACAGATTAGGATGGCTTTCCATTAAAGAGTCCAGGCTGCGAACTGCAGCACCTGAGTTTCCCAACCTTATTCTGGCATAGAGGCTTTAAATTAACACAGATCACTAACTGAAGCCCACATCCCAGACTACTCAGACCTTTTTAGTGTCACTCCTTGGGCACACATCAGTGGCAATGATCACCAGCACCACACCACAGCAAACAAAGGAATAAAGTTTTAAAAGGAACATTTGAATCAGAATTAAAAGATTTACATGTTATAGGCCTGGACACACCTTTATTGAAAAGGTTCCAATTGAAATATCATTCAGATTTTAAGAGGCATTGTATCCTGAATCTCCCACTGTGCAATGCTTATACAGATAAATCCCAATTTCCTTAACTTGCACCTGACTGACACAACTTGGTATATACCAAGACTCTCCACCAGCTTTTCAGTATCTACTAGTTAGCAGCTGGACACATCTCTGGAATTTCTCTGAAGCCCAAAGGACTATGGTTATCTGAAAACTGCCTTAAAGAACATGATGACAACGACAACAACCAAAGCCCAAAAGGGCACTCTCACCACACACACACTTCATATGAAGCCCTCAATTACTCTGTGAAGAGAATTGAAGTCTCCTCATTCTGGGACAGAGTAAGGCATAATCTCTAAAATGAGGATGCTTAAATGTTTTTAGCCTCTGAAGAACACTCCTTATTTGAAACAGGTCCCCTAGACTAATATGCTTTATCATAACCCTCACCAAGCATTCAGATAAAATATTTTGTTTTGGAAAATGAAAGCATCTTAGGGCAGTTTCCACCAGTTAAACACTATAAAAACAGCATATTCTTATTACACACAGACTTTTGCCTTCCACATCTTTACATGTGGAAACTGGTAGTGGGAGCAGGGTGAGGAAAAAACCTTCTATCCTCAGAAAACTCCATTTCAGAAATTTTTTTCTGTCAATTTAACAAAAAAAAAAAGCCAAAAAAAAAAAAAAAAAAAAAAAACCAGCAAAAAAACCCCAATGAAATAATCAATCCACAAAAAACCCTAACCAAAAGGGAACAGTAAAACCCCAAAAGCCTGAAAACCACCACCAAAAAAAGCAGCCCGACACAAAAGTCCTTGAAAAAAATGTTTCTGTACATTTTATTTTTAACTCCAGTCTTTAATATAAACTCCTGCAATTAAAGACTATTCCTTTATAATAACTAAAACCCTTATCTTTTTTCCTCTGTGTTCTGTGGATTATTGCCTTTAATTTTTATAAACAGAAGAAATGCAAAGATGTGTGCACACCAGCACAGTGTGCTTTAAATACATAAAAAAGGGTTTCATCAAAGCATAATTATAGCAGAGAAACAGAATATGCAAATAAATTGGTATTCAAATATGGTATAGTCAATATGGTGCTTTCAGATTTCTGCCTTTTCTAGTTTCTAAACTCCAGGAACACTGTGCAAGCTGAAGCAATATCTTTCTGCAGCATGCTGCTGCTCATGTTACATAAACAGTGCTTGGCTGCTTTCTTCCATAGGAGCATCTGCTCAGCTGACAGTCCCTAGCGAACCAGCTTTGTTTTGTTCAAGGCATCAGTGATGAGTAATGGATCTGGCTAATCCTGATAATGTATGATGTAATTGTCAGAGGGGTTTAATTATCAGTACTTTACATGTGGAATTATTCTGTAGTACAGTTTTTAGTTTGCATACAGACATTTCTAAATTTGCAAGACCTGTGATAAGTTGTAGCTATCCAATCAGCCATTATATTAACACATCTTCCTACCATGTTTAGGAGTACAGAGACAGAGCACAGAAGCTCAGCTTCTAACTTACAGAAGTAAGTGATCTGTATCGTTCCATAAAACTATCATCAGAGCACTTTTGGGTCTAACATAAATCCAACTCTCCTACCAGAAGTTAAATAAAAATGTTTGTAAGCCTTCAAAATCACTTGGCAATCAGACAGCCAGTAAAAGTTTTTTCTGTAAGTGAAAGTGATGATTAGTCAGTGTTAGCCCTCTGCCAGTGCTTTTAAGGTCTGACCCTTGAACATCATTTTTCTTTGCTGTAGGAGATCCTAAGATTGAGGAAGGACTGAAAAAGTGAGATTACTCTCTGCCTACTCTGTAAAGGCACAGAAAAAGGTGCTATACCATTGCAGGCTGTTGTGCAATGTGGTGACAACTGTCATCCACAAGAGACAGAAACCAAGGCAGCCCCAGTTCTTTAGTGAGTAGTGTCACACAGAAATCAGTGGGATGACTGGGACTAATAGGAAACACCAAAATCAAAGTGTCTAAAAGACGTATCTACATAATCTATTTGCTCTAACATCACCCCAGCCAGTCTGAAACAAATCAGCTTTCTCAGACCTGAATGATAAATATTCCCTAAATTCTTGCTGTCAAAAAATGCAGCTTTTTTCCAGCTCTAGCTGTGACAGAGCATTCATCAGTTAGCCCTCAACAATATTCTTCAGTTCCATACAGGAACACAGGATGTAGGAATACACTTATGGTTGAATAGCTGGAGATGCATGTCTGGTCTTCTAGTTTCCCCAGCGCTAGCCCCAGCTTTGCTACTGACTTTATACCACAGCAAAAGAAAAACTGTCTCATATTTTAGGGGAAGAAGGATCTCCTGGAATTTTCTTTCTTGGTAGTTAGAAGAACTGTAATTTATCACAGGTCAAGCTGTGCCAAGGGAGATTCAGGCTGGACATCAGGAGGAATTTCTTCACCGAAAGGGTTGTTAATCATTGAAATGGACTGCCCATGGAGGTGGTGGAGTCACTGTCCCTGGAGGTGTTCAAGAAATGATGGGACATGACACTGAGTGCCACAGTCTATCGAACATGGTGGTGATCAGTCAAAGGTTGGACTCAATGATCTCAGAGCCCTTTTCCAAACGAAATGATTCTGTGATCCTGTGAGCCCAGCAATCCTAACTATTATTTGTCACCTGTGACTGTGAATGCTCTTTAAGGTTTGTATACCTATGTAAAGCATACACAGTTGCTGGTCCTTTGTGGCAAAAAGATCAATTTATTTTGTCAAAAATTCTATCCTAACAAGTCAACAAATACCAGTTCTTGTACATATATATTCAGGTTACTTCAGATGACTAGTTACACTTTTTAACATGATTCATTTTTGACAGAGATGACCCCATACCCATGTCGTGGTTTAACCCAAGCCAGCAGACAAGCCCCACACAGCCACTCTGTCACTGGCCAGCAGTGGGATTGGGGAGAGAATAGGAAGGGTAAATGGTAGAGAGCTCATGGGTTGAGATAAATTCGGTTTAATAGGAAAAGCAAAAACCTCAATGCAAAGAAACCAAAACAAGGAATGAATTCACTGCTTCCCAATGGCAGGCAGGTGTTCAGCCATTTCCAGGAGAGTGGGGTCCCATCACATACAGTGGTTACTTGGGAAAACAAACACCATCACTTCAAATGTCCCCGTTTTCTTCTTCTTCCTCTCCCCACTTTATATATCGAGCATGATGTCACATGGTCTGGAATATTCCTCTGGTCAGCCTGGGCCACCTGTCCCAGCTGTGTCTCCTCCCAACCTCCTATGCAACCCCAGCCTCCTCACCACTCACTGTGGCAGTACAAAAAGCAGAAAAGGCCTTGGCTCTGTGTAAGCCTTGCTCAACAATTTAAAAAAATCTCTATATTATCGTCACTGTTTTCAGCACTAATTGAAATCTCAGCTCCAATGGTTCTCTGACTGTCTTATGCTGGAGAAACTTTAAATTAAATTAATTTCTCTGGTATGTATCTCAATATGTCACTCCTGCAATAATTTTATGTAAGATTATAAAGATAAGGCTTATCTTGTGAAGACAGTAAGTACTAGAATAAGAAGGATGCTGTGATATTTTGTCTTATTTTATTTTCTATAAACCTATCAGGTTAGAGAATGCAGGCAAAATGTTGGTATGACTGAAGTTATCAAAAAGACTATATCTGACTTAAGTGGGAACTTCCTTCTGTGTAGTAAATACAGTTATATAAAATACAAAATGATGACCCCTGAATTCTTCATCAGATATATACTTAAAACATAACCTTTGAAGATAATTCATTTAATTCCCCTGAATATCATTACACTGCTGAAAATCATTCACTTTGGAGCAATGGACCACCTTTTTAAAAAGTTTTTGATGGTCCAAGTGTTAATTTTCTCCTCTCCAAATTGACTACACCAATCGATAATATGAATTCACTCTACAGTCTGTACAAAAAGACCATATGGGTTTTAAGTAGGAAATTATATTTGGAGGGTTTTAGAAGTGTTTTTCTTAATATTAAAACTACAAATCCAGCTAATTAGTGAGGGCTTCCTCCTTTTCACAGCAGCAAACAAAGCTGAGTTTCTTCTATATGCCTTAGCAGTAGTCTGGGATAATTGATGAATCTGAGTAGTTCTAGAAACAGGTGTAATCTAATCAACTCCTGTCTTGACTGATGACATCCTCCAAGGCAGTGGTCTAGTTTACTCACCCTTGTAAAGCAATGTCTTTAAACTCTCACAAACTGTTCAACCTTTGGTCATTTATCCTCACTTTTGCTTACAGACCTCCTTGATTATAAAATTACATGGCATTAATTTTCTCAGTTAAATCAGTCCCCTGAATATACATAGAAATCAGTTTGATCTTTTGGCATAGATTTATAAGTCAATTCAAGGTAAACATGGCAAAACAAACCTGAGGCTGTGTGTACAGGATTTTTTTTTTAAAGGTGTAATTTTGCCCTCTTTAATACTGCTAATGTAATTTGCAGTTGCTGCAGGGATTGGCAGTCTAATTTAATAGTAATTTGTGAGTCAAAGGTGTTGAAAATTCATCTCTGGAGAGTTGGTTCTAGCATCTTACTCTCTTCCAGCACTTTGAAACCAGGTCTCTTCTAGGGCTGATACTTCTCTAGAGAAATTCAAAATCCTGAATCTTTTTTCATTTTATTTATTTCACTGTAAGTTAGACTTCTTTCTACAGAAGACTTATGAAGATAATTGATATATTTTATTAAATCAAAGTTCTGCCGGTCTTTGAAATAAATACTAAAGCACTAAGAACCTAATTTTAAGTATATGCCAAGCAAAAGAAAACTAGAATTCTTTCACACCGGACCTGATTTTAGTATCCAGGTTTTCCTAATATATTTTAAAGGGAGTTCTGGTATCAAAGAAAGGGCACTCAGCCAGGTGGTCCTTTTATCTCTTGTGTTATAGCTCACATTTCAAATAATTTCAGAGCAAAGAAAAGGCATTCTTGCAGCATTTGAAAACAAGGCATGACATCAAGCTTAAAAATTATAAGAAGCCTCAAGAACCAAAGTCAGAGGACTGTTAAAAATGCAATTCATACAGGCTAGTATAACCTTTCTCTATCATTTAATTTCACAGATCTTCTCTCTTAATGAGGAATTAAGAACTAAATCAAAAACCAGAGCTAAATTTTTCTTGGCTTCCTTGATGATTGGTGACAGTATCATAACTCAAGTCTATAACATGAACATAGGACTAGAAGTGACTTTTGATAGAGCTGAATGCAGTGCCCAGCTCTTGCCTCATGTAGGCCCTTCATAAACTTGTCAAGTTTAGTTAAACAAACACTTAGGTTTTTCCTTCTCCTCCTGTGGGAGGAACAGAGTTGTCTCGGCACATCACTGTTGTACTAGTAGGGACTCGCTTCTTATTTTTCTGGTAGATGATCCAATATTTTTATACCCATTGCTTCTGTGCCAGAAGTATTCCTTAGCTTCAATAATTTTTCTCTCCAACTGGTCCTTAGCCTGCTATAGCAAAGCTTGAGAATGTATCATCTGGAGTGTATTCATAAATAAATAAGGACAGTGACACAGAGAGAGAAGCTGACTACTCAGTCTTATCAAATAACCTGGATGCCTTCCTCATCACCTTCTGCCTAGTGATCAGACCCAGAATTTGTCCATGAACATTTCTTTGACACCACATCTAAACCAAAGCATGTCTTAGTAAGTTCAATCCTTTTCTGTCCATACCCCTGAGATGTTTTATCAGTGTGTGTTTTATTGGTATGCTATTGTCTCAGAATATTGCACTAGTCTAGTTCCTCACCCATACTTATGCCATGGGAAAAGTTTGGAGCAATTTGCTGAGTGCTCCACAGGAGTGTGACTGCCTTACTTGTGTATCAGGCACAACTATCTGTAACTGGCACAATGAAGATGAAAGACAAATGATAGTCACAAAAAATTTTTATCTTCTCAAAAGTATAAAATTTATTCTGAGTTGATGCTAGATTTTGTCCTGAGGAGTATTTCTGCTTACAGGGACAATGTCTCTCTTGTTTTAAGGAGCATAATACATACTGCAGAGAATTGAACTTCAGCTGAGTGTCAAGCTTTAGGGTCTGTGAAATGAAGGTTTTTGAGCACAGCTTTTAATCCCACAGTTGTTCAGTTTACCAGTCAGTGAAATGGGGAGAGTAACATTCATCCACCTTTTAGAACATTTCAATGGGTAAAACATGTTTAATTAGTTGCTCAAAAAATCAAATTCTCACTTGAGATTAATTTTTGCCATCAGAGCTTTGCTCACAGAAGGAGGGAGACTCGTCTCCATAGCTGAGATAATATGTGCCCTCAATGTTCAGTTAGTTTCAATAGAATATAATGGATCATACTCTTTGTAACACCTTTAGTAGTTTATACCATCTCTTCTCTGTCTCCTCAGAAGTGCATGTCTGAGAATCCATTACGTCTACTAAACTTTTTCTCTACAAAACTGTATTATGATGTGAAAGATCAAGTCCTCTAGGTTGAGCTATACAAGAAAGTGCCAGCATTAAACAGATAATCAAATCCCATAAAATGCCTCATTCAAATATGCTTTTCTGCTGTCAATTCCCTTTACTCTCATCTTAGCAATAGAAGGCAGCAGAAGAGAAATAATTTTGAAGGTTTTTCCTTTTCCTAAGATTTTACAGTAAGCTTTTAAAATAAACTGTAACTTTCAACTGACAGAACAGTTCTTTTTATTTACTGTATCCAATGGGATCGAAACAGATTATTGTATAAAATCATGGTAGCTTCCTGAATCAGATTATGTCCTGTAAAGGACAAGAAACCTTCTTAAAAACACAGAAGAGGCTAATGCTATAAAAAGCACATCAAAATCAGATGTTGTCATCAGATATCATCATTTTTGTCTTCTATAACTGCAGAGGAGACATTTTAATAAAATATGTGTATGGGTCTCTAATTCAAAGGCATCTTTGTCTAGACACTGGATGTGCCCATGTTACGTTGTCATGCAGTGAGGGTGACCATGAGAAGTGATACCCTGCTGAGTGTACACCCTACCCAAGGGGTCTGCTGGACTTCTCATAGCAAAGAGTCATCATAACACGAGAACATACTGTGGGCAGGCAGCCTGCTCTCTGCTTTGGGTCTGCCACTGAGGAAAGGATTGGAACAGCTGATTCCTTAAGTTATTCTGACTACAGCAGTACCATAAACCTAATCTAGTGTAGGGAGAAGTGGGAAAAATACTGCTGCCTTTCACTTGATATTGTATATCACTGCACCCTGGTTTTTTTCTGAGTATAATGCAATCATAATGTTGTGCTGCAATCAAACATGACGTTTTGTTTTGGGATCAGGTATCCGCTATCACCTTTCAGAGTAGGCATCAAAACAGATTTTCTGCTGGAAGCAGTGTCCATTATGAACAGAGAGTTAGATAATTAAAACTACAGTTTAAAAAGAATCCATAAACTGCTGACTAAAAGCTCTGCTTTAAGCTGGAAATAGAACTTAATAACCTAGGGCAATAAAAGTGATTAAAAATTGAAAAGCATTTCAAAATAAAAAATTAGAATCTGTCCTTTCAAAAAACTGCCATCAAATTAGTAAAATTTCATTTTATATTATATATACATGTGTATCTGCAACCAACATCTTCTCAACTGAATGAAATACTTTTTCTTTCTTTCTTTTTCTTTCTTTCCCTTCCTTCCTTCCTTCCTTCCTTCCTTCCTTCCTTCCTTCCTTCCTTCCTTCCTTCCTTCCTTCCTTCCTTCCTTCCTTCCTGTAACAAGCATACTTTTGATATCAAGCATGTAGCTTCCAGGTTTATTATAGTCTTTATTTAAAAGACATAGTAACCCTTCTCAAATACAGACTCTACTTGCAGTTGTGCAATATTAAATAAGTTAAAATATACCAGTTACACTTTTGACAAGAATCCTTGACTTCAAAACATGCAGGCATGCATTCTTCATTGGAAAAACATAATTGCATTCATCATGCCCCATAGTCACAACTGAGGAGAGAAAAATATCATCTTTACTATCAACTACTTAATTGAGACTTCTAAAATGAGCTTACACAGTCAAGTCTCAAACTAAATCAGACACAGTCATTAAAAATAATATCTACCATCATATGACTGGATTTGTCAAGTGCTACTAACAAGGTCACAAATCTAATGCATTACATTCCCCTAGTACAGAGGCATACATGAGATTTTCCTGAAATGTTGTAATCTCCAGAGCTCCTACAGGCTTAAAGCTTCCAATAAGATATAGCTACTAGGTCATTTTTGGGGTGACACAAATTTTTTCTGGCTATAATGGTCAAAAAATTCATAAGTGAGCTCACTACATTTCTGGCAGCAGGTAGGGGGTATGTTTTACCCCCCAGGCACAGCACCATACTAGCAGAGCATGCTGCTAGCTGCTTGATTCAGTGCACGAGTTACTCGGGTTTGTGGCACCAGGCACAGACATGGTTTTATGCTGCCAAAGCTGCTTAGACACTGCCCTTCTATTGCCATAACTTGGCCTTACACACAAGCTCTCACCCATTTGCAGGCAGCTACTGAACCAAGTGTAACGGGGAGAAATACTTGTGAGAGAACTCACTGCAACAGGCTCTCTAAGGGAGGAGAGCCTGAGAAAGTAATTCCCCATGCAACTTTTATTCAGCTGGTCCTAAAGCTCCACATTCCTGAACTGAATGAAGCAATCATTTAGCTAAGAAATCAAAACAAGATACTTTTTCTCCTTCTTTGGGTGTTTTATCTGTGCTTACTGAGAGAAAGAGTGAGCATGTGTCCTGAAAGGTTTAATTATAGAAAGAAATTGGGAGCTGGAAAGCTGTGACTGATATTATTAATGTTGTGGTAGTATTTTACAGTAGCACAGGTCTATTTATATTCCTCTTTTACAATCAATTGTTGTTGAAAATTGTAACTCTATCAGTTATTGATCTTTGCATTCTTATTCTATTCTAGATGTAAATGGAGATTTAAACAGAACAACTGCAAGAAATAAACTTAATAAGTATACTAACACTATTAGGCTGCCTAATCATAAGTTTCTGAAGTACATCTCTTTTTAATGGATTAAGTTTTAACCAAGCTGTCTGGAAAAAAACCATTAAAGATTCAGCAGATTAGACACTTAGGAACAATGTACTTTCTGTTTAATTTTAACTCTCCTAGTCTAGTGGTATACTTTACTGCTATGTGTTTCCTCTTACTATTATAAAACTTTAAATTTATTATAAGAACCATAGAATTTAATTAATGTAATTCTAACAATGTTACTATATAACAATAAGTAATGAATAAAATTCTGAACAGATAAAAGTACCCTGTAGTAAAATTAATATATCAAAAGTAAGTAAAGAACGTCAATAACAAACTACACAGAACATAATTACCACCAAAATATTGCCATCTGAATTAAAAGAAATGAAAATTATTGTGTCTACATAACCCACCACACTCAAAGAATACCCAGCTGATCAATGATTTCAAAGAAAGTGAGTAACTTTCTCATTAATTGTGTTATGGTTTTAAATTGAGGAGACCAGAAGCATTACAGGCTTTGAATTACATTCAGTATTTATACAGATAATGAGAACATCCATGATTCCACTAGAGAGAGTCAAATGATTTTTAGATGAGATATAGACCTGAGGGTTTCAGAGCAAAAATCAGCCTAAGAGTAGATGGGCTTGAAAACCTCACAGAGATAAAAAATGGTAGTATTTTACAATTATGTAAAAGAATCTATCTAGTATAGTTTGAACACACACCAGTACCCAGCATCCAAATTCTAGTCACAAATATGCTATTTACTGTAATTTTAGAAGCACTGTGTACACTCAGATTCACACATACAAATATAGATAATAATTTCCACTGTCTCCCTCTAAAAGTACTTATTTCACTATGAGCATTAGAGCAATTTCCAAGTCAATAAGATATTTTAAACACAGAAAGTTCCTCTGAAGGAACAGAATAATAATACAGACTAAGATAATATATTTTTTCCTAGTTTCTACAGGACTAAAGCAGACCACAGTAGGAAAGCTATTCTATACCACTTACCACAGCAAGTGTAATGCCACATTATCTTACATCTTTATTAGGTAATTCTGAAGAATTAGAAATAAAAAAAAAAAAACAACCAACCATAATTGTAACACTGATCCACATTTTTAGAAAAGCAGTGTTTCGTTCTCTTTGCATAATTTCTGTTTTTGTTAGCTATCAGCAAAAGAAAAATAGGGAGATAAAATAACTAATTGTTTCCAAATCACTTACTGTTCCTTATCACATGAAAACCCCATATTTGTTTCAGTAGGATGCCTGGTACTGGAGGCACAGCCAGCCTGCTCAAGGTATCACCTAAAAATACATGAGCAGGAGGTAGGTCCCACTGAAATCCCACTCTGATTTCTGAAAACTCCGTTATGATTCCATGTTCTTTGATCTCAAATGTCTAGAATGTCCTTTCAGCCATAATTTAGTACTATTTAGGAATAAGGTAGTAGAGCTGTACAATCTGAAGTCCTGTATTTGTACTAATAATAGCATTCTGAGAAATATTTATAAATTTATGTAAAAGGCTTGCTTTCCTTTATGTGTCCAAACATACACCCTTTATGCAGGAATTTATGAAAATCTGTGGCATTTACTATGAAAATGCCATATAAACATATTTACTGGACAATGAACTTAAAAATAGTTTTCTATTTTTTTATTTCATTAAATAACAATTTTTTATTTTAGCTTTAGAAAAAAGCCTCCACTTAGAATACTACTTTCAAAGACACTAGGAATATTTTAAATGAAATAAAAATTTCAATTTCTCTACCATCCTCATTAAAAAAAAATCAGTCAAAAATTATTTTAGATGTCTTTATAGAATAAAGATTACTTTCTGTTTCTTCCTAATGTAGCTGCATGTCTCAGTTTCTGGTGTATTTGATTTCTGCACTTATCCAGGTATGACATGCAATGAAATACACAGTACTAATATCCGCTTAGAGAAGTGAATACATATTCAAAATACACAACTGATGAAGGCTCATATATACATTTGCAATGATCTATTTTTTATGTGTCAAAAGTGCTGATGGTCTTGTAACTAAATAGAGCAATTTTCTACTAATCAGTATTAAACTTATATGCATGCAACAATAAATCCCTTCTACACAGGACTTTATGGAAGAGCTGAGTAGGTCTCATATTTGCATTTTCATCATTGTGTTGTTATTTAGATTCTTCCAGTTTGCTTGTGTCTTACTGTTTATTTGCAGCTTCTGCCTTTTTTTTTCAAACAGCACAAGTGTCTCCATTCCTTGACTTCTGAATTTCATTTCCCAAGTATCAAAGACAAGAGGACATCAAAACCACAGTGTGTTCACTGAGTTAAAACATGAGTTTGATCCTGAACCTACATTACGAGTTTATACACTAGTTCTAGTCCACAGATGTCTCTAACTGGTTTTCTCATAGTGGAAACAAGATAGCTAGAGAAGAAACAAAAATTCTTCTTATAAAAGAATCTTATACTCTTTTTTTCCTCTAATTTACCAGAACAGTTAAATATGATGATTTTATATGACTAGGCTCTTGGATGAATTGATACCTGTGTTTAAACAGTTTATGTATTCTTCTTGTGTAACAATGATAAAGTGGCATTTATATCCTTAACTACTATAACAAACAACAGTTGCAACAGTAAACATAGATTCTGAACCCTGCTGCATTTAAGAATAAATTTGAATTTTTCTATAAATCTAGGTATTAATTTATAGTGTTTCAGCTGCTCTCTTGTTACTTTTCCTTTTCTCTGCCTCCTTCAATTACCCTTAATGAATTCTGAGGGTACATTTACAAGCACTGATGCAGATGAAGATTTATTCTTTTGTCCATAATCTGAACTGGCTACAGACAAGCCAATTTCTTTCCAGATGTTAAACAGAGGGAACAGTGCAGGTTATGGCCAAGCTAAAACACTTTCCTAGTAGATATATGTACTCTATTTTTAAAACACTTGTCTATGATTTCCAGACTGTCTCTCACTCCTTCTGGCTGGATTGCTATATTTTTTCATTTCCATCCTCTAAACTAGCAGAGTATGATGGATTTTTGGTGAATTACCTTATCCTTCTTTGAAAGCAGGGCTACCTTTCATGTTCCACACTGCACAAGTGCCTATGCACAGATACAGAAATTAGTTCAGTGGAGCTAGTTTCCAGTAAATTATCACCTGTACTTCAAGAGAACTAATTTCACATGTAGACAAATCCTGACAGGCTGTCCTGATACCAGTGATTTATAGAAGTTGTTCTCAGCTACCTTCCCTGCAGAAATTGAAAGTAAGAGGGACTCATTAATTCCCAGGTTTACTATACTGGGAAGTCACTCATTAAAGGTCTTAAGACTGTTAAATCCACCTGACCATTTTATGAATAATCAAATTTGCATGTTCATGATTTCACATAGAATATAAAGCATATGAGAAGGAATCCAGAAATACAGAAAGGATTTTTTCCTTCTTAAAGAGTTCTCCCACCATCAGAATCTCCTCTAATATTTCTTACACGTTATGAATATCAAGACCAAAAAAAATTTCTTTCCTAAGTGAATGCTACTTGCCATAACCAACGGCTTTGGCATTTGTCAGTGGTATATAAATGACAAGTCCTCATTCTACTTTGCTACAGAAGTTCACTTACTTTTTATGATTTTGTTTTTGCATCCATTCATTTTTACATTGACCCTACTGGTTCCTTAATCATCTCCTGAATGGAATTCAAGCTCTCCATTCTTCCTTCCTAAACCAGCCCACTATATCTGTTAGGGTACATTTTATGCACACGCTTGTTTCCTGTGTTATATTATCTGCTGTGTGCTCAGACCTTGTTCAGCTGATACTGGAGCATTAGGATAAAATAGCTGGATAAGAACATTTCTACACACGTGGAACACATTTACAAAGCAGTCTTACCGCCCCCTGTACTACCATTTGTACAGTGGTGTCTAGAAATCCCAGCTGAAATCAGTGCCCTACTATGCCTAGCACTTGGAAGAACCATACCAGATTACCATCTTGGTACTGACCAGATCACAGTAAGAAAGGACAAAAGTTTGGAAGGTTTATAGAGCCACAAAAACCTGGAAAGTGACTCAATAGCTCAGTGCTGTAGAGGGGAGCGGATCCTTGACTCTCTGTCCTGAAGCTGGGTAATATTGTGTTTCTGTATTTAGCAGAAATAACTTGGAGACTGGGATGGCTTTTCCAAGTCCTTAAGCCAAGAGCTTCAGAAGTTTTAAGACATCTGAGCAGTTGATGGCAGACATAATATTTTTGTGACTTCTGCACTCTACATTCTTATCTTTGAAAACCTTTTCATATTTAAAACATATATCAGGATGTTATTCCTTTCCCTACTTTACTCCCCAGAAGCAACAGATAAAAATCCTCTGTGTGTATCAGTATCTTTCTAGATTCTGCTGCAATACAGCTATTCTGAGAATGAGGATTTCAAATAATAAGTGGTAAAGAAAGTTCAAGGAAACAAGAGTCCAATTTCCTGTGAAAGGTATATCTGTATTACTGGTATAAAAACAAATGAGCTTTTTAATGGCCTAAAATTATCTTCTGAAATCTTATTTTTTTAACATGTCTTATTATAAAACTTTAGAAAACTCACCAAACTATCTTCATTTACTTAAGAAGAGATCAACTACAGAATCAGGGATCTTCATATCTGGTGAGCTCAGAAACTTGTGCAACATGATGAACAGGTGGTTCATGCTGAAATTTTCCTGGAGTGATTCCTTCATTACAAAGTTGTTTGGAAGTTGTCTCTCTCATTTTATCTAAAGCCAGGACCTCAGTGTTATGTCTTATGAGCAAAACAATTAGAATACACAGGAGAATGATATCTTGCCACATGAGCCTAGAAATAATTTTGTGAGAATGGAAAATTTCCTGTTTTTCTAGGTACATCTGAGTAATATTTCTAAAGCCCAGAAAGAGATGAAATAGAGATTATTAATTTATGTAACACTGTTGTGCTTTGTTTTCTTTTGAAATAAGTTTTATTTATTTTTTTTGTTCTCCCAGGAGTCAGGGCATGGTTGGCTTTGAAAGAAGAGTAAAAATGAGTTATGATACTGCTATGAAATAGAGAGTAGCTGCATGAGCCATTTCTTAATAGAGATATAAGGGTACAAAATCCAGGGACGATGCTCCTATGCTATGATTAGTGAAGACATTTCTGGATACTAGCATATAAATGTCTGAGTTATAACATCATGGAATCATAGCATAACCTATGTTGAAATGGACCTTTGAATGTCTTCAAGTCCAAAAGAGTGCTCAAAGCAGGGACAGCCTTTAAAATCAGACCAGGTTGCTCATTAATTTGCTCATCTGAGTTTTTTCATTTGATTATTTGAGATTTTAGTGCTTAGCAGATTATAAATTGGCATTTTGTAGAATTGTTATAATGGGAAAGGAGTGACTAGATTTAAAAAAACATTTTCATACCTTAATAAATATATTGTTATAAATAAATTGATTTGGATAATTCAATATATTCAGTAGTTGATACAAGCATATTTAATGATTTGGCTGTACATTATGGAAGTTTAAAAATTATTGGGATTACATCAAAGCAAATTCAAATTGAGATGTCTACTAAAAGGGCAAATCCTTAACAAACAAATATAATTTACATACAGGATAAACTTAGCTCTAAATGTATAAATACAAGTCACAGCAGGTAGCTATGGTGACAAGTTTAGATACAAATTCTTGTCTGTGTGCAAAAGTATCCATAGGAAAATGGTTTTGAGGAAAAAAACATTGTGGATGGTTATAATATGATCCACTTGAAATGGTGAGTAGGGGGTAGTTTTAACAGTTTTACTGCTAAGCACTCACACATCACATAAATTCAGAGAAAGTTGAAAGTAAATATTAGAGGTTGGTTTTACAGTATAAAATCGATTTTACTAGAGATGGAGTGACCATTTTCCAATGTTTATTCATCTATAGCTGCCTTCAAAACTGATACAGCAGTAGAGAAAAGATAGAGTTCAAAAGGTTGTCTGGATCTCCTTTTATTCTCTCTATTTTAAAGAATTTATGGAAACTGTCACTGACAATACAAAGAAGCTTTTTCTCTAGGTATGACTGTGGCCTGTTTCGGCTATTTCTGGATTATGTGTGGAGCAAAGCAATTAATCAGTACTTTTTAGGAGAAGAATTATTAAAGGGTAGTCAAAGAAAAAAGAAAGGCTTTGAATAAAGTGAAACATTCCTTAAAGGTAGAGGATTTGCTTGAGTATGAAAGGAAGCAATCTTAGGCTCAAAAGGTTATTAGAAGATCTAAGAAGCCCTGCTGCCAAAATCTCTATAGCACTATTAATAAACATACTTCAGTGGGAAAATATGAAATAAGATTATAAGGATAAATGTAAGAGAGCACAGATCCTTTGCAATACCTAGTTTAATTAAAAGTGGCATTACTCTTGATTCTAATGCATTGAAGTTGTACATGGATAAGGTTTCACTTAATGTTATTAAAAGCATGCTGATATGAGGCAGATATTTTGGTGTCAAGAATACATTTTAAAGAGGTGTTTCATGTTAGACTAAGACTGAAGTGGACAAAGCTCTGCAATTCTGTTGCTAGTTAGTGAATTTGAGAATAAGTACTCTTTGATTCTGAGGTATCTTCCCCTGACAGGCTTAATGTGACTTATAGATTGTGTTTAATAATGTGAGAAACAAATGCATTTGTTAATATTTTTAAGCTTACTTGAAGCAAGAGGCAAAGCTCATCTATTTCAAAGTCATACAATGTTAGATGAGCTATATAAAAGATCTATAACAGAACAAACTCTAGGAATATTTTGTTAGATTTCATGTTTGTTACCACTAGAAACTTTAATCAAAACTTATGATAAGATTAATCTGGGCCAATTTTTGGTCGAATATGAAGAAATTGAGAGGAGTGGATAATGAAGAAAATGTCCCCCCAAAAAACATAACTGTGATTGCTTACCATTGTTTTGGAAAGGATTTGACTAAGCCTGAGTCTGTGTTTAAAACTGGAAATTCGCAGTAAAACATTAAGGATATTGAATCCATGTAAAATGAAATAAGGAACACCTGACAATGTGGAAAAAGTCACAGTGGAGGAAAAGAGTTCTGACTCCTGAAACTGAGGATTACTCTGTTCAGTTGCAGTGACAGGAGGCTTGATGGAAACAGAAGATCTTATGCATAAAACGGGAAAGTGAGGACTTCCTCTCCATTGCTAAGAGCAGTAAATGTATGCCTGTCTGAGGAAAGTAATTCTTTATTCATCTCAACTGAACATTGATGGCTAAAGCAGAAGCACATTATCGGTGCCATAAGTATTTGCTCCCATTGCCTAAAAAGAAGCTTAAGGGGACTGTGTTAAGGATAAATATTTGCATTAAAAAATGTGTAAATCCAGGTAAGACTAAACTTCTGTCTCCCTAAAGGTGTTCAAAGAAATTGTGTCATTATGGGAAGTTCTTCAAATACTCAGTGGTATAAACTAGCCAGGCAGCATAAAGTAATGTATAATATGTAGACTTGCACACATTGTTCTGTCCTTCCACCTGGCTTTTATGTTCTTTTGTATGTGACCACTTTTTCTCCTCACTCATTCAAGTGTTTATCTCTATATTCATGTGTAAAAGTGAGTCCTTCTGTATTTGGCTTGGTGTACCTCTACATGAATCAAGAGCAATGCCATTTTTAATTAAACTAGGTATTGCAAAGGATCTGTGCTCTCTTACATTTATCCTTATAATCTTATTTCATATTTTCCCACTGAAGGGAAATGTCTGTTAATAGTTTGGTTTGGTGTACCTCTGCATGTGCCATCTGTGCCATCACCTTTGTCCCTCCATCTCTTTCAGAGGTTTTCTTTCCTTATTTTGAAAGAATTCACACTGTATTAAGGAACAATGCTCCGTGGGTAAAAACTATATGAAATTGGCAGAATCTAGTCTTCAGAAACCTGTCGTTTCACCTACATTCTTCCTCTAAATCGTTATAGAATGTTAAAGTATGGTGACAAGGGCAAAATGAGAAAAGAAAAAAATTCAAGTCTTATATAAACTGAATTATTTCATAATGGGATCACCTGAGGATATTCATCCTAGCATACTTAGAGGACTGGCTGAAGTAATTTCAGAGCCATTAGTAAAATTTTTTTTCTGAGAAATTGTGGAGGATAGAATTCCAAAGAATGGTAGACCAGGAAATTGTAGACCAGTTATCCTAACTTCAGTTCCTGGAAAAAGCCAGGAACTTTTCATCAGACTAAAAATTAATTACTAAAAGACCATAAGGAAGTAAATAGCACCCATGGTGGTCTTGTCAAAAGCACAACAGGTCAGAACAAGCCTATTTACTTTTAAGACAGGATAACAAGTCTCATGGATAGCAGAAAAGCAGCAGATGTCATACATTAGTGTCTCAGGCTTTACGCTGTTTCAGACAATACACTCATAAAAGCAGACAAAATGTAGCTTAGAAAAGAATCTACTGTAAAGTGAATGCAGAGTTGTTGGGAGAGCAATACTTGGAGAGTAGTTATCAGTGCTGCAACCTGACAGATGTGGCAAGTGGGGTCTAAGCTTGGTCTGGTATTATTCACTGTTTTCATTAGATGATTGAGTAGAGACTACAAGTATTGCATTAAGCGAAAAATTATAAGACATATTGAGAAGCGCTGCCAGGTTAGAAGTTCATCTACCCTGCTGTGCTGCAGAAAGAAGCAAAAACCAGGATGAAGTTTCACATATACAAATGAAAACTTCGTACTTCTTCAAGAATAACCATGCATGTAAGACAGGGAACAGTGGACCAAGCAGCAGTTCTGTAGAAACAGAACTGGGGGAAGCAGCTGACAACTATAACTCAGAGGTGACTAAGAGTGTAACAAAAACAAGTTCTTTTCAGCACTCTTTGAAATTTTCTAGCTGGTAAAGTGATAACAAAAACGTACTATATAGAACTGTGATCTCTGCAATGCCTGAATACGTGGATGGAAAAAAAAAAAACAAGAACGTTTTAAATATATTACTGCTATAATTATCCATCTTTGAAATCAACATAATAGTGTTTTGGCTAGGTATTTAATTTAGCTTTGCTTTCTTTAGAGTGTTTGGTTTTGATTCCTGAAATAGAACACACTAATTATAATCTACAATAAGCTTTCTCTCTACAGAGCAAATGCAGTTTTCTTCCACTTCAGATTGATAATTCAGCCACAACAAAATGTATAGAAGAATTTCTGATAGTTTTCTACAACTTTATACTGGTGTAAATGGTTGTAAAAAGTGTCTGGTTGTGAAGATATGGAAAACATGAGCTTTGCTTACTCAAAGTATTTTACATCCAAGTAAGATGCCCAATGTAGTCTCTGAATTTAACACAACAAATAACTGGTAATTGCTGGGCTTGCCAAAGAGATGTAAGGCTGGTGCTGATGTCAGACTGTTACAGTAATAATTTCAGGTAAATGGAAAGTAGTAAGAAATAAATCCCAAATATTTCCTAAGAGAAGTGATTTGTTGCCAAATTAAATAAAAACAAGTAACAAATAATATGAATTACATATAACACAAGCATCTTCTTGTTCACAACGTCTTTGGCTTTTTTGCAAGTTTCCAACTGCAAGGCAAGAGGGATTACTGTGGCTTGTATAATAGTTTTCATTCCTCAATTCTACACTTACTTGTGCACAAACTCCTTTCTTATATGGTATTTACTTCCATTAATTGCAGTATTTTTAACAGGAAGTTGACTGTGTTTAAATATCCTTGAAATGGAATAAATACAGGTAAAATTAGTATCTGTTTAATGTTAAATTTATTTCTTGAAAATATTCAGTCTCTACAACAACTTGTTCATGACAGTATCACTGATACCTTTCTGTCATAAACTCTCATCCACAGTGAAAATGTCTCTGAGAGAAAACTTCTGATAGTATGGGAAGAGAACCTTCTTTGTAAGTTTGGTTTTGTTTGGTTGAGGGTTTTTTTTTTTCATGTTTTTTTTTTTTTGTTTTAAATGATCTGAATTGCTTTGAAAGCTGTGCCCATCTTGCCTTTTTCCAGCTTGCCTGCCTGGAATCTACCTTACATCTCCTGCAAGAGTGCTTGGCTAGCAGAGGCCAAACTCATGTCAGGGAAGGAAAAAATTAACAGTAAGGACTATCACATGGAGTTCTAAAAAGCACACCTTAGCTGTGTTTTTATTTACCAATAACTCAGAAAAAAACATAAATCTGATCCTTGATTTGAAATTGAAGGTAATGTCCATCATATGGACACACCATAATGTATATAGTGGTAGATGAATTTATAATATTACTGCACATCTGTAATCTGGCACATTATAAAGAGGGGATCTCAATAGAAATAGCTAAAATATTTAATTCTGGGTTTTGTTTGTTTGTTTTAATAAACCAACAATTTAGTCTAGCCATATTCAAAATGAACTGGGCCATAGTCCAACTATGTCCAGGTCAAAGACAAATTAAAAATTCCATTCTACAAAGTCACATTCATCCACCTATGGCAAACATTCGAGAACAAATATGCTGATCTTAAGCAGAAATGCTTTGTTATTTGTCAGTATATAACTGATTTAATTTAATTTGGTAGGGAGTGAAACTGAAAATGAATGCAGAATTTCCTTTAAGCATTTAGCAGAAACAAGGGAAAATTTTAAAAAATATTTTAACGTAAATTCTACTGTCTTAATAGTGCCTAGATCACACAGGCAGAAGAAAGCCTCTTTTTTACATTCCATACCGGGATCACTGATGACTGTCAGACTTTATTCTTTATGTCAGAGTTTTGTTCAGTGTTTTCTCCTGGCAGCAGTAGAAGACCTGCATTATAACTAAACTTTTGCACAATTATTCCAAAGAAATTTGAATGCAATTTCAATTACTTGCACACTGTATTTTCAGAGAGACTAACTGTGTATTCAGTTGGAAGCATTAAAAAATACAACCGCATCTGAAAAGAATGCTTCTTCCTGTGACCTCAGCCGTCAGAAGAAGAAAAACACAGCTGGGAGCAGTATCACAAAGCAGACGACCTAGAGGAAGAGAAGGCTGCAAGCTGTGCCTCGGTAGGGCACGGACAGCTGCAGAAACGGAGCCGTGAAGCAGCCGGTTGGGGAAAGCCAAGCCAAGCAGTAGCGTCGCTCTGATAAAGCTGTGGGAAGCTTTTTGAAGCTCTGACATGACTCCCCAAGTAGCGTGGTCAATTGAAAGAGAAGCACGGCTCAGGGCTCGGTGGCCTGAAGCTCTGGGGAGGAGAGGTAAAGCCTGTGCACGCCAAAGGGCAGGAGACAGCTGGCTACAGCAGGCATTGAGGGCAATCATTGCCGGCCTGCTGAGCCAAGCGGAGAAGCAGCAAAGCCAAGGCTGTGCTAAACTTAGGGTAAGTAAAGGCTAGTAAGCCCTTTATGCAACTGGTATGAATGGCATTCAAATGCTATTGGGATAATGAGAGAGTAAATTAAACTTGATTTTTTTTTTTTTTTTTTAAGTATATTTCCACAGGAGAGTTAAAGGAGACTTTAAGCTTCTGGAAAGAAACATGACAAGGCTCAGCAGAAACTGCTGAGTTAAAATGGAACAGAACCACTATCAATATCATCAGTAAGTGGGACTTAGCCTTGCTGATAGGAAAAATCCACGTTTCATGATCTGAAAGCAATCCTGCAAGGCTGGCTTTCCATTATGATTTGTGGCAGTGGTCTTTCCTATACCTATAACAAAAAACCAAAGAGAAATGCAAAATGCCTTGGTAATAGATGCAAGCAGAAAGACCCTACTTGTGACTAGGATGACAAATGTATTTGGAATAGTCAGGCTTTGTTAGGTGAAGTTACGCACCTTAGACTTCAACCACAGTGGTAGAGATGTTTTAAGGCAAAATGCCAGGGCCTACAGTTGGGTCACAACAAACCCAGACATTGCTACAGGCTTGGGAAAGAGTAGCTTGGAAAGCTGCCCAGCAGAAAAGGGCTTGGGGACATTTTTGACACCAGCTGAACATAAGCAAGCAATGTGCCCAGGTGGCCAAAAAGACCAGTGGCATTGTGGCTTGTATCAAAAATAGAGCAGCCAGCAGGACCAAGGCAGTGATCATCCCTCTGTACTAGTGAAGCTGCACCTCAAATCCTGTGTTTCATTTTTGGGCCCCTCACTGCAAGAAGGACATTGAGGGGCTGGAGTGGGTCCAGAAAAGTACAGCAAATCTGGGGCAAGGTCTGAAGTATACATCCTCTGAGGAGCAGCTGAGGGAGCTGGGATTGTTTAGCCTGGAGGAGGCTCAAGTGGGCACCTTATTACTCCCTACAACTTCCTGAAAGGAGATTGTAGTAAGGTGGGGGTTGGTCTCTTCTCACAAGTGACAAACAGTAGGACAAGAGGAAATGGCCTCAAGTTGTTCCAGGGGAGGTTTAGATTGGATATTGGGAAAAATTTCTTAGCTGAAAGGGTTGTCAAGCATTAGAACAGGCTGCCCAGGGAAGTGGTGGAGTCACCGTCCCTGGAGGTATTTAAAGGACATATAGACACACATGGCCCTTGGGGACATGGTTTAGTGCTGGACTTGGCACTGCTGGGTTAAACAGTTGGACTCAATGCCCTTAGAGGCCTTTTCCAAACTAAACGATTCTATGATTCTACAAAAACATATTCAAGCTGACCATGAAAAGGGTCAAATCCAGTCCTGGGGAGAAATTTAGCATGAACAAAATTCAAACAGAAAGTTTCAGCTATTCATTCTCCTGTAATACCCTCCCTGCTGATTTCTCTGCCTCATTTACTGTAAAAGCTGTTCAAAGCATATCACTTCAGGTTTTTTTTTCTGTAGCTGAGAAGAGAGTCTGAAAGTAGCAAACAATAAAAATAATACATAGATTGAAAATATGAACACCTCAAAACATTTTTAGAGCCTTTAAAAGTGGAAAGGGACTTATTATCTTTCTAACACAAATGAAAAACAAGACGAATTGAAATAGATGGTTATATATCACAGGATCAAATAAAGCTGAGATATGAAGTGTCTGAAACATGCTTCGGTATAAAGAATAAGATTCTCCACAAACTTACAACACTTAGTTCAGATGAATTAAAGAGATGTGCAAATTACAAGAGCTACTATTAAAAATTAGCATTAATTTGTGTTCCCCACTGCCAAGCAAAAGAGTAGTCAGAAAAAATAGCCTGTACTTCTGCCCTAGTTGTTATTTCACTCTTGGGCCACACAGGACACTGTATGGATAATACTTGAATAACTTTTGTCTAATTAAATAACACTTGGAAATCTTTCAGCTAAAGTTTTTATGGCTTATTCTTATACCTAGGTAAAACTGAAGGCTGGATATGTTAGATAGGAGCTTTTCCCTGGATTTCTTTTTTTTCTTTAGGTTTTGTTAGAAAGTATCTGAAAGTAAGACATTTCTTGTTATTTTTGCCTTTGATTAAAAAAGCACTTTATCTAGCAAATAGTTTAGAAAAAGATACAAATCTTTTTTACCTATGAAGTCATTGGTGAAATGCTTGTAGCGAAGAAATTAAACCCCACATGTAAGAAGAACAAAAGAGGTGCATTCAGACTGTGTAATGGTTTGCTTCTTGAGAACCTCACAGTGTCCAGGAATTGCAAAGCTTTCTAGGAGTGGTTGGGTGGTGCAGGCTGTGGATTTTAAATTACGGATTCTTAGTGCAGCTTCTTTATGAAGCTCTAGAAGAAACAATTGGTGTGGATTTCTGAGTGCCAAACTGCAAGAACTGCAAAAAGCATTAATGGCACCACCTGCATTAGGGTTTTCTGATTTAACCAAGCCCTTTGAATTGTTTGCACATGAGCAGCAACAGTATTTTCTTATCCTTTTTCAGTAAGAACAAACCAAGAGGTTCTGCCCTCTTTGTCCACTTATTAGCTAAGTCCCTGAACATCACTGCAGTATCTGTGAGCAACATCCTCTTCAATAATCACACAGAATCACTCACAGAATTACCAGAATGGAAGAGACCTCCAAGATCACTGAGTCCAACCCATGCTCTAACACCACCTCAACTAAACCATGGCACTGAATGCCACATCCAATCTTTTTTTAAACACATCCAGGGATGGTGATTCTACCACCTCCTTGGGCAGGCAATTTCAGTACTTTATCACTCTTTCAGTAAAAAATTTTTTATCAACATCCAACCTAAATTTCCCTTGGCACAGCTTAAGACTGTCCTCAGTTGTTGCCTGGAAAAGAGACCAATCCCCACCTGACTACAACCACCTTTCATATTCATTATGGACTGGATTCAAAAATAAGGATTTAGAGAATGCAGTTAGACCATCCACAAAGTCTGAAAAATTTCATTTTTATCTTACTGTGGCAACACAACTCAAGAGAACCAAGAAGAGCAAAGTTTGCAACAAAACGTGTTTTTTTAGCAACAGGATTACACCAGTAGACCAAGATTCAGTGCTGAGTCATCTTTCTTCATTTACCTAGAAGAGGATTAGTGTAGTGGCTTGAATCTAACATCTCTATCATACATGATTTGAAACTATCCAGAAGACCAAAGAGTGGATCAGGCCTTTGTAAGGATTCACAATGTGTTTGGTAGGCACTTTCCAAGCAGTTTCCAATTTAGTTTCCCCTAGAAAGAACTGAGTTACTCCATATCAAACACATGTGCAGTAAGTAAACACTATTGGGTGATTTGCTCAAATTTATGCTGTTAGTGGACTTCAAAATAACATCATATATGACATCTTAATCATCTGCTTCTGTGGTTGTCAAATGTGATTCCCCATGCAATTAATCAAAAGAAGTACTCATAAAGTCTTGAGTTATACTTTTATAGCAAGCTGTGTGAATGAAGACTGGTTTAACTTTCTCTAGATTCAAATTTAGGACTTCTTCATCCCAACTCAAGTATTATTTAATCTTTAAGCTGTCTGCAGCTCCATTTCTGACATAAAGGTTCTGGGTGGTACTAACACAGACACCATCCTTCAGTGTTTCTTGCTGCTTAGCTCAGGTGATACCTGCTGTGCTTGCTGGCTTCTGTCAATCACATTCATGCACACTTTCATTTATCTAGAGATTTTTCAGGGAACCAATGCAATTACCTAAAGCCTGATGATTTTTCTGTACTGATTATGCACTTATGTCAGTTACTGCATCCCAGTCTTGGTGTCTCCTGGAGCACTTGATTTCATTTAAATGCAGCCAATGATTCTCCTCAACTTTGGACCATATGGCTTCTCTAATTTTTCAAGGACATGTGAATTAAGTCAGATTGTAAGTGGTTAGTTATTCTGCCATTGGCTTTCTCAAATTTCCATTTGCTTTCTTAAAAATATTATCAGTCAAACTTCAAATATTAAAAAAAAAAAAGCCACATTTTTAGCCCTTGCCTAAATGTGCAATAGATTTAGCTGCACTTCATATTTGAAGATCCCCTCAAGTGAACAGTTGAACTTACCCCATACTCTAGAAAGGCTTAGCAAAGTGAATTTGAAGCATCGTTTGGGATCCTTACTCGATGGCTGAGCTTCCACAAAACATGAACCATGGGCTTAACTTAGTAATGAAAGTTTCATGAAAATTCTTTTGAGAAAGAAGCTGTCATACATAAGTGGTGCAGAGAATCAATCTTTTGTAAAATTTTGGAAGTGGAAAAGTCCCTTCAATTCCCATGGTGAAAAATAAATGGCAAAACTGATAGGCGTTACAGTTTAAGTCATGTTTAGGGAAAGAATCCACTCTGAATGATGTAATCTACCATTATGTCTGATGAATAATGACAGAGGAAGCCATGCCAAGACTGTAATGCAGCAGTTGTGGAAAGCAGACAATGTTTCAGCAGTCTCTTATTACTAGCATGAATCCTATTGAAAAGCATTTCTTCTGTAGTAATATATACACACACACACACACACATATATATGACAGTGTTAATTTATTTATTGAGTTTTGTAACCCCAAATGGCCATATATAAAGAAAGCTAAACTGTGATTTCATTGAGGAAAGGAAGAAACCCATATGGCCTACAAGCAAAACCAGGTGTATTTTAAAATTCTGCTGGCTTCTACAAATTAGTTTAACACAGTTTCAAAACTGTTTTGCCACAGTCCAACACATTTGAAGAAGTGCTTTAGCCAAGGCTTTGTACAGCACAACTATTTATTGTAATGTTATTCTAAATCTCAACAGAATTTCTCACCTATCTTCATCTAACACTATGAGAAGTTCTACCACCAAAATGCTGTACAAAGGACTCACATTTTTGCACATGCCTCTTAAGGTCACAGAATCAAAGACTTTACTGTGTACTTCAGGGAGAAGAAATAACATAAATATCTAGCTGGGGTCCAACAAGAAAGCAAAAAAAAAAAAGATCTTTTAAACTGAAACTGAAAAAAACCCTTGGTAAAATGTTAATGTACTGATGACTGAGGGATATCACTCAGTAACAAGCAAATGGAAAACTTCCAAAAGGGAGGCTGTGTTGAGAAGATGATGTTCTCATTTACAAGCATTCTGGCCTCTGTTCCTTTTTAATAGATGCAGCAGTTACAAAAACAAGATTACAGAGGCCCTGTGTAGACCCTGTGGCATCTGCTTAAGTGGCCCACAGTCTGGTTTTTTGTTTTTTTTTTTTAAAGGCCTACATCAAAGATGTGCCTTATTTATCTTTGTGTATTTGCTATGCAAGTGACCAGACTTACCATTTAAAAACTTGACTGGCTATGAGTCAAATTCCACCTGGAGGAATCCTTTCTCCACCAGTAGGGACATGTTAAATGGATCTCTGGCTTTAAATCTTTTTCCCCAGGTTTTGCAAAACAACTGTCATTTCAAAGGGTTGTAAATGAACTGTAGCAGTCATATGGCTGTTGCATTTTTAGTTCCCTGACTGTCAGTCAGTCACTGATGCATTAAAGGCATACCAAAAAAAAAAAAAAAAAACCCACAATAAAATTTATAACATGAAAATACTGCTGTCCTAAAGGATTGGAAATTCTGTTTTTAATTTATAGGATAATCAAGCCATCTACAGGAGAAAATCTGCTTCCTGGTGTTCTTACTCAGAGAAAAATCCCAATCCATTTGATGGGAAAGGATATGTTTCACAGCCAACTGGGTAAAAATCAGAACATTCTGACAGAATTTAATTGGGAAAAAACAAAAAACAATTTAATCTGAAAACACAGTGCAAAAGGAGTTTAAAATGTATATTATTAGTACAGGCATTAAAAATATATCTGCATTCATTATGTGTGAATTTTTTTGAAAATGATGGTGCAGGTGATCAAAAAATAGGACATAGTTGTAGCCTTTCAGCACACTGTATCAAAAAAGTAGACTATAGTCTCTATTAAAAGGAAATAGATATTGATGTAGGAATACCTGATGATAGTAAGACAGATTTTGGTGGGAGCTGAAGTGGGCCATTTTTATGATTCAGCTGAAATCTTTAATTTACCTCGTAAGATGGATGCACTTCAAAAGAAAAGTAAGGAATGCATTTGAGTATTACATACCTGCTAATGACTTTGGAAGCTGTTAGTTTTTTATAGCTCAGTTTAAAAGAGAGCAAACAGAAAAGCAAAAACGTCATAAAAAGTATTCAAAGAAACATAGTCAACCCATAAAATAGATTTAAGGCTTACTTTTTCTTTGCATAACATTAACTTATTCTTTCATCAGTAGACACGGGGAATAACTGCTCAGTAAAGGCAACTTAAAACAGAAGTAATCCAGGGGAAAGACAGAGACAGTGTTGTAGTGGTTTCAGTCATCTCTTTATTATTACTACTGACAGGTAACTGAATTTCTCCTTTGCCTGAAGCCATACCACCTGAGGTTTTAATCTTGTCAGATTTTATGTGCTAAGCATGTTTGAGAGAGCTCTAAGGAATAACAGGTACTGCAGGAAACGGTTATTCTTCCTCTTGACTAGTGACACTTGCCAGTGCAGCACACTTCCCATATGCAGCTTTCCCTCCCAGTGACTTAACACTTTCAGTGGTATTACGGTGATAAAGGTATATAATAGCTTCTGTGATGTGATCCAGGAGATAGGCTAGCAGACTTAAAATCAAAAAGTATCAGCTTCTCTCACAATTTTGCCCATTCTGCCTGTGTGGAGATACATCAGGAAAGGACAAATCAGGAAAGGGTGATCAAGGACAGACACCCATGGGTCCCGTCATACATTTGTTGTGTAACTGCATAATACACCTATTCTGTAAAGACAAGATTCTGACAGCAATCCACTCTTATTCGGTACAACTTTTAATGAATTTACATACCAGTCTAGGCTTCTCACACCACTATCAAATTTATCATTGACATATGAGAGTTTATAAAGTGAACTCCAGCTTTGGCCAAGGGGAAGAAAATTAAATATCTGCAGTATTATTTAAATTTTTATGCTGCATTTCTACACTGAATATTAGAAAAGAGACTTTTAATGATATCAATGTTTTTCCAATGTGGCAAACAGTGATGATGTCTGTTTGTGTTTTAAAGGGGTGATTATGTCTGACAAGCAGACAAGTTCTCAGAAACCTTGATCTGAAGCCATGGGAAGGAATATGAGGTATTCAGTTTCTTGGACTGGGATTCTTCCTGGAATCATTGACTGTGATTTTTCTTTCCCCTCATCTTTTTATTTAGTGTGCTCCCTCATTTCCCTCCTCATTGCTTTTGTCTGCTATATATTCTACCAGTCCTAGATTCTTCCAGAAATACAGTATTGCCAGAAAAATGCAACAAATTAATTGCAAGACTGCCATGAATCCAACTTTGGACTTCCATTTAACCTTAGCATGAGGTTTAGGTTTTACCAGGGAATTATAAGGCATCTGAGAAATATGTTTCTCTTTCCACTAGCTTTGCCTTCAGATCAATAAACTCAGTCAGAGAGGCTGTTATAAACAACTAGAAGGTATTTTAAACACCACACTTTTTATTGCAACTGTTATCTATACTCATACATGCCCCACTAGCCCAACTTGTTGGCTTTAATAGTGCCATCGTAAATCTAGAATGCAGTGAAGCCAAACCTTGGTTGTACTGATGGAAATGAAAATTTGAAAAGCCCTGACTGTATTTTCTCTGGCCTGAGTAGCCCTTGCATTTTTACATCATTTCCTTGAAGCTGATGAATCTCACATCATTCAGGAAGGGGGACAATTTTTACTAATCTAATTTTGCATTTCGTCTCCATTCCTCATGTTATTCACTTGATCATCATTATCCTATGCCTACCAGTGTCTCAGAAACACCTTGGCAGTCAGCTAAGATACCTGCATTCTTCCCTTTTCTGAGCTGTCATTTCGGTTAAGCAGCTGACTCAAGCAACGTGTCATGATATTCTTTATGTTGTATTATTTGCCTTTTTATATTAATTATTCTAATATTTAGTGAAAAAAATGTGAATTTCAAGGTAGATGTTCTGAAAATTTACGAGGCTTTATTAAAGCATATACAAAGTAAAGAGGATATGAGTATATGACATACCTGTTTTACATTTGAGGCATGGAATCCTTGTCATAGTTTAATGAAAGAGATGCTTCGTTTTGACACCCCAAGGTCAATACCAACTAAAATAAATAAATAAATGTATGATCTCAAGCAGGAACTGAGATCAGGTATGGAGTACATAAATTCCACAGCTGCATAGCTTGTTGTTCTAGGCTATAGGTGTTGAATGAAAAGCAAAATTCTGTATGTGAGGAGACTCACCACCACTCACTCGCCATTTGTAACGCTCTGCATAAGGCTAGAAGAATATTCAACTTTGACTTGCTGATAGAGCTGGACAGGTAGGAGGCAAAGTTTGGAGGTAGATCATGGTTATGAAATTAACTAGATAAAAATAAAACTGCCTGGAGAAGAAAAGAAAGAAAGAAAAAGAAAAAACCACCCAGGATTTAAAGATCAGCATGCTTTCCCAGACTGGGTTCTTCTCTAAGGTGGAAAATTTGCATAAGAATTGAATCTCTGTAAGAGTACCTGAAGGATTTATGAAACAGATAACAGAAAGACAGAGAAGCTTTTCTTTCTGCCCTTGGGGGAGAGGTAAATATTAGTAAATACCTGTTACCTTATGCCTTGGTGTTTTTTTCCTAATGTTAGGAAAGATGTTATTTGCATTGAACTTTTTAAAAAGAACTTTTGTTTATTTTTACTGACTGAAATCTGTGATAAAAGTGATGTAAGTGCAAGTGGGAAAACGGTCACACTGGAGCTGTGACAATCCTCAGGAATGGGGAGCTGAAAATATTCAGTGTCACAGTACCCAGTACCACAAAACATTCTGGTACTCACATGTCTCCAAGTGACAGATTTAATCCCATAATCCCATTGTAACTGGTTCCTTCTATAACTCTATTCCATTTCTTATCTTTCTGTTGAGCACTATAAAATACCTGGGGCTTTGGAAAAACTGACTATAAAAGTGGAACGCTGTGATGAAGTAACTTAGTAAACACTAAGTAAATCTTGTTTTATTTAGTCATGCACAATTCCTTAACAGGGTTACTCACAGCTAACTAGAAATGTTCTTTTCTGGGAATTTGGATTTGGTGTTATTTCCTGGGGGTAAATCTGATTATAAAAATTTCAGTGAAAGGGAAATGTGGGTACAAAACAAGATTCTTTGCTGCCTGCCTTAGCGTCTCCCTCCATAAAGCCTGGCACTGTCCCCCTGGTTGAAGCATGGCTTCCCAACACTGGAACCTGTTCTGCTGGGGAAAAAAAAAAAAAAAAAAAGGTAGATGATTATGTAACAGTGCCACCTGGTGCTACCTGCCAAAATAAAAGCTTTAACATGGAATGGAAAAATCCTGTCAAAGGATCAATAGGAATCAACCTCTTTTATGACATTAAATATACAATGATATATTGTTTCAGCCCTTGTACGCCACTACAGCTGTTTTTTGCATTTTGTTTTGACTATGATTGTGTTTAATTGTAACTTATTCTGAGAGAGAATTGCTATTAGGTTGCGCTGAGAGCATACAATAAAATCTCTGAGATTGTGTAAATTATAGACAGAGCTATTATACCAAAAAATTATATTTTGTCATATTCCTAGTATCTGAAATATTTTCATTACAGGCCCTAATATCTAACTGCCAATTCAAAAGCATACAAATGTTTGTGTGCTACTCAAACAAAGGTACTGGCAAAGTGTTTCAGAGAGAAGTCGCGTTGTGAACGAGCTCAGGAAAAGTTTTGTATCAGCTGAAAAATGGAACTTTAGATGATTATCGTACTCTAGTACCTTCTGTATAAGTCATCCCAAGCCAGGGAATAGCCTAACAACGTAGCATAAAAAAGAGATTTCTTTATAAAATATAATTTTCTAAATTTCCTCTTGCAAAGGTGATTGCCTTCTCAAGTCAGTGACCCTGGATTTATTTTTCACTTATATATTTATTGTGTATATATATATAGATACACATAAACACACACAAAATATATGCAAGAATTGAACATCAGCCACTAAAAGTTATTAAACTCCTGTTAACTCAATAACCTAGAGTTCTTAACCTCTTGACTTCACATGAAAGCATCGTCTGAACCACAGGAGGTTTTCTTGTGTTCAACCTTCTCTGTAATAACATGAAGCAGAGAAATACTTGATTCCAGGCACCATATGGGCTGGTAAGTTTGTTCTAGTGTCTTGCCACCAGCTTGCAGACACAACAGACTACAGATAACTGTCACTAAAATGAAAATACTTATTGGCTTTTGAATGATTGTACCAAATCTGTTGCTGCAGTATGTTTCTGTTTGTCCATAATTGCACTGAACCTTTAGTTCTTGTAATTGCAGAAGCTTGAAAAGGTTCTCCTGGGCTGTGAGTTTGTGCTCTGCTGTCTTTGTTTGTACAATGTTTGTCTTGCATGGCACCAGTCTAAAGTGAGCAGTGCTCATTAGAAATGGCAAACAAGACAAACTGACTTTAAGTTCTTCATAGAGAAGTTCTTCCCAGCAACTTCCCTGTCCTGAAGGCTGGGGTTTTGTCTAACTTCTGTTGCAATGTCCCCCTGCACTCAGTCTATTGATTTGCTCTTTTTGAGGACAGGCACCATTTTCCCACCTATGGTGGGAAGTGCCACTTTAGCTCTCACACAGAAGGAGAGTCCTATTGAGATCTGCTGTGGAATAAGCACCTACAATCAGCAGATGGACCTGGGGAGGTTCAGCAGCTCATATAAGTGCTAAGAGTTAAATCATCTGAGTTTGATCATGCCATGTCTGCTATTTCCTGCTCACAAACTCAAAGCTGATGAAACAAAGTAGAAAGCCACCATTCTGCAAATAGGTCCATATGCCCAAAATCCCATTTTTGAACTTGAGGAGGATAATGATTACAGCATCTTTCCTAGAGATAAAGAACTGAATTCTCCATTTTTCTTCACTGGGAGTCAAAGCTAGGAGACAAGTGTCAGGAGAACCTGACACATTGTGTATTCTTAACTTCCTCTGGGTTTATACCAGATGGGATGGCCCAACATCCAAGTGTTTTCCTTTCACTTAGGAATTTTATTCCTATTTTTGATTTTTTTCAGTGTGTCCAAAGTTTTTATTACTCCTAAAGATTATTTTTTTGGTGTAGATTTTGTTTTTCCTTTTGAATAAACCCTGGGAAATCACATTTTTAAAAGAGTAAAAGGAATTACAAGTCACATTTGGTTTATGTGAATATTTAAATGGACTAGTCCTAAAGCTGAAAATTTAGGGTAAGAGAGAAAAATAACAGACAAGGTTGAAAAACGGGTTATTATTCAGGGATCACAGACCTCTAAGGGCTAATCATTGACTCCTTTTATTATGCAAAACGGCATCTGGTGTTCAGCTTCCACATTTGGAAAAAGTGTTTTCTAATGAACCTCCTATTCTACATTTGCTTTCTACTTTTAATATCCTGTTAAGCACACTGCTGGCTTATCTGCAGTAAGAATCAGAGTTTTAAAAGGAATTAAATGAATCCGTCCAAAGGTACAGAAATGTAAATCCAGCTATTAGTTAGGCCATTTGACAGCATTAGACTATCCATTAGTTTGCTTTTTTTAGGAAGAGCAAGAGATGCACAGATGTGAAAGGGGAAAAGTGTCACAGTTTTGACTTACTTTCGGTCTTTGCAGCATGGCCTGTTGTGCTTTGTACTCAGAAAGGCAAGGAATTCCAATCCAGTAGGGAAAGCCTAATTAAAGACAAAGATTGTGATGCCATTTACTTCAGTGAGTGGTTTTTTTTAGGAAACCTGCCATATCCATTAGAGCTGTTGCAAGCGAGACAGGTAGTGACATTGGTTGCGGATTATGTGATCCAGTAACTCCAATTAAGAGCTAATATATTTACTCCAGTTCTGTCCTCCTTCTTCCCTTTTCCTGCAGCAAAAATCATTGAAGAGCAGCAATGAGAGCCAGTCAGGTCTTTTATGTAGGACAGTGAGGACATGAACTCTGTATGAGACAGATGAGAGAGGGTCAAGAATTGGAAGAGATATGGTCTGGGAGTTCATGGTTTCCTTGGCCAAGCATAAACACAGGCTGGGCAGAGGAGAGATCGGGAGCAGCCCTGCTGACAAGGACGTGGGGGTGGTGGGGGATGAGAGGCTAGACTTGAGTCAACAATGTGCTCTTGCAGCTCAGAAAACAAATCATATCCTGGGCTGCATCAGAAGAGGCATGACCAGCTGGTTGAGGGAGGAGATTCTCCCCTCTGCGCTGCTCTTGTGAGACCCCATCTGCAGTGCTGCATCCACCTCTGTGACCCCAGCATAAGAAGGACGTGGACCTGTGGGAAAAGTCCAGAGGAGGCTAGAAAGATGATCAGATCCAGGCTGAAACACCTATGAGCACCTGAAGCATCTATGGCAACAGGCTGAGAGACGGTTATTCCCAGACAAGGGAGGGCTCTGGGGTGACTTTGTAGCAGACTGCCAGTACCTAAAGTGGGGCTATAGAAAACTGGAGAGGGACTTTTTACAAGACCATTTAGTGACAGGAGAAGGGGGAATGGTTTTACACCAAAAGAGAGTAGGTTTAGACAAATATTTGAAAGAAATTCTTGACTGTGAGGGTGGTGAGGCACTGGAACAGGTGGCCCAGAGAATTTGTGGATGCTGCATCCTTGGAAATGTTCAACGCCAGGTTGGATGGGGCTCCGAGCAACCTGGTCTAGTGGAAGGTGTCCCTACCCGTGGCAGAGCACTTGAAACTTGATGATCTATTAAGTCCATTTGAACCAAAGCCATTCTGTGTTTCTATGGCTTTATGTCACATGTTCCAGTCAAAAGCATTTAGACCATAAGGAAACATGGATTTAACTCCAGCCTGTACTTACTTGTCTGTAAACAAAACAGGAACCATCTCATGGAACAATAAAAGACATGCCAGGAAAATGCTGTCAGTCTTCAATATTGCCCTGTGAGGCAACAGGCAAACTTATCTGTGACTCACTCCAGGGATCATTCCACTGAGCAAGTATGTGATTACTTACTGGCATGGTATGGGTTTCAGGCAAACAAAACAAGCCAAAAGACACAGTGCACAACTTCAGTTTTGCAAGTTACAGGATGCAGGGAAGCAAAACATCACTTCCTCTCCCCGGTTTATATAAGCACCTAGATACAGGGTTTGAACTCTCGGTGGGATTCATCCGACCAAGCAGAGACACCTAAATATGCTCATCTAACCATGAACTGGTTATTTTAATGGATGCCCTGCTACCAAGTGACTCAAATAGGTCAGCTGAATCCCCTTTTAAAAGTGTTTATATCTCTCTATTGACTACAAAGTAAGTCTCAAGTGACTAGTTCAGATGTAGATGTCTACACTGAAGATGTCTAAAGTTAATGAGGTGAATCTCAACCATAAGTGTCCTATCTACTTGGGAACAGAAAAAGAGTTTGGAAGCATCTTAATAAAATATATAAATGAAAATGTTGTTCAGTTACAACACTAATTCCAAGTGTTCCCAGAAGTGAGAATGTAAAGATCTATCAGAGGAACAGTTTAGGTGTTCTTAGAAAGCACTGACAAGTTGACAGTATTGTAGTTACTCCTGTAGCATTGTTGCTACCTGTACAGCACTGCTCATGGAGATGGGATGAGGCTTGGGGGAAGTATGTGCCATTCTGACAGTCATGGTAACATCCCCTGATGGGTTTAGACCTAATGCGCTGGAAAAGAGGTTCTCACATTAGGTAAAATGATCAGCATGCAACATGAGCTAGCAGAATTCATTTTTCCATTTACTTCTTTCTAGTTCTAGCTTCTTCAAAATTGAAGACATAATAGATGCAGTGATGCATGGGAACTTATCTTCATATTAGATCCATCGTTAATGGTTCAAAATTATCTACACAGTTGTGTTTTATTTAGTGGCCAACAGTCCTTTTATTCTTAATTAAAATTTTTATTTCATTTCATTCCTATTTCATTTTCTTAGTACATCAAGAAGATGGGAGATTTTTTATAAATCATTTTGTTCTTTGGGGAAGCCAGTGTAAAGTTATATACCTTTCTTTGAAATATATCATAAAAGACAATTCAGTTACTGATGAGGCATGAATGTATCTAATGACATCCTCTGTAGAGTGATTTGTTTTAATTGTCACAGTGGGACCTGTTATTACACAGTGGTAGAAGGGGTCACTGCATTATAAAATTAAAGCTGATGCAAGGCATTCATTTCTAGCTTATTTGTAAATTCAAGTATTTGGGATAAAAATATCCTGACTGCAGAGACAGTGTATGGCAACATGCACAGCAGTGGCACATGTCTCTTAATAATAAACAGCTGTGTGAGGTCAGATGTTAAGGAAATGCAAGGGAGTGGTACACTGGGATTTTTTCAGATGTGCATCAGCCCAAATGAAGTCAAGGGAAAAGTATCTGAGTGTAGGAATAATTTCTATTACCAGAGGTTACTTTTCAAGGGCAATTAAATGTGCTGGCTCGTATTCATGTTGCTATGCCACAGGATGTGAAAAATAAGTCAAAACCTGCTTTGAATGGAAAGCATTGAAATACCTTTGCTAAATTTTCAAAGTTTAAAAATTAATAGTTAATTACTGAATCAGTGAAAAAAAGGATGGCTTTTCTGGTTGGTTGGGATTTTTTGAGGGCTTTTTTGGGTGCTTGTGACTTTCATTTCTGCTTTTTGCTTGTATATAATATTTTGCACCCAAAAGTATTTCAAATGCACACTGTCTGTTCACGTATCCATCTGCTGATCCTTACTCAGCTGGCAGGATTTCATTTATGTGAACATCTCTGTTCAGTTCCCACAAAAATGAAAATAAGAACCTCACTGCTCACATAGTATTATTAGTTCCTGTAAATATACACAGGAAGATTATTTTAGGCAATACTCAAAATTAGTGAAGACACTGATTTAATTTAAATATTTCAGCTGAACTCAGAGAGCCAGATTCTTTGTCTATTTATCCAAATTCCATGACTCAGTAGAAATATCACTGTGCAATCCGATGTCCATATGCACTCCTATCTCCTAGAGTTAAGAAGTGATTATTTTATGCCAGATTCTTAGAAAATAATTTTTCGTTAATGTTAAACACTCAACAAAGTTTTCTTCTCTTATGGCACCTACTAAATAGTAATGCTCTGTTTGTGGCAGCAACCAAAATTCTCAGGAAAATAGTTTTGTACTAGGATACTGCATTATTGGGCTCAATCTATGCAGCTGACATTTAACTACCGTATTTCCTACTTTTCCTTTGCATTTGTCATTATTTCATTATGATAAATCATCTACTTATACAACCAGAGGTGGGAAAGATCTATGTGATCATTAGTGCAGCAAAATTTTTCTTCCTTTCTTCCACCTAGCTATAAATAGGCTTTAAAATGAGATTCTATCCATGTGTTTTGAGAGCTACAAAACATTACTGACTTCTCATTTTGACTCATTTAATCTTGGCAGGGGTTAGTTCTTAGTACTACAAATACTTTACAAGTGGTCTGTCCTCTTCCACGTGAGATTTAATGTGTGAGAAGTGAGGTCTAGTCTCTTTCTCATATTTTAATCAAAGGGAACCTGTAGAATAGCTGTGGTTCCTCAAATCTGAAAATGCACGCCAAAAAAATTTCCTTCACTTTTATCCTTCATTTTAATCTTGTTGATTGATTTCATTACTAAAATAATTTAAATTTAGTAATTTTTAAAATTTGTATTGAGTTCACTTATTGTTCTGTTAATTTCTGCTATCTTGTTTTCTATGGAAGTTTCTCTGCATTACCTAATCTTTGAAAGTATTATTACCTTTTCTAACATTTGCTGTCTCCTGTTGCTTTTTTACTTCCTCTCAACAGACTGCAGAAAATTAAAAGAGAGATGTTACCAGTGATGACAACTATCTAGGACCTGAAGATAGAAATACCTTTCGTTTCCATTTTGGATGAACTGTGTATTTCTGCCTGTTTTATAGGTACCTGACAGCATGGCTGTTTTCTTCTCAAGCCAGGTCACCTAACAGGTCAATCTATTATTGCCCTGAATTGAGTTTGCTTTGTGGAATTGTTCATTGCACTGATGTTTTTGCAGCCCCTCTCTGTTGCCTTTCCTTATTTTCACTCATGTTTTCTAGAAAAAGAAAAAAAAAAAAAAGAGATTATTAGGTTTAAAAATACAGCTTTATCAGGAACACCTCAAGTAAACCATTAGTTTTTGTTTCAAACTGTTGTATGAGCCGAAAGGGATTCAGACTAGAGCATAATGATGACAACGAAATATGTGGACAGGTTTTTCTCTTAAAATATAAACATCTGATTTCTCACTTATCAAGCCCTGGGTGGTCTACAGAATCTTTTACAAACTTGTTTAGTTATATATATTAAAATGTTATTATAAATATACAAATTTTTTTTTGTGCTTTTCTCTGCTAATAAGTGAGATACTATATGAGGTATCATTTTCTCAACATGATCCTACAGCTGCAGCAACTGATATTTGTACAGAGTGAGAAAGCTACAACTTACATATATATACAGGAACTGATTTCATACTGCAGTTAGTGGTACAAACCAGGTACATGCAAAGTGGGATTTAGGTGAACTTCTCTCTAGAAAACCCTATAGGCCTCTGTGGACAATAGGGGAAGTTCAAAGGCAGAATTTTACAAAACAAACATCTCAAATCAAATTAGTTGCTGCTCATTGTAAAAAAATTGTTCCTCCATGATTTTGAAGTTTATGTTGGATTCTGTGCTGTTCATCCTAAAGATTTGTGCAGCAATTTACTCTTCAAAATGGTGCAGCGAGATTCTCTGCAGCCTGCTCTGAAGGAGGTGTTATTTTTTGCTGCAGTTCAATGTGCTCCATTACAAAAGCTCCAAAGAATAAACGTGGAAGGCTTCCCCCCTCCACCCCTCTAAAGCACAGTTTGTATGGCAAAAGCCTTACCATTTTAATAAAATAGAGAGCAAAGCAATGTGTTTAGTACAAAAGTCTCAATACTGGCAACTGTAAGATAATCAACATATTGTTCAAATCTTCCCCCTGAAATAACCTCTGGAAGGCTTGATGAGGAATTACTTCTCTGTCCTAGTGGTGCTTACCTCATTTTCAGTAGCATTCTCTCATCCTATTAAAAAACCAGATTAACTCTATTCAGAAAATAATAAGCCATTAATTTTGCTGTCAACAGCAATGCAGGTAATTGTTAGTTTTATGCCTCCTTCACAGAACCATATGATTAAAATTTGTCTGCAAAAGATTCATACAAAATAAATGTAGATGAGATATAAGTAATTTTGGGCTGACAAAGTTTTCTGAGGAATTGATCTAAACCATTACTTCATATTGAATTTAATGATTGTGAGGTGATTGACTGACACTAATGAATAACTTAGTAAACCCTCTCACTCATGAGAGTGAGTTAGTTATCACCTTTCCGAAATTACAAGTTACTTCATCCTTAATCCTCTCTTTATATCCTGGTTTGAAGTGAATTTTTAAAACTCCTCTCTTAAGGCTTTTTAAAATAAAAATACTTGAAAGAAGATTCATAGTGCTGAGGGTTCTTTAGCGCTAAAATACCCTGTCTTTTCTTCTTGCCTTGCACCTTTGGAGTTTTTCCTTATATTATTAGAGACCCAAAATGTTATGCCATCTCCATCAATTCTATCCTGTGTTGCTTCCCAGGTAGCCTCACAGTCATGTGGCTCTATCCTCAGTCAGAGGTTGTGAGCACCGGGCCATTTTTCACAAAAGAAACTTGCCAAGAATCCTGCTAAATAGCTGGGGCAGGAGTGGTGGCAGTGGTGGGTGTGTGTGTACCATTTGGCAACACCAACCTATCTGTTGTTTACTAAAACTTGATTTGGGGTAAGATTTAGCTTGTTCACAAGAGATAAAAGAGTTAATATCTGCACTAATCATCTGAAATATATATCGAATATGTCAATAGAATAAACATACATTCTAATGCTTTGTAGAACATAAATTATCAATTATTTGCTTCAGGATCTTTCTGGCATTTATAGTAATTGCAATAACAGATATGCTAAATTTATTCCCAGATGTTGATTCATTAAAAATTAATAGGAAGAAAGGGAGGAAGGGAGAAAGAAAGAAAGAAAGAAAGAAAGAAAGAAAGAAAGAAAGAAAGAAAGAAAGAAAGAAAGAAAGAAAGAAAGACAGACATGAAGACATAGTGGACCTAACACTGTTAGAATGAGCAGAATTTAGTCAAAATCAGCAAACCCCAAACTCGAAAAGAGTGAGGTGCTGAGTACAGCATGAGCCAAAATCTCAGCTTTTGGCTGTTAAAGTAGAATTTATAATCCTCATTGAAGCATTTAAACTAGAATTAGGCTTTCCATCTCCACAGCCTGAAACACTGCATAGCCAAGACGGTAACAGGAAAAAAGTTGCAAGTGTGCATTAGTTCTCTTCCATATAGAAGGATAGCCCTGGGCTCTTGTCTCTGTTTCTGCGCTTTTGCACCACCACTGGAATTTTTTGTTTACTGTAAAATGTATAAACAGAGTCTGGAGCAAACATTCCTTATGCCTTCCTTCTATTGTCACAGTCAACTAATTTCTTTGATGTGGTTCATGAATCAAGTGTCTTTTTGCATGTTCACTGCCTGACTCCTTGGAATGATAAATTTCCCATTCCTTGAAAGACTTTGGCAAGCTTCAACAGCAGTGGTGGAGGCTGATTGTGTAACAATAACAGCTCTACAATATCTGTGTTTGGATCACCATCTTCAGGTAAAGTTCTGATTATAAGAGATCCTTATGGTCAGTGATCCTTTTAAGAATCCCATAGGCTTGACACTTTAACTATGAGCATTGTGTTGACACTAGGTAAATTGTTTTAGGTCAGCTGTTCAAAGACACTTAATGATCTTAAAGGTGTTTTCCAACCTAAATGATTCTATCATTCTAGATGAATACACTCTCTAGAAAGATCATGATTCCGCAGAGGAAGTAGTGAAGGAAAAAGAAATTAGACTGAAGTAGTCAGTGAGCTTAGGAAAGAAGACAGAAAGAAAGAATGCTGTAGAATAAGAAATTAAATTTTCATTGTTTTCCCACAATCACAAAGGAAATGAGGATAAATTTGAACCTGCACCTCCCATGGCTGAAGGTAGGGATCTGACATTAGTACATATGTTTCATGATTTTTTTTTTTTCTGTTTTATTTACTAACTAGCAATTGCATCATTCTCCTTTTATAATGAAAAGCTTTTACATATCTTGATTGTAAAAAACTCACTCAGTTCAGTCCTGACAACTGCAGAAGTAATTATTCTGGGGTTTGGGGTTTTTTTCCTTATGTTTGAATTTCTGAATGGAAACAGTTGCACTATTTGGACCCTTCTCAATCTACTTATCATAGCTCCACATGAAAAGGGCAGCTATTAAACTTAATTGTTTGGTGTGAAGATCTCACACAACTGAAATTATTACTAATCTGGACTCAGATCAGGTGTTTCTTACAGTGATTATTTTTGGTAATTTTTTTTACTAGCTCGTCTTTGTAAAATGACACTTAGAATTATTTGACTCCAGATTCTAGAAATATGTTTCATCTACTATTCTCAAATACTGATTTTTTATAATAAATTATGTTGCTTTTTTCCAGAATAAATGTTTCTTTTACCTTTACTATGGTGCAGAGCCTAGGGAAAAAAAATTCACAGCTGATAAACACTTGAACAGGTTGTCAATGTTGCTTTACCTCTCTATCCTTAGAGAGAGTCAAAACTCACCTGGACGGTGCCACAGGGAGCCTGACCTTAAGTTAGTCCTCCTTCGAGAAGGGGTTGGACATCCCAGAAAGCCAAACAAGGTGATTATGAACCTCTGCTATCATGAGACCCTACCTAGAGTACTGTGTCAGGCTCTGCAGTCCCCCCCGGGACAGAAAGGACATCAACCTCTTGGAGGGGTCCAGAGGAGGCCACAGAGATTTCTCCTCCGATGAGGAAAGGCTAAGAGAACTGGGATTGTTCAGCCTGGAGAAGAGAAAGTGTAAGGGGGACCTAACTGCAGCTTTCTAGTACCCAAAGGGGGTCTGTGAGAAAAATGGGGCCAGAGAATTTTGTGGGGCCTGTTGCAACAGGAAAAGAGATAAAAGTTTCAACTGAAGGAAGGTAAATTTAGATTACATATTAGGAATAGGTTTTTTACAATGAGGGTGGTAAAATACTGGAACACATTTTCCAGAGGTGGTAGATGCCCCATCCCTGGAGACATTAAAGGTCTGATTGGATTGGGGCTCTGGGAAACCTGAGGTACTTAAACTGTCCCTGCACATTTCAGGGGGGCTGGACTAGATGACCTTTAAAGGCCCCTTCCAGCCCAAACCATTCTATGATTCTATGATCACATGGGACCCCTTCTAAACTAATTGTCTTGTGAGTCTATGATCCATATTCTCAGTGTGAAGAAATCAATTTGACTTTTTCAACTGAATTTCCTTATCCACTGTGATGCAGACAGGCTAATCTTCTGGAAGCTGTAAAATATGGGATTCTCTGGACAATGGCTTTCCCAGTTTAGACCTTTACATCTATAAATCCCAGAAATACTGTCTATGGTGTAAGGTCGCTGTTCATAGCATCAGAAATAGTGAACTGAAGGATATTGCTTCACAGAATTGAATATAGACTAAACCTATATAATTAAATGGAGTCCACTTAGAAGGCATAGATTTTTTTTTTAGTGGAGCTGTATGGCTTTTCTAAATCATTCTGCAAAGGTATGCCATAAAAATCTGCTACTCCATTAAGTTCTACAGGTACAGGGGAAAAAAAAGGAGGAAGGAAGGAAGGAAGGAAAGGAAGGAAGGAAAGGAAGGAAGGAAGGAAGGAAAGGAAGGAAGGAAAGGAAGGAAGGAAAGGAAGGAAAGGAAGGAAGGAAAGGAAGGAAAGGAAGGATTTGATGTAAGGAAGGAAGGAAGGAAGTAAGGAATGAAAGGATGGATGGAAGGAAGGAAAGGAAGGAAGGAAGGAAGGAAGGAAAGGAAGGAAGGAAGGAAGGAAGGAAAGGAAGGAAAGGAAGGAAGGAAAGGAAGGAAGGAAGGGAGGAAGGAAGGAAGGGAGGAAGGAAGGAAGGAAAGGAAGGAAGGAAGGAAAGGAAGGAAGGAAGGAAGGAAGGAAGGAAGGAAGGAAGGAAGGAAGGAAGGAAGGAAGGAAGGAAGGAAGGAAGGAAGGAAGGAAGGAAGGAAGGAAGGAAGGAAGGAAGGAAGGAAGGAAGGAAGGAAGGAAGGAAGGAAGGAAGGAAGGAAGGAAGGAAGGAAGGAAGGAAGGAAGGAAGGAAGGAAGGAAGGAAGGAAGGAAGGAAGGAAGGAAGGAAGGAAGGAAGGAAGGAAGGAAGGAAGGAAGGAAGGAAGGAAGGAAGGAAGGAAGGAAGGAAGGAAGGAAGGAAGGAAGGAAGGAAGGAAGGAAGGAAGGAAGGAAGGAAGGAAGGAAGGAAGGAAGGAAGGAAGGAAGGAAGGAAGGAAGGAAGGAAGGAAGGAAGGAAGGAAGGAAGGAAGGAAGGAAGGAAGGAAGGAAGGAAGGAAGGAAGGAAGGAAGGAAGGAAGGAAGGAAGGAAGGAAGGAAGGAAGGAAGGAAGGAAGGAAGGAAGGAAGGAAGGAAGGAAGGAAGGAAGGAAGGAAGGAAGGAAGGAAGGAAGGAAGGAAGGAAGGAAGGAAGGAAGGAAGGAAGGAAGGAAGGAAGGAAGGAAGGAAGGAAGGAAGGAAGGAAGGAAGGAAGGAAGGGAGGAAGGAAGGAAGGGAGGAAGGAAGGAAGGGAGGAAGGAAGGAAGGGAGGAAGGAAGGAAGGAAGGGAGGAAGGAAGGAAGGAAGGGAAATTTTAATATATTTTCTTCAAGAGAATGAAGGAGTTTAATCACAAGGAAAGGATTTAAGACAGTGTTTCTTTCTCTGTCCATTTTCTATGTTTAGTTCCCTCATCCCTCTCTATAACTCCAGAGTCCTGTTTTTAAAGCTTCTTAAACATTGTTTACCAAAGGAGTTAGAGTATCAAAATGAGGAAAGGGAGGCTCATCTGATCACTGGGGGCCAGACTATGAAAAATATATGGCAAGTCTGGATTGCAGCTCCAACTCAGGAGCTGGATCTGGTAATGATTCTCGTCCTCAGTCTTAGCCTGCGAGGTTAGAGGGGCTCACCAAGTCCTGCACACTGCCCAGAATGAGAACATGAATGTGGACACAGAGAGGAACTCAGCTGGTAATTCATTAGTAGGGTACTTAAGTATGTCCTTGAGATTGTAAACTGAAATTTTTATTTAAAACCAAAAAGTTTTGCTGTCATGTATGACTAAAAGTTACTTCTTTACAACCCTCCTCAGCAAAATATCTCCTGGCTAGGTACTGGGATATATTATGGAGATGATAAAATAAAACAAACCGAAGAAGTAGCCAGTGAAAACAACAATAAAAAATAATTCAAGTATGCATTGCCTGCTTTTTATTTCTCAGGGACCTGAAATAACATCGTATAGATAAGGACTTTTCTCTATTTCCATCTTTATATCCTGACTCAGAAACTGTACCACCAGGTATTAATTAGCAAAGTCCATATATTCACACCTGTAAAGCAGATGTTGCTGAGTATACAAATGGAGCCACAGTGATTCACACATTACTACCACATTATAGTCTAGTAAATCATTACACTTTATTGTTTAAAAAAATAGTAAGATAATAACAGAAAATCTCTCAGCAGCTGTCATCATGGCAGGAAAAACAGAGCATTGCTAGACAGCTTTAGCAATCTACTAAGTCTTAGTGCTTTGGACGACAGCCAAAAAGCTTGGATCACCGTTTTAGCTGTTCTTATCCTATGGGTTTGTTACTGTAATAATGTAGTTTACAAACCATCAATGTAGGATTCTTTTTAAAAAAACGAAAAAGCCTGAAACAGCAGTCTCTGGAATCTACACACTATGACATGGAGTCAGTTAATAATGTGACATTCAAATAGACAGAACTAATCTAAAGAGACTGTTATTAAATTATACTTCATCCCTTGGTAGTGGGAACAGGTACATCTGAAGTCCCTATTGTGGTGAATTAAGTTTCATTTAATAAAACCTTCATTATTTCCCAATTTTATATGAAAAGAAAACTAAATAGATTGCTTCTGGGCACGTCACTGAAAGTAATCGCTGTTCACTGGAAGTGACAATGCCCTGAACATGATTAACATTTTTAGATTTGTTAAACAGCTCCCATAGCAAAGACTGAAGTTATTCTCTTGCTATTCCAGAATCACTGATGACTTTAGTATACTGCAGGACTGTTTCTGAAAATACTGTCTTTAAGCAACAGGAATGAGTAATACACATGCTGATTATCAGCTAGAAAGGAATGACTTCATTTTATGCCTGAAGATAGGTGGAAACCTCGTCAGCCTAAGTAGATTATGACAGAGAATTAGGTCAATTTGCAGTGAAAGTATTATAAAGCTCCTTTGTGGTCTACTGTCAGAACCCACCACAAATCATCTTGCTGTTTCAGTAAGCTTCTGGCTTTTCTTCCTGTTGATCTTCAGGGTTCCATCAGTTTTATTCCTTTCCTTGATCAAAATAATCATGACTTAATAACTTTCTCCATATTAAAAAATACTATCTATTTATACACAGAAAGACTCAAAAAAAGAAAGAGGGGGAGATAGTTTTTCAGATTTTTCCTTTCAATACTGGAACTTAGCCATTGGGGGTGAAATATAAGGATGATTAAGTTACTCAAAGCAGTATAATACAAATCTCTGGAACAATGCAGGAAATGCTGATAAATTACAATTCTAAGAGCAGGATTCTAGAAATGTGCAATACATTTACCAAGCTTGATATTTAGCAAAGACATGACAGCTAATTTTTTTTTCTTTTTTTGTTCTTTTTCTACCTTGCCATGGGGTCAAGGTTTATGACATTTTAAGGAAAAAAAAACCCTGTAATGATGCATAGACATTATGCATCAAGGTCCCAAGAAACTTGCCTCCCATCCTCTGAAGCAACTTAACTCTGATTAATTACCCAGAACAGAATGACATGCACATATAGCAAGATGAAGAAGTAAAATTTACACACGCTGGACAATTTTTGGAGTTACAAATCCTACTAATTAAAACAACTGCTGCAGACTCTTTTTTAAAAGAATTTTTAAAGCATCTGAGCAACATTCTGAGACACTACAAAGAGTGTTATTTGCAGAACTTGTGTGCCAGAAGCTGGTGGTTAGGTCTCAGGGAACAGAACCACTTTCAACAGCTACATGAAATTTTCTCCAAGAATATTACAGCTATCACAAATGTTGTGACAGAAGTGATAAATCCCCTTAAACAAAACTTGTGCCCATTAGGCCGAAACAAAGGGAAAACAAAAACTATTAAGCTACATTCATTTGCTGACTCACTGATTTCTGAGTTGCCCTCCATTGTGCTTTTTCAGTGATGAAATCCAAATTGATATCTGTGAATATATCAGAATTGCATAAAATATAGCAATAGCACAGACTGTGTAGTCAACATGGGATTTTTTCTGAAAATAAGCAGCATCTTCTTATTCAGAAGCTTCCCCTAGTGCCTGAAACAGAGAATTTCTACGTAAGGTATTAATTGGCAAATAACTGTGAGGAGTGTCTGGGACCTTGAAAGGTTGGAGAGATGGGCAGAGAAGAACCTTGATGAAGGGTCCTGCACCTGGGGAGGAATAACCCCACGGACCTGTACAGGCTGGGGCTGACCTGTTGGGAAGCAGATCTTCAGAGAAGGACCTGGGGGTCCTGGTGGCCAACAAGCTGTCCATGAGCCAGCAGTGTGTTCTTGAGGCCAAGAAGGCTAAAGGTGTCCTGGGGTGCATTGGGAAGAGCTTTGCCAGCAGATTGCAGGGAGTGATCCTGCTCTTCTACTCAGCCCTGGTGCGGCCTCATCTGGAGTGCTGTGTCCAGTTCTGGGCTCCTCAGGGCAAGAGAGACGTGGAGCACCTGGAGTAGGTCCAGTGGAAGACAACAAACAAAATTAAGGGACTGGAGCATCTCCCTTATGAGAAAAGGCTGAGGGAGCTGGGTCTTTCAGCCTCAAGAAGAGACAACAGAAATGGGATGTCATCAATGTCTATAAGTATCTGAAGGAGGATGGCAAGAGGATGGAGCCAGGCTCTGTTTTGTGGCAAGGGGCAGAAATTGATGTACAGGAATTTCCCTCTGAACATGAGGAAGAACTTCTTTACTGTGCAGGTGACCAAGCACTGGAACAGATTGCCCAGAGAGGCTGTGGAGAACTGTCTGGACACAATCGTGTGCAATGTGGTCTAGGACAACTTGAGCAGGGAGGTTGGACCAGATGACCCACTCTTGTCCCTTCCAACATGACCCATCCTGTGATTCTGTGAAATGAACAGGCCAAACACAGTCAAAACTAAGCCTCTCTCCAATTAACCTGCATCCAGCTAAAACAATCGAATAATTTGTCTTCTTGTTTTTCACATTTCCATCTTCTATGAAAAAAGTGCAATTCAATGACCCAGAACTAGGCTCAGAAATGGATTGAAACTGGCTCTCCCATTTTTGTTTTCAAGAATACATGGCTAAATTAAGAAAACCCTTTTAATTTGAATTACTCAAGCAAGAATTGATGGTCACACAATACATGTGTCTGTACAACCAGAAGTTTGGGGAAAAACATCAGACACATTTCAGTTGTGTAATGTAATAGAATTTAATAGATTCCTCTTACAGCTCCCTACATTGCATTTGATTTCCATTAAGTAGGTAAGTGGAAGAATCTCTCTCAAAGGGGAATCATCATTGTTAGTTGGGTGATGTTATTTTGTCAGTTTAGAACATTCATTTGCATCACTGTCCAGTAGTAGTTCATAGGATGCTTTGTAACAAGATGGAGAGTGGACCTAAATTCCTGGAGCTGGCCATATTCTGAGCAAATGTCTGCACGATGCTTGTTCTCGCAGTTTCAGTTTGTTCTCACTCTTTCCAGTTTTCATACATCAGATTCATAGGAATTTATGCTTTGATTACAGACATTGTTGTACATATCCAGTAAATATTATGGTGGCAGGATCTAACCAAAGTACAAGAGTTAAGTAGCACTAATAATCCCAAAACAAAGCCTATAGTACTCTATCCACTTTCTCCAGGATGAATGTAGTTTGCCTCTGTCCTTCCTATCTCTGTTTCTCCTTTAGAGTATATACAATTATATGCATTGGAAAGTGGAGGAAACACAGATTTGTGTATTCATCAACGTGTTTTACCCTTTCCCATTTCACCTGCATCAGAGAAAGAATGAAGAATAATTTAAAATTCTATTAATAATTCAAAATTCTGTTCCCAATACAAATTTAGATAAAAAGTAAAATAATAAAAAACAAAGGATAGTGGAGAAGCACTATTTGTGTTTTCTCACTCCAACATCAATATTTTTCTTTTTAGTGGCAGAAAGGTCACAGGGTAGATATTAATATGTTTACACAAACTATAAATCTCAACACTTATGTGGAAGAATAGTAATAATCCAAAATCTAAAAATATAAACCAACAAAAAAGCAGAAGAGTTCAAGCTGCCAGACACAAATTTTGTGTCTGCAATGAGAATAATGTTTAAGGAGACCCTGAATGCAGAAAATGATGACTGCTATCTGCCATGCAGTCCTATCTCCAGGTTACCTTTATGACAACCTGCATAAGCAGTCTGCCAGAGGCAGAGAGGGACAGAAAAGTGTATGCTCTGTTGGCTGGCTGCCATTCTCTGTGTGCTGACTGATAATAATACTTAATCAAATTCCTATCTGTGGTCTTTATCTTGCACCAGTGTATGCAGTCATTCACTTGTTATTTGGATCACGTCTCCCTGTTGCTAGTAACAATCTGAAAATGATAACATTTGCTGCTATTTTTATTTCTTTCCTAGGGAAAGATAGGTTTCTACCTCCTTATCCTCCCTTCTCACTTCCCCAACACACATATATTGGATTATTGGCCTTCAGTTGAACTCTATAACAGTGAACAAGCTCCAGTCTTTTCCTTGCAGATTAACTTTTTAACAGAAATGTTTCCTGTTTATGAAAATGGTGAATTCATATACACAGCTGAACTTGGCTGCATCAGAGGTTGAATGTTTAAGAGGAAGAAACAATACTGGTTTACTGTTAATAAATTCTGAACACATATCTTGACAAGGAAATATCCCCACAGCTCCAGAACCAAGGTCTTAGCCTAAAGCATAAAGGTAAAAGTCCTTGGACAGCAAACAAAGGTGGAAATTTAGGAGGCACATTTAGCTGGGCACTCCAGGATCCACTTAAGGCTGTCACATTAACAGTCTTTTCTTCTCCTCCTTGGTAAATTAACAGTCCATGTTCTTCTTTATTGTTTGTAGTTATTCATGTGACTGCAGTAAAGGCCTGTCCCAGTTCAGGACCTTTAGTAGGAAAAGCAGAGTGAACTATTTAATGAAACACAGTATAAATGTAACCATATTAAGGCTAGGTATAACTCTTTGTGTTCAGAGGGAACTATATATGCCCAGAAGACTGAAGTTTAAATTGGCTGCTAAATATGTTATGTGTAATATTTGGGTCTGACAGTACTGACTTCTGTTTATCACTACTCCCCTGTAACATATAGGGACAGATAGCTGAAGATCGAGTAATGTAAATATCTCAGAGTCATGATTTAATGGTTAATTAAGGCTGCAGAAACACTGACTCTGCCTAGGATGGCCCAGCATAGTTTGCCTTTTCCTTTCATTCCAATGCCCCCTCATTAAGCAAAACTAAGGTGGAAAGAAGAAGTCATATGACTTTGCAATGAAAGTCCCCTGTTCCTGAAGGGGTAGAGAGCTGCACTGGATTAATTTCTGGTGGAAACAAGATTCTGTCCTCCCTTTCCAGTAATCAGGCTTTACTCTGGTTTTCAGAGCTCAATCACACAACAGTCCTTTGAAATTCTAGGAAGATTTGCACTAGGCATTTTTCAAACACTCAAGAGCATTGGACTTGTATCTTCTTTATGTGAAATAGAGTTAGGAAGGACATGGTTGTTTGTATAAGTTCTTATTTGCTTTTATATACTTCACAATTAGCTGTATCCTTGGTAGGAACTGGCCCTGACCCTGAAGCTTTTCATTAAAATGAGGAAAAGGGAAAACTGAGTACATCCACATGGTGTCCTGCAACAGCGAGGAGACATTTTTGGCAGGAGTGGACAAGCTAGCTGGGAAAGTCAACAAAACAGTCTGAATATCAGACTTGTCTTAAGCCAGACATTAAGCTTGTTTAGGGTACCACCTGGAGCAAGCTGGGCCCAGAACCAGATTTGGGGTTGTTTTTGTTTTTTTTTTTTTTCTGAATATAATTCACCATTTAAGGTTCAAGAGTCAATAAAAGGCCAATTCTGACCCCAGAATAAAATTATTAAAAGAATTTTTTTTCTGAAAGAATTAGAAAAAGAAAGCAAAAATCACAAATATCCAAAGCATACTGAAATGAAGAAGCTTGTTTTTCTTTATTTGCCAAACCAGAAAAAACTGTGAATGAGAAACAAAGGCTATAAAATCTAAATGATAATAATTATGTTTTAAACTGCTGATTTGAGTAGTCTTAGAAGGGTAAAAAGATGTGACAAGTTAATATGTTCTATCTCTATATGTTTCATAAATAAAAAAAATTATTCTAGGAAACAATCCAGCATAAGACAAAATACATTTTACTTTGTCCTTTTGCATTAATTTTATACCTACAAGAAAACTATTTTTCATTAGCAACATGCAAAGATGAAAAGATCTAATATCTTTAATGTAAAAATAAGATAGCAATGCACAATAATAATCTTGACATCATTAACTTGAACAAAAAAATAACAAATTTAAATTAGTTAAACTAAAACCAGTACTCTCAATTGAAAATCTTCAGTCTCTTTGACTGGATCTTACCAGTAAGGTTCCAGCTAAACAATTGTTATTTTTGAAATGCTTTGTTTAGCCTATCACAATGATTTGATCTCTGGGGTTGACTCTAATACTCTATAATATATCAAGTGTCATTGGGTGCACTGAGATTTCATGGATCAGCTGAGAAGAACACTTATGGAAGCTGATAAGAAAAGAAATGGAACTTGATGAAAATTAGCATAGGAGATGTCTGCCAAGTGCTTTGTAAGGATAAGAATCCCAAGAAGGTCATTCAAAGCCCATTGGTGTGTCATGAAACAGACGAATAGGAGGTGAATTCACAATTGGGAGGTTGGAGTCAGAGTTTAGCAAAGGAAATGCTACTAAATATCATTGATAAGAATTGACATTCACATCAACAGAAATCATCTGTCTGAGTTCAACTTCAGAAAACACAATATTTGAAGGGAGAGAAACATCCCTCTGTACAAATTTGTTTTCAAAGCTGGCTATTTCAAACACATGGACAGAAAAAAAGATTTATCAATAATTTGATTACATCCAAATGATTTCTACATCTAAAACTAAACTAATATTAGTATTTTGTGCCCATATTTCATAATATTTATGTGAGATTATTACCGATCTCATCACTAGTTTCTTCATACATAATAAGATATAAGATTAAAAAGTACATTAAAAGTTCATTGATATTCGTCACTCTAATTTCCAGCAATAATTATTTTTGCATTCATCTTAGCAATTTTGTAATGATTTCATTGTCCCGGGTGTTCAAAAGTGTTCATTACCAACTATGTATGAAATGATACCTCTAATTCTGACATTCCAAAGTGGTAGTAACCCAAACATTAAATTACGGCAGCTTCTTACATTGTTTCTCCAGAAAAAAAAGTTTTAAAGCACCTTAACTTAAAATATTAACATATTTAATCGAAAAACTGTATATTTTACCTTTTTGAAATTACCGTTTGTAATTTTTTGTCCATATAAGCTCTGTATCCACTTTTCACCCAAGTTCTTACTTTGTATCATTCATAACCAGAGTATGTCCCCTTTTTCTCCATTTTCATTCTCTTTGTATAAATACATAAATTTCATTCCAACCACTCAGATCAATGAGTTTAACATTTCGTAGAATGCATCAATCTTTTTCTATGGATTCAAGAATAGAATAATAGAATAGAATATACTATTAAAAAAAATAGAATAGCTAATGGAATTCTAACTTTGGTGTCTTTATAAGATTTCTAACGACTACTGAAGTTAAGTGAGGTGAAAGTATTGCTAGAGTAATAGCAACAAGAAATCTATGACATGAATTGTTTTGCTCTATGACCTTAGAATTCAGTGATGTTAAACTAAAGCAAAAGTAGCTTGAGTGGGTGAAAAATACAGTGTCAATAAAAAGTGCAATAATTTTTCAATTAAATTGAAAATCAAAATTAAACATAAAGAGAAGGTAGAGAAAGAAATACTACAAATGGTACCTGTTAAACAACCATAAAACATTAATCCTTAAAAAACAAGCTATGATTTCAAATCTAACTGAATAGATATCATTCCCATCAGCAGAAACATCTACAGACATTTAATTCTTCTTAAATTCACACTATTGTAGATGGATTTGATTACTTGCATGCAGATTAATCTGTCTACATTATTGCTGTGCCTGGGGTCAAATTTTAGTAAAATTGTCCCTAAAGGGCATTTCCCCCAAGATGTGTTCCATTTTACCATATCATTCCCCTGAACATGTCTTCATGTTATCCTTCTGTGAGATTTTGTCTCCAGTTTATAAGCCTGTACTCTGAAGATAAAGTAATACTCTGGCAATACAAATGTCTGCCGGGGAGCAGAAATCTTTTAATAAAATACAAATGTATTCTTTCTTCTGCAAATGGTAATTGGTGGATTAGGTTAAGCAATTTAATTCCAAAGAAATAGTTGTCACTTTCCCAGTGTATTCCAATGGAAACATAAACTTCTTCACTATGTGGAAACATTAATTCATGAACATTGTGTACAGTTAATAGAGACTTGTTGATGTTGGGGAGGATGAAACAGGAAAACCTTGGAAATATGATTGCCTGACAAAAGATTTTGGGAATATGAAAACTACAGGCAACATCGAAATGAAAGCCACTTTTGAAATACCAGGTCTTAGTTACTGAACAACTAGAAAACAATGGTATGGCCACTGAAGATAATCCCCTCTTGATGGAACAATACCCTCTGCTTGCAGGCAGGTCCAAGGGTCAGAGCAGACCCTACTAGCTCAGCAGAAGGGGTCCAAAGAGTAGTTTTTAGAAGTTAAGATGTAACACTCTATGGTAATATAAGAACTCTTATAGGCTGTATGTAAATGCTATAGGATTTGTATCTTGTATTAGATTGGTTAGTGACAATTAGAATATTCAGTACAGAAGATGATTTATTGTATTGTAACCAGGACTTCAGACATTCTCACTTCACTTCTATTCATTCTCACTTCCATTCTCTCTTCTATTCATTCTCTATTCCTCTCTTCCACTTCTACTCTTACTTCCACTCTTGCTCTTACACCCTCTCTCTCTCTCTCACCTGCTTACTCTCTTGGGCCTGCTCAGAGCTGAGTCAGGCAGCTCTGAGCAGTGCCCCTATACCCACGCCTTTAAAATAAACCGACTGTGTCCCAAGACCTGCTTATAGAGATCTCTCCATCCGTCTCCGTCCCGACCGAACCCGCACGTAACCTACAGTTTATTCAACATTTTTAGTAGACCTGATATCTTGAAAAATTTACAGATGTTATTAGGAACTCTCCAGGCCATTTAGTGCAAAAGAGCTTTATATGCTTTATCAGCTTAATATTAAGAAGTCATCTCCATCATCTTTTGCAATGTTCTCATTTCAAGTAGAGAAACTGATAGCTGTGTAGCCTGCTCAGTGATGCAGTGTGATACAAATAGGAGAAATAATAGAATGGGTTGAGACAGAGTGAGAAAAATAACACATTAATTGAAACAGCAAGAATTAAGCGAGCAGAATGGAATTTATCTCACCTGTGTTAAGCTATTTTAGCCCAGCTGTTAGTAAGCATGCTTGTTCATCCAAGTACTACTTTGCTCACAAATAATCAAGTCCACAGTTTCATGACTTGCTGGAAAATACGAAGCCTAATCTGTGATTGCTACTGCACATAAGGAATAGCTTCATTTAACCCAGTTGTATTCCACCAATGTAAAGCCACGACCCAGAGATCTCACTGAGTTTCGGTCTCTAACACAGGTCTCTGCTGTGAAAAACAGGTATGTAAGTGCACCCATCACTCAAATTGTGATTATCTTAACAGCCTCCTGACTTATTCAGAAATTTCATTTTACATTCCTGTCTTCGTGCTCATCAGACTCCAGTCCGATTATTTTCAGAACCTAGACTAAACATTGGCTTTCAGCTCGAAGCAGTCCCCTAAAAAGTCTTTATTTTCTTATAAAAAAGCCTGTAGTACTTCCGCTATCAGTGTCCTACCTGAGAAGGTTGTTGTGTGAACTACTTCTTTGTTGATGTGCTCTAACAGCTAATAAAATCTGAGGATCCTTTTTGTTAACTATAATGGGAGATGCAATGATATCTCCCGCATCTAAGCCAAAGCAAACTTCAAATGGACTTTGTATTAATCACCAAAGGAAAAATGGCACAATTCAAGATAGCACTTAAACTATATGTAATTCAGATGCTAGTGTGCAAATCCAGTGCAGCCAAAAACTAAAATTACATTTTGTATAAATTATATAAATTTTATATTATTTTACTTTATAAATTTTGAAGATAATATAAAATGTAAATTATATAAAAATACATAATTTTTTAAAAAGTACCTTCATAAGAGTATATTATAAGGCTATTTAAAGCTTTCTTAGGAAGCCCTTAGGCAACAGCTAGCTATAAACTGAAGTGTTCTCTGGAAGTAGTGATATACATTTGCCTCAATTTTATATGCTTACATAGTGTTCACACTAATGCAGGTAGGTGCAAGATTTTACTTTAAAGACCTATATAATTTTACAGTGGAAACTTAGGAATATCTTGCATTATGAACCATTGGAATAACAATTTTAGCCTGAAAGGGCAATTTGGCAATTACGTGTACAGATCCAGCTTTTACACTCTTTGTGTCCATTTTTTCATCTGTAATATTGAGATATTAATCCTGAACTACCCTTAGTTCAGAGTGATGAGAAAATAAGCAGAGAGTTTTCACTCAGCCCTTTGAAAATTTAAGTCTTATGGAAGTGTAAAGCCTAAAATGTGTTGCTATCAAATACCACAACATTTAGGGATTCTTTTTCAATGCTCTCTGAAGTACAATAATTTGAGTAAAAATCAGTGATATTTTGAAAGGGAAGTATCTATTTAAACACTGAATCCATGAAAATGAAGGCAAATTTGGTTGTACTAAACCTTGTCTATTACCATTACAAGGTCAATCAACAGCTAATTTAACAGCTGTTAAAAACTCTTTCCATGACTAAGGGAAGTAAGGATTTTTTTTTTTTTTTTTTTTTTTTTTTTTTTAATAAAATAAACTTTGGCTATAGACTTTTCATGTTAGGGTTTGTTTTGGTTTTTTTGGTTTTTTACCACTGATATTCACATAGTTAATCATCTAAGCTTGTAAAAAGAACAAAATTATGTATATATAGACAGAGGATTTAGCTCAAACTCTTAGAATAAAGAAACATATGTCTAGTATCCTTTTCTCTAAGGAATTATTAGTAGCATTATTGCATTTTACATGTTTTGATCACACAAAAAGGAAATGGAAGAAATTTGAGATCAGTAGGCCACATCCATTGTTGGTGTTACTCCACAGAATTCAGGGAAAATACACTGGGGGAAAATTTGACCCAGAAAATCTGAATCTTTTTGCATATAATGAAACTGATTAAGGTCGACACCTGAAGTCAGGACTGCTACAGCACAATTGAAATTATTCCAATACCTTCCTTTTATTTTTTAAGACAATTGCACTTCCATAAGGTAATCTTTGTAACACACTTCACCCCCTTTTTTTCTATTGGACATAAGTATATAGAACCTTTAAATCCAATGTTATTTCACAGACATCAGAATACAGATTTTAACTTAAAAATACTAAGATCATATTTGTTACTCTTCAATGCAGATTATACAAAAATTTAAGATGCACATAGCAGAAACAAGGACATGGCCCAGCAATTTCAGTTAAGCAACTTTACCTTCCTCTTAGCCTGTGTAGACCAGGTCTTTAGTTAGCACCAGTTTGCACAGCTGTCCTAAAGGAACCATGCGGCTCTAATTCACCTGGAAATCTGATGCTGTATGAATGAACTGGCATACACATGCGCATTTTCTTAGCTCGTATTCTGATGGAACAAATAATTAAGATCCAGTGCATATTAAATACTAATGCTTTATTAAGCATTTGAGCTGATGCTGCTTCCTTTTTTTTTGGTTTCTTTCAAAGCTATTAGGTAAAATAGACACTAAAGAACAGATTCTGTAAAGAGGTTGGGGTTTCCTTGTGAATTAAATTTTAAACATTTAAACTTCTTTTTTTCTAAAATATTTTCTTTAAGCTGTAAATTAAATTTCCATTAAAACTGCCTGTTTGTGATATGGTGCATGGAATACCTGACAGAGGGAATGTTGATGTTTAATTTACACTGTCTATGTGCCAAGGATATAAAAAGATCTATCAAAGGTATTTCTGTATCAGTTTGACAGTGCCATGTTTTTTGTGAAATGCTACTAGTCAGCTAACAAATTCTATTCCATTCCCCTTAAGGAATACAAAAGCATTCTGTAACACAAATTATTTGCATATAGATGACTATACTAAAGTTGCAGAAAGTAAACAAAAAATTAATCGTTTCCAATGTTATGAAAATTATTGTAAAGGTCTTTAATAGACAATTTTTTTCCCTCCATACTAAAGTAGTAGTGTTCCCAGAATGAAAATAATCCTTTTTTTTCCTCACACTGCTGAGCTGGGATTGACCTCACCTGACCCAATTGAAATTGATTTTGTTGTTGAACTCCTTGCTAGTGCAAATTAATCTTAGATCCATACAAGATCAGGGAAGCAAGACACAGAGTACAAAGACCTCAAGTACTGAGCGAAAAAATTAGCTCTGGAAAAGGTATTTTAAGTTTGGAGAGATAAATGGTTACAATGACTTGCTTTGATAGAACATCTGTAGAGTAGGAGAAGAGAATGACAAGAGCTCTGTGAAAAAGCTGTAACTTAATAGCCTAATTTCCTGCCTGGCCCCAAATAAATATGTCTGTTTCTGACAGTTGATGAAAATGCACGAGGATTTGATTTGCTCACCAGTATGGGACAAGTTCAGTCCCATCTGTCCCTCGGTTCCCTTGAGCTACACAGATACAGCAGTCAGGTTCTATTACTGGTTTCCATCTTTTTTGTTAAAAAAATATGACTTGCTTTTCTTTTTTTTTTTCCTAAAGATATACCTGCCCCCTTTTCGATCTGTTTCAGTGTTTGTCTTGTTTCCACCACAGCAGCTGATCTCCCTATTAGTCATTTGAAACAATATGCATTTCAATAAATTCCATGTCTCAAGAAATACCTAAAGGCAAAAAGAAACCTTACCTTTGCAGACATATGCTGTCATTCTCACTCAGAGCATCTGTTCTACACTACTTGGGTTCTCCTGTAGTGAATGCCAAATACACCCAGCACACTGACCTTGCTTTTACAGTCTGTGTAGGATTCCTCTGCACGCCATGAGCTTTGACAGAACCCAAAGGTGTCCGATAATGCAGGGCCTCCGTATTACTATAACAGACAACCACTAATGCCTGATTTAACAAACTAAATATGGAAAAAACTGTGTAACAAACAACTTCATCTTGAGAGTTATATGCTTCTTCTTGAAAAAAAAAATCCATGATAAATGTTATATCCTGAAATAAAATGTTCCAATATTGTATAAATGCATGCTAAATAATTTAAATGGAACAGATTAAGACTCAGACATTGTGCAAAATCATTTATTGTAGATTTGGAAAAGATCTGAAGCTAAAAAAAGGGGGAGGAGGCAAGGAAAAAAGCCAGCAACTTTCCTAATTTCAGTGTGTGAACTGAATACACCTTGATTTGCTAATTTAGGTGTTGCATATTTGCATATACAGATTTTAGCATTTAACACACACTCTTACTTGCACAGACTGCTTGCACAGATCTCGTATTTCTTGCTGTTCTCCTACCACAGCAGAATCCTGATAGGCACTGTTTTGTTGTTTGTATTGGCCCATAACCCAGAGTTAAATGGACTGACTCCCAGATTCCCTTGAACACGAAAGATAGAAGAGAGATGTGTAGAAGGACTGCTCCTTACTAGCAGCTGACATGGTCATACTTATAGGTCCAGATGTGTTCACAGCTGTAAGAGTTACAGCTCCTGAGAACACAGAGAGCTCAGAGAACTCTACATGCAGCAGTGCTTTGAGGATGATGCTGCCATTCTTCAAAGTACAACTTCCATCTCTACACTGAACTCACAGTAATTTTTCAAGGGGTAAACATGAGAAAATCAGAAATATCTAGGAAAGACAGAGGTAGGCCTTCTGGGTCAATGCAATAAACTAAAAAGGAAATCTCCAAGGAACGCGGAAGTTAGGCTGGATGAGGCAAAAAGCCAAGCATTCCCACAGAACAAGCTTCATATCCAACAAATATCTGTACTCTATTCTCATATGATTTTTTTTCAATAGCTTAAAGAATATTTTATTTATGGGAGAATGGGGCCATTATGATATATTTCTATACATAATGATGATAGATACAACAAATGTAATATGTTAGGAGTTAACAAGAACATTCAGTAATAAATAAGCCATCTATGCCTTTCTTTTCCCACATCTAAATATAAACTGAAAAATATGTTTGCTTTGCATCATGAAAGAGTGATAATTTTAGAAACTGGATAATATTTCATGACAAAGGAATCTGTATTAACATTATGGAATGTAAATTATGAAGCAATTTTCTTGATACATTTTTGCAAAATTCCACTTATTTCACTGGAAATATGCTAGCTTGTGCCTAGGTAGAATTATTCTTGCAATAAATGTGTTTAATTTCAGAGATTTGAAAGCATTAGTAGGAAAGCACTGTTTATGGGAACAGTTCTAAAACTATCAGTAGTTATTTGCACACATGAAAAATGCAATTATCCTTCAGAGAATTAGAAAAACTATACAAAATAGCTAGAAAATAAAAGATGTTTGCAGATGGGTGTCTCTATTCCATGGCAGTGCAGTGGTTTTTAAAATACAGGTTTTTTAAATATCAGAGATCATGTCTCTGATGTTAAATAAGGTACTGAAATTTAATATAAAATAAATCTAACAATATCTGGCAAAATTATCTTCTCAAAGATATATTCCAGTGTTTACCCTTTTTAAGGGTTGTATTCATCAACAGTGAAAACCAACACTAATGATTAATCCAGAATTCACTGAACTACATCAGTTGTCGGAAAGGAGATGAAGTTTAAATTGAGAAGATATCACCCATGCATTCATTATGTCCACAGAAGTACCAAATTATTTTTCTGTAGGTTACTCTCTAAAGAGTACAAAATACTAAAGAAATCAGAAAACATTTCCTGATTTCTGATTTAACCAGTCAAAACAGGTTATGTTCACTTAGAAATGGACTAGTCATACAGCTCTAATCGATACTCTAATTACAACAGAGAGGAAAGCAAAGAGGAAAAGAATTCACAAAAAGTTATTGCAAACATGTCTGTTTCTGCTTATTTCCCCCCCAAATAGTATAGTTGTTTATGAAACAAAGTTCTAGTGTAAAAGACAATAGAAATGTCCAATAAGAGTCAATAATCAGAGTAATTTAAAAAGTTATTTAATTTTTAATTGTACTAAACATCTCAAAAAAGTTTAGTACAGTAGAACTATAAAAATTCATGGTAGTAGTAAAGAATTAAAGCACTGTGGAAATATTCTTAAGACTTTTAACACGGCTAAAACATCTGTGGCATCTAAAAGTTTATAAAAAACACAATAAGGGCTTCTCCAGAGTCTAGTTATTGTTTCTGTTTTAAAGGGAGTAGTAAACTCCAAATGTGGGTGTTACAATATATATTCAAATCAGTCCACAAAGCCTCACTTTCCCAAAGAATCTGCCAGGAAATATTGTTCTGGGTATCAGTAAAATCAATTGGTTTGATCAGCTGAATGTTGTGAAGAACTCTTATTTTTATTGGTTCTGCCTTTCCTGAGGAAAAAAGAAATGGTCTTGCATATGGCCTGTGAAACAGTCTGTCCTCATGATCAGCAGTATACTGAGCTGTTAATGAGGTTAGAACAGAGCATTAATCTGCCACTCAGGTGGGTTCCTAACACACTTTTTCAGGCTTGTTCTTTGAGTAGTTAAAAAATGTTGACTTGAAATGCCCCTAGGATCTTGGCTTATTTAGCCCATAACTGACCTGCTGGCTGGCCATCACAAAATGGGAGTGCATTGCATGACCAGGACTAAAACCAACTTTCCAGAGCCAAAGTTGATTCAGTCATTTGGAAAAGTGAGCTTCAGCTTGTCCAACACAACCATGGGAAAACTATGTGGGAACCTCTTCCAGTATTAAAGAAACAACCCAAACGCCAGACCTGCCAGTAGTTCACAAGTAATTTTGGGGATAAAAAATTGGGTAAATTTCTGTTGTGGGATAACAATACACCAACAGGCCAAAATCTAGTCAAATAAGTTATTTGTAACAAAACAATCATCATTTCAGTTACCATAATTAGGTCCCTGCAACACATAGAAACAGTTTCTAGAACTGGAACCACAGTAGGACTTGATGATATAAGTACAGGGATTATGTTGTCGGCTGCAAGCCACCAAAACTAGTCATACATATTACACAGGAATGACAAAAGTTCTTCTTCTATTCTTCTCCATTTTTACTTTTAAGCTAGTATTGCCTGTGCAAGTTACTGCATCAAGTGATTAAAGCCCACTGGGCATATACATGGGAAAATCTTCATATTATTGTTTTCATGTATCAAGATTTAAATTAGCCCGTTGTATAAGGACCTGGTCCCTTTCCCTCATCATCCACATTGGAAAGAAATTGAATTATGCCAATTCTTGTTCAAAAAGCACTTCAGGATGGTTTTGAGTGTAGCTGGTCTGAAGGTCTTTTACAGCACACAATATCGGTACCAGGTCTGACTCCCTCTGCCATACCTTAATCAGTATCTCATCAGATTTTTGTGTCCTTAAGCTCCTTCACATGCTCTCATGGCACAGGACAAAACTCATATATGCAGGATTTTGTAACATATACAAGCCCAGTTGTGTACCCTTCATCCTGGTGCTAGGGTTCATTGCCAGAACTGAACATATTTACCAGGAAAGATGAAGGTGATGGGGATGGTCCTGTCCAAGGTGAGTTCCAAGCGTGAGGTACGACACAATGGTAGAGGCACAATCATGAAGGAGCTGTGACAGAAGGGAGAATGATCCCCAGATGAATGACTTTGGAGTAACATCTACCCCCAACTGCCATAGTATAACATTCTAAACAGCTTATATTGGCTGATAAGAAATGAGAATTTCAACCCTTGGGGAATGAAACAGGATGAGGTGTTCCCAGCTCCTTCCTCAATCCCCTGGTCTGTGTCAGGGGAACATAATGGCGCTAAAAACATGTTTCAAGGGACTGGAACTCCCTTCAGTGGGAAGTTGTAGAGTCCTTTATCTTCCATGCATAGGAACATTTCTATTGCTTTAAAAGTATTCTGGATTAGACCCTACATCATTGGCTCTTTCCAGACACAGATAGTCCCACTAGCATTTACCTGTAACTAAGTGCAGTGTGTTTGCCCTCCTTCCATACAATCACAGTATTTCTCTGTGGCCCCAGTGATATTAGATGCCATCCTTAAAAGGGCACACTCTGAAGTAACACAAAACATGCATGTTTATTACTGCATAGCATGTAGGTAATTTTTTCTTGACAAGGCTTTAGTGTATCGATGGCTGTTAAACATACTTTTGCCAAGGATCTGCAAGGCATCTAATTTATGGTCATTGCCTAACAGACTGTTTAAATGTTAATGAATCAGGTAGCTGAATTACATGCATGAATAGCTGCATACAGTTATTTTAGACAGGCTGCAGTGGATGGAATTACCAATGCAACTCACCTGCCACTAATACTAAAATGTGAAATTTGTTTCTAAGTTACACATGCATATATTCCAGCTTCAGCATCAGTAGTGTTGGGTAAAACTGTATGGTTACCAAGTTAATTAGTTTTCTCTTGCCTCTTTGTATAAGCCTTTAATCATGTGCTAAGAGGGAATTGCAGGTAAGGGAAGAAATTGCTTTACCCCTCACTTTCTCAGGTGGAAGCTCTGAAAACATGTATGAAGGGTATACTGAAAATTAATCAAATACTCAGTTTTAATAATCTTATTGGACTATTGGTGTAGGATGTTTCACCCTTCCAAATCAGAATTGCTCCTTGTTTCCCTATTTCTTTACCTTTTAATGCAAATCCCTAACTAGAAGGATATTTTCCTTAATCATATGGAAACACAGAATCAATTTGTTCTTGAGGGACCTCAAATAAAAGTTATGAGTTTTATGGTCGATTGATCATTAAAACTATTTCTGCAGATGACTCAGAGGTCCAGAGCAATTATAAAATTCTACAGGATTCCAATTTGAATAGCTATTTTGAGAGACAGTCTCAAAATACTGTGTGTTCATTGAACACAAACAATTGCATTGCTTTTTTTTTTTTTTTAAGCCCAGAAGGAAAAAAAGAAAAAAAAGGAAAAACATGGAAGCTTATAAATTCTCCTAAAATAAAATTAATTTTAATACTTGATTTAAAATAGTCCAAAACCACATAATCAGAGTTGACACAAAAATCCTGTGTATTTAAGTCATCTAAGCATATAACACATAATCCTAGAAGGAAAAAAAAGCAATACATTCTTCACAGGCAACAACAGATTAATAAATCTAACAAAGTTCACTCATATTAGTCTTGAATTTACACATGCAAATCAGGCACTTCTTGGCACCAGTGAAGGGAAGCCTCATTAAAACTGGAATTTAAAAAAAGCCTAAAGGGAAAGAACTTTATTTACTAGAAAAAATATCATAAGTATTTTGGCCTTGGTCAACAGCCGCATCTGTCCATTAAATACAATCCATTAAGGAGACACACAACAGAGTGACTATAAAACATAGATGCACAGTTTTCCAGGGTTTTTTTCAGTATTTTGAAGGTCTCTGCTCTAGTAGTTCTTTTTCCTTTCCCCTCTGCTCTTCTCTGCATCCACTGCTTTGATATATTCCCATATTAATCTATTTCATCACATCTCAAACAGTGCTGACCCTTTCATATTTCCCAGTTGCTCACACATACACATTTAGGCAATTATGATGCAATCCCCCTCCCATCAGACAGGCTTTAACTATGGTCTCAGCTCCTCTTCATGCATTTTCATGTCTAATTGCTTTAAAAGAGGAAGGGATTGACAAAACTTACTTCTTGATATTTTTTCCACCTAAAGAAAAAAAAACCAACTAAACGAAAGAAAAAAGGCTTAAATATCTTTCTTATATTACAGGTCCAGCTGCATACAACTGTTGGCTAAAATAAACACAGCACAATTCTTTATTTATACAATAAATTATGCACAAGGAGCCTCTATTCCTAAAGAAGGCAAACAATGAGCTACCATATTATTAATAAAGGTTATGAACATACAAAGTAACAATGCCAGCGGCAGCTTCATATATTATTCTTGAGGAATTAAGGATCAGATTTTCAGGTACCCTTGGGAATCTGAGGATCACAATAGGCATCAGTATTTGAAACCCTTTGTGGTGATAGCCTTTATGTATCTGAAGGGATGAACTACCTAAACCAAGAGAAAACTTTTCAAAATCCTATTTTGCTTTAAAATCTGGTCTTAAAAGTTAGTAGAGACTTTACTATAACTGCAACACAAATCTTCTGTAAGCTGGCTGGAGCAGCATACAGAATGAATTCTCATAAATCTGTTAGTATAAAATTCAAATATTGATCTGCAAAGGATCTGCAGAGACTGTATGAGAAAAAAGTAAGCAACAACTAGATGCTAAAAGCTCCCTCTTCACTGGCAATGTCCTAGCAATTTTGCAGGTTTTTCTTCTATCCGCATCCCCAACCATCAGCAAAAACCTGGTACTTTCACAGGATTTCCAAGTGAAAATGTGCATCATGAAAATGATCCTACAGCTGCAAAAAGCAAAACACATTGTAACCCTTGGTTGCCATGCAAAGCTGTTCCCTTTCAGAAGAAAGGTATATGCACAGAATGAGACAAGGAAAAGACATTTATCTCACCACCAGCCATTAGTCAAGGACATCTATAATTACCATTCTCTGCAGTTTCTCCTTGATGGTGCTGCTTCCTTTGCAGCAACCCTCTAATTCATGCAGGAGTTGCATTTAGGTAACAGTAAGCTTTCCCAACTCTCGTGATGCTAGTTCTGAAAAAAAATAGTGACAAGCAAAGAAATACCATGATTTGGTTCTGCGTGCATCTTTCAGGGTTTACCCTTTCCTCCAGTGTTAGCCCTTCTACTTTCTAATAGAACCTTTTAACGAAAAAGTAGTTGACCACCCACATAATCTCTGGTGAATGCACAATGCCCACTCACCTTTCAATTAATGCTGCATGCACAACACTGTAGAGAGAAAAGAAGCATCTTAATAAGAAATATACGTGTACTGAGAAATCATTAAACCATTTTTTGCAGAGAAGCAATTAAGACGAGATACTGAGATCCTTATACAGAAGGTTTTTAGACCTTAATTAGGTAAAATTGCCACCAAAAATCAATTGATTTGTGGAGGAAAAGAACAATGTAAAACATTATGGGGGGATTTCAAGGCATATAAATAACTCTCCCAGACTATATTCTGATTCTTAGTTGTTCATTCCATGACTAATTAGAGGACTTTCAAGGGTGAAAGACGGAAAAGCATCTGCAGGATAAAAACAAATATTTGTGAAATTAATGGTTGCTTGAGTTTCCATCCTCAGCAGGCTGCTTCCAGGATGTCAGACAATGGAGAGCTCTGTGCTCTGAATGCCAGAGGGCTTTGCTGTCAGACAGTACTGGAGGCCTTCAGACTGGGTTATATGTACAAATTTTTTCTTTTCCAGAGTCAAGATAAGATAATACCTTTCAATTTGTATGTAGCATAAGGTCCTCATAAACATCCAGCTGCATTGATAAAATCTTTTTTTTTCCTGGGTGAACTTCCAAACAGTTCAAAAGTGCTTTATAAAATGAAGTAAAAGTTCTTAGTCTCCATCTGTAAGTTTCTGGTAGAAAAGTGCAGAGTGCAATTGGAAACTACTTGCCTGTTTTGTAAATAAGCAGGAAAACCACATTCACTGCTACATTGTTAAGCAAAAGCACACACAAACAGGTAATTTCAGACTCCAGTTAGTCATATAAATATTCACATGTGAAAATGCACTAGTACAAGGCCATTATAACTAAATGGATATGTACACTATTCACACTGAATATTGATATTTTGGTATTTTACACTGGGACTATTCTCCCCAGTTTGCATCTTTAAACTTGTGCAGGTAACACTTATTTTAAAAGGAGTTCTCCTGTGTGAGTGGCAATTGTTTCAGTCAGTGCATTACAGATATACGAATAAATGTTTCTTCCTTAACTTCCTCATTTGATTTGTGATTTTAAAGGAAAACCAATTTAAATTTTCATAATTTCATCAAACATGATGTGTACAAGTGTAGAGCTAAAACTGTAATTTCCAAATTCATCTTTACTCCTGCTACCTTGTTGACCCATTTACACCCTAACCCAGGAGGAGAAGGAGGGTTGCAGGCCGATATTTTTATATTTACCAAGAAACACACAGACAAAGAGGTTATGATCTGCAATTTCTAGGTCCTAACAAAATCATAAGTGTTAGCAATCAAGTCTTCCTTAGATTCAATCCTGCTAACATATCAGGTATCTGGTAAAGGTCTCCTAAAATAAGTACCTAAGTCACCTGAGAGTGTTTCGAAGGGCACATCAAGTCAATACCATAGCACTTTTCAAATCAACTATGAAATGAAAATATGTTTACTGAAAATTCTAGGTGCAAGGAGACCAAATTTCACTGAAAAATGATGTGTGGTATGCAAAGAAACAGCATTTAATATAGGTTTTTTAATTGATGAATTTGAGAAGATCATATGTTCAGCAAAGCAAAGTATTCTTGCTTTTTCCTTGAACAGTTTCTGGACAACCAAGCAAAGCTTAGAGAATCTTTTGCAAACACTTACAAAGAGTTAGTTAAATTTGTCATCAAAAGGTTATTTAATGTAGAAATTATTGAGTATATTGAGGAAAGAATAACAGAAATATATACAAAGGTATATAATCATTAAAATCTTTCCTTAGTTAAGTTTCTATCCCCCTTTTCCTTTATTCAGTCTGTTATCTGTGATTTCAGTAATGCTTACTAATTTCACAATGAATCTAATATTTTTACCCTCACTACACTTACTACGAAGCAATAAACTTAATTCAGATTAACATGGCTACAAGATTAAAACTAAATGTGCATGAATAATCTTACTTGTACCATAAATATGCAGAAGATCAGGCTAAAAAATTACACCTTTTTGTGGAAGATGTTTTCTGCCTGATTCTCAGCTCAATAGCAATGGCATTGCTTCACTGACCTCACTGCAGATACTTACGAGTTATTTTTTATTTATTCCAGAATTAACTCCCAACTATGTTGTCATAGATCAAATCTAATTTTACATAGGTAGTGCATAAGAGAAAAATGCTGGAAACAAGATGGCAATGTGACTTCTAGGCAAAGGAAATTCTAATCTTCCATTCCTGACACTATTTCAAAATTATCTTTGCTATTTACAGTGATCATATAATGACTGATTGTGAGAATACAATGCCATACAATAATTTTCAAACAGAAATCACTGTGCCTTTTAAACACAGATTTCTTTTCTTAAATCAATCTTAACAAAGTCTGAAATTAATCTAGATAATTGTTTCTCATATTTCCCATCTCAATGCTTCCTAAAATTAAAAAGATATAATAGTGTCCATTTCCTTGCCAGTGTGCCTGTACTTAAAAGGCACACGCACACATGTAGAAAGCACAGACTCACCTGTAGTCAGCAGGAAGGTCAAAGGGCCCAATGGACAGTGAGCTGGAGCTCCCTTCCTGGTGGTCTGCAATGATAAGAGCTGAAGCTGTGCAGTAACAATATCCTCATGAGTGCAAGGAGTTAACCTTCTCAATTTGATGAGATTTCACTCCCCTCTAGAAAGGGGCACAATCACTTCATTGTACCACCTCTATGACAAATTCATGTCTACTTTGTTTTGACCCCTTTCCAAAGCCCACACTCAAGCTCTGAATTTTTTTATTATTAATTAAAAAAATGTGGCATGGGGGCGGATTATGATTAAAGGAGTCATACTTGCATAAACCAGGTACAAAAACTGTAAGCACCAGAGGAAAGTACATCTTGGTGAACTTTGATTGTTGCTGAAATTTTTGGAGTAGATAAGTGCATATGATATCAATCAGGTTCAGGATGCATAAAAATCTGTCTTGGAAGACAATTTCCGTCCACCTAAAGTGTCTGTAGCAATATGCTCTCTCAGGGCCAGATTCAGTACTGTATTTCAATCACACTGCAACGCAATAGTGACGCCAGACAACACTAAACAGCTCATCACTTTAGACATACCACAGATTTTCTTCACACAAGAGACCTCGAACAGCCAGGATTATGTATGAATACAGCCTACTTGGGGACATTTTAACATTGAAAAAAATGTTAAAATGTCACTTCACTGTCACCTATCACCACTCACTCCACTGTGTCATCTAAATCACAGAAAGGAAACTGCTCACCTGACTATAGAATTTTGTCTCAATATGTCCCTTTGATTCCTCACATTAGACAATAGGCAATTAAAACAATTAGCAGAACAGACAGGTTGCAGACAGCCAACTTAAATTTCACACTGCTGATTAATTCTGAGAGAATGAACACTACCCGAAGTTTCATTTTATTGTCATATCAAATCTTCACATTTAACACTATTATGCTTCTATCATTCATTTTGTGAATAAAATGTGCTTCTTCTTTGTACTTGACTGCATGTTTTAAACTTCTGTTTGCCTGCTCAGAGCTACCCATGTACTTGTTGGAAGAATATGGAATGAGCATATTTTGTGTACACGTTTCAAGGTCCAGTATCATTCAAGTCAATATCCAACAAGGCGTGTCAAATTGTAAATCTTTAAATGCAATACAAGCAGACAATTTGCCCACTGTAGTCAGGACATCTGAAAGAACCAGTCTCTGGCCTTAAACAGAAAACAAAAAACTGTATAGAGATTTACTGCCTACTCAGGGGAAAGCTTCAACTTCTAGTCTTCATATCTGCTGTAACATGCAGTAAGGAGAAAAGACACTGGAAGCAATCCAAATGCATGGAAGATAGGAGAGGAATCACACTATTAGGATGAAATAAATTACCCTCTAGCCTATCTTAATTGACACAAGGACTAGGCTAATACTGAATTAGAACATCAGGAAAAGCTCTTATGTTACCACATCTCACTGGCAGCAGGCATATGTCCAAGCCAGCAGAGATCTGAGTATTTAAGTCAAAAAATGGATTCTGCAACAAAGGCAAGAATGGTTCCATTCGAAATCAGCATATCTTAGTCACAGGTCTCAAGAGTTCAGGAAGAACTAGGAAAAAGGGGTCTCCATGCTGTTAAAGGACTTTCAGAAAGCTGAAAACACATGAAATCCCAGATAACGAGATGCCAAAAGGCTGATATTATCAAATGGGTTTACATGTGCACAATGCACTTGTAAAACAAGTAACTTAAGTTTCAAGCTAAAGCCATCAGGTTAGACACTGAACACAGAACAGGTTTAAATGGTGAATTATTTTATGATAACTGGGCTTTAGCCAGGAAACACAAATTCTTTAATGAAATCTAGAAATTGATTAATAAACATTGACTTTTAAAATTAGTAGTTCTTAGTATTTAAATGTTTGAAAGTCAAGGAAAAAATCAATCAACAGGTGTTAAGTGAGTTGAAACTCACTGAAGTATTTTCAAAAGGCCATTACATGTAGAAAGGCTTAATCCTTTTAGTGTCTTAGTTTCAAAGACCAGGCCTCATTCAGCTTCTTCATAAGGTTTAATACAGTGCCTTGCCACATGTAGGAATAACGATTACAGGTTTCCCCCACTTGGTAGATTGTCTTTTGGAAAGCAATGATTCTAAGAGTTATGTCAGGTAATAAACTTAATGTGAACCTGCAATGGAGTGGTTCAGACAGAAAATCAACTGCAATCCCTCAGTGTGAGTGAGAAATTATATACAGGATTTGAGAGATATGACACCTTTGTATATAGGAAGAACATTACTGGAATGCAGTGTTTAGCTCTAGTATCAGGTACTTGAAAAGCCGATTGACAAACAGGAAAGTCTGCAGAAATGAGGAGATAAAAAAAAGGATTATGACAAAAAATGCCTCACTAAACACTCTTTTAAATGAAGAAGATGTCCAAAGATGTCTTTCAAATGCTCTACAAGTTGTTCATGAGAGAAAAAGATACGATTTAACAGCATTTTTGAATTATCATCTGACATAATCTGTAGAGACTGGAATCTGAGGGCAGATCAAATCAGATTGCAAATAAACCAAACAATTTAACATCAGTAGTAATCAATCATTAGAACAGTTTACCTAGAGGTGTGATGGATTAGCTATCATTTGACATATTTACTACCAAGTGTAAAGTTATCCATCTACAAACAAAAAAGAGAGGTCACTCAGAGTGTGCAGGTCAAACACACAGGATAGGGACCCTATCCTGCCATGGGATGGCAAGGCTTTTAGAGATCTTCGTGGATTATGTGCAGATCCCTGTACAAAATGCTGCAGTCAAGAGAGCTAGCATGATCATCAACTGTATAAATGGGACACAAAATAGAAAAATGGAGCCATTACCTATTTGTCACTATTGCCACAATGTGACACAGGAGTAATTTATCAAAATAGTAAATTAGTGAGAGTTCAAAGGAGGCAGGTAAAATTTGTGAGTCACATTAAATTCTTACCCACTTGAAAAAGAAATTATGCTGCTTTGCACTGAGTTTAAATAGGAACAAAAAATATTCAGTGTTGATTTCCAGGAGTGCTCCATTACTGGGATACTTGTTTTAGATCTTATTTTTAATCAAATACACATTGTTTCTTTTCAAGGAGGAATGTCTTTGTTCATACAGATATTAATATGGGGAAAATACATACCCTGTGTTACACAATATGTCAAACTAAATACCTGTGAGGGTCAAGACTCTATGTTTTCCAAAATAATAGCCCTTTGATAGTGATGCATATGACCACCCACATGGGTGAATTCTATATCCAGGCTGTCAAGTACAAAGCTCTTTTAGTATTCTTGTCTTTGAAAAAAAAAGGTTTCTTAAGAAAAAAAAAAAGTATTTTTTAAAATTATTTGTTAAAAAAAAACTATCACAGAATCTACATAATTAAATGAAACACTTTTTCCAAAACTCATTAGGTTTCTCTAGGTATTCAGCCACAAAAAATGGAAAGTAGATGGTTGTTTCTTGCCTCATTTGAAAAAATTTTTGATAAAAACTCGATTTTTTTTAAAAAAAGAAAGCCACTGTCATTGAAAAGTCAGCCTTTGCTCATGGGATAGTTTCAAGATAGTTTCTTTGCTAAATTTGTTTCATTAAAAAAATCAGATTAGTTCCTCTTGCAAACTTGCTTAACAAGAGAATTTTACACTGTAAGGTGCAATCCAGAACACATTTATTCTGCCTACATGGTGAGTCAGTGGGAGCAAGTGAGCCCTGGCCCCAAATCTGCCTGTATCCTCAGCATGGCACATCACCGTGCCTGCAGTAGTGTGTCCATCCTCTAAGGGGACTTCACATCGTGTGTGTGTGTGCATGTATCCCATTTGGGGCTGGTTAGGGTAGTGAAGGCCACTTGGTGCTCTCAGGGTCCCAACACTTTCAACTCCTCACTAAAAGTGCCAAAAACAAAGGAAATGAGGAGCTGAAAAAATCTGTGCTGAAGAATTTGCTATATTACCAGTTGTGCCTTATTTAACATGAAATTATTTCCAGGTTTGAATGTAAAGGTCCTTTACCTTATTTTATACTCCTAGATAAGCCTAGCATACTTTTTCTTTTTTTTTTCCTTTCCTTTCCTTTCCTTTCTTTCCTGCCCCTTCCCCTTCCCCTGTAATTTAAGTCTGCATAATCTCAGCTTTCCTTGTGAAGGTTTAAAAAGCTCTTGCTCTTACCTAAATCAAGATTGAGATGATCTGCCAATAAATAGGTTTGGAAAAAAGTCAGCTCAGGAATATTTTTATACATGGCCCAAATATGACTTTGGGAAAATACATTTTTTATCTTTGATACATGTTTAAAGGAAAGTATCATTTCACTTATGGGATTACTAAGTACACATGAAGTATACAGTGAGACTGAAATTGCTTCTGCATTGCTAAAGACAATAAAAAAATATTGATAGAATAAGTACAAATTTATGGAGATAATTTTTTTTCCCCAATTATACACTGTTAGAGAAAATGGATTAAAACAAATGTCAGTATAATGGAGCAGATATAGTTAAAATAGTATTTTAATGTATTTTGCCACCAGCTTTGTAAAGGCTATTTTAGAAAGAATAAGAAGGTAAAGATACTAAAATTAATTAATACATATATGGAAATAAATTCCTAGCTCTCACAGTGTCTTGGTGACAAATAATAGAGGCATTGTCTTGTTATTTGCAAGGTATAAACAAGAGTTCCTTTTCACTTTCAAAATGTAATAAGTGCACTGCAGAATACATTTTGAGGTTTTGTTCATAAAGTCAAACAGAAAAGCATATCCAGAACTACCAGTTTCACTGAGAGGAAATGCTTGAACAGGTCCTCTGATTTCCTGGTGCTCACTGTAGAATTGGGCAGTTTCAGTCATCCCTAATAGCTGTTAAAAGGTGTTAATGGATGATGAGTTTAATAGTGCAGCCATTTTGTTTATGTACCTACATGAATAGCTTCAAAATATCTGATTTTAACTACAAATATTTCAAATTGTAACTTTGACATATATCTCACAGATGCAGCAATTTCAGTCAAGGCAAGGAGTCTCATGGTTGTCTGGACTGGTTGTCTGTTCATCAGTGAGCCCTATAAAGGTAAAATATCTGTAGTGAGCAAAATGTGCAATAAATCAACTTTAGGCTTGGTTTTTTTGCCCTTTTTATTTTTAAATATATGTGCATATCTGAGGGCTGCCAAAGTGATCAGCCTATAATAGCAGAACAAAACCAAAACACCTTAAACCCTTTACATGAAGTTTTTAATAGGACTTCTGATAATGATAACAAAAAGACATTTATTAAATCTACTTAACATCATCTCTGAAACAATTAATTGTTCCAAGTTTCTTTAGAAAATTATGCAATGAGTGAACAAGTACTTGTCAAATCACTTTGTAATTAAATTCATACATTTGTTCCTGTTTTAAAAATGGCCACATATTCCATCTGCTCATGCAAAATGCTTAAGTATTCTCAGCCAACTTCCCCAAGTAAAGGTGTACACCCATGGCACGCAGCACACTTCACTGTTACAAGGGCCACAGCTGCGAAGTATTGTTATCAAGGACAAGAAATTACCTTTCTTTGTCATTCAATTTCTTTTGTTAAGAGAATTTCAGAATGAAAAAGGTTCAGATCATAGACTCCTTTTGCAAAAGAATTGTTAGTATTTTCTGGAGCAGGCTGGAACTTGTGTCTCCTGCTTTGAATGCAATAACTGAGATTTTTTTTCCAAGCCTTTTTCTAAAAGGGAAGCTGATCAGGGAGAGACAAGCAGACTTGGTGCAAGCTACTTTGTACTGAAATATTCTCATAGTTGTGCACATATCTTCAAGGCTTCAGGAAGTTCTGCCTAAAACTGGAAACCCTGAAAAAAAATTCTTATTGAAGACCATGACGACCCTTACCTCCTTCTCTGGCTTTGGTATTTGCAGATGCAGTTTTGGTATTTGGTGGAAGGACTCTCCAGAAACCACCTTTCTGTAAGAGCCCTCGGTTGCAGTTCTTCAGTTATTGTCACAAAAGCTGAAAAAGCACAGAAACTTCAGCTGCCTGTTAAAACCTTCAGGAATCCTATCTGGCAGAGAAACAGTATAAGCTGCTCCTCAGACCAGAACAGGCAGAGCTGTCCTTCTGGTGAAAATAAAAATAAAAATCAAATAACCACCAAAAATATGAAAAGTAATCTGAAAAAATTTTAAAAATCTTAATGTGGTGGCAAATGAACCCTGGTGCTGTGAGTAAGGTTGAAAAACTATTACAGAAAGCTCTTAATACCCTGGTGATTCACCAAGGACTCTCCTCAGTCAGGCAGGCAGAAGTGCTGAGCTGAACTGCTTCTGGATGCTGCTCTGGATTTCCAGTGGTGCCGTTATTTTTCACCCTGGGGAAAATCATTAAAAATTCTTCCTCAGATCTGCTTTTTGCATATCAAACCAGTTGTACTAAAACTCTCAATTCAGCATTTCTTGGTGGAAAACAGGAAAATGGCAAAGCAGCTTAGATTCACACCATCACTGTACTACTTAGGTTGGACAGCAGCTGCGGAGATCATCTAGTCCCATCCCCACTGCTCAGAGCAGAAACTGCCAGAGAAAGCTGCCTAGGACCATGTCCAGTTCAGAGTATCTCCAAGGACAGAAACTCTGCAATCTCTCTTGACAATCTGCTCCAGCATTCCATCACCCCAACCTCAAAAGACTCCATCAGAGCTGTTGAAGATACAGTCAAAAGAATCTTAAGAGTGAATCAGCTTAATAGTTAGAAATTATCTTCTGATTCACCTTCTGATTCAAAGTGAACTGATTCACTCTCTAAGCTCCAACAGAGCTTAATACATATATGGTCTTGAACTCTCTCTACAAAAAACCCAGCAAAACTATCCAGCTGTTCACTTCACGGCAATACTTAGAGGTCTCTACAGTATCCTTTCTGTTCATGATTCCAGAAGTACACTGCAGAAAAGCAGGTATCAAGAAATGGAGGTTCAATGTCCCAAGATTTAGCTTTCTGAGGTTATTGCTTAAAATTATTAAGATATAGAGCTGGAAGAACCTAAAACACTCCAGTAATTTTTTTTTTTTTTTTTTAATACTAAATCACTTGTATTTAATTTATTTTCATGAGCTTTATAAAATAACTCATAGCAAAAGCACAGAACTACATGGAGCAAATCCATGCCCACATACTCCTTTTTTCATAAGTGTCTGCTAACTTACAGCAAATATTTCCAATTATACTTCATTGGCCAAGCATACTGGAAACTTTTATTTCACTGGAACAACCGTTCTGTGGATTTCAATACTTGTTGATGGGTCAGAAGGCAATTTCTCAGGTACAAACTATTAGGTTGACAAATTGTTGACAAAAAAGACTGTGGGATGTAGGGTGGCAGACTGCAGAGGGCACAACAGAATGAGAAACAGACAGGCAGTATAACCTGCCAACTGGCAAGTTTCTGAAGTGTGAAGGTTGGTCTCACACTCATTCTAACACTCAGTGCTGCAAATTCAAATGCTTAGCCCTGGGGTCAGCATTTGCCAGGAGTAGGAGTTAGCCTTCCAGTTCAGATTCACAATAGTAGTAGTAATATAAAGAGGTGGAACAGACAAAAAGAGATGCATGCACCACCACTATTAAGAGAAATAATGAAGAAGATCCAGAAATACATAACTAATACTGAAGTAAAAAAAAGATGAGAGGCATTTGTGAGACATTTCATTGGTCTCAACCCTCTGACTGTATTAAGCAAAAGAGTGAAACCAGTGATGAAAAATGTAGACATTTTTTCTAACAGAATCATAATGTGCTGCAGAATTATAATAATCTGATATATTTGATAGACAATTACATAAGATAAATGCACAATGGGTAAAAAGTACCTGTTTAGTAAAATGGTAATGATTTAAAAAATCAGTTATTAATTTTCACGGGCCTATTTCCAAGTTCATTAGAGCTGATGAGATTTCAGTCATTATTCCAGCGAGCACTGTTGGATCTAGTCCTGGACGGGGTTATATTGGCTATTGCATTAGATAAGGATGTTCAGGTGAAATGTGAAATCAATTAACAGCAAATTTATTCCCTTAATCAAACATATGTTGCAATAATCACCTGTGTGTTAAAAGAGAAGGTAATCAATCAGTATTGGCCATATATATTTTTTTTCTCCACTTAAATGATACCAAATTATAGCACCTTAGGAGCTAGCTCAGAACATTTTTGATGGAACCTGTGAAGAATGGAGTTAAGCAATATTCACAAATCATAAATTATAGGAAATTAACTGCTTGTCCTTAGAAGTTTAAGCAGGGAAATAGCAACTGGATATCTCCTAATCCAGGTAAATTTACATCTAAGGAGTCTGAGATATTCATTTCTAAGGTACAATTTTAGGACACCATAACAGGAAGCTCTTCTGGACATAGTGCTGGTTGTTTTGGCTTTAGTTAATGTTTTTCACCATGACAAAACATATTTCTCTTTAATCCCGTCATTTCTGAATCTTGCATATATATAGCCAGTTCAATTCTGAGCTCCAAAGGAGGAGTCTTTTAAGTCAACAAGCTCATTACCTCAAAAGTTAAATGTTTACAGTTTACATAGGTCTTATCTTTTAGAACATCATCTAAACATGTGAATGTGAGTTAATAGGACCAAAAGTACCACACATTTACTTTTACCGTAATAGAAATAATTTGCACTCAGGCTAGTAAAAAAAAAGACATCTCTTAATGAAAAATTGGAAGGGAGAGGCACGTGCAAAATATAGGCAAAGTTCTGCCATCTAAGAATACCACTAAATAGGTTTACAAGGCTGTAGATTATTTCAATTCAAGTCTGTCCAGTTTTCAGAGTGCCTGTCAGATTCAAAAAGCTGGGTGATTTTTATTTTGCATTTGCTGTTACTTGAAACTCCAACTTTTTCTGTTCAGGGCACTAAAATACCATTTTCAGGCCGATTTTAATCCTGCATGGAAGAACACAAATTGAAGCCCACTAACTCTACTCAAAATTGGCTTATCAGAAGGTGCTCCTTGCAACAAACGTGTAACTAATTCTCTCATCTATTATGTCTGCACTGTTTTCTTCTCATGGTGTAAACCAGAGGACAACAATCCAGTTATTAAAACAAACAAAACTGGGAACAAGAGTTATTCAAATACCTCATTTGTAGAAGGAGAATTCCAAGGTAATGTAAGACTTCTATTGTCAAAGTGTTTTCAGGGGGAAAGTCTGATAGCTAAAGTAAACCCCTTCAGGAAGAGCAGAGGGGAGGGAAGGTTAAACAAGGGTGATTGTTGACATCTGGTTGAGTGAAGAAGAGACAAATAGAAGGTATCAGTCACCAGGCCTGAAGCAAACTTGATTTAGATAGGCTGTGCTATTGTGTGAGAGGCATTTCTGTTGAAGAGTCATACTGTAAACTTTGTAGTTACAATAGTGCATAGACACTATGGTCAACTCCTTAAATGTGACTGAGGTAAAGGGTAAGTGTAATCAAAGATGAAGATTAAAGTGCAAAAGTTAGCACCTAGAGGACAGTAGAAAAAAGGGTGAGGGATTTGTGCCAAGGTGTCTTGCAAGATCTGAGAAGCATCTCTTTACAGGACTTCTATAATCAGCAAGGCAGGAGAAGAAACTACTTATGAACATAATTTGAGATGAAAAAGTGCTTAGTTTCAGTGCTGTCTGCATATTTCTGAGGGCCAAAATAGCAAAACTAGAGCTGCAGGGTTTGCAGCTCTAGTTTAGAGTTTGCTGATGTGTGTAAGAGTAAAGAATGGAAGGAGGCAAAGCTACATGGTGTGGCCAGCACAGGAGGAATTACTGTGTTCCTAGCAGGAACAGCCAGTGGAAAAACAGCTCAGAATTAATCAGATCTTTCTTCTCAGGAAATTGTGATAAAGTGAATGAAGATTAAGACAGCAAAAGTAATTTGTTCAGCCTTGTAGTTGTCTCTTCAAGAAACAGACTATTGTAGTAGTTAAACAGAGTAAAAAAAATACTTCCTAAAATGTATCTATAGAGTTTCTATTATTTTTAGAAAAGCAATCACCTGTTAAGTCATACAGTTTCTGTTTTTTAGTAGGAGAAAATTACCTCATTGACCACCAGGCAACAAAGTCCAGTGGTGAGGACTTGAACTGGTGCTTTGCTGCAGTTCTGTTAAACCAAACATAGACTGTGCATTGCTCCTAATCAAGTTTTGGGAAACAAACATCTGCTAAGCCTCAGTTTTTGAGTTTCCCACTTTTAATATCCACAACTAACAGCAAAAAGAGTGGTTTTTCCCTTTCTTTTGTCATGCTCGTTGACAACTCACCATGCAGTTCAACAAGGCAGACTGAGCTGATTTCTCAAATAAAAAGTCGCCTTCTCTCCTCTGCTCTTCTCCATAATTGCATGATCCTGCTCTTTTCTGCAGCTGCACTAGATCTACTCAGCAGATTCTTTGCTGATTCAATTTTGTTCATTAAGCAAACAGAAAAAATATTCCATTCTTTCTGCTTGATTTGTTTTCTGCCAGCCCAGTGACCTGAATTGGCTTGTCAAATGGTCAGGCAGTGCCAGAGCAGCATGAAGTGGCAGGAGTACATAGCTGGGAGCAAGAAAAACAACCCTTTTACCAGGAAAAAGACATTAGATAAGCTTAGTCATCTCCTCACACAGCTCCCACACAGACACTCAGCTCATAAGAAGGAACAACCTGAAGTAAACCAGTGCTGATACTACCGAGAACAGGTCAGCTCACAAACTTCAGTATTTCTGGAGCTGATCAGCAACAGTTAAACTGTCCATACGACAGCAGAGGGTAAACTCCTAAGTCATCTCAGGACAGTTACCTTTGCAGTTGAGGCAATACCCCCACAAGTAAAAAAATAAAAGGAGGAGAAAAAAATCCTGTACATCAGCTAAGCTTTGCTGACCATCCATGTGTATGGTCTCAAGCTTCAAGCTAATTCAAGTTGGCCAAGTCTTCTTTTACTGAGACAGTATTTGCATTTGCTGGTGCTTAGGTGACACACATGGACATGGACAGTTACCATGAACCTGCTGATGCATAAAAATTTGCTTGTGTGTCCAAACCCTCAGAATTTTTTTTTTTTTTTTTTTTTTACTATTTGCTCACCTTCTTTCTCTGCTCCAGTTTTGGGGTTTTTTTTCCTGAGGATGCTTGTCCACTACCCATTAGCTCCTTTTCTGATTTTTTGCATGCAGAACATGCACTTCATATTAAACCTGACATAGGTGTATACTTAAAGGCATCATGACATAAAGTACTCCAAGTAAAGGTGGGCAAGTATTTTTGGTTGGAACATTCTCCAAAAATAAGCCCAGCTCAGTGTTAGGCAATCCATTTATATTCATCACTTCTTTCAGCTGATTGAAACAGCAATTTAAACTGTGAAAAGCATATCTAAATAAACACGCAATAGAGTCCAAAAAGAAAATTACCATTTTCTCCTATGGAGGTATCAGTGCAACAGTGAACATGACTCTAGACATTGCACCCATTTTAAGCTCATATAACACTGTTGAAAAAAAATATTAGCTGATGTGCATCAAACTGAGAGAAAAAAGGCCAGGGCAAGTTGTGGATATTGTAAAAGTTATTAGCTATTTTAATTGCTTGGATGAGAGAACTTGAACATGAGGAAAGATATCCTGGATGGATAATTGAATGGGTATGCAAGAAATAAAAATAATTAAATAAAAATTACCATTTCTCCAATAACCAAACTATAAAGGAATGGATGGTGCCATGAAATACAGCTTTCAGAATAACACGAGGAGGCTTATGTTACTTTCACTGCTCAGCTGCAACTGAAATCCAGAGGTGGGAATCAGTTATCTGGGGATGGTGACTTTGGCATAGAGAATTCATTAATAACGATTTTATTTGGAACAGCCATTTTTTTGTAAGCAGATAATAAGAAAACATTTCTGATTTCTGTTAGATATGCATCCTGTAGTTCCCTAGGCCTTATTCAACTCTGGCATACTATGAAACACCATCAATGGCTGTAATAGAGCCCAAGGCTAAGGAAGGGAACATTATACCTATCACAACCAGTGAAATTATTCTAAAGTTAGATTCTATCTCCTTCCTTAGTTTTACCCTTCCTTACAAACAAGTTTACTACTCTTTCTAGGTTAATCATTTTGCATAGTTTTGCAGCACTTGAAAAACTGTCATATCCTGTACAGAAAACATACAAATATACAGCAACAAGGTGATGACCCCAGGGCTTGTTACTCAACTACAAAACAGACCCAAGCAAGAGCTACAAAAAACAGCACAGGATTACAAATTGATAACAGCATGCTTCCTCACAAGTGACAAGGAGGCTGATCAAAACCAGGGCTCCAGACACCATGATGCAAAGCCTGATGGTGCCTGCTACATTTCCTCAAGCTGTAAAGTAGAGTGATAGGTTTTCTTTTCCACTAGGTGATCTGCTGCAGGTGCCAACATGCCTGACCTCTGACTAACAGCCAGATTCTCAGGCTTTTACCTATGCCATCCAGCTCCCTCATTGTTCCTCCAAAACAATGTCTCCTGCTTGATTTTGTTCATTTTTCTTATTCTTTTCAAGCTTTCTCACTTCTGTGACAGCCAGGTTGATAGAGACAAGCAGCTGAGATGCTTTGCTTTTCCCTGGCTAGTAATTTATTCCATTTCTCCCTTTTTTACCAGATAGTGAGTATAATCTGCAGGAAAATTTTGCTTGCATGGTATCCCCTCCAAAGCTTCATCTTTGCTGAAGGCAGCCTCTCATCAGTGAGAAAACACACAGAATACCAGGTAATATTTTGCAAAACAAATCCTGCTCAAATTCCATAGAAGGGTAATGTATTTCCCTTTAATAACAGAGCAACATAGAGCTTTAGACAGGGTATAGAAGAGGGGAAAAACCACAGGCATTTCAGTTTCAGATGATAAGCAGAAATGTGCAGGTGTTGTGCATTAGATGACCTTCCCTGTGTGGGTCACCATTCATCAGTACTCAGTTAGCAGCCTTACCTAGGGCATCTTGGTGTATCTCATTTCTCATGGCTCCATACAGGAATGATTACAATTCTTAAGTATGTTTAGGTTGGCTTACAGGCTGCTGAGAAGAGCAATAAATTTACAAATATTTGAGAGGTGTAAAAGCCTTCAAAAGAGAAGAATTATAGTAATAGGATTAAATTAATATTAAAGAAATGCAGAGTGTAAAGTCAAAGCTACCCAGCAGTTGTAATATTTTCTCACTTAACAGTATATCTGGTCCCTTTCTGATTTGCTCAAGAAAAAAAGGTTGAAGTATGGATACTTTTGTTCTTCATTCCAGGCATAGCACATAAAGAGGTTATGGTGACGTGACACTTGTGCTTGTGTATGCATGCCTGTGACTCAGACCTCTTTCATCTTGACAACAGAAGCTGTTAAGTGACCTATAACTGATATCACTGATTTAGAACACCCTTTAGCTTAGGCTTGCTTTTGTAGCTTTTATACAACAGAGGAATCGGGGTTCTGCTACTGCCTGGAAATACTTGTGACCTAGACAGCAAGTATACCTTCTGTAAGACAGACAACTTTGCAGAATGTCAAAGAAATGTGAGCTGCTGGAAAAATAGTATTCCCACCACAAAACTATATTACTTGTTAACATTATTTATATGAATATGAAATTAAATTCTTGTTTATATTCTATAAACCATAATATAGGATTTTTATCTTGAATTTGCTTGGGCTGCTGGTTTGGTTTTGAACTTAACTCTCCAATATGAAAAGAAGTAAACCAGTTGGACTTCAGTTTATTGTACGTGTTCATGTCTGTTGAAGAAGTTAAAAAAAATCTGAATTAGATTACCCACAACTGAAATTCATCACAGTTACCCATAACTGAAATTCACCACTGAATTTGAACTAATGCAGATATAGTAAAAATTAAACTTCTAGGCAACAGATGTGACAGTAGCAGGACCGGAAGGCATCCTGGCTATTCCACCTAAAGGAATAGGAGGTTGTCTCTTAAATAAATGCCTGTTGGCCTTTACACTGGGTAAGGTACACAAATGCAGGACAGAACCATTACACTGCGGTATTTATCAGAAGGAAATCAACAGAAACATAAGCAGTCTTGGGGTTTTTTTACTTTCTCTAGCTACTGCAATATTCTAAAAAATATTTTAAAATGCAGCTGAGCTTGGGACACTGCAGCAATTTGAAACATTACTATGTAGAGGTAGGATTTTCTATTATCTTTTAAAATTGTCTATTATTTCGCTTTCTGTGAACACCTCTTTGGTATATGGTGTTCAGCAAGTGCAGTTCTGCAGCAGTATGTCTGCCCCACCCTGAGGGACTTCTGAGACATGACACTGGATTCCAATCCCACAGACTGAAAAGTGCCTTTGTGTGCCTTTAAGTGCCCTGCCTGGCAGCATTAATGTTTCACCATAGATCTCTGTCCTTCTATCCCAGCAAGTGCAGCTATAATGCTTCCTTCCCATTCCCAAGTAAAAACAAACAAACACACCACAACCCAACAACAATGACAACACAAAACCAAATATTATTTCTGAAAGGTAAATGACTGGAAACTGCTGGCTTGTACTATTGAGTCTAACATGTTGTCTGATAAATTCAGCAAGCTAGGTACAATCCATAGGAAATGTGTTCATTGTGTCTATTTCTGTAAATAGAACTGGTTTACCATTGGGGAGAAAGCTGTTAAAAATTAGTGAGAACACAAATTGCATCTGAAGTTACTTGCAAAGCTCCATACTGGAATCAGTAGAATTAAGTTTCCAGATTTGGTAAATGCTTCCTGGACATTTTTGAGCAAGTTATTTATCAATATTTGCCTCATCTTCCTGGAGAAAATTTTGAGCCTTTCTCTCACCCTAGCTGGAACTCGGGCTCAGCTGTATTTAGGAGAAGTCTGAGATCCACCAGCACCTCAGGTGAATACTCGGTGACAGTAATGATACTGACCATGAGAAACAGACTGATTTCTGTTTAGTGAGTTTATGGAACAAATCTATATACAGTTAGCAGATGTTCAGATAACAGCTGAGTATTCATGAATATGTTTTTAAATCTTGACACTTTGAGGAATTTGCAATGAATGTCACTGCCTTCCTATTCACTATAGTCAGATTGCCAGTCATCTTACTGTCTGCAAAGTTTGACAGCCTTCAAAAATAAAAAACAATCAGACATTTACAGAAGTAAAAAGCTGAGGTGAACATTCAGAAACAAATTGCAGTCTGGCTAATTTGCTAAATCTGAAAACTCTAAAAGACTTAGCAAATACTTACAAATACCAAATACATTCTCAGCTTATGGAAGAAGTTTGGAAACTATTCCAGAGTAAAGAAAAAAAGAAAAGCTGAAATTTCAAACATTTTTTTGGTCTGAAAACTGCACTTTGAGCAACTCTTACCATAAGTAATCACAGATGTCTCAAGAAAAACAAAAGCCACTCACGTTGTGGGTTTTTTATTGTTTTCATTTCTTTCTTTTATAACAGAATGAGAAATGTCAATTTGTCTACTGGATAATTACACAACTTGACCTTGGGTTCTGACTTTTAGTTCATGATTGGTCTTGAACAAGTCATTTAACTCACAGCCTCATCCAAATAGCAGAGCCTATTCCATCCCAAGGTGCTCGAGCGACATCTGTAGAGGGCTTGGAACTCCTCAGAAGTTAAAACAAGGGGTAAGAGTTACAAGTCATAACAGTGGAAATTCCAATTAAATATAAGAAAAAAATATTTCTGTGAGAGTCGTTAAGCACTGCATACCAAGAGAAGTTTTAGAATCTCTGTTCTTGGGGATTTTCAATACTTAGTTGGGAAACTACTTGAGCAATCCAGCCTAACTGTGAAGGTAGCCCCACTTTGAGCAGGAGGCTGGATTTGATGTCCTCCAAAGTGTCTCCTCCTACTTAAATTCCTGATGCTTAGAAATCTAGCATTGTAATGAGGGGGTTTTTTGTGTTGTTGACTCTCCAGTGTCTGAAAACAAGATGGACTAATTGATATGCAAGGACTCAGAAGTCCCCAAGCATGTGAACTGGACAACAATAAAGAAAATATGAATCTGGGTGCTTGCTGAATGCCAAAAGAAGCAGCAGGCTTCAGCATACACCCAGTTTTCCACATCTTTAAGTACAACTGTGAATTCTTTTTAAAAATCTGGAGAAAAGCATGCTTCCTTCAGCTACTAGTGTAATACCTGTTGGCTTCCACCAGAAAGAGATAATAAAGAGACAGAGAACTTAGGGAATACTTTCATTCATTTTTGAGGGTTGGATGAGTTTGTATCAAAAGGTCAGGAAGATATTTATGGGCAAAGTAGGTATTGCCCAGAAAAAAAGACAGACTCCTACTTTTCACTCCTGCTGTTCACACAGGTCTCTTCAGCATTCAGTCTCTGCTGGGTAAAAAAAACCTTCCCACCAAACAGGAAACAGACTAAACGTGTATATCTAATTGGCCCTGTAGGCTTGACGTTGGTAAAAAAACACTCAGAGTTGAGGTACAGTGTTGCATTTTTCCAGAAGTCTTCAGTCAAGGCTGGTCTCTCTAAAGCCTGCATGTGGCTTTTGCCTGGAATTTAGCTGTAGTAAGAATAGAATAGAATAGAATAGAATACTTCAGTTGGAAGGTACCCACAATGATCATCTAGTCCAACTGCTTGACTAATTCAGGGCAATTTAGTTAATTAATTTAGTTAAACCATGTTGTAAAAGGCATTGTACAAATGCCTCTTAAACACTGACAGGTTTGGGGCACCAATCACTCCTCTAGGAAGCCTGTTCCACTGTTTGCCCACAGTGCAGGAAAGAAATGCTTCATAATGGCAAGTCTGAATATCCACTGGGGCAGCTTTGAACCAATCCCACTTTTCCTGTTACTGGATACCAGGGAGAACAGCTCAGCGCCTCCCTCTCCTCTTGCCCTCCTCAGGAAGAGCAATGAACTTGCCCTTCAGTCTTCTGTTCTGTAAACTAGACAATCCACTATCCTCTGCCACTCGTCACAGGACATGCCTTCCAGCCTTTTCACCAGCTTTGTGGTCCTCTTCTGGATGCATTCAAGTACCTTCACATTCTCCTTTAATGGTGGGGTAGGAGACCAGAGGAACAGTTGACTGGCTCAAAACAACCATGTGGGAAGTGGTGGCAGAACAGGGGGTGTAGGTGGGACAGTGCATTGCTCTCCCCACCCCCTTGAGCCCTTTCACACTGCACTATGTGGCATAGACACATTTGAAAAGTTAGCTGCTGGTCAGCACTGTAATGGGGGGGGCTTGACTACATGGGACCACTAGGAATATTCTCTCTCTGTGTGAAACAGAGGTGCAAGACTTTAGTGCTGGAATTAGCATAAGCTTGGCTGGGGGAGGGCTCCAGTGGACTGGAACAGATAAAAGGATGGTGGCACGTGCACCACGTGGTGTGCTCCACTACCCTGGATTTAAAAGGTGCTGAATCCCAGGGTGGTGACTATCTATCTTTTTCTCTCTTTTTTCTTTTTCTTTCTCTTTTTCTTTCTTCTACCTTCTCCTCAAAATAAGTTTCAAAGTTTGCCAAGTTAAGGTTTGCAAAGTGCCTTATATTGTCTGGATATTTTAAAGATTTCTAATTTAAAGTTTTCCAAGTTCCTTATTCCATTGGAATGTTCTAAAGTTTGCAGGTAAAAGTCGTTATTGAACGTCTTAAGAATTTTCTTCCTTTTCCCATATATTGCCCAGAGTAAATATAACTACCTTCCCCTAAGCCACCAAGTGGACTAGGGCATTACACGAAGTCCAGACCCACAGACAGCACTCCATGTGAGGCAGCACCAATGCTGAATACAGATGGACAATCACCTCTTTTGACAGGCTGGTTAGCTGTGTTTGATGCATCCCAGGGTGCAGTTTGCCCTCTTGGCTGCCAGGACACACTGGTGATTCATTTCTGCATCTTGCTCCTAGTCATGAACACAGCTGTGCTGACAGAAAAGTTGGCTCTGTGCCCTGCAAGGCCAATTGTCTGACACTGCCTCTGGGAAGGCTGAGAAGCTGTAAGTCATGACTAGCCCTCTTCTCAGACAGCCTTGCTGGATAACAAGAATTGCCTCTTTGTGTGAGTTGTGATACACAATACCCTGGCAAGGTCCCGTCTGATTTACAGTCATCTCAGACAGATAGAAAAGAGACTTAAGAAGGCAGACAGGCCTAAGAACAGTTTACTGGAAAAAGAATCCTGGAGAGGAAAAAATACCCAACCCAAAATAAAATAAATCATCAACCTGTGGAGTCACCATCCCTGGAAGTTCAAAAAATTACTGGATGTGGCAGTTGTGTTATGGTTTAATTGACATGGACGTGTTCAGTCAAAGGTCGAACTTGATGATCTTGGAGGTCTTTTCCAATGTTAATGATCGCATGTTTCTATTCTATTATCTGCAATTTAACCTTCATGCACTTCTCTCATACAGAATGGTTATTTACATAAAGGTGTCTTCTGTGAAAGAGACCATTAGGAAATATGACAGGAGGGACTCCTAGTCCCACCCACCATATAAGTACTGAATAAGAACTTTGATACATTGACTATTAAGGGACTGTTTTCTTTAACATCTCATATAAATGTCCAATATCAGGCAGGATGAATTGATCAACACCAGCCATCCTCCAAATACTCCCATTATTGTCTCCCCTGCATCTTTGGAACACTCTTTTTGAGGGCAGCCTGCTTGGGATGGTCCTCGGCTCTCCCAGTGCTGTAACCCTTCCTCAACAGTGAAACTAAAGAATCTTCCTATGTACTACCCATAGCTGAAACACCTTCATCCTGTAGGAAATGCAACGAACAGAGCAAGATGTGTTTCTGCCTCTCAGCTGTTAGCCTTGAGGTGGAGACTATTTCTACTAAACTCAGCAGAGCTAGAACTGATTAGCAAAGTGAAGGATTTTAAACTCAACAACTTTGCCAGGGAGCAAAGGTGGGCAACACATCTGTTAAATATTTTTACAAGGCAATAGATCTTCCCATTGGGAAGTCACCTTAAGCACAGCCTGAGCCTTAGAAGTTCCAGAAGGCTTGTGTATATATTTTCTTAGGTACAATCAATCTGCATCCATGGAAATAGCAAGGCCATTTCCTGCATTGGTGTCTATCACACACCATGCTTAGGATAGTTTAAATAGAAAATTCCAAGTACTTGTTGTTCTTCTTTACCTCCATGTTAAACCTAAACCAAATCTTTCTAACCATTCCAGTTACAGTTGCTAAAGTAAAGTGTAAATATGATAATGGATACTGACTTCTAGCTGACCTTTGTTCTTAGCATTAAAAATAGAAAGTTAGAATATGACTTTTCTCTTTGGAAAAATGGGTATTCCAGAAAATTGAGCACAGGAAATAATTTAGACTTTTGTGTCAACAGCATTTGATAGGAGGCAGATGAGAACATGACGAGTGTCACTGTTTCAGAGAGCTTTCATCATCAATATTCTCAGATGGTTTTAATGATTTCATTTATGAGAAATAAGTTCAAGAGGCACTAAAACCAGAAAAGATTACTGTAAAAGTATATAGTACATATTTATTTTTAGAACAGAAAATATTTTCTTTATTAGTGGGTTTTCTCTGAATTTGTGAGGTCCCAAGTTTAGCTAATAGGTGTGACAAAATTCCAGTATGTTCTACAGTGTATACAAAACCTTCAAGGCAATTTTATTTTCTAAAAATAATTTCTATGGAAAAAAATATGCATATGGAATAAAATCTTTCAGAAGCAAAAAAGAGAAGAACTGCATGCACAGGTATATTTCTTTGAAAACAGACAGGAACATGGGATGCTTTTCCTACAAAAACATTAGTTAGTAGCTGTCTTCACAGGACTTTTAAAACCCAGCAACTGAAATTAGCACTTGAAAAATTACATTTATATATACAATTATAAAAATACACAGAAATGAGATACACTGGACAGCATGAAAAATCCGGTGTATTATTTATTTATCAGTGTTGACAGTTGGCTCCCAAGGGAAATGGTTGTGCTTAATTAATTAGATGGAGAAAAATATGCACAAATGTGCATCCATCAATTGTTTTCAAGTGTTCTTCAGCATCATCAAAGCAAAACCTAGAAAGAAAGAAAAACAGTCTGAGGGTTTCTAATATTATATATGCAACTAGTTCTGCACGAATCTATTCCATTAATACATCTTTAAAGTTAAATTTTTTTTCAAATATATTTCAATCCACCTAACAGGTTTTAACTGATATACAAGAATCAGACTATTGATGTACTCTCAGCTCACTCAACTGTGTAATTTTTATGAAAACCTAAGGCAATCTGTTCTGACTCCAAGATGCAGGGTAAAGCATTTGTGAGACCAGTCTTAAAGACCTCAGTGTCACTCCAAGATGACATCTTCAAAACTAGCAACTGTAAAAGTCAGTGAATTTTGCCTTCTTGCTCTGAATTGAAAGAGGATTAATACTGCACAGCTGTATGCTCCTATTAATGATTAAATCTTTGTCCATTAACTGCACGGGAAGAAACAAAATATGGCTTTGAATAATAATTTGCATGAAACATGGAATATTTCTGTAAAAATATTTAAGAAAAAGAGAGGGATTCTTGTGTATGTTAAGGAAGAAAAAGACAGGAAATCAAGCTATGCACAAGAGAAACTAACAGAAAAACAGTGACAACCAATAGGTGTTGTTTCAAACTGTCCATATTTGTCTTCTAATGCCAGTTAAAACTTTCACAATGTCTTTAGCAGTCACTATCTTCATGTGTTTGAATTGAGGAACCGAAAACAAAACACAGTTTTAAAAGTTAATGGAACAAAGTGAAATGGAGAAGACACTACAATGCATGCTGCAAAGATTGGGCTTTTTCACTGAAACCAAAAAGAGATTTTTCTTAATTACTTTTAAGTGATCTCTCTTTCCTTCTCCTCCCCCACCTCCCTTTTTTTTTTCCTGGCACTCTTGTGCTGTCTGGAGTACTCAAATTTTGCGTAGAAACCACCTGTAGACACCAGCTATCTCTGCCACTATTCACATGGTTCAAATTTCCTGGTATTATCCTTTGTTTTTCTCCTCTCTTACTCAGTCTTTCATGCACAACCTCCCTCTTTTTTTTTTGTAAAAAAAACCCCAATGGGTCAACCTCTTGTCCTTTTCAATTTCCGTCTCTACCAAGAGCAAATCTGCAGGATTATAGGGGAGAACTTGAGAAGAAATTAGAGTAAACAATACTTTTGGGCCTATTTATGGAAAGGGAATAAGAAGAGGATGAATTAGCCCACATAAACTGAATCAGTCCCTCTTGCCTTTCTCAGCAGGCAGGTAAAATAATGACTCATGGGCTTTTGGCCTAAGGGAGTCAGAGCAAAGCTCAAATGCAGATGCTACAGCCTGAAAAAACCTACAGTTCTGTAAAATACCTGTGGGAATATTTTGTTGAGCGGTGTCTCAAAAGTTGGTGTAATTGCTTCAACTCCTTAAGGAGGAAATTGCCATCCTTTAAGAACCATCCTGAAAAGCTTAGATTATTTTTTTTCACCAAAACTAAAATTTACATATAAGCTAGACTTGGTTGGCATATATTTTCTTTAATCATATATTCTGGAGTTCTCATTTCAGATTTTAGGTTTGAAAGAAATTTCCTGTAATAAGTTTTTATTACTTTTTACCAGCACTGCTAAATGTTTGTGTACATCTATGCAATTTATTTTATCTTTTGAAGGTTCAGTTTAACACATAAGCAGTCTGTGAACTGTACTTAATTGAAATATATTGTACACCAAGACATATGGTAATTTGAAGCTAAATCAAATGAAAATACAGGCTCATGCTAGAAAACCTAAATTAATTCCTTGATATAAGGAAGGATTACCTGCAATAATTTTCTAAAGGAAACTAGCCAGAAGAATAGAAAAGGAAAAAAAAGATTTTTTTTTTTAAATAAAAAAAGAAGAATAGAACAAATAAAGAGTCACCCAAAAACTTGAAAAAACCCATCAAAACACTAAGTTCTGCAGAGCACATTAACACTTAAAACAGCATTAGTATGTGGGGATTGGAAGGTAATAAATGTGATGCCAAATTGTAAAGTAATATCTAGGAAGAAAGAAATCAATGAAATAAAACTTCCATACCAAGTAAATTGGTTGAAATTATAAGAATGAGCAGAATTAGCAGATGCTACATAACTATGATATGATGAGGGAGTAATAGCTTGGATATTGTAATGGAGAATCACTTGTTGCAGGTGTGTTGAGTTCTTGGAAAAAATAAATAATCCAATGAGAAACAGCAAACTCTGAAATCTTGAAAGATTATTTTGTTAAGAGTCTTTTCAAAAGTCTAATTCAATTAATTCCTGGTTGAAGGATAAAGCAAAAGGTAGGAATCGATGGCAGGTTTTTTCAACACAAGTTCCAGTTAGATCCCAGTGGGATCTATGCCTGGATTTGGTTTTGATTATATTTAGGTAGAAAACGAAAAAATAGTGAAGTGACAAAGTTTATTTATATGTTATTCAGGGTGATAAAACTAAAGGTCATATGTGGAAATTTGCAGGAATTTCTTATTGTATTGAGTGACTGAGCAATAATCTGACAGCCAAGACTGGATGGTGATAAATGCAAAGAAATGTAGGAGTAAAACAAGCTTTGACATACATATAGAGTGATGAGATCTAATCTTACTATTCCCATTCAAAAATGAGATTATAATCATATTGAAAATAGTTCTATGAAACCAGCACATTAATAACCATTTGAAAAATAATTATTAGGGATTAACAGGAAGAGAAAGAAAACAAGAAAACCTCATTTTCACTGCTTAAATCTATGACACAAATACATCTTGCTTATCAGATGTAACTATTAATCCTGTCCCAGTAGTAAGACGTGAAAAAGTTTTAAAAGATACAGTAAAATATCAAAATGATTGTCAAACCCAATGTGGCTTTCTGCAGCACTAGGAAATGCAAGATCTGATCCTAAGGCAAGCAACAATTGAGCAGTCATTTACCCAATAAAACCTCTTACTGCCAAAATGTTGAGCCTCAAATAAATGATTTCAGAATTCTTTCATTCTATTTAAAATAACTGAATCAGTGTAATTGCTTCTCACTACTTTTATCATCTATTTTTGAAGAAGAGTGTTAATAGGAAGGGTGGCAAAAGTAAGTGTGAATTGGAAGTCCTACATCGTGTTTAATTTGGACAGGAGATTATCAGGGCCCTTTAATGGAGCAGATCCAAATGGAAATTTTGAGCATTCAGAGCAAATGGTAAAACTGAAGGCTTGATCTGTAATTTCTGAATGTCATTAGATATTTGATCCTGCTCTTACTATGCTGAAGATTGTCATGGGAAATGAGAAACAAAGCAAGGGAAAAATGATCTCCCTAAACAAGATCCTCAGATAGAATGAGAATGCGCCCATGAAAACAGACAGAAAGATCTCAAATGAAAGTCAGAGATTTTACATTCAAGACTTCAAATCAATAGTGGATAATTATGTGGGGTTTTGATAGATCTTAATCTTGATCTCTTCAGATCTTTCTAACTTGAAAATTAGCTCTATTAAACTGCAAAAATCCCACAAAAGGATTTGAGACTAAACTGATGGAAGGATAACATGATTAAATCATTGATTAACCTGAATGAGTGCAGGAAATTGAGAAGGAAACTAGTGCTGAATGAAAAGAAACAAAACCCTTTAATTACTGATCAAAGATAAAAATGTGTCATGTGATTGCAATTTCAGCCATGTAGTTGCATGGAATTACTTCTCTAGTTCTTTGAGACTAAACTAGAGGATGTCTTATAAACATGTCTTCATAATCATACCATTTACAATAAAATTTTCAGCTATTTTGATGTTGGTTGTGCCTAGGGATTTCAAAATCATCCAGGAATTCTCAGGGTGGAAAGTTTTAGAAAAATCATGGCTGATTCGCTGATATTTACAGTTATCTTAAAATGTCATCGAATCATAGACTGCACCACACTTCTGGTTTTAAGACATTACACCATTTTGTGGTATAACCCATTCATTTCTGGATCCTCTGATCATTCAGAACATCCAGGTTGAACAAGGCAAAAAATAATGTCTCTTTTTTATGTCTCTTAAAAGCTTTACGAGCTTTTAAGAAAGAAGAAGAAATAAGGAGAGAGTTAAGAAGTGCAAATAAATCCCAATACAGACATTTAATTCCTTCAGAACAATGCAAAATAAAATTCCACTGTACCTGGATATTTTTAAGAAACTAAACCTCACTAACATTTAAAGTGCTTTATTTAAAAGCACAGGATGTTTTTATGGGTTGCAGATACCCAGGCTCGGGCAGCAGCCGGGGCTCTGTGAGAGGAGGCCAGGGCTGCCCCAGCCAGGCACAGCCGGATCCAGCCAGATCCAGCCACCCACCACAGGACACTGCTGAGCCCCACACACAAGGTGGGTGTGGTACTGGGGAAAACATTTAAGAAATGGCAAAATCACCAGATAACATCAAGGAGCGGTGCGGGGGGGGGGGGGGGGGGGGGGGGTGGAATGGAAGAAACAACTTTGGGAACACTAAGATGGAAGAAGGAATTGGAGAAGATGGTCCATGTGCTGGAGCAGAGATCACCCTGCAGCCCATGGAGACACCATGGTGAAGGAGGAGTTTCCCTGCAGCCTGTGGAAGCACCCACACAGAAGCAGGGGAAAAGTGTGAGGGAGAAGGAGCTGTAGAGCAGAGATATTATGGTTTTACCACATCCTCATTCCCCCTCCCCCTGCAGCTCGTGGGGTAGGAGAGGTAGACGACTTGGCAATGGAGTGAAGTTGAGCCTTACAGGGGAAAAGAAAAAAGTGGGATGGAGGTGTTGTTTTAGTTTATCTTTGTTTCTCATTGTACAAATCATTTTTACTTGGCAATAAATTTAATTGTCCCCACATTAATTCTGTTTTGCCTGCAGTAATAACTGGTATGTGATTTCTCTGTATTTATCTCTAACCATGAGCTTTTTCACCTTTTTTTCTACCCTCAACATACTGTTAAGGAGGGGGAGTGAGAGAGCATGTGGGTAGAGGTCTGACTGCCAATGCCATGACACTAAATCCAAGCATGGTCATTTGTGAGGACATAACAAGAATAATCTTGAGATGCCACATACAAAAATTAAATTCATGTCTATGTCTAGATTCAACTGACAATAAATTTGAAGAATATTTTCAGAATTAAGTTTTGGTGTATAAAATACAAACTAAGGAGAACATGAAAAAATTCAGTTTGATGATGACAATACAATGCAACCCTTAATATCTTCTCTTTCAAACTTCAAAATAAAAAAAAACATGGGTTATAAATTGTTGGGGTTTTAGTTTAGTCTGTTTTTTTCTCTGTTAAAGGAATTTTCTCCCATATGCATGTTGCTAGGGGACAAATAGCTGTACTTAAGAAAGACAAAAGGGGAGTGGGGCGGACCTGGCTACTCCTTTGTCTACACCTGGGTGTGAGTTCAGTTCGCTCTGAGCGTCCGGAGAGAGAAACTGCAGAGAAAGGAGCTGCTGCTTCTTTCTTTTTGGCCGTTCTTTCTTCCTGCTGGAAACAACGCCGGGACCCCAAAAGCCGCTTTCCCTGCCCTGCTGGAGACCGAGCTGTGGCTGCCCTGCTCCGCTGCTGCTTCGAGCTTTCGCTACGCTGTAGCCCTGCTCGCCCTGCCTGCCTGGGCCTCCGTGGGTTTTTCCCATCTGGATACATCTCGTCTGCCACCCGGGATTTGCGTTTGTCCCTGCCGTTCCAGCCTGCTGTTCCTGAGAGCCCGGGATCAACTGCCCAGCGGTTTGTGAAGCCTTTGTTCCATCCCTTCCCGGGATCCCGGGGCACCAGTGCCGCGGGTTTCCCGAGCTCGCTCCGGAGCGCCCCCTGCAGCCGCGGGGGAACCATCGCACCTGCCCTGCTCACCGGGAGCCGCCAGCGCCCCTGCCGGCTGCGAGCGGAACTGCACCCGAGGGGAAATAGCCTGACAGCCGAGAAGGCTGGCACTGGGTTTGTGATTGCTGTTACTGCCATAGTTGTTGTTGTTTTGTTTGACTGGTTATATACATATATATATATATATAGTAAAGAACTGTTATTCCTATTTCCCACATCTTCGCCTAAAGGCTCTTGATTTCAAAATATAATAACTTGGAGGGAAAAGGGGTTATATCTGCCACTTCAAGGGGGGCCTCTGCCTTCCTTAGCAGACACCTGTCTTTCAAAACCGAGACAGATCTTGGCGCCCAACGTGGGGCCTAAGGGCATTAAGAGATAGAGGTGAAAAAGGAATAACAGTTCCTGGATAACTTTATTTTGTGTGCTGGATATTGGAACCTTGTTAGGCAGCACTATGTGGTCTAGTTTACCCTGGTTCGGGTGGCATGTGGCCGTGGCTATATTCTTCCCCTTTGCAGCTCCTTACTTGAATATGGGTCCTCTGACTAAGGCTACCATTGCTGTTATCCAGCTTGCGTTATGGGTCGAGAAGGTGAGGAATTCATGGGTTTTTAACTTCCTCCGGAATGTGGGCACATGGATAAACAGCTATCACACACTGAGCACATGTTTTTGGGGTTATGTTAACAATGGTACCTTCTGTGAGGAAATGACACCAGGGGAAGTTTTCCCCCAACCCCTCAACCAGTTCTTTGGGCCCACCCCATCAATTTTCGAAGGGTTTAAATTCCCTCTGAATACTAACCATCTGCTGCTGATAGGCCTACTCTATTTAGCATTCAAGGATAAGTTGAGATTGGCTTGGATATCTACCCGGACACCAGCCCCAGAGACTAGAGATCCTACCCCAGAGCCTGATCCTGCCCCAGAACCTGACATGGCCCCAGAGAGTAGAGTTCCTACCCCAGAGCCTGATCCTGCCCCAGAGCCTGACACGGCCCCAGACACTAGAGATCCTACCCCAGAGCCAGAGCCTGCCACAGCCCCAGACACTAGAGATCCCGCCCCACAGACTGATACTGCCCAACAGTCCACCTCAGAAATGGACTACCCAAACTGGGTGGGGGTACTGGCAAAAGGGATGCAGGAGATGTGCCAAGAGATGGGTCAGGTGCGCCAGGGGATATGCCAGGAGATGGGTCAGGTGCGCCAGGAGATATGCCAGGAGATGGGCCAGGTGCGCAAGGAGATGTGCCAGGAGATGGGCCAGGTGCGCCAGGAGATATGCCAATTGCTAAGGGAATACACCTCCTCAGCTAGTGAAAAACCCTCTCCCTGCCCCAAAGAGGGTGAGTCCGATGGTGCAGCAGTGGAACCCACGGATGTTACAACCATCCAGGCTTCAGCTGAACCACAAGGACAACCACAGCCAGCAGCAGTCGCCCCTGTGCAAAGGAGGAAGTATAAGACCAAATCAGTACGACCAGTCAATGATGATGGGCAACCAGGGCCCTCACAACCAGCAGGAGAGCCAGAGCCAGAAGTCATCACTGAGTCCCTGTCGCACGACAGTCTCCGTGCTATGCGAAACGACATTGTGCGAAGGGGGCGTGAGCCTTATACCACCTGGCTGCTTCGGGTTTGGGACCTTATGGGCACAAGTGTGCAACTGGATAGTGGTGAGGCAAGGTATCTGGGATCGTTGACCCAGGACCCAGGTGTGGACCAGATATTTGTGAGGGAGCCAGGGCCTCTCTCTCTTTGGGAGCGGCTCTTAATGAGTGTGAGAGAAAGGTTCATTCACAAAGAAAGAATGCAGGAGTATCATCATAGAATGCAGTGGAAGACACTCGAGCAAGGGATCCAACAGCTAAGAGAGGTGGCAATATTAGAGGTACTCTTTGGGAAGGATGGACAGCATGATAATGACCCCGATAAGGTCAGGTGCACAGGACAGATGATGTGGAACCTGGCAAGGCTAGGGCCATCACAATACACCACCTTCATTGCAACGATTGATGCTGACAATACCCGAGAAACAGTGGGCTCTGTTGCCAACAGGCTCAGGCATTATGACAGCATGATCAATGGCCCGCTAAAAGCTCATGTCTCTGCTGTGGTCCAGGACCTCAAAGAGGAGATGAAGGAGATGAGGGAGGAGATGAGGGAGGAGATGAGGGAGGAGATGAGGAGGGTCAGCGTGGCACCAGTGCGAGTCACAGGCCCCCAAGTCAGAGCCCGTCGTCCCCCTGCGAGAGAGAGAGGGTACACCCCACGAGCTGAGCTGTGGTTTTTCCTGTGTGAGCATGGGGAAGACATGAGAAGGTGGGATGGGAAACCCACCTCTGCCCTGGCAGCGCGGGTGCGTGAACTCAAGGAGGGAGGCACTAACCGAGGGGGTTCCGCTAAGGTGAAGGTAGCCTCAGCCTCCCGTGACCGAGCTGCCAGGCACTACAGAAGGGAGGATGATATGTCGGATCCCCTTGAAGGTACCTCGAGCATGTACGCCCAGGGAAAGAATGATAACCAGGGCTAGAGGGGCCCTGCCTCTAGCCAGGAAGAGGCACGGGAGAACCGAGTTTTCTGGACGGTGTGGATCCGATGGCCTGGCACATCAGAGCCACAAAAATATGATGCATTGGTTGATACTGGAGCACAGTGTACTTTAATGCCATCGGGACATGTGGGGGCAGAACCTGTATCCATTGCTGGGGTGACCGGGGGATCACAGCAGTTGACCGTTTTGGAAGCTGAGGTGAGCCTGACTGGGAAGGAGTGGCAAAAGCATCCGATTGTGACCGGCCCAGAGGCCCCGTGTATTCTGGGCATAGACTTCCTCCGGAATGGCTACTACAAAGACCCAAAAGGACTCAGGTGGGCATTTGGGATTGCTGCTGTGGAGGCAGAGGGCATTAGGCAATTGAACACCCTGCCTGGACTATCTGAGAATCCTTCTGCAGTTGGGCTCCTGAAAGTGGAAGAGCAACGAGTGCCAATTGCCACCTCGACAGTGCACCGCCGGCAGTATCGGACAAATCGAGATGCTGTGATCCCCATCCACAAGATGATCCGTGAGCTGGAGAGTCAAGGGGTGGTCAGCAAGACCCACTCACCCTTCAACAGCCCCATCTGGCCTGTGCGCAAGTCTGACGGGGAATGGAGATTGACTGTGGACTATCGTGCCTTGAATGAAGTGACTCCACCGTTGAGCGCTGCCGTGCCAGACATGTTGGAGCTCCAGTACGAGCTGGAGTCCAAAGCAGCAAAGTGGTACGCCACTATTGACATTGCCAATGCATTTTTCTCCATTCCTCTGGCAGCAGAGTGCAGGCCTCAGTTTGCCTTCACCTGGAGGGGCGTGCAGTACACCTGGAATCGACTGCCCCAGGGGTGGAAGCACAGTCCCACCATCTGTCATGGACTGATCCAGACTGCACTAGAAAAGGGTGAGGCTCCAGAACATCTGCAGTACATTGATGACATCATTGTGTGGGGGAACACCGCAACCGAAGTGTTTGAGAAAGGAGAGAGAATAATTCAAATTCTCCTGCAAGCTGGTTTTGCCATCAAGAAGAGCAAGGTCAAGGGACCTGCCCGAGAGATCCAGTTCCTGGGAGTAAAGTGGCAAGATGGACGACGTCAGATTCCCATTGAGGTCATCAATAAGATCACAGCAATGTCTCCGCCGACCAACAAGAAGGAAACACAAGCTTTCCTAGGTGCTATAGGTTTCTGGAGGATGCACATTCCCGAGTACAGCCAGATCGTGAGTCCTCTCTACCTGGTTACCCGCAAGAAGAATGATTTCCACTGGGGCCCTGAACAGCAGCAGGCCTTCGCCCAGATCAAACAGGAAATTGCTCACGCCGTAGCCCTTGGCCCAGTCAGGACAGGACCAGAGGTGAAGAACGTGCTCTACTCTGCAGCCGGGAACAAGGGTCTGTCCTGGAGCCTCTGGCAGAAGGTGCCTGGTGAGACTCGGGGCCGACCACTGGGATTCTGGAGCCGAAGCTACAGAGGATCTGAAGCCAACTACACTCCCACAGAGAAGGAAATCCTGGCAGCTTATGAAGGAGTCCAGGCTGCCTCAGAAGTAATCGGCACAGAGGCACAACTCCTCCTGGCACCCCGACTACCGGTGCTGGGGTGGATGTTCAAAGGAAAGATTCCCTCCACGCATCACGCCACCGACGCTACTTGGAGCAAATGGATTGCCCTCATCACGCAGCGCGCCCGAATTGGAAACCCAAGTCGCCCTGGGATCTTGGAAATAATTACGAACTGGCCGGAAGGTGAGACTTTTGGGTTATCTTCTGAAGAAGAAGAGGAGCAGGTGACACGTGCCGAAGAAGCCCCACCATATAACGAGCTACCAGAGAGTGAAAGACAATACGCCCTCTTCACTGATGGTTCCTGCCGAATTGTAGGCGCTAGCCGGAAATGGAAAGCCGCTGTATGGAGCCCCACACGACAAGTTGCACAGGCTACTGAAGGAGAAGGTGGATCGAGCCAATTTGCTGAGCTCAAAGCTGTCCAATTAGCTCTGGACATAGCTGAAAGAGAGAAGTGGCCAAAGCTCTACCTCTACACTGATTCATGGATGGTAGCCAATGCTCTGTGGGGTTGGCTGGAAAGGTGGAATAAGGCAAACTGGCAGCGCAGAGGAAAACCAATCTGGGCTGCTGAAGAGTGGAAAGACATTGCCACTCGGGTAGAGAAGCTATCCGTGAAGGTCCGTCATGTAGATGCTCACATCCCCAAGAGCCGGGCTAATGAAGAACATCGTAACAACAGACAGGTAGATCAGGCTGCGAAAATAGAGGTGTCCCAGATAGACTTGGATTGGCAACATAAAGGAGAACTGTTCCTAGCTCGATGGGCCCATGATGCCTCAGGTCATCAGGGCAGAGATGCCACCTATAAGTGGGCACGAGACCGAGGGGTGGATCTAACCATGGACAGTATCTCCCAGGTTATCCATGATTGTGAGACATGCGCTGCGATCAAGCAGGCCAAGCGGGTGAAGCCTCTGTGGTATGGCGGGCGATGGTCCAAATACAAGTATGGGGAGGCCTGGCAGATTGATTACATCACACTGCCTCAAACCCGCCAAGGCAAGCGCTATGTGCTCACAATGGTAGAAGCCACCACTGGGTGGCTGGAGACCTACCCTGTGCCTCACGCTACTGCCCGGAACACCATCCTGGGCCTGGAAAAGCAAGTCCTTTGGAGGCATGGCACCCCTGAGAGAATCGAGTCTGACAATGGGACTCATTTCAAGAACAGCCTTATAAACACCTGGGCTAGAGAACATGGCATAGAGTGGGTGTACCACATCCCTTACCATGCACCAGCAGCTGGGAAGGTTGAGCGGTGTAATGGACTGCTTAAAACCACCTTGAAGGCACTGGGTGGGGGGACTTTCAAAAACTGGGAGATGCATTTAGCAAGAGCCACCTGGTTAGTTAACACTCGAGGTTCCACCAGCCGAGCAGGCCCTGCCCAATCTGAACCCCTACAAACAACAGACGGGGATAAGGTTCCAGTGGTGCACATGAGAGGTATGCTTGGAAAAACTGTTTGGGTAAAGTCTGCCTTGAGCAAAGACAAACCCATCCGTGGGGTTGTTTTTGCTCAGGGACCAGGTTGCACCTGGTGGGTGATGCAAAAGGATGGAGAGACCCGATGCTTACCTCAAGGGGACCTTGTTTTAGGGTGAACTACCCATGGCTCTGTACTTGTATCAGTATCAGCATGTATATTTGTATATAATTTGGGTAATGCATAGATTTATATGGTTAAAAAAGTTAAGTTTCATGTAACATGTTAGTATGGGAAAAAATTCGGGGTGGATAATGTTGGGGTTTTAGTTTAGTCTGTTTTTTTCTCTGTTAAAGGAATTTTCTCCCATATGCATGTTGCTAGGGGACAAATAGCTGTACTTAAGAAAGACAAAAGGGGAGTGGGGCGGACCTGGCTACTCCTTTGTCTACACCTGGGTGTGAGTTCAGTTCGCTCTGAGCGTCCGGAGAGAGAAACTGCAGAGAAAGGAGCTGCTGCTTCTTTCTTTTTGGCCGTTCTTTCTTCCTGCTGGAAACAACGCCGGGACCCCAAAAGCCGCTTTCCCTGCCCTGCTGGAGACCGAGCTGTGGCTGCCCTGCTCCGCTGCTGCTTCGAGCTTTCGCTACGCTGTAGCCCTGCTCGCCCTGCCTGCCTGGGCCTCCGTGGGTTTTTCCCATCTGGATACATCTCGTCTGCCACCCGGGATTTGCGTTTGTCCCTGCCGTTCCAGCCTGCTGTTCCTGAGAGCCCGGGATCAACTGCCCAGCGGTTTGTGAAGCCTTTGTTCCATCCCTTCCCGGGATCCCGGGGCACCAGTGCCGCGGGTTTCCCGAGCTCGCTCCGGAGCGCCCCCTGCAGCCGCGGGGGAACCATCGCACCTGCCCTGCTCACCGGGAGCCGCCAGCGCCCCTGCCGGCTGCGAGCGGAACTGCACCCGAGGGGAAATAGCCTGACAGCCGAGAAGGCTGGCACTGGGTTTGTGATTGCTGTTACTGCCATAGTTGTTGTTGTTTTGTTTGACTGGTTATATACATATATATATATATATAGTAAAGAACTGTTATTCCTATTTCCCACATCTTCGCCTAAAGGCTCTTGATTTCAAAATATAATAACTTGGAGGGAAAAGGGGTTATATCTGCCACTTCAAGGGGGGCCTCTGCCTTCCTTAGCAGACACCTGTCTTTCAAAAATAAATATATATCTTATACTCAGGACACTTACACTTACATTTTCCAAGTGACTTTTCAAGTCTCTTGGGAAATGTTTGAGTTTTAAGAATCCAAAGTATCTCAGTTGGAGTTATAGCAGAGTTATTTTAACTTGTTGATTTTAAGTCATACTTCCTTTTACTCTTTAGTAGGTGAAAGAAAAATATAAAGTTAAAAAAGTAATAAAAATTGGATAACATTCTATAACATTCAATCAGGAAACAATGACAACCAGCAGCCATTATCATTTAACTGAAAATAATTGCAGTATTAAAATACTATAAAGGCTTTTCACGTCATAAAGTGAGATACTCTAATATTTTAGTATTATAGCATTAACTTTAAAAGCTTCAGACTCTATGGCAGTTATTTTCCATGTAGCTGATACGTACACTTTGCTGTTGAATCCTTTGGGGAAGTACATTTTAGAGAGTAAAATAGTTCTGGAGCCTATTACGAGCCATTATATAGCACAAATATTATTAAAATCACATCAAACTTATGGCTGTATTTGAGGGACCAAAATATAAAGGTTGAAGGATCCCCATGAGTGTAATTACATTCATATGGAATGAATGCAAGAAAACTTGAGTGGAAGAAAAGTGATTCCATCTCAACTCAAAATATAAATGGTGAGAAGCCATTTTAGTCTCATATGGATGATAATAGTTATATTTAAATTAACTTCAATCAGAACTCACATTTTCAATCTATTTTCTTCTTTAATAAATTGTGATACTATCAGGATGAGAGTCTAACATAAATTTGTGAACCAGGTGATACATTCCCATTTAGTTACTGGTACTCCTGTTACTTGTTACTGGCACAACAGTCAGAAAAAAAATCCTAATATTCATTGTTTTGAAATACAACCTTTTAGCTTTCATTTTTCATTGACAGCAAAGGTTTAGAAGAGACAATTGTTTCTTTACTTATTGTGAACTATACACATACACAGACATAAATTTGCCAATAAGCTGTCTTAATCTTTTGCTAATTATTAAATTTAGTAACTTATGTTGAAACAAAATGAAAATATTTTGAAAAAAATACCATTTCAACCATTTTGTGATCATAAAGAATGCAAGTGTGCAAAAAAGACACATTTCCACATGGGAGGTGGCAAGAAATACAATGGACAATATTTTTCCTGCTGATTCAGTAGTGGGTCAGGGGCTCAGCATGCTTAGACAATAAACCTCATTCTGCTGGTTAACTGACACAGTGTCAGCACCAATTCTGTCTTCCCAAGACTAAAGGGGACCAAACTCTCTCTGCTCGCTCTTCAGAATATCTGGTCTGATTTTTGGGAATAATTCCTTCCCTGTGTTAACACTCAAATTCTGAAAACAAAATTCTGGGAAGATTTCCTGGGAAGACTCAAGCCAAAAGTGTGTCAGCAGTCATTCCAGAAATTCTGTAGTACTGACAAGAGTACCTGGAAATGCTTAACTTGCTAAATATAGACGTAAATTGTTCTTCTCTAGGGTACATACAAACTGGTTAAATATTCTGACTGCCTGTCAGTATAACCTGTGCCCTAGATTTAGCACTGATAGGTAGCTCTGTGAGAACAGATATGGCCTGAGCATTCAGTGTATATACAGGTCCTGACCTCCAGAGGTTCTCACAGATTTCACTTCAGCTAAGTGACAGGCACTGTGATTGATGCCTGCCAAATGTTTGCTTTCTTATCCTTGTCCATGAGAAATAGATGGGTGGGATACATTTTTGAGGATTTTTTTTTTTTACTTTTATATACTCATTAGTTTTCTGAAGTGTGTTAATGATATAATATGCACAAGAAAAAAGGTCAGGTTGCTGGGTCAGTGGGAGCCATTCTGTGCCTTGCTGTCAGATGGCATCAACCACTCAGAAAGTTTTCTTTTCCACACAAGAAAAGTTCTGCTCTCACTGTTTTAGGTTCTGGAACTGTATATGGTGGTACCCAACACGCAGAGTTAATCATGCCATAACTTTAATTAGTCTTTTTGGCATATGTACTTCTGAGTAGAAGAGCACATTGAATGCAAGGAGAAAGAAATTGACTGTAGATATTGAAGCAGGCAATGCTACTGAGGAGAAAATTACTATTTTCTGAAAAGGAAGGAAGACTGCTGGTACTGAGCAGTCTGTGTATATAGAAAGCTTTTAACCTCGGCTCCATTCTTCCGGTCTTGCCATATCTTGAGGCATCTTACCTCCTGATATGCTATCTGTCCCTGTACAAAGTACAGGAAAAAGAAAGTTTAGCTAATATATACTTGGCTGACTTTCCACCACTTTTGGATTTTTTCCCAACAATAAGGAATCTTCCCTCATTCCTTGACAGCTCTTTGAAAGCAGTTTTGACACCAGCCTTGGTTTGACTTTGAGATCAAGTTTAGATGCTTTGAATGAAAAATGCTTGCCATACTTGAAAAATCTCTTTCTTTATACTGTAAGCACATTCACACACCTCATCCCACTTCCTCTTCCTCCCCCAAAAAATTTTCTACCCCTTATTCAATTTCTTGACTAATGCCCACATCCTGTAACCTTGTGAGCATGGGCAATATTAATACTATTTTTTAGATTTTTACCTAAGTCACCAGTCCCTACAGATAATGAGTTTTCTAGCAATGACCCTTTGAACCTCAAGGAGGAACTTCCACTCTTCTAGAATAAACTCTCTGCCTGGAAGGAATGCTTTTGAAGTTTTCAGCAGGGAGGTCTTGTCGCAAGTCTGCAGTCTCAGCATTTGTGTAAAAATGGAACAGCCCCCACACCCCACAGTTGGAACCATTCTTCAATGTATTCAAATTACAGTTTGAGTACAGCCCTCAATTTCAAAATATTTTCTATTTTTATACTTGCAAACCAAAATTAATCACTGAACTAATTTCAGCCATAATTGAATGACCCCACAACAAAATAGCTTCTGAGAATCATCAGGGACTTCAGAGCAGCTTTCTGGCATCATTGCAGTTTCTTCCCTCACAGATTTGGACTTGCAGAAAGCACCTCGGGAGAGCTGATACAAAGAGGCAGGAAGTTTACTGCACACTTGTACATTCCAAGTGTCCAATCCTGCTGAGTGAGGTCACTGAGTCCTGGAAAGACATCTGAGGGAATTAAACTAGTCTCATAAACTGACATCATCTGAGAGGAATTAGAGAAAGATGTACAGGAAAAATAAAGTTATTAGTATTATAGAAAAGCCACATAACACAAATAAAAACAAGCATCTAAAATGACTTCAGGTAGCTCAAATGATAGGCTAATAGTTTACAATTATCTGTGGGATGTTTTTTGTTTAATTATGCCTTCACTTCATCAAGTTGGAAGCTAGCATCAGTATGAAAAGTGGTAGGAAGCCAGTTTTAAATGTTCAGCAGAGGATACTGAGAAACATTGTCGGAATCATCAGCTTAAGCCTGACAAAATCATGCAAACTGAAGGAATTCAAAATGGGTCATGCACTTCAGGTGACCTCCACAGGACCCTGTGTATTATATACATACTATATGGCACAGGGAAAAGTTGGGTTTTGGTTTGGTTTGGTTTTTTCTTATACAGTACACTGTATTTATGAATTTAAAATAGGAAATTGCTGAGGGCAAATACATTCACAAAATATCCATGTCATTGGGTTTATCATAAGAAAGCAAAGAGAACTTTAATCTCAAGTCTGAACAGTACAGCCATGCTTTTGTCTATGACTTTGCAGTCTAATACAATTAAAACCACATTATATTGGTACAGAAGATCAGTTTCTTTCATATACAAAACAACTTTATTTATAAAGGAAGCTAATCTGAAGGTAGACAAAAGAGACACCGGGATTGTGGCAGTGATGAAAACAGGGGGAAGCATCTGTGCAGTATTTGGACGAATTTCCACCTCTTCTGAAATTTGTATCTTAATTCGGACATAAAGAGCCATGGATGAGATTTTTCATATACTTTCACAGAAGACACAAACCATGGTATAGTCCTGGATCGATTAGGACTGAATGGTTGACACAGTCAGGATTAAACCCAAACAAGGTGGACTGAATGGAGTCTATGCAGTGATATGTTAAATTCTTTTTAAAGTGCCATGATCCTTGTGAAGGATATTCTCTAAATGTGAAATATAAACATTGTCAGAGCAATGTAAAGTATCCATTGGCTTTAAAGATGTTCACAGAGTACAAAGTCCTTATTTTCCACTTTCCTGATAAATTTCATTTTAGTGTCAGCAAGCTGATACCTAACATATAAATGTAAAAAGCCCTGGCATGTAGAATCAGCTTTAGGCAGAAGCCATAACCATTGATTCTTCAGAGATCTGTAACAAATTCATCATTCTTGAGTGCAATGTGGCATCCATCACCACAATCAGGGAAGAGTGAAGCAACAAATAAGTAGACCTCTAAAATCATAGACTGAGATTAGGCTTTCTCAAACAGCCATGGCCAATAAGGCTGTTCTATGCCTGGGGTCTGCATCCTGCTGATAGCAGGATAAGACATGATCTAAGGTTTCCAGCATGTTCTCTCATCCTTTGAAACCGTGTTAGAGAAAGCAATTGCACTGGCTATTGTACAATTTCCTTGGTGAACTCTGCAGTCTGAGTGGAGAGCAGAGTGTTGCTCTGCTTGCTAAATTACATCTTGAAGAAAAGCAGATGAATCTAATGGACTAAGCTAACAGAACAGCCATTCAGATAAAAATAAACCTGAACACTTAGACTTAGCAATGCAGAACTTTTATAAACACTGAAAAGGTAAAAGTAATTATTTTTCTATTGGTAGCATGACTTTAGATCACAGTCTTGAGAAACTTCCTTATGAAATAGATAAATAGCAAATAATTTGAAAGAAGAGCACTGAAAACTCATTGATAGCATTCACAAAAAATGTTAAGGAAAGTGGAATGAACATATGAAGCCTGAAATAGTGAACAAATAACTACATCAGCAAATCACAAATCAAAGCTTTTTTGCTTATAACTGTGGAAAAAAAAATAAAAAAAGAAGATAGCACTGTCACTTCATATACAGCAATTTTTGTAATGCTGTTGAAAGAAAAATATTCAGTACTGGCACATGAAATAATGGATGAGGAAGCCCGACCAAGAATAACTAATCATATTAAAAATAAATGGACTAATAGTTAACCACTTCAATCTGAAGGTTTGTGGGATAGGCAGTTTGGAGAAACACATTCAGGTTTTTTGAGTTCTTCTCATACTATAATCTTTACATTTCTTATGCATTAAAATGTAATTTATAAGCTATAAAATATTGTAATTCCATATATTTCCTGGAATCCCAAGCAGGGATTTTTTATATTATTAGTATCACTATGCATTATTATTATTATGTACTAAGTATGCCTAGCTGTTAACTGTTTATCCCAAAGTGATTTATAGTGATATACCTAGGGTGCCTTCATTCCTTTCATCAATATTTGCTATCACATGAAAGAGAATAATTTCTCAGCACTCCTGGTATGGGGACAGTTTCTCTCTTTCATATGAGAGAGTAAAGAATGTATGGGACTTGATTTCTGAGAAGTTTTTTCAAAGTCTCTTTCTCCCTTCTTGTGCCTTCTCTGAATTCTCCATTCCTTTTAAGGCAGCTGGGCAAGGTGAGGGTAAACTTATAAAAAAAATTAGTACTTTATGTAAGAGGAGGAAAAGAATGTACATGAGCTCCAAGCTCTATCTACTTTTTCAAATGGCCTTTTTACAGGGACTGGTGCTGGCTACAACAGGGAGAGGCAGTGCTGTGTCATGTCTCTGAAACATTTCACTCTGATATTAGTAAACCATCCTGTTATATTGGTGCACACACCCCTAAATTTGTCAGTGCAGATCTAACACAGACTAGAAAAGCAGTTTTTCTCATTGCGAAATAGATATCTGATGGATGGTAAGCTGAATAATTCTTTAGGATCTACTGATCATGCCGACTAGTTTTAAAATAACTTCATAAAAACTTAAGCATGCATTGTGTACATGTTAGTCCTTAAATTTAAGAATCTGACTGCAAATCATAGCCTTGGGTCTGTAATAGCAACCTATGCAACAGAGGTTCAGTTCTACTGGAGCTTTAATCTGCAATTTATGTGTGCCAGTTTTGTATAGACAGGAATTATGGAGAGCATATGTTTTATAGGGTAAGACATAAGGCCACAGTTATTACTGGCTACTGAAAATAAAAACAAATTGTCTACTCTTCATTAGTATTCATGTAAATGACATAGATTTCCAGTTAATCTAATAGTTTTGCAGTGGTTTTTTCTGTCATGAAATGGAAGAGAAAGAGGCTCCATAACTTAATTCTTCTGTCTTAAAGGCTGGTTTTACAGAATTGGAGCTTTGTTAATTTCAGCTGCATTGCTTCTGGTTTACATCTGTGCAACAAACTAGAAAAACTGAGATGGAGATAGTTTTTAAAATAATATCTAAGAGGTACTGGGTGTAAAAATGTCACATCAATTGAGTGTTCATATGCAGTCATTGAGAGAAGTTTTAGCAATGCAATGTATTATTTCATTATTTCAAATTTTTAAAAAAATCCAACACCCAATTGAAAAGATATTCTACTTTTCATTTGCTTGGAATGGTTATTTTTGCTAATTTAGAGGTTTATTACTTTGAGGCTCATTATACTGAAGCACAAAGCAAACCGCTATGGCATAATGTGATTTTTAGGGTAGTCCCTGCTTGGAGGAAGTGCCTTGCAAGGCATTTACAGGACATCTTACTTTTCCTTGTTCATCTTCAAACTTCAGGCTAATTTTACAAATTCAAATAGGTCTCTTTTTAAAGATACATTCCATTGCAGATTTTCACTCTAATTTTCACTTGTATAAAGTTGCCATTACTACTTCTGTTGTGATTACTATAATACTGTAGCATGAGCAGAGAAACCTACAGAATTGGGATTCTTTTCTAATTCCATTAATTTGGTTTGATTCTATTGTCTGATTTATAGAGCACTAACAACTTTCTTGTATCTCTCTTTGTAAATGCAACCTCTTTCACAGCTTATACTGTCTTGCAAGTGAGGAGCACAAACTTAGACTCCACACTTGACTACAAACTGTTACTGCGAGTTCAATGTCTGTTTTAGCTGTTCACTTAAGAATCTCAAAATACTAGTATGAACAAAACAGTGCCTTATACCCAGCAGCGGAACCAATTTGTGCAACTTGATAATTTTCTGACTGACTGATGGTATATTATCCAACTGCATACACACACAATTAATTCCCATTTCAAATTTTATATTTTAACATATAAAACAGTCCAAATAATCCAAACTTTAAAATATCAGTTGTTTTAAGTCAGAATATCATAAAAATATACTTGTGGCAGAACATGGTAGATATTTGTCAATATGTTTAGGTAACCAATGAGGACTCCAGTAATGTGTTGTTTGCACCGCACAGGATCTTACCTCCCGAGTGCTCCTGTGAGCATTGGAAGGACTATGGAAAATCTCTGTCACTGAATTGCTCAGACACTTACCTGGAGCTCAGAAGGCCTCTAGTCTATTTCTCCTGATGCCACTGCTCTCCCAGACTGGTCTGTACAAATCATTTTTCCTGGGCAACAGTTTCACTCTTCTGGCAGCCTGACAGAATTACTGCAATTACATGCCTGAAGAAAAACTTTACTAAATGTGACAGGGACGTATTCTGAGGCTATAAGGTATTTTTTTATTTTTTAAAGGACTTGTCATTATTTTTAACTACATTATATGTGCTATTTTATAGATTGATATTCTCTACTGCTTTAACACTGTTCCTAATTTTCTGGCACACTCTCAAGAGTTGAAGTCTCTGGATATACCCCTCAGATAAATCTTAAATGTCATTAAAACTTCTGCAATAGTTAAAAAAACAGAACAAAACAAAACAACAAAACCAGCAAATTCCAAAACACCAACAAAAAATTTAGAAGTTTAAAAACAAAAACTGGGGGATGGGCAGCATACCTCTATGAGAATAATTGAATGTCATTAATGCTGACTGTGCAATGGAATCAACAGAAGGAAAAGTCTCTGCTATTTAAAAGCTGTTTGGTTACCTTTGATGTAATTCTAGTTAGACATGTCACTCTGGCAGCTCCAGCACTTCTACTCAAGGCCATGATCCGACTAAACAGGCCTGAGAAAAAATTTGATCACGAAAAAATTTTATAGAGGTTATAATTTCCACTGGACAAGTCTGCAGAGTGTCCTTGGAAAACACTGCTTTTTGTGCCAGCTGTAACTAAATGCACATGAATTGAGAATGAGCTGCCAGGTGGCTAGAAACATAGCTTTTACAAAAACAGAGGCTGCACTGTGCAGAAAAGTACTTGGTGCTAAATGCTGTAGCAAAATGTGATTATTTTGAAATTTATTATATAATATCAGTAAAAGTAATTTTAGTCAATTTAGACATAGAGAAGAGCGACACAATTAAAGTTGACACATAATACCCAATAAATACATTTAACCAGAGTAAGTTCTTTGTACATAATTTTAGAGATGCATCATTTGTTTGCTTATTACAATATTATGTCCCAAATAGAAGAGATGCCAGCTTGTAACATTCATTTCAGCACCAGCGTAACGAAAGGAAAGCAGTAGATTCTCTGCCAAGTCCCTGCCTAGTCTCAGCCCAGTAAAAGAGAGTAAATTGATGCAGTCTTCAAACACTTTAAATGGTGTCACAGGAGAAGCAGGTAGGCTCTGCTTACTGCTTTCAACTTTCCTTTTCATTGAAGTCACTGAGAAGATTATGCCAGTTTATTGTTCTTTAGCTTCTAGAAGCTAGGCAAGACAGTTTTCTCCCTGGATTCCTCTTTACTTGGGGCAGATTGCACAGACACAGCCAGTAAAGCTGATTTCATGCATGCAACAGCCAAATATACCTTTAATGAAGACACCTCAAAATGCTAGATGCAAGAAAGTGTCAGCTTCAAGCACACAGCCTGACTACAGCTGAGACTCAGAAATTAGTGCCAATTTATTTTTTTGTAAAATTTTCACAAGCAGCGAAGTCTAACACCAAGACATGTGGAAGCACCTCTCTGTAAGACAGTCTGGTAGTTTTTGCTATAATTTTTGAACACTTGCTCTGATTCCTGAGTAGGTTTTTATTTAGGTGGCTACTACTGCTGCATAAAAACAGATTGCATTATCCCTGAGGCAAATGCCTGAAGCAGGCAGCTAGACAAACTCAGGGAAAACATATCAGGTCACTTATACTGTTATTCCCATTGCACTATGAAGCTGCTATCTCCATGGGTGCTGTTCTCCAAAAATGCAGGATATGTCTGCAGCCAGCAGTGTCTTAGCTCTCTACCAGGCCAGGCTTTCAATACTGAGTCCCAGATTACTTTGAGCTCACTGGAAATCCAGAGCCACGTTCTGCACTGACAGAGTAAAGGCTTTGCATTTGGATGCTGGAGCCTCCATACCCAGCAGAACGCAGGACCTCAGCAGCCACCCTCTCTCCTTGCAGGTGATGTTCTCCCTTTCACAGGAGGACCCACCATGCCAGGTGAGCTCAGCAAGGATCTGGATCTGGAATTGGTAGTGGACTTGCCAGAGCTGATAACTCAAAGCTACAGGGCATTTCTGAGATGCTCCCACCTCCTGCCAAACTCTGCTGAAGCTGGAATCAGAAGCCCACTTCGAACACCACATGGTGCTCACTGAAGTTCTTCCTGAAAGCCATTTATATCCCCCTGATTAGCCCAAATTGCATTGCTGTTTCAAGACAGCAGATTATTCAAGATTCTTGCAATTACAGTTTGTTCTTTCAAGTTACCCCACATCCAAAGCAATGAGAGAGTAAAGATCAAAAGCTGTAAAATGCTGAGCTATGCTTCCAGAGACCACCTAATACAGGACACTGAAAAACTCACTGGCAATCAGACTATTAAAAGTAGTACTTCTGATGCAAGTCTGCTGCAGGTCCCTAACTTATTGCCTGACCTTTATACTGAACCTAGATAGATGAAGTTTTTAAGTCCATAAGCTTCAATCCCACCTTGAGAAGTAGGGTAAATCTGCACCATCACAATATATTAAGTGTGTCCTTCAACATATCTCTTTGCTAACTCTTTTGACATGAAACTGAAAAAAAAAGAAAAAAATAAAAATAATAGATTTTTGCTTTTCTTTATACATCATTTCCATGCTGATTTATGGTTTATTATAGAATAATATCTATAAGATGTAGATAATTCCAACTGCACACTGTGTTTTTTACAGGACACAGGCATTAGCTAAATGTACTGTTAAACATATATCCATCTTCAAAAACATGATGTTCATATCACTTTCTTTTAGCAATAAGACATTTTTAAAGTTAAAACAGATAATAACAGTCTTGGTACTGATTCAAGTTGCAGACATTTTATATAAGATCTTTATACCCGATCATACTGTTATTATAAAAGCTTTTGAAGGAAATACTGTGGCCAAATAACCAGCCCCATCATACCCTCACTTTTCAGCACATGGACAGAAATAGTTACCACACTTAAAATTCACACCTTACTTTACTCCAAAAATTAACTTAAACTAACTTTCAAGTGTAGACAAGTCTCTACTCCCACATAATAAATTTGTTACCATGCTTATGAATTGTGGTATAGTAATATGTAAAATGACCTACAACAATGTATGGAACTCCTCACACTGGAACATGGATATTAAAAAAACCACCAAAACCAAAACCCAACTTCATATATTTATGACAAGTGTATTGGAATAAAAGATGCATTTAGTTTTTGGAGACTGCTGAGATGCCAAGTCTGGTAGCTGGAAATAACCAGCAGGTAAGGATCACAGTCTAGATGTCCAGGAATGTGATGCCATGATGATTTTTTGCCTTCTTTTTTATACCCCTGTTATACCTTTTTATGACTTCTGTATTCCTAGTGCTTTTTGCCTACATTCTTGGACTTGTTTGTTCAGCTAGGAGATGAAACATTTTAGAAGCTTCGTAGGTAGGGGTTAGTGTGCCCCAGACCCCAACGTCCTCTCCAGAATACATTCTGTAAACCAAGATAGAACCATCCAGGGGAAGGTTCCTTGGGGAGGGGGATTAATTCAAGCCTCTCATTGGGGAATTTTTGATAGGTATGCTAATTAGTAAGACCTATAATGTTATACCAGATCTTTTGGGGGGATTGGTGGTGCGCATTTTGGTGCATTCAACATGGACGTGTGCACCTAAGGATCCTTAAAATAAATACCAAGGTAAAATCCCTTTTTCCCTTCTAACCGTGTTTGACTCTTGATTTTAAGACCAGCAAAGGGCATCAAATGAATAAGACCAAAATTATTTCAGAGTTAATAAGCATACAATTAAGAGATCTGCTGAGGAAAACAGTATTGATTATAATCTCCAACATTCCTTTAAAAATTCCAGTGATCTTTATCAGAAAATTAAATGATGGGACTGAGGAAGGACTGAGAAAAAACTATTTTTTTAATCCATTTATAGACTAGTGTATATATATGTGTTTATTTTTTTCAGGAAATCCTTCTTATTAACATCAAAATTTCTTTTGAATTTAAAAAAAAATTAAAAACATCAACTCTTTAGTGAGTATTCATGAATTGCAGTTCAGTAGGTTTATGGGGAAAAAACTGGCATGCTGAAAACAGATTATGTTGTGCTAAAAAGACAAATGTAAATAGGCTATGGGAATAAAAACCTGAAGTTTTCACATGAAAATTGGAAAGTGCTGTTATTTTACTTACTTTAGATCTGCCAGCTCTGGAAACTATAAATGTTACAGAACAGTAAGACAATTTTATGTTTTTACTGTGTACAATACGAAATTACTACTGATAGCTATTTTCAAGAGCTGCACACACCTGAATTGCTGGTTTTTGTATCCATTAGAAGCAAAGAATTACAGAACCAGGCTTTTATATTAAAGTCATTGAAGCAGGAGTATTGTTAAACTACTCATGTAAAGCTCCAAATGGGCAAAAGCTAATGCAATCAAGTGCACATTTCTACTTGACATACAACAAATAAATACTGGCCAGAGGCTGATAGCCACAGTATCCAGGAGAAGTAATACTTCCAAAATGGTGATGGTGAAGCAAAGATAAGACATCCAGAAAGAATTTTAGTGACCCACTGTCCACAGGGTATGTATAGCTGCACTAGGATTCCGAGTAAATTTGTGGAGGAGAGTTTTATAATTCTAAAACTTGCTAAAGAATGCTAAAGAAAGCTGCACAAAGATGCTGTGATGTACCTCCAACTGTATTGCCACATACCATGTGCTCTAATTTGTCATCCTCAGATCAAGGCACTAAAAAGTATTCAGTGTCTGAAAGGAAAGCTATATTCACACTACAGTTAAGATGCACATTTTTAAACTTCAAATGTGATTAAGCACAGGAACTTCTTATGGATACAGTGTTTTCTTCCTCACTTAAGACCTTTCACACCAGATTGGCTGTACCTTTCTCGAAAGATATGCTTTAGATCACTCAAAAGACATAAATATGTCCATTCCATTAACTACTTAATGAAATTGCGTGGCTGGTGTTTATGCCAGATATGACAGCACAGTCATAACCTGTGACCTCAAGACTTAAGAAATCATGAAACCATTTAAGTGTTAGCCATGCTTAGTCTGATTTTGAGTTAAGGAATAAAATCACTCATAAACACATACGGGTGAAGAAATCGTGAGGAATAGGTAAACTTCCTCAAATGAGAAAAGTTATTAAAATACAAAAGTTTTTATGAGATTTACTTTCATATCCTTCCCATGACAAAAATAGCATCTTCATTAATATTAATGCATTTCAGGTAATGCTATTTGTTGTTTGACAGATCTTAACACAGTGCAACCAGTAGGGAAAAAGCCCAAATAAGCAAAGTGATCCTATTAAAGCATGTGCAAACATGCTGTGTAAACAGCTGTTTATTATCTGCATCAAAGCAAATCCTCCTATCTCAGCAACCGAGCCACTAGAAGACCTTCACCACTACATGAGCTTTTCACCAGGCAGAAGTGAGCTGTATGTAAATAACAACAGTCACAGAGACTGTCACCTTCTATGATAAGATCTGTTTGACCATTAACTCTGGAGGCAACACAGGACTTAATTTTTTCCTCCACTGCATCTATACACTACTTTTATTAATAATACCTGAACAAGGCATTAATGAGGGGACTTCATGGGACAGCCTGTGGGTGATTGGTAGACAGGGGCGGGCTGACAGCTAACTACTTCTACTACTTTTTACTTTCAGCTAGTAAATTAAAGTTAGCCGATTAATTATTTATCAATTATATATTTGTAATACTGACTTTCAAGTGTCATTCTTTAACCAGCTAAGATTTGGCCTATAGAATCTGAATTAATTCTGTTTAACTTAAAACACAAGAAGTTGACTGAGTCAACCTTTATTGAAAAATACTGCTTTCCCAGTGCTGACAAGCTTGAAGTTATTTCAGTTTGAATTTTTTCTAGTGTTAGATAACCAGATGTCAGACTTGGCCCTATCACTATCCTGTTTTGAAAAGATGTCCTATATCAGAAAGGTTTCATCTTCTTAGACACAAACACTTTAGATTTCCAGGGCAGAATACTTACATGGCAAGAAGAAAGATTTGTGGACCCTTAGTAAGCTATTTTTCAAGAGGGTATTTCACGAGAGGGTAAATTAAATACACTGGACTTCCTCAAACTCTCACAATAAAGACAAGTTTTCTGGATTCCAAATAATCCTTGTAGCCTTTTCTGAATCTGTCTCAGTGTGAAAACCTGTCTGTGCACTTTTCCTTGTGTGGATGCTGGACTTGGACCATGAGTTCTGGACACATCCACATTGATGATATCAGTCTCAGTAAGAAGGTCTACTGACTTCCACTTCATATTTCTCAGCTCCCAGCTGATAGTAGTGTAAGTCTCACAGACTGGAAAAGTGACTCCCAGTTCCTTGTCTGTCTTCCATATCCTCACAACATATGGTTTCTCATTCAGCCCTTGGTGTCATTTATCTCAGAAGAATGGTTTCTAAAATGATTCCACCAGCTTGGATGCATCTGTCTACAAGACCACACTCTCTGTACATCATCTTTGATGGATGTAAGCCAGGTCAGGTATCAGAAGCTGAATTTATTTCACCTAGGGTTTCCCCTATGTTAGTGGATGCTCTGCTATCATTCTAGGCAATTTACTGATTTCCCACAGGTCTCAGCATCAAGACAGAAGGTCAAGCAGCAGTTTTCTTAATGCAGTGCTGAGAAAATGGGGAAAGAAGCAACTAATAAAATAAGGAAAACAGGAAATAATTTAATAAATAATTTCAGACATAATTTCAGAAATAAAGTAAGGCAGAGTAGATCAATGATTCTGATGGATTGAAAAAGTCCACCTTCATTCATTCATTCATTCTTGTTCAGAGGATGACAATATTCCATGTGACCATATTCCCAGTTATGATGAATGACCCTACCTAAAATAATATTTGCCATTTGTTTTACCATTATCAACTAAATGTGTAAGCTCCTGAAATGTCCTAACCTGATGAGTAGAAAGTCACAAGATGGAATATGGGAGTCTAATTTCCCTAAACTGCATACCTTAAAGGACAGAAACTGCCTGACCTAAATTCTGCCTTCCTAACAAGTACACATCCCATCTACGTACTGTGGGCAAGATGGGGAATGTTTAGGACAATACTACCAGGATTAAAAATCTTTCCTATGTAATTTTTTTTTACCAAGATAATTTCCTCTGTTTCTGTTTCAGGTAGCTGTAAGATAATTGTACTTGGCATGAAAAAGGGCATGAACCCACTTTCCTTGGCACATATTGCTGAAATTACCATTAGTATGTTAGAATCATAGGATTTTCAAAGTTGGAAGAGACCTTTAAGATCATCAAGTCCAACCATCAACCCAGCACTACCATTGTAACCCTTAAAGCATTAAACCACATCACCTAGTGCCAGATCCAGGCAGCTCTTAAATACCTCCCGGGATGGTTACTTTACCACCTCCCTGGGCAATCTATTCCTATGCCTGATCACTCCGATAGTGGTTGTTTTTTTTTTTTTTTAATAGCTCATCTGAATCTCACCTATCTCAGCTTAAGGTCATTTCCTCTTGTCCTCTCACTGCAGGCAGGGCAGAAGAGACTGAACCCCTCCTCACCACAACCTCCTTTCAGGGAGTCGTAGAGAGCGACGAGGCCCCCCTGAGTCTCTGCTTCTTGAGACTAAACAAACCCAGCTCCCTCAGCTGCTCCTCACAGGACATGTTCTCTAGTCCTGTCACAAGCCTTGTTGCTCTTCTCTGGACGCACTCAACATCCTTTTTGAAGTGAGTGGCCCAAAACTGAATGCAGTACTCAAGGCGTGGCCTCACCAATGGCAAGTACAGGCGGACGACCACTTCCCTAGTCCTGCTCTTGATACAGGCCAGGATGCCATTGGCCTATTGCCCACCAGGGCCCACACTGGCTCATGTTCTGCTGTCTGTCAACCAGCATCCCCAGGTCCTTTCTACTGAACAGCTCTCAAGCCACTTCTCCCCCAGCTCGTAACACTGCCTGGGGTTGTTGTGACCCAAGCGCAGGACCCAGCCTTATTGAACCTCCTGCTGTTGTCCTCAACCCACTGGTAGAGTCTGGCCAGGTTTTTCTGCAGAGCTTTCCTACCCTCAGGTTGTTAAGCAAGCTCTGAGTACACGGGGCCATTAGAGAGCTCAGCTGTAAGATCTATTTGAAAAATCTCAGGCAGCCTTAAGTAGAAGACAAGTACTGTCTGTTGCTCCCCAGAATCTTGGTGTACCCAGACTTAATTCTGCCTAAGGAAATCATGTGGTAAGAAATAATATTGCTATGGGCATTGGAACAATTTTAATGATTGCTTTTTGGGGTTTGGTTGTTTGGGTTTGTTTTTTTTTCTGTTACTGTGAGATTCCTATACTCTTCCTAAAATGAAACACAGCACAAAACAGCTTGTAAAACTGAGTCCAAGTGGTCAGAACATAAACCAATCAACAATTACAGTCACTGGCACATTTGCATGATTATTCTGCAGATGACAAAAAATAATAACACTAGTCTTCCTGTAAGGCTCTTTATGCTATCCTGGCATCAAATGGAAGTGTGTGGTATGCTAACGAAGGCATTCAAAGGTCATAGTTGTACAGTAAGGAGCACATTTATCAGAGGAATAGGCCCCAAATTTCAATGCAAAGGACAGCATTGGAAAGAGCACTGGGATCATCATCAATACATTGTCTGGTCTCTGGTGACTTTATTATGCATTGTCTATCTTTTATAACCTGTCTAACAAACCACTTGTCTGCCACAGTTCCTGATTAAGACAGTAACTATTCCACTGACAATGTCCTAATTAGGGCTAAAATTCATCCACTGAGACTGTATGTCTCTCTGGTGAGTCAGTCACTAAAAGAAATGTTCACATTCTATTGTTATCTCCTCCTGCTCTGCTCCCCCTTATTCTCACTTTCTTTCACCTAATGCATTATTTGGGGACTGTAAAACACCTATCATAACCAAGTCCTAATCCAGTATAGACTAAGATTGTCAGTGAAAAGAAAAATTGTAATTAACATTAACAATGAAAATTGTCAGTTTTCAATTGTAAAACCCACAGTGGAGAATTCTCATACATAATTCTCAGACATAAATATCTTCATGAAGATATATATATATATATAACTGGCACAAGACTCTGAAACAGTACTGCATGTAATTAATGCCATCGTTTGGCACATTATCTGTTTAACCTTTTAAGTTGAAGGTGGAGACAGTACTGCTAATATTGTCTAAAATTTCCCATTGTAAAATCCTGGGATTTGGTTCCTACTTTTTGCACTTGGAGTATTCAAAGATTTCCCATGTAGCCTCAAAAGCAGGGCTACTGAAAGCTTTCAACAAAAGAATACCACTATTTCCAAAATTGAAGTTGGGGAAATCCAGTACTCAAACCCCTGTTAGTCTGTGAAAATCATATCCTCATTAGGATAAAGCTGCCACTTTTCTGGCATATGGATTTAGCATTTTCCAAATGTGAGGTTTGCTGCTGTTCTGGGTGTCGTTGTTTCTCTGCTCTCAGTGAAGCCCTGCAAAACCCAATGGTAAAACCTGTGTCACCACCTCCTGGCAGTTGTCACCAAAACAATGCTTCTACTGGGCTGAAGTTACGAAGGGCTGTGCTAGTAGGCTGATGGCCCCTTGTAAAATCGTAATTCACTCCGTAATATCTGGTCCTAATTAGACTTTTCTGCTTCAACAACATAGAAATTGAACACAAGAAGGTGAGATTAAACAGTGATATTAAAATAACACAATAGGAAGTCAAAAATAACCATGATTTCTTATGGAAATCAATGTGAAAGCCTACATTAAGTCACCGACTTTAATTACATAGTTATTTTTGGGATAACTGTCCCATTCTCTCAAGAATACAGAACAACCCCAAGGGACTGGGGGAAACCTGAATTATATTCCTTACGACAGGGACTTAATGTATTAAGGAAGTATTATGCAAAATGCAGCAGCATATTTTAGAGCATTCCTGAAAGAAGCAGACAGAGGACAATTCATGTTGTAAGGGACATTGGGAAGTCAGCTAGTTCAAGTGTTTCCTCAAGGCAAGATCTGCACCAAATTAAGACTATGCTACCAAGAGCTTTGTTAAGCCATGTTGTGGAGACCTCTGAGAGCAGAGATCCTGGAGCTTCTTGGGTTACCTGGTCCCTTGTCTAAACATCCTCATAGTGAACATTCTTCTGTACTTACACTCAGAACCTCCCCTTATTTCAACTTATGATGACTGATTCTTCCTGTCCTTCTACACTAAATATTTGCCTTCTTGATATCCTCCCCATTGCCACTGGGTAGCTCCTCTTAGGTCCCCTGAAGCCCCTCTCTGCTCCAGGCTCCACAAGTCAAATTCTCTCAGACTCTCCTCACAGGAGAAGTGCTTCAGACTCCCAAACATCTTGGTGCCTTCTGCTGAACTCCAGTTTTTCAGTGATCTTCTTGAACTGGGGCCCAAACCAGGTCCTAGGTGTAGTCTAAGTGGCAAATAAAGGAGGGGCAAGCCCTACCTCAGTACACTGGCTGTGCCCATGCAGACACAACCCAGCATGCTGCCGGCCTTCAATGCTGACAGGGTAACACCACTAGAATTTAAACTCTAGTTGAGAACTAGGACCACAAGTCAGAACATTGTAATGATAAAATACTGATCCCATACACAGGAAGATGACAGAAAAAAAACCCCATTCTATTTTACATTCTGCCTTTTTGGTCTTTGTTTCAGACTTCTGGCTGCTTCCACCAGGTTTTGCTACTGGGTAAAATGTTTTGTAATATGTAACATGTCTCATTTTCCTGTTTATATTTTAAGCATTTTAAACCTAGTTGTATGTCTAAGATAAGAAAATGTCTGCTCATGAATTTTTTTCACTAGTATGAGAACATAAAATACTTGAGTAAACATCAAAAGTTACATATTTTCCCTGGAAGCAAACTCTTATTTTAGTGTTTAGCTGTATGTCAGTCTACTCGCCTTCAGATTCTAACACTGTGTCCAACACCCCTTTGCTTATTTATAGGTAGAAGCAATTTAAAAAACATGTAATGGTTTTAATTAATTGGTAAGCATATAAACAGGAGTTTTGGAGTTATTCTGGGAAAATCTATCATTCTTTTTAAAGTCATCACAAAATTCCAAAAACATAACAAAGGGTGTTTTAAAGTGTCGTAACTACTTCTGGTTTTCATCTGTTCAATTTTCATTTTATTTTTCCTTTATTGCATTTTAAAAAGCTATTACTAAAAATACATTTTGTGCAAACACTGTATCCACACTTTATATAACTCCAGAAAGCTCCCCTGATTATAACAAGATTTGAAAATTTGCATCAGAAGTATAGAAAGTCTACCAGACCATAGAGTATTTTAAATAACTATATTAGAACATTAATTCTTCTTCTTTAAGAAGTTCAGCACAAGCTATAGAACTCATAAAGATATTTGAATCTTTTTGTAAATAATTATTATCCATCAGACCTAATATACAACAAAAGAAGTGATAATGACAATTTTCTTACAGTAACATTTTATTGATTTATTTGATAAATAGATATGAGCTAATGAAGGATGTGTGGTGATGGTGTTTTCTTTCTCTTTCGTTCTTTCTTTCTTTCTTTCTTTCTCTCCTTTCTTTCAGTTCCCACTAGTACTAAGCTTGTGGGTCTGAACTTGCATTTGACTTGTTGACACAGGATTTAGTAGTTAAGGAGGCATTAGAAATTTATCTTGATAGAGAGAATATGCCTCATGTTGTAAAATTCCAAATGCAAATCATTAATGTTTCTAAAGCCCTATCAGAAATATAAAGTTTTCTGATTTATTTTGTATTTAATAATTTGTGATAAAATGATCAAATTATCTCATATCTGTTTGGCAAGAAGGTTTTTAACCACCTGAGAAATCCTGGATCAGTTACCATAAAATTACACATATCCACGTATAATAAGTCTGATTCAAAATCACAGAAGTATAAAATCATAAAATTTGTAGTCTCTAGATTAGAATGTGTCATATACACTCCATCTAAACAGGATCCGGGCAGACTGTACCTTTGATAACCACGCTGGGGGTTTTTAAACCAAATTTCATTAGTGGTACAGAATATCTGGATGCCTGATGGAATGTATATATTGATTTCTGTCTACCTTCACTCTTTCTCAGACCAGTAAATTACCAATCAAATTCAACCTATAGGGAAAGTACTTTTACAAAGGCATTTTGTTTATGGTTGGTTTTCAGGGGGTGAGGAAGGATTAGAATAATTGAGTCTATGGATCAACTCAGTGTAAGGGAAGTTCCTTGAAGACATGTGGGCACATACACCCATGTTAGAGCTGTATTTAAGGATTATGACTATTTCAGAAAAGCATAGAATAAGAGTCTCCCTCAATATTCCCTTTTCTATCAGGTCATAATTAAGAATAGAGTGATGGTCACATTCACTGGGGATGCTCCCTTAGGAGGCAATGATGAATGCAAGGCCTTTTGAGAAAGATGTGTACTAGTACTCCAAAATGTAGGGATCTAACCCCTCTATCTGGCTAATCCTTTTAGCATCTCAGGTGCATCTTGATCAAAGATACACCTTTTATCCAGTCCTTTAATATACCTCCTTAAAACTATCAGATATCCTATTTTTTTTTTTTTAATAGGCAAGTTCAAGAGACTGTTTTAGAAATGCAAGTCTAAGGAGCTAGTTGACCCATATGAAAACCATGCTTCTCAGTTTCTTTTCAGTAATATATTTCTCCAGAGTTAGTTCAGGTAAGGAATTAAGGCTTTAAGGTGTGGGTCCTAGCAGAAGAGAAGGGCAACTTCAGTCTCCCTGGCTGTAGAGCTCTGCATAATCAGCAAGCAAGGAGTAAAGAGCATAACACTATTCTGGGTACCCCATATTCAAATTACCCTATTTGGTTGTCACTTAGCTTTCTGCTTCCTTGGCATGTTTTTCCTCACTGGTAAAGATGCAAAATATCTTGTTTGCAAAGAAATCATCATCAAGAACAAAGGAGGTTTTTTTGCTGTTATCACCATTAACATATTGTGACCTGAATACTAGACAGAGGTAAAGTGACCCAGGAAACAAACTGGAAGTCAAAGTTTTAAGCACAAACTCTCTACTGTCTTTTAAGCTCTCCTTTTTTTGCTATCTCCTTCACAGCTGTGCTCCTGCAAATGAGGTTTCCAGTGCTTAGCAGTGATTAGACACAGATTCTGAGCAAGTGGAAGCTGAAACTGTACACAGGTTCTGAGGAGTTATTATTGCTATTTACTTTAATGTTTAAAAATAGTTTATATGGTTTTGTTTAGTTTGTTTTTCTTTCCCCTTCCTTTCTGGACACATTTACTACAAATCGGGTTTTAATCTAACCGGAGCTTGGAAACTTCTGTTCTACATCCTGAACCTCCCACTCTGATATTTCTTAGCATACCATAACAAAGCAGACAAATCTTCTCAAAGGAAGCTTTCCAAACCTGCAGGACATTCTCCTGAATTTGAGAATGGTTTCTTAGAAAGGAAGATTATACTCCTATTAGAGCCATCTATTTTGATGTTTACTGAGGGTAAGACTGTGACTTTTAGCATGGCCCTGAGCAAAGAACCAAAGACCTGCAGCACATGGCAGGGGAAGGAATTGATTATGTTATGTTTATCCTTTAGAAACTCTCCAAGACAGCAGCATTTCGAGAAACAGGAGCTATAAATCTACTAAATCCATCTCTGTTCCCCAGTACTGACCACATATTTGGTCTCAGGAGGATTATATTTCTGTAGCTACTCTGATCCAGCAAGAAGCAATAGGGGAGCTTTTTCCCCAACGCCCTCTTGACTCCACTGTCAGTCCACTGACCTGCTTGGGATAAATTCAGTGTGTTTCTGTACCACCTGTGCATGAAAAAAACAGAATCACTGATCCTAACTTTTGAGGTCTAGGGCATATCCTACTGAGCAGAACCTTCAACCGTCCCAATTTTATGCTTGAGAAAGAACTTAAAATACAATTTCCCAGAGAGGCTTCTAACAAAAATCAAGGGGTGGTGCAAGAGTGATGAATTAATGGGAAAAAAATAGGAATGTGAGTATGTTTGTTTCCTTCTGTTTGGACACTAGATGAATTGCCCTGTCACATAAGTTGTCTTCCTATTCCTGCTGGTCTCTTAAGAGACACAAAGAGAGTAACTGTTCTGGATGCTTATCCCTTTAATGAAGTCTATATTATTCTATTTGTGGAAGAAGATTTCCAATTCAACTTTCCATTTTCTGCCTTTTCACTGATAAAATCTTTTCTAGTCACATTTCAGGTAAGAAATAACAGCCTCTTCTGATAGCCAGGTTTCTGCTGTTGTACTGTGACAGTCAATCAGACATCAAGACAGCAAGAATCAAAGTTGCTAACTCTCAAGTAATGAGAACTACTCAAGATATAATAAAAACCCCTGAAAAATATCCAGAAAGTTTCATGTGCAAAATAGACAGTTTTTTATGAAGAAAAGATAACACAGATAGAGAGCTATGTGCAGAAGAGTATTCTTGTAGAGAATGGATAAATGGATAAAATATGCAAAATTGAGGTGATATATCCCATACCATTTTGTGACAGAAACTATAAAATTAGGCTATTCACTTCCTGATTTATACAAAATAATACATGTGCCTGACAATCATACAGAGACCCAGGCTTATAAACTCTCATGGGGCTGCACCTCCAGAAAAAGGGTCTTTCAAGGTATCAAAATTCCTATTAGTATGAAATTATTGGCATGAGAGAAAGAAAATAAACTATTAATCAATCTCAAGGTCCTCATATAAACACTGAATGAATTCTTAAAACCACAACAAAGTGCATGAAATCAGGTTCCTAATTCTGCCCTTAATTGTACATTGCTTTCCAGTTCAGGTAATCTCTTCACTTCCATTAATATATATTCCCTGGTGTATTCTCTGATAGGTCCTGGTCAAACTCATCTTTTCCACTTGTGTATATGTGACACATGACTTTGATTTATCTCAGTCATAAATGTATAAAGCAAACTGTAAAATTACTGGTTTGGGAACAGTTCTAAAAAAGGGTTTAACGTCAAGTCCTATTTTGTTCGCTTAGAAAATATATGAGACACCAACAAAGTCATTTTTCCAGGAACCATACCAACTCATCAGGATCATTGTGAAATAGATTTTTAGTTATCAGAATGAAGAAGTTTGGTTGCTAATTACCACTCAACTGCAGCACCATGGTCTGTACATGCCGAGGATTTTCTGTTCCCCCACTGCAATAAACACACAGCTGTCTGGTTCAAAATTCATTAGTAGCTATAACATAATGATACAAAGAGCAAAACTTTTTCATTCTATACTAAAATATAAAAACACCCTATTCTATTATAAGACCATAAAAAAGAAATAAACGTATTTCAAGTATTGAAAACCTCACAGGAGGCATGAAGAATGCAATCACACTTGACACATTTCTTCTGTGAACAATGAAGCATGCAGTCATAACCCAACTGCTATGTCTGCATCCTAGCAAATACATTGACTTTTACTATGGACCAGATTGCATCTTTGCCACATACCCCATGTCAGAATGAGCAAGCTGAGAAGTGCTTTGATGGTTGCATATGTTGTTATCGTGCAGCCCCAACGAACAGCAGTTTCACGAGAACGAACTCTCAGTCTATTTAAATATATGTGCTACAGCGCAACCTCTTTCTTGTTCAACATATGTCCTATATTGGGCTTTATAGCTCACCGTGATAGTTAAACCTTGTATTTTTTTTACTGCAGAGCATCTTCTATGGAAACAAATGAACCTATGAGAGCTAGAGAGCACTATATCTAAAGGAAGCATCATTTTACTTCTGAGGCAGCACAAAGCTTTAACTTCATTTCTTGGCTTGCTCCAGTCAAGCAGAGATTCCAATAAAGTCTTCGATCAGTGAGAAACCAGAAGCAACAGCCAGAAAAGTAGATGTGGTTAACAGCTGACATCGCTGTTGCTGATCCACAAGCCATTGAATGCTCACTAACAGAATGGTGGAAATAAGGCTGACAGTGCTCTCACGTGGTGAATAATATTGACAGCCTTGCAATGCAATGCAATGCAAGGCTAAGAACAAGCTGTTCTCAACCATCACCATCTAAAATCCAGGCAGGCCAGCTAGCTAATAACAGCTGGAAACAGGGAAAACAAAACAAAACCAGATAAATGAACAAAGACTTCTCAATACTTTTTTGCATACCATCTTATGTGTACCAAGTTAACAATTTTTTTGGGCTATGATACTTCAAAATCTTAAGGGCAATAAAACAGCACTGTTGAAAGAAGAATGTCTTCAGACAGTTTATACAGCATAACTGATACTATTTTTTTTTTTCTTTTGAATAACCATAGGTATTCTTTACATATACATAGTAGCTGTTTGAAAATATTCATCTACATTGTTGCTATATGTCAATGTCAATGTTATGGATTCACTCTCTTTAAGGATACTTGGTCAACACTCTTGAAGCTCAATATATGGGGTTTTTTTGCAAAAGGGGCAGTTGTTTATGTGACACTAATGCCATTGCATAAAAATGCACCACTGCCCCACAGCTGACCTTTCCTGAAGTAATAAATTCTAGGAAGAGAGTTAAGGTTCAACATGTTCCTCAGATCTAAATCCACCTGCCTTATTGACCTTCAGGGCAAACCAAATTACCTGAATTCAGGTTTCTTTCAAAACCAATTTGCTCTAATAGTAGGCACATCTTCTTAGGAAGCTTCTGAGCATTTGTTTTACCAGCAATCAGGTACGTAGAAGCACCAGGGAGTATATGTAAGACACAGAAAGATGAGCTGTAGTGAAGCTCAGGAACAAAGTAAGGGTCTTTTTTCCATTTTATAAAATCAGTGCTGGTTTAAAGGATAATAATGGGATTATATCTCAAACACATATATGCTTATATAAGCATGTGGATACTGTAATCTGGGGTTGTCTAAGACTTTAAGAAATGGTTTCAACAAATTTAGTTTTGTGTGTGTAAATTTGAAATTTGTGCCTCTTAAGTGTCTACACCGGTAAACTTCAGATCTCATATATAGAGGCATCTTGGCCATATTCTTTCAAAACCTCAAATTCATTTCCAAAAATGTTTTCTTCATTTGTTCATTACTAGTAAAGACAATCATTCCATCATAATTTCCCATCAGAGGAGAAATAATATCACATCAGCTACTGTCGTTGTGGCATGCATAAATCCCCTAAGAGTCTTTCAGTCTTTAGACAAAAGTGATATAATTCATAGTGCTTGAACATTTACAGGCCTGTATTTTAAGAAGTGCTATCTTCCTATTGCTTAAATGTCTAAGACACAGATCAGCATACTATTTTGATTAAATTTGCTTTTGCATCACATTTAGTAGCAACTAGCAATCTTGTCTCTCCTTTCTTTCATTTGTTATTTCATCACCTTAAATACTTATCACTGCCTTTTCTTTAATCTTGGTTACTGTTTTCCTTTCCAAGTCACACTTTATAAATTTTGGTTATTACTTCTGTTTGATTTTTAATAAGATGGCAAAGGACTGCCAATATTAATTTCCTCTCTCAATAATTTTAGTACTTGTCTCATTCATACTGCAATTATTTTTGTAAGACTTATGAAAGCTGTTACTATTTTGAGATAACAGTAAATCAGTTTCTGCACATTTTTGGTTTGAGAAGAGGTGGAGCATGACAAGCATCACCCAAAGTCAGTTTTTCTTAGCACAATTGCAAATATAAGCACATGAAACCCAATGCTTGCAAACAGAAAGATTCAGAAAAGATGATCAGCCCTCCTAAGACAGCACTACTGACAAAACTTGAATCGAGGAATTGCCAGTTCCCAGCCCTGTGGACAGTCTATTGAGAGATATTGCCTACTGCAAATGAACGTTGTTTCCCTATACTGATTACAGCAACTTGAGTATGAACAGGCAGGAACTTGCAGATCCTTGAGCTCCCCATATTGTAAAGAAACCACAATGAAATATTGAAGATTAAAAAGTAGGTCAGACTTAATAAATGCATTTTTAAGTAATCCACACTTCAAATTCAGATATGAAATGGATGAAATCCATGGTCTGTTCAGTAACTAGAGATTCACCCTATTGCTTTTATTATGCTAAACTTCTTGTGCACAGAGAAATGGCTTATGCATATTTGCATCAAAAAAGGAAATTAAAGAAGCTGCAAAATTAAAACCTCAATTCTATATAAGAAAACTGCACAGCAAAGGTTGGAGCATGGCCAGATGTAGTAAGAACAGACACTTCTACCTAGCAGATATTATATGTGGAAAAATCATGACCTTGCCTACGAACAGCGGAAATGTCCAGCTTACTCCTTTCTAGCCTTCCTTCCTCAACTGCAAATAAAACACAATTCTTATTACATGCAAAGCAATATCTTTCATTCACTATTAACAGTATTTTTATGGGTAGTATTTTATGACTGAAATATAATGTATAATCAGCTGCTCCACAGATCTTGCTTTATGCTAGAAAGGGCTATAAATTGTAGCAGTTCTCAGTGCTGAATCTGCCTCTGGATGTTGACACTGGAGTTGCTCCACCTTTGCTTCTTATGCCAGATATGAAGCCAAAACATCCTGCTGTTAATGCCAGATATAAAAGAAGCAAAGGCAGTAGAAGGGTGGTAGTACACTCTAACTTGGAAAAGCAAAGGTTTTAAAATATGATTGTGTTCCACATGGCAAAAATATGATCTAATGAGTCTCCACTGCTCTTTCATTTGCCCATATTTACAAAGTCCATGCTCAAGGTATTTTTATACTTAAATAGAAGTGCTTGGCTCTCAGCAGACCTCCCAGGTAGTTCATGTGGGTGTTCTACATCATAGTTAATCCCTTGCTTTTATAAGCAAACAGACACTGCTTCTAAATATGCCTATAGCCTGTGAAACCAGTCGTGCCATTAGGAAAATTCATAGTAACAGCAACCAGAGGAAAAAATGGTCTAGTTGTCTATTACTGACAGCACATCAGAAACTTGGGATATTTCCACAGGCACAGGAGTGCTGATACTCCCTAACAAGTAGCAGAGATCCCTCAGACATCACACTCAACCAAGACATGCACTTTGTCTTCACCTTCACTAAGCTCCTTTCTTATTCTCCTTATTGCTTTCACCTTTATACTGATACATCTCTGCATGTATGTATACACACACATATACATAAGCAAATTCCATTGTACCAAGATCTCTAAGAGTACTGGAATTCAATTTTTGTGTACACTTACATTGAGAGACCTTCACCTCACAGTTTTTTGGACTACTTGCACCCTCTCAGACAGTTCTTCGGCACATACGGTGAGTTAAGCATGGCCCAAGACCCATCCTTAGCAGGGATATGCAGATTACTTGTACTGTGGAAGGTAAAATAGGATGGACTATAGTAATAAAGCAATTATTAGTAGTTCCAGAGAATAAGTCCAAGTACCATTTGGTTTACTAGCAAACAAGTCATATTTGGGCCTCAAAAGGAGCACAACCAATGAGAACTTCAGGAGAAGACACTTAAGCGAGTGTTTTTCATTTTTACAGATGCTATGAGTGTACAAATTTTCCCTATTTCATCACTCCTTTGCTGGAGCTCTAGTCAAGTCTCTATTCATGTCACCAGAACTTTCAACACAGTTGAAAAATGCTCAACCAAGCATCTATCCCCCATAGCAATGAATACTTGCAGATCTAGAGACTTTTTTTCATATTTACAGTATTATTCCACTGAAATTAATGGGATTGGAGTGGAGAGGGGCATTGTATATGTATAATCAATTCAAAGATCATTAACAGCCCATACACTTTCCTTGACTTTAAGGGTACTGCAGCAGTCCCCTCCAGTAAGACACACTACCTCAAGGCATAGTTTTACAGAGTTCTTTAAGATCAACACATAAATTTAGGATTTCCCAAACCCTCATAAGAGGATGCCCAGGTTTTCTCAACAGGGAAATAAACAATCATCTATTTAGGATTTCCAAAGCATTACCTGTGTTTTAAAAACACGAGTTCAAGAATTCTTAGAAAAACTATCCTTTACATATAGACAGCTCAAAAGGCCCCAGAATAAACTGCTACCATAGAGGAAAGGGATTGAAATAGATCAGACCTATACACCTATACACAAGAGCGAGTGGGTAAAGTATTTCCCATGCTAGCAAAGCTTGAAGTGACAACCAACAATTTGCAATATTTGGTGAGTGTGAAGCCTCCATGGTTCCATCAAGACTATTCTGACTAAATCTTTGATAAAATTGAAGACCACAGATTACTGAAAACATTTGAGGGGGAAGCATGTCACAGTTGCAATTTTCACAAAGAAGCCAGTGTTGGAGGTGACGATTTTTTTGCTTTGTCCCTTTTTGTTTAGTGTGAAAGGGTGGAGGCATTGGGAGCAGATCCAATGACCCACTGTGGCTTTTATACCACAGCAACATGCACAGAAAGCATAAGATTCTCTGAGTGCAGTCCTGAGCAGACCTTCCCCCTTTTTGCTGTCTTACTGACGTGGTAGAATGTCCTTGCTGCAGAGAGCCCAGCGGGGGCCAAGGGCAGAGGCAGCTCTGACACTGCAGGTCGCTGCAGGGTGAAGAGTCGTGCCGAGCTCGGAGACCACGACTGTCACTCAAGGAATCATTAGCAATGAAAAGAGGCGGTGAAGCTTGTTGTGTTGTCATCACAGTGTAAGAAGGTTGGCTGCAGCCCAAATTAACTTGCTTAGGGAGTGTGAATCAAAATGACATGCAATCTGAATGTTAATGAAAATTTTCTTGTGCTTTAGACTTTAGATTCCATCCAGAAAGCTGTCATCTGGAAGACATCATCTCTCTCCCTTCCCCTCTCTCTCTTCTTAGCATATATATTCGCAAATAAATATGAAAAGAGAAACTATTTATTTCTCTTAAAACCTGCACTGCTTAGATGGCAGTTTCTAGAGCACTGTATTGTTTCCAGAGATGTCCCTCTGTTGTAGCAGATGAAAAAGGAAAGCAGTAGAGAAAACACCCTGCTTTTCAGGCAAGAGAATTGCAAGGGTTTCACAGGCAAATAAATGTCATAACTCTAAGTGTGGTTGTATAGCAGTGCAGCTGTACTGTCATAGAGTAGGTTCCCATTTATGTTACAAGAGGACTGGACTATTGAGGTGTTATTTGTGGTATTCACCCATGTAAGAATCCATCAGGGAAAATCACATGTTTTTCCAACCAGACAATAGAGCTACTCCAATGTGAAACCAGCCTACAGAGATGGAAATTAAAGGGAAGACTTTAATGTACACAATCATCCATTTCCTCACTAATGTGCAGTCATATGCCTCACCACTTGGCAAGGAGCATAGTTAATTTTAATTAGTATAATTTTTTCTGACAGCTATTAGAGACTCTGGGACTGCTAAATTCAGAGGTCCTCTTCTCTCCCTCATGCACTCAAAAGGCAGCTCAAAATTGAATTTCCTGTCACATGGCGTCCACCACGAACTTGTGTTCCTCACACTACATTTCAAGGAAGCTGCTATACATGTTGCAAAGCAAGTAACATGTCATTAATAACTAAAAAAAGTCTCTTATCAGAGTCAAAAGAAAAAAAGAACTAGCTTGAGAGATTCGAGATCATAAAATGGTGAGCACTACTGGTCCAAATTATAGTTTAGTCAGTAAACTATCCAAATGCCCATTTTCAATCAACAAAAAACAGATTCTGGCTTAAAAGAGAACATGAATACCTGAATCTAGCAAAAGCAGTCTTAGCAAATTCGAAAGATTGCTTCAACACAGAAATGTGACCACAGTGCTATTACTGAGAGAAAATTCAGCATTTGTAAGAGAATTAGGATAAATTGTGTTTTAGAAACACACTATTAATCAAAAAGGATTCAGATTTTAATAAATACCAACACACAAAGAAGTCTTGGTAAACTTTGAAGATTCTGTATTTGGGCTTTTTTCAAGTTACATATTTACCCTTTCAAAAAATTTGGTTGGAGAAATATTTTTTCTGCATTTGAGACAGTAGCACACTCAAGAACAAATGTAAAACAGGCTGAAGTAAATTGGGAGTATTCCAGTTTGGAAAAGATGTCTGTATCGGCTTAAATTTGAGTTTCTGATTCATATTATGCATAGTCAGTGTGTACACTGTTGTATTTTCAAATATTGAACCAAGAACTTGGACTGAAATACAAAAAGATGAGTTAGGTCACTAAATAAAACTTCAAATATGTTCATTCAAAAATTTAAAACTGTGAAGTCCTGAGAGACACTGACATTTTCATAGGTAAGTAAGGTCACCTGGCCTGCCAGACATGCACAGCTGTATATCTCCACTTTTCAAATGGGATAAATCAGACCTTCTCCGAGCAAACCCAAACTTACATAAGAAAGAACTGACTAAAGAGAAAAGGGCATCACATGGACATCAGCAATGAACTGGGTCCGCCAATCTTTGATGAGAGGATACAATTCTGGAGAATAAAATTTCATTGCTCTGCATTCATTTTTTTTACTTAGCAAAAAAGTAGTTTTAACCACTTTCCTCCCTCCATTGTGACATCTTCCCATCCCAGTGCACTTATTTCTAGGAACACATTATAAACCAGAAAAATGAAATGACCCAAATAAAATACAAACGCTTTGGGGAGCCCTTTTGTAACCCACATCATTCACTGAGGCTGTCTCCAGGACAATGTATAACAGATCGATCAGCATAGCAAAAGGAAGCAGCAAACTTTATTACAACTGTGAGGAAAATATCAGAAAGAAATTTGTGAGACAATCAACTTATAAGAAAATATTTTAAAATGCTCTTTATATCATCTAAATGAGAGAGAGCACTATTAAGTGAACCAGACTTTAATAAAATAGTTCTTTCTAGTGATCACAAATTCATACTACTTTAACAGTGTTCTCTCCTTTCTCTGAAATATGTTCTTCGGAGGAAAATGCTTATAGTGTCTATGCTAAGAATATATTTCTTGATAAGTTAGCATTTATTTCCTTCAGGTATCTTAGATCAGCAGTTTTGCAAATTCAGTGGCACTGACCAGGAAAGAATACTACTTGACTATTATTTTTGTAGGACAAACTACTTTCTTGTGGTTCTATACCTCACAATTTATTTCTTCTTACTGTTAAAATATGGTCACTAAATGTTATTTGGGCTCTATTACCAAGGCCACATCATTAGGTAATCTGTACCTCTGGCACCTCTTGTTTGGGGAAGGGAAAGAGTTTTTTCTCTACAGCTAAGGGCAAACACAGTTGAAAGCTTCATGTACGGTTCAGCCTTTTTTGTAGTTCTTGTGCAATGTCTAGATGTAATGATATGAAGCTTAGATGTGATGATCAGATAAATTTGAAATTGTGCCAAATTAGGAAGCAATGTATAAGGAACTGTGACTCAGACTTGCTTGCAGTCACTTAGGCCTAATTACAGCCATTTTACTGATGTGAAAGATAGTCTCATTATAATTTACATGCTTAGAAGCCGGAAGGAGGTGTAACATAGAAGAGATTGGTTACTTAATTTCCATTTTTCTATATCTCCTCAGCATGCTATTTAGACTGAGACTCCTTAACACATGGGTAGAGATGGAGTAAGTGAGACTTAAAGAAGTGAAGAAAATCTAATTTATATCACTTTAAAAGCTGTTTCTAAAGCAGGATCACTGTATTTAACAGATGTATGAAGACTGTGTATAGAAAATGCTACTGTAAAGTTAAATAATTTGTGATGAATGTTGGCAACTTGAATAATTTCTAAGTTAAGAAATACCAGGCTTCTTTCACACATAGGCAACCCGTTTGCTCACTTGTACAGCTATACTGAGCAGAGAAGAGAGGGATCCTGTGGAAAAGATGGTATACAACCACACAGAGAAATTTAATGTATCCAAGATGCACAAAATTTATATCTATATCCTAATCTTCATATTCTTGATTATGGAATGTGAGGTAACAATGTATTGTTAAGATCACACATGAATTTCCCTTTTTTTTTTTATTTTTGTGCTAGGGTAGAAATCTTGACTGTATTAAACCTCATCCCATCCCTGTCATACATTGCTAATATTCTTCTCTCCTGAACATTCAGCTCTGCAAGACAGCTGTGACAGAAGCCTTATTCTAGTGCACTGCCACACAAAGGAGGTTGCTCTTTAAGTGAGAGCAGGAGAGCAGAACATGACCAGATCTCTGTCCTCTGCTTCTCCTCTTGCTCTGTACAGCTAAGTCTATTTCCATCGCCAAAGAAAGCTGAAAAGTCATTACACAGGCCAGACATGTCCATAGATGTCCAAAGCAGAAGGTAAAACAAAGAACAAAAGTAGCTGTTACCTCTCCTTCCCTTTCCTCATGTCTGAAAAATCTTCATCCCTTTATGTTGCCTTAACCAGAAAACTGGAATGAACCCTTATGCCAGAATTTAATAGAGGGAAGTAATTTGCAGGGCATGGAATAGCCCCAAGCAATCCCTATGCCATTTGGTACCTTCCAAGGCTGCTTCTGTACCAGAAATAAAATGGGACACATATTATTCGACTGTCCTGTCACAGTATAGTTTGTATCTCTACAGCAGAGCTATGTCCTCCCCAGAAAATGTGGCACCCTTTGCACTGCCTGGTGAGAAGAAATCTTGGTGTGTACCCTCACCAAAACCCATGTCTAAGCTTGGTCTGGAAGGATGGTAACTGTCACAAGGCAAAACTTTGTGAGGTGACATCCCTGCTAAAAACACAGACAACCACAAAGAAGGGTCAATCTTACTGCTCATTGGCTTGTTTTGTTATTGCTTAGGACAGATTTCATCAAAATGTGTCTGAAGAGGGAAGAAGAGTTGTCTGCTTTTCTCCCTTCTGCCATCTCTCAGCAAATCTTGGGAATTCCCAGTAGCCTGGTGTTGCTGCTCCTACTGCTGCCCTGGCAGTAATATGACCCCAGCCTCTGGATGTTCCTGTATTTAGCCATTATTTCTGCCATTGCCAAAGCATGCCAAGAAGTGCAAACTAAAGTTACAATGATAGACAACTCAACTCAGCAGCATCTCACTAGATAATCACAGCATTAAAAACTCACCCCTTACTTCTTGTTAAGCCTAAGGGGATTTCTTTTGGCAGCAACACCTTGCACCTATAGGACTTTAAATGAAAAGGTAGCATTTATGAAGGAGAACAGTAGGAAACTTAGAAAAACATCTATTTGCATAGTCTACACCTATCTTTGCCAGGTAGTAGACAGATCCTTGACCTATGACAACTGTCAAAGCATCTTAAAATAACAGAGCAATGCAGTAGACGTGAATCAATACCAGTGCATTAGCCAGCACCCTGCTGCTGTAAGAGTCACCTCTCAGGAAAAGTGGATGATATGTCAAATGTTTTGGTTTTGGTTTTCTCCTTTAGGAAATCAGTAGGCAGAAGTACAAAGATTTGACTACTCAGGACTATTGCAGGATATTTTAACTAACATACACTTTTTGCAAGTTCACCACATCTTCTGGAAATCACGTACTATGCAGTGATCACTGCTGCAATCTCAAACACACACTCTTCATGCACAATCATTACAAATATGCCTATACAACATTATTTCACAGTCCATGCAGCGTTAGTGTACAAGAGAATGGGGATCACATACCATATGACCTCATTTTGTGCCACCTCAAGTTTCAGTGCATGAATTTCAGTCAGAGGAAGTGTAAGGCCAGTTTACATTGGAAGGATATGACTCAGTTGCCCATAATTACCAGTTTTTATATCATTGCTGAGACTGTCTTGTCTGCAAAAACTGCTGATGCAGACTACTACAGCACAGGCAAATTTTACATTTGCAGGAAAAACCCAGGGTGGAGTTCGTTAGAGCCTCTGTTTTGCCTGCTGTTTCTGCAGGGAGAATTGTGAGCTGTAACATTTGGACGTTAGCAGGCATATTCAGAAACAAGATGAAGTCCAAAACATGTGTTTTGTTTAAAAGTAGTTCTAAAAAACCTCCCAGAACTTAGTAACAGCTCACTGAGACACCCTGACAGTTTTAGATTTCTTTTCACAAAGGTTTAAGTAAGTACTAAGGGTTCCCTGGGAGACGTTCAATATCCAAACCATTTGCACGCGCTGTCTTAACCGCTTCCTTTTGAGAACACAGTATCTCTGAGGTCCTTGTAATTGTTAATAATTTTTCCAATCTCACTTAAAAGAAGCACCTTTTATTTGTGAAATATACGTTCTTGATTACAAAATTAATCAGATCTGCTATTGAGGGGTTTTTGCAGCTGAGAGGAAGCTGAAGGGGGTTTACCCCTCACATGCCAACAAAAGGAAGCCTGGAAGTTAAAGATACAACCCCTCTGGAAGGTGGCAATCCCCGCTGAAGCACACAAAAAGAAGGGGTAGAGCTCCTCACCCAAAAGAGCTTTCCTCCTGTTGCTGGAATAAAGGCACAAAAAGAAAGAAGAAAAAGAGGGGACTTTCCGTATGTGTTCCACACAAGTTTATTCCAGTGAAATGGCAGGGACGAAGAGCCAAGTTTTTGACAGCGTCCAGGGATTTTATATTGAGTACAGAATAGGCGGGGAGAGGGATCACAGCCAATGGAATTGGGGCAAGTAAGTGGATTGACAGCAAGGGAACCAATGGGAACAATACATAGGAGGGACTTAGGGAAAGATCCAATGGGGTGTCAAGGAACAAAGAACTTTCTAGATCTGATACATATTAAAGAAGGGAAATGAATATACATACTTCATACATAAAACAGGGAGGGGAAAACATTAACCAATTGGGAGAAAACATGCAAAAAGCAGAACAAGGGAATCATGGGTTCCGACCGTGACTGAAGTTACATGCTAAACTTGAGTTGCTGACCGCCACAGCTGGCTGTCTCAGTTCTCTGTGGGAGACATTGGCTGGAGCTACTTGCACTGCCACATGCTGTCAATGCACTTAAGTTAATCTTTGTTGGTTAAAATTTAGCCACTTTTCAAACCCAAAATAAAAAAAACAAATAAGGGGGGGGGGGGGGGAAAGCATTTAAATTTTAATATTATGACATATATTCTTATGACATAGTTCATGGTATGCCTTTTCTCTCTAGTGTTAGTTTCCTTGATAAATATCACACTTCTACTTTAAATTCCCTTCTCTTACTTGGTACCAGTCCTTCACTCAAAATATTGAAAATAAATACGTAAAAATGCTTCAGCTTTTCTTTTGCAAAGCTAATTGAGGGCAGCAAAATTTAATTAATTATATCAGAAAATACAAGAAGCACTGCTTCTTTGGTATTTAGAATCAATGAAATATCACAACTGGATGTTTTGAGGGTCAAAATACACATACATCCACCTCTGCCAACTCATTGCTGATTGTGTGTCTGTGTGACAGTCAAAAATATATATAATATATTCTGCAACTTCTTAAACTTACAAATTTCTGTACTGTTAGAGATTGCCTTCTCCCTTCTTTGCTTAGTTCCAAATGTGGTTCTCAGCCTGATATATATACAACACTGTCATCTGATGTCTTCAAATGTCTTTGCTCTGGATGTTTGGGAGAAGGACCTTCTGAGAGCTAAAGTAAAAGAGGTGTTTAGAGGTGCTGTCAGAACTGGGAGCCATTCAGTAATTAACATTCAACAATTAATTATTTGAAGGCTTTAAAAGAAAGCCTTGAGGTTGCTGAATATATTTTCCCAAAGCCCGTTGGTCTCTTATGTTGGGCTATGCTACATTCTACCTGAAAGGGTAGGAAAAATGAGCCTTTACATCCTCCTGCAATGATGGAATCTCCCATGAGGCAGTGGCTACTGTTGAAAGAAGCACTTTGGAATTCTGCAGGACATCACAGGAGGAGATGGCCAACAGGCAGAATAAGTCTGGGAGAAGGGAGTCTTACACTGGTTGAACAGAGGGACAAGAAAAACTCACAAGAGGCAAATTAACATCCATGCTTACATTCATCTTCATCACCAGCCATAAGTTGCACAAATCTTTTTCTTAGTTGAACAGGTAAGTATACCTAAGTAGCCAAATACTTGGACTGTTATGTCTGGTAAATGTGTCTAGTGTCTGTGTTCCTCCCCTGTACTCTCATCATGCAACCCTTCTTCTCAGTAGAGAAAGTCAAGGCATGTTTTTATTGCCTTTGCAAATTTTCAAGTCAAATATAGCTAAAGAGTTTCAAATATTTTTTATTGGTTATTTTTTTTCTGATGTTTCCCAAATCCAAGGGGAAGCATAATTGATAGTTGTGGGTGTGTGGATTTTTGGTGGTTGTTGTTGTTGGTTTGGTTTTTTACCTTGTATTTTCTTTTGGAAATTTCCACTTGAATACAAAGCTATTTGAAAATTAACAACCAAATTTTTTATTGCCAGTTTTACTTCTTTGACCTCAGTTTTGAAACCACCCAGATTAACTTTGAGCATGTTAGCAGCCTCACTTAAATCCATGACACAAGTCTGTCCAAATGCAAATTTAATTCACTGTCTCTGAAAACCAAACCAGACAAGCAAACAATAAAAAATGATCATGCCTTGTAAAACAGAGTCATAAAGCATAACAACTAGAAATGTTAACAGAGGAGAAAGGGAGAGAACCATTCTAAGAATCTATTCTCCTTGACAAGTGGTATTTATTTAAACAGTCTTCTGATTATTACACAAATATTTTATGCTCTGGTTGTTTTACAAGTGCATTAGCTCTTAGGAGAAGTATAGTACTTTTATTAGTGGTCTATGAGACTGTTATACAAAAACCCGCCTGGGAGGTTTAAATTATATATCCTTAGCTCTACTAATTGTTCTCTAAGGGATTAATTAGAGTAACTTTTTAGCTTTCCAACAAGTTTGTACTCACACTTACACTGAGTTAAGAAAGAGCATGCACAGTGATCACAGAAAAATTCCATTTGTTTCTTTAATATATGTAGACCTGCTGATAAGGGCTCACAATAGATACAGTAAAAATAAATATACATAGAAACATAAGAGTTTTAAAATAACGTATTCACATTTCCATTTGGTTTTGTACTCTGAGTTCTCTGCGCAAAGATAATTATTTATAAATAATATAAGGAAGAAGCTGAATGCAGTTAGAAGTCATTTATGTTTGTGATATGTTCTGTTTATTCAATTAGTTTGCAAAAGCATTTAGCAAAGGTATCTGTTGTTAGTGTCTTTCCCTGGATGTCCAATTGTACTGTGCTTTTAAGACTACCACAGGGTAGGCCAAATTAAAAAATAATTTCTTATCTTTACATGAATGAAGCCATTAGCCAAATTTCAGAAATAATTTGTCAAGATCCAAGTGTTAGGTCTGTATTGGACACTGAAACATCTAATTCATGGTCTGATATTCATACATAAAAATATTTTAGGTGCTGATATAGACTCCTAGCTCAGAGTCCATATTTCCAGAGACGCTTCCTAAAAACACCACCTCTAGAAACATTGTTGACCGCTATACTCCTTTAAAGCATGATGGCAATTTAAAGAGGGAAAGATAATATTAACAAAGAAAAAAGGTGCTAACATTCAGATACCAACAGTAAAACTGTCTGTTGGAAATGGCCCCTGCCTGTGTTAGGTGCTACCCTGTGCCCAATACTAGTTTGGGACTGTGCTGGTCAGCCTGAGCCAGGACAAAGCTTGGGACCATTCAAACAATCAAACAACAAAAATTCTTGAGTTAAATTTTACTCTTATCTATGCTGACTTGGTGAAACACCCTCCAGTCCCCGGCCAACCCACTCTTTTCCATGTTAGTTATGAATATCTCTTTTGGAGATCGTAAACTAACTACTTTTAAGAGTGTTCAAAAGTGAATTTCCAGTTTTGGATCCTCTCTTATTTTCTTTTGCTTACTAGAGAGATGGTAGTCAATGTTTTCATGGGTGAATTTTCTGCCAAACCTAGGATAACAAGGCACCAACTGACAACCTAGCTCCTGCACCTTTGTGAGGAAAGTTCTCACTGTTCCTGGACTTCCTTGTGATCATGGCATCTTGCACTTTGATAGCAATCCAGTGACTTTGAAAACTGAATAGTTTTTTGTTTGCCAAACAAGTATGGCAACAAAGCACAATAGAATGTTGAAGTAAAATTAAGTTAATTCTAAAAACATGTTAGCTAAAAAAAGCAAACTTCAGCATTTCAAAACAGGCAGAAATCAATAACAGAAATTTTCTTTATATCTATCCATATTAAAATTTAATTTTGGGATCTTCTGTATTTTCTTTAAAAAATCTGGTATCCCCTTATTCTTAATCACTATGCATTAGAACTGCTGAATGACCTAGATATAACCTTCAAGGATGGACCACAGCTTGGATAAAGGCACCCTTTATAAATCTCTCCAGTCACTGAGGATCTCACTGAATGTATAAACATACTAGGGGTATTTCTAAAACCTTTAATCTTGAAGCAGTCTGACTCTAGCCTGTTTCCTTTTTTTTTTTTGACAAGGAAAATATAGCTGGGTGGTACTGATGTGAAGGGAGACACCGAGCTGCAAGGCATTCAGTTCATGTAGACTCAACCTACAGAGCAAGGTCAGGTTTATCTTGCAGACTGCGTGTAGCTTGTTCAGAGTTAGTTTACACATTTCCAGGCTTTCTGGTGAGTCAGAGGCCAACTTTTCTGTGAAGACTTTTCTTCATTGAACAGTTTTGTTTATCTAACACTTTAACTCTTACATATATTTTTTTCCTGGAAGGTCTCAGGAGTCTGGTAGCTATGGCTTCAGCAACTTTATAGAGGAACTCATGCATTACAGGAAAGTTTCCCTCTGGTGATCCAAGCACACAGTTTGACCTTAATGAACAGACAGGTTCTAAAACAGGAGGCAAAAGTTGTTTAGATAAGGGCCTTATTCTGTGGAAAGTAATTTCTGTGCAATTTTTCAGTATTCTTTAATAGAGTGACAAAATGTTTATTCCCCTATTAAAATAAATCCAAAACCAAAAAACCAGACACTTTAAACTATTTCCTCAGAGTTAGCAGACACACCAGCTGTCAAATGTGAAGAGTGTGTAACACGCAAGTGCCTAGCCTGGAAAGGCAAGCAAAGCGCCTCTTTAGATTGTGGGATTCTATTTTAATGAAGGGGATTAGAATCCTTTAACATTTACCATACATTTGAATTATGTAGTAAACAGCTACCCACTGGCAAAAATACAAAACCTTGGACAAAGCTTAATCTTATGATTTAGTATAGTACACCCAGTAAACTATTGCAAGTAACTGTGCCACTGCATGGAGGAGCTGCCACAAATGTCAATTTTACACCTGGCAAATTTGGAAACCCTTTTGTATTGTATAAGAGCTTCCACCCATTGGCAGTCAGAGTCATAGTGTTTAATTTTCTTTAATGCAATTGTTTTTTGCCTGCTATGTTTAAGGCAATTTGAATCAATATCCCATGAAAGTCATTTAGAGTCCCTAGCTGTAACCATTGCAGGCAGTATATCATCTAAAGAACAAAATAATTTGGGCTGAATTTCCTACTTTCTCTCACTGGCTGTTTATAATGGTATTCACTTTGATTTGATTTGATTTTTTTAAGAGTAAATAATAATATGTTTAACAATATTTGCATAAAAACAAACGTTTCCTGATCTTCTACTCAACCTTGAATAAAAAAAAAAAAATTCTTTATTGAAAGAACAAGTTTGCTTACTTGTCCTCTTATTACAAGATACAAGGTAATGGTTTAACCCAGTCACAGAACTTCCCAGAATATGACGCATTCTGTATGCAACACCTGTCGCTGCACTTCTACTGCTTCTGGATCTCTCACAAGGAATTCCCCAATACCAATGGTGTCCAGTGAATGGCTTCTCTAAGAAGGAAAGACCGTGGCACCAATCAGCCACCTGGAAGGCCACGTACATTCTAAAAGGGCCTAGGGCAAGGAACAAGCTTAGATCTGTTTTATCCCACAGCCTCATGCAGTTGCAGTGGAGAAGGTGAAAGATGGTCCTCACACAGGAGCCAATCTACTATTCAACAGTTCATAGTAGAGTCATGTCCCTGCCCCACCTCTCTCAAGAGAATAAAGTGTTTTACTCTCCCTTCAGTCTCCTCTCAGAACACAGGTGCTTCCAAATTGGCAGAAGACTCACCAAACACCGGAGTACCTATGTTTTCCTCCAGAGAGAAATTGCAGATCCCCAGGTTGTGCTGCTCCACAATATTGGGAATTCTATGGATACCAAGGGAAATAGGTCAAGATATGACTTGGCATAAAGTGGCAAGATGACATTTCCCCTAGTATCAGAAACTTGCATATTTTCCTTAAAGGAGGGGGTGCCCTACATCGTTCTATTGCAGTGAAGGTTTTGGCTTTGGTTTGAAAATTAAATTTTCAAAAAACATTTTCCAGCAATACAACCCACAGGTAGACAAGAGAAATGTTTGCAGTATCAACCTCCACTGCGGCACATGCGACTTGTTAACTTAAACCAAGCTGGTTTTCTTGACTGACAAGTAAAAATCTCCAACAAAAGTATCCAACCTCCATCAAAATATACAAAATCTATTCAAAAATTCAAGCACTGAAAGATACTTCATATATGTGTTTATTCTAGCTGCTGAGTGGGATGACTGGGCACTAAAGAAAAATTGGTTTATGAGCTGTCCAAGAGAAATGGACACCATTCTTATTCCACTCAAAACTATGAGATGTAAGAATGAATGAAAATACCAATGAAAATGTTCTTTACTCCTTAGACTTTATCAGAAATAGGATTAGAGAAACACAGGCATAGCTTCAACAGGCAGGATTGACCAAAAGAACCTTAGTGAGATGCTCAGAGGAAGAGATATCAACAAGCACTTTAAGAAACTGTTCATCTAAGGTCTTACTCATGCTGGCTTTGTATATGATAGTTCAAATTAATTAGTAACAGGCCAGTTACAAACCCAACCCGCTACACTGGGTTAAAGGATTGAAAATCTTTTATGAATCTTTGGCATAGTTTAAATTACCAATACAGTTTTCATTAAGTAACCCTTAATTATATGATTTTATGATTCCAATCTTCAAATCTAATATTCTATGAATCCTCCAAAATGTATTGTTTAGTCAGGGACCACAAACACAGACAAATAAAATCCCTGAATTATGCAGGACTTTGTGTAAAGGTGTTGTAAATAGTGAGTTGCACTGGAAAGTCTTTAAATTGGCAATCTATTTTACTGCTGGGAAGCAATAAAATTGTTGCATACTTTCTGGTATCTAATCTCTTAATCAATATGAATTCCCAGTAACAAGCAATGAATTCCAACCTAATTGAAACAATTAGCCTAACACTGTTGTCAAGAAAATACACTATTATAAATCATGACATATTAAGTATTAATTTCTTAATCTAATTTGAAGTATGACGGCACACAGCCTCTCCATGATACTTACTGCTGATAATACAAATGTTGGCTGCAAGCCTGCAAAGCGATCAGTGTGAGTTTATATTGGCATGTAGGGTCTGCACATTTACATTACTTTGTAGAATGTAGCGTACAGGGAAAATGGAAATGGAGAAATACTGCAGAACTTGTTTATGGTTGGCTTTCCCCATCTGGAAATCTTTTCTGCAGAACTCAAGATCACCCTTGTAGAACTTAGGAAACAAGGCCCTGATGCATGCAGAAATAACCTTGAAATAACTTGTTACTACAACAAAAATAATTCCTAATTTAGTAACTTAATTGTTTTATTCTTAATTATTGACAATTAAACTCTTAAATTCTGAAGATGGAGCTCTGAAACTAGAAGACTCCAACAGTTTATTATATTCATCCTTTTGTGTTTACACAAAATCATTCCTGTTAGGTGAAAGATAATAAAACATAATAAACCATAATAAAAGACAACTCCCTATGAAAAATGTAGTCTCTAAAAAGCTAATATAAAATAATAAAGATAATAAGAAAGGATGATATTCTCCATAGTATTTTAGAGAAAGGAAAACTGAGAAATCAATTCCAGCAAGATGCCTCTCATTTAGACTAATGCATATATCTTGTCCTCTAAATTCCCTCACAGGAAAACAAAAGATCTAGCCAGTTACCTCATATGTACAGTTCATCTCACCCAGTGGTAAACATCAAAATCAGCTCAGTAAAGTTGTACTATAAAAGTGACAGTTAAGGGAAATACAGTATTGTTAGGTCACATCTAAGTCTCTGGTGTCCACGAGTAAGCTGTATCAACCAAGGAAACCAAAAAACACTTTCCTTCATTAAATTTTTGCTATTCAAAAAATAGATATCTAGTCTTAGCTAATTTTCTTTGTTCTTGCTATAGATAATAAAGACAAGCACATTGAAAAGGTAATCTTGACTCTGTCTTTGAATGAAATTACTTTCAGGAGCTCAAACAATGCTTTTTTGTTTTATATGTCTTAAATTAGATAACCTCACACTCTCAGGCTTACTGAAGCCTGTGCAGAAAAACTACGGCAAATTAGGAAATCAAGCAATGTGGCAAATCTCAGATGACTATTTCACCCAAAACAACACTTTTGTTTTCTGAGTTGTCTCTTTTGATTTGTTGCCTGAACAGTAGTGAAACACATAGAAAGAACCTACCTTGTATTAGGAAGATCTTAAAAATCCTTGACACATAAAAACCTACGTGTATACACCGAGACAATTTTTGGAACATGTAAAATATAGCCAAATCTAGAATGATATTTTATATCATTTAATAATGAACAGAACATTATTGCAGAGAATGGCAAGCAACATTCCCCAAGAACTTCTTCATAAGCTGGCATACATCTCAAAAGGAATTGTATTAAACTCTATATCCCGTCCCTTCTGTGACCAGACAATTTACATTTTACTTTATTTAACAGTCTTACTGTCTATTTTAGGAACCACTTATCTAAAAGTGTAGCAAAAGTAAATGAGACAATTTTTCAGAAAAGTGTAGTAGAATAGAATATTTCAGTTCAAGGGAAGCTACAACAATGTGATGATTGTCCAACTGCCCGACCACTTCTGGGCTGACCAACAGTTAAAAATGTTGCTAAGGGCATTGTCCAAATGCCTCTTAAACACTGACACGTTTGGGGCACCGGTCACCACTCTAGGAAGCCTGTGGTAGTGTTTGACCACCCTTGAGGTAAACAAATGCTTCCTAATATCCAGTCTAAACCTCACTGGCACAGCTTTGAAACAATCCCACGTCCTGTCAATGGATACCAGGGAGAACAGCTCAGTAATCCCTTCTGCACTTCCAGTCCTCAGGAAGATGCAGAGATGCAGATGAGAAGAGTCATCATTTTATGGAAAGACGAAAAGTCAGTCCCACATAACACATCATATCTCACCAAAACATATTTCTGGACCAGTATTTCATAATCACTGCATAAAAAATCATCAGAAAAAAAAAAAATGTTGTAAGAATATGTGAAATGGGATGATTCAGAACAGAGCATTTTGTTTGTTTTTTTTTTGTTTCAAGGCACTTTCCAAATCTCTACAAAGTCATGAATTCTTGAGTTGTATTAGTCAAATGATCCTTTATCCTTAATCTAATTGTACCTTATGTCTTTAGAGGAATGCATACTCAGTCAATGATTCTATATTGCCATTATTACTATTAGACTCTTCCCACTAAATCAATAGCAGCCTAATATGCCTCTAGAGATCACAGCATTTGAAAAAACTTACTTTTGTTCATGAATCATTTGAGATCTATGTAGAGCTTTTATGTCAGTAATGATGAGGTTTGGGACACAAGAAAACAGCCACACGTAATTTTATGAAACAGTAGTCCCTCAAATGAACAGCTTCAAATACAAAGCAGAGGACACGTGAAAAAAGACTTGGCAAAAGTTTGAAAATGTAGAATCCTAAGTGCATTGGAAACCAAGTAAAAAAAAAAAACAGGTATCAGTGTTGATCTAACATGCTAATGGGAGAGATTTTTCAAAGCATCTCTCAGAGCTGGAGCATATTTCTGCTGTAAGTTAATGGGAAATGTGATCCTAAGCCATTTAACTGTCATAAAAATTGTAGACTGTGTCTTAGAGAATTGCAGAATTTCATAATGGTTGAGTTTGGAAGGGTTGTATGAAAGTCATTTGGTCCAACTCCCCTGGTCAAGTAGGATGACCCAAAGCCAGTTACCCGCGGCTGTATTTGTGATATCTCCAGGGATAAAGAGTTCACAGCCTGCTTTAGCAACCTGTACTCCATCATCCTTTGAGTAAAAATGTGTTTCCTGATGTTCAGACAGTCCCTCCTGCATTTCGGTTTGTGCCTGTTGTTCCTGTCACTGGCAACCACCAAAAAGAGCCTCCCTTCAGATATTCACATACATTGCAACCGCCTTTCACGTATTTACACAGATTCATAAGATCCTTCCTGAGTCTTCTCTTCTCTAGGCAGAATGGTCCCAGCTCTCTCAGCCTTCCCTCACATATGTGGTACCCCAGTTCCTTAAGCACCCTTGTGTCCCTTTGTTGAACTCTCTCCTGTACACCCGTGTCTCTCTTGCACAGAGAAGCCCAGAACTGGACACTACTACAAGTGTGGTCTCACCAGTGCTGAATAAAGGCGCAGGATCACCTCCCCTGCAGTCTAATGCAGCCCACGGTACCATTGGCCTTCCTTGCAGCAAGGGCACATCCCTGGCTCATGTTCAACTAGTTATGCACCAGGACCCCAGGCTCCTTTTTGGCCATGCTGCTTTCCAGCTGATCCCCAACATGTAATTCTGTATGGAATTGTTCTTCTCCAGGTACAGAAGATTTTGCACTTCTCTTTGAACTTGGTGGGGTTCCCAATGACCCATTTCTTCAGCCTGTATCTATTAAAAGGAACTTTCTACTATGTTAAATATTTTGCTCCTTGTAACTGAAATTGAACTCATGTTGCTGGATCTTTTTTTGTGAAAGAAAACAAAAATGCATGGTTTTCTTCCCGTCACGGACAAGTACATTTTCATTTCAGTAACTTCCAGTAGAAAACAATTGAAATTGTGAGAAGTGAATAAAAGTGAATTGCCTGTGCAATTTTCAAATTATAACAAAATGTTTTCAGTTTTCAGGAGATGGCAGGCAGAAGCTCTCCCCACACACTCAGCAAAAGTCATGGAAAGGACAATTATAGTTTGTTAACAAACAAACATTAAGACATAAGGTAAAATTATGCTTGAGTGCACGGAATTTATTTTTTCCAATAAAGATTTAGTAATAAAAATGATGAAAGCTTATTAGGTCTTCTCAGTGGAAAAGTGATTTGTATTATTTTATGATATGGTACATATTGCTCTTCAGTAATATGTAGAGCAAACTACTTGAACAGAACAAAAGTGTCACATGAATCAAAATGCAAATAGCCTGCTGGGGGTGTATATAATAATTCCCTAGGGGTTTTGTTGTTGTTATTGCTTTTTTTTTTAGTTTGTTGGGGCTTTTAGTAGAGCAAGTATCCAAATCAAAATAAAACTGCATTAATTTGACACACTTGAACTGGACTGGGACCTCAAGAGGGACCCAAGGGAGAAGAAGGAGCTATTGAAGCTGTTCAAGTCAACAAGCACATCTCTAGATAGTCGAGGTTTTAAATTGCTTTCTTCTTCCTCACTTCATTGGTGCTTATACTAGTGAAAGAAATGGCTTCAACATGTACACTGGTCTGATTAATTTCATGGTACTTATGAATTTGATTCCATTATAAATTGCATTGCAAAGTACTATCTTCAGCTGAGATGAATATCTATACACAAACGTGCATAAATTCAGTGGCACTGACTAGACCTGCAATGCAATAAAACAAAGTATTAATCTTTAGGTTCCTAAAGGGGCATGAAAACAGTTTGTATGCTAGCAGGTAGGAACAGTCAAACTGTGCCACACTAATACAGTTCTTCTTTTGTTCCAGCCAAGATACAGCAATGTAAAATGATAGTAATGGCCTGATCCTTGCATTTCAGGGTACGTAAATTAATGTATTCAAATTAGTGGCTTAGTAGTCTCCCCACCTCCTGTTTTGTTCTAAGCATTCTGAATTCAAACCAGCTAATTGAGATATCAGTGCTAAAGGATGAAGCTAGATTGGCTTGATGGACTTCAAAGTTTCTAAATATGAGAGAAATTTCCAAAAATTAAAGTCTAAGAAAGAGAAACAATATTTTAGGCATCATTTTCACCTCTTCCTTACATAAAAAAGCTACATATAAACTATCAGGTCATATAAAGTTTACCTCAAATCGGAGGCAAATTACATCTGGAAGAATTTATTCCCAAGACACTTCAAAATGTAAAATCACTGAATTTTAAAACACAAATAAATGTGAGGATAGTGGAAATAATGTCATGATGCATTTCATGAGTAAGGAACTTTGTATTAGTTTTCTTCTCTAAGGCATACAACACCCCTTTCATTTATTTATTTAATTTACCAACAGCTGAAAAAGTTAGGAAATCTTAGAATTTCATGTCTTGGAATTGGATTTTGGCATTCAAAGCTTTGCAGCTGCTAATTGCAGTATTTTGTTGCAAGCCTCTTTGCATTCCAAGCCTGTTTCTTTTTCTTGTTGCATCTCATAAATGCTCCCCGAAAATACCACAGAGTGTGTTTCACTGTTGAACTTTCCATGGAAAGAAAAGTGTACCATGAACATCTGAAATTTCCTCATTACAAGGAAGCTCTTTTAGAAGTGAATATGCTATATTAATTTCTAATATCCCTTAAAATAAAGCAAAACCCACAGAAATATTTTTTCTAAATATCCCATCACACTGTATTTGTTTCTATTGTCAAATTTTTGGGTCTTGTGGCTGACAGCCAGAAAAGTTATCTTCCATATTATCATTGCTTTCAATGTCTGAACAAGTACTTTTCTGTTTCTGCTCCTTTTGACTGAGAAGTCCCCATAATTATCTACAATATCATATTAGCATCTTGAAAAAAATTCTTCCCTCCATCTCCTCTTTTCCATGACTTGTAGAGAAGCTGTTAACCTGTTATGCTGGTTAAGCTTAAATATTTGCTTTTCTGTCCATACTATCTGTTATCTCATTTCTCGTATGGCCTGTTCAGAATATATTTCAATATTTGTGCCAATTGATTTCTGAGATATTGTCATTGTACATCATGCAACAGTAACAAAACACACCAGGGAAAAATTCTGGGCAAGTTCCTTTGAAGAATATCTTTTAAAAAACTAATTTTTTTAATTGCATATTTAGAAGAATCTTGCATTCTCTATTGCCACTGTCTGTATTTCACAATGGGAGAACTACTCTGGTTTTCTAGTCTAGCTCTGACATTTGAAACTCTGGAAGAATTCTAACTGTTGGACAGCATTAGTAAAGAATTATTTGTCATTAAAAAAAATCATTTGGGATTGAAAACAAGGAGTTTGGACCTAGGGGACACATTTTGAGGAGCTATTGTTGAGGGGAATCCCTCAAGAGACTGGTAGACAACCATTTCTCCTAATGGAGCCTCAAAGTGTAAAATAATAAAATCTATGACAGGTTGTACTTTACAGAATAATCTGAATAGTATAAAGTAATTTGATTTCCTTCTATTTTTAAATTTTTACAACTATTAAAAAATAATAGGAAAATGAGTTACACTTAAAAGAGTGATACTCAATTTATTTTTAGAATAAAAAATAGGCACCTCTAAGTGTTACAAGATCGACCATATGCATTTTAAATTTATTAGCGAGGAACTGAATGCTTGAAGTACACTCAAAACTGGGGAAAACCTAGAATGCAGTGCCACTAGATTTTATATATGTTCATGCTCGGTCTGGGGAGAATACACCTCTTTGTTCAGTCAGCCAATGTGTGTTGTATTCATTTTCACAAAGAAAAACTCTCAATATTTAAAAAGATAATAAGAGTACTAATGAAATAAGAGGAAAGGGTCAGTATACATTCCTGGTCAGATCAGCTCAGTTTAAGTGAGCCAGAAATTAATTCTGTCAAGTGAGGCAATGTCTCAAGCCTGTGAATAAATCACAGTAAGTTGGTCTGTTACACTGGGTGCACTTAGTTTCTGTTTAAAATTATAATCTCTCATACAACAGGATAATTCAGAAATGCCAATGTTTACCATAAATGACCATCTTAAATGAATTTTAACAAGTGTAGAATTTTATGATGACTGCACCATATTTAAAGCTTTCAATTACAGCAATATTTTCAAAGATTTCATCTTGTTGTTCTGAATATTCACATGGTGTTCATTCTCATAAGATTAATAACTACAATTCACACTTATGAAGCATTCTGTCTTCATGTTTCTCTATGTTGGCCTCTTTGGAAAGGTAGTTTGATGTATGATTCCTTCATACCTTAAAGTGCAAAAATAGTGAGACTACTGAAAGCTGTACAAACATAAGGCTACATAGGCTACAGCATAACATTTTTCTAGGCAAGAAATTAAGAAATTAAGGTTAAGAGAAGTACGTCTAATACACTTCTAAAAGTTCAAATTAAATTTTCAGGACTGAAGCCTTTCTGGTTTTTAGACCTTGACTAAATTTACTTCAGAAACTATGGTCACTCCAGCAAAAACTGTGCAAGATCCTCTACTTCCTGGAACAGTCACATGAGGAAAAGAAAATAAATAAGCTTGAAAACCTGGTACTATCCAGCACAAGTTCTTGCTTAACATTAAGATAATTGATTAAAACACTAGCTTAAATAATCTTCAAAAGGTTCAAGCCTAAGCTAACTCTGTCTGTTAAATGTGCAATTGCCTCTGGTCCTTTTCTTGCTCTTTTAAAATCTAAATCTGAAATTACTTTTCCCTCATCTATGGATAAAGCTACATGTTTTCCTTATGCAAGTGTGATCTTTCATTTTGCTGCTGCTTAACTTCTCATAAAGTCAATGTGAACTTGTGTTCCTGGTTTGTACTGACCAAGCTAACATGATATGGATTTAGCTGTCATTTGCATAATGAGCCTTTAGACCTCTGTTAAGATACCCACTATTACCTCTCTGATTTTTAGCACCTTAATGTATGTAAGAGAGTATTTGTAGGGTTTATTTTACACTGCAAGAAAAATGTGACTTTTCAATCAAAAATTCATATTCAGAAAGTGTTAAAAAGACATAAATATTTTTCCTCCATTATGGAAGGAATGTTTTTGTCAAACAGCCAAACTGGAAGAAAAAAAATGAGGCATTTGTTAGAACTATTCGACCTGTGATTTTTTTTTTCTTCTTATCTAAATACTCCTGGTTTGCTTCCAAGAAAACATATTTTGCCTACTGTGAGGCTTAATTAGTTATAGCTGGCATAGCACTTTGAAGATTTGAAGTATTCTGTCCAGCCTAAGTTACCTCTATCATCTCTCATTTACATGCTGTCTAAACTAAACTAAATAAAATATCATGCTACCTTTTTTTTAAAGGTATTATTCTAGGAATACACATCCTAAATACAATGCAAAATATTTCTGTGGTTTTGCATAGTGGAAAAGTATTATTCCATAGATATACATCCCTTTATTTACCATTCTCAGTCATCAACAGCAGAAACACCAGCCTTTCCACTGAATGCCAAGAAAGCCAATCTGGCATGATTTATTTCTATTGGTAGTGTCATGGTTTAGCATAGTTTTTTGAACCAAACCACTACAGTAGTACTGAACCCAGCTTAAATCACAGCCCTGTACTTGACAGTGCATATACACATTCAGTCCCAATCTGCAAAGCTTGCAATCTAGATAACATAATAAATTGAGAGACATAGGAAGGGAACTGAGGCAGAAGGGTCAGTCAAACAAGAGTACTTGTCCAGTTCAGGTAGCAAGATTTGTTGTAAAACTGAGATTCAACCTACCTAGATTTCTCAGGGTTCAGATCATGTTTTAACAGCAACCCCTTAGGCTGGTACATATCAACCAGTTGGGGAAAGAGGAGCCTGAAGATTTACAGAAAAGTAAGGATGAATACAGCAAATCTAATCCTTGGATGCATCAGTAATATGAATGTGAAAACCACAGTTGTTCATTAGCTCGGGGAAAATTAGCTGGAGTCAAAATTCATGTTAAGACACTTCAGGAAACTGTGAACCTGTTAGTGTGCAGGAAGAAAAGAAGAAAAGTTCAGAAAACATCGATAACTACCCACAATAAAATAATGATAAATGTAAGCTTATTTAATCTAGGAAAAGAGGAGGGAGGTTGTGGTTGTTCAGTCTTGGCTGGCCACCAGGTACTCACCCAGATGCTCTCTCACTCCCCTTCCTCAACAGTATGGGGGAAGAAAATCAGATGAAAAAATTTGTGGGCCAAGATAAGGACAGGGAAATCACTTACCTATTACCATCATGAACAAAACAGATTGAACTTGGAGAAGATAAATTTCATTTATTGCCAATTAAAAATAGCACAGATTAGTAAGAAACAAATCAAAACTAAAGACATAATTCTATGACTCCCACCTCCCCTTGTTCCCAGGCTCGCCTTCACTTCCTTGCTCTTGTATCCTCTATCTGTTCCCTTCCCCAAGCAGCATGGGGGCACAAGGAATGGGAGTTACACTCAGTTCATAACACATTATCTCTGCTCTTCCTTCCTCATATTTTTCCTGATCCAGAGTGGGGTCAGTCTGACATAGGCTCTTTTCACAGGCTGCAGTTCTTCAGGGCAAATCCATGTGCTTCAGTGTGGGGTCCTCCACAAACTACAGAGCAAATGTCTGTTCTGATATGATTATCCATGGGCTGCAGGGGAACAAACTGGTCTTATTCATGATTGTAGTGATTTGGTCCAAGATACTCATTACTGTTTATCTTCTGTGAGATAAGAATTAGGAGAAATGCAAAGCAGGCACCAAACTTGAAAGAATATAAAGAAGTTTATTAACAGACCTAAAAGAAGAAGAAGAAAAAAATTTTACCACATCTTTAGAACACTTCTCCTCCCCCCACCTTCCTCCCTTCTCCCACTGACAATGTAAAAAGACAACCCTTAAGATGTTCAGTCTGTTTACCACTTCCATAATAACCTTGTTCAGTCCATTTAGGAAGAGGAGTCTCTCTTGCCCATGCTATGAACACATTATCACAATGAGACAGCCGCCCACTTCCAAATAACTTTGTTCAGTCCATTTAGGAAGAGGAGTCTCTCTGCTCGCATGTGAGTCCTTTCCCCCAGCTTGCAGCTTTTCCCACAACTGCTTTCGAGGGTCCACTCTTGAAGTTTTTTGGGGTACAATTTTAAGGTTGAGCCGTTCAGAAACAAAAGTTCTCTTCACCCATCTCTGGGAGCATTTCATCTCTAAGAACAGAGGCCCTTCTCCTTCCCTGGGAGCAAGGGTCTTCCTCATCTTTATCTCCAGGACTATCTCTGGGAGCATCTCTAGGGACTGAGGTTTTCTCCTTTCCCGTTTGGAGCAAAAGTCCTCATCGCTTCCATCTCTCCCTGTTCAAACTTCTCATGAAATTACAGCTGCTTCAGCATCTGCCTATCTCAGTGCAGGTGCTTTTGCTTACAAGTTGAAGTGAACACTCCACCCCCCATATCTTCATGAAATTACAACGGGATACTCTGATATATCATAGCTTTACAATAGAATTTCAGCTTTAAGCATCTCCTCTCTCTCTTCCCTCAGGTTTTCAGCTCTTCACAGCACTAAAAGGGTTAATCTCACCTAGGCCTTGCAGCTGGAATGTGGCTTATCAAAGTGGAGGGGTGGGGAGCCGAGCCGCTCCAGCTGCCCACAGCAGGCTGCGGAGGGGGTTCTGCGGGTGGAACAGGGCCCATCGGCTCCAGGATGGCCGTGGCCCGGCCCGGCCTGGCCCGAGCAGGGCCTGGGCCGGGCCCGCTGGCCCCCGCACGGGGCCCGCAGCCACCTGTCCCAGCACTGGAAACGAGACAGAGCCTCTGCCTCAGGGTTTCCTATTCTTAAGTGTGGATCACAGAGGCAGCCACAATTTTAAGTGGCTCAAAGAATTGTCCATATTCAAACTGGCCAGCTGATAAGTTCTGTTAGGTCACAGAGGAAGCTGTAAGCAACCCTTTGAAGGATATCACTTCCGGGACTATGCTTGCTAACCTATTACAATGATCCGTGTGGAATCTCTGGTGCCTAGAGCACATCTTCCCCCTCCTTCTTCCCTTACCTGGGGGTCTAAAGGGCTGGTTTCTCTTACTTTTTTCACTTATTTTCTCACTCTCTTGGTTTAACCCCAGCCAGCAACACATCCCCACACAGCTACTTGCTCACTCCTCCCTGCTGGGATGGGGGAGAGAATTGGAAGACTTAAAGGGAAAAAAACTTGTGGTTTGAGATAAAGACAGTTTAATAGGTAAAGCACCCGTAGCAAGAAAGCAAAACAAGAAATCCATTCACCACTTCCCATTCGCCATGGACAGGCAGGTGTTCAGCCATCACTGGGAAAGCAGGGCTCCATCACATGAAACAGTGACTTGGGAACACAAATGCCATCACTCCAAACATCCCCTTCTTACTTCTCCTTACCCCAAGTTTACATGCTGAGCATGCTATCATATGGTGTGGGATATTCCTTGGGTCAGTTGGGGTCAGCTGTCCTGGCTGTGTTCTCCCCCACTCCATGTGCACCCCCAGCCTCCTCACTGGTGGGGTGGGGTGAGGAGCAGAAAAGGCCTCGATGCTGTGTAAGTGCTCCTCAGCAGTCACAAAAAATCCCTGTGTTATCAACTCTGTTTTCAGCGCAAATCCAAAACACAGCCCTATACAAGTTATTGTGAAGTAAATTAACTTTATTCCAGCTAAAATCATTATGCTTCTCTCTCTCACAACTGCTGCACAGCAATTTTTACCCTTCCTAAAATGTTAAATAGTAATAATATCATATATGTTGTATATATATGCTGTATGCTAATAACAGAGGTACCACCAGCATCACTGATGGGCTAAGCTTTGGGCAGCAGTGGGTCTGTTTTGGAACCAGCTTTAACTGGCTTTGTCTGACATGGACACAGCTTCTGGTCTCTCACAAAAGCAACCCATTAAGTCCTTCTACTACTAAAAATTTGTCACTTAAACCCAACACAGAGGTGAAGTTTTTAATTCTTCAACTTTACTACAATATATGTAATGGAAGTTAGTAAAGAAATAAACATCATCAAGCTCAGGAAATGTCCTGAGCTGAAAATGCATGGAGGCCAGGAAAGCATTAGGGATGAATTACGGGTGCTTGACCCACATCCCGTAACTGCTGCTCTTAGTGAAGGACATCCATGTTCTTCAAGACAGAATACTGGCTAAATGGTCCACTCTAAACCAGAGCATCTCTTCTTAAATCCTTTTATTCAGAATTTTATAAAACCAATCTAACATTTTATTACTTTTCTCTTAAATGTCACAAATAGAATTCAGCAAGATTCACTCACTACAACACTAAAATTTCAGGATTTAAATATATCTCTTCCGTATCAGACTGAGGACTTTTCAAAGTTAAAACTATTACATAAATAGTTACAAAAGGAAGTGCTATTTACTCAAAACAACCAATAAAACCTATTAAAGTGGTGATGCTTCAAGATAAGTACATTAAGCTAAGTATTCTGTGTTCTCGGATAAATGAGTCTTCCCAGTTTCAGAAATTCCACCATTACTGGAACTGGTAAAATCTTGCTGAAGTGTCCTGGAAGGTTAGACTGGTCAGAAATATCATCATTGTACATGCTCTTACAGTTCTTCAAACTGAAATTTTTAAGGAATAGAGCATTTCAAATCTCAGAGGAAAAAACTAAGAAGTTAATGGAAAATATCTTGGATTGAGGAGGACATTTGGGCCTTCTTTGCTGACATTCTTAAAATGAAACACGTTTAAAGCACTCCGAAGTGTGTCCAATGTAAACAGTGGCTAAACCTTCAATCTCTTCCTTGGGTAAGAGAAACCATTATGACGAACAGTCTAATAAAGATATAATGGAACACAAGACACACTTGTACTATGATTATGTGCATTGTGACACAGGCTAAACCCTGAAATTTAACTTATTCTGAACCTTTACTAAAACCCGTAGGGATACACAAGGGAAAAAAAAGAAAAGTAAAAGATTCAATAGTCAGATTTTTCCCATATTTCTTAAAGGGATTTTCTTCTGAAAGGTACTTGCTGGATAAAAGGTAAAATATCTTTCCTTCCTACCCTTCCCAAGTAACAGAATTATCAAAGAGCAGATCAAGTTTCTTATACTGCAGTATTTAGTAACAAATGCCATCGGTATGCAGCCTTTTAGTGCTACTTACCCTTTGCTTACTACCTCTATAATGTAACTGGTCCATAAAGTTATGTTCAGAGATACCCAGGCGTTGGTATCAGGCAGAGTAAGATATTCAGAATTCATAACTGGCATTAGATAAACACTGAAGGATTTAGAAAATGTTTAGCTGATGCTTCACTCTTTTACTGAAAAAGTAACAAAAATAAAACAAATATTTATTTTAACAGAAAAACTCAGGATAATTATTTGTTGGTTATTTAATGGTTATTAAAGAGGTAAACTCAACCCCATAGCAATACACTTTGAAAGATTCTTCTTCCCTTCCTCTTAGTACTTCCTTTTAAAGTGTGGTCATGCTGTTGGCACACAGTCAGCAAATGCCAAGCACCAGAGCTTTAAATTCAGTCAAATCTGAGTTCCACTTTTGCATTCCACACTCACAAAAAGAAGTAGCAAGCTGAAATACACCCACTTTCACATCTTCAAGCTTTACTTATTTATGCTTCCAGGAACACTGCTGGAAGTCTTAAATCATGTTAAAGTTGGTCTCTAAATAGGATTTTCAAACTTCAGAAAAAATGCATAAGCAGTGTAATGCTCTTTCTTCTTATCTTGCATCACCAGTGCTTACACTAATTTCGACAAAATAATCTCTAAAAGGCACATATTTCATAAATTAGCAACACAGTACCTGTTGGAATCCATCCTTCAGATCATCTGGAGGCTTTGCATTAAGAGGAAAAAAAGGAGAACAAAGCAACAACGTAAAAGTTAAATCACTGCCTGAAGCACATAGTGTGATGTGAGCATTGATACCAGACTGTTTTAAATTAAAAGCAATTTAAAGAAGTTCTTTACAAAGTAAATCAGCTAGGCTGCAACGGAACACCATAACAGGCTTTTACCATGTTATTTGCTCCTGTTGCCACACTCTTGAGTAGTGTTTCTCAGGATTTATAGGACTTTCTTGAAGGTCTTCTTAAGAGTTCTGATTTTAGGATTTCTTTGCTTTTCTTCATCACCCCTTGTAAGTTACTGTTGTCATGTCACAGGACCACAATTGTTTATTGTGAAAAGTCACTAATGAACAAATGACCCTGCCGCCCGGGGCACTTACAGCCTCATGTTGAACTCCAGCTATATATATAAAAAAAAAGGTCTTCCCAGGCAATTGATTCACTGGCAGCGTTTGATTTTACCCTGGGAGGCAGGTGACAGCAAGGCAGCTGGGCTCTTACTATTTTACACTCCCTATTACACAAATGAAATAAATCTTCTCTAAATGAATTCACATTTTTCCCCACTTCTAAGTGACTGTTCAGTATTGAACAATCTGTATTCTGTTTGCTTCTGGGATATTGAAACCAAAATCCTCACAATCTTCATAATGAAAAATTTCTAGACCCTCAATTTAGCTTTAAGATAGTGGCAGCATTTGTTGTGCTGTACACTCTACAGACTTTTGAAATGGTCAGGTCCAAAACTTGACTTCTTTAATACTGATCATAGTCTCCTTGTGCTACCCAGATTATCTCATTTTGGAAAACACTCCCACTAACTAGAAATATGGGCAACTCCTACAATATCACTTGTCTTATACTGTGACTACAAACATATCAAGCTGGCCTCATAGGGAATGAAATGAGATTTTAGGGATCAAGCTAGTCTAGAATATGAATGTCTTGAAGAAAAGCTGCAGGACTTCTTCCAAAAAAGAAGTTGAAAAAAAAGTTGCATTAACCTGCCAACTTCCCCAGAAGGAAAAATAACTCCAAACTTAGCCTAAATGACCACAGAAAGAAGAAAAGCAAAGGATTGCAGAATCTGACTGAATTTGTGTTCCGAGATGTGCCAACATAAAACTTGAAATTTTTCTTTTACATTTGAAATTCTCATTCAATTTAGAGTGTACAGTGCCCTTTACTTCATGGTTTAATATACCATAGTGCATGTGATGGTGGTCTTAAGAGCAAAGTCATCTTAAGAAAAGAGCTGAAGTAATGAATAAGCAATGGTCCCAAAGTGTAGGCCTGGTCAAATCAGGATCATTTGAATATTCAAAACTGGTTTTCTTGAAAGACTTGTCTCCTGATTGCCTGTTGTCTCCAGCTCTTTTTTCACTGTATTTCCCTTTGTGCCTAGCCCTGCAACCTGGTCATCTGCCCTCTCTGATCTCTCTTCTCTTCTCTTGTCATAATTTATATCTTTCTAATTCCCTGCCTTCAAATAACTGTGTATTAAAGTGGGTTTCTTGGCATCAATAATCACTTTTCTTTTTTAATCTTGAAGCCTTTTTTCACCTTGCATCTGCCGTCTGTATTTCTGTGGCTTAGTATCATCTATGACTGTTTATCTGTCTCTCTGTGTGACCATCTGAGTCTGATGATCAAGCACAGGGAATGGCTTCTGCACCAGGAACTCTTGAGTAACTTAGGGTTCTTCCATCTGGAGAACAAACAGTTTTAAGTAGGCCATAAAAGAGGGTTTCAAAACTGTGACTGATGTGGGTGGGTTGGGGTTGACCAGTCACAGACTACTCAAAAACGAGGTGTCACCAAATGACACCCCAAGGAGCAAGGCTCATCAAAAGGCCGCAGTCTTTCCTACAACCAGCAGTAGATCTGGAGAACCCTATCAAGTGTGTGTACACTATCTCTTCTGTTCATAGCCACCACTAGAGACAAAATATGGACCTGGTCACAACCAAAACAGTTTTTCGCATGAATATCAACAATGTCAACCACAATGGGGTCATTCTTAAAAGACTAGCAACATAAGAACTTCTCAATAATAATCCTGCTGTGTTCCACAGCTCACAACACAAATGAAAATCAGCTAGTAAAATAAATTTTTAAAAAACCAACCAATTTTTATTTAAATTTCTGCCAAAAAAAAAGAAGTTTGGTTGGAAAATTTGATGTAGTCCTACTCAATAGACTATAGATAAATAAATTAATTAGACAACAAAAATATATTTAGCTGAATTGAAGAAAACACTCTTTCATTGTATATTTTGCAGTTATTTCCATGCCTAAGTCCTTTTTCTGTATTAATCTCACAGCTGGATATTTAGAACTTGTCACCACATTTGAATATGAGGTTGTTTGAACTGACTACAATGTTTAGTATACAATGACAACTTATGACCTTCTGTCATCAGTTCACTTTAATTCAGCTCTTTGAAGTGCTATTATTTTAAAAGATAATGGAAATGTTTGTAATTTCCCCCTTTTATGCACATTGCCTCAATTATGCTACTGTATCATGACAATTCTCATTTAATATAAAGTAATCTAGGCTTGAAAAAGGAAAACATGCAGCTAGCAGGATATTGTGTTACTAGAAACAGACAGGTTGCTCATGTTTTACCCCTTACATTTTGAGGAGGCATCAGCCACAGGAAGCTGTGTTAAGTCTGAGATTATGATAATCAGATAACAGGCAGTATTTCAGTCCCATGTACTCCATTTGCTCTCTCTGAATATCCATCATATCTGCCTAAGACACTCTAAGGGTTAGAGGTATTTGAGAAAATTAGAAAGTCTTGGCTGGATCCTCACTGCACTTTATTCCAAACACAAATGGCCACCAAAATCCTAATTGTTTCTGTAATTTATATTTTTAAAATTAGGCTGAGCCCTAACTTTAGTTTGTACATGCCATTAATATGCCACCTTAATATTTCACATCCAAATACCAAAGCTTTCTGCCTTGATTTATGTTATACAGGAGGCTAACACAAACTCACTGATGAATTTTTACCAAGGTTTCCAGAACTGAAGTGGAAACCCACAGACATTTTTTTACATTTCAGGTTAGTTCCATATCAAGAAACATTTGTATGTTCAATTGAGGATTTCTAAAATCTACTGGAGCCTTTGAAACTGTTCAAAAGCCTGTGACTTTCCCTGATGAACAGGGAAGGATAAAAGGCAATAAGAGTTCTGAAATGAGGACATCCTGTGAAGGGGAGAAAACATGATATGGGATTATTTAAGAAAAGACTATGCATTGCATTGAAGTGTCAGTGAAGTAAAATTAATGTTGCTGAGGCCGCTTTGAATATTCTTATATTTCTCATCATCACAAAGAAATTCCAAGAAAATACAGAAAGAATTGTAGTTATCTCTGTTTGCTATGATACACATATATGTGCATGTGCTCATATATCTGTATTCATGTTTATACAAAAACATCGATTCCATTACATTTATTCCTGCCAGGAAGTACCAATTCATTTTACTTGCACAGATTAAGTTATTTTAAATCAATTGATGGAAGTAATATCTCCTTTTGAACTTCCTGTAAACTTCTCCCTCGTCCTATGCAACCACTAGTCAAGGAAAGCGAAGAACCAGCATTTTCTTTCTTCTTTCAGAAAGAGAGAAAAAACAGCTGGCTGCCTTTACTAGTGGCAGACTAAAAACTCACTCTCCCTCCTCAAGGAACTAAGTTATGTAGTCATGTAACAGCAGTTAGCTCTGCTAACTAAAAATTTGCAGACACTTCTCATTAACCTTTCCTGAGGAACTCAGTTGTTTAGCTATAAATTTTAGTAATTGTTTTGCAATATTCTTTTTTAACTGCATTTCCAAGACAATGAACATTTTAAACACAGACTTACGCTTTCCTCTTTTCATCCTTCCAATCTCTATTTGACCCTTACTGTGGCTCTTGGATGTCTGAGCCCACAGGGTAAGAAAGCTGCCTTGGCTCAGAGGAAGCCACTCTATGAGGGCCAATAGTTGCAGAAGCTGTCCTTCACTTTGTAGGAGCTCAGGCTATCTCCGTTCAAGCTTAAGAACATTTGTAATGTAACTCTCTGTGCATTACATCTTTTCCATTTGATAAGCTGACACATTACAGAAAAGACTTAAACCTCTTAAACCTGAAAGTGACAAATCCATTATCCCAAAGAGAGGGTGCCTAATGGTGTTAGCAAATAACCTAAACTAACAGAAGTTCTGTAGATTCCAAGAAAAGATAGTAAAATATACTTTTTTTCTAGAAATAGAAAAAACATTATTTGACATAACAGATTTTATAAGTCAGATATGTATACAACAGTACAACTGACAGAAACATCACAGAGGATGTATTGCATAATTTTATGGTATCCTAAAATTGTATTTCTAGGAAGAAAAACAATTTAAACTCTTACTGTGCTCACACTGAAATCTGAAATGGCTAATATAACATCAAAAATTATGTACTCTTTCTTCATTCCCAAAAGTTCTTTTAGGACTAGTGACAATCTTTAATGTGGCATTTATGCCATTTACTCCATGTGTGTTCGCGTGTCTCTTCTTCTGACCACATAAATGCGTTTTAATGAAAGAGTCAGAAGAGAAAACCACAGGAGTGATTTATGGTCTATTACTATTAGATGGCTTGAAACTTAAATAAAACTGTCTTGAATCACGCCAGAAATCTAACCCTAAAACAGAAAACTACCCCAGACTTTTCCATCATTAAATTCTTCCACTATTCCACGTGAACAGTTACCCTGCTTTTTCGAAAACTAGTTTGAGGGAGAAAAGATGGAATTTGCTATATGAACCAAAACTGTATCTCTGTTTCACTACCAGAGGAAGAAATACTCTGAATTTTCTTTTTTTGTTGAGTGATTAGTAGAGTAAAACTTAGTCCCTTATAACCATGACTAGACATGAAGTGACAGGCATGGACAGCTTCCCACAAGATGCAAAACTTAAACAGATGGCATATAAAAAGTGAAATTTACAAGTAGTTTTGAAAGACCATGTAGACAAAACAGCAATCTAATATGGAATTGGAAAAAAAAAAGTTGTTGGGTTTTTTTTTGATTAATTAAATCAATCTCACTTTCAAAAAATATTCCTTCATGGTCAACTTTAGTAGGTCAAGGTTAGGATAGTGAAAAAGCGCAAAAAGGATGTAGAAGTCTTCTTGAAGCAAAACACAAAACAAACAAACAAAAAGAAAACCCCAAAAAGTCCTAATCAAAGCAACCAAAAAAAAAAATCCCATTTCTACTACTTTATGATTCTTCTTCATTTAGTCATCCCAGCCATAACCATAAGCAGGCTGTCTTTGGTCACATGTTTGTGCTGGCTCAGTCTTTCTCCAGCTTTTTCTGGTTCCCTTTTCTACTCAAAAGACAAGATTATCCAGCCATTGATCATTCCTGAATTTCCTCTTCCATTAAGTGGCACATGCAGTCCCTGGTGCCCAGAAGGAGATTCTTCTCAGAAGGAAAGCCACATAATTACAGATCCTACCATCCATGCAGTCATGCTGGCTTTCAAAATGGAATTTGAACTTCAGAGAGTATTTTCACAAATGCAGACTGGAACCTCTGGATCTCTTGAATTTGTCAGCTGAGTTCATTAAAAAAAAAAAAAAGAAAAGGCATATAGCAGTGTATAGGGTATATAACAGAGTTTACATATAATTTGTTCACCCAGTGATAAGCATCCAAGTAATTGAATGTTCTGACAGGGTTAAGGTGATATAATATTGTTACAATACTGTGGTCAGTTGACCTTGTATGGCTGTCAGGTGCCCACCAAACTTCTCTATCACTTTTCCCTCTACCTACAAGACAGAGGGGGGAAAAACATGACAAAATATTCATAGGTCAAGATGAGGACAGGGAGATTACTTACCAATTACCATCATGGGCAAAACAGGCTCCACTTGGTGAAATTAAATTTACTATCCATGAATAACAGAGTAGAATAGCAAGAAATAATAACAAACCTAAAAAACATCTCTCCTCTTCTCCTTTCTTCCTGGACTCAAATTCACTGACAACTCTTCCACCTCCTTGTCCCAAGTGGCACAGGGGGACAGGGAGTGAGGGTCTTTGTCAGTTCATCAGACTTTGTCTCTTCTGCTTCTTCCTCCTCAAGAGGACTCCTCACAGTCTTGCCCTGCTTCAACATGAGTGCCTTCCCACAGGAGACAGTCCTCCACGAACTTCTCCAATGTGAGCCCTTCCCACAAGCTGCAGTCCTTCATGTTTTCCATGGGGACCTTCAGGCACAGACTGCACCAGTGTGGGTCCCCTGCAGGGTCACAAGTCTTGCCAGCAAACCTGCTCCAGCATGGGCTCCTCCCTTCATAGGGACAGAGGTCCTACCAGGAGCCTGCTGCAGTGTGGGCTTCCCAGGGGGTCACAGCCTCCTTCAGGCATCCACCTGCTCCAGCATGGATGCTTCATGGGCCTAGGTGGATCTCTGCTCCCGCATGGACCTCCATGGGCTGCAGGGGCACACTTGCCTCACCATGGGCTGCACCACGGGCTGCCAGGGAATCTCATCCCCAGCACCTGAAGTGCCTCCTCCCCCTCCTTCTCCAGTGACCCTAGTGTCTGCAGGGCCATTTCTTTTACATATTCTCACTCCTTTCCCAGCTGCTGCCGTGCAGTGGATCTTACCTTATCTTAAATATATTATCCCAGAGGCACTCCCACTGTTTCTGCCTGGCTCAGCTTTGGCCTGATGTACCCAGTAGCAAGTCCCTCTTGAAGCCAGCTGGCACTGACTTTGTCGCACATGGGGGCAGTTTCTGGTGTCTTCTCGCAGAGTCATCCCTGCAAAATGCCCCCTAAAACCTTGTGTAGTGGTTTGGTCCAAAATACTCATTACTGTTTATCTGCTGTGAGATAAGAATTAGGAGAAATGCAAAGCAGGCACCAAACTTGAAAGAATATAAAGAAGTTTATTAACAGACCTAAAAGAAGGGAAAAAAAAAAATTATACCACCTTCAGAGCTCTCCTCCTCCCCCCACCTTCCTCCCTTCTCCCACTGACAATGTAAAAAGACAACCCTTAAGATGTTCAGTCTGTTTACCACTTCCATAATTACCTTGTTCAGTCCATTTAGAAAGAGAATTCTCTTCTTGCTCATGCTATGAAAACATTATCACAATGAGACAGCCGCCCACTTCCAAATATTGTTCAGTCCATTTAGGAAGAGGAGTCTCTCTGCCTGCATGTGAGTCCCTTCCCCCGACTTGCAGCTTTTCCCGCAACTGCTTTCGAGGGTCCACTCTTGAAGTTTTTTGGGGTACAATTTTAAGGTTGAGCCATTCAGAAACAAAAACAGAGGCCCTTCTCCTTCCCTGGGAGCAAAGGGTCTTCATCATCTTCATCGTTAGGACTATCTCTGGGAGCATCTCTAGGGACTGAGGTTTTCTCCTTTCCCGTTTGGAGCAAAAGTCCTCATCGCTTCCATCTCTCCCTGTTCAAACTTCTCATGAAATTACAGCTGCTTCAGCATCTGCCTATCTCAGTGCAGGTGCTTTTGCTTACAAGTTGAAGTGAACACTCCACCCCCCATATCTTCATGAAATTACAACGGGTACTCTGATATATCATAGCTTCACAACAGACTTTCAGCTTTAAGCATCTCCTCTCTCTCTTCCCTCAGGTTTTCAGCTCTTCACAGCAATAAAAGGGTTAATCTCACCTTGGCCTTGCAGCTTTGCAGCTGGAATGTTGAATTTTTCTTATCGCAGTGGAGGGGGTGGGAGACCCAAGCCGCTCCGGCTGCCCATGGCAAGGCAGTGGGGGGGGTTCCATGGCTGGAACAGGTCCATTGGCTCCAGGATGGCTGTGGCCTGGCCCCCACTCGGGGCCCGCAGCCACCTGTCCCAGCACCGGAAACGAGCGAGAGCTTGGAGGGGGGTTTGTCTATTCTTAAATGTGGATCACAGAGGTGGTCACAACTTTAAGTGGCTTAAAGAATTGTCCATATTCAAACTGGCCAGCTGATAGGTTCTATCAGGTCCCAGAGGAAGCTGTAAGCACCCCTTAGCAAGGACATCCCTTCCGGGACTATGCTTGCTAACCTATGACACCTTGCCACATAAAGCCAATACAAATGCAAATGTAAATGTATTGTATTGCTGATGTAATCCACTTCAAGGTTTTCTGAAGAGTAATACCTGCATATCATCTCAATTATATTATATTGCACCACCACATGCATGAAGCATGCAAAGATAATACAAAGTCAGCATTTTTCATCCCATTACTTCATTTGGCTTTCACATAAATGATTTGGCTGCATCACAGGGCTACAGAATAACACTGAATCGATGTGCATCTAGGTCAGTGGAAAGACGTCTATTGATCACAATGGCCTATGCACAAGAAATTGAGTGAACTTACGTAACTTCACAAAGGTTTTAGAATTAAAAAAACCCTCAAAATCATAGAAGTTATTATTTCTTCAATTATTTTTCAGCGACCTCATTCTCTTATTAGTAATATTTACTTAAATAATTAGTCTAATGAATTTTAACATTCTCTAATTATTTGAAAAACACATGCTTCAAATAGATCACATGCATGGCCATGGAGGCCAATGCAGAAAAACATTTTATTTCATATGTACAGTATAAACTGTCATAATATTTGTGTAAAAAGAAAATGTTTTCGTGAGCTTTTAGTAATGGAAAGATTTTGATAACAACAACAAATCTGGGCAAGTGAAGTTAGGAATGTGAACTCTGGAAAAAATTCTAGACATATCATGTATGTTGCTATTTTATATATGTTGCTCTGTTAATGAAATGGCAAGTAGCCTTGATGAGTCAGGCCTTTGGGGCCAATATGGTGACAATCAAATATCCCAGAATTGAAGATGGTCTATTGCATTTGCTGAGTACTGTTGTTCCTTCTTTTTTTTTTTCTTTTTCTTTTTTTAATTTTTATTTTTTGTGTTCAAAGGATATGCTCTGCAATACCTCATGAAAGAATTACTAATGACAAGACAGTAATTATAGTTTAAGCACTAACCTCTAGGGTTTCCATAGTATCCACTTCTATTTATATAAAAGTTATTCCACCACAGGAAAAGGATAATGTGGCTTTCCAGCATAAAGGCAGCATTAAAAAGTCTTACATACTCTAAAACAGATACATCCAGGAAAGCCATTCAAATATGCCACCTGGTAAATGTTTGACCACTTCACATCTAAGCCACAATATACTATCAAGTAAAAGATGTTTTTCTATTTTAAGATGTCCAGAGAGAAGTTAGTGCTTTTGAGAGTGCTTCCCATCTTAGAGTTTGCTTGAAGATGAAGTTCTAACTTACATGGAAATTGAGAGATTTAGACTACAAGTAGAATTCCATTTCATGGGACATGCAGTTATTTCAAACTTTGCTTTCATTCTGGTGCAATAGGAATCATCAAGTATCACTTTCTACACAGAAGATATGTCTCAAAGTGGATTTTGATACACATTTTAGAAACAATAAAAGAAAAAAAAATTAACATTTTCATAGTATTCCATGTCTCATTTTATTTCTGTTTCTGAAAAGAAAGTGTCACTGAAATATACATATGTCAGCAGACAGTTTTATTTCAGTCTCATCAGGAAAACCTTTCTAGATAGCTCTGGAAATGACAGTCTAGCTTTGGAAGGATATTAGATTTAATAGACTGATATTATTTTGTTTTGGTTTTCACAATCTTTTGTTCTACTGCTGCTCAGCAGCCCACTCATTTCTATAAAAGTTAATTATATGTTGATTAATTTGATGTTTGTTTACTTATTGCTATATTCATGGCCTCCCAAATATGTGCATAGAATTCCCAAGCAAAACTTTAATTCTAATTTTACTTTTCCATGGCTTCCCTGGAAACCAGGTCAATTATAGACATTTTGGTAGAAAATTTACAGGATTCAGCAGATGTTAATGTATATGAATCCAACTTGAAAAACAAAGGAGTCCACAGATCCAGGGTAAATTAGGGGTTTGATTAACAACTCATCAAAGTTAATTAAATGACAATTAATTGTCATTGACTTCAATAAGCTTTAGATCAGTTGTTAGTCAACATATTTGATACTTCTACAGCAGATGGAATGTGTTCCTTTTTTATTTCTTTGAATCTGTACTTTAGTAAGTGAGGTATTTCTTTAAGGGTTTTATTGGGTGTTAGGGTTCCCAAGGATCAAGGACAAGATTACTGTCTCTTAGCAGTATCTATGACACCAGTATTTTGAATTATGTCCATGGCAGTAGTTAATATTTTCTCCAAAATAAATAGATTTTTTTCATTTTAATAATGCCAGAAGTGGCATATTATTGCCCTTCAGAAGTTATTTCTTATGTATATATATGCGTATATATATGCACATATATGATATATTTGTGTGCAATGTATATCTTTCAAATGCACACAAACCATATATATATATATGAGTTATAAGCAAAGTTCTCTATGAGAAAAAAAAATATTTGTTTGTATTTAAACTCAAATTATACAATAATTTTCCTAAATGTATTTCATTATTTTATTGAATACTTGAACAGTTTAAAATTCCTGGTATTTCCTTTCTGTTTACGGTTGATACAGCAATAATTTTATCTTCTAGAATTTTATTATATATTACTACATATTATGTCTTTATAGTCACAGACAAATCATCTACATATCCCATTTTCCTTTAACTCAACTAAACCATAGACTTTTTTTTGTCCTTTAGTAGTTTAAGTAAAAATTATTCCTTTTCAAAAATAGTATCTGTTAAGTTAATGTATAGAAAATGCAATTTTTACTTGAGTTCCAGTTTTGAAACCTAAAGATTGCCTTGGACACATGAATCTCCATAGCCTAAAGAAAGACTTCAGGAATACCAATAAAATGTGATTATCAGTTTAAATCTTCAGTGTGTCTACCTTGTGTTAAAAAAACTCCTTAAAGATTGCATAAAATCAATCATTGGGCTTTTGTTCTCTCTCTCTAAGTGCTAAGTGTATGAAAACTCCAAATTTTTAAAACCATCAAGGCCTATATAATGGGACACTTGACAAAGAACAAGCTTATGTTGTGTCAAAGCTACCTCAGCATAGCTGCTTCTCATGAAGCAGAGTTTGGGGGATGCTGGTACAGAAAGCAGAGTTTCTTTAACTTTCCCTCTTGCAAAAACAGGTTTTAACTTTATCAATACATGCAAACATTTTTGTCTTAAAACTCCTTTTGTCTCTCCTTAGATTTCCCACCTAGGTAAGAGCAGTGGGCAATATTCATTGTTATTCCCACATCAGAACAGTATAGAAAGACAGTTTAAGAAGGTTAATTCCTCTTACTACCTGGAAGAAAAGAACATTACCTCAGCACCTCTCCCAACTGAGCTTTGTTGATCACTGCTACCAATCTAGTAAAATCTATTGCTAAAGCTAAAGAAATAACCCATGTTCATATAGGAAATTGAGTCTGTGGTAGCCAGGAAGTTTTTGCACTTGAGGCTCATTCATATACTAATCACACTAGTACAATACTTAGAAGAAAACTATTGGTTGTGTTGGGTGCCATTTTATTGTTGCTAGTTTGTTTGGTGGGGTTTTTTTACAAAACATTTGATTTCAGTCTTGATTTATGTTGGACCCTTTGGTGAAAAAGATAAAGGGAGGGAATACAGCATGTAATATCATTTGAAACCAAAGGCTCTGTATTTCTGTTTGGTGTTGCAGAGCCTAGTATACACAGCACTAGAGCAAGAGCTGTAAGAACTACATTATAAAACAGTACAGTTCCAGAGTAAAACAATGTGACATTGTCAAATACTAGGAATAAGGGTCCCTCTTCCTTAAAATATTATGGGAATTCAAAAGGGAAATAAAAGCTCTCCTGAGGGTTAGGCAAGTGTCTTACTTAGGAAAGGACTTATATTTCATCCCCTCTTATATAATTTGCTGCTTGTACAACCACCACTGTCCTTGCAAAACTGTCAGTCTGTGGCCATGCAGTTAAAAGTCATTGCCATAATGCATCCACAAGCAGAAGAGAGCTGTCTGCGCCAGTTTCAGAAAGCAGTCATGGGCACAACACACCCAGTGTGCCTGCATATCATATGGTTTCCCTCAGAGTCCCTGAAGTCTGCATGTGAAAAACTGATGCAAGCTGTTGCCTGTGCAGATACTGGACATGCTCAGATATAAGGAGTCCTTTGTTTTCTAATGGGTCTTCTCCAGCTGCTTGTGGTTATAGAAACCACAAACACAACTTGCCTAGTCTTGAGCTCAGCCTGGGCATAAATCTCTAGATGAAAATTACAGTTAGCAAGAGAAACTCTGATCTGTACTATGGAGTAGTAGACTGGAGACAAGGAGTACAATTCTCCCATTTTCAACAGCTGTCTTTGGTAATGGAGAGGCCTTAAAAGAAGCAGTTTGACCCCAGAAGAGGAAATCAGGGGAGGCGAAAATACCAGGAAATGGATGAAACTGCTGTAAGCAAAAGGAGAGGATGCCATCAGTTACAAAAGTCACAGGGACTTCTCTGAGGCAGTCCAAAAACTGAAAAACAGAAAAGTATTTAGTCACTTTCCTTTTCTGACCACACAAAACTTGTACAAAATTTGACCCTTGCTCTGCTGGAAACATCAACAATCTATTTGCAATATAAGCAAAATAATGCTTGCTGGCTTTCTAAAAATGCAAGCTGTAGCTGTGCTCTGCAAGGCAGGTGGAATGCATACAGTCAAGGAAAGGGGACTACTTAGATTCCTGCCAATGCCTCAAATCACATCATCTCAACAAGCACCGACGAGTTATGGTTCTGCAGTAATTCTCAGTTTGTCATGAGAGATTCAGTGTACAACAGGAGTGAATTCACTACCCTGAGACCTGGTTTTAGCAGCTTCAAGTGATACATGTACTAAATATTCGTATATAGCAATGATGAGTTTTTGCATCTTTGTGCAAGGGTATTTTTAAGCTCTGGACCTTTGACCTACACTCAGGCTCCCATTCCCAATACTAAATGCAAGGATGAATTGGAACAAATTTCCTTCCAAAATTTAATTTTCTGAAGCCCTTACATTATTGTTCTTCACACACATGGAGTTTCAGCCTGATGCACCAGAAATGATAAGCAATGTCAGCTGCAAATGAGATTCTCAAACACAATAAATTCCCTCTTCAATAAATGAAGTTTCTAATTTTTATTCCTGAAATTCATGTTTCTTGCCTCCCAAAATGATTTTCTAACATGCCTCAAAAGAAATTTCTAAATCTTACAAAAATTACAACAATTTCTTTCCCTTGTCCTTACCACTCAAGTTTAGGCCAAAATAAATTAATCATAGGTGTAGAATGAAGGTTCAGGAGTGTCAGATTGAGAAACTCCACCTTTTAAGATCAAAATTACACATTTAGAAATTAGAATGTGTCACAAGCTGGCACTTAGGAGAAATAAACATTATTAAAATACAAAAATCAAATATTTCCTCTCCAGCAATTTTTTACTTCATTCAAATTTTATATTTCTTTGAAAAATGCTGGAAAAGTTTTCCTTGTGTCTAGTATTCAACAATAGTTATGCATATATCTGTGTGCATATTGCCAGCCAGGGAGTTTTAAGAGAATGTTTCTTACTAAACATGGTCATATTAATGTCCCTATGACTTCCCTCACTACAGTCATGTTTCAAATTTCCTTTCCAACCAGTTTCAAATAATTTTCTGTAGTATGCAGAAACCATGCTCAGTGATAATCATGTATTGCCTATTCTTCACATAGGTTTATGAAATACAGGTTCTAGGGAACTGCAGTTTTAAAGGAGTCATATACTGTGGCATCTTACATGTCAAACTATTCACGGAGTAGCATGGTCTTATCACAGTAGGGGCACTGCATGATTACCTGGAATTCTGGGGTGGTTTTATCTGTTTGAAGGCACTGTTCTCAAGGCACCAGAGTTTTAAACAATAGTTTTCACTTATTTTAATATAATACTTTCTCAACCAGTAAATTTTACAGCCACTGACAGAAGCAGCACGTAGAATTGTGTGTGTGTGTGAGTATTCAACACTGATTAATGCATCCCTATCTGCAGAGCATGCTTCAGATACTGTTTGTCTCACAGTAAATTGCAGAAAAATCACCATAATCCACTGCTCTCAACCACTGGGAAAAAGATCCTGAAAGTAAGGAAGATGCATGAATTTAAAAAAGGCATTTACAACACATTCACAAGAATAGGAATGATATATATATGCCAAGGTTTACTAATGACTGTGTCTTTTATGGAGAGGTTGTTATTAGCTAGATAAATCATCTGCATTCCATTTTATCAGGCTTTCAAATGCAATTGATATCATCCATCTAGACCACACAGGTCTATACTTCAGGTAAAAATCAAAACAAAGCTGTGTGGTCTAGTTTGTTAGCACTGTAAAGACAACTTATTGTTAAGCTTAAGATAAGCCTCTGCATTTAAATCTATTTATAGCAACCTTCAATAAGTATGCCTGGATTCTTTTTTACTTTCCAGGTCAAAGTCACAAAGGCTGTCACAGGAAGGTGTAAATTACACTCCTTTGGTACAGCAAATCCCTTTGCATAAGGGATGGAGTACATTTCAACTCAAAACAGTGAGCTATTTCACTGCTACTTTCTCTCAGGATTTCTACTACAGAACAGAAGAGTGGGCAATTTAATTTTGATAAAGCTGTCAGTGGAAGTCATTGAAGAATCACAGACCTTGACCACCCCACTTTTATGTCAGAATTGCCTACTTTTAAAAGCTTATACTAGCCCTTCATGCCAGGTAACAAAGAGAACTATAAAAAGAGATTGCATCTTGTTTGGGATCTCATTCCCTCTAAGAAAGGCAGTTAAAATAGCTTTCATTTGCTTTCCATGGAAGAGAATCAGTAAAGTGAGAAGAGCACTGTATGAATCCACCCATTTAACAACTCTCATGGAACCAATCTGCAAATGTAGAAATAAAAAACCCTAATAATTAAAACACCTATGTCTGAGGGCCTATCAAGGTGTAATAGTCTAGGTATCCACAACAATGTAAATTTATTTTCTGCCCTGTCCCATTAGTCCTTGATATACTATTCCCTACCCATACACACTTGCTCTCTGTGGCACTTCCCCAGTACAGACAACAGAACAACAGAAAGAATCAGGCTTCACAATACTTCAAAAACTCAAAATAACTCAATCTATCTTGTTAAAACAGAAAAAGCTACCTCAAACTGAGAGATACTCAAGACTTCTAAAATGATTATTTGGAAAAGGAGAAGAAGGTACCCAGTTGCAGTTCCATCCCTCAGAGCCTTTTAATAAAACAAGACATTTGTGGCTGTTTCCATGTGCATACTGGTGTGCTTCAGACAGCCTGGGCAGACGACCAAACTCAGTTTGCAATCCTTCTTACACAATTACAACTGGTCAAGGGGGTTGACTTATGTCTTCTATTTATAACTTATGCCCCATGGCTTCTTGTTAGAGAGCAGGCTGTGCTGAGAGCCGCGTGATTGATAGTGAGTTAATGATTCCATTGTCTGCAGTAATGCAGAAAGTACAATTCTCATGCATCAAACTGAACAGGAGCTTTATCACCAAGGCTCTGTGCTTTAAAGTGGTGGTGTCACTAACACTCCTGAAAGGAACAGCAACCAGGACCGGAGGCACTAGCAGGAGTCTTTGATATCCATGTTATTAATACTTCTGTTAACTCCTCAGGGTACAAAAGTTGTAGAAGAGGACTCATCAGAACTGTTATGATGAACACATTAGGATAAACAGAAGAAGGTCAATTTTTCGCCTTGCCTAAGGTAATATCTTGGAGTTTTTTGTTCTGCACTGCAATTAAGGGCTTGCAATCAGTTACTTAATTGTTACAACTTTTTTAACTGCCTTTATTCAATGCAAGCATTGTGTTATTTCCCCCTACTTTACCAGCCATACAACACTATACTTCATGATGCTCACCCTCACTAATGTGACTGGCAGTGCACACACCACCGAGTGGCTTAAAATTCAGACGTGTCTATGGAAGACAGGGAGCACCCATCACTTTTCTTAGACAAATTTCACTTCTGTCTTTAATAAGTGAGGAACCTTAATTTCACTTGTCACCATTCTGCATCCCCCTTCAAAACTATTGACAAACCACAGGTCTGGATTCTGCACTGTGTGTCAGGTACAGATGATGATCTGGAAACTGTTGTGTTGGCTTTCACCTGTCTGCAGTCATTTCTTCACATGATATGGAGCAATATTACAGCCACTCACATCGGATCTGAAGTAATGCCTCCAAGCGTCTGGAAGTGTCACTAGCTGTAACCTCAGAGGTTTAGAACTGCACATCTGTCCTGCTGAGGTATGATTTGATGAAAAGGGCAAAAAGCCTCAGTATCCTGCATTTTATTGCTCTGTGCTGAGACCTGGGATTCACAGAAAATTTATTAGAAAATACATAGATTTGTGTAGATATGTGTTTTTTGAATATTTAACTGAATATTTAACTCAATATTTAACTTCAATAAGACGAAAAACTTACTACAGCCCTATCTGTGACTAGGATTTAAGTTCCAGTACTTGTTTCATATTTTTGACCAAAATAATGTCAGTAAACTACTGTACACCAGAGTCTTGCTCAAAGTGATGTTCCGTGTTACTACCTTCTCCCTTAAAAAAAAAAAAAGGCTAAAGAAAAATATTTTGCCCAGGAATTTTTTTGACAGAAATATATTGCCCAGTGCAGTGTAGTGTTGGATTTGCATGACATTTCCTGTGTGCACACTGAACTCCTGTGACCTCAGACACAGAAGAGGTGTTAGATACAGCCTGCATTCCCCACAGAAATTTCTAAATCTTTCAATCTCTGCCCAGAAACAAGTTTGAGACAGGCAAACAAGGCATGTTCAGGAAAATCTAAATGGATGATTCTCCTAAGAAATATCAGCATCACAGTTTATATTTCACTTTTATTTACCCATCAGAATTTTACATACAATTTTATCTCCCACTGTGAAGAAAGGCAGTCCTGAAATTATTCTATGGACAACATAATGTGCAATTGTGTGGGACACAATAAAAGCTGATCCTAAGCCCTCAGTGTTGACATTACCGGCACAGACCCATGATGAAAAATAGAATTTTTTGGCACTAATATTGCAACATTTCATGCAAAGCTGGATTGAAGTTATGGCTGAATAAAAAGCACAGGATGGGATCATACCTAGGTCCTAGTGTGTTCATGGTGCTGATTTTCTTAAAATCATGCACCTCCATAGAAGATGCTGACACAGAGTCCCACAGACAGAGCATTACACTGAACTGGCAACAGAGCAAATAGGGTAAATGTGAACTAAACATAATGACAGTGGTTGTGCTTTTCATAAAGATGTAAATGACAACACGTCACAGAGGAAGAAAAAAGAAACTGCTCCAGTTACAATTTTTTCAGTCAACACCAGTGGAAGAAAATCAAGCCCATATTATATACCCTTGTTAAGCCCTTTATTACCAACGTTTGTGGTGGCAAAGAAGGAAACCTCAACTTCCTCCCAGAAAGGAAGTAATGAGTATATCAGTCAAAAGAAGAACTTGCAAAGGACGAAAATAGATGACTAGGAGTAAAATAAACCCTGCTAATGTTTTGTTCTACAAACTTCCTAACTCCTTCCTAAGTATTATTCCTCTTTATAGCTCTACCTATCATGTCTGAAATGTTGACTAGATTCTTCCATTTTCTAAAGATTATTTCATTATATCCATTGACTAAAGAAAAAGTGTATCTGGAAAAAGTCTTAGATTTATTTGAAGCACGCATAATTTTGTTGGAGTTCAAAATTTGGAATGCTTTCTTGGAATAAACACTGATTTTTTTGGTTGAACTTCTATAATTTATAAGGTTTGGATTGATAACTCATGGAGATAGAAGCAAGACCATAGAAAAATGTTACAAGAGGTCTCTCTTCAGAACAGTTTACCCTGATTTAAAAGTTTCTTTTACCATGCTCTTACAATGAATTAAAAAGGAATTTTAGAATGTGGAAGCTTTTAGTTCATGTTCAGTGTTAACATTAAAACCATTACATTCCCAGAGCAACAGTATTGCCTTTTACTAATTTGATCATCTGCTGCTGCTTTAGGATGATATGTAGATATGTGTACATTGACATCTCACTTTGCTCCATCATACGTTAACAAGAACTGTGAGGAAGGTGAGACACACAGTTCTGGTCTAGCATTTCTGTAGCTCCCAAATAAAGTAAATAAAGCAGTAAAAGACTTTCCCTCCATTCACATAAGCTTGTTTTTAAGAGCTGGAATAGAGATTTGCCTCTTGGCAGTGCTAGTAGTGTTAGGACATCACCTTAGGATAACAATTTTAATTGTACAACCATAACCTTTCACCCCAATTATGTTCAGTCTGTGTTTATTTATTACTGAAGCCTGATGCACTTTGGTACTGGGCTTTTTATTTTGCCTTGGCTTTTTCCCTAAGAAAATATGTAATGCCCCACACACAGAATCATTAAAGGTCCCTTGATTAAGGTTCTTTTTCTTTGACAAGTCTAAATACAATTAAAGTGCAACAAAGTCCTGAGAAAACTATTTCTTATTCCACTTTTATTTGTTCATCACGGTTTTCTTCTCCTTTGGCTTTTTAATGTCACTTCCCACTTTCCCTCCCTTCTGTGAGAAAAAGCAGCCCAAAAATAATTCTATGAAGACCATCAGCTTGCTGAGTAACAGTGATTTTATGTGGTATCACATGACAAACATAAGACAGAATGAGATGGATATAGTGTGTGACTTAAAGTAGTGCATATTAATTACAGATTTAAACCAAAACAAAGCAATTTTTCCCAAAACACTTAGTATCTTCACCTATTCACTAAGCCTAAACTTGATTGCTCATGTCCACTACCGTGACTGACTGCACTGACTTTAATTATGCTTACCTCAGTATAATTGCTGACTGTTTATTTTCCTGAGTTACAGGAAGGCAGTGCATGAACTCAGAATAAGAGAACATTTAGTCACTTCTTACTCTCTTTTCAAGGATGCTTTTGTTATAGCATGTCGAAATCTTCTTTGGAGACCTCATTCAGTCTCAAAATAGAAGGGAGAAAGAAAATACCTGCTTTCTCATACTTTAGACACAATACATAAGATTCAGATGAACAGAACAGAATCACTGTTCCCATTCTACAATGTGCAGGTTTAAGTTGCACCCACATTAAGCTTGATTTACCTCAGAGGGCTTTTGCACAGGCACAGCAACTCACTGTTAAGGTGTAAGTAAGGATATTCACTCCCTCGATCCCGGTTAGTCTAATGTCTGTGTCTATTGGTGTCACACCAAAGACACAGGAAATCCAGCTTCTCTAAACAGGGGCAGAGAGACCTTTTACTGGATTGTCTAAGATGACTCTATTTTATGCAAACAACACTAATTTTAAAGGCAGAAAAAGAATACTGCCCTGAAGTTATGAAATTGCAGACATAGTTAACATAATTTTTTTGGCACCAAGTTTAATTCAAAAGGATTAAATAAGTGTATTCATAGATTTTTAAACCAATCAAATCTAGAAGTCATTTCCTGCATTAATTTCCCAGCTAACTTAATTATACAGCCCCAGGCTCTGGCTCATGATCAATTAACAGAGCTGTAAAAATCTGGAGCCCAAGACTACCACATATTAATCACCACATCTGATGTAAGGAAAACAGCCTTTATTGTGGTTTCTGGATTTGAAATCAAACCAGTATCCACAGCTGATATAGCTGTGCTGTGCTTTAAAAAAAAAACTAAGATTTTTTTAAATTAGTACTTCTCATGTCTTAGAAAGATGTGGGAAAGATAGGCTGTCATATGCAAAACAGGTCTGAAGAATATTTAAAGCACAATAATGTGTTCATTGTAAACTACTGAGAAAAACTATGCATATCTGCATATCTGGAGGAAAAGAGTTCACTAGTGCAGCCCACCACATAGTCCAATACTGAAAATGGTTAATTGTTTTCCTCTTCATGATGCAAAAACTGTCTAGTTCATGTTCTCCCAGCAAATTAATCATAGCAGCATGATGAGCAACTCTGCCGTGGTACCAGTTTGGACACACATTCCCTTTCTGCTCCATATACATCTCAAGTTCACAGTGCTTTGCTAGGACAGTGGGTGCAATTCTCATTCTGATTTATCTGCCTTAGCAAAAGAAGAAACATGCAAGTATCAAAACAGTCTGCAGGGAATTACCCAACAGCTGAGGCAATCCTGTAACTTCACAGTAAATTCAGATGGATTAAGTCTTCTGCAGTGGGAAGATGCTACCACTGAGGTACAAACGGACTCCTACATATAAATATGTAACAAGAGTATATATAGCTTCAACAATATTTAGGGAGAAGAATGCCCAACCTTTATGGTAAAAGAACCTTTCTGTGGTCAGGCTGATGCATGCTGTGAATATGTAACAGCCTGACAACAAATAACCAGTGAAGAATATTCACAGAAAGGAGGGGGGGAATTAAATACATGCAGAAAAAGTTCTAATTGTACTGAAGATTACTTCAAATTCCTTCAGGAGAATATTTTCAAAGCAGTATCTTCAAGGTTTAATCAGAAAAATAGTAGGGTCTTTTAGACTGCCCTGATCCAAAGGTCCTTTGGAAAGGCTTCCAGCGATGCCTCCAAGCAGTGAATCATGCTTGTCATTTGCATACATTTAAACGTTATGTTGAACTGGTGCCACAGACACCCTGTAGAGACCAAAGGTGAACCATTATATTAGAATACACTGTTACAGTACAGCTTTTCCTAATTTACTTTGTTAAGGTGCTTTCTGGAAGGTCAAGCAGTTACATGCATATCTGAGAATCGAGAAACAAATCATTGAGCTATACGTTGATGCAATTTTCCAGGGTACACATATATCAGGAATGCCTCCTTAATACTTCAGTGCTAAGATAGGTGATACCAGATGATCTTAAGATCCTCAGAGCTAGATGCCTTTATATTTAACGTTCTTTACTCTTCAAAAGGGCTGAAAAAGGAAGCTAAATCTTATATTTTAAGCAACTACAATATATTAGGGGGATAAGTGGAGACATGACCTGATGAGATGAATGACTGGTGTCATCTACCTAGACTTCTGTGAGGCCTTCAACATGGTCCCTCATGACATCCTTATCTTTATATTGAGGAGATATATATTTGAAGGGTGGACAGTTCAGTAGATAAGGAGTTGGCTGGATGGACACAGCCAGAGAGTTGTGGTCAACGGCTCTATTTCCAGGTGGAGGCTGGTACAAGTGGTGTCCCTCAGGGCTCTCTCATGGGACCAGTGCTCTTCAGTGTCTTCATCAATGACACGGACAGTGGCATTGAGTACATCCTCAGCAAGTGTGCAGATGACACCAAGCTGAGCAGGGCAAACCAAACACCTGAAGGATGAGATGCCATCCAGGGGAACATGGATGAAACTTCAGAAGTGAGTTCACGAGAGCAACATGAGGTTCAACAAATTCAAGTGCAAGGTAATGCAGGTGGGTCAGGGCAATCCCAGACATGAGTACAGACTGGGAGAAGAACCCATTGAGAGCAATCTTCCAGAGATTGGGGGATGCTGGTGGACGAAAAACTTGAGATGAGCAGGCAGTGTCTGTTCACAGCTCAGAAGCCCAACAGCATCCTGGGCTACATCAAAAGAAGTGTGACCAGCAGGTCGAGGGAGATGGTTCTCCTTCTTCACTCGGTCCTCATGAGACACCACCTGGAGTGCTGTATTCAAGTCTGGAGTCCCCAGCACAGGAAAGACATGGACCTGTTGAAGCAGATCCAGAGGAGGCCACAAAGATCGTCCGAGGACTGCAACGCCTTTCCTGTGAAGGCTGTTGAGAGATCTGGGATTGTTCAGCTTGGAGAAGAGAAGGCTCCAGGGAGACTCCATTGAGTCCTTTAGTAATTAAAGGAAGAAAGATGGGGAGTGACTGTTTACATGGGCAGATAGTGATAGAGCAAGGGGTGAACAGTATTAAAGTCAAAGAGGAGAGATTTGGATTAGAAAAAACTCTGCAACTCAGAGGGTGTTGCCCAGGGAAGCTGGGGATATTCCATCCCTGGAAGTGTTCAAGGACAGGTTGGATGGGGCCCTGAACAGCCTGATTTAGTGGAAAGTGCCCCTGGTCATGGTAGCAGCGTTGGAACTAGATGATGTTGAAGATCCCTTCCAACACAACCCATTATATGATTTTATGATAAAAACCTTAAAAAACTCCATGGTTTAGGTTTTTTTCTAAATGACCAATTGTGTGAACTCCATAAGTTCCTGGGTTATCTGGAGTTTTATATATGAGAGCCCCCTTGGTCATTTCATCCTAAAACTGCATGTTTAATGTATCTTATCATGTTCCTGTAGGGCACAGAGGATTTTAAGAAAATCTCAGTGAACACATGTTGCAGTGGGGATCCTGCAACATGCATATACCAAACCAGGAGTCCCGTGGAAAGGAAATATATATGGACAGACAGATTCTTGCTAGATGTTTCAGAGAGATGTTTATTTCTCCAGCCGCATGGCCGGGGCTCTGCCAAGGAACTGTTCCAGTCACCAGACCAAGGGTCCTTCTGCCCGCGCAGGGAACACAAACCAATCAATGGGAACGAGGCTGAGCAGGGACAGGGAAACCCCGTGTCTGTCCCCTCAGGGCCCCTCTCCCAGGGCTACACGGCGGGGGAGGAGACCCCAACATCTCACCCGTTTTATTTTAATAAAAGGAGAATGAAAACAACTGGATAAACATAACAAGAACAGTTTCAAAACAAAACAAGCCACCCTCCTGAGTCTTTAAATGTCCAAACAGATTCTCTGGAACATCTTAGGGCTGACAGAAGGGAGACAGGACTCTCTAAGCATGCTTTGTGGGGAAACTGAGGCAGGAGAGGGTTTAACTTCTTCCCTCCCCCTTTTCATCCCCCACTCGGCATTGGAAAGGGATTTTTGGGGAAACAATTGGCAAAAGCATGGTTTTGTGAGGGAAACCATGGGTGAAAAAACGGATTGGGAATACACTGGGGGTAATAGGACATAGGGTAAAAGGGAAAGGTGGGATTAGGAAAGGGAGACTGTAGGGGGGGTTTACAATGGAGATATTGTCTAACATGACTACGATTTTTTGCATATATACTGCCTTTCACAGAAACACCATCAGGCCCAGTGACCTGCGATGCTTGTAACCCTTTTCTACCTCGTATAATTTTGAATTCCACTACCTCTCCATCTCCCAAGCTTGGGATGCATTTTTCAGGGTTATTCTTTTTAATAGCAGTTCTATGCACGAATATGTCTTGCTGGTTGTCACACCTTGTTATAAAACCATAATTTTGCTTAACATTATACCATTTTACTATCCCTAAGGTTTTTAGTTACTATGATCTTTTCCTTTTTCCGAGTGGCTGCTGTTTTCTGTCTCGCTGGGTCTTTGCTCTCTCTTTCGGTCACTCCCGTGTTGGAATTGTCGGGGCTGCTGGTGCCTGCGCGCTCTTCCCGGGGTCGCGTTCGGGGATGTGCGGGCCGGGCCGGGCCGCGCCGCTCAGTTCTCCGTGCGTCGCCTCCTCTGGTCGCAGCTTTGCTGCGGCTGCCGGGCGCTGCATCCACGTCTCGGCCGGGCCCCCGAGCGACGACTCCCCTGCGCTCTGCTCCAGTGCGTGTTTCGGTTCGGCGCGGCTCCGTTCCACCGCCATCGCCGCCAGCCGTCGCCCGCGCACCGCCCCTCTCGGCCGGGCGTTCACGGGGCTCGCTCCACCACGCGCTGCGCGCGGCCGGGTGGGCACCGCCGGGTCCCGCCGCTCCTGCCACGCCTCGCTCCGCCACCGACGCTGCGGCTCGCGTGGCTCTGCCCGCACGCGGGAACTGCCTCGCTGCTGCTCGCAGAGCGCTCGGCGCACGTGGCCTGGGCCGCACGGTCCCTGAGCCAGGCTTCCCTTCGCCAGGACACAGCTGACATTGCTCAACAGTCTCGGTAACTATATAATATTCACGAAAATATTCTTCCATCGGCATATATTTTGACTCCAGTATTAACTGTGTCCAAACGGTTTTCCAAAAGCCCTTCGTAAGAATTAAATCCCAAGAAACATAGAAAAAGTTCTTAAACAACCATGCCAGGAAGTGTTTCAGTTCTTTTTGAGCTTGAATCAAGCTAAAATTCACAAATCGTTGTTCAAGAATCATTTTAAGTTTAAGATAAATGTCCATATGCGGCTCTGAGAGCCAAGAGTCTTCCCACGGTTCCTCCATAGTTTAGATATGGAATATCAAAGCAAAACCAAGAAGAGGAATCCAAAGTTTCCAGGGTTTACTCACACAAATCAGTCACTTAGGGATCGGGGATTGTTCCGCTCACAATTCTCCACCATTATGTTGCAGTGGGGATCCTGCAACACGCATATACCAAACCAGGAGTCCCGTGGAAAGGAAATATATATGGACAGACAGATTCTTGATAGCTGTTTCAGAGATGTTTATTTCTCCAGCCGCATGGCCGGGGCTCTGCTGAGGAACTGTCCCAGTCACCGGACCAAGGGTCCTTCTGCCCGCGCAGGGAACACAAACCAACCAATGGGAACGAGGCTGAGCAGGGGCAGGGAAACCCCGTGTCTGTCCCCTCAGGGCCCCTCTCCCAGGGCTACACGGCGGGGGGAGGAGACCCCAACAAACACATACTTTTTACGGCACCCCTATGTTTAAATATACATGATTCCTTAGTAATAACAGTGCCAGATTTCAGATGCTCTGTGACATTTGAGAGCAATGCCTTCTTGATAAGTAAAGACCTCAAGCACATCACCTCAGATGGGTTTATTTTTGCAGGGGGAGGAAGTAATTACTCTGAATCTTTACGTGGCCCTTCACTCGAACAATATATTAATACAAGTTTAAAGCAAAAGCAGTTTGACAACATTCCCTTCAAACTGTCTAGAAAATCTTAAAGGTACATAGACAATTGAAAATGGTGAGGGACAGAAGAAGGAGTCCTAAACCTGTTTTTCAAGTACCCAGGAACCTGACCTAGAGATCAAATTTGAAATGATGAGATGTGAGGACATGCTCTACCATTCCTACTCATGCTAGACTCTGCACAAAAAGGACATAAAAATTTTAGGATTTTTTCCCAATTCGTACTGGAATCATTCTCTTAGAAGCCCACAGAAGAGACATTGGACATAAGAGTCATAGATTCTGGGCTCAGGCCCAAGGACTGTTACAAGTCTTACTTCTGTTTAATAGCCAAGACATTTTTCTTGGAAGTGAGGGTTTGATCTCCCTCTGCAAGATACATTTCACAGCTGAGTGTTCAAACCAAAAAACTATTATAAATGGTTTACAACCATTGGACACTACTACTACTACCGTTATATTTTAGACTATATTAGTTACCTCGTTGGATGGCTCAGCATCTTAAATTATGTGAAGATTTTAGGCTGTGAATTTCAGCCTCAGGCACAGTGAAGAGCATAAAACTCAGGAGAAAAGTGGATTGCAGAAACACTTTAGTATTCACCACTTGCTGGTTTAGATGTTCAATCCCATTCAATGCTGACATTTATAAATCCAATTCGTTGGCACCTTACTATCCTATATACTGCTCAGGGACTGCAAACATCTCGCTGGGGTTATGAATTCAACTCCACAATGCAGGTATGCCAAAACTCAGCTGAATTCTGTTGGCAAGGATAGCTTTTGGTGAATGTTTTCTTCATTTCTCTTTACAGATCCTCACCGAGAAGAGTAGGTTTTTCCAGGTTAGAACTAAGAAGGAAATGTCAAGGTTGGTGTGAAATCAGGAATGTCTCTAATGTTCCAGCTTCAGAGATCTCTCTGCCATTTCAACTATAACATCTAATAGAGCAACTAAAATAGCACCTTATTCACTTGCATTTTGACAGAGATGTAAGAGGAAAAAAACACTGATAAGGACAGGCACCCTGACTGTTATACCACTCATCCAGATATTCAACCCATTCTCATGCTTCATTTCTCTCTGTGACTCTTTCTCCATGATTTTGTTTTTCTGCCTGTCCTTCATTATCAGCTTTCTCAATGTTGTCTTTTCTGCATAATGTAGTTAAAAACACACCTTGTTTTTCTAATCTACATCTCCATTCCCAGGCAACTAAACCCTCTCCATCAAACACATGTAGTTAATTTCTTTTTGAAACAATCTGAGCAATTTCTGAATTATCTTCTTTAATCAAATTATAGCCCTAGCCCAAATTAATCCTGTGTTTACCCTGTAGCAGAGGGAAATTTAAATACATGATTTCTGCCAAAGAAGACTTTCTACCTACATTGACTGGGTAGTCAGCAGCCATAGCATAAACTCCCAGAGCCTCCTTGCTTCCCCTCCCTTTACTTGTGCTAACACTGTGTGGCCAGACAGATTCTTGGCTCAGGAGAGCAGATGAGCACCACGAGCCATCTCATGGGTCATTGTTTGACCTCACTCAGTCCAGGGACCACACTGTCTTTTGGTGTTTCTTTTCAATTCTATCTTTTCTGTGTGATATCTGGAACTTCTTCCTCATGTAAATTCACTCTGTTGGGCTTGGCCTTGCTCAGCAGCAGGTCTATCTTGGACCCGGCCAGCATTGGCTCTGTAGAACATGGGAGAAGCTTCTAGCAGCTTCTCAGAGAAGCCACCCCTGTAGCCTCCTGCCCCCTCTGCCACCAAAATTTTGCCACAAAATCTCAATGCAAGTCATTCAAGGGTAAGAGTATTGCCAAGACATTGATACAGCAGCAGCAATACCACCAACATTTCTGACTTTATCCTGTGGACATCCCGGAGCTTCCAAAGCTGAGATGAATACCCATAAAATATAGAAATGTTTTCTTTATTCTCAGTGTATTGCCAAAGGGGTAGAAATTTGGATGGTTTGTGTGGCTATGAATCCATCATCTCTTAAATATCAAGCATCTGAGTTACTGACCCCAGTAATATTCTTTAATCTAGTTGATTGTATAATCAATGCGAATTTCACATATCCTAAACATACCTTAATGTCTTCTGTTATCTTTCCTATGCTGCTTTTCATCTGAGATCAAATGTTGTGAGACCTTAGCAGATGCCATTTAAAGATATGGAAGACTGGGGGCCAAAAAAAAAATTTTGATTGTATGAAAACTGAACTAGAAGAAATAGTAAAAATATGTTGAAAACCTCATGCACTCTGGTTTTAATTTTTTGGGGGCTTGGGGTTTTTTTTTAAGAATATTGTCATGAGGTTTTTTGCACTCAATTATCAGGCTTCAATTCCTTGCACTCTATTGGCAAAACAATATGTTCTCAGGTGTAAATGTTGCAAAATTAATTTTTATGACTCAAATATATGCCTTGAGATGAAATAGAATGAGTTCAGAGTTGTACATATCTGCTTTCAAAATCTACTTCCCATTTTTTTAAAGAGAAAATGACCGAAGCCACAGGCCTTAGAACAAGATTTCAAACAAAAAGGTAGAAAGAATGTTTACAAATCTATCCAGGCAGCAATTTTCTCTTTTTTTGAAAGCATATAATAGCTTATCAATATAAGAGACCCCGTTTTCATGCTGGTAAAATTAAGTTAGTTTGCTTTGGTTTTAACAGTACCTATACACAGCACAATTGATTGGTTTAGAGCACAATGTTGCAAGGTGCACCAACTGCCCTGAACATTGAAATATAAAAATTGTGATAATAGTATTGTAAAATGGAATAGTTTTTGTACAAAGGTACAATTTTTTTAAAAATAGGTTAGAATTAGGATCATTCTACAAATAAAATATTTTTTTTCACATGAATTATTTTTCCTTGTACTTGTTCTGCCTCATGACAACATATAGAAAGCATTATTTTATCATAAAGGAAAAAACTTGAGCTCAGCAGAAATAACTTTCTGTAAAGGACCATTTGAATGATTTTTTTAAAAAGGTTATTTTTATTTTTTTCTTCAAAGTTTTCCTTTGTTTTCATTATATAATAAGTACATATTTATATATAAATTTAAATTCTACAGGTTTTCACTGAAGATTTTCTCATGTAACAACTTCTAATAATTCGCTTAGCACAAACTGATCATTGCATTGTTAACCATAGCTATAAATAAAAAAAAATAAAACTTCAGTGTGAAAGAAATGAGAGAGTCTGAATGAAAAATTAGTCAAACTGTAATACATCACAAGGAAACCCGATTTAAGATTTGCACAGTATCATTTTTTTCACTTTAAAAGCCATTAAAGACACTTTAGGTTTAAGAGCATAGTTCTCCAGACTTGTGGTTTTCCATTTCTGAATAGTAGCTTGGGCTTTTTTTCTCTTTTTGTATTTACAGCTCTAAAACTGATAAAACATACTGTTCCTGGTAACAATGCTTTTACATTCCTGTCAAGGGAATGGAAGACATCTTTAAGGGGTCCCCAAGATCCTGGAAATTAATCAAAAGAAATCCAAGCAATTGAAACAGTCGTTCTTGAGCACTCTCCTACTTTTTCCTGCTGAAAACTCTATATATTTTTTCGATAGTAAACCTTTCACATTCTCTCTCTCACTGCAGGGTATTGTGTTAACAAATAAGGTAGTGTGCTTTTGATGTTGCTCTGACACTATATCACTACACCACATGAAAAGAGTTTTGTAGTACTGCAGCTGTGCCATACTTGCCCCCAGTTTCACCTTTACAAAATGGTTTGTCTTTAACTACAAGGAATTCAACTGTTGGAGATGCATCTCTAAGTGATCTCCCTAGACAGCAAGCCCACAACTGTTTGTGCCACCACAGCTACCAGGCTGCTGGGTGGTTCCTTACTCAGTCCAAAAAATTAAGACCCTGAAGAATAGTGGTGGTGCCAAGAGAAGTCTGCAGGGCCATTAGAGCAGGAGGGAAGACAGCAAAGTTGAGCAAAAGATGTGTGTCTGTCAGAAGCAGAGATTCTGTGAAATTCTGGTGGCTAGGAGGGAGGAAAGGACTGCCAGATGCTGCTGGACAGCAGAAATGAGATGGGTAGTGCAATAGTGAAAGTTCCCATTCCAAGAGTGGAGAAAAGAATCTGGTGCAAAACTGAACTGAAGTGTTCAGTACGTACTCCAGAATATATATCCTGGTTTGATATTTGCAAGTCCTCACTGGATTTGTTACATCAAGTTGGAAGAAATTTTCTACAGTTTATTCCAACTACCAAAAGTTCATAAAAAGAAAGAAAAGTTAATAACTTACTGAAAGCAAGAGCCTTGCATCTCTGCAACTCCATTAAAAACCCTATTTAAAAATTAAGAATTCTAGGATTATACTTGCATTAAAAAAAATTCTACTTAAAATACATTTTTCTTACTATGCCTCTGGTAAAGCAAAATCAAGCAAATATTAAAGAACATATCTATACGTATTTAATGTGATTAATTTTTTAGTGCTGTCACTATTAATTTTGATGAAATCTGTATTGATCTATAAATGTAGTAGATTCCTCAAGAACTCTGCACTTTCCAGAAATAAAAAATACTATTTGTTTACCATATCTCTCTCTCTGAGGATTTAACATAATTTACTAAGTCTTACCTCGTGTCTGAGCAAAAAAATTGTTAATCAGAGATTCTTAACTCTGAGGCAGAAACCCAGTAAGACTTTCACCACAGAAGTTGACTTTTACTGTTCATTGCATTTTATGCATTTTATGCATTAAGAACTTCAAAAAGGGCATGGAGTGAAATCAAAGTTCTGTTTGGAACACAACTTTCTTTTTGAGTTTCTGGCCACATCTTCAACATAATTCATATATGTCAGAAAAATACAATTTAAATGGACGTTACTACAGGTTCTTGACTAAAGGTCAAATCAAAGCAAAAGTTCCAGTTTGACAATATCAAAATCTCACCACTTGCTCATGAGAGTTGGGCAAAAACTATAATGCCATAGCATTTACTCCATTTGATTTCTATCATCCTGACATTTGAGATCAGTTCTCCAGATGAACCTTTCCCCTATGTGAGCTGTAACATTATTTGACTCAGAAAACACATTCCTCTGGTTTTATATCTGATCTGGAATAAAGCCTCAAGGGACTAGCAGGATGAAAGTGTAAAGATATGATTCACATAGAAGTCTATAAAAATACAATTTGATTAAAGTAGTGCAAAGTATGAGGAAGGGAAGCAGCAACTACTTGTGTTTCCTGTAAATGTGTGATTAAAATCACACATTAGATAGAAGGAAAGAGTAGACTGCCCATTCAAATGCACACACGCCACAATTTCAAAGGAAGTCAGGAATGCATAGCAGTATTTGAGACCTAAAATGACATTTTCCCTCTTACTAATTTTCTTTATAACCCCACTACTCTTGGGATCATAATTGTTTCAAGGTGTGAAAGCATGTATAAATTAGTATTTTTCTAGAACGTACATAAAAAAATCATATTATGCATACTCTGCCTTTAAACTTAGGCAGATCAAAACCCCAAGTGAGTGGGCCAATGCAGAATGAGAGTGTTGTAAGCCTGGATTTCAGTTGAGACCAGAAATAATTTGCTTACAGAGCTAGCTATTCATATTCTTTCCTGGAGCGTTGCCCATTCTAGGATTTGCACACTTTTCTGGCCCCCACAGAGGATTGGCCAGATGTTCAACAGCACATGTGCAACACACCTGCTTCACACTGAAACATTTGGCTTTGTTATGGACAAAGAATGGGAGGAGATGGGGAGGAACAGTGGGAAGGAAATGGTGATTTTAGGCACACTGCTGGGAAACCCAGATGCATACAGAAGCTGGAAACAATGGTTACTGGATGGAAAACTTACTGTCTACTGACACTGCACAATCAACTCAGAAGAACAGTAGTCTTCAGGAGTGGCCTATGACTGGGTAACTCTTGCAAGAAGGAACTGTGTATTCCACTACCTCATTTGGGATGTATTTTTCTGCTTTAACAGCAGGTCAATCAACAGTTGAGTGAGGAGCTGGAATACTACTGGCTGTGGTGATCCCCAGACTCTTTCCTGAGGAAACAGTGCTGTTCTTTGTCAGTGATGGAGGGCCAGGCTGTAGCATGCTATGTATAATGGCCATGATACAGAAACTGGGAACCTAGCCTTAACAAAAACTGGGAAAACATATATATTTATTTGCTGAAGTTTGAAAGTATAATATTAGTATGTTTAATTAAATATGCATAATAGCAGAGGGACAGTCAGAATATAAAACAGCAGTTAATCTGTTGCAGCATTGTTTAGGGAAAAAAAAAAAGCATTCTAATATTTAAAATGCTAAATATCTGCAATATTTCCCACTCAAAATAAGCAATTATTTTACAAAAAGCTGAAAAACTGAATACCCAATACTGTGATCATGTCGAAGTACGTTCAAGTTGGAAAGGCTTGCCATATTCATCAGCTCCCATTTGTTGCCTATGGAAGAGTATCTAAAATTTCGTAAGAGCTAAAAAGCTCTAATTACTGGACTGTAAAATCAGGATTTTAAGAAAAAAGTACCCTTAACATAACTGGAAAAATATGCATCATAGAACCTCTGTTGGTATTGTATGACTTATAAAATAACTACTAAGATAATATATTTTAATGTTTTTTCTTATTTATACCACTGTAAATATCATACTTATTCAGTAATATTTTCAGAAACTATCGTGTTTGTGGGCAGGAACAGAATCACCTGTAGGCTGAGTCTTCAATCTACAGTGACACATTTAGATGTGTTTTTTTACTTAAAAGTATTCTTCATAGAATCATAGAATTGAGTTTGGAAAAGACCTCCAAGATCATCAAGTCCAACCTTTGACTGAACACCACCATGCCAACTAAACCATAGCAGTAAGTGACATGTCCAGTTGTTTCTTAAATGCTTCCAGAGATGGTGACTCCATCACTTCCCTGGTCAGCCCATTCCAATACTTGACAGTCCTGTAAGTGAAAAAATTCTTCCTGATGTCCAACCTGAACCTCACATGGTGCAGCTTGAGGCCAATTCCTCTTGTCCTGTCACTCATTGCCTGAGAGAAAAGACCAAACCCCACCTGTCTGCAATCTCCTTTCAGGCAGTTGTAGAGAGCATTAAGATCTCTTCTGAGCTTGATTTCCTCCAGACTAAGTAACTCCCACTCCGTCAGCCATTCCTCATATGACTTACTCTTAGACCCTTCACCAGCTTTCTCTGGACACTCTCCAGCCCCTCAATGTAGTGAGGGACTAGAACTGGATTTGAGGTGGCCTCATTGGTACCAAGTACAGGAGGACAGTCACTGCCCTGGTCCTGCTGGCTACACTATTGCTGATACAGGCCAGGATGCCATCAGCCTTCTTGGCCACCTGGGCTTACTGCTGGCTCATGTTCAGCTGCTGTCAACCAGCACCCTCAGGTCCTTTTCCACGAGGCAGCTTTCCAGCCACTCTGCCCCCAGCCTGTAGCACTGCCTGGAGTTGTTGAGACCCAGGTGCAGGACTCAGCACTTGGCCTTGTTGAACCTCATACAATTGGCCTCAACCCATCGATCCAGCCTGTTCAGATCCCTCTGCAGAGCCTTCCTGACCTCCAGCACAGCAACACTCCCACCCAACTTGGTGTTGTCAGCAAATTGACTGAGGGTGCCCTTGACCCCCTCATCCAGATCATCTATAGATATTAAACAGAACTGGCCAATAGTGACCCCTGGAGAAGCCCTCTAGCGACTGGCCACTGGTATGTGGCACCGTTCACCAGCACTCTCTGGGCCTGGCCATCCAGCCAGTTTTAATCCAGAAAAGGGTACATCTGCCTAAGCTGTGGGCTGCCAGCTTCTCCAGGAGAATGCTGTTGGGAGACAGTAACAAAGGCTTTACTGAAGTCCAGATAGACAAGATCCAGTCTTCCCCTTATCCACTAGGCAGGTCACCTGGTACTGAAAGGACATCATGCTGGACAAGCAGGACCTGCCTTTCCTAAACCCATCCTGGTTGGGCCTGATCCTCTGGTTGTCCTGTTCATGTTGTGTGATGGTACTCAAGATGATCTGCTCCACAATCTTCCCCTGCATCAAGGTCAGGCTGAGAGGCCAATAGTTCCCTGGATCCTTCTTCTGACCCTTCCTGTTGATGGGTGTCACATTGGCTTAGATCCAGTCCTCTGCAACCTCCCTAGTTAACCACAACTGATGATAAATGGTGGAAAGTAGCTTGGCAAGCTCCTCTGCCAGCTCCCTCAGTACCCTCGGATGAATCCCATCTGGCCTAACAGACTCATGAGTGTCTAAGTGACTCAGCAGGTCACTAACTACTTCCTCCTGGATGGCAGGTGGTACATGTGCTCCCCATCCCAGTCTACCAGCTCAGGGGGCTGATTGCCCTGAGGATAATCAGTCTTTCTGTTAAAGGCTGAGGCAAAGATGTCATTAAGTACCTCAGCCTTTTCCTCATCCTTGGTTACAGTGTTCTCCCCCACATCCAAAAAGGATGGAGATTTTCCTGGACTATCCTTTTGTTGTTAATGTCTTTATAGAAACACTTTTTATTGACTTTCACAGCAGTGGACAGGTTGAGGTCCAGCTGAGTTTTTTCTTTTCTAATTTTCTCTCTCCATGACCTAACAACATCCTTGTTTTCTTGTCTGCTCCTTCTTCCAGAGGTCATAAACTCTTTCTTTCACCTGAGTTCCAGCGAAAGCTCCCTGCTCAGCCAGGAAGCTCTTCTTCCCCAACAGCTCATCTTTTGGTCCATAAGGATGTCTTGCTCCTGTGCCTTTAAGACTTCCTTCTTCATTGTGTCCAGCCTTCCTGGACCCCTTTGTTATTAAGGACTGTTTTGTGGGGAACTTTCTGAACCAATGTCCTGAATAGGTCAAAGTCTGTCCTCCAGACTAGGCAGAGGTTTTGTTGAGTTTTCCTTACTACGAGAAGAATTGAAAACTCTCATTTGTGGCAGATATGCCCAAGACAGCCTCGGACCAGGACACCTTCCACCAGCCCTTCTCCATTTTAAAACAGATTCAGACCAATTAGCTCCTACCTTTACAAGAAGAAAGCATCTCTTCAGTGGCACTTTGGGTGGTCTGTGATTCCCAGTACACTGCCTGCTTGGCACCCCATACAGTGCTACCACTCAGGTTCTTGAACCAAATATGCTATTCAGAAATACATTTGCATTTGCTATGCCTTTGCTGAGCAAGTACAGGGCATGACTTATAAACACAACTTCTAGACAAAATTACTCTGATCAAAGAAAGATGATGTTATGAACACTCAGAACAGGAATCATGAGGTTACCAGGCTGAGATATTAGCCAGGATATTGGTGCCAGATTCTTCTTCTAACACTGAACAACCAAGTGCCTCATCAGTGCCAGAAGTTAGTATTGCAGGATGTTCTATGTGAAAGGGACATGGAAACTTTTTTAACCAAAAGGAAAAAAAAAAAAATTCAAACCTTGAAACAGAGGCTTTTTATTGATGTACTTAGTCAAGTACATACATATATATATATTGTATATTTTGTTTGTAATCTCTAAAAGTAATCCTGTCAATGGGACAAGATGATTTGTCAAATTAATGTTACTCAAAGAGCAAAAAAAAATTTTGTGTCCTGCCATTCCCTGTTTTTCCTTTTGTGTCTGTCTCTTGTAGTAGGGTTCTTTCAGTTAGCCAAATACTTGTGGTTCTGCTGCAAAACAGCCAGGTGGGCTGTGCTGGCAGTGAGCCTGGGGAAAGGTGGGCTAATGGCCCAGTGAGCATTAGAAGGGCAGCTGAGGAAAACTGGGACTAGCAGTAAGGCAGTGTAAGGCAGTGTGTAGAAGTGTGTTTTTTCAGATTTTAGCTGGGTTGTTTAGTGTGAAAGCAAGCAAGGGGAAATGGATCGATACTTTCAGAGCCAAGGAAACTACTCATATTAGGCTTTTGAGTGGTTTGCTTTTTATTTTTATTTTTTAACTGTTTGAAGTTCTTCTTTGAACAAAGACAAATGCTTCTCCTTTGTGGAAAAAACCAAAACATAATATTTTAATTAAAACAGTCCTACTGCTTATGTCAGTCTGATGACAGAAATGCAAATATTAGGTAACAAATTGAGACAATCTGGTAGTGTTAATGTTTGTGCTAAAAGCAAACTGTAGGGTCTGGAGAAGTGCTGGCATGTTAGTCTCCCCCAAGTAACACATGGACTTGACAGTTTAATGCCCAAAAATACTAAAGAAAGGTAGGAGAAAAGACTGAAATATTCTGATACTTCCAAAAATTTATATCTGGTGTACCTCCAACCTAACCAATGATCTTGTAAAGGACACAAGGAAGAATAGATCATCATTGACAGATTTAAAGTAGAAGACCTTTATTTTCTGATTACTTTTGAAGAATAGCCCTTAGCCTTCAGAAAAGATATTCATAGGTGCACATGGATAGGTTGCTCATTATTTTTATACATATCTACAGTTTTCCCAGACGTTTTAGAGCCTCAGTAATACTTTCTCCCTAGGGATGACTGGAATAGTGCGCGATCAGTTAAGCAATTTGTACACCAAATTCATCAGGGTCAGGATAAACCAAACATGCCTAGGCAACGTAAGAAGGAGAATGTTGCATGTAAGTGAAACATAGGACATGGAATTCTAACAATTGCTAGTAGTAAATAATAAGTCTATATCTAATAACCAGCATCTATTTCCAAACAGTAGCAAAAAGCTTGAGCCATATAAAGCAATAAAGGTAACTGGCAATTAAATATCTAATTCCAAAGTTGCTCTCTCTTTAATGTTTACTGGATGGGTGGTGCTAGAACTTCCTCACTGGAGATAAAATTATGTTTTTAAATATTTTCTAAAAAGATAAGGTTGATTTCAGGTACACTTACTAGTTAGGAACTGAACAGTTAAAGAGTCAAATGAAAAGCATGCAGGAAAGACCTTAATGCTAAGACCATCAGCTGAAGCAGGGAAAACAGGATTTATAATTAGCAATATTTTTCTTTAGAACATTTTTATTTTCTCCAGGAACAATTTACTGTAAAACACACAGCCCAGTTCTTCTCCTTTCCAAGTGCAATTAGATTTTTTTTTTCTAATGTCTTCAAGACCAGGAAAAACTCCGCATCTTCTCCTGCCATATTCCTTTAAGAGCTTTGGCCTCTTCCAAAGAGCCTATGTTCTCATCAGGTGGTAGGATAGGCTTGATCTGTAGCAAAAGTAGCATTTCTGTTTGTTCTTCAGGTAACAAAAAGGAGAGTTGGCCTTGTATCACTGCAGTAATAGATCCTGTGTGAGTCTTTCAATGCTGATTTTATAAGGCATTTATATCTGTGAAAAAGACAATGTGAAAAGTGCAATAAAAACTTTTGCAGATCATAAGAAAATATAAGCAATGTCTTATATGCTTGCATTAGTAGCTTTTAATAATGAGAATGAAATATGAATCGTCTACGAATCAAAACCAAGGAAAATCTTACTAAAAAGAATATTCTGAAAAACTTCACTAAAACTAAAGACTAATGAATATCAAAAGTATATGGGTAGAAAGAAAGAAAATATAACGTGAAATATATATTACAATTATAAAATACATGGAAGAAATTTCTATAAAACATTATATAAAACTGAAAAATAGAAACAAATATAATGAGAAAACTGAGCAACTAATGGACTTTTAAAGGAAGCATGAAATGTTTAAAGCTTTGTCTGGTTCAGTCTTCACAAAAAAGCTAACTGTGTCCAGATGCTTAACTTAATTATTATTAATGAGGATATAGGAACACCAGCCTGAGAATGTAATGATGAATTAAATAATTTGAATATATTCAAGTCGTTATGACTTGACAAGCATCACTCCAAGTACATATAGAGTTAGTCAAAGCCTCTCTTTACAGGTGCAGGAGGAATGAGAGAGGTCTGTGGAAGGTGAACAAGTTCTAGAAAGTCAGAGAACAAGCATGGGAGGTTAAAGAGACACAGGGAACTACAGAAGAGTCAGCTTTTCTTTGATAGAAAGATAACTGAAGCAAATTATTAAACAATCAATTTGTATTCACCTAAAGACAAAATGCACCAACATGAATTTGGCAAGAATAACTCAGGTCAATGTAATTCAATTTCTTTGACAGGATAACAAGATCTGAGAAAGTAATAGATGTCAGATACACATGACACTCATAAACCAACTGGGAAAATATGGTTTGAGTAAAGCTGCTGTAAAATCTTGCCCAGAAAGCTTGATAATAGCTTGTTGAAGAATGGATAGAATATATTACATAATGCCCTTCACAAGACTGACCTGATATTATTCAATATTTTAGCTAATAATGTAGGTGTATGTAGAAAGTTCATGAATAACAATAACTTGTGAAGGATTTCATTTCAAAAGGCAGAACTGGAATTCAAGCTGATCTTGGAAAAAACGGAGAAGCCACAAAGATCTGAATGTAGAAATACACATGGTACTAAACATGGAAAGGAGAAATCAAATGCATGAGGAAAGAATGAAAACTTTGTTGGGCAGAGAGAATTCAGAAAGATGAGATGTTGTATCAGAAAGAGGGAAATCTTACTTCTATGAACATTAATGATACATATGGCAGACCTGCAAGGCTTGAGTGTCACTGTTAGGGTATATTGAAAGGGAGTCCACATCTAGTATTGGTGAAGTCAGTATAAGATGGATTCAACACACTGGGATGTGGAAGACAACTCCAGACAAAGACAAAAAAAAAAGGGAAAAAAATATTCTAAGATATATGAATAATGATTGAAATAAAAAAAAAAGGTCCATAAAAAAGAGAACGGAGGGCAAAATATAATATTAAAGTGCTAAATAATCAGTTTTATTAAGATATACTGAATCTGGGAAAAGAAATAATTGCTTTCCTTCCAAGCAAGGAACATTCCAACTTCAAGTATAAAAAATTTTATTATATCAGTTATGCAATGGGCAAAGTTACATTTGAAGGTGTTGAAGCCAACATCACAGGAGGAATTTAAAAGATATGCATATCAAGAACAATCAAAAAAAAAAAGTTGATTTCCTTGCTCTGAGACAGACGACTGCTAGATGACACTTCACATCCATATTCCCTGGATTTCTTTAACCATACCATATGCTGCCTAGAGTCTAAGTTTCTAACTTTTCAGTACTTATTTGTGATTTTTCAGACAAACAACATAGCCTATGGGTCAACTACTGACCTGTGCAACTGGCGGTTGTTAATAATAATTTAGAAAACCTTGTCTACTTTTTAGACAATAGTCTGTTAATATATATAGATAAAAATTGCTTACCTACACACTAGGGAATGCTCTGTTTTAAAATTTATGAAGTGACATAGATGTAGAAGTGAGATTGCATTTCTGACAAGACTGCAATTTAACCGCTCCGCTGTACAGACAGCAAACAGTTTCTGAAGCCTGATTAGAGCGTATCCTTTGTCCTGAGTTCATCAAGAATTTCCCATTATATGCATGGAACAGGCTGTAGTTCACTTATAACTACACAAATTTTTAGGGAAAAGTAAAAAACCTAAATTTAGCAAAATAAAACAAAAATCTTAACAAATTACAATAAAACAGGAAACTAAAACATCAAAACCTATAAAAAAAGTACAACCAAGATCAGCCAAAGCCAGTTTATATAAAGTTAATGCTGAAACACCTTCCAATGGAGTAACACCTAATAATATTTTTAAAACATATTTTTAAAACATTTGTATGTGGTTTAATATATTTCACCTTTTTTGTCAGATTTATGTGATCTAAAATGCTTTAGTTCAGGGTGGTCTATAGATTTGTAGAAAATCAGTGTACAATTAATTACCCTTATAATTTTCCAAATGTGGATTGAGCTGCTGCTGCCCCCACATGCCACTGGTCACTAAGCAGGGAAAGGAAAATCATCTCGAACAGGTAAATGTAACCTTTCAGAATGTTTTTATCCTAGATCAATATCAACTGCATGACTCACATCTATCATGTCTATAATTCATCTTTACACAGAAGTCAATCACAGATTAAGTCAGACACAAACCCTCCAAATTAGGATTTTGTGGACTTTGATCTAAAGGTCCTGGAATGCACTTCTGAAAAAAAAAACAGATTAATTTAACCTGGCTGGATTATGGGTGAACAGATGAATTTCGCCTGAAACCCTATGAAATGAGCAACCTGTCTAAAAATACTGCTTTTCCTCCTCTTTACCAGGATACAGACTGTATCCTCAGAGTGGTGTGCAGAGATGCCATACAAAATGATGCTGATCTGATGCCATGCCCAGTACAAACACAGGCCTCCCGGAAAAAATTGAGTACTTCTGACTGGTAAGGAACGTTTTATGCAAGTGTATATGAGATTTGCATTTTCACCATTTGTGTCAGATTACAAGGAATTCTGCAGGGAATAGTCAGTCAAATCCTACTTTTGTAACAGGCAGAATCTATTTATTTCACCAGTCTTCACAGGCAAGACTACACCCTACAAATTAATGACTTCAGTGACCTGTGTAAATTTAAGAGTGCCTTCTGGTCAGTAACCCTGCATGTCGTAGACATATGTAAAGCACAGTTCATTCATGCCTAAAACTTGCAGTCTAAACCCAGATCCAATTAGTAATAGCTAAAAGGATTTACTTCTCCAGCTTTTAAAGAAAACGGAACTGAATTTAAAAAATTAAGAGTAACAGGAGTAGTAAAAACACAAAATAAAATCTGTGGTTAATACTGTTCTTCAGGGTGCAAATCAAATAGAAAGAATAAAAAAAAACCCCAGGAAATTAGAAACATTTGGTGCAAATTCAGTTCAGCCCCCTTTTACACAAATCATTAATTATATACCAAGAGATTACTTTACTCAAAGGATCACAGTCTCAAATACCAGACTGGACTGGAGATTTTCACTTAACCAGCACACATGTAATATTTGGTTTTATTTCAACGCTGACTTGTGGCCTCTTCTTCCTGTGCCCTATTCCAAATATAAAATTATTGAAGCAGTTACCTATGTATTAGCAAGCAGAATTTTCCCAAAAAGTCAGGAATAAAATGGATTAGCTTTTACAACTATGTACATAAAGTACAGTAATGTTACAATGTAGGGTATCAACATAATCACAAAATCTGGCATGCAGCATCTTGTTGACACTCAAGGTGACCACCAAGAAGTTGGAAAAGTTGAAGTCTACAACAGCACATTTCTGTACCTTAATTTAACTCTTGACTTGAAAATGCTGGGAAATTCACCATTAAAGGTTCCTCTTACTTTTTTGTTGATATAATGTGCATTTAGTGGCCACAGAGAAGGGGGCTTGGGAATCTAGTGTCCTTTTACGAATTTCTGAAGCTCTTAACCTTCAGTTTTCTATGAAGGAACACCAATGATCCAGTCCCTTTGCTCTTGGGAAATTTTTGTAATCAAAATGGGCCAGACTTCACTCCATAGGAATCTGCCCAAATCTTTCATCTGGATTTGTTGCTAGTGCTAAAATAAAGAGGGAGATTAGCCTGAGGCAGACACCTGGTGTGGAAAATTCAAGTCCACATTCCAGTATGAACAAAAATATTATAAGCTATGAAAACCAGAATTTTATTGTAGGAACAATCAGACTCTTTTAATACTTCTACCTTTTAAATACAACTAATGGAAAATAAGGTATTCAGGCTCCAGTTATTAGCAGATAAAATTTGGCCCAGTTAGAAAAAATCCTAGCTGAGTTTTCATGTCTTTCTGCACCAGATGTTTTTAAAGAAGAGTGGATTCTATTTTAAATAAGAATGGCAGAAGTAATTAGGTAAGTATCTTTAGCCCATGGAATCACAAACTGATTCAGTTTCAATTGAAGGATAAATACAACTAATTCTATAAGAAGCTTCACAGTGTGCAGGGGGAAACTTAACAGGACATCACTAAGACGGTAAGAACTTTGTTGGTAAAGTCAGCTAAATATATTGGAAGGAGACACTGTTATCTCTGTTAACCTAGGGCACAAATGATCTCAAAATCGTGGTTTATGTGATGATTAAAGTTTAGCTGAAGGGATCCAGGTGTGCATGGATTAATTTCTATTCCCATCAGATTTTTGATATAGGGAGAAATTATAGGAAAAATTATAAAAAAGAGTTAACCAGCAAAGAAAACTACATCTTGGGAGGCCAGAAAGCGAAGGGATAAAGTAAGAATTTCCAGCAGTCAAGCTGAATTAGACCTTCCAAAGGAAATGAAAACAAGCAGTAAAAGGTTATTTAGCAACATAAATAAAACAAGAGAAGTTGAGCTAGTAAGCAGTGCCAGTGGATCAGAGATTAAGACTTTATAGGTACAGACCTGAAGCTAACTGAATATTTGACTTCAGGCTTCAGGATGGTAACTATGACAAAATCAACATGGATAATGAGTAGGAGAATTGGAAAAATATATTAACACCATGAACTTGGAAATAAAAATCAAATCATAACAACAGATTATTTCTGTCACTGAATATAAATTACTGAAAAACCTCAAATCTAAAAATGCAAATATGATAACAAAACTATGTCTTCAGAGGGAACAGAGATTTTACTTTGCTCTGTAAGAATTGAATTGCAGCATCAATCTTCAATTTATTTAGTTCGGGTCTCCAAATAGTTGTTAAATCATACGAACTTTCCTTCTTTGAAAAGCCAAAAGAGTCAGTACAATAGAATGATATATTACAAATGTAGATTAGAAATTCTTTCTCTTTTTGTGCATTACTGCACTACATTATTCTTGAAATACAGTTTTAAATTGTGTTGAATTGAAATAAAACCAGAATTTTGTCTTGTTTTTATTCATGGGAATTCTATTTTAATGCCTGTGTCACTAATAGTACGTGAAAAGAATTACAATAAGGAATTTTACCTGTCTAATATCAATGTGAAATGTTTTGGATTTTTTTGAAACAAGTTGAATTTTCAAGAGATATGAATTTAACAAACCAAGTCATAATTTTTTGCTGGTGACCTTGGCACCATAGGAATATTAATTAACCTAAGAAATTTTAAAAAAATGATAGCTAATGATCAGCAATGGGTTTCTTGTTTGGACGTAAACAGAAGAATTGTAATATTTCAATTCCTGTTGGTATTCACAATGAATTTTGATGGTGGAAATGAAATGCCATCAAAATTATTTTTCTACTAGAACCCAATAAAGATGGGAGAGATTGATCTGTATTTAATAAAAAAGTAGAGGAAAACTAATATTGCCTACTATAAAAACTAAAACTAGTGTTTACTGCACAGACATACAAACAAGTAAACATTAGCTGCTGTTACAAGAGTAATTTGTCTGAGAAATTTACTCTGTTCCCTTTTCCCAGATGTGTTTTCTGCAAACCCTTCTCTACCGAAAAAGATATTAAGCAAATTCTAGAGGAAAAAAAAAAGCACCAGAAAACACTATACTATTGTTTAAGCATAAAAAATATTAAAGTTACCTGTAAAATTGCAGCTACAGGGAATTGTGTTGATGTGCAAAGTGATGTATTTAAAAGATAGTGAATGTCAAATTAAGCACATGATGATGGACCAGCTAGAAAAGTAAAACTGTTTCCTGATGGAGACATAATTGCATGAAAGGTACAGTTAATTCACTGATATACAGCATCACACAGGATAAATGCTCCCTGCTGTGAAATATACATACTTTCCGAGAAAAAAGTACATTCAAAATCATCTGGGAAGAGGGAGGGGTATTTACCATAGTCTTCATTTATTAAATATCTCAAGTCCTTACAGTGAACTATAAGAAAGATAACACAACATATTTCTGTTTATATTGCTATAAACAAAATGAAGTTACCACTAGAGTTGGAATAAGATTAAATCTGTCCAGGAGTACATATCAGCCTCAATCCAGCCATCTACCTTGCAAATTTAAAAACTATGTGTGTACAGAAATACACACACAATTAAAAGTGTTGAAATTATAAAACAGTCAAATAACAGTCAAAAAACAATAAAACAGCCAAAACCTCTACACTGTTCTGGAGTAATTTCCAGTTTGGAGTCTCCTAGAATCAATAAATTTATTTATATCTCAAACAAATCAGATATGACTATGCAAAATGGAACACTGCATTTGCTGCTGCTTCAGAAAAGATGCAGATATAAAATCTGCTGGATGGGAATTATTGCTGATTTTAGACTTCCACAGGTCTTAAAATTGAGGTGCCTAAATGTTCATAAGAACAGTTTCTGAGGTGAAAGGTGAAAGATGTACAACCAAACAATTTGCAAATGTTACAGCAACGTGAAACCACAGCTCAACAAGCTGGTGTGCTCCTCATTCAAAGAACATACAAACTAGCTGTTGAGAAGTCAGTTCTTTCAGAAATTAGGATCTAACCTCAGTAAAATTGGTTTATTGTTGTTGTTAAATGCAGCCCTGCTGAACAGTACATTCAATGCAGAAGCAGTAACTCAGAAGTCAAGCACCTTACTTCCTAAGGAGGAAATACACCATTGGCATAACTGTGGCCAGTCAAGGCTGTCTTTATTGCTGTGCCTAGGGTGAAAAAGCTTCTACAGTCCCATATTTTGGCTTTCTTAAAACTTATCATTGTGGTGTGAATGCTGGAGAGAAACAGGCAGTGTTGTGAAGACTCCCCAGAGAAGACAAGTTTTCAAAGTAAAATCCTGAGGCAAAGCTTTTAGGGTAATATTATGTAAATAAGTAATAAGACTGACTGAGGTTTCAGCAACAGTGCTCTGTGATTTTGCTTTGAAAGTTTTTGCTTTTTGGAGTTCACTGCAACCTCATTATGTTTTGCTGGCACTTTCTCCAGGAAAAGCAACAGCTGCATAATACTGATAAAACTTAAGAAGGCCGACATGTGTGATTGTGGCTGGTGTTCCAGTCTAAGTCAACCATATGTAAAAGCTCTAACCTGGCAATGTTTGCTGTCATTAAATCTCAAATTCTATCTTGTAATGTAAAATGTAGTTATATAAGAATAATCATCCATAAGAGCAAATTTCTACAGAAAAAAATGGTTTAAAATATTATTCCTTAATTAGTTATACCACTATTATCATCACCTACTTCTATCAATACTGACTGAATTTGAAATCATGTCAAGGGAGTTGACAATGAAGAAAAATTTTTAATGCATCAATTATTTTTTTAGTGTCCACAGAAATAAATAGATGACACTTATAAAGCTCCTTTGAATATATAACAATACATAAAAAAATGTGTTGTGACATGAAATGTTTAATCATTTATAAAATCATTGATAATCCTGGTAATATTCAATATTGAAACAAAATATGCTCCAGGCCACAAAATATAATTCCCGGCCACAGTAGTCTTCTTTAAATTGAATGATTTAAACTAAAACACAAAGTATTTTTTTTTATTCCTTGCTGAATCTGCAGATTATAAAAATCATATTCTCCAATTGATTTAACCTCCTAAATTTTTATAGATAGAGAAGAAGAAAGCCAAAAAGTCCAGTCATGTACTAGCATTGTCTTATTAAAAATGCTAGGGTAAGTCCAGAATTTCTCCCATTCTCAAGATAGAAGAAAAATTAAGAGTATGATAAGAAATACAGAATGGAGAGACACAAAGTGGTAAGTTTTCTCCATGTGTCATTGGCCTGTGGAAACTCACTGGTTCTAAGAGTTCAACAGAAGTGAAAATGTATTTTTCACATTTAATTACCATGCACAACTATGACTAAAGGAAATAAAAATATAGGAAAGGACACGAAGCCTTTGTCTCCAAATGTAAATCAATCTCTAATTGAAAAAGGCCTCTTGCCTGTAGTTACAGTACTGACTGCATTTGTGACCCACTGTGAGAAGTATCCTTGTGTATAATATCAAAAAGAGATCAGTATTATTCCATACTGATTTAGAATAAAGTCCATAGCATCTGGGATCTTTGAACCTTTGCAAGTTAGATCCTAACTGTACAAAGTTTTTGTGCAAAAATACTGGTGGTGTCTGTGTTATTTTGAGTCAGCAGGAATATCAGTTTTCAGACAGGACTGCTAAAGCTTTATATTTGGATCATAAGAAGACATCATGAGGTCTTACATTTGAGTTTAGATATCTAGTTATGATTGTTAAAAAATCTGGTAAAACCAGAAAAATAAAAATCTCAAGTGTAGCTTCAAAAATACTGAAGGCAGAGAAACCTATTTCAATAGGTTCAATAGTTTGAACTATTGCAAACAGGTTTTTTTGAGTTGAACTTAATAGGTCTTTTCTTCAAGGTAATTACTTTTTCAGGGTTGCTGTCAAGTATTTCAGGTTTGCTGAATGCTTAAACCTAATCTCTGCACTAAAAGGAGAATTCCTATGTCTTCAAGGGTTTGCTTTGTAGTAGATAAGTGTGATATATAAACCTCCCATACTCTGATCTCTCCTCCTGTTGTGTGATTTTTTTCTACATTGTATTTATAGACAGGCCTGATGAAGCATAGTCACATAATGCAGCATCCCAGCTCCAGTGATCAAGTACAAATACTCCACAGAAGTCTTACTTGGGAGATGCAGAAAGGAGAGGCTCCAAAATCACGTATTTCCAAATTTTCAGGCTCCAAAATTATATATTTCCAATTTCTCTGCAGCTTAGCCATCCACTCAGAGCCTGAAAGAAACCCCAAAATTTAATAAATCATACAAAATATTGATCAGACCCATGAGCAATTTGGGTAGTTCTGAAATCCTTGCTAATAAACTTTCCATGGCAGGGAATTCACCACTTAATTACATGTTTTATACAAAAAAAAAGCACCCCATTTATCAGCCTTAAATTTTCTACTTCTTTAGTTTTAGTAAACATCCCATTGATGTTAGTTTTCAGAAAAAAATTGCCATATTTTGTTGTTATCCTATTAATTACTGAATTTCTTTCTAAAGTTTATGATTACAACTGCTTTATTTTCTTCCTTCTTCTGTGAACCCCCTTTATACTGCATACACACTTCTCAGAAGAGCTGTATTTCCAGTCTTTCCTTCAGTCTTGGAGGTCCAATGCAGTGTGAATCAGCAATAGCTCTATTTTCACAGAAAATATATTTGTGCTCTAATTTTGATAGAAGAATAAAATTAAGATATGAACTATTACCATCCATGGGATTAAAGTTTCTAGAACAAATAGGTGGGAGATGCTGGAAATTCTGAATCACATTTCTCTCCAAGAAAATGTGCAAGAGACTTGTCTTTCCCTCAATGTCCTTTGCTGGTTACAGATGTGGCTTCCATATTTCTGCTGCTTTTGAGACACTGAGGTCAGATATGTTACAGATACCCAATGGTGTTAAAGTGTTCTGAAGACAAAATTCTTTTACAAATTGCTAACTTTGAACACAAAAGAGACTTGTCCTAACCATTTCTAGACAGTGCACAATGAGATATCTAAATAGACAATAATCTTTAAAGGATAAAAATCCCTCTCAAGATAAATGTGATTGAGGGGTTTTTGGGATGAATAAAGTACATAAGGTTAATAAAGTATGCAGACTTTCAAGTGGATTTGATTCAACAAAAACCTTTTTCAGCATTACTAGCATTCTTGAATGTAAATCTCCATAAAAATAATGCAACTTGGGAAACAGACAAAGCTCACGTTTGCTACATTTCTGATTTGTTGTTGAGCTGGTTTTGCTGGACAAGTGCACCCTTACTGAGGGAGTTTGTGTACTGCAGTGTAGCTTTGTGCAGGTGTCAGGGCTGGCTGTAAGTCTGCTGCCTATAGAACTGGAAGAAGCCTTTTGCTGGTTCCTGATTCCTGGCCAGCTCTTAGCTGTCTACATGGCACTGCGGTGTGTAATACAGACAGAGCTAATACAAATAATGGCCCTTTTTTCCTATCTTTCCAAACCTTCCACTCGACCAGGTTGGTCAGGACCTATTCAACCTGTCCTTGAATACTTACAGGGATGGGGCATCCACAACTACTCTGGACAGCCTTTTCCAGTGGCTCATGACCCTCTGAGTAAAAATCTTCTTCATCTAATAAAAATTTCCCCTCTTTAAGTCTAAAATTGTTCCCCCTTGTCCTATCACTAACTGCCCATGTAAAAAGTCACTCTCCATCTTTTTTATAATCTCCATTTAACTACTGAAAGGCTGCAATTAGGTCTCCCCAGAGTCTTCTCTGGCTCTTCTCCAGATTTGTTTGGTATGACCCTGTAGAAATCACAATTTGATTTCATAATAGAATGACTCTCAGGAACAAGATTGAATTACAAGATTTCTTAAAGTTCTTTAACAGTTCTGCTATGATTGCAGGTGGTCTTAGGGGATTTTAAATGGAAGTGGCTGTAGCTACACAGAGCTGTAGTTACCTTCTCTCAATCAAGCCTTCTCTGTATCCAAGCTAATACCACATTAAGTAATTTTGAGGCCAGTTTATTTAAACCACAGCAGTCAAAACAGCCAAAGTTAAATCAACATACACCCCTTCTCCATCTGCTTTAAGAATGTCTACACAAAAGATTAGAATGCCTACACAAAAGATTGCTTATGTGCCTGAGACAGGTCCATTTTTTACAACTGTATCAGCTAGCCTAATAAGAGATTTTATTTCTCTCTAAAAACCTTGCAGGTTACTTAGCAGCAGCTTATATATAAGTTGTTCTGTGACCAGTGTAATTAATGAAGTAGATGTTCAGCACAGCTTGGATTTCAGAGTGATCTCAGATGTGGATTCTCTGATAACCAATAAAGGATGAATTCAAGCCCTGTTTCCTGTATGCAGCAGCCCACCTTTCCCAACACTGCTGGAATTTACTGCATTTAAGATCTCTACCTCCATCTCTAAATTTAGCTTCAATCTACAGCCAAGCACAAAAGCTGGTGGCATAAAGACACAGATAAATGTCACAAAAATTCTTTTGAAATGATGTATGTATGGAACATATCTGGTTTTAGTCTGAGGACTTTGGCATGACAAACAGAACATGGAATCCACTGACAATCTTTTGGTCATTTAGTCAGTGCTTTTTCTGTGTGTACTTCTGTGGTGGGGTGGGCCTTGGCTGGATGCCAGCTGCCCACCAAAGCCTCTCTGTCACTCCTTTCCTCAGCTGGGCAGAGGAGAGGAAATATAACAAAAGTCTTGTAAGTTGAGATTAGGGCAGGGGGAGATCACTCACCAGTGACCATCATGGGTAAAACAGACTCAAGTTGGGGAAACTTGTTTCATTTATAACCAAAGAAATCAAAGTAGGCTTATGGGAAATAAAACCAAATCTTAAAACAACTTCCCCCTTCCCTCCGTTCTTCCCAGACTAAACTTCACCCCTTATTTTCTTTACCTCCCTCCCCACACCCTTCCACTGGGAAGGAACCTTATGCTCAGTTTATCGCACAATGCCTCTGCTGCTCCTTCCTCCTCAGGAGGAGGACTCCTCACACTCTTCCTCTGCTCCAGCATGGGTCCCTCAAATGGTGTGCAGTCCTTCAGGAACAGCTGGTCCAGCATGAGTCCCTCACAGGGTCACAAGTCCTGCCAGCAAACTGCTCCAGCGTGGGCTCCTCTCTCCTTGGGGCCACAGGTCCCACCAGGATCCTGGTCCAGCACAGGCTTCCCACAGGGTTACAGCCTTCTTTGGGCATCCACCTGCTCTGACATGGGGTCCTCCACGGGCTGCAGGATCTCTGCTCCACTGTGGACCTCCATGGGTTGCAGGGGCACAGCTGCCTCACCACAGGCTGTAGGGGAATCTCAGCTCCAGTGCCTGGAGCATCTCCTCATTCTGCTCTGACCTTGGTGTCTGCAGGACTGTTTCTCTCACACATTCTCACTTCTCTCTCAGCTGCACAGGGGATTTTTTCCCCATTCTTAAGTATATTATCCCAGAGGTGCTACCACCGTTGTTGATGGGCTTGGTTTTTGCTTGGCTTGGAGCCAGCCAGAGTTGGCTCTGCCAGACATGGTGGGAAGCTTCTAACAGAAGCCACCCCTGTAGCCACCATGCTATTAAAACCTTCCCATGAAAACCCAATACAATTTACCAAGGAGGGAAAAGCTCTTTGTGTTCATGAGCTAGAATAACTGAAAATAGACCAAAATTCAGAGAAAAAGGCAAGGATGGAATGTCTGGGATGGGAAGGATTTATTCATGTTTGCATCTTTCAGCATATTTGGTGTTGTGATTTAACCCCAGCAGGCAGCCAAGTTTCACACAGCCCTCACTCACCCCACCCACTTGGATGGGGAAAAAGAATCAGAATAGTAAAAGTGAAGAAAAAAAACAACCTCATGGGTTGAGATATAGTCTGATAATTGAAATAAAAATACAAATAGTAATATTAATAATAAATATCATACAAATAGAAATGATAATAAAGTGAAGTAAAAATAACAGAAAAATTAAACCCAAGAAAGACAATCCATGCAAATGAAAACAGCTGCTCACCACCAACCAACTCATGCCCAGTCAGTCCCTGAAGAGTGGTTCCCCCAGTTTTATATGCTGAGCATAATTCTGTGTGTTATGGGGTATCCCTTGGATCAGTTGAGGTCAGCTGTCCTGACTTCATCCCCTTCCCACATTTTGTGAACCCCCAGCCTCCTAACTGGTGGGGTGGGGGGAGGAGCAGAAAAGCCCTTGACTCTGTGGTAGTACTGCTCAGCAGTAGGCAAAACATCTTTTTATTACCAACACTGCTTCCACCACAAATCCAAAACACAGACCCATACTAGTGACTGAAGAAAATACACTGGTTTTTAGCAGTGTATTTCAAACAATAGTCACTCTATATGGTCAAAATATCAGAGAGAATGTTAACTGAGAGCAGCCCGGACAGAAGATACAGATTAGCCCACAGAAGTTTGAACTCTAAATGCCGAAGGTTGTCCTTACAGGGCACATTATGCTGCAGTTTAGCCCTAGACTTTCGTCTGTAGCTGCTACTGAGCCACTACTGCCATATCTTCACCTAAATTTAGATCTTATCTGGAATTAGTAGCATCCTCACCTTGTTAAGTCAAACCACAGAACTGTGTTTATTTATCTCTTCTATTTCTGTGAGATAGGTTTCTCTAGGCAGTGGAGACAAATGCACCTTCAGGGGACAGTAGACACTTCACCTCAAGTGGAGGAGGAGGTTCTGGTCAATTCTGCTGCTGGCTGAAAAGGTGATATCAGACCCTGGGTGCCCTTTTTCACTTTTACAGAAAGGAAGCCAGTGGCTACTTCATATGTGAAGTGCTGCTGTTGATTTTAATTTCTGCTTGGGAATGACCAGAAGCACTTGAACAGATTTTAGGGGCAACTTCAAAGCATCTCCTTCTAGCTGTGACACAGTGCACACTGTGGAGGAGAACCCATCAGCAGAGTTGCCGACTGCAAGGTCCCGGGTAGGAGATACTTTAGTGCACCATAAGCATGTTGCCAGTTTAAATCTCATGTGAGTAATGACACAATCCTGCCACTCACTACAGCATGACATGGCAGATAGACTTAAAAAAAAAAAAAATAGGCTGGCTATTTTTATGCATCACCTTTTCCTCAACAGACCCGATAACTGACACAAATAGCCTTAGAAATATTTTTAGGACTGACTCAAAAAGCAGAATACCTGCAATTACTTCTGGTGTTATTCAGCAGTTATCTGATGAAAAAACAGAAGAGACACAAAGAGCTAACACTGAAATAGCAGCTCTTAAACCTTACAAGTGAACCTATGAAATATTTTGAACCAATGTCTTCCACTTTTTATATTATCTTATTTCATCTAACTCCTTACTCTATATAGAGGGGCTTTTTCCTCAAACACGTTTTCCTTTCAAGTCACTTTGATTCCTTGTGGAAGCATCTGCCAACTGACTGTATGAACTCTGGGAAGACTACTTGGGTAGTCTGAGTTAAACCTGATGGAGCAGACACCACATTTTTAAAAGGGCAAGAAAAGCATTTGGGGCACTGAGACTGGAAGTTTCAGTAGCTTGAAAATGCCTACATAAGTCAAAATCAACCAGCCAGCACAAATGACAGTATTAATCACTACATGGCCACCAGAAATAAAACTGTATCTACTTTTTTGGTAGAATTACTCAATTTCAGGTTTCTTTATTAGAATAGTTTTTCACAAGTCCCAGTGACATCTGCATTAGTACACAACTGAGCTCTCCAGCAGGGAAGGTTTTGAGGTGGCTTTCTTATTATTTATTTTTTACCCTGTCAATTCTGTTAAAAACTTCACAAAAAATGTTTGTACCTATCCTGAAAATATACTGAGTGAACACTGGTTCTCCTGCAAGATACATCTCAACAGTGATCCAGTGAGAAATATCCTAATATAAATCAAAAAGAGTTCTTTGTGTCTGTACCCTCTAATGAGAAAAAGATTCAAGAGAGATTTGCTATGGATCTGTGCCATCATCAAATATACAAAAGCAAGTTATAGTGGCACTGATGAGTAACCTCTGCTCCTTCCTATAGCAAAGTAGTGCCAAATTCATTAATAAAAGATAACAATGGAGAGAGTGGAAGAGTAATGTTTTGAAACAGCTACTGACAGGTGATTTTTCTCCACTGCAAATCTCTCAGCAGCATATTTTCCCCAGTTTCACTGATTTTGCAATGATAAGAGCAATAAGACTGATAAGGAAGCCAACTTGTTTTAGAGCTATGAATTTCACTGAGTTGTGTTTTGAGGCTGTTGAAATCCTCAAGGAAGTCCCTCATGTATTCCTAAAGTTAAGGACAATTCAACCTGAATGAACCTGACTTGAAGTCATGATTTTTGTTTTATTAAGTACTACTTTAGTACCTACATCCATCTATACATATATATATATATATAAATACATATATATACTCAACATGCATATATAGAAATGCGTATTTTTTGTGTGTGTATGTACAAATATATTTCTGTATATGAAATGTAAATAACTTATGAGTATAAAAAATTAATAAAAATTTGGTAAAATAATAACTTATAGTGTTCTCAGAAACTGTTAAGTAGCAGACAACAATGCATTAATTAATATTCCTAATGGACATTAAGAATGTTTCATGATGAGTGAAACTTTTCAGGGATAATATCAGTGAACCATTTATCTAAGATTTTTGCAACTACAGGGAATTACGAATTCCATGCCAAAGTAATATGGAGGGAAATGCTGATATAAGAAAAGATCAGCTGATAGCCCAATAACAATTTTAAAAATCAAGATGACTGTACACTGTTCACTCTACATTACCTTCTGGAAAATCCTATTCTCTACACTTAAATTTTCCTGTATTTTTAGTGACTACCTAAAGAAGAGTTTAATGGTACTTTTTATTTTTCTCAGACTAAGGGTTTTAGAGAGAAAACTTCTTCACAAATCACGAGAACAGTGCCAGACACATTTACTGTATGTGATAGCCACATGATGAGCACTGTAGGCAGAAATAGAATTAATTACAGTGAATTCAGCATTTCAGCTATAGCTTTCCTTGGAACTAGCTAGAAACTTCTTTTTTAAATGCAATATTATATAAAATTAAATTTGGTTGTGTGATGGGAAATGTAAACCATGACTACTCTACCAAAAAGAAAGGTACAAAAATTAGAATTACTGTATCATATATAACACTGATACATTTCCTTAAGAACATAGTATCTCAAAGACCTGATGTAATGAAATGTTGCAGTGCATGTAGCAGTGGCCACTGCAGCAGAGCATTGGTGGACAGGCCTCCAGAACACAGAGGTCTCATTCTCACCCCTGGGTTAGAGCGAGTTCCCATGTGCCTAAGGGTTCATAGTTTACATGTTTTAAGTTTATTGGTTCAGGAGTTCTCCACCCAGTTTTATGTATAAGTTCATGTTTATGTATTTCCCCTAGTTGCTTATGTATTAGTTCTGGAAAGTTCTCCCTTCTTCAATGCTCCATTGGTCTACTCCTGCAATTCCGTCCCTTAAGTTATCCCTATTGGATAGTCCTCTGTTATCTCCTCCTCCTCCTCAGTTGATCCCCATTGGTTGTTTCCCTTTGTTCCACCCCTGTATAAAATGCTGTGCTTTCCCTTTTTTCCTGGTCTTTGTCCCTGGACCCTCCAGCGGCAATAAACCGGCTGGAGCCTACACAGAGACCCCTCTCTCATCCTTTGACTCTGCCGATGCTTTTACTCCACCTCTGTTTGGGGCTCACTCCTTGTGAAGGAGCCAGCTTTCCCTGCAAGCTGCAGCTGACAGCTTTCCCTGCAAGCTGCAGCCAACCCCTGCCTGATGCAGCTGACAGCTTTCCCTCCTTGCTGTAGCTGACAGCTTTCCCTCCTTGCTGCAGCCAACCCCTGCCTGCAGCAGCAGAAGCCGAGGATGTCTGCAGCTGGACGCTGTGCTGCCTCGGGCAGCCCAACAGTGTCAACAAAAGACCAGAAAAAATAAGTCTTTGTTTTCAACTGTTGATTTAAAACAGTAATCTGGTAGTTTTGTTCTTCATCGAAATAGAACAGCTTCTGCACTATTTACTAAGCTGGACCTGGATAAATATTTGTGAGCTTTTATTATGTGTATTGTGTTTCAGAGTGTCTGTTACTGCCCCATTAAACAAATTGCTACTTCTGAGTACAACAGCAAAATTAAATAGGGTTCCTGTCAAAAGTCATTTATCTGTCACACATGCTTCATAACTGGTTTTGCAATTGCTACAGCCATGAAGTTAAGGTTTCTTTTTAATATGGTATATACCCTTGATGCTGCTGTAATTAGAATACTGATTTTACACCATCGAGGAATGTACTATAATTCTTATTGATTTCAATGAGTAAATTAAAAAGACATATTATTGTTGTAGTAGGTCTCTGAAATGCCTAAAAATACAGTAAAATTCTTGATATAGAAACAGTATGGCAGCTATAAAGAGTTATAAAATCAGTCTAAAATATTAACTATTAATTTAAAGAGGTTGAAGAATTACCTAATAGTGCCCAATAATTATCTTTTCTCCCTCCCTTTTCCTTTCCTCCTAAAGCAGGCTTTTTTTTTTCTTTTAAATACAGACAAGCACACATAGAAAAGGTGTAATCTCAAGGGAAAAAAAAAAAAAAAGTAGGACCAAAAATATCTTTCTCCCTGTATAATTCACATTAAAAAAAAAAGGCAATACAACACTGGTAAAGAAACAAAGAGATATTAACACTAAAAAAGGAGTGCATTAAAGGCTTCTGAACTTCAGTTATCCCCTAATTAAGTCTCACAATGCCCACAAAACACACAGAGATCTTCAAGTTAGTGCAGGTTCTCAAGACTTTTTCCTCTGTAAGAAGTCATACTGGCTGTTGATGGAAATAAGGATCTACTGACATCTGGGTCTAAACCAGAAAAAAATATAATGAAACTAAACCAACACTAAGCACCAGACTTATGAAGGCTCTCAGGTAGTCTGACAGGGAGCAGCATGCTAGCTAAAAAGGGGCCTGGAGGTCTAGCCACAGTCCCGACCATGCCACAGCAGTCACACACCCACAGGTAAAGCAGGCTGACGGAGTTGAGCACCTCACCCAAGGGAGCTTCCCTCTAAGCTGGTGCAGTAAGCGCACAATAGTAGAGACAAAGAAGTAAAGAGAGGGGACTCTCCGTATATGTTCATGCAGGCTTATTCCAGTGAAATCACAGGGGCAAAGAGACAAATTGGTAGGAGGATTCAGGGGTCTTATACTGGGTACAGAATAGGCGGGGAGAGGGATCACAGTCAATGGGGTAAGGGCAAGTAGGTGGATTGACAGCAAGGGAACCAATGGGAACAACACATAGGAGGGACTTAGGGAAGGATCCAATGGGGCAAAGAGGAACAAAGAACTTTCTAGAATTAATACATATTAAAGAAGTGAAATGAATATACATAACTTCATACATAAAACAGGGAGGGGAAAACATTAACCAATTGGGAGAAAACATGCAAAAGGAAGAACAAGGGAATCATGGGTTCTCACCGTGACTGTAAGTTACGTGCTAAACTTGGGTTGCTGACCACCACAGCTGGTTGTTTGAGGTCTCCTCAGGAGACAAAATGGTTGGAGCCACTTGTACCGCCACAGTAGTCAAAACCAGGTCTAAATGGACCTCTAACTGTTAAACATAAGGAAAAGGATTTTCATGGGAGTATGTCTTACCATAAGGGCCTTTCTTGATTATTTTCTGTACTAAAGGTTTCATATGGTATAAAAATACTTGTAAATAATACACCTGCATCTGATTTTTAAATATATTTCAACATGATTGAGTTGAAGAAGACACATCCAAGCTGAATTTTTTAATGCGTAATAGTTGGTATTAATAGTTCAGTACAAAAATTGTGTGCTTTTATGGTTGAATAGTGTACAGTGAATGCTGGAGAGAACTCATGAACCAAGCCTAGGATCAGACACTTCACAAACAAGAACTGTGTATTCAGGAATCCTAATGAATTCAGCAGTCCTAATAAACTCAGGAGTCATTCTCTAGTCAGGATCCCTGTTCAGAAACCCTAATTGAATGAATGAAACTCTGTGTGTCTATGTGCAGGAGTAAAGGGAGCTGCTTATGTGGACATCTTTCATTCTTTCATTCATGACATCTGTGTACACATCAAACAGGTCCAAATCAATTCATATTATTTCCTGTAATAGTCCTAGGATTATTCCAGGTTAAATTGATTTCACAGTCAGTTCCTCACTAAAGTGGTGTGTCTGTTCCTCATAAACAAACATCACAAGAATAAATTTATTCCAAATTTTATTTTATACCTTTCAAAAATGTTAGCATATTCTAGTTCTGAAAACAAATATAATGTGACTTTAGGAAAAAACCTACTGCAGACCTTTTACCTGCTTAGGGTAAAGAACTCAAGACAAGTATTGCTAGTGAAGGCAATACCGTGAGTTCCTGCAAGAATAAGAGCTAATTGATGTTGAATTCATTAATGACACAGAAGTTCCTCTCTGATAATATGTAAAATTCAGTGTCAGAATGCCCTGAGGTCATGTGCCACTGGTAGATGAAACATTTAGAAATTGTCTCATGCATCTTTTGCTATTACTTGTACATTTACAGAAATACTGGCCTTTTTTCCTTCTCCCTATTTATCTTCCAACACTTCTCAGTGCTCCACTTTCTTGACATGTTAGGAGTTAAACGTCCTTTATTTACTCGCTGTGCATTCTGGTTGTGAGGGTAATGATTGCTTTAGTAGACTGGAAGACTTTGCTGGGTTGCTGCCTTCAACAATGATTCTCAATCTCTCTTTTCATTTTTCTTCCCATTTCTAATTATACATTACTGGACTCATGTTACTATTAAAAGGTTGGTATCTCATGTTAATGTGGTAGAAATAAAAAAGCTTGCGATTTCTTGCCTCCAGAACAACTTGATATAATTATAGGCTTATAATTCATAGCTACTGACATAATATCTTTGCCTTTTCATGTTGTCTTCATACATGCAGATTTGTATTTGGGAGGCATATACTCACAGCTTTAATAGGCGGGGTGGAGGAGTTGAATATTCTTCATATTATATACTAAAAGAAATTTCCAGCTGTTAGCATTATGTGAGTTCTTGGGCTCTCTCATGTGATTGTATCATGCTGAATTTATTTTTGGAAAAACTTCTACTTTAGGGTCTTCTTGGTGTACAAAATGACTAAGTGGTAATATTAGCCAAAATCTTGCTGTAGTGAACTATTTCCCTAAACTTCAGGTAAAGAGTATCATGTAATTTGTAATGCTAACCACAGCATTGAGTGCAAATAGTAGTCAGCTATTGCCAGCCATAATTGGTGCACCTTTTATCTCCTGTCAAGCAGAGTGGTACTGATTAGGACCAAAAGACAGCTATCAGCTCTCTCATTTCCGGACTCAAACAAAAGGAAAAGAGGTGCCTGTCTGAGCTGATAGCTTTTGGCCCTTTGATCAGGTCCTACCAGAAGTCACCCAGTCGCAGTAACCTGATTTCTCATCAATGGGCTAGGTCTTTGATGTAGGTAGGGTGCTACTGCAAATTGCATTTATGAAGGGAAAGCAGCAGGACATAATCAAGGAATACAGTTACTGATTCACATGGAAAGGTTGCTTTGGCATCCTACTTTCTTTGAGGGAGGTAGTAAATAAGTTCTACTAATATTATTGAGAAGATATTCCTATAAACCACTAGCAACATGGCCCTTCAGAAGTTTGTGTTTGCCTTCTCCAGTGTAACAGGAACTTAGGCATGGTTCAGTGTTTATGAAAGATCCAAGCAAAATAACAGAAAATCAAATTTACTATTGATGGATGGGGAAAAATTTCCGTGCTTGGAAAGAAAGCGTATTTGGAAAATTCTACCTCTAAGTAGTTAGGCAAACAAAGTATATTTCAGAAAAAGACTTTTCAAGTTTTGCTTTCTTCCACCATAAATCTGCAATATCAAGTATGGACATGCAAAATGTGTATCAATCCTTTTTTTATTTTATGAAGCATTTTCCCAGGAATTACTCTCTAGTGTTGGTATCACTGTTAGAGTGGGGTACAGAAACAATGTCATCATACTTTCAGGAAGATGCTAAACAAGGTTTTAGATGATGCAGCTAACAGTTGGAGTAAGTACTATGAAATCACCCATATTCCATCATTATATGGAGAATATTGATATAAAAATTCAAAAGTCTTCCTCTCAATTTCTCATAAAAATTCTATAAATTTAATGTAACAGCTGTTATTGTCCTCCTGATAAATAGATACTCTATTTCGTGGGGAAAAAAATCTGCTTCAGAATGGAAGAGTACTGCATGGTATTTCATCAGTGCTTTTTTTTTAATCCGACCTCAAAAGACCTTGGTCTGTGACTTCATGAACTAACCAACTTTTTGAACTGTCTAACTAGTTAGAGAGCTAAATAATTTTCTTCTCAGTCTAAAATGTTGAATTAAACATCTATCACAGTTGAGAAAATGTGATAGAGGTACTTTTGCAGTGTAGCATCCTAAGTTTAATCATTTCTTCTTTCACAGTTAAATAAGAGCGTCATGTGTGGCAAGTTATATAGAGCAGAATAGCTTTTGTAGCATTAAGAAAATTTTCTCTGTTAGGAAAAAGTTTAGCCAGCATAAAATTCCTAAATTTTAAATAATATATAACCATTTAAATACAAACAAAACAAACAAACAAAAACAGAACTCCGACTCTATCAAACCAGAATGAAATTTTGAAAGGGCTAAGATTTCAGTCATGTTTGTAAAAATTAAATTCAATCTTGGATTACTTTTTAAATATATTAAAAATTAATCTAAATCAGTTGACTTATTATGTGTCCTAGGGCTTAGAAAGAGGACAGTCTACAGATGAATGCTGCCCTGAGTATTTTTATCTAATTTGTTCTCACTAAAGGAAATTGAAGGGATGTGGATATAAATAATGGATGCTGAGGATCCAGCTAACAGTGGTAAAAAGCAATTATATTTAAGGTACAGTATAATTTTTCCAATGTTTGAAATTGATTTTAAAGTCATTCATGTATGTATTTGGGCATTTCTAAAAGTATTTAAAGATATACAAGGCTATAAGATTGGCATCCTCCTCCAAAAACCTAGTGTTCTTCTAAGAATACAAGTCAAATATTTAAATTAGTCTATTAAGATATGAGATGTCTATTTTGTAAAAGACAGTAAAACACAGTTAAACTCCTTTCCAATAAAATGTATGGCAGAGACCTAGGCAGGGTTGTATCTCTCTATCTGTAGATCTCCAAGAGGGTGCCAGCAGGCTTTGCACCAGTTCATAACCAGGCATGTAATTCATCCATTCAGCTTCATGCTATAGAGACATGTGCTCTGCAACATCATTTCCATGTTATTTGAGATGGACTAAACTGAAAAATACTGCAGAAAGTCATATTTTGAGGGCCAAAATGCTGAAAAATAGAGCCCAGGAGGAACTTACAGACAGGTGCTGTGGTATGTGGTGTCTGCTTTAGGACAGACCTTCCTTCAGCAATGTGGATGGGTGCCAGTGGATGAACGCTGACTGTGTAACAAGTGGTATTCCTTTCATTTAGAGGAATTTTTGGACCACAGGATGCTTGTAAGAAACACCCAAGACACTGAGCAGTTGACTTTTGAAAAGATGCAGTCCCATTTTTTTCCAGTAATGAGGAACATCAACGTGGTGACAGTTTGAGTTTGGGAGAACCTGTGGGTTATTTACTATCACAGCTCAATAAACTGTATGGTAATCATGGAATGACAGGGACAATTCAGTTACATTTTTGGAAGATCCCAAACCACATACATCCCCATATAACAAGTGAGACATAGAATATTTTGTCATACAGAGTATCAAGTCTGGTTTGTTGTTTTGGGCTGTTGTTTAACAGAATTATTTTTCATATGGAACAGACTGGAGACACTCCCAGCTCTTATCTGACTTGCCCAGGTACCATTTGAAAATACAGGACTGGAGAATTAGAACAGCCCATTTTCTTACAGTCCTGTCCCTTTAAATTTTGGTTTACGTGCTTTAATTGCTGTTTTGAGGATGGCAGACTACCATTGAAAACCTTGCATTTATTTCCAATAGAGATTTTAAAATGGTAGCTTTTTGTTTAAATTCTGATTTAAGAAGAATGCTAGTTCATATCTACAGCCTGGTTAATATAATGAATTTTATTGAGTAAGGCTGGTTGGCTTATTGGATTAGATATGTATTAGATACCCATTTAATTGAAAATCTCAGTCTGTGTTAGAACATATGCAAAGGTTTCTGGGTGTTTTGTTGACCTAGATTGCTTGGTGACTTTTCTGAAATATTAAAAATAAACAACTTTAGACATAGCTCCAGCTTCTCATTTCTTTGGGTTTGCTACAATTTCATCTTCCCCAAAAGCTAACCAGGGACATTGAGAAAGATAGAAAAACAAGTATAAGGATGGGATAAGCTCTCACTTTCTGACTGGTTCTAGGCAGAGATGGAAAAGCATCATTTTTCCTTTTCATTTGCCTCCTACTATCCAGTTGTTCTGAAAGAGAAAGGAATGGGTGCAAGACCTGAAGAAATAATACTATTTCTGTATAGAAAGGCCAAGTACCTGGAGATTTTTCTAAACTTCCAGCTTGTAATTTTTGTTTGAGATGTCAGCATTGCAGCTGTATCCTGTTCTCTTTCCAGATAAGCAAGATGGTGTTAAAATTCACTCGTGCTAAAATCACAAGAGTGGTGTATGCACTTCATTGAGCAAGACTATGCTGTTGTAAATGGCTATAACATAATTTCAGGACTTTGACAGAATAAGGTCTAACTGAAGAAAAATAAGCTACAAAACACAAAACAAAGAGTTATAGCTATTGCCAGATATAGAAGATTGTTACGAGAGAAAGGGTTGGCATACTGGAGAAATGCTAATGCAGTCTGACTTTTTATAACATGAGCTGGCACACAAATTACAGACCCCTGAAAGGTGCTGACACTGACAGAGGTGGGTACGTGCCTTATACATGGACTCTGGTCTGCTCGTGTTGTGGTCCCCCTGGGAAACAGCGTTGAGGTTTTCAGGGATAGGAAATAGCTAGAGTGTATCTCCTTGGAACTATCAGCTTCAGTGAGCCAAGGGATTTCTCAGCATGTATGAGCAAGGTAACTCTGTGGTAAAGCCCCATGTTAAATTCTAGACCTCAAAGAAACCATTTATTGTGCAGATCTCATAAATTACCTCCAAAACTAGCACCAGTCTTTTCATAGTTTTCTACTAGGGCTAGATGACTGTGTCATCCCATCTTTCTCTGTTTTTCTCATCTAAAATTGTCAGTAGAGCACAAACAATTTGAAGTTTCTGGTTTAAAACTAGAAAAAAAAACATAGTAAGGATATGACCGATACACAAGTACCCTATAAACTTTCTAGGGTTTTTTGGTTTGGGTTTTTTTCCTAGTAAGACCTGTTTTAAAGATATTTATTTTTGTAGTTACCTGAAGATGTGCAGCATAACAAGAGGACCAGTGGCTGTCCTGTTAAATACTGATCCTATCTAGAGTATTCGCAGCCTCTCAAATAGCCTTCTCTAAGTAATAGCCATCTTTGGTAGTGCTTGAAACCTCTTCAGATTTCAAGAAAAACATTCTGCCACTTGTGATTTTGACAGGAAATGCTTAGTTCTAGCAGAACCCTTGTGGCCCTCACACCAAATCTGTATGTTACAGCTATAATGAGACTATGAAAGCCCAGAGGAAGTAAAGAGCCTGTTTCTTCTCTCAATTAACACCACTCGTATTCTGTGTAACTGTTAACTTTAGTGGAATTGTTCCCAGCTTTCAACTGTGCAAACAGAAGTACAATCAGACTCCTAATAGCTGGGCTTTGCAGAAGTATACTATGTATGTTTTGTCTCTCCTCAATTAACTCTCCTGTATTAGTTAGGCAATATGTTTCCAGGGCCAAGCCTGTCTTTTTGATGATACTGGTGCATAAACAAAGTAGGTGTTTGGGCAGAAAACCTTAAAAACTGGCAAAAGAAAATTTTGAGTCCTATCCAGCTAAAAACATCTATGGTCTTAGAGGTTATGCAAGGCCCTGGCTACAGATACTGGCTGTTCAACAAGTCAAAATATTCAGACACAGGTTGGTCTCCAGTCCAAGGTCAAATAAAAGTGTCTCTGTGCATGGTGGAGAAAGTTTAGTAAATGTGAAGGAAAGCAAAATCAGAAAACTTCTATTTGTATCCTGGTGATCCAGGTAAAATTAGAGACTCTTCATACTGGTCACTGTAAGGCAGATTATCACCATGTATTGGATCATTGTACAGTTAAGATACATAATGTCATAGCCAAAAACTTTTTAAAGTATTTTTTCTCACAGCATTCTCATTAGATATAGAAACCCAAAAGAAGTCTCCAAAGTCCAAACACGTCGCATCTACCTTGAGGCATTTGTTTGGGGTGAAGAAGACAGGAATCTTCACACCCAATAAATAGTCAGTGGTTCAGCCCATCTGAATATCCCTGACCCTGTGGGAGCGTTTGGTTTTTTTCTCCATTGACAATCTAATCTTCCATTAGTGCCTAAATTTAATGGAGGAATCCAGACATTAATGATTTTTCCCTGACTTCACCAGGTATAGGAGAGACTACAGCTGAACAGGAGTGACAGTCAAATCTCCTAGGTCTCAGGCTGTAATTACTGAAATGCTTTGCTATTCATCTTCCCTCTAGACAGAATGGGGAGAGTCAAATACGAATAGAATTGTTGTGTGACCATCCTAAGATGACCCACATCCTATCAGTCACATACATGTATTCTGCTGGTTTTCTTGTTTCCCAGGGGTGTCCCATACATGAATTGGTAGTTCCCATATTTTATTCACTGTTGGAAGCTTATTTGCTCTTTTTACTTCTTATTGCCCAGTTAAGGCTACACAGTCTGTTGGGAGCCACAGGATCTCTGTGAGGGAGTTACTGGAATCTTCTTTCACACCCAGTAATTTCTGTCCAGAGTTTTCTTCAGGTTCCGTCTGGCTTTTTGAAGCAATAACACAAATGTGAAATACTCCCATGACTCTCTCTGTGGGATGAGAGCTTGTTTTGATGTCTGTAATAAAATAGTTTTGTAAGGATTTATAATGTAAAAGCATGAGTGCCATGTATAGCAAAGAAATGCATTTTAAGTGTATGAAATACAGAAAAGAATTTGATGTAAACAGATATTCTCTACGGTCCAAGCTTCCATGCTGGGAGCCACGTAGTCACAGCAGAATACAAACTGCAAAGACAGCATTTATTCTTTCATTCCAAGATGTTATGATCTTGGTTGTAGATATAACTTACATGATTTCCTTACATTTTTCCAGATGGTATTTATTACATCTACCTTAGCTTTTAAATTAAACACTTTAAGTCTAAATAAGTTATTCTATGTTCTGTACTCACTGGTCAGGAATGGACATTTGTGGGTGGTGGTGCATCATTGCCTTATCTTTAAATCTATGTTGGGATATTGTGTGCACATGTCTGTATCTTTTTAGGTCTGTATAGGCAGTCCCAAGGCAGAGTGCAATCCACCCCAGAACATCAGAATCTGGACCTCTAATATCTGTCCAAGAAAGAGGAGATATATGGAAACATAAGCAGAGTACCACAGACCGCTGTTATTTGTATAATCAACTAAGTTGAGCTGTCTTCTCAAGCTACACTGACAATTTAAAGATTATCTCAAGTGTCTTGCCGAACAAAACTGGACAGGAACATTGGCAACACAGGACTTCTCAGAGTATACTGACAGATATATCTGGTATTTTGATATTTCAAATGTGCTGAGATGTTTTTCCTTGGAAAATATAATTAAAGCATTGAATCTCACAACTCAAGTTGGAGGAGTCAGAAAATAAAGGAAGGATTCCAGTCCTTTTACCACGTTCTTGACCACTGACTTGAACAAAATGAAGATCTGTGTCGAGTCCTCATACATTTTTAATATGCACATTTCTTTGGAAAGAAAACATGCTGGGCAACTGCTTGTTATGTAAGACACACACGCATCACAAATGAAGATTTGTTTATCCTAAAAGCTGGATCTGGATCAACCAAGAACAGAAAGGTGTTAAAACAGTCAATAGTTTTCTAATTAACATATTTATGGGATTACTGGAGCCCAGAAAACCTACAGGGAATTTGAATAGTACAGATTTGACCAGTTTTGAATAGTAGAGATTTTTCACTTTTGAAATAGTTTCCTTTTATGTATGACTGAAGTTATTTACAAAAACTTTTACAAGACATTTCCCTATTTTCTTCTCAAGCTGCCCAACCTCATAATATTTATAACTAGTTTCACATCTACCAGTTCATTTGATATTGTGCTTCTGATTAGACAGGACAGAATTCTTAATTATCCTAAAATATTATACTGTCAATGCGGGCTCAATAACTTCTTCTAGCAGTACTTTTTCTGAAACTGTATTTATTAGAGATAGAAATGTTAGAAATATAGTTATGCTTGATAGTAATTTATTTGCTATTGTATTTTGCGTATTACTGTTACCAACTTCATACAAGTCACCTTCATATAAAGTATCTTAAATCAGAAAACTTGTAACCACTACTCTTAATTCAAGACTGTAAGCTTATATTCAGCCATAGAGTCTAGACAATAGTTTATTATTAGTTGATTATATATATATTATCTTCATTTATTATTCAGCTAAAGAAATACAGACAGGCTGAACAGTTGGATCATAAGATGGGAACACACTTCTCTAGAAATCTAACCTGTGCAAAAATATGAGGGACTTCACACAAAACTCATGAAAAACAATTGTTTATGTCTACATGAGGATCTTTAAAGAGCCCAGATTTTCTCCTGAATCAATCATGATGCAGATTGAGTTTCTGAAAAGGATTCAGGTTCTGTACTTCAATTCTGATGCAACAAAGCACAACAAACTGCTTTCAAGCAAACACAAAAAGGAATGGAAGGTCAGATTTCTGAATTAACAGAAGTTTGAACACCATAACTAACATCATGGTTATTAATATGAAAGGGAATAAAATATCATTCTTTTTGAAGTTAATAGCTCCTGTAATGTTCTTATGGAAATGATACAGCATCTGCACTACCCAGATGCTACAATCTATGGCGATATCTTCTGCTAGAATGCAACTTTGAAGGTCATTGAAGGAAATTGCTCTTTTTCCAAGATGGAGAAAGAGAGATACTGGACTGTCATCTCTTCTCTCAGACATCTCTTGTACGTTTTCTGTTTAACACTCACCAGTAAGACACATCAACAGCTTTAGGAACTGGGATAGAGGCCAGAATTCCTCCACCACTTCATTACAGAGAGAGCCTTAAACATGGGTGTGGGAAGGGTGTCACCTCAATTTTATAATCTCTTCTGCATAAAGGACAGATTCGGTAAGAATGAGGGCAACATAAAGAGCATGCTTTAATCTTTTGTTTAGAGAAGGCTTTGGAAGACTGGACATCATCATTATGTGGGAACTTGGGCACTGCTGGATTGTGTCCAGAGAAGGACAATGAAGCTGATGAAGAGTCTAGAGAGGAAGCCACGTGAGTGGCTGAGGGGAGTTGGGATTATTTAGCCTGGAGAAGAGGAGGTTCAGAGGAGGACTTACTGTTCTCTATCACTATCTGAAAGGACGGTGTAGCCAGGTGGGGATCAGTCTCTTCTCCCAGGTAACCAGTGATAGAGCAAGAGGAAATAGTCTCAAGCTGCACCAGGGAAGGTTCATGTTGGAGAGCAAACAGAATTTCTTCACTGAAAGAGTGGTTAAGAATTGGAACTGGCTGCCCAGGGAAGTGGTGGAGTCACCATCTCCGAAAGTGTTCTAAAGGTGTGTGGACGTGACAGTTAAGGATATGGTTTAGTGTCAAACACAATGGTCATAGGTTATTGTTTGGAATTGATGATCTTGGAGGTCTTTTCCAGCCTCAATGATTTTATGATTCCATGTTCAAACCACTTTGGGGAAGTAACAAGGAAAGACCCAACCCAATTTTTTCTTTCTCAAGCATTGTTCTAACTTTTCATATTTTTACTACCACTTTTGTTGTTTCTGGGAAGATGAATGCATGTTCTGAAAACTAAGAGAATAAATGTTTATTACATCTTAGTTCTACACCTAAGAGTTCTCACTAGCTGCATGTTGGGTGTCTGCTCCCCAGGAAGTATGAAAAAGACACATTACACTAAGGAAACTGTCATTTGATTTGGGTCCTCTAACTTCAGAGGTACCTGCCAGTGTCCATAAAGACTGATCACTTATCTCAGACTGAATGGCCAGGACTGGTTGACTATTACTAAACAGAGAAATAAACTATCTTCTAAATAAACTATCTTCTAAATCTTCACAAATTACCTGAAGCAAGCCCAATAACAAGTAGTGAAAAGATAGCTCTGAAGTTTCTTCAGGCCAGAAAACTATTTCTTATTCTAATATCCTTTGCCTTGGTCACTCTGACCCCATGAATTCATCACTTAAGATTCAACTACAGGAGCTCTTATGTAAGAATGAAGCCACATACATAAAAAGATTACAACTAATGCAAGAATAGCAATTTAGTAATGCACCATGGACAGTATAAACAAAGATTATTTGAACCTTGGAAAGCCACCTTCCCATGGCTCACCTTAGATTCAATAGAAAGACAAATATTGCCTGAAATCCCTCTCCGTATGATTTCCAAGTTCTTCATCCATTTTAGAAAACTTGGCTGCCCTTTTACTTCATATTCCAATTCACAGTCTCTATCAAAAAGCCCTGCAACTTCCATAGTATCTGTGCCAATATCAGTATAACCAGATAAATTTCTCCAAAAACTGGTCAGCTCTTATAGGAACTAGTGGATTGCCTGTGTGAAACTTCAGAGACATAAAAACTTGTTGAAAGCAATATTTGAAGGTGTCTTGGGGTGACTTTATGATGTGCATCCCATATTGCTGCCCCATGCCTAGAAATTAACTTTGTGCCTTTCTATGCCTTTAAACTGAGCCTGAGAGGGGGAAGGAAAAACTGAGCAAAACTTTTTCAAAGCAGTTTGCAGCTTGTTCAAGGTCACACAGAGATAGAGACTTTTTTTTTCATCTGCGGCAGGAGAGCGGGAGGGAAGGAAAGCACCCGGGCTCGCTTTTCTTTCCAGCCAGCTTTTGGCAGTTTTTTTTTTTCCTCAGCTCCTTTTCCTTTGGAGAGTTGAACTTTTGTTTTCCTGGGACTTTGTGGTTTTTTTCCTTTTCTCTCTGCTGGACTGTTTCAACATCAGAATACATTGGGAGGACTTTCCACCGAGGCTTTGGCCCTGGGGGTGGGCCCACCACCCAGTCCCAGCTCCAAGGAGGGGGAGAGAGAGAGATCTACGGAAGGACTCTGAAATTTTCCCAGGTTTCTTTCAGCAGGACGAGAGGTTTTATTATTTAGCATTATTATCCTTTTCATGTGTGTTTGTTAAATAAATAGTTTTTATCTCTTTCACTTTCCTTCGAGGAAAATTTATTTTTTCCCGAACCTGGTGGGGGAGAGGTGGTTGTGCCTTCTCTCAGAGGATATATTTCTAAATTTGACCAAATGGCACAGAAGGATACCTCACCAAATTCATAGTGCACACACCATTTTGACCCTACTATGTTCAGTAACTCATGGAAGCTTTCCTATCAACTCTGAAACTGAGGAGACATATAGGGAGGGAAGTACAGTGAAATATATTATATTGAGGACAGTGAAGAAGAATATCCTGCAATTCAAAAAGTACTTTAGGTTAGTGATTCTGATTTATACATCTCATTCAAAAGGTAGTGAAAAACTGAGCAGCAGTCCCAACCAAGTTATGAGTTCCTGTTTTGTAACTAGAACTGTTTAGATTTCAGGGTAGTTTTTGTTAAGAAGATGTTCTGTGAGGAAAGTCAATGAAAAGTATCTGTATCATCCTATCACAGTGGATTCCACAAATAAAACATGACAGAAAAGAACACAAATACTTCAAATTTGGATTAACAAAATGTCCAAATACTACAAAATAGGCTCCAATATCTATTAGATTAAATAAAAAAATTTATCTATTTCCCTCACCAACCACTTTTTACCAAAAGTATAATTTTCTGAAAGAATTTATAGTAGCATGATAAATGTTTAAAATTTCAGATTATTTCACTAAACCCGTTATTTTTGCAATTCTGTCTAGAAAGCTAAACTGTCTCTATCAGAATTTCTGAAAACAGATGCAATTAAAAGTCTCTCTAGCTTTCCTATTTCAGAATCTTGTGAAAGTACTATTTTTTTAAAAAAGCCCTTTTTATTTTACAAGTGGGTAAAGTTTCCTTTTTAAAATACTGTTTCAGACTTGTTTACAATTTTTATGCAGGGTTAACTGTTTGTTGGCCTATTCCATATCAGCAAAGCTGAGTTATTCAATAACCAGCAAGGAATATACACGAAAACTGTCCCCTGAAATCATATTCATGGAGCATTGGTACCCAATATTATCTCAACTTCCCTTTATTCCCATTACTGATGGGATTTCACTTCTGGTTGTACAGAAAGCTCATTATTCCCAAAGCATCAAAAAAACCCTTTGAAGTAAACAGTGGATGGCCTTTGACCTGTGTTGGTTTGAGAAGTAAGATGGATGAGCTGCCTTGTGAGGTTTCACAGACCTCATACCAATTCTTATTCCACAGCAGAGCAAATAAGTTGCTTCTAACTGTATCTGAGAATTTGAACTTGTGAGTGAGTCCTCAGCCCCTTTTATCCTACTTCTAGGCGGGACTGTCCTTTTCCAATTTTTCAACACAGCATTAGCTTCAAAATGTGTGTCTTAACCTAAAATATTAATTCCTTCCTTGTTCTAACTCCTAGATGCTCTTTCTTCTCTTTTCCTTTACAGTCCTCCTCCCTGATCATCAGCCAAAATAGTTTCTTTTAGATATTTGTTTCACTCAACTTTTACCGCTTAGAAAGGCCAACAACAGCTGAGAATCTTTCTTGATTTTTTCTTCCCTCTGGCCCATTTTGTTGAAGTCCACTTTCCTCAGTCTATTTGGGAGCTACAGCTCCTGAACTCCCTTATTCTGAACTGAAATGAGGAAATACCTTGAGTTGAGGCATCTAAATAGTTTATCAATGCATAAAAATATATCACTGATTTTAATGAACAGAAAATGGATATAAAATTGAAATACCAAACAACATGCTATAGATTTTAATAACTAAATTTTCCTGAAACCATAAATATATGGAAGTATAAACTTCCATGCAAATAAAGAATTAATTTTAAAAAAGCAAAAAAACCAAAAAATAAACCGGTCTGACACTGATCATGAAACCGCAATATTTATCAGAAATTTTTCCATCTGTTTGACTAATCTTTTAAATGGTATGTGTAGTTTATTTAATATAAGTATTAATGAATGTATATTCAATTATAGTAATTAAAACAATAGACCACAGCTTTGGGAAACCCCTAGTAAAAATGTAATTACAAGAAAGAATGCTGAAATTACACAGGAAAACATACTTAAATATGATAAAGATGAAGAATATGGGCCCTATTTTTGATATCCAGCATTTTGAAGAGGATGTTTTATTAATTACCAAAACTTTAAATTTCCTTCATTGTGAATCTTCACATTGGGGAAACACTGCACTGAAATATTTCAGGCAGGAAAATAATTTGATTATTTGATAGAAAAGGGTCTGTGTATTATTATGTATGTTCATTATACAATAAATTTGAGTTCTCTCTCTTCAAAACGACAGTTAACCTGAGATTTCTTCATGGATTCTGTCTACCATAACATGAACTGTGCTCTTTTGCTTGCTTCAGATGGAAACAGTTTTTAGGGCTGTGAGCTGGTAAGTTTCAGAAAAAACAACAAAACCTTTGAAGTGCGAAAAAGTATTTATGGTGAATATAACATAACCCCACCTTCACTTTTCCCAAAAGTAGTTTACCTGCTGTGTCTTTCTGCCACAACTCCATTTTCTCCTGATATTTGTATCCAGAATAGCACAGACCCAGAACTGTACAGACTCAGTAAGGAGAGGAAAAAACATAACTTGAAAGGATATGAAATATGGTCTGTGAGTAACATGGAGAAAGAGAATGGGCAGTAAGGGCTTGTTTTAATTAGAACACATACACCTAAAAAAACTAATCACTGAAAAGTTATCAAGGATAAAATCCCCAAATAAAAATGGACATTTCTTTACATGATTAATAGTACATTGTCCCTTAAACATCCACCTGCTGACCCCAGGCTAATCTCTCGTGAGCTTGATTTTCTCCCTTTCCCCCTCCCAATCTAGTTTAAAGCTCTTTCTGTGAGATCTGTTAAGTCCATGAAAAGATTCTTTTGACCTTTTTGGGTCAGGTGTACCCTGTGTGTCGTCAGCAGGCCTGATGTCTTTTAAACTGACCCATGAACAAAAAAACCCCCAAATTCTTCTGATGACACCGGGCTCAGAGCCAGGTATTGATCTGCAGTCTCTTCCTGGCTTTTCACTCATCATTCCCCGCAGTTGGAAGGATAGAGAACACTACTTGTGCTCCTGATCCCTTGGCCTGTCATCCCAAGTTCCTGAGATTTCTCAATTGCTGTTCTTGTGCAACCATCTCTGCCCACCTGAGAAATTAATAATGGAAAATCATCCAAGTCCTGTATCAAGGTATGAAGCTTTCTCTTCATGTCTTTATGTATGTCTCTGTCGCACTCTCTGATACTCCTCAGTCAAGTCCCCTCCTCCTGCAGCTCTGTCAGTGAGCAGAAGGGTTCCTCTACCTGGCAGTGCCTCACACACGGATGCTCACTGCTGCTGGCTGAGCTGACAGAAGAGCCAGGCTCACCCTGTAGCACAGTGCTGGGGCGGCAGTGTGTTCCCAACACAACTGTCTGAGAAGCTGTGTTTGTTGTGGTGGGTGCAGAGCTTAGAGAGGTCATGGCCTTCTGCCAGGCAGATACTGCTGCTCTCTGGTTAACCCAGAGGCAAACAGAGCCCACTCTGTTTGCCTGCCCTGGTCACAGTGCTCTCCAAGGACTGCTTTCCACATGTGTGGGGACTTGGTCACCACTGCTCCTGATCCCACTCATGTCCCATCAGCCACTGTTGCTCAAGCTGTGGGGTCTTGGCTCCCCTTGAGGTTCCCCTGTTCAGGAAATCCCCTTGGGCACCACACTGGAGCTGGAGAGCTCTGCTGCTGATTGTGCCAGCACTGGGCTGCTCACCTCAGCATATTAGTGACAGAGAAAACCTGTCAACCTTGTTCCAACATACTTAATATGTAATGATGCATCCATAGTACGAATCTAACTGAGTTAGTTTAGCTACTTCTAATTCTAGTCCCTGACTTCAAACCAGCCTCTGTTTGTATTTTTAAACACGCTAGCCAGTATATTACTGGAGGAGGTTCAGTGAAAAGGTTATATTCCCTGCTACCATCCTTCCCCCAAGAGCATGGACAGGTGTTTAAGTGAGAAAATGAAGAACAAGCAGAGAAGTTTTGAGAGACTCCAGAGGACTTGTTGAGATAGAATGCACCTTGATACAACACTTTAGTTTTGACTTTTATTGTGAACCACAAGGTAAGAACACACTTTCCTGGCCATGTGAGTAGGAGATAAGGAAATGATGTTCAGATACTCTCCAAAACCATGACCCTTGCCAGTGACAAAAGGCCTAAAATTAATCCCTGGCACAGTCCTTCCATTCAAAACATTTCATTACTGGTGGAAGAGTAGGGGAAGAATAAGAAGAAGTTTGCAAACCTTGCCTTACATTCCTTTCCAGAAGTACATCATATCCACCCATGTGTGTGAACAGAAGTTTTATTTCATCCTTAATGGAAAGGTCAGAAAAACATACATCTCCTGCACACAAACATGAGTTAGGAACTCTTGGTTAGAAGGTTTGCTTGTCTGTCCATGTCATTTGCTGCAGCTACATTAATATAATACATGCAGAATTCAATATTTTATATAATATGAGCTCTTCCACATTACACCAGGTATTGCTAAGTAATTCCCGATAGGTAATAAAAACTGAAAAAAATACATTTTTGACTGGATATTGATTAAGTTTTCAGAAAAGGAAAATATAAGAATTTTATTTCTGTGTGCACAGGTGTACTCAGATGTACAAGAAAATTGAAGTTTAAAGGCAATATTGGAAACTATTTGAGCAGGTTTAAGATGCTGCTGAGGATAAAATAATTCGTAAAATCACTTGGGAGTCTGTTTTTCATTTTACAATCCAGTTTTTATGACCAAACTCCACCAGTACACTTTAAAGGGAAAAGCAGAATTTAAGGACAATGTTTGTATCATTTTAACCAGAACACATGTAGAACCCTTTTTTTCAACAAGGCCATTCAAGCAAAGCACCATAGTTTAAAAAAAAAAAAAAGCAAGAAAACATCTCCTCTATAAATATACCATTTAGAAAGTATAAGTTTGATCTGCATTGACTGTAACAACATCAGCTTTAATGGAGTTACACAGCAACAGTGTACTTTTTCCATTGTATTCTAGTTCTTCCACTGCTAAATTTGTAGAGAAGATGTGATTTTCAGTAAGAACAGAAGGGACATCTTATATAATCTGTCATATTCTTATAGAAGTACCTTTTTACCTTTGAATGTAAGTCTTGCACTAGTTTGAGAAGAGTATCATAAAACTAACAGAATACCTATAAATGCATATAACCATAGAGAATGATGTATTTAAGTAGAATCTACTAAATATATTTTATGGCAGATGAAGAAGTATAATCCAAAACATATGATACTGTCTCATTAGTGTTAACTTTATGAAAATGAAAACCATTTGAAATGTTTTTTTAGGTATATTTTTATTTGGACAGTATAGTATATACATCACTACAGAGTTGCAGATTTTCTGAATACAAACATCATCATTCTAATTCTAATAATATTTGTGCACTGTAAAAAAGACCCAAAAAAGCCCACACCTGCTTACATTAAGCCAAAGACCTGTTACTACTTGTGTTTTTGGAAAAAGAGTGAATTATCTTTCCTTTCCACATTGCAAGAGGAAAAAATTGACTCCTCAAAATTGTAAAATTAAATTAGATTAGAGCAGTCAAACCAACAAGAGCAGACCACTTACACATCAAAAGAATAGAAATAATTTATTTATACTTACACATAATTTTATTCTGAAGAATTCTTCACCTATCCTTGCTGTTACCTATTATTAGAAGTCCTTTGGTGTTGATCATTTTGTGGCACTGCTAAGAGTTTGTCGGAAATGAGTACAGTTAAAATGGTTTATAAAAATACAAAACATTGTTCACTTTTTATGTCTTTGATTCATTGAACTCTATAGGTGAGCTGCCTTAGCTAAACATGATTCCTTATGCATTAATAAAAAATAATTCATCTGAGTCTAGGCAGATCTTGAGCTTTTTGTCCTCATTGGGATACTAAAATTGAAATCCTAGGGGTAAGGATAAATTGAAACTTGAAGAGTCAGCTCCAAAGCTAAAACTTGTTGAGATAAAGCAGACTGTGCCCTACTTCTACCACTGCAACTTTCATAGTCTTTCATCACTGCCTTTCTTCTCAGAGCTCTGGAAAGCAGCTAAACTGGTATCCAGCCAGGAAGCAGAGAGCCTCTCCAAAGCTAATCTCTTGGAGGGGAAGAACAGTGTTATTCTTCAGGGACTATGTATTAGGTTATTCAGCAAGATCTGTTTAATTTTTCTTTTATGTATTATTCATTAGACAAAATGCCCATGACATAGCAGTAAGAAGGTCAGTATGATGGCCTGGGCCAAAATAAAGGTAATTTTTTGCTGGGTTATGTAGCAAAAAGATGAATAATCAGTGTGACACAAAAAAACCCACAGCTGTATAAAGATGAAAGACAGTGAACCAATTATTGTTAACTAGTAAGGACAGAAGTTTTAATTATCATTTAAGGATGGTTCTGGTATTCCACTATACAGTCTTATGATACAGTCTAATGATTTAATGAGCATTAAAAAGCAAAACATCTGCTAGACAATAGTACACATATGTCTTATTCCTTTTAAAATTGATGTTTGCTCACGGCACAAATGATTATGGAGATTTTTACAGAATCACAGAGTGGGTCAGGTTGGAAGGGACCACAGTGGGTCATCTGGTCCAACCTCCCTGCTCAAGGAGGGTAATCCCAGAGCACATGGCACAGGATTGGGTCCAGGTGGTTCTTGAATATCTCCAGTGAGGGAGACTCCACAGCCTCTCTGGGCAATCTGTTCCAGTGCTTGGTTACCTACACAGTAAAGAAATTGTTCCTCATGGTCAGGGGGAGCTTCCTGCATATCAGTTTCTGTCCATGACCTCTTGTCCTATTGCTGGGAACTGCCAACCAGAGCCTACCTCCATCCTCTGACACCCCACTTCATCTACTTGTGTACATTGTCATCTTCCCTCTCCAGCTGTCTCTCCTCAAGGCTGAACAGGCCCAGCTCCCTCAGCCTTTACTCATAAGAGAGATGCTCCAGTCTGTTAATCTCATTTGTAGCCCCTCATCAGACCCACTCCAGGTGATCCACATCTCTCTTGTCCTGAGGAGCCCAGAACTGGACACAACATTCCAGATGTGGCATCACCAGGGCTGAGTAGAGTGGCAGCTTGTTTCAGAGACAGATTCATTTACCTAATATTTATGTATAGTTCAGCTTTTATTATTAATAATTTGCAACTTTTCTACTTTGCAAGTTTTGACATTTCAGAGGGAAAGAAGGGTGTTGCTGATGTTAACAGCATGCATACAGGAATTAATTTCTGGTTATATCAGTAGAATAGTAGGTCTGTAACCTCATCTTCAAAATATCACATCTTACTATTGTACAGCATTTTTCTATTTGTACTTGTATTTGAGAGAGTACAGGTCAGTTCTTTCTGAATTTGCTTAAGAACTCTACTTTTAAATAAATCAGGAGTTGTATTTCTCAAAAAATGGAAACTAGTCAAAGATTAAGAGATAAGGAAATATTTAGATCAAGAGAACAGGATATGCTTATTGTCCTGAAAAGTATATTTGCCTTCCATTTAATTTCAAACATTTTTCCTACTTACTTCAGAAGAAATTATTAGATATTTACATTTTTCTCTTGCTCCTTTAAAAAAAAAGGAATACATTTCCATACATTATAAAAAGTTGTCTTAATTTGATTTCATTTATTATCAAAATAAAACTTAGTTATTCCACAGAATTGGTTTTCCTATTAATAAAATGACAGAATTTATAATCAATCATTATGACCCAGTTAAAGAACTTTTGATTATGTGCATTTTTTTTCTTGCCTCCAGTTAAACAGAAATACTTCCATAGTCTAGAAAATCTCTTTAGCAAAGTTTCTATAGTAAATAAGGATTCTTTTTACACATTATTTATTGGCATGGAGGATGGATTTCAACTGAACACCGGTGTGGCTGTTTACCTTAAAATAAAAACAATCTGCCTGAAGAATATTGTTGAAAAAATGACTGACAAAAATGTACATGAGTATTCTTACACTTGCATCTTTAAAAAACCCACATAAGAAGAAATGTTGAGTTTTTTCTGTGAGGACAATACCAGGGAAATTCAGCAAATTTAAACATGGCAAACAATTTAAACACATGTTCGGGCAATCTGTACAGGTTATTGAAAAGGACCTGAAGAGTCTGTCCTTGAAATTGAAGCAAATTGGAAACACTGTCTGATTAAGGACAGTGGCATCCAAATCCTTGTTTTGCAGTTCTATCATTTTGTGTGGTACCTGAGTACACAGAGAAAACCAGCAAAAAGAAATTTCAAGTCTCAGGGTTCAAGAGGAATATATGTAACTGGAAACTAAATCAAAGGTCTCTGGTCTAAACAAAAATATAGCCTTCTTTCTCAGCAAAACAGTTTCTAAGAAATTCTACATGAGCCTGGGACAGAGGAAGAAGGAGACAGCAGAGTCTCTGATTTGTATTTCTGCTCGATTTACTTGAGCAGGATCAAACACACTACTGGCAGACCAAACTGTGGACACTTCTAGTGACCACCTGAATCGTGTTTGCAAGACTTAAGTGAGGCATAGGCCTTTACTGGCTGTCAAAACAAAGATGAATTTCATCGTTTATGAGTAAACCAGGAAGAAATGCAGTAAAAGACATAAATAATTTCTCTAAGGTCTAGTTTTAAATGCAGGATTGTTTGTACTGAAGCAGAAACTGTTGAGGGAAACAAGAAGTTCAATTGACCAAACATTTCTTAAAAATTAAAACAGTTTTTTCCCTTCTGATTCTTCTGTGTGAATATTGGTCTCCTATTGTTTCTGCAGAATTTTGAAAATCAATTTGAGTGGCTTACAAATACAAAATATCTGCAATGTTGTAATCGCTAGATTTAGTTTAGCAGGCTGCAGCTTTCCTGAGAGCTCAGCGGAGCTGCTTAGGGCAGTGTGACCATTTTGCCCTCCGGTAGTCCATTCCGGACGGCTCCGCAGTTTTGCTCCAGCAGCTATCAGTGCTACAACCAGTGGTGGCAAAGGAGGCAGAGAAGGGTCTCCCATGAGGGTTTAAGAAGACTTTAATCACATCTTGTCCTGGCAACCCTCAGAGGCAGAGAGACCTTGTGATCCGGGCTCAGGGGGGTTTTCTCAGGGGCTCAGGGGCAGTACATGGGCAGAGTTGGGGTACAGGAATAGGGAGGGCCCGAGGGAGTGGCCAGGACTAGGGGCAGAGGAAAGCGGGAGGGGGGATATGGGACCAGAAAAGCAGTGGGTAAACAGATCACCACACTGCAACGTGGAAATGGAATAGTGGGGTTTTTTTCTTGGAATTACCTTTTAGACTACCTGGAATAATGCTGACTAGTAACAGCAGTATCAATACTAATTATGTTAGCATAGGATTCCAATCTTATAACATTTCATAGGTGTCGACAGACCTGTTTGTCATTTCATAGAATTAAGTGGCAATGCATCCCCTGCCTTAGGAGGTTATGAATTGGCACCCCAATTTTTCAGAAGTAATAAGCTATCTGAACAAAGAGCAGACATGTCTATTTTGCATCCAAATGCTTGCTTTAACATTTTGGCATTAGTAGCCTTGTGCCTGGTGTGTAGCTTGTGAGCTTACACTGTCACTTGTATTTTGTTCTTATTTTGTAGTTCTTTGTGTGAAAAAAAATGGCAAGAGTTGGTATGGGTAGGATAGAAAATATTAATTTCTGTGTAATTTTCTGTGTTTACGCAAACAATAGAAAACAAAGTGCATTTTTATAGAAGAGCCGCATAATGGCTACATATGTAGTTAATAATAAGAAAAAACAAAAAACACCAAAATTGTCACAAAAAATATTAAACTAGACTGTGATTTTCTTCTCTTAACTTTACAGCTGAAGACAATCAAAGATCAGCACCATCCACACCCATGAATCCTCCTCAGATTACAAAATGGGATTTGGTGACAATCCTGCACATGATGTCTAGTCATACAACAGAGGTTTAGGTTAAACCAAATCCCAGTACTTGCCATCTCTTTCAGTAAAGGCTACAAGGTTCTACAATTTTATGGAAATTAAATCATGCTTCTAGATCATAACTTCATTAGGCTACTAGCTCAGTGGACTATATCTGTCAAGGGCCACTAAAGAGAGAGCAGAGCAGATCTGAGAGCTTGTGTCTTGTTGGAGTGAAAGCTCCTCTGGATTCAGGCCCAGAGGAAAGCCAAAGCACAGGGGTTGAATTAAAACCTTTGGATAAGCTGAGATACATGAAGTCACACCAAAGTGAAACAGAAATATAGATGTTGGGGTCCCTCCCCCGCCATGTAGCCCTGGGAGAGGGGCCCTGAGGGCACAGACACGGGGTTTCCCTGCCCCTGCTCAGCCTCGTTCCCATTGGTTGGTTTGTGTTCCCTGCGCGGGCAGAAGGACCCTTGGTCCCGTGACTGGAACAGTTCCTCAGCAGAGCCCCGGCCATGCGGCTGGAGAAATAAACATCTCTGAAACAGCTATCAAGAATCTGTCTGTCCATATATATTTCCTTTCCACGGGACTCCTGGTTTGATATATGCGTGTTGCAGTATCCCCACTGCAACAAATGGTGGAGAATTGAGAGCAGAACGATCCCCGATCCCTAAGCGACTGATTTGTGTGAGTAAACCCTGGAAACTTTGGATTCCTCTTCTTGGTTTTGCTTTGCTATTCCGTATCTAAACTATGGAGGAACAGTGGGAAGACTCTTGGCTCTCCGAGCCACATATGGACATTTATCTTAAACTTAAAATGATTCTTGAACAACGATTTGTAAATTTTAGCTTGATTCAAGCTCAAAAAGAACTGAAACACTTCCTGGCATGGTTGTTTAAGAACTTTTTCTATGTTTCTTGGGATTTAATTCTTACCAAGGGCTTTTGGAAAACCGTTTGGACACAGTTAATACTGGAGTCAAAATATATGCCGATGGAAGAATATTTTCGTGAATATTATTTAGTTACCGAGATGGTTGAGCAATGTCAGCTGTGTCCTGGCGAAGGGAAGCCTGGCGCAGGGACCATGTGGCCCAGGCCACGTGCACCGAGTGCTCTGCGAGCAGCAGCGAGGCAGTTCCCGCGCGCGGGCGGAGCCACGCGAGCCGCAGTGTCGGTGGCGGAGTGAGGAGCGGCGGGACCCAGCGGTGCCTGCCCGGCCGCGTGCAGCGTGTGGTGGAGCGAGCCCCGGGAATGCCCGACCGAGACGGAGCCGCGCCGAACCGAAACACGCGCTGGAGCAGGGCGCGGGGGGGTCGTCGCTCGGGGGCCCGGCCGAGACGTGGGTGCAGCGCCCGGCATCGGCAGCGAAGCTGCGACCAGAGGAGGCGACGCACGGAGAACTGAGCGGCGCGGCCCGGCCCGGCCCGCGCAGCCCCGAACGCGACCCCGGGAAGAGCGCGCAGGCACCAGCAGCCCCGACAATTCCAACACGGGAGCGACCGAAGGAGAGAGCAAAGACGCAGCGAGACAGAAAACAGCAGCCACTCGGAAAAAGGAAAAGATCATAGAAACTAAGATCTTAGGGATAGTAAAATGGTATAATGTTAAGCAAAATTATGGTTTTATAACAAGGTGTGACAACCAGCAAGACATATTCGTGCATAGAACTGCTATTAAAAAGAATAACCCTGAAAAATGCATCCCAAGCTTGGGAGATGGAGAGGTGGTGGAATTTAATATTGTACTAGGGAGAAAAGGGTTACAAGCATCGCAGGTCACTGGGCCTGATGGTGTTCCTGTAAAAGGCAGTATATATGCAAAAAATCGTAGTCATGTTAGACAGTATCTCTATTGTAAGTCCCCCCTACAGTCTCCCTTTCCTAATCCCACCTTTCCCTTTTACCCTATGTCCTATTACCCCCAGTGTATTCCCAATCCGTTTTTTCATCCATGGTTTCCCTCACAAAACCATGCTTTTGCCAATTGTTTCCCCAAAAATCCCTTTCCAATGCCGAGTGGGGGATGAAAAGGGGGAGGGAAGAAGTTAAACCCTCTCCTGCCTCAGTTTCCCCACAAAGCATGCTCAGAGAATTCTGTCTCCCTTCTGTCAGCCCTAAGATGTTCCAGAGAATCTGTTTGGACATTTAAAGACTCAGGAGGGTGGCTTGTTTTGTTTTGAAGCTGTTCTTGTTATGTTTATCCAGTTGTTTTCATTCTCCTTTTATTAAAATAAAACGGGTGAGATGTTGGGGTCTCCTCCCCCGCCGTGTAGCCCTGGGAGAGGGGCCCTGAGGGCACAGACACGGGGATTCCCTGTCCCTGCTCAGCCTCGTTCCCATTGGTTGGTTTGTGTTCCCTGCGCGGGCAGAAGGACCCTTGGTCCCGTGACTGGAACAGTTCCTCAGCAGAGCTCCGGCCATGCGGCTGGAGAAATAAACATCTCTGAAACAGCTATCAAGAATCTGTCTGTCCATATATATTTCCTTTCCACGGGACTCCTGGTTTGATATATGCGTGTTGCAGGATCCCCACTGCAACATATAGATTTTTAACTTTTAGTAGAAATATATGCTAAGTGCCTTAAACATTAAAAAGCTGCAGCAGAGACCTTAAACACAGTTCTTACTGCAGCAGTGTTACCTTTTCACAGAATTCTTTACTTCAGACAAAATATAGATAGAATTATACACTTCACATTTTTTAGATAGAGTGTTCACATGAACAATAAGAGCTGATAGAAACTGTATTTGCAAATCTGTGTAATACCTATGTAACACTTGTGTAAAACTTACGACTGTTAGAATTAGACCAAGATAGGTTAAGAAAAGGAAAACTAGAATCATGTGTTAATCTTATTGGTCAATTAACAAATATAATCCACACTTCTGTAAGAAAAAATTATAGAGCATATAGAATTAGAAGAAGAAGCTGGGTTTTGCCTGCTGTTGCTGTTGCTGCTTGGCTTTATCATGTAAACCCCTTTGAACTCTGCCTTTAAGAAAGCTATGGGACTATGAAATAAAGAACTTAGCAGAACAGCAGCCTCCTCTGCTCTTCTACCCTGGCCCAAGAAGGAAGGGTAACCCATCCAAGCTCAACAGTGTCTCTCCGCAGGGTCAAATGTGCACACAGAGATCTTGAAGCTGTATTACCAAAGCTGAGCATGTACCTTGGAGATTACTGATCCTGGCCAACTTCCAAACACTGGCACAGCCATTCACTCTTGCCCTTCTCACACAGGATGGGGTAAAACAAGAATAAGGTTGAAAGGCTTGTGGATCTCGATAATGACAATTTGATAATGAAAGCGAAACTGTGCACAGCAAAGCAGCAAGAGGAATTTGCTCACTACTTCCTGTTAGCCCTTTCTGGAAAGCAGGGCCTCAATACACAATAACAATTGCTTCAGAACACAAATGCAAGAGGCACAGACTTTCCCCCTTTCTTCCCCTTTCCCACAACATCTTATCATACTGAATATCCCTTTGGGTCAGTATGGGTCAGCTTCCCCCTCCCAACTTTTTGCCCACTCCTTCACTAAGAGATAAAAGGGAGGAGGTAGCAGTGAGGGAAGGAGAGCAATCCCTGACTGTGTTCAAGTAATATTTAGTAACAGCCAAAACATTGATGAGATAACAGCACTGTTTTAGACACCAGTTCAAAGGAGAGAAACATATGGGCTGCTATGAAGAAAATTAACTCCATGCCAGCCAGACCTGGCACATACTCCATGAAACCAGAGGGTAGTAAGTTCACCTCTGTGCCCTAAGATGGAAAAAAACCTGAATGATCTTGTTGCCATACATGAAACAGCTGAAAGAAGGGAAGAAGCAAGTGTAAAGGAGTCCCAGAGGTCTCCTGCTTCACTGAATGGTTGGAAAAAGTTATTTAAAATTGTGCCTGAAGCTATGTGCAAATGTTGTGCTAATGCTCAATGTCTGCTAATTTAGAAAATTGTACAGTTGTCTGTCCAAGAAACCTGCTGGCAGCTGTTACTACTGCCCACATTTGTGATAGATCATGAGGCTGTTAAACATAACACTGTAAAGGCATTTTTCTTCCAAAAGTATGTCAGGTGTGAGATTCTGGTTTTCAATTAAAGTTGAGGTCCAGGAAAAAAATATTCTGTTTTGTTTTTTAAAGAAGTCCTCCTAACTTAACAGCCAGTGGTGTGTGCATACATTCCTGAGCATTGCTGTCACCTAGCTGGGCTCATCCCACCACAAAAACCTGCTGCTCCTGTTCCCCACATCAACTTCACAGTCCTGCAAACAATTCTGCTTGTATGAACAGTTCTACTTCGAACTGGAGAACAGCCTCAGTGAATTTGGGAAACCCAGAGTTATACATATCAGGGCTCTAGTGGCATACTGAGGAGAGATAATACAGGAAAGAAATTATACAGGCATAGAAGCAAGGGAGAAGGACTATTAGGGAAAAAAATTAAAAGAAAATACATTTAGTTATTTATTTAAGTTGCCCAAAAAATATTCTAGCTAGCACTTAAAGCAGACAAGCTGCCTGAGACAAGGACAAAAATGCCTGACATACCAAATAGACACTCATGTGCAATAAAGATTTCAGTAGTTTTACTTATAATTAGCGCTACAGTGGATACCATCTTTAAATTAAGCCCTTCATGGTTTATACTTCCAATTCTATATATTTATATCCTTATATTTAATAGGAAAGTGCACTGATTAACCTCTGATCTTTCCTTCATCAAGGTGTCAATGCTTTAGCACAATATTTTCTGAAAGTGTAGCAATTGCTGTGAATTGAAGTTACCTTTTGAAAGTTCTTAAAAGTAGAAACTACAAAGATGTTTAAACTAGACTGTCCTCTTGTTGTTCTGATTATTTTGATTAGAAGTGCAGCCTGTGTGCATCCTGTTTTGAAATGCAAGTTTTTTATACTGCAACATTCACATCTATTGCTAATGTCAATGACAGGTGTCATTCTAGGACTTAGGAATTACATATTTGTACAGCTAGAATGTGCACAAGCTACAGGTTTCTAAAAGTTATTTAGTTTTAATATAAATAATGTTTAAGTTGTATTCTGCTTGTAGAATCACCAGTCTTTTCTGTGGAGTAGGAATTCTTACAAAGGGAAAGATGTCTTATTAATGTAAAGACAAGTATGTAATCATATTAAAATCATAATTTTAATCATCAAAAATATTTCATGTGTCATAAAGAATAAAAGATCACCCTGTGGAGATAGTCTGATCTAATTAGCTACAGAATTTTCCAAAATTTAGTCCTATTAGAAGTAAGGCTTATCTTTTAAAAGAGTACCTAGTTATAGCATAAGAATTTATTATGAATAAGATGAAGAATCCAAATGCAGAAGCCCTGGTAAATTGTTCCATAGGGAATTGTTCCCTGACTATCAGAAAGTCACAACTACTCTTTTCTAGTGCAAATTTATCTAACTTCTTCCAAGGAGTAGGTGTTAATATATATTTGCCTCCTAAATTAAAAGAGGTCATTTTCTTTGAAATTCTTTACTGGGTGTGACTGTGTCCTACTTCAGCCATTAATTTCTAGTGAAAACACTGAATTTTGAACTATTTTTAAAAAACTACCCACTCAGTAGTGGGTAGTATTTTCCTTCAAATAAGCAGCTTTCAAAGACCTGAATGGATAAAGCCCTCATAAACCTGGTCTGATACCATAGCTCACTCTGACTTCAGCAGAAGGTTAGAGACCTTCGATATTGAATTATCTCATGAATGTTTAACCTCATGACCTTTGTCAGTTTCCAGAGTGTTGACACCATACTTTCTCAGGTTCATCTTAGCAGTTAAATGAGAGAATGTATATATATATATTTGACAGCTCTTGTCAGTATACATATTTGACATATCATTTGAACTAACAGAGAAGAATTGAAAGCTTGACTTCCCTGAAATTAATTTCATTAATTAGCACTGGTCTACTTACTTCAGTGGTAATTTTTTAGACAACACACTTTTCCAAAATACATCCCCAAATTAGTGAAGCTTATAACTTTTCCTTATTTGAAGGAAGGTTAAACATAAGCTATGCTACGTCCCAATTATACTCTCCTGGGACATAATAAATGGGATTTAAATTGTAAACAGAGATTTATGCACTTCTTGTGCAGGAAAATTTTTATCCATACATGTTTTTTCACTGACATTGCTCGTAGAGAAAAGGTCTCTGGACTTAAAATGAAGATGATAATGAAGAAAGAGTGAGTACTAGATAATTTAACCACATGAATATACTGCAAAAGCAAGTCCATATATATTAACCCTGTCACAAGAAAGCTGTAATCTTTTGGTTTTCTGTTTAACATCAACTTGAAGAGTGCTAGTTGATAAAAAAACCTTTAGAGAATGAAAACTGAAACCAGAAAGCTAGACATGATAATAATGGTCCATGGTTATCTATTGTACTAAAAAAGGATTTAAATCATAAACAAAACTGTAGTAGAATGATCTGCCTGGGTAAAAGTATGTGACCTGCCTGGGCTTTCTAATGGGCTATGACTCTCTATCCAAAATATAGAATAGAATTCAGCCATCTTCGTCTCTGTGCTCAAATGTTCCCTGTAAGGTTGGTTAAGCTGTAACAGATGATGAAAGCAAATTAATTGAATTTCTACATATCAGATGGTCCATCAGTAAGGAGAAAATCACAAACATAAGAGAATAAATGAGCAGTGTGATTAAAATGCTATCCGTATGCTTGAAAAAATCCTAGCAAATTTAGGAATGTTAGAAGTTTCAAGATTGCCTCTATCCTCAGACTAAGGTGGTAAATCACAATATCTGTAAAAGCAGAATGAGCATCCTCAGACTGCTCAGTGTATAACACCACCGCTAGCAATTTTATGTCACTTTTCAATGAAACTGCTCCAAGCATTTTAAACAGGATACCCTGTTCCATTAGTTTTATTTTACAGTTTATGGAACAAACATAGTGAGAAAGTGGCAAAAAAAAAAAAAAAAAGATGGGAACAAGGCCACTACTGAGTTCTTACAACTCCAAATTCAGCTGTTCTTAGGCTGCCTTTCAGCCATCCTGAAGATGTAGACTGTCCAGAAAGGAGAGACATAAATCTTTATGTGCTTCTCTTATGGCTTTAGGAGTATATGTATGCAGTAGTTTCAGTACATATGTGTACATGGATAGGAGAATCCATAACAAAATTGCTGCAGTGATGAGAAGTGGATTTGGTATGAGCCGATCTTTGCACCTACTTCCCACTCTGGCGCTGTCCCACAGCAGCCCTGCAGTCAGCACTCTGTAGACACAGCCAGCACACTGCATCTGGCTTTGGGATCCAGTGGGAGAAGGAAATCAGTAAACAGTAGGGAGTTCAGCGAAGGACTAACCAAGATGGTCAGGGAGGAGGGCACTTGTGCTGTGAGGAGAGGCTGAGGTACCTGTGCTATTTCAGCTGTCATATTGTAATGGAAAATATTCTGGTTTTAATCAGAAAAATATTACCATATATGCAGGCTTTGTGGAATGTGAAGGTCTTGTTAACATCATGATACCATTAATAAATAAAAATATACATTCCTTTACCTACTCTGCTCATAACGTGTAAGTTACTGTGTCAGCCGTTTTAGCTACTAATGACTCGGGATGTATAAAAAGGAATTTAATGGCACTTAGAAAATCACAAGCCAGAGCCTGGAATAGGTTTTTTGTTAGCCTGGAAGCAGAGATTTTCATCACAGGGGGAAAGAAAATAAAAAAAATAAAAGAGGTTTTTTTCATATAAGTCTATTGTTTGTAGCAAAAATTACAGAAGAACAAAACAGTACAGGAATTAAAAGTATAGAATGAAAAAATTAATGTCTATTCCATGTTCAACACTGTAAATATTTCAATGCTATTGAAACTACAAATTTTAAAGTAAAACAAAACAAAAAAATCTACTCCTAGACACCTCATTATTACAAATGTATGCATGATAAATATAACATGCAGTAAGTAATTGACAGATAGTATTTAAAATTACATGCTCTACAGCAAAATGTTTAGAAAGGCATCTATGCAAATCTTGTCTAGACCTTACTCTTGAAAATACCTAAGCACATGTATACCTGTACCTGTGAAAAATTGCTCAAATGTGTTAAGCTATTAAGCTTACAACAATGAACTAAAAAAATGACAAGAGAAGCATTTATATATAGCAGGAATCAGAAGATAAAGAAATGATGTCTTTACTGACTTAGGTACAACACTCCTTTAATTTCCATGAAATTCTGCAGAAGTAGAATACCTGTGTATGGCTGCAGTATCATGCCTGAAGTCTACACAATTAACAAGTGATAAAAACTTGATCTATCACATACTTCTAGAGGAAAGTATATTTTCTAAGAGGAAATGGGAATTAAAAGTGGACCTTCAGTATGTAGGGAGCTGTGAAAGTCCAGTATCAAATATGCTGGATTAACTGAACACAGTGCAACTGTTCTGAGTATATGTAGCATTGCTGAAGAATTAGACTTCTGTGCCTGTGTGCAGACACTCCATATTGCACCTGTGCTATTTCATTTTTCTCTGTCTACTCATATTTGAACCCCAGACTGTGACTGATTCCATCAAGATAGCTCTGCTTGTGAAACTCTCAGTCTTTACTCCTGAGTAACTTATCAACTTCATTTCTTTACAGACAATTGTTTCAGAGAAATAAATAACACTGCAGTTTAGACCTTAACAATAATACTATTGGTGTATAGTACTAATGTAAAAAAAAAAAATTAAACATGTATATGCAGTTTTTTACAGTATAAAATGGGGTATTGAAAGCAAATATTTCTTGGTATTGTTTGGATTATGTAGGCTGTTAAAACTTATGATTAGTCATGTACCTTAACAATAGGTAAACCATTAAGTAGATAATGGAGACCAACACACACACCATGTAATTATTACTTCACAGAGGATGTAAGAACTACAGTGTCAGAAACTGTATTTGCATCAGTTGAATGAAAAGATCCTTTAACCCAAGACTGGATCAGGCATCTGCCACAATCATTTGGGCACTTATGGTACAGGTGGCATAGATTTTTCGTATGCTGTGTTAAAAAAAATCTTTTATTGGGTGCTATAGACTCATTTATCTAGAATCTAGGATCATATTTGAACTCCTGATTGGACACAATACAGGAAACAACCTAACCTCAGTTCCTCATAGAGTAAGAGAGCAAGTAATTGGAAGAAAAACACAAAAAAAATAAAACCACCAAGAATAATTTATAATAAACAAGCAAGAATAATTTATTAAAAACAAAAAAAACAAGCTGCCTAAGATTATGAAGGCTAGATGAACCAGTCATTTCTTTTAAATGTTAGAAATCTACTGGATGGAGAAAAATGTGTGATAGGTGCCGTTGGACATCTTGTGTTGGAAATCTCTTTGGATGAAATGTCCAGTTTACCTTGGAAAACCCCTCAGATGATTCAAATCTAATTGTGCACACATTCAAACCAATGAATAAAAGCCATTCAAAAAATTGGCAGCATTTCAGAAAAACAGGAGACCTTCTGAATATGGTGGTGTCCTTGGTGAAATAATAAATATAAAAGTTTGCTATCCAACCTCACATGCATGTAGATATAGAGCATATTTAATTGCAGGAACAAGGCTGTGCTAGTTCTGTTGCCTTTATTGCTGGTTGTTGAGATTTTTGAGACTTTTTTGGACGAGTTGGGCTTACGGAGTCTATTAGTTAAAGTCTTCCCTGTTTTTCTGAATATCTATGCTTACCAAACTATCTGTAGAAGCAAATGTGTGTGTATCCTATTGTGATAAACTAATAGGATCCTGCCCTCAAGTGACAAGTATTTCAGTATCAGGAATGGTAAACAAAGATGATACCCAAAGGTAAATTTTCAAGACAATTTGGAATAGGCAGAATCTCACCATGTGCCAGTTGAGCATGTACACCCTGGTATTTTGCGTTAGAAGCATAGCTGCAAGTCACCCACATATGGTACATTGTCAAAAATTTTGTTATGAAAATGTGATTTTCCAAGGGTTTTGCATGTCATTCTCCGACATATGACACAGTGAATTTATTGCAAGAAATACGTTGTAGAACACTCTCACTTGGAGTCAGTGGATTGCAAATTATCTGAAAAAGCAGAGTTAGCCTATTACATACCTGAAACCAATATAAAACCAAAAGGATTTCAAACCCTTTCAGGCATTCAGAAATGTGTGACTCTGATTTTATTCCCAGTGTAAAAAATGAATTAATTATAGCTTGAATCTTGTGTTTTGTATGAGGAGAATCATAGAATCATTAAGTTGGAAAAGACCTCTACGATCATCAAGTCCAACCTTTGACTGAGCCACCATGCCAAATAAACCATAGCACTGTCCAGTTGTTTCTTAAACACTTCCAGGGATGGTGACTCCATCACCTCCCTGGGCAGCCCATTACAATGCTCAGCCACCCTTTCAGTGAAAAAATTCTTTCTGATATCCAACGTGAACCTACCCTAGTGCAGCTTGAGGCCATTTCCTTTTGTCCTGTTGCATGTTAACTGGAAGAAGAGACTGACCCCCACCTGGCTACACCTCCTTTTCAGGGAGTTGTAGAGAGCAATAAGGTCTCCTCTGAGCCTCCTTTTCTCCAGGCTAAACAATCCCAGCTCCCTCAGCTGATCCTCATAAGACTTAACTCTCCAGACCCTTCACCAGCTCTTTTGCCCTTCTCTGGCCTTGCTCCAGCCCCTTAATGTCTTTCTTGTAGTGAGAGACCAAAAAGCTGGATACAGGACTCTAGGTGTGACCTCACCAGTGTCGAGTACAGAGGGACAATCACTTCCCTAGTGCTGGCCACACTATTGTTAATACAGGCCAGGTGCCATTGGCCTCCTTGACCACCTGGGAACACACTGGCTCATGTTCAGCTGCTGTCAAGAAACACACTGGACAGCCTTCCAGCTGCTCTTCCCCCAGCCCGTGGCCCTGCATGGGGTTTTTGTGACCCAACTGCAACTTTTAAATGCGATACTGCTGCAGCAAGACTGATTGTGCTGGGTTTGGCTAGGTGAAATTTAATTTTCCTCATAGTAGCTAGTATGGGGCTGTGCTTTGGGAAAATACTCTAGATAATTCAGGAATGTTTTTGTAATTGCTGATGAGCGCTCTCACAGAGCCAAGGCCTTTTCTGCTCCTTATCCCACCCCACCAGTGAGGAGGCTGGGGGTGCACAAGATGCTGGGAGGAGATACAGCCGGGACAGCTGATCCCAACTGACCCAATAGATATCCCACACCACATGGGGTCATACTCAGCATATAAAGCTGGGACAAGAAGAAGGAAGTGGAACATCTGGAATGATGATGTTTGTCTTCTCAAGTCACAATTACATGTGATGGGACTCTGCTTTCCTGGGGATGTCTGAAATCCTGCCTGCCAACAGGAAGTGGTGAATTAATTTCTCAGTTTGCTTTGCTTGCCTATGTAGTTTTTCTTTACCTATTAAACTGTCTCTATTTCAACTCACAAATTTTCTTCCATTGTCTCCCCCATCCCACTGGGGAAAGTGATCTAGAGGCTGTGTAGGGCTTAGTTGCTGGCTGGGGTTAAATCACAACATTGTCCCAAAGTCTGTCAAAACACAGTATGTCAGATTCAGCTTCCTTTCACAAATATATCACAATGTGCTTTGGATAGAGAAGGGATATATTTTAATTATTTGTTTTTAATCTGACTCCAAACCTGACATATGGCACCTCATTAAGTTCTTTTCATTTGTTCAGTGAAAAATAACCATCCACAAAGGAGGCATGCAATTTCTGGGACAAAAAATAAACTCAGAATACTTTACCATCTTACAAGGTAAGTCAACCTGTGCAGAGCACCTGAATTTTGGTTTTGAAGGATAGCTGCCACAGCATCTGTAACAGCCTGTTGGCGAATAAACTTTTCATTTATACCTCAGAACTCTTCCCCTGCCAAAGACTTCAATGATCTGCCAAAATCAAATAATAAACTCATTCTCCATTACAAAAATGCAGGTAAATACTTAAAAATCTGAAATCAAATGAGAAAGAAAAGGACATGTAAGTTGTTTTCTTATCTAGACAGTACCTTATTATCATTCAGCCAGACTTTTGAAAGCAAGAAATCTATTCTACAGCATGTAGAAATTCAAGACAGATACAGCAGCTGGGATTATTTGAAATGGAGAAATATGACAGTATTTTTTCAACCTCCCTGTAACACAGCTAATCATGCACAATTTAGGCTAAGGCTTTCAGAGGGGATGAGTCATAGAACCATAGAGTGGTTTGGATTGGAAGGGACCTTAAGGATCATCTAATTCCAACTCCACTGTTGTGTGCAGGGACACTTTCCAGTGGACCAGGTTGCTTAGAGTTCCAACCTGGCCTTGAACACTTCCAGCGATGGGGCATCCACAACTTCTCTGGGCAATGAAAGTCACAAGAAAAACCCAACATCCTGTTCAAGAACAATACATAAGACACAGTTACCATCAGGTACATCATGGAGAGTTAAGGAAAAATAATGGTATCCTGAACTTGCATAGCACATTTCATCTGGTCAACCAAATGTACTTCACAGGCACGTGCTTTAGGCCCTGCAAAAGTGTTCCGCCTATGGGTTTTCTGAAAGGTATATTTTTGTCTTGCTGAGTTTCCCTTTATATTATTCTTGGTCACTCTCTTTGACTATGGAAGCAGGCAAGATTTCAGTCCCTGAAGGACTAAACAATCCAGGGGAGTAATATCTTCAGTCCAGGGGAACATTTGAAAAGAATATTTTAATCAAATGATTCTACTGTTACTTGAGAACAAAACATGTTTAGTATGCCTTAGGAAGAATATTATCAGACAAAGGTTTCTTTATACTAAATGAAGTACCACGATAGATAAAATTGTCAAGTCAAAACAAAAACTCAAAGGCCTTATGTAGCTCTTCAGACATCTAGAAATCTCTTTCTCACGTTTTTAGTATTACAAAGACTCCAGGTCCTCTGTTGATAATGTTAAAGCATTGAAGAGATCAACAAATTTGGGAGGAATGTGTTATAATTTGGCACAGAGAGAATTATATAACTTGGAGTCTTCAACCCAAAGAACTGGCAAGTTTTGGCATAGGGTGAATATCCTCCTTACTTTTTCTGCAGTCCAACTACATAATTCCTTATCTCATTAAAAAAAACCAAAAATTATACCCGAGGCTATTTAGCTCCCATTTTTTGAACTACGTTCCTTAATGTTGACAGATATTGAGTATAAATTCTGCTTGTGCTGAGAATGTTGTCATTTCTTCCTAAAGCATGAGGATACTGTTCAATAATAGTTGTGGCTCTCTGAAAATTTTCCAGCCCTGACAATATCCCATATGGCGATATACTGTGGTGAAAAATTCCTACAGTCCTACTCCGGACACAGTGGCTAAAGCACACCTTTAGCTTACTAAAGGTTTTACATCCATCTCACACCTTCTGCTATGCAGAAAAGGGATAACAAATTAGTAAACTGGGACACAGTAACTTTGAAGCCTTCCTAGCACGTCCCAGGAAACCACAGGCACTGGGAAAATACATTCAGAAAACTTCAGTGATAATTCAGTGTTCTTTCCTTCAAATTCATCAATCTTAGTTATATTTCTATCTTAGATGGTCAAACATAGAGTTTTCAATCTTGCCACTAAGATCAGCTCAGTTGTTAGAGCCTGGTGCTAATAACACCAAGCTTGTGGGTTCAATCCCCATATGGGCCATTTACTTAAGGGTTGGACTCAATGATCATTGTGGGTCCCTTCCAACTCAGAATATTCTGTGATGCTGTGATTAACACTGTCCTGTCAAGTTGGTCTTGTATTCATTAGTGCATTTATACTACTGACAGTTAGCCAGGCTTCATATTCTTGACCCTACATTATTACCTGTGGTAATGGTCCCACTTTCCTCCAGACGGAATGTGATATTACCTTATCTTCCTTTGCATTCTTTCTTCTAAAATTAAGGAGTTCTCTTTTTTCTTCTCTTTTCATGAACACTTTTGATTCATATTCCTGCATTTCATAGAATTATAGAATGTTTGGGTTGGAAGACACCTGAAACATCATTGTAGCAGGTTCAGTTTGAACCGGGCAGAAACACCAATTAGTGTGTAGTGGATTGGTCCAAAATAAATACTCATTACTTACTTATTTTTCTTCTGTGAGATAAGAATTGGAGAAAGCAAAGCAGGCACAAAACTTAAAAGAATATAAAGAAGTTTATTAACAGACCTAAAAGAAAGGAAAAAAAAATTCAGACCAAAACCTTCAGAACACTTCTCCTCCTCCCACCTTTCTCCCTTCTCCCACTGACAATGTAAAAAGACAACCCTTGATATTTTCAGTCAGTTTACCACTTCCATAATAACCTTGTTCAGTTCACTTAGGGAGAGGAGTCTCTTGCTCATGCTATGGAGACATCTCCACAAGAAGTTCTCTCATGGCTTCAATGTCACAACAAGACAACTGCCCAGGTTGGTTCTCTGCTCACATGTGAGTCCCTTCCCCTGACTTACAGCTTTTCCCACAACTGCTTTCGAGGGTCCAATCTTGAGCTACTGGGGTACCATTTTAAGGATGAGCTGTTCAGAAGCAAAGGTTCTCTTCACCTATCTCTGGGAGCATCTTCATCTCTAGGAACAGAAGTCTTCTCCTTCCGATTTGGAGCAAGAGTCCTCATCACTTCCATCTCTCCCTGTTCAAACTTCTCATCAAATTACAGCTGCTTCAGCATTTGCTTGTTTCAGCACAGGTACTTTTGCTCTCAAGTACAGTTTGAATGCTCCACTCCCCCCATGCTTTCATGAAATTACAACGGGTACTCTGATGTATCATAGTCCATCACCACCGCAGCTTTACAACAGAATTTCAGCTTCTAAGCATCTCCTCTTTCTCCTCCCTGAGGGTTCCAGCTCTTCCTTCTTCACTGACTTTGGTGTCTCTATGGTGTTTTCTTCACCCTCCCTCTTCCTCAGACTCGGAAGAGGATTGATGTCTGCAGGCTTCATCTGTTCTGGAGGAAACTTACAGCGCTAAAAGGGTTAATCTCACCCGAGCCCCACAGCTGGAATTCGCTTATCGCTGTTGGTCACATGATCTTTGCCAGGCCGCGGGCAGCTTCAGCTGAATCTTCAGCCGCACTGGAGGGGGGGCTGCCTGCACAGAGCAGGGCTGCGGGGGGGCCGCAGATGGAACAAGGCCACACCACGGCCGACCCAGCTGGGCTGAGCAAGGCCCATCCCGGCCCCGCTGGGCTGCCTGCAGGTCCCCCCCATTACCTGTCCAAAAGCCAGAAGGCAAGAGAGCTTTCCCAGGCTCTGTTTGTTCTTAAATGTGAATCACAGAGGTGTGTCAAGCTTCTTAAGTGGCTTAAAAAGTTGCCGATATTCAAACTAGCCAGTTGATAGGTTCTGTAAGGTCATAGAGGAAGCTGTAAGCACCTCTTTGCAAGAGAATCACTTCCACAGCTATGCTAACCCACGACTAGTCCAACCCTCCTGTCATGGGCAGAGACATGTTCTACTACATCAGATTGCTGAAAGACCCATCCCATCTGTTTTTGACCACTTGCAGTGATGAGGCATCCATGACTTCCCTGGGCAACCTGTTCCAGTGTCTCATCACTCTCCTCATTAAAAATTTCATTCTTACATCCAAACTACATCCATTCTCTTCCAGTTTAGTAAAAAGTATCTCTTCTTCTTAGAAGCCCCCTTTATATATTGAAAGAACACAATGAGTCTTGTCTACTCCAGGCTGAACAATCCCAACTCTCTCAGCCTGTCTTCACAGGATTGGTGCTCCAGCCCTGCAATCATCTTGGCCCTCCTTTGGACTTCCTCTAAGAGGTCCATGTCCTTCTTGTGGTTGGGATCCCAGAGCTGGATGCAGCCCTCCAGGTGGGCTCTCTTTAGGGCTGATAAAGGGGTAAAATATCCTTACCCCACATGCTGCCCACACTGCTGTGAATGCAGCCCACGGTACGTTTGCCTCACTGTACTGCAAGCAGACATTGCCAAGTCGTGTCCACCTTTTCATCCACCAACACCCCAAAGGGCTTCTCAGCAGGGCTGCTCTATGTCCATTCTTTGCCCAGCCTGTATTTGTGCTCCAGGTCGCTTGCAATCCTTAGGGATTCCTGATGTTTGTGTGGGGAGGTGGTGGCTGCTCTTACCCCTGCCCACCGGACACATGCCTCCTCATCTCCTCTTGGGCCAGATCCTGGCTCTGGGCACATCTTGGCACTCCCTTGCAATTTGTCCACCTCAGGAACCCCCTTGCCCTGCCCATCATGATGCCCCACTCTGCTGTGGGACCTACCTTCTACAGAATTGAAAAAGCTGGAAAAGAATATTTTCCCTAATATAGAGGGTTTTTCTTCATGAAGTGCAAATTCCTGTTTCAAAAGACAGACAACATTAGATAAATATATTCTTCCTGTGTAACCTGCAATTTAATGTTATTTGAATGATGATCAAAACTACTATCACATTTATATTTTGCATTTTAGTTTTCAGTAAATATGAGTTTCAGGAAAAGCAAAATCTTTTAGTTATGACCTGACAAACAATTTTAGTAAAGCAATGGGTACATATACGAAAAGTTTCACGCTGCTTAAAAAATTTTTCAAACTATCAAGATTGTCCCATCTTTTTTAACATTTAAGAACTCTATTAAAAGTACAGCTAACTGAAACAGTGGTAGATGAAGGATGAAATTTTGATGACAACTGGAAAAAATAAGAATCAGAATGGAAAATTATCAACTATGGTTAAAAAAATTGCAAGTTTTGAAATCCTTTAGTGGCTCCCAGATAAGCCATAGCAAACCTAAATTCGGCTGAATAATTTTTAATTAATGTACTACTGTAGGATGCTACATATGTAAGAAGGTGCAGTTTTGTAAGTTCCTGTGTTTACAAAGATGGATCTCATTCAAAATTGAACAGCCAACACGCAAGAGTGACTGATACAAGAATGGAATAGAAACCAAAACTGCACTTTGTCACACCCTGTGTGCAGCTACGGTTTTGTTACTTAGTGATGGCAACACTTATGTGGAAGCTGAAGAGCCATTTATTACAAAGAGCAACAACCTGATTACTCTAAAATATGACTGGTTTTCCACATTATCTGGAGTTACAGTTCAGAAATAGTTATGGTATGGTCGTCCATGGTGTTCAGCTGTGGAAAAAGAAAAATGACTCATTATGTTGGTTTGTTGGCTTCTGTATTAAATCAAAATGTTTGTTGCATTTTTTTCTAAGCATTGTCACTCAGAAAAAGACCACAGGTGTTTTTTTGAGGAGATGGAAAAGTAAAACGATTGCTTTTTGTACATGAACTTAAGAAGTACAACATTGTAATGAGAGACATCAAGCTGGTCAAAAGTTTTGTTCAATATTTTGGACTTTTTGTAAGCTTATATATTTTGAAAACTGTAAGTAATGAGTTTGGTTTTATTTTACCACTTCTGCTTTCATTTTGCTCAATGTGTAGAATATCAGAATAAGGATTATGCAGCAATTCAAATGTCCACAAAATGAGTTTCTCCTGTTGCCGTCACAAATCTGAATGGTATTATCTAAACTGACGAATGTTCACATCTGTCAGTGAATGTGTTTCCACACTTTAGGCCTTTCCACCATAGCAAGTTCAGCACAGTGCAAGCATAAGTTAATTTTGCGTGTGTGTGTGTGTGTGTGTGTGTGTGTGTGTACCAAAGTGAAAGGCAAAGCTTTGTGTAGCCTTTCTCTTGTCTAGGCAAGCCCAGTGCACAAAGCTGATCTGCTGCACTGATCCTCATTCTTTTAAGCAGTGATCAGGGACCAGGACTCAATTTTTACTTTTTCTTTTTCTTTTCCCATTTTCATTTTGATTATAATAAAAGGTTGCAGCAAGAAGGTAAAATCTTCTGTCCCCACACCTATCAATGGGTAGGGAACTCTTCCTTGTGATGGGAATTTCTAGTCCTTAATAAAGGAGGCAACTCGGGTAAGGTGCTGTATAACCACTGGACTGAGTAGCAGTCAAACAGCACCAAATACCACTACATGCTACCTGCAAAGGGGTGGCCTTTTGGGGGCTTGCAGGGTGATGAAATACTTAAATGCAGCAATTGCACAGTGAGTGAAAATATAAAGTCTCTGCGTGAATTGGTGCCTAATGATCTTACCTGTGACTTTGCTTTTCTGCACTAGGAAACCACTTCAGCCCTCAAAATCAACAGAGTTACTAACTTGGCTGAAGTAAAAGCAGATTAGATGGAGTTTAGTCTGATAAATAACCAAAATAAGCAAGTTGGGACCACGGAATCTGCTGAAATACTAACTGTAACCATTGTTGCATGATTTTGTGTTGGCATTTGGAAGGAATACAGTGAATTGAAATCCTGACCTCATGCAGGAAATAATTAAAAGAGTGGATGAAATGGTACTTCCACTGAAGTCAGCACATATAGTTTGATCCCAAGTCTGCAGTCTTTTTTTTTTCTTTTCAAAAAAATAAATGGAAATGCTTATTCTTTGAAGTCTATATTCATTACAACTGTCTTAAGACATGAAAACAGCTATATATGGTACTAAAAATGCAGTGCAAAGCTACCTAGCTTTGCTGACATTATATTTTGTGCTGAGATTTCTGTTTGAAGGTTGAAACGCACTGAAATATTTCAAGTGAAACAGTAAGCAAGAATATGAAGAATAAGGAAACTTCCACCAAAAGTCACAACACTACAAATCCATGTGACCAGCTTTATCTGATCCCATTAGAGCTATCAAACCTAAAGTGTAAAAAAGGGAAAAAAAATACAAAAAAGAATTGCATATCCGTAGTTTTTAAAATTTAATGATACGATTATAATGAATAGTACAATTTAGTATTACATTTTATCGCAGCACTTAAGCACTCTTCATACTGATTCTTCTCCAGGTATTGTTGTTTTGCACAACAACTTTACTATTGACAGGAAATATATCACAGAATCACAGTAGGGGAGAGGTTGGAAGGTATCTGTGGAGGAGATCTAGGCCAAATAGCCTTGATCAGCCACCATCATTTGCAGCACACAAGTCAGGATCATGTCCAGTCAGACATCAAACATCTCCAAGGATGGAGACTTCATGGCCTCTTTGGGCAACCTGTGACAGCATTTGAATACCTTCTGGGTAAAAAAATATTTTCTTGTATTTAAATGGAATTTCCCATATTGGTTTGTGCTTGTTGCATCTTATTCTTTCATTGATCATCACTAAGATGAGCCTGGATCCTTATTATATCTATGATTCATTACATATTTATTCCCCATAGTCATCTTTTCTCCAGACTGAAGAGTTCAAGCTCCCTCAGCACCACTTTGTTCCCCAGATTCTCTGGCCCATTAATCATCTTTGTGGCTATTTGTTGGTCTCACTCCAGTATCTCCATGTCTCTTTTGCACTAAGGAGCACAGAACCAGATACAGTACTCCAGGTGTGTCTCAGAAGTGCTGAGTAGAGGGGAATGATCACCTCCCTCCCATGCTACTAGGCTTCCTAGCGCACTCTGGGTTGCTGCGGGTGCTGCATAGTGAGGAACCGCGATCTTCCCAAAAGCGTCTTGTTAGCAAAGCCACTCGCCAGGACCACCACACACTCACACGCGTACACACACACACACGGATAGCTCCAGGAATATGAGTCAATGGCAAAGAGCTGGGAAGGGTCTCCGTGCAGAGTTCCACGGACAAAGGTTTATTGCAGCTGCACTGTAAAGGGATCCAGGGATGAAGACAAAAGACAATAGGGGGTCCACGTTTAAGTATGGGAGTGGATCGAGCAACAGAGACCAATGATCTTAGGGCATGAGGGCAGTAAAATGGCAGGACTAGGGAAAGGGAGCCAATAGGGAAGCTCTGGGGGAGTGGCGAGGGGCAAAGGCCAATGGGGAGAACCTGGAGTGGAGAACCTTCTAGGGCACGGGACATATAAGGTAACAAAGGGGTGGAGAGGCCGCAGGCCAACTGGGGAAGCAGAACTGGGGTACATTAACATAGCAACACAAAGCATCCTGGGGGAAGCTTCTTTTCTCACCCTAACCTTGGGAGGAATCTCTGGTGCTAGGGACTGTCTTACCAGTGGATTGTCTTTGTGCCTTGTACCACAGGCTAACTGCCTGGACAGCTTGTTTCTTAATGTCTTTGCTGCCAGCACACTTTGCTACTTTATGGACAACTTGATGTTCACCAAGACATCAAAGACTCTTCCTGCTAAGTTGTTCTGCATCATTTTGCACCCCGTGTTCTTATCAGTACATGGAGTTACTCCTATCCAGGTGCATTTCTTTTTGTTCTGTTTTGTTTTTAGCCCATTTCTTCTGCCTGTTGAAGTCACTCTAAATGGCAGCAAAACAAATATATTTTAGCATATATTTGAATATATTCTTCTTAGGGTGTAAAAACCCCCAAACAAATGCAACATGGCAAATGATAGAGTTGCTGTCATTGTGCAAAGAATCTACAGTCTAAGCAGAGAAAACATCATGAAGGTAGGTAAAGAGGGCGGTCCTCAATTTAGAGAGAAGAGCAACTAAAGCGCAGAAGTTAAATTGTCCCCCTATCTTTAAAAAGGGAGTCTGTGGTAATGAATCTACATAATATTCCCTAGTCCACTCAAATAATCAGATCATTTTTATGCCTAAGTACCTCAAAATAAACATAACATGCAGATAATGCTGTGCAATACCAGAAAATTTGGTGAAGTAGACCTTGATCACACAAAAACTAGGAAAAATTATCAAAGACACAAAGCATTATTAGTTCTCTTGTAAAAAGGGCAAATTAATTCAAGATAGCAATCCTACAACTTTTTTCAATATTTGAAAATCCAAACAGAGTTCAAAAGCTGAACATTAAATCTCTTTTTCATACAGCAAGCAGTACTCTCTGTGAAAAATAATACAAATAGCTCTTAAGGCCCAAAAGAAAAAATATGATCACAAAAAAGTGAATTTCATCTTTGATACCAAGCTAATACATTAACCTATATCTCAGTTCATTATTGTTTCAGAAACAATCCGGGCAAAATTTTTTAGGTATTTTCAGGCCTTTTAACTGCCCTTGCAAAAATCTCTGTTTGATACTGGGTGTATCAAAATCATGATACATATTACTCCTGAATCTGTACTTTAACACATATAACAATGAAAAATATTCGGCTCATCTGCATTTTGTATACAAAACATGCATATTCAATATTATTTAAATAACAGCACAACTTTATAGATACTACTTACATGAAGTTACAGAAAAAATGATATTCTGAAAGGAATATTTGTTCCCTGTTTCTAATCTTTCAGCTGTCACATGAGAATGAGGCTCTTTGGATCTTAAAAGCTGAATCTCCTATATCACAAACAGGTTTTTTTCATCTTGTATCTCAACTGTTCAGAAACATATTTCTTATCAGCTGAACACATGCACAAACAGCACAGGATTTTATATTATATTATGCATACACATACTTCATCAGTATGCTGAAATCAAATGACCAAGTATATATTTATAACAATATACACACACACCAGGGAATTTCTTCTTGGATGAGTGAAATAAAAAATCCTCTCTCGGAAGAATGCAGTATGGTGTTTAAATATATATTTGCAAATTTAAAAAAATGTTAGACTGTACTATGCTGCATTGCAAAAGGGCTTGTGAAAATGATATGTTTCTTGTTTTCCAGAAGCTCTTACACCAGAAGACTGCAGCTGACATTTTTTATCAGAAACAAGCTGTGCTCTGCTCTTGCCAATTAAAACCTAAAGACACATCAGTCCTTTTATGACTTATTTTAGTTCAGTATTACCTGGTGGGATATTTCTATTCCTTTTTAACAGGAAAAAGAACACCTGACAGAAATTTAAAAGGCATAAACTTTGCAGCTGCAGGGTTCTTGCTGGACATCATCCCCTGCTCTTGGGCAAGGGCACCTTCTCCAGCGAGCGGTCCCTGCATCTCAGGATAAGAGACCAAGACAGACAGAGCAAATCAAAGGACTCTTGTTCACAGTTCAGTGTGACTCTATTACATTACAGTTTACAAGCTGAGGAGTCAGTCCAGTTATATCACACACTTGAAGACATAAGACATGGCTGCATTTAAATAGAAATAACAAACCAGAAGACTAAAGAAAATACTCCAAACAAAGGCAGGGTGAAATGAGATGCATTTTTGCACATTTCCTCACCTGAATCCAAGTTACTGTGCTGAGCCTTCTGCTGTTACAAAGGCCTCCACACAGGAGGGAGATAGGATACAGTGGAGTAAAAGAGGCAGATAATTCACCTGACTGTCTGCTCTCATCAAATAGCATAATTAATCTCCTCTGCAACTGGCCCTAATGAAGATAAGGCATCTAAAATTATTCTTCTGAAGCAAACAGGGACACAGGAAATTAAACCAATTTTAATCTGAATCTGAGCCCACTGCAGTCAAAACATATTTGATTATCTCTCAGAAGAAGCCAGAAGAACTTCTGGAAGGTGTCAGTAGCCAAAGTAGGATACCCAGAATCTTGTAGAGCCTGGATAAATAAAAATGTTTTGCAGTAGATAGTGAAACTTATATTAACCAGGAGGAAAAAAATAAATTATTCTGTGCTGAAGTATGTCTCTGTCTTATTACAATCTTTATCTCCCCGAATAAAGTTCTCCAGTAGGCAGAATCCTCAATTCTAATCTGACTGAGTCAATGACTCACTCTGTGACTTTGGGCTAATCACTTGACCTTCGTCTGAATCAGTCAAGCCAGCTAAAAAATTGTGTGAAAATATCACATCGCTGAAAACCATATTCTGTACCTTAAATGAGATTTTCTTTCAAAAAAAAATATAAACTGCAAGGAAGAAAATAAAATATTTTTTAGCTTGAACTCTGGGTTAGAAGGCCAAACCAATAACTTCCAGTGTTCCCTCTATAATGATACGATGATTGCCTCATAAATACCATGACACTGTGTAAGATATGTATAAATAGTCTGCAGTTACTTTTTAAACTAAGTTTATTCACTTATATGAAGTATTAAAGAATTTTGTCAGTTCAACTTTTCAACATTTAAAAAATCAGTGTTCTCAATGTCTGCAGCAACCTTGCAGAAGAAAGGAAAAAAGTTGAAGCTTATTAAAATTTATGTAGCTCACAGCAAGGTTCAAAATGCTTTCCCATTTCAAACCAGTGAGGTTCAAATGAGAACAAACTGTTCAAACAAAATATCACTGAAACCAGAAAAAAATTTAACTAAAAAAATAATTCCTTTAATGTGATTATTAAAGAGTTGGGAAATAATATATAATGTATGCAAGATTATCTACCCTTCAGCTGTTATCAATTATTGAATTTTGTAGTTGAAGAAAAGCCAGGGTTTTAACATCTTATGTTCCAAATATGCCCTGAAAGTTTACTATTTCAATCTGTGAATGGAAAATCTAACATAAACTGATTTTGTTGCAAATTGTCTGAGATTACAATAGTTAAGTAGAGGGGTATAAACATAGTCATAGAAAGCAAATAATATTTCAAATATGCATAACACATTAAAAAAATGGCCAATAGTTCTTGATCTTTTATTTTCTTCCTTCATTTGCCAAATTTTCTTTTCATTTTGCAGTAAAAAAAAAAAAGTGAGAAAATAAAAGTTTTAAGCAAACAAACAAAAGAGTATTATTTTGAAAATTCAAACATGCAATATGTAATACCCCTAAAACAAGAAGACTCGTTTTTATATTGTGGCCCTGAAATGAAACACTTCAATTTCTGACACTTTAATTTCTGAAAGTATGGTAGTTAGATGCATTTCCATTTTCTTATGCTACTGTGGGTGCAGGCATGTGGCTAGATTATATTTCTTTCTAACAAGGGCAATTAAGCCACTAAGATCTATAATAAAAATATAGAAGCTTTGTCGTCATGGCAGGGGCAGGTGTGGTGAGATGGAGGAAGAATAAAACAGAAAAATTGTTGCTGAAAAAGGGTGAGCATTTTCAATTTGCCTTGGATATACAGAACAGTTGAAAACAAAACATCAAAACTTCAAAGTTTTAGAAGACAAGCCACTATGAACAACATCCCCAGGAGAAATATTTGAGAATTCTACTTATGCCACCAACAGAAATTGTGATTCAAAAATTGTAGGTAAGTGTAGAAATTCTATCTAAGACAGTCTAAGGAAAATGCTAAAACATCTCTGGATAAAATATCTTGAAATTACCATGGAATTGATGAAAAATGGTAAAGAAAATCAAGTGCGTTCTCAGGTGGGATGTAAATGTTGTCATTCACCCACTGCATTCATGCCAGTATAGGTTGAGAAGAGAAATGGTTTGGTGAAACTTTCTGAGCAAAAAACCTCATACTTCTGTCTAACTGATACTTGACTTGTTTGTGCTTCTGTAAGTTCACTTACGCTCTTGCTCAAGTGCAAGATTCTGCTTTCCCTGAAATTACTGTGAATAGCTATGACACAAGAAGAACTATATTCATGAACAGAAAAGGAATATGCTTAGATGTCTTCACACAAGTTTCATAGAACATTACTAGAAGTGTGAATAAGTCTCTCAAATAGTTTGGGTTAAAGTTTTAATATTAATTTTATCCCAAAAGTAATTTGTTGAATTAATATATTATATCAAGTATTGGCCAGTCTTACTGAGATATATTGACTGTAGCAGTCTAACATTTACAAAGGCTTTCCCTTCTTCAATAATAATCTCTTTACTATCAGCAATAAATCTCTGTGTTGGTCTCCTAAGAAGTCAGTATCTAGTTATTAATCACAGATAAGGTAGTTTGAATTATATACATTTCTTCTACCTTCACTTGCCAGCTAAGCAGCTGACTCTACCCTTTATATAGCATTTATATAAGTGGAAAAACTATGCTCCTTTACATTTTTTTAAAGAATAAGGAAAATTATTTAAACTAGTTTTATTTATCTTTTATTTAAAGAAACAATTCAAGTTCTATTTTATTTACAGGAATATGCTTCATTAAATGGGAGAGGCTACTTTAATATTTTAAAGAGATAACTTTCATTGCAAAGTAGATGTTATTTACAATTTGTCTTGCCCTCTCTGGCAAGTATAAAATAAAATGGAACTGTGTTGAATGCTAAGGAGCAAAAATTCTTCAATGTGCTCTCAGTGCTTTATCAACTAAGTCTTATCAGAAAAGTTGATTTAGTACATGTAAATCCACTGAATATTACTTTCCACTTTTCCTATACATTAAAAAAGAGTGATTACATCTGGATTAATATTTCTATTATTTTATTCCATCTCTCAGATATAGTCACAGGACACTATCAAATAGAAAATTGTAAGTTTGGCCCCAAGAGACCAATTTGAATTGGATGCCTTGAGGTATCTAAAAGACATTATAGGTGTGACCTTTAAGACCTGAAATGCTCTGCAAGTTTTCATACCACTCTTGGCTCAACCAACACACACACACTTGTGTGTCCATATGCGCCAAGGAGTTAAACATCCACCTAGTCCATGCTTTCTGTTGTGATGTTAGGGAAAAAGTTTAAAATAGTTGGGTTTATCTGAACAAAAGGGAAATCTAAGAAATGTCCACTGCAAATCAAAGCTGTGGGAGCAGTCACTGCCAAGAACTAGACTACTTTAGCTTGCTCAGCAGGTATTTTTTTGTCTGCTCTCTAGTCACTGCAGCTCAGGATGTGTTCTCTTCTGGCCTTCATCTGCCCTTACAAAACACACTCTTTGTTTCTTATATGTAAGTCTACTATCCATAGGGTAAGCTGCACCTCAAAGCACCAGTCTCACCTGAAGACCATCTTATCTCATTCCTGACACACTTTTCCAGGTGTTATTTGTAGAGCAAGAAGCACCCTCTAGTCCCTGTGCTGTCTAACACATATGACTCTTGTGGCTTGGTATTAGTACAAACTAACAAGGTTTGATTTTCATGGCAGAAAAAAAATATTAATATATTCACAACTAATTATGAAATCTGACAGATTAAGGCTTTCATGCTCAGGGAATAAGAAAGCAATCATGATTACAGAAAATATATAATTTTTTATAATTATTTTGGGGAATACCTTAATTCTGTAGAGCAGTCCCTATGTTCTCCACAAGTATTTGATATTCCATATCAATAGTTGGTACTTGCAAGCCATGTGCCTCAGCAAGGTGTTTAGAAGGTATATATCTTCAGGTAGGTAAATTTAGATAGAAATTTCCACGTGTTTAAATTCATTTTACAGAATTAGATGACTCTTTACATCTGACTCTTTAGCTAGCCAAGTAGTTTGAGGAAATTTTGATAAAAATAAATTGAAATGAAAGAATGAAATCAATATAACTAATGCAGTTGAAGACAGCAGAAAGAATTTTTTATTCTCTAAGTAACAGAAGAACATCACCACAGAGTCCTATTGTTGTCATACCTGTCATTCTGCCATAAAACAGTGAATATCAGTTAATTTTTCACTATTCACAACTTAAGTCATGTAGCTGCTTATATTTACATCTGTTTATTATCATAACTTATTTTTCGCCACAGAAGACTGATGCTATCAGCAAATCACTTGGAAAGGATTATTTGACTAAGAATTTAAAAAAAGGCTTGAACTATGTTGGTGACAGAGAAAATAGTTTGAAAGTCAGAAGCCATGCTTATCATCATTTGCAGAGAGAATATGTCCCCAAATTATCGGTTTAGTTTACAGTCCATGATTGTTCCTCAGTTTTAACTAATGTTAAAGTCCAAGGGACAACCCCTGAGCAATTTTTCAACCCTCCCAAGTGCTGTTGTTTCCACCAGGAAGCCATGATCTATTGTTCATCACTCACTTCTGTCACTTTTCAGCTGAAATAAAGCTGTCCACCTGGTCTTGTGGTCTTTGGCAGATACCAAACTCCAGCCAGTGCTGAACTGGCAGCAAGTGTCCACTGACCACGGTTCCGTGAACAAATCTCAGCTTTTGAGGCAGTAGACATGTAGAAAAAGTTCCAGAAGTGGCATAGCCTTATCATCAAGATCTCAGTTGGTCCCCATATGTAGGAGACCAAAACACTGATTTAAGAGCAGTAAAAAAAGACAAAACAAAACCACTTTGTTCATTTGACATTAAAAAATTTTCTTTATTAAAAAGGTTATTGGTGCCGACTTATGTGACCTTGGTCTAACGTTGCAGAATTGTCTCCAAGGGAAATTAAGGACCACCTTGTGACCTTCCCCTCCTGATGCACTCTGTGCTCTGCTTTCTCAATTGTACTGGCCAACCTATTGTTTCTCTGGATATCTTTCAAACTCAAACCAACAAGGCTGCGAATTTTTAAACAAGAAGACAAAACAGCAAACACAAAACAGATGTTACTCCTTTTGTTTAAGTCTGTTCACAGATACACTAAGACTTTGGTATAAGAACCTTCACAAGAGTTACAGACGACACTGTTACTAATGAGTCTAATTTTATGTTACCTTAAAAAATAACTGGCTTTAGAAGTCCTACGCAGAACAATATAATGCCTCTTATCCATGCCCTTCACTCAGTAACTCAAAAAGTCCAGGAAAAAAAGTAAATGGAAGTGAGATATCAGAAGCTTCATGCTCTCTGTACCAATTTAAAAGCTATTGAGAAGTTCATGCATTTTCAGATTATGCCATGGTGTCATTTGTCTTTGTTTGGCACCAATTCTCGAGTAAGCTTGTCTATTCACCATATAAATGGCTCTGATGCTGTATTAGCACAGGGGACTAAACAGAAGCAGCTCTGTAGAACTATCCATGCATTTAAAAGCACTACCTATTTCAGTTGATGTCAAAGGAGCTTTCCCACTATCAAAACTAAAACAGGATCTGACCATAATAGATAGCTATATTCCACTTGCAGTGAGTAGAAATAAATCTGCAGCAATGCCATTACCAATGCATTTTGCTCTGTTGCCTCTCAAAAGAGAGTTTTGTTCTGCTTATCTTATGTTTTAATTTATTTGTAGTAGTGAAAAACATGGTTAAAAGAATTTTATATGGACAGGACCACTGAAAGGTACATTTGAAACTTTTAAATCCATTCATATACAGCTTTTCTTTCTCAATTTATTGTGATAGTATTGGTTTCCTGAGGTGGAAGATGTAATTAACAATTAAAGAACTGACAATTAAATCACCTACAGGTGGCCCTGTAGAGATGGAAGATTTTTTGTCAGTCTTTGTTCCTTTTTTCTGACAACCTTTTTTTGTTAATCATAGTGAAAGAAAGTACATGTTACACCTTTCAAAAATGAATATTGAATTCACCTTATAATTTTGAGGTGTATTCTCACTTGGTGCAAATATGAAAATCATGCTAACACTCACCTGAGTTCTGCAGCCTTCTGGACAGCATGGTAGATTTTTGCATGATTAAGTATATATAAGGTTAGGCCTAGCAAGTTTTAAAGATCTAGAAACTTCATTAAAAGAAATCCATCACTAAAAGAACAAAATCATTATATTTGCATTGAAATTTCCATCAATAAAATTTATGTTTGATCTCATTGAAAAGCTTATTCCCTTCAGCCAGGCAGTGTCAGCTGTATTAACAGTAGTGTTTATATGGGACAGACTTACAGCAATGACAAATTATCTCATTTACAGCAGTGTCCAGAAGTTCCCTTGCTATAGAAGATACAAATTATGCCAATTGTTCATCACTTTCTTATAATACCTTCCTGACACACAATATAAATTTGTTCATAAAAAAATATGAATCCCTTTCCACTTCACCCCTCCACATTTCATTGAGAAGGTGACTGTGGGTAATGGTTGTGGGTCCTAGCTTTTGCAGCTTCAGTGTTTGTACTATAAGTAAAGAAGGGACTTAGAGCTGTGTCTGGGCAATCTATAAAATCTGCATATTAATATTTCAGCACTGCTTAATGCCATCCTGCAGATTTTCCAGAAAGGCCTGTATCCTGAAACTCCTGATGCCAACAGAATTTTGCAGTTACACTGAAAAGTGAAAGTTATACCATTAAACACGGTTCTCATTCCCTGAAACAGTGCAATGGTCTACCTGGACCTCAAAATATCTATCCCAAACAAATTATGTGATTTCAACAGTTGCCGTATGTTGAGTGGAATTCAGGGAATTCCCCGGGAGGTTGAGTTTGTGAGCAGATGTTTCTGCTTTTCTCTGTACTAGTGTCTTCCACAAAGACAGAAAGAAGGGGAAAGTATTTCTAGCTGTTCTAATTTGGGGGCATACATGTTACAAATTGTAGTGGTTTGGTCTAAAATACTCATTACTGTTTATCTGCTGTGAGATAAGAATTAGGAGAAATGCAAAGCAGGCACCAAACTTGAAAGAATATAAAGAAGTTTATTAACAGACCTAAAAGAGGAGAAAAAAAAAATTATACCACCTTCAGAACTCTCCTCCTCCCCCCACCTTCCTCCCTTCTCCCACTGACAATGTAAAAAGACAACCCTTAAGATGTTCAGTCTGTTTACCACTTCCATAATTACCTTGTTCAGTCCATTTAGAAAGAGAAGTCTCTTCTTGCTCATGCTATGAAAACATTATCACAACGAGACAGCCGCCCACTTCCAAATATTGTTCAGTCCATTTTGGAAGAGGTCTCTCTGCTCGCATGTGAGTCCTTTCCCCCAGCTTGCAGCTTTTCCCGCAACTGCTTTCGAGGGTCCACTCTTGAAGTTTTTTGGGGTACAATTTTAAGGTTGAGCCGTTCAGAAACAAGAACAGAGGCCCTTCTCCTTCCCTGGGAGCAAGGGTCTTCCTCATCTTTATCTCCAGGACTATCTCTGGGAGCATCTCTAGGGACTGAGGTTTTCTCCTTTCCCGTTTGGAGCAAAAGTCCTCATCGCTTCCATCTCTCCCTGTTCAAACTTCTCATGAAATTACAGCTGCTTCAGCATCTGCCTATCTCAGTGCAGGTGCTTTTGCTTACAAGTTGAAGTGAACACTCCACCCCCCATATCTTCATGAAATTACAACGGGATACTCTGATATATCATAGCTTCACAACAGAATTTCAGCTTTAAGCATCTCCTCTCTCTCTTCCCTCAGGTTTTCAGCTCTTCACAGCAGTAAAAGGGTTAATCTCACCCCGGCCTTGCAGCTTTGCAGCTGGAATGTTGAATGTTTCTTATCGCAGTGGAGAGGGGGGAGAGCTGAGCCGCTCTGGCTGCCCACCGCAAGGCAGTGGGGGGGGTTCCACAGCTGGAACAGGTCCATTGGCTCCAGGATGGCCGTGGCCCGGCCCGGCCTGGCCCGAGCAGGGCCTGGCCGGGCCCGCTGGCCCCCACACGGGGCCCGCAGCCACCTGTCCCAGCGCCGGAAACGAGAGAGAGCTTGGAGGGGGAGTTTGCCTATTCTTAAATGTGGATCACAGAGGTGGTCACAACTTTAAGTGGCTTAGAGAATTGTCCATATTCAAACTGGCCAGCTGATAGGTTCTATCAGTTCCCAGAGGAAACTGTAAGCACCCCTTAGCAAGGACATCCCTTCCGGGACTATGCTTGCTAACCTATGACACAAATGAGTAAGGCAGCACCAAAACCAAAGAACAATAATGATTCTGCTCGTCTGAGAGCAATGATATTGTCTCAAAAACAAAATGCAAGGAAAATACAAGCTGTGGATGCTGCATCCTTGAAAGTGTTCAAGGCCAGACTGGATGGGGCTCTGAGCAACCTGATCTTGTGGAAAGTGTCCCTGCCCATGTCAGAGGGTGTTGGAACCCTGAGTTCAGAGAATTTCAGTCTTTCAGTGCTGACAGGTAATGATCCTCAAAAGCACACTGCACTTGGCCCGAGGCCTTGGGAAAGGCTTCCCTTTTTTGGTGATGGCACTGAGATTGTTGCTGTGTAATTAAAAAGAAATTTGTTATGTCACTGTGTGGAATATGCAGAGATGTAGAAAAATTAGGTTTATGGGCTATAGTAACAATATGGAGGATTTGGGGTGTGGATTAGTCCTTCTTCTTTCCTCCTACTTCTTCACAAATCTGGGTGTTCTGGTATTGGTTCAAAAAACCCACAGTGCGGAACATGAATAATTAGTTATTGGATTATAAGTAAAAATAAATTAGTTGGCATTCCATAATTGGATAGATTGGACTTTAAAAAACCTTGGAAGGTAGCACTCGGGGGCCATTTTCCACCTTGTCAACTTAGAGGCACATTCCGTGAAGCTGTGCTTTAAATAAGAAATAATAAACATCAATTAGAAGAAGAACCCTGCGTCTCTTGCGTTTTAATCTGAACTCTGAGTAAAAGAACTTGTGAAACAGAGGCAAAGAAGAAAAGAAACAAAACAGAGAATTCAATAACAGGGGTTGGAATCTGATGATCTTTAAAGTCACTCTCAACCCAAACTGTTCTATGACTCTATGATGAAAAAGGGTGGGCCACCTGTCACAGCGATGTGCACAACCAGACTTTTGCCTCGGGCCATATCTCTTGTCTACCTGACATAAATAACACAGCTAACTGCTGAGATAAACACATAATGTTCATGCACCATGCAAATAAATAGCAGAAGTTATCCACTTCTATTGAATTATGGGACCAGATATGGAACAGGATTTTTCACTTATTTTACAAGTTTTACTCTTGATGGCTATTTTTCATGGTAAACCCAGAGGTCTTGCTTCCAGTCCCCCCCCAAAATTTTGCATAGCTGTATTATAGATGCTCTGCAGGCAACTGTGTTTTACAGATTTTGAAGACTGACTGTGAAAATACCTGTCAATATTTACTCAAGAAGGTTTTAATTCCAAGGTTTAAGGGTGCTGTGCTGTCTCTCAAGACAAAATCTCTGAGATTTTAGAAGTAATGAGGTGCACATATTTGATAGATAGTCAAATACAAGGAATTTAAGATAAATACGAAAGCACAAAGCAGCATGGATTTATAAAATGGCACTAAAGGTGAAGAGGTAGGGCCTCAAACACGAGCTGTGGACTTTGATAAGTGTCTGAATAGTCCTGTGGCATGATCACTAACTGAAAGGTCCCAGAAGAACATCCCTTCATTACAAATAAGACTTTGTGACTGCACAAAACCAGCTCTGCACATGGTTAAAAGGAAACTTGACATGAATGACCTACTTATCTAGGACATCCAACAGCAAAATAATAATAAAACTGTTGTCCTGAGCCAGAGTTATCTGATTTCAATAAATGACAATGTTCCTTTTCCTATTCTCCTGCACAGAAAACATGAGTACTGTCTAAATAATGTAGTGTATGCAACAGTAATGACACAGGAAAAAAAATATATTAGAACCTACCAAGGCAAAAATCAGTAAGTTTAAAAGTTTTACTGAACATCGGATTTTATTTTTATTTTTGATTTTACATTTAATTTTAATTTTAAATTTCATTTTACATTTAATTTTACCTGGTTAACATCAATTATGAAATAAATTTAGCAGAAATAAATTTATCCAGAAGACATTTTTAGAAAAAGAATGGATGTATTATGGTCTGATCCAATGGCACTAAGGACACTGGCAAATCATCCTTTCAGTTCAGGGATACAGAGTCAGACCTGTGGCAAATGAAAGAAAAAGACACTACCTATTAAAAACTATGTACTTCAGAGTAATTCCATGTTCCTGTAAATGATTTTATAATTACGCAAAGTATCTCCAAAAATAGTTTCACTTGCTGTTTCAGATCCCACCATAAAACCCTTTTTAAAAAGCAAGAAGTCATCAAGAATATATCCAGTACTTTCATAATACTGATTGCGTTGTCCTTCAACTTGCAATATATATTTATGTTGTCACCACAACTGAGCAGCTGTTGGAAGAAAATTCCCAGGAATATTACTTCACAATTTATTGAAATATGTTCTACCACATCTATGTCCCTTTCTGTGTTGTATCTTACATATATATCTTACTAAGTAAGAACATTAATACAAATAGAACTTTAATTACTAGCTGTTGCCACAGCTTCTTGTATTTTTAAATTAATAGGCTGCATTGTAGTAACAGGTGCGTGTTCTATAAGTGGCTTTAATTGTTGAATTCTGAGAAAAATAATAAATATATATAAATACAGTTTTTCAAAATATTAAAAAATAAAATTTACAGTCTAGTTGCTACAACAGAGGAGATAATTTTGAAAATGAGGCGGTTTTATGGGTTTACAAGAAACACACAAGCTTAACCTCTACCACTAAACTTTCTGTTAGCCTCCAACACAGAATGACCAGGTGAACTACTTTTGAAAAGAGTCTCCACACTGACATAATGCCAAAACAGTGCTTGATATGTATTTGGAGAGTGCTAACTGACTCATGCCAAAACCTTTTAAATAATTTAACCATTTAATGGTTGAACCACTTGAATAATTTAACAATTTAAATGAGAAAGTTCCAGTAGCTGGAGGCATGCCCTGATGGTGTTTAATTTTCCAGAACAGACAGAGACTTTAAGTTTACAAACCTGTTTTCACAGATGATGACCAAAGACCACTACTGTGTGTTACCATCACCTACTTTGCAAGTGTCAAATGCATTTTAAAGTAGATAGAAATGCAGAATTAATATGTTAGCACTTGAAAGCTAAAAAAAAATGTAGAATTAATATGTTAGCACTTGAAAGCTAAAAAAAAATGTAGAATTAATATGTTAGCACTTGAAAGCTAAAAAAAAAAGTATAGAAAGGACGATACAGGAGAACCCCCATTAAATATTCACACGCAGAATCATACTGGCCACTCTACACATGGGAGGGTGATCTCCTAAGATATCACATTTTTAGACAATTATATCAATTATATAGACAATTATCACAATTATAGACAATCTAAACACTGCTTTATTTTGGAGACCTAGAAGTTACCATGCCTTTAGAATCTGATTTTAGACTGTTGCTCCTTAAATTAAACTAGAAAACAAGGAAACGAGAGAGAAAATATTCTTGGCTTTGTCCCACCTCTATCAGTCTCTCCCATCCTCTGCTCTTGAATGCAAACACAGAGAGACCAGATTGTTTTAATTTCCAGAACAGAAGTTACCACAACTGCATTTCATTCTAGCATGAGAAAAGTATGAAAATTAAAGGGTAAGTTTTGCATCTATATGGATATATCAAGAACAATGACAGTGTCTACAGCAAGAGAAATGGGCATGTGTATGCACTGAAGATCCCACACGAGGGACTGCTGGTGATTGAGGCTGGTCACCTCATCCAGTAGCCTGGTACCTTGACCTAATTATTTATATTCCACTGAGCTGTACACATGTTAAAGGTAAATCCTTGGCACCACCTGTGTTTCTGAACATTTCAGAGGACAACTGCTCATGACTACAGCACACATACACGTCCCTTAATAATGACTAAAATACATGTGTGAGTACTCCTGAGGAAAGGAAAACAAGCAGCCCATGAAATGTTGTGACTAATAACTAAGTTGGCTGTACAGACTCTCAGAAATCAAACTATATCAGTCTGTTTCTAGTGGCCTACAAGGAACTAAAGGTCTGGTGCACGCATGCAGAAGAAATTCTTGACAAGAATACCAATACATTACAGATTTCTTCTTACCAGACTACCTTATTTTTTCTACAGAGGAAGAAATGGCAGGAAGGATGAACCTGAATGTTTTATTCGTTTTTGTCTTCTGAGCTGTATCTGGTTTCTACTCCTGATTCCTCAAAGTAAAGCACTTGTTTGAAACTCAGAGTTGTAGATAGAATTAAGGCTCTTAAGTGTGGGATAGGAATAATATTTGGAAAAAAAGCATTTTCTTCTGCAACCTTTAAAATGAAGGCTTAAATCTATAGTTTTCTTGAGTCATCTTCAGCCGTGTGTGGTGTTTTTCTGAGCTAACAGTGAAGCATTATGTTCAGCAAAACTCACCGATCTCCTTAGATCCTTCTTTTACTCCTGTACCCTGTTTGAAAACACAAAGAGCAAACTGTGTCCACCCAAAGGTTAAGGTATTAATGTGAAGAAGTTTGAGGCACATTACAGCCATTTTTTTTCCCAATTCCCTCATTCTGTGCTCCTGGACCTACTTCCAGGAAAGAAAGGTCAATGTAAATTTTGTCAAATGGAGGACTTTTGCTGTTTGCTGCAATAAGTGTTTTAGAGTCTTATCTATAAGACTTATCTATTCTATATTTGTGTGACTGTGTTATGAAATGCTATATATAACACTTCATCTGAAATTTTTTAGTAAATCAAAACTTTAGAAGTAAGAAGTAGCATGGACCTGCTACACAAATACCAAATTTGCTCTTGGTTAATTGTAATCATCAAATGGATTAATATCTTTGCAGACTTGGCAAATCGATTAAATAAAAAAGACAGACAGGAACTTTAAGAAAAGTGTTGATATTCTATCAATAAAACATAAGCATATGAGATTAACAATGAAATACTGATTTTAAAGCTTTGTTTGATCTAAGGCAAACTTGACAAAAAAGAGACAGAATAACAGCTTCATTATGAACAGGATCTTGTAGGCAGAATTAGTCTCCTTCTACTTCAGGCATTTATATCTTATCTTTGTATTTGATGGCAATAGATACTTCTGGCATGCAGTTAAGCTGACACATTTCAAACATCTACTTTAGGACATATAAATACATACCCAAATATGATCTGTCTCCTCCACTGCCAATAAAGACAGTCTAAGCTATCTAGATATTTAACATTGACTTCAACTGATTAAATGTAGGCAGTTAAAAGAATTAAGGAAGATCCTAACTTACATATCTGTGGCTAAAAACTATTCAATGATATTACAAAACATGCGACACTTAAAACATTTCTAGCAATTTCAGGAGTGATTTCAGCATCTTACTGCATTTTGCATTAGGACTTTTATTGTCTCAGATCAGACATCTGTATAATGAGGTGAATCCTGACTTCCTTTCTTTTTCCCAGGGAAAGAAAATTTTTCAGTTGACAAGATGCATATTCAAAATTTGTTTTCATTGTCTTCCAAAGAACTGCAAAACCTCTGGATGACTAGTTATTTGTTATTGAATAATAAGCTAATTTATCAACCTGTGAGAGGTCATTATACTAGCAAACAATCAGAAAAAGAATAATAGGAAAGTAGAATTAGCTAAAAAGGCCCACAGTTTTTAGTATAAACATTTTTTGTTTTGTTTTTTTAACTCATTAATGTTCTCATGAGATACATTTATCCTAATACAGTTGGCTCTGATTATACCTCAAAACAATATTTTACATTAATGATAATATACACAGCAAATATGGTAATACAAGAGTTGATATTATTTTTATGATGCTTTCATTAGTTACCTTATGCATTGACATCAGTATGGAAATCAAAACAGCGAAATAATGTTGATCAGATACTTTATATGAGAGTCATGCTGCCCTTATGCAGAGGAACATTAATGTCAATGCCAAAGCCATACTGCATATAGTATCAATATTGATGTTCCTGTGAACCTTGTTTCTTTTTCATATTGCAAATGGCATGATCAGAAAAAAGTAAAATACTATTTGCAGTGTAAGCATAATGAGTACAAGAAAAAAAAACTATATGAGGATAAGTAACACAGCTGTAACCATGGTAACATTGCAGAGTGAATAATTCACAGCAAATAACATACTTGATGAAGTTAGCCTACTTTTTGCTGCAGTGGAATGACTGCTAGCAGATTGCAATTTCTCTTCAAATGTGCTTCTAACTCAAAAGTACCTGGGACATACAGGAATATTTTTTATGTGATCTTCAATGTCTTAAAATTAAGTTGTTTGGTAGTTATGACCGGAGACCAGACTCTTTTTTTATGCTGCCTGATCAGATGAGTAGCTATTCCCAGTTTATTCCAAGTTCCATTAAATTCAGAAGAAAGAGATACTTATCACATTGATGTAGAACTGGATCAATAAGGAGTTTGAATGTATGTTTATCATGAATGATTTTTGCTCATAGAATTGAATAACTGGCCATAGAACTGGGGCTTTCTGTTCATGAAAGAACTTACATCTTTTTTTTTCTGTACATAGACAAGAAAGGATGTTCTGATTCTTTGGCATTGTTAGGAAATGTCTTTTCAACACACCTCTTGATCAACAAGCTAAATGTGAAGGGGATTGGGAATGGTGTGACCAAAATTCCACTGGCTGCTCCTGGCTTACCATGCATGATTTAAGGCATATAAGATTCAGTAGCCAGCAGCACACCAGGTCAGTAAAGAAGCAGTAAAGTTAGCATCACATCCATCTCTCTTTAAGTCCTCAACCCAGGCAGTTGTTCATTTACAGCTGGATCAGCTAAGGTAGTGGGATTTACAGCACTAGCTCACTGCAAAGTCCACATTCCCATCCATGGATCTTAGCCAGAAGCCTCAAACACTCTGCTATCATGCTATCTCTTCCTTCTTTAATCTGTCTTTTTGGCGTCCCTCAGGGTCTGCACAAAACCTCAGACTCAGTATTTATGTTTTATTTATATTAGAGTAGTCCCTCAGGGCCAGCTCAGAGAGGAAAACTACTTCCCAGGAAAGAGCAGATGAAGTCTTGGCCTGGTTTCATCATCAGTGTCTCTTTGCCCTTCTTTCCTTTCCTCCCTCCTCACACTCCCAGACCTCTAATTTCTCTAACTTTCATCCTCTGCTAGCAACTGGAGAAGAGATTGTGCTTCACTGCGGCCAGTGGGAGAATCTTGCTGAACATTTTGCTCCAGTGTGTGGTGGAGACTTTAAAGATAGAATTTGATGTAAAGCTTTAAGTTTTCTTTGAAGGCAGTTTTCAGTTGGTCATTGAATAATCAATCATTTAAATCCTAATTTAAATTTATATCTTATAGACTTATGATCCTAAGTCATTCCACCTGCTTATTTTAAGTTATAACATAATTTTAATGAGTCCTGCACTGAAGTAGGTTCTGAAAAGCAATTACATATGAACAGAATTTTTCAACGCAGAACAACTTTCCCATTGTGTTACATATATCCCCAAAATATTCTGCAAGCACAAATTTAGCCCTGGTTGCAATCAAGGTTTTCTATTTTTTATGGATATTTTTAAAAATTACCCATCAGCAAAAGAAATAACAATTTTTTTAAATGGTGTTTTCTTTGCCCTGAACCAATAATATCACCATCCCTAAAATCTTCAGCTGAATTTGTAGGCAAGCAGATAAGGTGGAAAGGATTTCAGGCGTGAGAAATAAAAGCAGGTTTCAGAAAATAAGGCAGAAAAGAAGTTAGGATTTAGCTCTGGCTGTGAAAAGATAGAAGATACAGTTATACAGCAGCAAGGATATTAAAAACAATGGTTAGAGTTTCTAGGCTTGGTCTAGATAGATTTTGGAGTTGCAAAAAATATGCTTAGCAAGATAGATAAGTTTAAGCCGTATAATGGAATATTGTGTATTGTTAAGGCATAACAAGCCAGCACTGTGTTTAACAGTTGTACGTGTGCTGCTGTGGATTGGTTAAGACAGTTGTCTGTAACTTTTGGAAGCATGCTGATTGGCCAAAAAGCTTTTAAGAATGCTCTGTGACCAGGAAGGTTTTGGATGCCCTTGATGGCGTGAGCGCTGTACCATCTCTGTCTCAACTCGGTATGTGAGACTGATAATGGAATAAAATGATAAAAGGCTCCTGGAGCGCCTGTCCAGGCTCCCTGTCCCATTTGTTGCCAAAAACGCCGACAGAATTAGCCTGAGTTTTTTTGGAGGCTTGCACCAGCTGTCCCATTGCTTTGCATAGGGCATGGAGAATGCCAAGGAGTAGTAATGCACCTTATCCATGGTAGCGTATGACCTTGGGAAGGGGTTCCACTGCCAACCTATACAATTTAAAGCTCCTTTGAGAGGACTGCCTTTGTGAGGATCGTAAGAAAAGCAATACCCTCACAACTAAAACTTGACTGGACTGGCACAGAGTTTAAAGGACCTTTATGCCTATTCCTCCTTTTACAAGGATAATACATCTGAGCTCTCAAGTTTGCAACTCCTCTGGTCAGTTAACTCCTGCATCTACCAGGAGGCCAAAGAAAGCTCTGATAGATTGGTGACACCAGCTGGACTGAATAAATCACCAATTTTGAGTCTGGGGTGAGACAGAGCTGTATTTCTAGCTATTTTTGGCTGTGCTTTTAATTAATTTAGCATTTTACCTCATACAGCACTTTGTAAAATTTTCTACTGATCACTGAATATGAACAGATAGATTTAATTTAACCAGCATGTGAGATTTTCAATTTATTTTAGAAACATGATAGTCTGTTTACTGGTTTCATTAGTGACTAAGCTCTTGGCTAGCTTAAGAAAAGACTGTAAAAAATTGATTGACCTAAATTTCTTGCAAGATACATTTTTCATTCTTTCCTATTTGTATGTGCAAAAGGCATTGGAGAATTTTTCATTTGGAAGACTGGATAGTAGCTTATAATTAAACTAAATTTTCCACAAATATATTCTGCTTTCTGTTGCTCTACTATGTGAAATGACTGAATATCACCTACTGTGAGAGAGTTTTTTCTCAGGATAGCCTGAATTTCTAGTAACTAGACAGATATTTTTTAAAGGCAGATAGCTAGGTTAAAGAAAAGCTTAGCAGAGTATTCCTTTGTTTTGAAATGCTATGCAAAAGTTCATTCATTTCTTTTGCACTTGGGAGCTATACAAACTAACTTTCATTGTATGCAACACCAGTTCTCAGGTGTCATTAGTACCAGTGCTGTTGCTTCATTTTTATCTTCTTTTACAATAATGATAATGATGCTGAAGCTTACAAACATGGATTTACATTAGACATCAAATGAAAGCCTCCAGTGAGTGGATTAACATATCAGGACAGTTGGCTGATCCATTTCAAGCAGCCTCTGAATTATATATGGCCCCCAGTGCCCTTATCATTAGGCAAAGATGTACTTACAGTTCATTGAATGGGACAGGATAAGTGAAATAGGACAGCTTCACTGCGTGACTGGTAGAAAGGTGTTACACAGCCAGATGAAATGGATTGTTGATTACATTCTGTTTTAAAGTTCAATAAATTCATCCCCAGAGCCTATACTGGTGTTAAAAAATAATGGATTACTCAGTTGGTGCACTGTCATGGTTGTATTTAATATGGTAGAAGCCTTTATGAGACGGTCAATAGTCATAGATTTATACAGAAAGGGAAAATAGCCTTTCACTTAACGGGAAATACTTAGTCTATGCAGTATTTTAAAACAATCACAAACTTTCTTAGCCTGAATAGATTGCTGATTGCTGAAGGTGCAGTTTACTGGTCCTCTGACAAAAGCAGTGGAACTGTAGATCAATTAAAGCAGAACACTAGGCAGAGAGTTAAAGAGAATGGGCAAAAAATTTAAAACTCATTATATGGCTGTTTGGTGTCTGTTCATGTTTCCTTAGGTAAGATTGAATTTCTTTTGCATTCAATTGGGAATTCAGTCTTTTCGTTTTATATGAAAAATATAATCTTGTCTTTTATTCTCATATTAAACTTGTGGCACATACTCTTCTCATATGGAATAAGTTTCCTGAGAACTAGGAATTTAACTTTTCTAAAGTCATTACTTTAAGGTTATTAGAAATATTGCATGATGAATTTGTTTCTGGGGCTCTTGTCCAGTAATTTTATGGTGTTTTTTTACATATAAGGACCTAATGAAACAATTGGAATTAAAATGATGATTCTATATTCCAAGCTTTAAGAGTAAAATCCCAATAGTGTTGCAATTGTTATGAGAAGCTTTTTAAAACCAGGAAATTCAGCTTATGTGCACATAAAAGACATCCAAATGTATCAGCAAGAAGCCCAGACTTAAAGTGTTCTAGTAGCCTTAACACTGCCTTGTGGGACAAGAAGTTCAACATAAAAAAAAAACAACGGAAGGTAAAAATCTAAAACAATATCTAAGAATCGGTGGGTTACATTGTTTCCTCATGGTATACCTGCAAGGAAAAGATTGTGTAGATATCTCTATATACAAATGCTTTTGGTTTTTATATGAATATACTATATTTTCTCTTGTTAATTTTTTGATAAATTCAATATCCTTTTCACATTTCTAGGCCAAGAATGTTGACATACATTTATGTAGAGGTAAGGTCAGTAAGGAGATACAGTATATTTTGTTAAACAAACCAATACACCTATAAAAATGAACAAGCATGTACAAATATAGATAGGCTTTTGGTAACACTAGAATATCAGCAAGATTTCTGAGTCCAAAAACGAGTTTTCCCCAATAAAATTAGTTTGTCTATTAGAAAATGTTAATCATTAATAAGCCTTATTTTCCTATACTCTTTAAAAAAAAATTACCTAATTACTATGTATTAGTTATTTCTGTCTTGAAAGAAAATAATTGCATTTATGAAAATCATTGCACTTCAAAGAGACATTCAGCAAACTTAAAATTTATCAAACATAAAATACTGAATATTTTGTTAACAAAGGCAAAATCTTGGCTTCTGCTGATGGAGCTGGGGCAACAAAAGATGCAGTAAGTAGTGATGTCACTGCTGATAAGCAAACGTCCTGACTTTTATGTCCTAACAGAAGATGTGCAGCACTGACTGGAACCACTGCATGGTTGCTGATTGCTGCATATTCTGCAATCTCCAGCTCCATGATCTGCTGTATTTTCAAGAATGACTCACTTAAGACAAGAAATATTAGCAGAATTCTTATGAACAGAAACAACAGATTGTAAGTATATTGTTTTCCATACTGAGCCCAGAGAAAAAAATTTTTTTTTTTGTGTTAATACTTTCTTCACTCTTTCTTCCTCCTGTTTTCCCTTTGGTAAGAGAGTCAAAAGAAAAGGAAGTGACTTCTACAAACTGTCAGCCACTAAATAGGCTGCTAAGCAAGGTGGGGGGAAAGGCAGAGCTATTGTCACTGGTTTTCTCTAACAGTCCAAGAGGTGTTTCAACAAAACACTTGTGTTATAGCTTGTTAAGTATAGAATCTGCACCTTGTGCTTTAGTGGTTCTGCAGACAATAAAAATGGAAGAACGTGAAGCTCCAAACAGAAACCAAGGCCTTCCAATGTTTCTTGCTTGTAGCAGCTTGATTACATGATTCCCCAGTATCTGAGAAATCATCATGTGATTAGGTTATTGCTACTGCAAGAAAGGAAGAGATTTGATATTGCCTGGCTCCCTAGACAAAAGAGACAATTATCCTTGTTATAAGAGTTGTAAGGGTAGCAAAATGCATGAGGTTTTACTGCCTCCTTTCCCTTTGGCATAGCCTGGGAAGCCCAGGGAGCTGCAAACACTACGAGGGTGTTGTAGCTGCAGGGAATGCCAAGAATGGAAAGTGCTGCACTGAACCAAGGCAGCAGTATGGGTCTCCTTTGTCCTTTCCTCTGACAGCAGGAACAGCAAACAGAAGTGGTGCTTCTGGTTCTCCTCCTCTCTTTGGTCTTTTCTCTTTCCATGACAGTAACAGTTAAATCCTGGCCTAACTCTCAGCCTTGGAGTGAAAAAATTGACATTTGCCTACATTTTCTTTGCCAGTTTTAGGTAGGCTGTACCATGGGGATAAGTGAAACGTTGTGCATCTGCTTCTACCTATTACATTTATCAGACTAATATTCTGAGTCTCTCCTCCATATCAAAGCCTCTCTCTTACACATTCCTAATAACCTGTGTCCATACACTCAGGTTTTGTACCTATGGTGTGGCTGTGAGCAATCAGGCAGAATGTTCAGAAAAAAAAGGCTAACCTGAAAATTTTGGCTTCACTCTTTCAAGAGTGGATGCATAGTCCTCCCTATCTGCAAGCCTGGTGCTTTAAAGTTGGGCTTAAAATATGCCCATAACTTTAAGATTCCAACAAGCCATAACCTGTATTCTTATAGATTACATTACACATATATAAGAAATATAGGGGGGAAAAAAAAGTTGGAAACATTTACTACAATATAAGTACCAAATTTCATTATTCTTAACAAGAAAAATAATTTTAAAACCCTGAAGCATCCTCCAAAGGTTTTGTATTAATATATTAGCAAGTTGTTAATATAAAGAAACTGTCCGAATAGTCACAACAGACCATAAAGCAACATTCCAAGAAGTTACCAAGCTAATCTTCTGTTTAAATGCAGCTCACCCTATTATAGACAAAAATGATTGACCAAACAAAAATATTTCTGATGGATTTTACAGAGAAATGAAAGCAAATTCCAGATAACTTCACGTAGTGAATACAAAAACTATTGCAGATTTTAAAAACCTTATCAAGTACATGACATGGTAAACGAGCTTCTAACCACTGAGAGTTGAATTGAAGAGTGATGATATGATCGGTATGTGCTAATTTTCTTATGACACTCATGCACTGTGATTACTTGGGTTGCAGTTCCTGAATAATGGTTTCAGGGCATAAAAAGCCTCTTAGCCACATGACATAGAGGGCTGAGTAGGAAGAGTATCAGTCTGGCATATTCATGGTTACTAAAAAAAACAATCAAGGGGTTCATTTAAGTTTAGGTGAACCTAAAGTTCACTTAGTTTTGCCAGGTGGTCAATCTTGCCTCTAATCTGTTTCAATTAGTTGGTCTTCAATTTGCAGTCCCATTTTCTTCCTTCTCAGTACAGCCTTGTAGGACAATGCCCTGCTATGTATTTCCTAATACTCAAAAAGCTGTGGATTTGTTCACATATTCACTACCTTCTGTAACATCAGCTTGTTCCCTGACAACAGCAAGGCAAATCTAGACCTTGATCAAGAGACAGATATCAGGAGCCACCAAGGCTGAAAGTCACATTGTGTTCCTCACAGTTGTGGTCCACAGACTCTCTTCACTACAGATATTACAGACATGCCTGGACCAGAGTGTCTGAAGTGGGAACAGAAATATCTGTGCAAAGAACTCTTGTTGGGAAGTCACAGAACAGTCACTAAAAGGCCATGCAGATATGTCACAGACATATTTTTCAAGCACAGTCTGTGAGAAGGCTGGGACCAGGTCTCTACAGTCAGGCTGTTTGTATATGAGATAGAAACAGGACACAGGTTTAGTCACTGTCACAGTCATCCATACTGTCTAATGTTAGCACACTGCCTGACTCATTCTTCAGCCTTTCTTCCTGGAAGGGGTCTGGCAAGACAACACACACAACTCGGTAACTGTTCCCAGCAAGCATTATGACTAAGATCTCTATGTTTTCTTCCTTTGAGCAAAAAGAATTTAATTCTCTGGGTATGAGCCATGCTGTGACACCTATCGTGAGGATGAGACAGTGAGCCTCGATTAATTTGTCATGAAGAGGGCATCTTGTATCTCATATTCCTATCATGTGGTTAACACCAAAAAAGTTGTTCAAGGTTTTGGAGCAGTAAGGAACCCCTTCAGAGCAAAAGCAAATAGTCCTCAACACCTTAGTATGGAACTGCAGCTGCAGCTTGGGTACCCACAAGAATTCTGCTTTGTAACTTCCACCCTCTACCATTTCATATCTCTGCATAATTGTATAAATTCTGCACAGTTTTTCCTATCAACTCAGTTCTACTTTCCTATTCTAAAACCAGATGCAGATACTGAACTGGAACATCAAACAGATTTACCTGTTGGGATGAACCCAAGACTATTTTTAGAATATTCTCTTCTTTAATTTACAATATAATAAAAGGAGTACATGCAATCTCACACTGAGAATTTCAAAGTTGACTGTGCATTTATAAATGAAATTTCTACAAAATAAAAGGAAGCTTCTCAATTCTTTGCTGATCCTCAGTGGGCAAGAGTTACATGGTTTCTTCCAGATAGTCAGAGCTCTAACATCTTTCATAATAATGCTTCCAAAATCCCTTGGAAGCAAACCCCAAGTAGTAGCTGCCTGTGCCATATGGGCATGTACTGAGTATTTGTTCTTTTTGACTTGGAAGCAAGAAACTACATATCCCTTAGAATAATTGTTAGCTACAATATTGTTCTAAGGCTCACTTGCTGAAGTTAAATGGTATTTTTGGCACTTATACATCTTTAAAATCCAAGGGACTCATATGATTGGCTGGCTTGACTTCCTGTACAAACAGGCCTATGAGCAATCCCTGGAAATCTCTACATTAGACCTGTCATTTCTATTTGAACTATACTACATCTTCCATTGATATATTCAGTTATGATGACTTTTTAAAGTTGTGAATTGAACTCATCTCTTGGGAAACTGTTCCAGTTGGTAATTATATTTCTCCACAAAAGCCTGATGGGCTGTGCTCACATTTCACCTAAGGATTTCATATTAGCTTTTATGTTTGTTTTGCCAAATAGGATGTCTATGACCTTAAGACCTGAATTAATTTATTAGACTCTGAATTTTTCTTATGGCTCCTTTAGGACCCACCTCCATTTTTTCAACATTATGTTGTGTGATATCTCTCTTAAATCCTACCTGATATCCTTTTCTATCTCCCAAGACATTCCAAAGAACTGATTTCAAGACAGTCTTTTAGGCTGCATCACACGGCTTATGTGAAGCAATGTCAACACTACTCATACTTGGACATTCAGTGCCATTGCACATTAAAGAACTTTTCCCAAACCAAGTCTAAATCAAATTAGCTTTGTGAGAAGCATTGTATCAAGTATTTCTTACTAAAAATATAAATGCTGATCTGATTTATTAATTAAAATTGTGTAATTTGCCTGTCATTATTACTTATCATTAACTAGTGAATTTTTCAACACCAAGAAAAAAAATTCAGTAATATTTTTTTCTTCCATATCATTTGTATTGTTTAGAACTAAATACCCCCTTAAACCATGTTTGATTTCAAGAAATTTGCTCTGAGGGATATTTTAGTTGAGCTCAGTTTTTCTTTACAGAATTTCAACAATATTATCTCCAATATGCTGAAAGATACCCATTTTGTATTACAATTAGGCAATGATCACATTCTAAATGAGAGATTATCCTTCCCTATTTACAGTAAATAGATACAAGTCAAAAGAAAATAGAAGCTCTGTTCATGAATGATTTACATGCTGTTTCTCAAGGTTTTGTTTTATTCAAGTCGAAACTTGTACCCAGAATATTAAAGACATATTCTAATTTGGTGTACACAAACAAAGCTGACTGCTTGCAGTAGTTTCTTTTGAATCAATCTTACCATAGTTATAAATTTCCTCACCTCTCTTTGAGGGTCTGATAGAGGAAATCAATAAAACTCCAAAATGCATATCCAAATCAGGTATAATAAGATTAACATTATTTTTGGTAGATATGAACATGCATGGATGTGTATGTTCCAATGGGAAAAACAGTTTCTTTGGTATCTAGAAATTATTTAATTTCCCTATAGCTAAATGAGCAAGTAACTGTGATGGTTGTCTTGTTATTACTTCCTACCTGAGAGCAAATTAGCTTTTTTGAATGTGATTAATAAAAATTTTAAAATTTGTTTTCCACCATTTAAAACAGTCTGTTTTATTGAGAAGTTAACTCAAGGAACTAATTGAAGCTACATTTCAGGAAAAAAGAAAATATTCTGAAAGACACCTTGCAAAACTGGCCATCTGTAAGAAGAAAGGATAACATAGTATTTTTTCAAGGACTTGGAAGCAGAATCAAAGTAATAATGTTTGATACCTTGTCTGTCCCAATAACTTTGTAATCCATTTGTCTGCCCATAAATTACATAAATGCTTACCAAATTAAAAAATATCATGTCATTTGGGTTTTCATCCCACCTCCTCACCCCCATTTTGTGTGCAGAGGAATTAATTACCTTGGCAGAACGAGAACTCTGTAATAGTGACTCACCAGTGACAGCCACATTGTATTTGTTATCTCAGGAACTTTTAGCTCTCACCCATATTTTGAGAGGAAAGCTTGCAGAAGGACTTGAAATCAGAGAAGAGAATAAAATCTGAATTTCTATTCTCATGTCACTACATTAACCAGTCCTTCACATTTTTTTCACAGTCCAACAACATGTAACAAGATCTCAAGGAACTTCAGTGCCTAATCTGTTCAAAACCTTTTCCCCCAGTAAAGGTCTGAAAATTAAAGGTGAAAAAGAATAACTAATTTTTTTTAGAAAACAACCTCAGTAAAATATTTGGGTTGCATTGATCTGATGTTCCACTAGGGTTTTGGAAGTAAATACTTAAAAGAAGGAACAATGTCCTAAGTCATGGACTTCAATTTCTGAAATTTCAGAATTTCTGTACAAGAGGTAGCAGCAGGATCACCCTATGTTAACTAACCAATACTGTGACTCTGAAGGAGCTATTGTGCAGTTACCTTTCCCTAGCTCCTAGCTTCACTTCAAATGTGTTTTCTAAGTCTCTAATTTTTAACTGGTGAGTAGGGAAAGTGAATTCAGAGTTAGCATTCAGTTATGCTTTACTGTACAGTCAGAGATTTACTAAAACCTTGAGCTCTCTAACCAGTGATGGGAAAAGTAAATAAACTTGGTTTTGAATAATTTACTGATGTATGAAGCAATAATGTAGAAAAACGGCACAGAATGATCTTTAAGGGTTTGGGTTTTTTTTACTTAGCATTAGAGAAAGCAAAAAAGTAAAAAAAACTGTATAAAAAACTGGAACATATATAGCCCAAGAAAATTTAGTTTTCTTCATGCAACATCTGCCGATTTCTCTTTTTTTATATCCCTAACTAGAAGAATAAATAAATAAATACATAAATAAAGAAATAAGTTAAATAAGGCAGTCTTGTAAGTATTCAGTCTAATAAATTTGACAATATTGATGAAAATATTTATTAACTTCTCAAAACTCCTTACAAGACTCCTATCAAATTCAATAGTTCAGAATTAGTCTCTTGAGTTTTGACTGTACTTTTATTCCAGTATCAGATTAATAGAATTTAGTTAACACAATTTTCCACTAAAGGCACAGAGAGATGCTGGAGATGTGGAGAGAAAAAGAGTAAGCAAGGAAGCAAGAAACCTGCATTATATGGGCATTAAATAAGAAAGTTACAAATGTATTTTGTTTCCCCATATAGCTCCTATTTAGCTCCCTAAACAAATCTGCTAAGAAAAGTCAAGAATATTTTCAATAAAACTGGATAAAAGTAAAAGCAATCCATCTGTTTTGTAACTAAATGCTGACAAACAGAAGAGAATGCATATGTTTCTTTATTGTTAAGTCTCCAGGGCAGATTTTTGGCTACTTAGAGGTTGCTTTGCTCCATGCTCCTAAAATACTCTGGGCCCTGATTTGTTTAACTGACCTTAAAAAGATACTGTCAGGTTAGGAAACCTTCTATAGTCTCAGGGCTGGCACAAGAGTTCTTTTGATCCTTCACTAATCAGCCTGATTTGGAGTAGCCTTTGTAATGCTCTAATTTAATCTAATGACTTGTATGTTTATATGCATTTTTTTGTTTTATGTGTTATGTTTAAAATATTCTTAAGCCCTTCTCACTTGATTTTAGGCAAAACAGTACATAGTATCTCTTTGAACCCATTGACTAAAATCCAGATATTAACATTTTGCAGTTGCCTAAGAATAATAAAGATTAACAATCCACAAAAGATGAAAGGAGAATAAAATGCTGTATTTTTCTGTCATGAAATATTTTGAAATTATCTTCTTTAAACCTTCCTATTTTTAAAAATATATTGTTTCTATCTCTTCTGAAAATATCTGACACCCTGTCCCATAATAATTTAGTGTTTTAAGAATAAAGAATATTTTCATTGTAAAAGTTTTGTCTAAAATAGAATAATTTAATTATGGTTTCATCGTAATGATCACCTTAACCAAAAGGAAGGTTATTATTATACAGAACAACACTGTTTGCCTATGGATTCCATACAGAATATTTTGTTTGTGATAGTGAAATATCAAGAGATTTTTGATGTTTCCTCTTGGAAAGAACCTTATTTATTTTATTTTTTTCCTGCTTCAAATTTTGCTAATAAAATGCTAATAAAATGTTAATAAAATGCATTATATTTAACTAATAATATTGAATATTTTCTGTGAACTGTATGCAATTTGGATGCAAGTCAATAACTGTATGTAAACTGGAAAACCTCCAACAAGGAAAACATTGAAGATAAATTTTTGGTCATAAAGAAAATGTCACAATCTTCCTCCCAGAACTGTATTTGAAATATCTTTCTAAATGAACTAAAACAGAGAAAAGGATGAAATAACGATGACTGCACATTGCAGCACTCTACTCTGCATATTCTCAAAAGCTTCATAACAACAACTGTTGATAAAGCAATTGTATGCCTGGCTATGAAGACTGAACAGGAGACTGAACACCTTTTTCTGCTTGAAGAATTGAACCTCTATATGCCACATAGGCAAGGAAGTGTCCAACACAACTACCGTAAAGAAAAACAGCACTCGTAGCGATATTCATGTGATCAGAAACGCTGACTTGCAGAACATCTCTCAAACTACAGTAACTGAAATTTTTATTCCTGCCTTCCTTCTGAAGCTGTTGTGAAGATTAAGCTGGGGAAGAGCTGAGGACAGTGAGATTTTCCTGTACTATATTATCCTAATTTTATCTCATGACCTTTGAGCTCTCTAGTGTCACCACTGTTTGTATAACATACCTTGGATTGCTCTAATCTGTTTGCCTGAAAGAATTTCCCACAGTGGGATATTGTTTGATTTATTCCCAATGTTTATACTACTGAGAAGTGACCTACGCAGAACTGGAGGCCTGAAGTTGTGTCAGGGGAGGTTTAGGTTGGATATCAGGGAAGGTTCTTCACCCAAAGCACTGGAACAGGCTCCCCAGGGAAGTGGTCACAGCACCAAGCCTGACAGAGTTCAGTAAGTGTTTGGACAATGCTCTCAGGCACATGTGATTTTGGGGCTGCACTGTGCAGGGCCAGGAGTTGGACTTTGATGATTCTTGTGAGAGCCTTCCAACTCAGCATATTCTATGAGTCTATTTTATTTGGAAGGGAAAAAAGAAAAAAAAAACACATAAAAATTCACACTTCTTTACCTGAATATTAGTACAGACCTACACAAGGTCTGATAATCTTACAGTAGCAAATAGAACATGTCAGTGAACTTGATTTTATCCTCACCAGCCATACCAGGCTTATACAATCTATTTTTGTAGTATGTTTCTTCCTCTTCTCTTTTTTCCCCTTATATTTCTATGAAATTAAAAGCCTGTTTTAAACTCCTGGGGTGAATCTGTTTCTTCTGTCAGAATTCTCCTGTCAGAGAAACATCTTCTCAGCTTTAGAGACAAAATAACTCTCAGTAGATACTGTTATGTAAACATAACATATTACTCTTAGAGACCCAATTTACTAAATTTTTTTCAATTAATTTTTCTTTTATTAACTGAGTTTGAATTAATTGAATAGGGAAGGCTTCTAGATTTACAAAGACAAGCTACTCAAGATGAGCTACAGTGCAATGGAGTTCCAGAAAAATTAAACAGCTTCTTTGCTGGAAGATTAAAATCACAGTTTTGTTGCATGGAGGTTCTTTCATTTGACTGTTATCTTCTTATTTATTTTTTACCCAATAATGTTATTAAATTTGGGTGAGCTACATGACACAAGTATAGTATAGGTGAGGTGAGAAGACACCCAATGTAACATAGCAGTCGTGCAAGTAGTTTGTGCACCTTACAAATCAATTTTTACATAAAAATACAAAATTAAAGATATTATCTGATTTTCAGTTATAGATTTGCATGGACAGTATAGCCTGCAAAAGCTACCACCTCTATGGTACTTGTCTTGTTTTCATCAGTAACCCCTTCATTTAAACTGTGTCTAAAGTTTTAACATGATGTTGCTTGCAGTTTGAAAGAAACACATCAAAAACTAAAATTCTATGATTCATCTATTGGATTTTATGCAACCTGATAGGTTAGAATTTGAAAAGAGATCGATATATATATATATATAATGTAAAACAGGAGACAAAGAGTAATGCGTGGTTCAAAACAACTTGCTTTCAGCTTAACTCTGCAAGAAAAAACTTGACCTCAAATTGATCTTGCTGCACATAAAGTGAAAGGAGCCATTATGTGAAAGAGCACAGCTCCAAAAAAAAAATAATTTAAGTGATGAGTTCAACCGGCAGTCATGAATCTTTGCCAAATGAGTGAAAGATGCACTTATCATTCCATCACAGATGAATATCATGCTCAAAATACCGAAATAGAGTCTGAAGAATTTTGACCACTTTAGAATATAGAAATACATATATCCTCCCTAATGCCAGTGGTTGATAGAGATTCTTGACACATCATAAATGAAGTTACCAGTTTCTTAGATTACTTTCCTGGATGTCCAGTGTTTCCAAAGTCCTGGGTAAAGCATGAGTGGGAAACTTCACGAGGGCTTCTAATTGAAAAGGAAAGAAAACACTGAGAATCTTCATCAGGCTTGGAGGACACAGTTGGATCTTCCAGAAAGTGAGTAGAGATGTGAATTTCCCACATTGTCCAAAATATATGTCTGAAAACCTATACCTTTTTTTTCACATTCTCTCCCATATTCGTTTATTTAAAACTTGTTTCCTTCAGAATTTAGCCCTGAAACAGTGATTGCTTGCTAGGCTGGTCTCCTGAAAGAGAAGAATAACCACACCTTCAGGGAGAACGTGTTATTATTTTGATTCATTTTCACTATGATATTCAGAAGTCTTTTGCAGCCAATGAGAGTGTTTAGATGTAAATCACTTCCTTAGTTAATTGTATTAAAGTTTTATGAAAGACGAAACTGGGTAGAGTTGTTGAGATCTGCTCTTCAGTGACATTGTTTTCCTGAAAGGTGTTGAAAAATATGAATATTTAATATTTCTTCACATACAACAAATCTTCTAGCATGAGTAAAGTGCTATAAATAAGTAGGAAATAATTTCAATAAAGTTTTTAATGAAAAAAGAATGTATTTTGGGAAATGTAACATATACACATAAGAAGACCTGCCCACTTATCATCCCATACTTTTAAGAGAATTACTAAAAATACATTTATTAAACTATTAGAAATTATTTTGGAAAATTCAGGAAGGGCTAAGGAGATGATAGGGAAAATTGCAATGATGACATTTGAACAATACAAACCAGATACTAGTAATTATTATCTTAATGTTTCAACTGAAAATCCTAGTAAAATAAATCATCTGCCTTTAAGAGAGAAAAATGCAGTGGCACCAAAACCAGTAATGAAACTAATCACTAAACAAAAGAATAAATCTTGCCATTCAATAACTTCTTTGATCAAAATTAAATAATCAATAAGCAAAGTGTAAATTAGTGACTAGAATAGAGGATTGTACTGTGGATGTATATACTTTCAAATTGCAGATCACTTCTGTGTGACACTAGTTATTTAACTTTTTAAGTAATGGTCTTCTCTATCTCCATTCTTATTGTTTTAGAGCCCATTATGTCCCTACCTTTTAGGTGCTTAGTAAAGAAAAAGCTCATTAATGATTACAAGATGCCCAGATAAAACTCTGAGAAGGGTCATAAAACTGACCAGAAAGGTTATTAGTAGGGAATGCATTATCACACATTAAAGTTGAATGTAATATTATATGGATACATGTAAACATAATGCCTAATAATAGCCTAATGCTTAATTTTGTCTCTATCTAGGCCTTTTGACAAATTAAAAATGTATTGTGCAGCAAGCATGAGTAAATATACCTTTGGCCTCTAAAATTTCAAAGTTCTCTGTGAAAGTGGGTTTGGTAATATATTGGTCTTATTGGGAAGAGGAAACAGTACAAAACTAAAGCTTAATTAATCTAGTATCTAGTTCAGAACATAACACAGTACATTGAACTGTTCAGTTGTATTGCATAGACCCCTTGGTTCAGAAGGAACATTTGTGTAAAGCATAAAGCATTTGTTTAAGAGTAAGATGGAATCAGGGACCCAATTATTAAAGACATCAGGAAAAGAAATGAGTGACATATTTCCTGAACAGACATGTTTTATTCAAAGGTCTTACATGTATTAAATGAGATCACACAAAGGAGAATGGAGCTAAAGAATTTAAAATCAGGATCAAACATAAAAAATTCAACTAATTGCAGGTAATTATAATGATATTTCTTAATCCTGCAAAAATATCTGGGTATGCTAGGCAGCTTAAGTGGTATATTTAATTTAATGGGTTACAGAACATGCATATAAAAGTATGGCCTGTTTTGTACAAGGCTACTACATGAGCTTTGAAAATTATTATGAAGCTAAGGTTAACTTTCAGTATCTTTAGGCAAGTCTGATAACATTCAAACATAATTAATTTTCTGTGTTGTTTTTCTTTAAAACAGCACTAAGCCAGTAATCATGAAGCAAAGAGAGGAGAAGATGCAATGTAAGAGATGTAGGTGAAGGGTCACTGATATCATTTCACTTCTTTATACAACCTTTTTTAAGTAGCTGTGTACTCTTTTCCCATGTGTGGTTTCCTGTCATGAATTTAAATTACCGGGTTCCCTGTAATGACAAAGGGATACATGAAAAAAACACAGTTACTGAAATACATGGCTCTCTTATAAACACACACAGATTTAGCTGTATTTCTGATTTTCTCGGTAAATTATCATTGACTTTATTAGTGATTTTTTCCTATATGACCATCAAAACCATGTTTACCATCTTTATCTTTCATATGTTTGGTCTAATTCAGTCTAGTTCTCTTGGTTAAACTAGAATCTTCTGTGTAAGGAGGGGGGATGTTGGGTTTCATTCAGACGAATATCACCTGTTCTATCAATTTTTGACAAGTATGGTCTTAAATTGAAACATCCAGTGCTTTCAGATGCTAGCATGAGAAGTGTGAAGTTGTACAACTCTAGGTAAAGGAGATCATTGGGGTCTATTGTAAGCCACAAAATAATTTGGATCCATGACAATAGATAGAAGAGATTATAAGAAAAAGCAGACAAGCACAACAATTTTTGTGGTGCTTCACTGAAGAAGAAGATAAATAACCTGTTTATTTTCTCACAGTTGGCTGCATACTTGAGGTACAGACATTCAGCTCTGACACCATCCACTGAACCTGTCACCGTTCAATGTTCTTCCCTTACCCACAGATGAACAATTGACCCTCTTGTCTGAAATTGGGTGCTGTTTTGCCAAGGAACTGTGGTACCAAATTGCTTCATACCTCCTACTCTTACAAAAGATGTTAAAAATTCCTTTTTCCTCTCATAGTTATGTCTGTGGGAAAGGACAATGAGCCATTGGCAGCATTCTTGCCTTCTTCTATACAGTGGATTTCTTTACACTCTAATCCTCCAATAGCCCATATTTACTGAAGTTAAGGGAAAATTTTTAATGAATATTTTTTGTTTCACTTGGTGTACATGTGTTAAAAAGAACTGCAAAAAATGAAGGTCACTTTAAAGGAATAGGAGGATCTGAATTGCATGATGGATTTCCAAGTGCTTAACTCTGTTTAATTCCATTACACAAACATTGAGCATTTTCTTGATCATTGCTAATCAGATCACTAAATACTCTGCAAGTAAAGGCAGCCATGTCAATGCAAGCAGAGAAAACACAAATATTGCATATTGGGTTTTTTTCTTCTTGTTCTGCTATTCTCAATCTAAAGCAATAGTCCCCTAAAATTAAAATGTTGATTTTTCTTTGTACTATTTTTGTGCTGAAGTTAAAACAACATCAAAATTTTAGAAAGTAAAGTATGCTAAGTTAAATTGCACCAGGGAAAGTTTCTGTGTGACAAGTCACGAGAAACTTTGGGAAAGCTCAGCTTTTCCTAAGCTACAATGGCATGTATCCTGGAGAGAACATTCAGCAGAGAGCTCAAGATCAAAAGGGCATCAGGGCACTGAGAATGGAAAACATTTCCAGTTTGATCCTATTCAGGGTGACAGGATATTATATTTATGTAAATAAACAAGATTTTGTTTGCTATACAGTTTAACTATAATTTCTTCTTAAAGGCAATCTACAGGAGATAAATTAAGCTTGCTTGTGTCTCCAGAAAAAATGCATATATGTGCAAAGTGGACATATTTCTGTCATTATTCTGCTTGTCCATATTTTCTGAGATGTTCCATATTTATTGGTAAAAAATGCTATTTATTTAAATGTGAAATAGTGACAATTATGGCAATAAAATTGCAACAACTATGGCAATAAAATTGAGACTTTTTACTAATAAAAGTGAGACAGGTCCATATTATCTATTAAATATTCACACTCAGCCTGGCAGATAAATAGGACTTTTTTTCTGAGAGAAAGGGAAAATGGTGGGATTTCTCAAACTGTCCTAACGAATATAAATGGTATCTAGGAAAAATACGGTACCAATGGAATATGACTTTAATACCCCGAACCAAATGAAAACTAGTATGAGTGGATCACTCTTCTATTACAGTTTTCTCAGAAAAAAAAAAAATCAGTATATTCAGACTGCAGTGTCAACTGAAAGATTTAACTCATGGTGTTCCCTACGGCCACCTTGACATTTTGACTCTGAAAGTTTTCATTAAGATGAAGGTCTGTTTTTAAGACGAGACATTGTCTACCCTCATAACAACTTGCAAAGAAAATGTTTCTAATCAGTACACTAATTTGTTTTGTTGAATTCAGTTATTACAGCACAGAACATAAGGACACTGACTGACATGTCTTATTTGCCTTACATAAACATGAATTAAATGTCAGTTCTCACGATACAAATAGGATGATGCACTTGAACATACTTCTAATTTTCATTAAACAGAGAGCAGCACCAAAAGTACTAGGAAGAGCATTTGTCAAATCTTATGTGGATACTCCTAAGAAAGGAGCTTCATTAAATCTAGTGTTATCATCACAATACCCTCTTCTGAATCATCAAATGCAAGTAGAATTATCTGTGAGGAGCAAATGTAGTCTGACCAAAAATATTATAGTAGTGAAGAACAGCGGTTCACATCTGATTTTATTATATTTCAGAATAATTGCTTCATTTTTATATAAGATTTTTCACTGCAGAGTTGTTTCTTGCTTGTGCACTGCTGCTTGAACAGCTTCTCAGTCCAACATAGAAACACCAGACCCAGAAGTAAGCAAGTTCTGCCATAGTGATGTTTCTAGAAGTTTTGTGTTAGGGGGGAAAGCATATACACAACCTGCCTGGAATGCCCCAACAGTACCACCTCAGCAGATAAAAAATGCTCTTGCCTTATCTAGAAGCTAAATAATCTCTGTACTTAAAGAAACCTGAATTGGTGCTTTCTGTATATTCTATCTGCCTCTATATTCTATTCTATTCTATTCTAGTCTATTCTAGTCTATTCTAGTCTATTCTATTATAATTTCGTTTCAGATGAAAACAGAAAAAAACCTGATATTTCTTTTTATCCTTCCATAATTTGTAACAGTCTTGTGAAATGGTCTTTCCAAAACACCTTCTTGTACTAAAAAAGTGTACTCTTGAAATATTGTCTCAGAGAACATAGACATAATAGTGCTGAGCACTGAAGTTACTGACTCCCAAATACCGTGCTTTGTCATGACCCCATCAGTCAGGTCAGTTGCAGAACTATTTTGTTTCACCTACTCATGACATTTCAGACTTCTTGTCTGTCTTAATCTGTAGCACCAGCTGTCCCCTCCTATAAAATGACTATCAATGATATTAGGGACCACCTTGAAGTTCAATGTTGCAGAGTGCCTAGAGAATTTAAATTTCTCTTTTCTTTAATGTATTCACATGCAATAGGTTAAACATGTTTTAAAGCTTTGGAATTAAGTGATTCTGTACCATGGAGGACTGAATCTCTGTGCTAGACTGGGGAAGAGAGATGTGACCAGTATCTTTTTGCTGTCCTTTCTTTTGTGAAAGGACATACTGAATTTTTAGGAGAATGGGAGTTTTTAATTAGATGGTTTAGTTTGTTTGTGTTAACTGAAAGCAAAGAAAACAGAGAGCAACAGAGGGAGTACTTCTAGGATTACAGGTTGATGTGATATAAGCACTTCGCTCACAGTAATTAAAGTGCAGTGGGCAAAGGGAGTGAAGTCTGCAGGGGATAGATGCCTGAAAGAGGAGATGGACTAGATGTTACAGAAACACAATCATGAAGTCCCCATCCCTGCCAAGGGACAGGCAGAGGGGGTTTTTTTTCAGGACTTCTATCTATTTTAATCATCAATTTGAACACTTGAATTAAAACAGTTAAATTGGTACAGACAATAGAAAGAGGAATTTTATAAGGTTATATGAGCATAGTTTGTCTTGGTTCCCACCTGGGAATAATTATATCAGTTTCTCTCTAATATATCAACAATAACATTGTTATACCTGTTTAACTAAAACAGGTTTGAGTCCTTGCATTTCAAAATGATCCAACTCTTAGAGCTGAATAAATTTAGCATAACACTACTCCACAGCCATGTAGGTCAAAGGGCACAGTAAGTCATCCTATATATGATAATTCATGAAGTGGCAGTAAATCTGACCAGTTTCACACACATCACCATATCTTTGAAGTGACATAGCTGTATAATGAGATTGCTCACTTCTGATATATATATAGGTACTTACAACACTCTTTATAAATATCCATAAGTAACGCTGTGCAAGAAACCACAGATGAGAACAAATGGTTGGCAGCTGTGTGAAAAAGTGTCAGTACTTAGAGTTTTAGAATTATAAAAGATGATCCAAAAAAGCTAAATAACTAGACACTGGTAGTGGACAGACAAAGCTCCATTAAAAGCAGAGCAAAGAGAAGAACAGTTGGAACTGAAAAAAAGGCAGAGATGAGCAGAAATAGAAAAGGCTGCAGATTAAGAAATTAGGTCTCAATCTACTGAGTCAAGCTGAAGGCATAATCTCAGAGTACACTAGTAAAATGAAATTAAAACCAAGGAAATGTATATTATACTTCCAGCTTTTCAAAGTACAAACCGTAAAACAACACACTTAAAGCATATATATTTACTACAGCCAGGTCTAAGTATTTTCACCTATTTACAAAGAAAAATTGTATGTATCTTCCAATATATGTGCAAAATCTATATAAGTCTAAAATAATTTTCAGGACAACCCCAAAATCTGATTTTTCACAGCTGAAGATAACATTCCATTTGCATGACAAGAAATCAATTGCTAGCAACCCAGCAACGGTGAGAGCTGCCTTATTCAAAGTGTTACTGTGTAAAAATGCTCAAATGTCACCCGGTTCAAATATTTGGCTTATCAAACACTGAATACCTGGGTTATTTGCTAACACGATAGTGGCCTGGTATTAATGTGCAATGAGTAGCCTGCATGTGAAAACTGGGGTAACTCATGGACACTGAGCTGTCTGCCAGCTCCAGAGAGCAGGAAGGCGCCTGCCAGAAAACAGAGTGTTGGCCCCCTCCAGTGTCACAGCAAACTGAGTGTACCAGCTGAGGTGTGTCAAACCAATGTGCCTGATAGGGACTCACTGTTTCACACTGCCCTGATCTCATGGGGCCACTACAGCAGATAAAAATACTGATCAGCAGCAGCTATACTTGGAAAAACAAAAAAAATCCATGTTAAAATAGTGGACAACACTCGGTGGTTAATCTACTCTTAGGAATACAACAAATAGTTATACTTCAGGGAACAGATTTAAATGAGAAGCTAGTAAATTACATGCAAGATATGGTCAGGGTTGGAGTAAATCTTTCTGTCCTGTTGTCCTTTTTTGTTTCTATTCTATAATGAAGCATTTTCTCTACATCTGAAAACTTTTTTAAAAGATTATTAAACTTAGTAGAATCCATTCATTTCAGCTGTCTACCTACATGAACACTTCCATACATAATACTACTGCCATTTTCCCCTGTACAGTGAACAAAATACTGAATTAAGAAAAAAGCAGTGAAAATTGTTGTGAAGATACAAAGAGTACACCTTATGAAAGTGCTTGCCTCTTAATCTCTGTCCCAATAAACTAACTTCACATAGTGAAAAATTAGTGGAGTTTACTTTAGAATATCATGCTGCTTCTTGGGCCTTACTGAGAAGGGCACCATTGTGAACTTCAGGCAACTGAACCTGCCCCAGTATGCTGAAATCACCTTCCTGAGCTCAGTGGACCAAGGCTTTGAGAAGAGCTCCTCATAAGAAGTTAAATATGTATCCTTTCTCACTCATTTTTCTCTGCAGTTCTTGCCACAGACTCAGAGGAAATGCTTAAAGAAGACTGCAAATATTAATTAAAATAAATGCCTCTTTCTCGAGGTTGGGAAATCCAGAGAGCTTTCCTACTACTTGAAGAAGGGCTGGCAGATCGTGGTGAGCTCCTTTTTACAGTATCTTTCTCTAGAGCTGTCATTGCTGCCTCTACTACCAGCAGATGAGGTTTGCATTTCTGGAAGCCATGTCACCCAAATTCAACTGGTTGCACAGCACAGTTTGACAAATGACCTAGGACCATCTCTATCTCTCTACACAACCTAAAACATTTCCCAGAGCTGGAAAATCCTGGCCAACATATACAAAATGGCAATTGCAGAGAACAAGATATGGCTTCCCAAACTCCTCCTAGCATATCTGCTGGCTGACAATAGATTTGGGTAGGAGCAATTTCTTCGAAAGGCACACAGTTGTTGTCAAAGATTGGAAAGGACTTCTTTCAAAATGTATTACGCTGGTACAGCTTCATGAATAAGTCACCCAATACACTTTTTCCAGAACTAAGACTATGAAAATTTCAAAGGATTTTCATTTAAGTTTACATTCAAGTACCTTGCCTTGCAATTGTCCGTGAAGTCCAGTTGTCAATCTCATTCCAGAGTGAAGAACAAGTTGGATAATTTTCTTCAAAACCCTTCCCACACTTGATGTAATTATATTAATGCAGGCACCTTAACATCAGCAAGATCATTGATCTCTGTTCACTTCCTCTGACAGATTATAATTATGGCTTTTTGGGTTTTCAATTGCTGATTCAATGCAGGTGTTGGGATGACTTTTGTGACTGCTACTCTGTTGTAATGGTACATGAAATGGGGACTCTGTGGCTTTGTCTAAGCTAAATGTTTCTTAAAGGCACCTGCTAGTCCTTCTAGTGCTGCAGTCCTAAATACCAATCAGGTTTTTGTCAGCCAGGAATGGGAGAAGTCAGGGTGTGTTCAGGATGTTCCAAATCTGTTCTGCTTACAGCTGCAGAATCCTCTGGAACATTTGCAGCTCTTCAAGTGGCCTTGCCTCCCAAAAGGAGCCACCAAAGGAGGGGGCTTTACTAGCTCCTCCCAAAGGAACTGCTGCTAAACCTGGTAGTGGGCAACAAATTAGGTTGCCCAAGGTATTACTATTTTGTTGGTTCAGTTAGTTGGTTTGCTACATATGTTTTAACTCAATAGCAGCATGAGAGGGGAGACTGGTAAGTAAAGCAGCAAAGCTAAAGTCAAGGCCGAACTTCAAAGGCATCAGGCAGCTCTGGTTACTTGAGTTTAGCTGTGGTGATGGGTGCCCAAAGGATTATATTCAAGTGATAAAGATTCCATCCCTCTTCCAATGTTATCTTGTATTTTGGCAAAGGGCATCCCCCTTGGCTGATATTTCCTCTAAATCTGAATGGGTCTTTCTACAGATTTTGCAGAAAGTAATAAAAAGTAGAGAACACACAGCATTTGTCTAGTACAGTTTCCCCTCAAAGGATTTTGTACATAGAGGATGGTAAGAAATAACTGTCTGTTGGAAACAAGGGTTATACTTCACTAAAATTTTGGCAGGTTTTCATTAACTGAACGATAGACTAGGACTGCAGTGTCTTTTAGGTGACTACTGCAGTCAGATGGATTCCATCATTCTAGGCAAAAAAAAAAAAAAAACGATTAGGAGAAAGACATAATTGGCTGACATCTGCTGGCTGCAACTGTGTATCCCACCACTAATTCTGTCATGTGACAGAGGACATACAGTGGGCTTTCATGGAATATTTATATTTATCTATAAGACAATAATATGAAGTACAGAGCCCTTCGGGGAAAGGTAAAATGCTATTATTTTTCTAAACAAGTGTTTTTAATTAATTTAAAATCCTTCCCAAACTAATTCTACCTTCATCGAAACATATAATTGGCTTTATATTTTCTCATTATCCAGTAACTAGTGTTTTTTAAAAGACACTAACAATTTAAGGGAACTATAAAGTACAGACTGGATATAGAAATAGGTTTCTGGGCAGAAATATGCAACTTCTCTAGCACTTGAACTGATTAATTGGCAATAAACTATCCAATAAAACCATGTTATGCCCAATAATAAAAAAAGTGTTCTACACAGAAATGTAAAAAGTATGGGGAAAATGAAAGAGTCATACCTGAAGAGAAGCAAATACATTTTTTAAGAGAGAGGATTTTTTCAGTCTGCTTTAATTGATTTATTATTATGCCCAAATAGTTCAACATTATCTAAGTTCCTGTGATAAGAATGCACAGTACATTACATAACTGATTAAACCCATCAAAACATTATGGAATAGAACTATTTTATTATAATACTTTCAATAGATTAGTTGCTCTAATAGTGCTTTGACTTTGGTTTTTTTTGCCAATGGCTCACCGACAACCCATTCACAAAATACATTGAGCCATCATCTAATGAAAAATCCTGCAAACAGTAGGACCACATATCTTATTTAATTCATGAATATTGTGACTATTGCAAAAGATAAAATGAAGACCTTACCTTATGCCTTTAAAATAATTTTACTGTATTTATTGCTGCTATTACTCACTGATGGGTTACTATTATTCAGTGACAGTTAACATGATTTAAGATAACTTCCATTCTTAATAGCATTTCCTAAAAGAACCATTATTACTATTAAAGTCTTAAATAATACTTAGCCAATGCAGTTCTGTTAAGTGCTAAAGTGAGTTGGTAAAGGAGTGCTTTAATAGTTGTACAGTTTAAGCCAATCTGGAAGGTAGACATATTGATACCTGACATCAAAACACCTTTTAAGCAGTATCAAAACACATAAAATATTTTGTGACTACGTAAAGAAATCTTTTGAAATACAGAATCTTGTGGTGATTATGCAACACTTATGTAATTAAGCATACAGTTAACCCTGGACCAGTGTCATATGAGTAATTTAATTTTATATGCCTAAATTTTGCCTGTAATTTCCCAGCCTGTAGTAGATTAATGATACTATACTTTAAGCTACTTTCCACCAGTGGGTGATTTCAAGGCCATAACAAACATCTTCCACAGGGGTGAAGATAGCATCTGTCTTCAAAAAATAGGAATGTTTATCCTTAAAGTCTATTTTAAAGCAATGAGGCCTTGGTCAATAAAATGTACTTGGAACTTTCTAGCAGGAAATATGCACTGCAAGTATAGAAAGATATGGTGTAATTACAGGATTAACTTCACCTTCTTAATGCCTTTATTTAATATCAGTGGAGGAGAATTATAATAGATATGCAGTATGATTTCTTACGGTTTATAATTATGAACAGACATCCATCTTAGGCTTCAGCCACTGCCTTTTTGCGTTTATTCTTATACAAGGTGCATTGAAAAAACTGCTACTTTTGCTCTCTACAGAGATCTGCTAAGTGGCACATAAGCAGGAAGATGCTTTTTCTGTCAGCCAACTCTTTTACCATTCCAAATATATTTCTCCTGCCATGGTTGGATGGCACCCTGCTTCTCTCCTGCCCCATTATCCCTTGTGACAGAGGCAACTGACTGCTCACTCCCCAGCTGGTGACATCTAGTACAAAAAGTCAGAGAGGGGAAAAAGACAGTCAGGCTGTTCTGCCTCCCAGCAACCACACGATTCTCCACAGCAGAGCTAGACCATGGATCACAGAGGGTGGAAGTCGCTCCCGTCCTGTGGCTGTGCTCTGTTGGGTCAGCCTCAGCCACTGAGAAGCTGCTATCTTAGAGTCCCACAAAAACCACAGTGGAGTTGGAGGTATCAATGGGTTTGCAGATTTTGTTATGCATCGTACATTCCACATCTGTATATTTTGATGACACACAGTGATCACAGAGGACAAGGTGCAGAACTGCTATTTATTTCCCTTAGACAGGTAGCCAGAGATATGTCTTGGCCTCAAAAACTAAACCATAGGCTGGTATTTCACAGGGTGTTTCAAGGCACCACTATGCATCAGCTTTTAGAAACCAGCTTGTCAAATAGTGGTCTTTACAACTCATTTTGCTTTCTCTTTTTGTTTGTTCTTTTCATGTCATGAAGTCAATATTCATTACTGATGCATTACAGGATTTAAGCATTTCGCTGTTTTCTCTTTCCAGATATAACTTGCTTCAAACACAAATTAAGTGTTTGAGCTAAGTTGTCCTTTCAAATTTGCTATAAGGCAATTTGACACTCTTCTAAATCCAGAATAAAAATAGAACCAAGCTTTTTGTTTCTTGCAGACAGCTTTAAAAAGTCTATTCCAGGCTGAGAGGCATGTGCTGAGAATTCCTGAGTTTTATAGCAGCTTGTGCCAAATCACAGTAGCACCTCAGAAGCAACCTTCCCACTCTTCCTTAGCACGATGTGTTTCACATTAATACAGAATAATCTGCGTGAGAAATGCAACACTGCCAAGAGGAAACAGTGGAGATTGACTCAGTGGAGTAAATAAATAATATTTTCATATTAATATATACTTGTTTGCTTGCTTTCTTTGTATGTGATCTGGCTGCAGATAAGTACATCAAGAATAGCTCATAATGAGCTGATAGAGAACAGTCCTAATCACAAAAAAATTGAAAGCATTGATCATTTTCCTTTCATTGTGAGAATTGGATGTAACTTTTAAAGCCTGGACAAAATTACAATCAAGTAAAAAGTGACACTGAGTGCACCAGAATTCCCTTCCATCTAAATTAACTTTTAATTTTCACGGTTGTCAAACTAGAAAAAAAGTTTTTAGTAAGAAAGTGTTTACAGTTCTCTATTTAAGCTTACTTTCCTGAAATATTGAAGGACAGAGGGGTTTTTTTCCTTATAAAAAGAGGTTATAATTGGTAGTTAAGACTGGACATATTTAGGAATGGACTATGTATTCAGATAAATAAGTAACAGCTACTTGCAATGTGCACATAAATTTTAGTGAAAGAAATAAAACTGGAAGTCATTTGTCCAAACATATTAATTCATAAAATGTGAAAAATAAATTCTCCTATTTCTAATAACATTCCAAGTACTCTAAACATACTTCTGGATAGATTCATTAGAACAAAGTATATTACTACAAACAAGCAGTTCCAGTATTTGGAAATCAAGGGTGTCATTGCTTTCTTCTTAAATTGTTGGTGATTGACTTGGGAGCTGAGGTCGCTATCCTACCATCAACCCATGTTTTCTAGACAGATGGCAACTACAGATATTTTTGGGGTGAAACAATGCACTGATGTAAGGCATAATGAATATGTGACAAGAATAATAGCGGGTGCCAAGACAATTCACAAGACAGTTCTAGAACTGCTTCTCTAGGGAAAAGAAATTGTCCAAGTAGTTTGAGAGGAGGACTTGCTTTAAATCTTGTCAAAATCCCAGATGGGGTAGCCAAAATAACGTGCGTTTCATTTTAGCTTGTGGGGGAGTTTTCTGCTCAGTCTGCTTCTGAAACCAGGACAAGCTGTGGATATCACAGATGAGATCACAGTAAAATAACATATTTCTGTTTGAAGACAAAGGCCTTTCATCCTATAACTGTCTTTAGGGGTTGCTTCAGTGAACTGAGATCTCAGTCTGGGGCCAGGGGTTGGGAATGGGTGAATTTGAGGGCTGCAATTCAACAGAATGGCTTTGCTTTACATAGCCATAAACATTTAGTGGTTAGCTTTTTTTCTGTCTCACCCTTTCATAGTCTATATATGTACTGAGGAGTCGCTTCAGTGCTGTAAACACGTTGTACTTTACCACTGTAGCCCCCTGGAGTTTCCCTAAAACTCCTTTATATAAACTCACTATCATTGCTGTAAACCAGGGTGAAATCTAACATGGCCAAATTTGAAGCAACCAGGGAGATGAGCCTTAGGCCTAAAAAATTTAAGATCTTAAAATAAAGGTTAATGTAGTGACAGAAAAACTTAATTCCGACATATTTATTTTAGTTTATGCATGCCTGGAGGCTAAGCCGTGAGCTAAGGGTGGTACAAAATCTGAGGCTCACTCCTTCTTTGCTTTTGTCTCGCTCTGGGGAGGCAATAAATTACTATTTGCACTTCAAAGGCAGAAAGTCAACCTACTCCTTTGGCCAGGAAACAGGAGGTCTATGGATAGAAACAAGGATTATCCCTTTTTTCCTCTGCCTCTTCCCATCCAACTTGACTGTAGTAAGAAACGCATTTAGAGCATCAAGGTACAAGAAAAAGTACTACCCAAACTGTCATCAGTGGGATACAGAGGTAAAGACATCCTGGCTATTTCACTGTTTCTGACTTTCCTCACCTCCAGCAAAGCCATAGTATGCCAGCATATGCTGGCATATACTGGGTGGGCAGCGTACGCTCAAGTGGCAACAACCCAACACAAACATCATGACTGGGAAACAAATGAATGTGTGGTTCAAAGTATTCTAAGAATTTTCTTTGTTGACCAATGATAATAATAAGAAAATTATAAATAATTTTAAATGCCCAGATGAGTTGGAACACTGATTTGAAATCCCAACCACCATACACTTAGATTTTCAATTATTTAACTTGAATTCAGAACATTTGCAGAATTTTTGGGAAATGGATGGGAAAGGGCGTAGTGCTACTGAGACCTTATCTCCATCTAGTGAATTTCTGTCCTTGCTTTGATTGCTGCTGTTGACCTTCAAACATCTTTTATCACATTATATCCATAAGTTTGTTTTATTATCTTCACTTGGTCTAGTTACCTGGATGATTCTATACTGTTCCCTACAGGGAAATATACTGCTGAAGTTTGGGTTTTTAAATACTAATTAAAAAATTCATTAGTGTGCGAATTAATTTCCACTCTTTGTATTTTCCTCTCTCTCTTGATAGCCATCAGAATCTGATAGCAGCATAGCTGTTGCCATACTTTAATTATACTGTTAGAATTCCTTTATCCACCTGTAGTATAAGGAAATAAACTTTATTACACCCAGTCTAAATGAAAAGCCATCTAAACTGTAGATCTAAGAGGTCTAAATAAATAAATAAAATTACTTTGCCTTGTACAAATATTTCAACTATGTTCCTAGCGTTTAAATATGTATTTAGTGTGTGGAACAATACTTTAAAATATCCTTCTTATAAGTATTCTCAGGCACTATACTGAAGGCTGGGTCCATAAATCTTATTTGTTGAGATAAATTGTATACAAATACACTGTAAATGAATGTCAAACCACCCCCAGTTCCTTACTCGAGGCTGATGTTCACTCAAGTCTTACATGGTTTGCACCCACTTAGTTTCATGAAAGTGACTTTACATTTGTGGGTACATTAGTTGTGGCTTTTTGTTCCTATAATTGATATGTGCAAGCTAGTGTTCACTGGCTGAGTAATTGGCCTGGTTTTAACGACATAAAATTCACACTTGTTATGAAAAAGTACAGGTATTGCATGACCATTGTAAAAACAAAATTAAGAGAGAAACTGTTTTGTAAAATCATATGAAAATACTTTAATAATAACATCCATGCCTACTGAGCCTCAGAAATACCACTATGCCCTAATTGGTTCATGAGGAACACCTATGCATTATATTATTTAAATGCCATTAACTACAAAACCAAGCATCTAATCAGTGATGTGTTCATTTTCCACTCTGCACAGCTTCATTAATTTTGCCTTTTGTTTTTACAGTTGTGAAGTTGAGTGAAAAAAGCAACAGAAGAGTTCCTTTATGATGTATTTCATTCAGATCTCATCCAGCTGATGTCCATCAGACTGTATTTAGCAGAAATTTAAAAAGTAGTTTTTTAGGTTAGGTCATCATTCATAGTCCTCATATTAAAAAGATGGAAATGGGTGTCATAATTCTTGTTCCACTAAGGCTAAATTAATTTTGAATTGCAGCCTTATCCATTGCAGAATAGAAAAGTTTTTCAAAATTCATGTAGGAGGGTGGGAAAATATTGGTGCAACAACGGAGTCCAGCAGTAGTAACTCAGGTCCATAGTGTGAACTCTGGGTTGATTGTTTCTGAGTTTGACAGTGGAAAACTGTAGAATTGCTGCTGCTCTTGCTTTTTCTTATTCTGACTCCTGTTTCTTGACTTGGTTTCTGTGCATACACAGAATCTTAGGAAAAGTTAAAGCTGCAGATCCATTGCCCAAGAGTACAAATTAGAGATCTGGAAGGAGGACTAGAGCCTGGAGTTTTGCATTCAAGATGCAAATGACTACTTCATTTGTCAGGATGTTATAGGCATATAATTACAAGAGGGTTTTCCAGGCTGTAAATCCTAGCACAAGCCTCAAAAGAGAAGGGTTCCAGTCACTTACTGGCACCTCTTGCGGGCAGTTTAAGCATATCTTTGCCACTGCCACCTTTTTCAAGTACTGGCTGAATTATCTAGATATGTAAAGAATTTAGAGAAATAATTTGCATTTTAGGCTAAGAACAACCTAGATGAGGGGCTATCTAGATGTTTCAGTGTTATGTGTGATGATACTAAATGTCAACATTCCCAAGTTCCTTTGTTTAACTGACTGTATATCCTTTTGTAGCTGTGCTTCAACCCCCCCAAACAGACTACCTTTTGCAGAATTAAGTAGCTCTGAAGTCTCTCTGGTTTTTCAGAATCTGTATAAACACTTTGTAAAAACTGGCTTCAAGAGGACAATTTGAGTTATTTGGTGACAAATTCAGAAATATCAAGATCACTCTCATTTCTGAAAATCCACAGATGCATGTGTATCTTTATACATACACACACATATACAACTGTACAAACATTTCCCAGTACACACAAATATAACTTCACACACTTAACTCACTCTTCCTAGAAAATAAATTTTCAATGTTTTTTAATGCTGATACATATAATTTGGAAGCTCATGAGGAAACAAAGTGAAATATCAACAGTTAGATCCTGCACACTCTTATTAACAAGTTACTAAATTAAGGTTTCAAAAGACCAGACTGTCAATGATGGTCCTTCTGCTGTTGCCAAAATACAGAAAAAAATTAACTGTAAGAGCATGTTTGCATTCCTTCATATCAAGTTGCATTCTCACTATCACACAAAAGATATGCAATGTCCTCTTATGCTGAACACAAACTGGTATGTTTTAGTGATGAATGTATGCAAGTCTAAAGAGAGGATTTCAGCTGGTTGTTGTCTAGCTGGGTCAGGGTTTAGATAGGGAGGCACGAAAGTCAAAAAGAGACAAGCAGCATAGGTGGCCTGTGGATAAAGAGGTTCATTCTTCTGGGCAATCAATCACATGAGCAGAGAAAACAAATATATATATGACTGAGAGGGTGAAACTAGCTTTGAAGAGAGATAGCTACATTTGACTGAGTAGTGGCACACTGGCTTCTTAAACATCCTCTTTAGTCTACAGCACATAAATACACACTCAAAGGACCATTTAGACTGGTGCTTTTCCACTTTCAGTGAAAAATCCTATTTATAAGTAATTATTATTCAGGAAAAAGCAATTGTATTCTCTTAAGACAAAATTAATGGATTTAAAGGCACTAAATGAAACGGAAAATACATTGTTCTATTTGCAAATAATATAGGGTTGGGTGAAAAAAATACAAAATAAATTGACTAGCTAATAGCCAGGTTTTTCCTGGGGCTTGTGCATTCTTCATAAAAGTGCAGCATTGAAACAGATTTCAAAAAACTACTTCTAGTACTAAAATTTTGAAATCTGATTATTCAAAGATAGACCTTGTACTGATGTCCTGACACATGCGTGAACAAGCAAGCCCCTTTATTTTCTGCAAGATTGGAGTCGGAGACATCTATTGCATAATCACAGCATAGATGAAGCTGGCAGGGATCTCTGGAGGTCATCTGGCCCAAGCCTCCCTGCTCAAGTAGGACCACACAGAACTCTTTGTCTAGGACCATGTCAAGACATGATTTTTATCTCTAAGGATGGAGACTCCTCAATCTGCCTGGGCAACCTGTGCCAGTGCTGCATCACCCTCACAGTAACAAAGGTCTTCCTGATGTTCAGACAGCAGCTTCTGTGTTTAGGTCTGTGCCCATTGCCACTGGTTCTGTCGCTGGGCAGCTCTGGAAAGATCCTGGCTCCCCAGGTCATTGATTCACAAAGCTGCTTTCTGGATGGGTGGTTCCCAGCATGTGTAATTGTGCCCAGGATTGTTTCACCTCTGTTACAGGACTTTGCACTTCCCTTTGAAGTGCATGAGTGTCTTGTCAGCCCATTTCTCCAACAATGTAGATGAGTGTGAGGACTCATCCCTCTAAAGAAATCTGGGATTAACCAACCCTTCCACCTCACAAAAGCTGAGGAAAAGATGATCCTCCACAAGGAAAGGATTTAGAAAGAGTTGATTTGGGAAGAAGTCACAGAATGAAGAACGTAAATTTATATGTGCATAAAGACCTCGGCACTGGTTTTCAATCAGTAAAAACAAAAATCTCCTTTCATCCTTCCAAAACCAGGAGTCAATTCTGTGCCCAAAGTACTGAGAAGGAAGAAAAGAAAATTCTTCCAGGTTGTCATTATGTATGATTTTCACTGTTTTTAAAAATCCGTAGCTCCCACTAAAAATCTGGAGCATCCAGATACAACTCCATTCTCCATAGCTGGGGTTGCCACCATTTTGTTCCATTGCAAGTCTGGAACCCCTGTAAAAATAAAGAAATAAATCACAGAGAAGATGATGCTTTAACTTCAGAAGTGATTACCAAGCTGTACCATTCATCAGAAAACTTGTGATTATGGTTAAAATGGAAAAAAAAAAAAAAACCACCAAAAATGGACCATACGTTTTATTTTTGTCTTCATTGCATTCTGCCTGCAAAGATGCACAAAAGGTCATATATATCTTTGAACAGGAAATGATTGCTCTTGACATAGCAGTCAATATAACTTCTAAAGCATGAGGAGATATAATGTGACACAAAGATCACCCTGAAAGTTTCTCCTCTCAGTTCCTCTCTAAATTTAATTTTCTTACTTTATATCCTTTGCCTATTTGAATGTTAAGATCCTTTAATTAATTTGCCTACCACACTAGAAAGTGTCTTATTTGGTATCTCTAGAGTTTAAAAAACAAAAATAGTGAATCGTAGTTCTGAAATGACAGTCATCAGCATATTTTTTCTTATCAAAATACAAGTAGATTAACTTCATATCCCATCCCAAATGTCATATCTGGGCTGTTTTGGCTACATGTGAAAATACCTGTCTGGACTGAAGAATTCTAATAGCAAAAATTCTGCTGGAATTCCTCTCATATTTATAACAGTGACAATATGCATCTTTCTCAGAGACAAGTGTTAAATGTGTATCCTATCTCTTTCACCAAAACTATAAGGAAGAATGAGGGTATATCTAATCTGAAAAGGAAGTGGCATAAAAGTTTATGTGGGTGTCTAAGGTGTAAAAGATGAACAAAACGAAAATTTAATAATACTAAGATTGTCCTCAGTTACTAAGATGAAGACACTTGGAAATTGAATTTTTATCTACGTCAGTGTTAAAGAACAAAGCCAAAAAATGCACTCAAAACTAAAATACTATGTTAAACCTAGAACAAAACTTACTGACAGCAAGTAGAGTTCAAGTAAAATCTTGGCAGCATGAAGGAACAATTTGACAAGGGAGCCACCTTTTCAAGACTATGATCAAATTTCAGAGTGACTTCAAGTGCTGACAGTCTTGGACTGTATTGCACATCGTCTCCTGAATGCTAAAAGGATGGATTTTATGATTGGGAAGTTCAAAATAAACCACTGTTCTGTGCTGGCCTACCAAGGACAGCAAAAAGGATTTTTGATTACTATTTCTGTGAGATGACAATACAATATGCAACACTACCATATCACCTAGAAACAATTGCCAGTGCTTTTATATTGCACACTACACACTAACAGAAGCAGGCCCAGACATAGTCCTTACCAGATTTTCCAGTGTTAATGTAGTTCCATCTATGCTTGGCTCTCCTCTGTGCTCTCATCTAACCATACATCACTACAGCATTCACAGCAGTGCCAGGACAGGGGCATAAGGGCAGATGTTACCAATACACCAAAAGCAACACCATAATAAATAAATAATTTTTTAAATAATGACAGATAAACTCTGTACAGGGTACCATTCAAACTGCAAAATGATGAAGGTCATAAGAAAACACAATTGCAATACGTGAAGTGAAATTTCATTCTTAGAGTGAACAAGAGAGTCGAAAATACAAACCAGTTTTCTTCTAGATATTTGACTGGTGGTATAAACCGTCATATTATGATTTAAGATCCTGTTTCTACTTCAGTTACACAAAATCCTTTTTCATTGTCTAGTATATATATAAAATGAGGTAATAAAGATAACTATTGCAGGAGGATCCTATCAGCCAGTCATTAAAACACAGAACATCTGAATGGTAAACTAAGACCAGGGTTTTTAGTAAAAACAAAAAACACTGTGAAAAAGATCCATGCAGCTATAGAGGGAAACATTTAAATCACTATAAAAGTATTATAATTTGCTTGGTCTGAAGATAGTTAATATTTGATTAGGTAGGTGCTTGGAGTTAATGTCCTTCTTAATTAAATCAGACTCCTCCTTCTCTACCCCAAGAGAAGAAAAAGATTGATCACGCTTTTTTTCAAATGCTAATTAGTATAAGCAGAGAAAGTCTTAAATCAGAATGCTTTATTCAGTCCTGCTGCTTCATCCATTTGGATCCTGCTCACATTTCCTTGGGAGGCCTGCTCTTTTGTAACTGTGAAAATAAGCACAGATGTTGGCTCCACCTCCCTCAAAGCAAGTTTTGCCTAATGACCATTTTGAATGTATACCACTTGCACCTGTTCAGCATTTTAAAGTAAAATAAAGCACTTGATTGACTCCAAATATCTTGTCCAGATTTTCTTAACTTGATTATGGTGCCATAAAAGACAAGAGATTATTTGAGCAGCAGCCACAGTACCAGCTGGAGTAAGGCCAGCTTCATCATTCCTGGAAGCATTTTTTTGTTGCTGTTGAAAGTCTGACTTGGGAGATATCGCAGATTAATTAGAACATTAGATGGCACTACTACAACACTGAGGTACACACAGAAGCAAAGATTACCATATGCAATTATTTATAATGTGCAAAGTACACAGAAATGCTGATATTAAAATGGTCACATTGATCTCAATATGACATTTCTGCAGAATTGTTCTTTTTTTATCAGCAGAATGCACTAGCTATCCTATTTGGTACCTCCTCCTGCCATAGAAACCATCAAGTTTATTTTCATCTATTATACCTCTTTCCTGTTCCATTACAAGTGTCTGAATAGCAAATTGGGTTTTTTTCACGGAATTCACCAAATCCTACCATCATTAAGTTTCTAGTCAGCCTCCCAAGGCTTTCAGCAGTCTGGGAAAAATACTTTCATTTATACTTTCATAAATATGAATAAACTTTTCTGAAATCTATATATCTACTCTGGTTTCACAATACACAGTGAATCGCATAGAATCATAGAATGGTTTAGGTTGCAAAGCACCTGAAAGGTCATCTAGTTCCAAACCCCCTGCTTCACTAGACCAGGCTGACCAAGGCCCTGTCCAGCCTGGCTGACCAAGGCCCTGTCCAGCCTGTCTCAAACCCTTCTAGGGATGGGGCATCCACAGCTTCTCTGGACAACCTGTTCCACTGTCCCACCAACCACACAGTGAAGAATTCCTTCCTAACCTCTAATCTAAACCCACCCACTTCCAGTATTAAGACATTCTGCCTTGTCTTAACTCTACATACCCCTGTAAATAGTCCCTCTCCAACTCTCCTGTACCCCCTTTAGGTACTAAAAGGTCTCCCTTGAGCCTTCTCTTCTCCAGGATGAGCAATCCTGACTCAGCCTGTCTTCATGGGAGGAGACATGCTCCAGCCCTCTGAGAATCTTTGTGGCCACTTCTGGACTCACTCCAACAAATACACATCATTCTCGTGTTGGGGCGCCACAATTTGGTCTTTCCTATCAAGCAATGTATATTACCAAGTCATTATTATCACTATTTAAATTTACACAAACCCATTGTTTCATAGCAAATGAGACAATTTTTTTTGTTTGATTCCACAGTTTCACAGTTCTGCTTGGAAATTAATTCCTTTTATGAAGTGATGGCAAAAAAGACACATGATGAAATGGAAAAAAATGCAATTTGGTATTTTAAGCACATATGTGACACAACATTTAGGAAATAGAATGAGAAAGCCATGCTGCAAAGAAAGTATTAGCATTTTGTTCAAAAAAAAGTGAGACCAAGATAACGTTTTATTACCAGGAGGCATTTTCTTGACTTTTCTTCTCAGTTATTTTGAAACAATTCAAAATAGTGAAATGTTACAATTTTGAGTATGTCATACTCCTTATTGGAAGATGGTTTTGCAAATCACTGGTGAGGTAACCAGAGTTACAATCTAAAGTTGCTCAACTTTAGATTTTCTATCTAATTAGAAAACTTTGATTGCAGTTGCTTAAAATTTATGATTCGTTTTCTTTCTCCACAGCATATCAAATAAAGGAATCTTATATCTCTTTCTTGATTTTGTAATTCCAACTATTTTCTAACAGACTCCTGTCATGTGAACTTTATATTGCACAGTTCTGCATGTATGTACAAATTATATATATGTGTGCGTGCATGTGTGTGCATGTACATTTCAAGGAAAAAATTATTTTATATTGCATCAGATAATAGGGTACAAACTCCTAACATATTCACAGCATAAATTCCTTGGTTTTTTTCTCATGAGAATTGAGTATAATGCAGAATTTCTATGAATTCCTAACTATTGCATAATTTAAATTTTTATCTTATAGCAAGCATACAAGAACAATGAACCCCTTTCATAAAACTTATATTATAGCATTTCCTGATTTGATGCTTTCTTTTGTTTCTTTTAGCATCCTCCCCAAAATAAATTAAATGCCTATTGGTACACATCAGATTTACATAAATTATCTAGGATTTCATAAGCCACCACATATTTGAATTAAGTGCTGACATGTCATTACCAAAAAAAATAGAAAAGGTGCTGTTCTTTAGGTGATAAATGGATAAAGCCTGATACTAGGACATTTCTGTATGCTTCTCTAAATCATCTCACGTCTTAATGCAAGTAAAAATCAAATTATTTACATTACAAAACAATATCATAATGCAAACTATAAGAATTTTAAAAGATTTTTTATTGATGTCAAATTTCTCTTAACCAATGCTATCATTTGTTATTATAAATATATAATATATCTGACCATTACAGTGAATATTTCTACTGAAATTCTCACATATGAAGAAAGACAGAGGATGTGTTGTGATTTGGTCCTCCTGTGACTGTACGTAATTTAAAATTATATCTGCTGAAAAATAGTAATGATCCTATTAAACACAGAATAAATGCATTATACTGGCCAAAAATTATTCAAAACTACACTGACACAGAAATTAAAGTGTCACTGGCCAATTATCAAGCTGCACCTTAAGCAGCCGGTTGAACATAATACTCAGTAACACAGCATGGTATTTCATTCTAGACATTCCTTTAAATTAGATATATTGCATCTTCAGTCTTCTGTTAGCTGACCTGACAATAAATATGATGTATCACTAATAGTACATAAACACAAGATTATTACACAAAATTATTTTCCTTTTATTTTTGTCTTCATAGATGGTTGAACTTATATGGACACAGACTGCTATAATAAATATCAAAAACCTGAATCAAGATTTTCAAATTATATTTCAAAATTATTTTTGAGTATGATATTTTTTATTCAAAACTGAACTGCAAAAGACTCTAAACAAGAGTGCAACATAATTCATTAAGAGAGAGAGGTTATTTTAAAGCATATGTATGTTACAGGAACCCAACAAATGCAGCCAGACATTTAAACCCTACGGGTGAAACCCATGTCACACCACCTTTCTTACACAGACGAGCACAGGGCAGCCAGATTCTCAGATGGATTAGTTTGACATAGCTCCACTTTATTCAACAGGAATAAATAGTTTCACACAAGCTAAGGATCAAATGCAGAATATAGGGAATTATTAAGCAAAAAATAATGTAATCATTCCCTTTCTTATCTGCGATGAAGATCAGCTTCCAGAACTGATGCACCTTTTCCATTCTTATGTCATCCCATCCCTCATTTCAGTGCATACCCATTATCTTTTCTGAATGCAGACAGTTTCCTCCACACAAATACAAGTTTTCACAATCATAAAAATGCTTGATAGGCAGGATTACCCCAAAATCAGATCAGGTTATATTCTCAAACAATCTCTCAACTGCAATAGTGAAGACTTCAGCATCAGCCATTTGTGTTCCATGATGCTTTGTCAGCAATTGATCCCTAGAACTACCCAGTTAAACTATACCTTGAAGAAAGTCCTCTTTGGTTAGCTTTCCACCAGATGATGTGTTAGGAAAAGTCTAAAGATGATGAAGCTATTCACACAAAGCAAGCAAAAATTGCACGTACACAGCGGCAGTCAAACGTGCAGCTGGCACAGTCCCTGGATTCTGTTAGCTGGCTGGCATGTCAAATTGCCATCTTAAGGGGATGGTTTTAGAAACATTACTTTGTTTGGTTTTTTGACATTGGGGTTTTTTTTTTGAGATTGTGTTCTGATTACTCATGTTCCTATATTTCATGCAAAGCATGCTAAATTTTCCTAGAAAGGAGTCTTCATGTGTACATGAAAAAAATCTATATCTTTGATGAGAAGAAATCCCTACATATTCTTAGAGGTCATGTGTACAATTTGTTACTGATTTGCATATCTCCATTTCTGCAATTATTCATTTGGATAAACTTCATTACCAGAATCCTGTAAGGGAAAATTTCAGCTGTGATCTCTGAGCTGAAATGCCTTTGAAACAGCATTAGCTGAGAGACCTTGGAAACAAATCATAATTTTCAGCTATTTGAATGATATAAAGATAACTGAAAATACACCATTCTGTTCAGTCTATGGTACTCTTCACAGAAACAGTCAAAAATCTTCCTTTGAGGTTGTACTGAGATGCCTTCTCAAGATAGGAACACGAGTTGCTTATCAGCCTTGACCAACTAGAACAAAAATACAGATACTTGGTGAATAAATAAATAAATAAATAAATGTAAATTCTTAAAACCTAATGGACCATTCAGTCATCTAGTCTGACTTTTTTATATCACATAAAGATTGAATTTTATCCAGTAATTCCTGCATAACACTTTCTGTTTGTAGAAGTATATATTCCAAGAGGGTATTTGGCTTTAGTTTGAATTATGAATTATAATCTTTGAACTATAATACCATAATTTCTAGTATTTTTTCCTCTGCAATACTTTAAATAAGAACACAAAATTTCATTTTGTGGAATTTATCAAAAGTAGTGAAAAATGTCCATATAATTAAATTATGCAAATATTTTGCACAGATCTTAGAATAAGTGCTCTCTATGACAAAAACAGAAAACTGAGATCTAAAAATGGAAATTATAAGAAAGAAATTGTGTTATTGAGCCAAGAAAATCTTCCAGGAGAGTGTAAGCAAACCATAATTTTCACAGTGTATCTGGTTAGGTGAGTATAAGTATAAAGGAGAAAAAGATTGTGATCTCCCAGAAAACATTACTGTCATCTTTGTCTGCCTTGTCTCTTAAGAGTTCTTTCCCAGAGATTCCTGAATTACAAATCCTAATTAGATATGTTATTAATCTTATTCACATGAGAAAAGTTAGATATGTGCACAAATATTTGTTGGATTAGAGCCATAATATGCTTCTGGTAGCCTGTTTGGAGCATAAGATCCTTTTAATTTTCTAATTCATTGAATGCACTCCATTTCATTATTAGAAATCTTTGTTCCTGGTTGGTTTTATGATCTTTTTTTAAGTGTGTTTAGTTTCTTTTTGCCCATGATTCAATAAATATGCAAAATGTTGCCCAGTGATAGTGAAGAAAATAAATTTATGCTGGAACTAAAGTAATGCTGCTAAAACAGATGCGGCTTAATAACTAAGGAAAGGGGTTCAATCATAAGGGCTGAAAAACTTTTGCCTTGTAAAAAAAATAAAGCATCTCCAGGTGAGGGTGGGAGAGTTGAAAAACTAATCTAATACTGATGAGGGTGGGTTTTAATAAAACAAAAATAGTCACGGGTCCTGCACATGTGGAAAGAGTTGCATCTAAACTACTAAAATGCTGAGACTGTTTCTGAATCCCAGTGTGCCTGTTGGCTTCATCCCAAACTGTAACAGGACAAAATCTAAAATACACAGCCACAGGCACACACTGTTGCAGTGAGGATTCTTGCAGCATGTGTATCAGACAGCGAGGCCCGTGGAAAAGAATATATGGACCAATTCTTGGTAGATATTTTCCGAGATGTTTATTTTTCCAGCCGCCTGGTCGGCGACTTGGCCAAGAACTGAACAATCACGGGACCAGAGGGTCCTTCCTGGGCAGAACACAAAACAACCAATGGGGAACGAGGTTGACCAGGGACCAGGGAAACCCCACAGGCCCTGCCTCTACCCCGGGGCCCCTCTCCCAGGACCACATGGCAGGGGAAGGGACCCCAACAACACACCCTTCGTTTCTCTGTGTACTGATTTCCATAGAAATTTAATATTGGAAAGAAACCATGGTGAAGCCCAGTCTCACATCTGGAGAACCAGGAATCAGGATCCAACTGAGAATCTGACATGCTATGAAGTCTAGTTGTATCCAGAGACACCTGCAAACAGAAGCACCTATTTGCTTTTTATAAACCCGTGATAGTAAATTGGGAGCTCTGGTACTGCTTCCTAGAATCAAGAAGGTCAGAAATAAATCATTTGTAAATTACTTGTCCTTATTTATACAACATCTCGAGTCCTTTAGCACTCAGCTCTGTTTTCAGACACTTTCCCTTTCCTAGAAGTGGCATATGACTATGTGAACACAGAGATACCATCAACTAAGATCAACTATCGATCTTTGTAATTAACGACCTTTACACTGACTCATATCTGATTTATGAATTTCAGCAAAAATACTAAATTCAAATGCATTTCAAGGCAGCCATTGATTTTTTTTCCCCTTGAGAAATTTGAAATGAGCAATCACAGCTCTTAATGGTTTAAAATAATTATAGCAGACCACAGGAAAGGACTATTCACCAAAGTTCTCATACAAGAAATATATCCTAAGAACAAGCGAACTTCAATACTCTAACCAACTGAAACTGAAGGGAATGTTTTTCATTTTTCTATTTAAGCAGCACTTAATGCTAATGTACATGCAGCAGAAATATTCAAGAGTAATCTAGTTTTTATGTTGACAAGCTATCTCCAACACGTTATTAATTTTTCTTACTACATTTTCCACAGTGGGGAAGGTCTCTAGGCACAGTGCTAAAACAGTAGAATCATAGAATCATGGAATGGTTAGGGTTGGAAGAGGCCTTAAAGGTCATGTAGCTCCAAGTCACCTGCCATGGGCAGAGAACCTTCTACTAGACCAGGTTACTCTGAGCCCCTAATGGGATGGAGAAAACAATAACACAGTGGTTGTTCAGTAGCTTAAATATTGCAAACAATAGTACCAGATGGACCTTTAGAAATTTCACCCACCTTCCTTATTTTCTTCCTTTTAGTTGCCACTTGCTTTATTCTTTACAGCTGAGATTCCCACAGAAACAACATGGATGGAATTGTGAGCTCTTTTGACATTTGTACCATGGTCAGCACTATCCACTTTCACGATCCACCTCTTCTGCTATCATTTTTTAGAAAGAATTCAGTAAAACCCCTTTAACACATAAAATTTCTGCCCCCCTCAGGCAAGTCTCAAGAAAAACAGAAGTTTTATGATGATTATTTCCATGCTAATGAATATGGTATTCAAACCACAAAGAGTGAAACGCCAAAATATAGACATCAAATGCATGTTGACCGCAGGATTGAAAATGGGTGTAGATAACTTTCTTTATATCCATTATGTATATGTGGACAATTATATGTATGCACATATTCTTCCAATAATGAATGTGAAGAAAAGTTCTTCATATTCAGGATCAAAAGAATGGCTTTTTTTTACAGCAAGACTGCAGAGTCTGGGCTGTAAGAGATTAGATATATATTTGCAAATACACACCCATCATTCCTCATTTTTCTATAAATACAGCCTTCAAGCATTTTTTTGATTAGAAATTATTTTTCACGTTTCTGCATATGAAAAATGGCTCAGGCTTTTTAAACTTGTTAGCATTGTATCATTCCATTTGTTGAAGCAGTATTTTAATTGCTAAATTACTTGTCGTTGGTTACACTAAATATATTCTCAATTCCATTATAACCATGAAAGACTTTCAAAGGTTTTATGGAACTTCCTCTATGATAAAGGTATTCACTTTTCAAAGTAAATATTATGTCTGTATATTTCACAGGAGATACAATGTCATACAAGAGAAAACCACTGACTATATCTGACATAAGAAAGCTGATGTATATGAGAGAGCAATGCATTCAGCCTGAATTTTGTTTACTGTGTATCTCTCATTCTGATGTTAACTTTCCATATAGCCCCTGGTTTTGCTTCTCTGTTCCTTTCATATTTCTATATCTGCAAATGCATCATGGGGCACAAAACAGAACCAAAACGGAACACCAAATGGATATTTCTGTTTAGATAGAAGTCAGTGCTACAGCCTGAAGAATTTGACGAGAGATACCCTGACAAGAGCATGGTCATCACATCCTAGACATGGCATGTCAGCTGCTGAAAACAGATTTGGTAGCAGTCTTAATTCTCAGACAGAAGACTGCCAGCATGATTGCAGGCCAATCCTTTCTTAATTGAATTTTCCCTTCACTACTAAAATACCTAAAAAGTGTATAATACTAAAGGAAAATATTTGATTCAGTAAGAGATACAAGGCCCAGACACACAATTTAGATTCAGGTATACTGATATTTCTCACTTTAGTTCTTATTTTTTAAATAACAGTGAAGTTCACATCACCCAGACTGTACAGGGAGGTGCCTGATAGGAAATGATAGATGATAGGAAGTATTGGGAGCATGAGTTCACTTTCACATGTCTCTTCAGATTAAGTGGTTTATTTAGGTGAATGGAAAGTTCTCCTTCTGGTCAAGGTATTCAGCTCAAATTGTAGGAGGAAGAGCCTATCCTTCCTATTCCAACATGGCCAGAAAATAAGCTTGCTCTTCTCCTGTCCAATTGTTCAATACCTTTGGAGATCTAGCTCAAATTTTTGGCCACACTCAAGGACTTGTAACTTGAATCACCACTCTCAAAGGAAAGTAATTAAATAAGATTATGCAATATATTGAAATGCATGTCAGCAAGTAAAATACCTTGATTGAAGTAATTTTACTTCACGGGAAATAAAGTATTCATGGAAGTAATTTCAAAGCATTTCATTTGTCATACTAGGTTGAATAAAGGGGACTGACATCCACTTAAAACTCTTTCCACAGTCAAGCCTCAGATGAAGTACTTTCTTTGGTTTAGTCAATGCACTTCAAGAAAGATGTTGGAGACACACCAGAAGAGAGCAATGGGAACAATCAGAACTCTAGAAAATGCGTTGAGATGCTAAGCCATCTGAGGTTCTTTATGTTAGGAAAAAAAAAGTAAACAAAAATTGCAATTGTCCAAAAATAATGTGAGAAATATTGGAAAGAAATTATTCCTTGTGGTTACTTTGGATAGAACACATGGTTCAGAAATTTTCAGAAATGTGGACTTACGTAAGATATGAAGGCATAAGAATCAGCTTCTGCTTCACATTCTTACATTTTAGTGATGAAAAACAGGCATCCACACCTCACCTGGGTAGCTAGACTACCATCACATTCAGTGGAACTTAGAGAGCTGTTCATCTTAGCCAAAACTTGACACTAACATGTGCTCAGCTGACTAAGTCCCCAGATGTTACAGTGCGGATACTGTAACACACGTATCAAACGAGGAGGCCAGTGGAAAAGAAATATATAAGGACCGATTCTTGATAGATGTTTCAGAGAGATGTTTATTTCTCCAGCCGCATGGCCAGGATCTGCCAAGGAACTGAGGCAATCACGGGACCCGAGGGTCCTTGCCCGTGCAGGGGAACACAAAACAACCAATGGGGAACGAGGCTGAGCAGGGGCAGGGAAACCCCCTGCCTCCCCCCTAGGGCCCTTCTCCCAGGACCACATGGCAGGGGAAAAGGGACCCCGACATTTCACCCGTTTATTTTTAACAAAAAAACTTAACATTGAAAACAACAAGGACAGTTTCAAAACAAAACAAGCCACCCTCCTGAGTCTTTAAATGTCCAAACAGATTTTCTGGAACATCTTAAGGCTGGCAGAAGGGAGACAGGACTCTCTGAGCATGCTTTGTGGGGAAACTGAAGCAGAAGAGAGTTTAATTTCTTCCCTCCCCCTTTTCATCCCCCCCTCGGCATCGGAGAGGAGTTGTAGGGAAATGGAATTGTATAGGGAAGCCATGGGGTGAAAAACGGATTAGGAATAAACTGGGGATGGGGTAAATTTAGGAAAGGGTTCATATTGGGTGTAGGGTAAAAGGGGGAAGTAGACTGTGGGTAGGGAAGCTGCTGGGATGGATATTGTTTATAATTTTGTGCATAACGGCTGCCTTTGACTGGACACCTCCAGGCCCAGTAACATTTGCTGCTTGTAAACCCTTCTTTCCTTGCACTATATCAAATTGTACAACTTCCCCATCTCCTACACTTTGCAGGTAATTTTTAGGGTTATTCCTTTTAATGGCAGTTCCATGGATGAATAAATCTTCCCCTGTATCATCTCGTGCTATAAATCCATAATTGTTTTTGACATTGTACCATTGCACAGTTCCTGTGATTTTTGTTGCTACAACTCCTCCTATCACATGCTTGCATGTTTGTCGTGGCTGCCGGTCCCACGTGGCCGCTGCCTCGCTGACTCCAATGTCTTGGCCAGGCCCCCGCGTTGCGGCTGCTCCGCACCCTCCGAGCGGTGCTGCTCCGGGTGCGTGTCTGGGCTCCGCATGGCCCCGTGTTGCCATCGCCGCTGTCTCCACACCCTGTGAGCGGTTCCGCTCCGCCAACTCCACGCTGCTTTGAGAGCGGCCCCATTACAGCTCAGTGCTGCGCTGCGCGGCTTCTCGTGTCGCTGTGGAAACGGCCGCTTCTCCCTCCACAGGGCTCTCCGAGCCGTGTGCTCAGAGCAGGCTTCCACGCCGACCCCCGGTTCCTGGCTGCTCGTGCGGCTGCTCGTTCCATGCCTGTGGCGTCGCTCCCTCACTCGCGGTTGAGCGGCCGGGGACCCCAGGACAGGGATGGGGTTTGCGATGAGGCGTGCGCTCCCGAGGGGGTCAGGCACATCCAGCGCAGGCACCTCCGCCGGCACGGCTGCAGTCACGCACTCCTGGGATGGCTGCTGCATGGTCTTGGCCACGGGATTATGGCCATCCTCTGCTCTAGGGGTAATGAGACCATACAAATGCTCCTCAAGAGCTTCGCTGATTACAAGGGATGCACGGAGAGGTTCTATCACCAGTGTATGTTTTGTTTGATCCCTTATCTCATTCCAGATGTCATGCCAAAAACACTCGTGATTAATTCCAGTAATTCCAGAGGATTAATATCAAAAAGTAAGTCTCGAGAAATATAAAAGAAATTTTTGAAAAGCCAGTTAAAAAAATGTTCTAGATCTCCCGGAACAAATACTTTCTTGTTTTGTTGTTCAAGGATTCCTTTAACTTCTAGATACATTTCTTTCTGTGACGCAGAAAGCCACATTTCCCACGATTCTTCCACAGTCCAGAGAGAATATCCAAACCAAGGCGAGAAGAGAGAGATCTAGAGTGGTTTTTACTCACGAATTTTCTGTCCTTAGGGATCAGGAATCATTCTGCTCACAATTCTCTACCATTTGTTACAGTGCGGATACTGTAACACACGTATCAAACAAGGAGGCCGGTGGAAAAGAAATATATATGGACTGATTCTTGATAGATGTTTCAGAGAGATGTTTATTTCTCCAGCCACATGGCCGGGGCTCTGCCGAGGAACTGAGGCAATCCCAGGACCCGAGGGTCCTTGCCCGTGCAGGGGAACACAAAACAACCAATGGGGAACGAGGCTGAGCAGGGGCAGGGAAACCCCGTGTCTCCCCCCCAGGGCCCCTCTCCCAGGACCACATGGCAGGGGAAAAGGGATCCCAACACCCGGACTCCACAGACTCTATTGACTAGATTTTCACTGAGTATAACAGCTGCTCACATGCAGATGTCTCCTTTGTGTATACTTAAATAACCATCTGAATTGCAAGATGGACCATGGTGTAAGAAAAACTCTGCAGGTGAGGATGAAGTTCTGGAATAGATTGTCTGTGCAGATTTTCTCAACCAGTAACAGCAGAGTGTGGTTTATGCAGAGCTGACCTTTCCTTGGGGCAAAGGCAAAGCTATTCTGTAAGCAGAGTAGCCTAGCTCAATAATACTTGAAATTATAACTTCTGTACTACTGTTAAACAGTGCCTACAGCAAGCTCTGTTCACTGCTTCTTCTCTGGGGAGCCACAGAGCATGTGGCAGAAATCAGAGTTTTTTCCCCTGTGCGTGTCCAAGCAGGGATAAACACAGATGACACTACATCGCCTGTTCCTGGGACTGATTCTATTAACTAGGCAGAAACTCTGTGGGCAAAAGAAAGTATTAAATCAGGTTCCTTCCTACACTTGTCTCTGAAGGGCAGCAACAGCTTTATGTGCAATTTTGTTTGAGCAGAGTCCAGTTCCCAGCTCAGGTAATCCTTAAATTAACCTCTTGTAGATATAGGTAATAGAAAGACAAGGCTGTGGATCTTGGTAGGGTTTAGGTACATGATTATTAGCAAATTACTCAATACTGTTAGGTTTATTCTTTAATTGATTCATCCACTATATTTATGAAGGTTTTTCAATTTCACACATATTCATATTATTAAGTTTTCCTTATGCAACCCGATGTCTATAGAGTGTTACACATCCACTTCCATGTTCAAACTACAAACTCATTTTCATTTTGTTAAATCTAAAATCATTTATATCACCTTGGAGGACCATAGTTCAATTCCCAGAGAATAGTGAAATGGCAGACTCAGCCTGAAATGTGAATTTCACCTCATCTAACTTGAGAATATTAGACTAAGAAATCCATTTGGCTTCATCTGTCATCAGTTAAGAGAGACAGGTTCCATATGGATAGGCATCCATATGGAATGTCTAAGACATTAATATGATTACCACCACTGCTTTCTGCAAATGGAGTAGGAAACTCAGTAGATATTGGGAGATAATTTTTCACTGACATTGTTTAAGTGCATACTTCAAATGTACAATCACAGATTAAAAAGTTGACAATGGGTTTGGTGAAAATGTGCTCTTTGATTCACTATGGACTGCTGAACAGAAAACTTCAGATAGTTTTTCTTTGATAATGAATGTCAGCCTGTGGTATAATCATTGCTGACTGTGGATGGAATTATAGACACACAGATCTGTGTTATCTCTTGTCTTGTTTATGTTTGTTAATTCAGTCTTTCATATAATTATCATATCACAGACTGCAAGACAAACACAGTTCCCAATATGAGCTGGTGTTGATTCAGAAAAGTACAATGTACAAACAATGACATCAATGCTGTCATCTGTTCTGTAGTGTTATACAGTACCACACGACTTAGACTATGCAAACTTCCTTTTCAACTGACTGAATGGGTTTTAATTAATCTTTCTAAAAATACTTGGGGTAAAGGGAATATGATTTCCTTGGTTAACTTTCAAAATATACTATCAGTTACAAATGGAAACACACATTAGATCCGAGTTCATTAATTGATTCTGTGTAGAATATCTGCAGTTCAGCAAAGTATATCCTGTTGGTTTTACTTCCAAGCTGCTTTTGAAAAAAATGTAGGTAAGTGGGTTAAAATAACATGTTAAATATTGTTAGGTTTCATAAATAGTATTTTAAACAGTTGTCAAAACACATGCTTGAGAAAAAGGATTTGGAGTTTAAAACATTAAGGTTTATTTGGTTTGTAGACTCAATTTGAACAGTCAGAATACCTTTATTAAAATTTTCCTTTCTGTTTATTTTCTTTCTTTGTCCTCAAAATGAATGAAGAAATAAAGCATACAGAAACAGCTGATTTTTTGCAGTAAAACATTCTGTTCCTAAGTTTATTTATGTTGCTTAAAGCACTTTGTTTCGATAGTATTAGAGAAAATGTGGGCTAAATTGACCTTTAAGTAAAGAAAAGGCTTCAACATGTAGTATATTATTACTGGTCCAATGGGCTTTGAGTCACCAATTAGTACTTCTTTTTTTTTTAAATTATCATAGGCTTAGTCTATCAGCTGGACAGTAAACAAGACTCTGCCATCTTAGTCTAGTGTCCAGTCTAGTTAAATCATTTTCTAGAAACAACCTGGCCTGAAGGTCACTCATTCCAAGTCTCTAAGTGCGCTACTTGAACTTAACTGGCAAGAAGAAAGATTTTCTGTTAATTTGCTATGTATGGGTGAGTGCACACATCAGTACCACAAAGAGCTCCATTATTGCCATATCAAAGTAAATAACTGAAAAAAAGAGTCAGGCAGATGAATGATGAGTTAAGTGTTAAGCAGACACTGAGTGCAAACAGTAAATATTACACAGTTGCTCTCAGAAGGAATGTGGCATCTCTTAACTCCTTAATTTCCACTGTGATAGATCTGGTTTTCTGCAGATCTTTTTTATCCTGCAGGTCCTTTATTACTCATTTTAAGGAGAATTTGTAAAATGTTTTAATAAATTAATATAGCTTCTGATGTCTGGAAAAAGCTTTCCCACATTAAAACCCATCTTAACCAGGGTGTATTTTTTGCATGTGAGGTTATGTTCATTGCCAGAAGATAATGTTGCTTTGACCAAAATCAGTCTAAGCTCTGAATCTTGTTTGCAGGCTAGCATGGGGCCAACAAGATTTATGCCTCCAGGAACACTTGAGAAATTTATCTCTTCCCACATTCAGGTCTTGGCAAAAAGGAATACCTCACAATTTCCACCTGCACCACCTTTTTACCTACAACCTTCATGACTAGGAGAAATACGGAAGAGAACAGTTTGTCCAAATAGTACAGGTATTACAATTGTTCTGGATATTGCATTGCTTTTTTACTGTATTCCAACATTCTCAGCATTGAAGGGCAAAGAGCAGTCTAGCTCTTCTGACTTTTTTACATCAGAAAATTAAGTAATAAAACTGGAGGTAGTACTCTTTAACTCACATTTCTTAAGAGTGTACTACAGTCAAGGTAAAACAGATGTTAACCTGGTCAAACAAAAAATCTATAGAGTCCTTTGAAAGCTTTACATTATTATCCATTGTAACTGCATATGCCCTTGCAGATTTAAACACGACCTAGTTCAGTTACCAAAGCAAGATATTCCACAGTTCATACAAGTGTTTCATTAACAGTAACAATTCTAAAAGAGCGAACTTGCAAAAAAGCAGCAAAGTAATAAATTGCCTTTGAGCAGGTGTATATCTTTCTCTGAGAATATAATTGATCATTGTACAAATTTAGATTTCAAAAAGGTAGCTCTCACATATTTGGATTTTTATAAAATGCCATGTGGGACCCAAAAAACATCAGTTAAATATAAAAGTGTAAGAAACAGAAATTTAATGAAGATAAAGGAACTTCTGCAAAAGAAATGTAAAGTGAGTGAAGAGTAGGATACAGGAAAACTATTTATAAGAACTGAAATGAAACAGTTTTCAGTTAAAGTACTAAAGAACTATTTTTAGGACTTAGCATACTTAATTTTATCATTATTTATCTTTGCAGAAAAAGGAAAATGTACTTAAGAAATGCATTGATAAGCTACAATGTAATTAGAGACGACAGTTAAGTATCATCCAGAGACAAATCTGGTGTTGAGAACTAATATAATAAAAACATGAGAAATGCACTGTTGTGCATTAGGGAACAGAGATAAAACTGTGTAAAGTAGGGAATTCAATCAGGTGCAAAGGCAGAAGGAATAGCAGACATGAGTGCATGAATTACTCACTGAAAGCACTAATGAAAAAAGATACTTATTGCTATGTTGCATCAAGTGATTTATTTCTTGTCATACCAAGAAAGCAATAGTGTTATTCTACAATGAATGGATAAAAAGTACTCTAGTGTTGTACATATTTGATCACAAATATTGAAGAACCCTTTGTACAAATAAAATTAATAAAAAAAGGACTGCTGAGATAAACACACAATATAATGTCTGTCGTACAAGATGGACTAAAAGAGCTTGGCTTCTTGAGCCTGCGCAGATAAAGTGGCTGTGACAATCTTCTTCAAGCAGTCAGGATGTGCAATGCAGACACAGGAAAAGAGTGGAAGAGAATATTGCACGAGACAGTAAGCTTCAAGGATAAGGAGTGCAAGCTTATACAAGCACTAGAAAAAATTATTATATAAAATATATTTACATAATAATTAATAAATAAATTTGACCAGTAATTAATAAAGATCTGCAAATATTCCTTAGAAAGCACAAAAACATTCCAAAAAACCTCCAAGCTGATTCTTTTCAAATAATTAAAAATTGTGTTCTATGGATGTGTGATTTTGGTCTTTAAAACTTTCACTTCAGATAAAGAAAGGGGTTATCAAAAGTGTCTGTTAATACAAAAAGCAGTCCCAGAGGTACAGGATCTCTTAGGGGACAGATGCCAAAAATTAAGAGAGAGAGGAAGATCACAACAAGCAATACCTTACGTACCTGAAGGAGTGATCTACAGATTGCAGCTGGATGTGCTGATGCACAGGGTTAACATTGCCAGACAGCTCGTGGATGCATCAGGCTCTGCTCACATAGCTTTTAGTAAGTCTTTTCAGTTGTTTCCTTTTCCTACTCTGCCACAGTACCAGAAAGTGAATCTGTGACAGTGGGTTGAAATTATACACATCATTGAACTGCAGAATAATTCTCTTTGGAAGGGATCTAAGAATGTCTCTAGCCCAGCCTCATGCTGAAAGCAAAGTCACCTTTGCAATCAGACTTGGTTGCTCAGAGCTTTATCCAAATATGTCTTGGAAAATCTCCAGGGATGGAAACTGCACAACCTCTTTGGGCAACCTGCCCACTGTTTGGCTGTCATGGTGAAAGAGTTTCTCCTTATCTTCAGACTGAACCTCTCTTGTTTCATCTTGGGCCTGATGCCTTTTGTACACTGACACATACTGCTGTGTGAACAGCCTCCGTCTGTTCAGTCGCTGAGCCCCCACAGGCGCTGAGGCTGCTGCTCGGCTTCCCCAAAGCCCTCTCTGCTTCCAGCTGCATGAGCCCAGCTCCATCAGTCTCTTCTCAGAGGGCAAGTGCTCCAATTCCCCTTGACCATCTTGGTGGCCCTTTGCTGAACTCACTGCAGTTTATCAAGGAGTTTATTGAAGTGGGAGTCCAACATTGCATGTAGCTTCCTAGAAATGGTTTAACAAGTGCTGACCAGAGGGAGCTAATCACTTGGTCCTGATCTCCTGGCCATGCTTCTGCTAACAGAATCCAGGACAATTTTGACTTCCCTGTTGCCAGGTTTTACTTCTGTCACAGGCTCAGTTCACAGCCCACCAGGACCCCCAGAGCTTCTTCAACAGAGCTGCACCCTGCACAGATAGGCTCCCATCTGAATCATTGTCAGGGAGTCTTCCTTCCAGCATGCACAGCTCGGCTTTTGTCCGTATTGAATTGTGTGGGGTCCCTGTCAGCCCATTCCTCCAGCCTCTCCACCACTCTCTGCAAGGTAGGCAGTCTTCAATACATCAGCTGTCCCCCTGCTATTTAATGCCATCTCTAAACTGGAGGAGCAAGCACTCCATCAGGTCCTCCAAGTCATGGATAGACATATTACATAAAGACAAATTCCTGCACTCACACTGGAGTCCACTTTTTTATCAGTCTCCTGGAAAAGTATGATCCACTAACGTGTACTGAAATATATTTTTTTAATTATTTCATTAATTTTTTGGGAAATAAAATCTGTTTCTGAAAGCAAATATAAGCAATTTCCGAAAAACTCGGAAACTTCCAAATGAGAAAGAATCATGTCACAAGTTTAATTCTCTGATCTCTCTAAACTCGGGACTTCAGAAGTATACTTGGAAAAAAAATTTCAGTAAAGAGTTTGCAATCTAGGTTCAAATTTTTAGTCTATTTCAAATTAAAGTTGAATTTGCAATAATTCTCGGATATAGCCACAGAAATAAATTGATGAAAAAATGTGGGTGTGGCTCTTTCACTGAAGCACAGACATAGAAATAAAGGATAAGAAAAGAAGACATTGGATCATTTAGATTAAAACAAAGTATGAGGGAAGAGGAAAATATAGGAACTACCTAGTCTTCATTATGCATATATATAGCAACATCTGAACAAGGCGTCATCTGGGTAAGACTGGCTGTGCCATATTCAGAAGATGTTAAATTAAAAGGTATTCTGAGAGAAAAGGGCAGGTTGGAGACCTGTTCATAAAGGTCAAGCTTGTGTACTCACTGACAATTTGATCTATTGCTAGGTATAACTGTGAAAGCTGGATCCTCAAGGCAGCAAATGTGAAGTTATCAGAGTCCTTTGAGATTCTTTGTGGCTAATATACATTGAAGACATCAGAGCAGCAAAGAAGATAAATGAGCATACATTGCAGCGGTGCAGAAAGAACCATTACTGCTCCCAGAACATCAAGGAGAGCAAGCTGAAATATTTCAGGGACATACCAAGGAGAGATGGAGATCGATCAGTAAAAACAATAGTGTAAGGCAGAGCTGCAGGCAGAACTGGAAGCATGGATTGGGTCAGCCACGAAACAGAAGGAAAATTTCCGCAAGCAATGAGGGGATGTCAGGTCTTGTGAATCATGATGCAAAGGGCCACTGACCTCCAAATTTAAGGCAGAGCTTGATAATGATGGATATAGGTAATTTATCAAACAATAATGTCGGCTGGTAAGCAGCCTGGTTAAAAGACACATGAAATACAGCCTCATGTTTCTGACCCCTCAAACACCATACAAATAAGATGATGTTTGCTTCTAATAGAAGCTGTAGATTTCATATATCAAAATTCTACTTCATGCGAATCCATAAAATATATTTAGACACTCCTTATATATAAACAGACATGACAAACATTCTTATACAATGACAAATATAAAATTATATAAATAAGCTAGAAAATTTTTACAAATTCTGTTTGAATATTCTTATAATCAATAGTTTCATTTTATATGGCAGACTATTGTTGGTTGTTCTACCTGTTTCCTGAGAACTAATGAAATATGGAAATATTCCATTGTTTGTGAAATCCTCACAAATTCTTCAAGAGATCTTTAAAGAATTTATTTATTTTTACTTCACTCTGACTATTATTACATTTTAAAACATCTGTTACTTTTCCCTAAAAGACCTGCTTTGGTCTTTTTCAGCCTAACATTTCAGAGTCTATCTGGACTATGTTCATTTACTTTCCATCTTTCCCATACCTCTGAACTCAGTGTTTCCCTGTGTGACCAGAAATGGGCTTCTTCACACCATCACATGCAGCCTAATAGCTTTAAACAGGATTTAATCCCCCAAAAAACCTTGTAAACCTTAGCCAACACCAAGCTTCTTTCCACACCATGTTACTGTTTCTTTCTGCACCACAGACAACCAACAAGGCATATTCTTATTTTAATCTGTAGAATATCTCCATTGCCAGACTAGTCATTATCTACCAAATTTATGCTTACTCTCCCCTGTAGACTTCTGAATCATTATCACACCCAGCATGAACAAAGATCTAAAACAATAAATTGGGTTATATATGCATCATTTAAATAATCTCCTACAATCAGATTTGTTATACAAAGGTTATGCAGAAAAAAACATAATGAATTGCATTTGATGCAATTGATTAGTTACAGAAAATAAAAATAATGCTTTATTATCAGGCTTAATAAACTGTGAAAAAGATTTTATATGTGGCTAGTATTTCTTTATCCACAACCTGACATTACCTCTCTGCAAAGCAGTATCAGGTTTATGAAGAAAATAAACTTCTTCCCTCTGCTGTGCCTACTGCAGTGTCTTAAATAGAAAAATACTCTGGGGATGTGCTAGTTTCTCTTTTCACCTAAAAGTGACAAATTAGAGATGCAAAAATTGCTGATGCTCCCAAATATTGTAAATGGGCAGCTGTATATGCCTTTAGTTAAAAGGATCCTGAATAGGAGAGGATAACATTCAGTTCACTGCATTAGCTGCACCAAGCATATTTCTCTATGTACATTGCACTTGATAAATTACAGCTTCTAAATCTGAATGAACCGCTTAAGCTACCTCTGTCTACATGTCATGACTCCTTGAAAAGCAAGATATATTACTTCAAAGATTTCCGTGTGGTTATAGATCAAAACTAAATAACACTCTCTCATTTAGTTAAATAAAGTAGGTATCTATATAAATCAAGAGTCCTCTCATGCTTTCAGGAGACAAGCTGGCAAGGCATATACAGTCCTTTACAACCAGAGTTTGTAAGTTCATGGCACTTAAAACAGGCATGTCTTGGGAAATAGTCAAACTCCTAGGTATTCTGCTTGAAAAATATTTAGTAGCACAGAAATTTTTCAATGAGAAGCAAATCAAATTTGTGAACAGGTGAAAAAATGTGTTTAATCCATGCTCAGTGTTGATGGCAATAAGTCAATCACTGGAATTTTCTATGCTCAGTTCTAGCCAGCAAGATCTGACTCTCACAACCCTCAGTAACTAAGGCAGCTTTAGCCTTGAGAGCACTTCTAGTCTATTAATTACCAATGCTGCATTTTTAAATCACGTTGCAAAACAAACTTATAAGGAGTTTTGGTTTTCTTTAAAGAAGAATTTGTAACAGAGAATTCTTGGGAGACACATGGCTATACTGCCTCACCTTGCATCACTTCACTGTCAGTATTTTTGAACAGGTGAAAAAAGAGTACAACAAAAGTATTCCTAGGTTGGAAAACAGAAGAAAAAGTGGATAAGGTGGAGCAATGTTCATTTATATGAGTGAATGTCTTGCAATAACCTTTGACATGCATTTCCATATTTTATATTTCCACATCTCTAAATTTCTTTTTGTTCTTTACATTGAGTGACATTTGTTTTAATGTAATTTTAACTTATAATTGGCAATGCATATACATAATTACTGTTGGTCTAATCACATAATTAGAGAACATATATTTACATAGTTGCAATACTTTATTAGAAAGTGTAGTTGCAGTCTTAATGGAATTATGCTTAATGTCATCCTAAAAGTCTACATGAATCTATGGGAAAATGACATATGAAAAAAAACTATAAACACAGTTTAAAAATTCCTAACTTAGCCCTCCCTCTCAGTGTTGTATCAGCAAATACACATTAATTTCATTATTATAAATAGAGATTGGCCAAGACTAATAATCATTTTTAGAAATCCAGAACTGAACTATGGAAATCTGTTATAAAAAAGACTTAAAACCATCTATTTATTTAACTAGGGAATGCTATTTGAAGTGAAAAAGAACAGGAGTCAATCTTTAAATAATATACTTCTAGAAGATTCTGCCCTTAGTATTGCAACAGAAAGCAATAAGACAAATTAAACTCTGCAAACACCTCCTAAGCAGAGGAATCTAATAAACTGGGGACTGCTCAGATGGGTTATATTGATCAAATTTTATTTGAAAGACGAACCAAAATCCTACTGTAAGTCCTATAATCAGCTCAGTCTTTCTTTCAGTGTTAATAAATATTTGACTTCTCAACTCAGGATACTTTTATAGTAGTTTTGTTCCTCCATTGACTTTAAAGGCAAACAAAACAACCTTTGACTTTTGCCATTGATTGCTCAAAGAGTTCCTAGATGGAGTCACACTAAAAGATTTCTTTCTGTCCTCTCCCTTTCTATTTTTCCTGAAAACACAGTTGTATGAAATGTGTACCTGTCCTGATTGTCAGATAATACACTTGGAAAGAAGATGCCTTAAGACTACAAATAATGGGTGTTTGGGTGTTTTTGGTTTTGGCTTTTTATTTTGTGAGACTTGGTGCTACTGAATTTAATAGTAAGTCATATGAAAAATATATTTTTCCTATACAAATACATGTACAAATATGAATTATATTCAAGCAGAATTTCATGGTTTATTCCTAAACATAAAGCATTAATTTAAAAGAGGCATTATTACAGTAAGTATTTAGATGCTGCCTAAATATTCTTAGGAGAACAGGTTGGGCTGACTGCCCACAAAACATCGTCCTGTATGACAGTACTTTCTATGCTTATATGCCTGTTACAAACATATTAAAAGTTACAACACTGCATCATGACTCCTGAGACCTGTTCATTGAAGTGACTATCTGTACATATTCAAGAGAAGTTTATAATTACGGACTTTGTATTCAAGAAACACTATAATTTGACCCCTCCTTATCTGAAAGATTCTTGTCTTGCCCAATAATGACAAAGATGATCCATTACAGCTATTGTTTCTTTTTTATGCAACTGATGGAAGTGTTCAAGCCATGTTTCAGATCTGGAGAAGATAAAAAGGGAATTTCCTGAGAATACCATTCCAGTGGCAGGACGGCGATTTCTCCATTTTGTGAGGAAAGACAACTTATGTTCTCAGTTTTTGGGGATGGAGATCTACAGCCTTATTTTCCCTGAAATTCATAAGGGGACAGACTAAAAGTTAGAGAAGGTTATATTGCAGAGTATGTACATGCTCTAAATGCATGCTGAAATTGCAAGTGTATAAGTAGAGGGAGGCTGGCAAATGGGTAGATATGAGACCAGTGTTTCAATTAATGACTTTAGGTCATGTGGACCTAAGCAGTACCACGTAACTGTACAAATATTTACTTAGCAGATTAAATTATTAGATTAAGGCTTTAGAAAATGGTATCTTTTTTGACTACTTGTGCACACTTGCACACAAATCCCACCCAAGCTGTGATTTGAAATGCACCTCTGGCACGCTGAGGTGTTACACCTGTAGCACAAAAATTGGGGTGCTCTGCAGAGTGCCGATGACTACTTAGCAAGTGGTGACACCCGTGAGAATAGGACTGTAGTTTTCCCTTTTCAGATTCGGTATCCCACATTTGAAAGCTGCTTGCAACACTCACCAGGCTCTGTCCCACAGCCCTCAAATGAGGTGAGCAGAGCAGGTCAGCAATGGTCAACCAAGAGCCCAGTGATCTCCAAATAGGTTCATGGTCATGGGGAAAGTCCAAGTCCAGTCAATGAGTCAAGCTGTGTTCAGGACCAGGGAAGTCCAGGTCCAGGCACAGGCATCTGCCCCAGAAAGGACTGTGGGCATGGTAGCGTAGGTGAGGACAAAGGATGACGATCTGAGCTGGCACACAGCTCACAGTTCAAAGAGGAAACCCCAGGTGCTTCCAGGACAAGCTACCCTTCTCTCTCCCTGCCCAGTTGTCTTTAAAAGCAAAATAAACATAGTCAGGGCTCAAGTGTGACCATGGCTCACAGTTATCCCTGCTGCTAAATCCCTGAGCTGTACCCAGGCATGATTTTGGCTCAGGCCAAACAGCACTGGTGTGCCCCAAACAGCAGATACACGCAGTTTAGGGGCAAGTTTAGGGCCACACAGGCTAGTGACCACTCCCACAGCTGCTGATTTAGGGGTCCTACTGGTTTGGGAAGGAAGAATGGGAGTAGGATTTATTTGCATAGACACAAGCTAAGCTGTGGCCATCAGACTCCTAGCCAGAAAACAAGCCTTGTTTTCCTTTCCATCATAGATAAAAATCTGTCTTTTTAAAATTGTTTTTATTTTTTTAATGCTAAGCAGTGACATTTCAGACTACAACATAGGGGTTTGGACCACAGCCTTAGGGGAACGGGTTTGGGTCTTTTGCGGTTTTTTTGTGATATACTTTTGCTAGCAACAAGGGCATAAATCTTACAATTCCTTGTCTCAGTTGCTAAAGGGAGAGTTTACAATGGGATCTAATGGACATAGTCCCAGGAATCTAGGACTGACAGCAGTACACATCCAACTCACCTGCATACAGCAGACCAACTGCTGGCTTGTTCTTCGTCAGGAGTAAACTGATTTTGTGGGACTCAGAGATTTAATAATCTAGGATAGTGTTTAGCTTCTTATTCCATTAAGGAGGACTTGAAGTTTCATCCTTTGAGCCTTACAGAGAGACACAGAGGTTGTCAAACAGAAATTTTACAGTAATGTAAGTGCTTGAGGATTATTCTAGATGTCTCTAAGAAAATTAATTCTGCCAGATATGCAAGAAAATTGCACTTCAACTAACAGTACAAACAGAAATTTTACAGTAATGTAAGTGCTTGAGGATTATTCTAGATGTCTCTAAGAAAATTAATTCTGCCAGATATGCAAGAAAATTGCACTTCAACTAACAGTACAGTGTTATGAGATTTTAATCATTTCTCTGTTGGCAATATGCATAAAAATAAAAGGTATTGCAGGAATTTGCAAGAAAAAATTGCAAAATTTTAGTAGACAGTGCATTAAAAGACACCTGTGCTTCTCTTCAGTATCAGCGTGCTTTGAAGGAAGCCAGTATTTTATAGGGCTTAGAATGTGAGCATTAACTGCATACAATTGTATACAAATTAATATAAATCATAGACCTGGTCAGTTTTTTGTTGTTGTTTTAAAGCTAGCCATGAAATTGTTCACAATCTCTCAGAGTAAAAATAGTTGTGGAAAATACATGTTTCGACAATTTTTTTGTTCTTTTCCTTCAGAACTCAAAGACATTCACTATTCTGTATGTGGCAACGTGTTGTGAAACTTAAAGGGGTAGTCAAGCAAAAATTAAATCTCTGTGTTTATTTGGACTTAGTATATCTGAGCAGCCTCAATAATGTATTGTTTTGAAAATGTAAAAATCTAATAATTTATAAATGTGAGATTGAAAAGTAAACTTCAGAAGTGTGGTTTTCTCACATGCAAATGTTTGGCATCAGTTATGCTCACAAACAATTTTAAGCTCTTTGTGATATCCTTCCTGACCTTCAGCTACCGCACTAAAAATGTGCCACAGGCCTGTCAACTTTGTGCAGAAGCCTGTGAAGTTTAAATGGCATGAGCAGCCTACCTCACCTTACATATCTGTTTTGAAGATTTTTTCACCACTGAAAACTGCACTTTAGGTACTCTCAAGCCCCGGGACTCTAATACATAAATAACCATGAAACTGGAAACGAGATGCAACTTAGAGAGTTTTTTTCCCTGATAATTCTGCATGAATTTTTGCAGTCTAGAAAAGTCAAACATACAAAAGTAATAGAAAATTTTAAAAATATTGAATGGCAGCTTGATTTTGTGGCAAATTTTTTATCTAAAGCAAATTATTAATATTTATGTGCCAAGTGGTATGTGCTCAACCAAGAAAATGGCAGCTCTCAAAAGCTATCTCTTTCACTGAGAAGCAGTCATTCAAAATTACCTCAAAAATAAACTAAAATACTTTAATAGCATTTTATAATAGTTTAAAATTTGCAAATCAAACTTGATATAAGGAGGATGCATTTAATTTCTTTCTAGATTCAAATCAATAATCTGCAGCCTTTTTTTTGCTTTTATCTTTCAAGCAAATTGGATCTTAAATATTGTTTCCTTCCACCCTATAAGAAAAATAATTTAATTTTACAGCAGTACTTTTTAAAAGCCAGCCTCTTTCATCACTTGGCTATAAAAATCCAATATGCTTTTTAAAACATCTCAGTTTATGGTAAGCTCTCCCAAATTAATGAAAATTCTTACAAGTTAATATTTTGGACTGCCTATTTGAACACAAAATTCGTGAAATGTTTAAAAGGATAGAAATGATGCGCCTAATGCTCTTTATGAGTACATTTATTCTGTTATGACATATCAGCTTCTCTAAATTGTCAGATATCACTGCAAGCATACTAGGTACTCAGTATACTACTGTAAAAGATTTTCAAAAATATCTTGAGTTCTCTACTTTTCAACAAAAGAAAAAAGATAATTTGTGTATGCATCATAAAAATCCCATAGAGTACTACAACTAATAATAATAATATGCAACGTATTTCTCCAAATTTGCCAAGCCCAAGGAGATAAGGGGTTTGAAAGTAATGAAGTCACCCATCTTTAAGGTATTTTGAAGTTAATGTTATAAAAGACAAATAGATATTCATGTGCTGTGCCAGTTTTTGTTGGGGTAGAGTTAATTTTCTTCTCAGTGGCTGGTATGAGGCTGTGTTTTGGACTAGTGCTGAAAAACAGTGTCTATAATTCAGAGATGATTTTGTTACTGCTGAGCAGCACTTACACACCATCAAGGCCTTTTCTGCTTTTACTGCCTGAACAGTGAGGAGGGGATGCACAAGGAGTTGGGAGGGGACACAGTTGGGACAACTGACTCCAGCTGACCCAAGGAATATTCCATACCATACGGCATCACTCTCAGCATATAGAACTGGGAAAAGAAGGAGGAAGGGAAGACGTTCAGAGTGGTGGTGATTGTCTTCCCAAGTCACTGTTACGTGTGATGGAGCCCTGCTCTCCTGGAGATGGCTGAACACCTGTCTGCCCACTGTAAGTGGTGAATTAATTCCTTGTTTGGCTTAACCAGGTGTGAATTTTGTGTAGTATCTGTACTGTGGATTTCATTACAGCTCAAGAGCAGACAAAACACATACTCTCTTATCTTCCACTTAGATTACTGCCAGAAAAGAAGATCTATGACAGATAAATTAAGACTTATTAAGAAACATAAGTGCAAAGATGTAAGCAAAAGGATATTTGTATGCTTAAGACATGCATCTAGGACTTTGAAAGTTTGCATTTAAAACCTAGCTCTGCAGCATGCCTCCTGTGTGAGCCTGGGTCACCAACTTTGAACCCAATTTTAAAAGTCATCATCAGAGTTGTAGGACTTCCCCAGAGAATAGGCTGCAAAGCCTGTTGGATATTGTGCTCTTCTGCAAATGAGGTAATAAGCATCAAAATGGAAGATGATAAACATGACACCATGCTCAAAATACCCCCCACGTCATCAGCTCTAGGCATCTGTTACTGAAGACAACCTACAACACAATCTTTTAAATAAATTGTTATAGTTCCACTGAAACAAATCAAGATTTTGCCTTCTTTCTTCTAGAAGACTGTTCCAAATTTTCACAGCATTCACATGAAAATCCCAGGTTTCTCTTAATTTCACATTTAAATTAATTTATGTACTTGTGCCAACACTAATTTAACTCAAATACATCTTCTCTCTTCTGCCCACTGGTGATTAATCACACCTTTTTTCAATCTCCATTTTGCAAGACTAAGCAAGCAAGCCTCCTTTCCAGCCTCTCCTCAAGGAAAAGTTTCCTGGCATTTGACAGTCTTTCTTTCCACCCGTTCCTAATTTTGTAAATGTATCTTTCTCAGTCTTGAACACCAAGACTCAGAGGTCTTATGAGACAAGTACCTGTCTACTACCACTAGAAATGCTTTGCTCAAATGCTCAAAATCTCCTCAGGTAGCATTCATTCTTCTCATGTCTGCTTTTGTCCATATTTTTTATTCTGTCTTGTATAGAAAAAGAACCATTACCATAACAACTTTCAGTCTCTAACTCATGACTACATTCCCTGTCTATTAAAACTCTTTCCTAATAAAACAATTGCTGTCAGTTCTTGTGGTCATTCAGTTTTCCTACCAAATTATATTCTCTTCCTGCTTTTTTTTAAGGTTATTTTGTGACCTTAGTAATTTTTCTAGCATGTGTCTAGTTCTGCCCACTTTATTTATGACAATATTAAACAAAATGGTCTGAAGATGGATCTTTGAGAAACTTCTATGTAATGACTTCCTTCCAACACAACAGTTTCCCTTTCAACTTCATCCAACATAGCCTTTTTTTATCCAGATATGTATACACATAGAACTGCTGTTGAACTAATAACCTCTTGTGAGGCACTACATTCAAAGGCTACATTGTCTTCTAGATAGATGAGATCTGCTGCAGTTCACTTGTCTGGAAAATCAGTTATCTCCTCTTAGGAAAGTATCACATTAGCTTCACTCATTCTGTATTTGTTAAAACCATGTTGTATCTTACCTCATTTTTATTTACTTCCTCATCTGAAGATCTTCTTCATTTTTGTAACTGTTCTAAAATGTTCTGTATTATTAAGGCTATGCTGCCAAGTCTGTAGCTAGGAAGTCAGTATTATTTTTTGGTTTTCTTAAATGTAAACACATATGCACACTATATTTTTTTCCACTCATACAGACCACTTCCAATTCCACAGACACTATAATATATATTCTTGACAGCAAATAAGCAATTTTACATGGACATTTCTTCAAAGCTCTAGTCTAAAGGCCATCTAGTCCTAGACACAGAAGTATGACTCCAAATCAAGTATGTAAAATAGAAGAGATTTTTCTGCTGATAATCTGACATTGACTACTGATGATGAATACTGTACTCATCTCCAAAATAGTTGTTTCCTCTAAAATAGATTTAATCTATCTATAAACAAGAAAATAGATAATAAAATAAATCCTTTTTTGTCCTACTACATCTCTAAATCTTTCAAGTTCTCATGCATAAAAGATTTTAGAAATATTTCACAAATGGATTCAAAATTATTTTAAGAATATACCTTATAAAAATGGAATTACAAAATTAAATATTATTTTTGTGCATTGTTAACATTAATTGTTACTGTGCACAATTAGAAAAACAAGCAAGCAAACAAAAAAGAAAAACACTGAAAGAAGATCTGATTACAGCATTGAAGTACAGGAAGAATTTCAGACCTTGAAATACTTGAGCAAAGTAAAAAATGGTAGTGACTGAAAGTCAAAGCAAATTGATTTAAATTAGAAACAAGATGCATCTTTTAGCAATGAAGGTGGTTAAGGAATGGACCAAAACCTCAAGAGAAGCAATGAATTTTCTGTCTCCTAATGTCATTAAATTAGAACCCTCGTGGTATGGCAGAACAGAGCAGTTGTGACTTTAACACCACGTGAAAATGATATAGAGTCTCTAATCATGTTAGCATGCTGTTAGTGCCAGAGCTGATGAGTTCTGTCACATTTTGGAGAGCCAGCAAGGAGAACTACAGTGATCAGCACTCTCCAAGAGATGTACTTACCTAAAAATTTTGCAGTTTGTACTAAAGAACATTTTTCAAGGAAGTCAAAGTAGAAGGAATTTCAGTCTAGGTAGCATAGGAGCATTTCTCCCTTCACTTCTCTAAATACACCTATAGCAAAGTGGCATGTTAATTAAATATACAATAACACACTTATTAAATTTACAAAAGGCTGAAAGATCAGAGATTGCCAGTATCAACTAACAAAATAAAACAAACAAACACAATATCAACTGAGTGTTTCAGAAGCAAAATAATCCAGTAAAGTACAGGTATTCCAGAAAGAACACTATAAAAAATCAAATATTCTTGAAATAAAGCATCAGAGAGCATGCAGGAAATGAGAAAACAGATCTTTATGAAATACAGGTCCTTCACATAGCATAAAATAAAGTTTTTAACAAGGCATTAAAAATTACAGTGTGTATTGGCAATGCCTATCAAGAAGAACGACAATTAGAGCATCGTGTTCTCCAGAGCACAGAGATGTGATGATAAAAGAACCCCATCCATGAATGCATTTCAGCCCAAATGACTACCTGTGTGCATGTAAGATGCTACATCTTTTCTGTTGCATAAGGAGACAAAAGATTACCTGTCAGAATTTTTACCACGTTTTAACATGATAAAACCACTGACACCCTGTTTGCTATGGTTGCATGACCATGTGGAAAGGAACGATAGCTCCTGGTTATATCCATACTGAGAAATTAAACAGTGTTGGAGATATCTCCTAGTCATTCGTTTTCTTTGCTGTTAAACTGCTGCTACCAGAATTTTGGCCTGTGCTGATATGCTGATATGTGCACACCCAAACAGTTCTTGGACACAGTTTGATAGTTCAGGCCAGGGATATCCCCAGACAGGGACCATTCTCAAAAGATAGGCTGGATGCAAGCAACCTGCTTTGGACCTAAGAGATTTTAACAGTGTGGACACAGACTTTTCTATGCCATTTTTTAACAGCATCTCTTCCTTAGTGGTAAAGGGATACTAATGCTAACAGGATTAGAGATTCTAAATCATTTTAGCATGGTGTTTCAGCCAGAACTGCTGTGCTCTGCCATACCAAGAGGGTGTTGACAATGAAGAACTTTGCTTCATTGTTTCTAATTCATTTTTTGCTAAAAGATAATAAATAGGATTGAGTGAGTGTCACGTATAATATCTTTGAAACACAGAGGGAACATCTGAACTGCAGAGAAATGGCTGTTCTCTAAAGCAAAAAGAAAGTAAATATATAGACACAAGTAATGGAGAACTCAGAAAGAGATTCAATAAGAAATTGCTACATTTTAATATAAATTAATCAAATACAAGTGACATATCTGCAAGAAACAGTGATGAGGATGTAAGACCTAAGATATGTGTGTGTACATTTATGTGAAATGACATAGCAATATAAGGATTTCAAACTATTGTTGTGCTTTACTTATGCTAAGGGAATGTTAAGCACCCAATGTGCTTAATACCTGGATCAACATATTGAACACTCAAATGGATGTACTGAAGGTAGTAACAGACTTAGTGATCTTTCTGATGTTATAGCTTAGGTTCCATCTGTCGATCTTCTTCCCTTTGTGACTGCTCTTTTAGTTATTTAAAAAATACACTGAAGTTCAAGTTTGATTCTTTTCAAATCTATTCAGAGGTTGTAATTAGAAGTTAATCACATTAGTCACATATAAAAATATCTTCTTTGTTAAAGCTACACTGTACCTGTGGCAATATCTTAATTCTTTTCGATTGTTGATTATATCACCACAGGTTTTATTCAACGTACAGAGACTTTCCCATGATAGAGTTTATTGTTTGGGCTGGAGAAGACACTACATTGTTGCTAAGACTCTGCTTGGAAGTGATAAAACCCCATTTAATTGCACAGACAGCAGAACACAGCAAGCTTCCCATTTTTTATCCCTGAAAACTACATTTCTGTGTCAGCTGCCCAGCTCAGCTTCCTGGGCCGGATGCTGGGATAATGCACAGAGGTTAGCAAGCATGAGCATTAGGCCTCTTCCTGGCAGGGCTCTACTAGCAGTTTCATGTCTCTAATTCAAGGGAGTTTGATGTTGAAGACCTCTAGGACATCAGTAGTACAGTGAACAGTGCATAGATTTGAGCCTTATTTTGCTGTCATCCACACTGTTCAATTGTTAGCAGGCTTCTTCACACTGATGCGGCACATGACATGCCAGGCACGGAGGAACAGCTTGTAAAAGAGAAGGAGCAAAGGGCTCATAAGGGGGCCATTCACAAGGGGTGGAATACGTTAATTCACTCTGGTGGGGGGGGGGGGGGGGGAAGATTTTAACCACATAGGTGTAAGCCTGACCACAGCACTTAATCTTAGAGGCAGAGTGAAACCTCTGCCCCACGCTATCGACTAGCTGAAATACAGTCCTACTGCCTTTAGCTGTCCAACAAGAAGGAACAAGTAGCCTCGATGCAAAATGGAAATGTCTCCTGCATCTTTTGATTATGACTGATAAATACAGTTCCATTCACCAATTTGCTGCTGTCCTTCCTGGTGCCAAGGTCTCTGATTGCTAATCTAAGCATAACCACTGTTCATAAAGACATGCTGGCAACATATGAAAGGTGCAATATGATGGGAGAGAACTGGTGCTTCCATTGCTTCAGATCACTCTTTTAGGATAATGCTACTCTGCATGGTCCAGCTGGATGCAGGATTATGATAAACATTATCTTGCTTCAAGTGTATCCAAAGAATTCCCGCGCTGGTGCTTGACGTATTCCTCCATGTAAAAGCACTTAACCATCCAAGGCTGCTGAGGAAAGCATGTAAACAGTCACACAAATCAAGACACCATTGTTATAAAAACCTCTACTGAAAGGAAAACAAAGCAAAAGAGAGAACTGACCTTTTGGCTCCTGCGCCTCCCACTGCAGAAAGACAGAACCAGGCCAGGGATGAATTCTGACATGGCTGGTGGACTAAACAGGATATTCAATACCAAGATCTGGGCAATATTTATTCAAGCATTATAGTGTCAGCCTCTGTCCTCTGCAGCTGTTCTTCAACTCTGGAATTTAATAATTTCCCCCATTGCTCACTTTTAAACTTCTGGTTATGCTGCTGAGATATACTGTATTTATAAAATATTACTGTTCATATCTATGACAATCAGAAATACAGCATAAATACTGTATAACCATTATAAGAATTCACCACTGGTTCTGTATTTGAGTAAGGCAAGCAACAAATTTGATAAGACATGATGTAGATGATGCATTATTATTTTAATAGCTCTTTAGTTCATTTCTTAGTCATAGACCACAAACTTTTTACATTGGACACTATGAAAATATAAACAAACTGTTGTTCCAAAAGCCTTGCATTTTAAATAAAATAAATCATAATAGATAGACCAGCAGTGACAGTGATTCAGAAGAAAAGTCACAGAGATGGTAGCTGAGAAGTCATCTGGTCCCAATACAATCTCCACACAATCCATGTTCTCTTAATTGCAGGAATTGAAACCTGATCTTTATTTATCTGGGTGCTATTTTGAGTAACACTTATAATGTTGGATATTTTACTCAATCTTTGTTTACAACATGTCGTAGTCCATAGAGTGGCATGCTTCAAAATCAAAGCTCTTCAAAAAAAGCTCTGATGTTTGAACTAAGAGCTTGTTCTGAAAGGGGCAGTGTAATGAAGAGGGCCTTAACCTTTTCCTCATGGAACTGAAATACAGTGTAGCAAACTTTATATGCCATTATTTGCAGCTAGTGCTGCCACAATTTATCTATCAATTAAGGCTGGGAAAAAGAGAAGGGCTTAGAAATTAACTTGATTAGTGTTAAGCTCTGACCAGAACTCATTCTTGGGGGATAGCTGCCACTTTATGCCACATTATATGTACTTGCAACATCAAGAAAGCACTTTAACTCTCACTATAATATTATTTTTAAAAATAATAATTTTATTGTATAAATAGATGAACATGCTCTTTACAATACTTCACTGCTCTGTTACGAGATGAAAGGTACTTCCAGGATCATCTTGATTTAGACTATCTTATAGCCATCTGCAATTTTTCTTCAAGACTATGAGACAATAACCAGATGTCTTTAGATAGCTTTTACTTATTTGTCAAGTGCAAGCGTTGAAAATATGTTGACAGAAACAGCCAACTTAAGTTACAGTTTCTGAAAGTATCACATAAGAATTCATGCTAGGTGTTAATTAAATGAATGAGAGAATCTGGATCTTTCCTGAGCTCCTCATGCAGTCTGTTACTAAATAAAATGGTCTAGGGCCCACTGTTTGGCCTGCAGGCAAAGATTACAGCGTAGCTTGAGCTCTATGCTGTTCTCCTTTCTCTCCTCAGCCACAGAGAGGGTGGCCCATCCTGAGCAAGAACAGCACACTGATAGATAAATCATAGTGTCAATCATGTGCTAATTATCAAATTTGTGCCTGGTCTTGTTTACTTTTCTAGTCCAGATATAGCTCATATAAAAGTATTACCTTTTTCAGTGGAAAAAAACCCCAAAAGGTTTTGACTTCAAGGCACCTTTTTGGCTAAATGAGCATCTGGTCTTCCTACAGCCTTATGCTTACCTCAACCAGAACAATCCAGTCTTTAGCAAATTATAGAGATATGAAGTGGTAATAAAAACAATACAGCTGGCTCCTCACATGACCATGTCTCTTCAGCATCACAGTCCATTGGAAACTCATCAGACCTCCACTTTGAATTTGTTAGCTGCCACTGGAAACTCCCAGGAGTCAGAAGGCTGACAAAATATTGCGTCATCTTACACTCCTATCTACACACTACCTGAGACTGGGATTTAATCTACTATCACTTTATGTTTCATAAATTTTATAAAACGAAAGAAAGAAAATGAATAATAAAACCAGAAGTAACACATGAATAGTTGCTTCCCTGTCTCAGTCATCCTCTTGCTATTCTTGTACAACTTGAGTGTTTAAACTCCTCATTTCAGATAGAACCCAGACATGGTAGCCTAGCACAAATTGCTACCCATGAGGCCATCAGTCATGTTAGTTCACATGAAAAGACAAACAGCATGGGGCCAAATTAAGTGTGGAGCTTCATAGACTGACTGCACATGTCTGATGTCACCACTGATTTACTTATATGTGCTGTCAATCTATACTGGCAATATATGAGACGTAGGAAAACTTTTGGAGGCAGCTTAATTTACAAGTTTGGTGGTACTCTGTTAACTTAGACACAAATGCACAGTAATGGGATAAGTATGTGCATATTTCCTGTGCTGATTAGCTTCCCATGGGCTTGAATTTCAACTCAAGTCAGTGGGAATCTTTCCGCTTTCTTCAGTGGCAGTTGGCCTACATCCTCAACAAGAAGGATACTGCACTGAGCAGAAGTTGTTCTCCACAAGAAAAATTATTATAGGATTAGAGTCTACAGTGGGAAAATGAGCATAAAATGTCCTACAAGCATGCTGACAAGACAATCGAAGTAAGAAATGAGTCTGAATAAACTGCAAGTCTCATTTGGTAATTTGTAAACGTAGGGAATTCAAATTAACAAAGTAAAACATGTTACTTGTTGCACTGAAAACTTGATAACGCTGTTGGCAAATTTATTCCTTTCGTTTAGATGAAACTTGCCTGTTCCAGTTTAATAGTACCTTCACCTTATTGATCAGGTAGTTTCAGAGTGATTTTTACACACATATCAGTTTTAATAGTGAAATTGATTTTGTCCAACTGGAAGGGATTGGGGATGCACTTTGGGTTGAGCTAAATTGGAACAAATGGGGTTTTCATCACTGAAACAATTAACTAACAACAATTGTGGCTGGAAGTGGAAGATTAATTTTCATGTGCCTTTAGTTCTCAAATGTTATTTTGGCAATAAATAATTCATGCTCAGAAAAATGCTGACAAAACCTCATTTTTGGTCAATACAATTCACAATATCAAAATTATATGTTCTTCAACAGGTTAATTTTATTAAAATTCTTCCCTCTCTAATCACCACAGATTATTTGCTAATATTTATTTACTCGCCCTGTCTCAAAATTGAAAGGAAAAATCCTGCCATCTACACCAATAAAAGACTACTACGGAAGGCAACAAAAAGTGCAGTGTAGTTCTGTGGTATTCTGAAAATTAGTTTAGAAGAGTTATGTACCCAAGCATGATTAATAAGGAGCAAAATTCAGGTCAGCAGGCAAAACTCTGGGTCTGAAGTTTATGTATGCCATACTACTCCATATATCATGGTATAGAACAGCCACCCAAAAAAAATATTTGGAAGGCCATCTAGTGTCATCCAAGTGAAATGCAAGATATTTAATTGCTTAAAATGCATGCACCTGTTTGTTCTTTCATACAACTAAAAAATTCACAAGTATTAACTTCTGTTTTAAATTAAACTGATCATCATCTCTAGAGCATCACTGACATTTTACAAGGAAAATGTACTCAATTTAACTGTCACAAATATATGAGACTTTATATCATAAAATGATGGAAGACAATATTACTAGAAGGAAAATATACACAGAAAGTAAAACAAGTGAAACTTCTGTCATTGTAGAACTTTAACAACTGACATTAAAATTTCAAGATGTAAAGAAATATAACTTTGCAAAATAGGAAATCAGGAAGATGGTGTGATACCAAATCTGTGTGAGGAAAGACAAATTCATCCAACACAGCAACGGGAATGTGTTAACTGCAAATGTGTTCTGGGCCTGAAAGGGTGTTCATTTTATAGCTGTTCTAAATATGAGTGAATAAAGAAGTAAATAAATACTATCTAATCTATCTTAATTTCTATCCACTGAACACACATGCACAAATACCCTTACTCATCGTAAGGCCAGAAGGAACTGTTCCGATTACCATAAAAAAAAAAATACAGGCTGCAGAACTTCAGTGTACTCATCATACATACAGCATGTATAAGAAAATAATGACTTTCACACGTCTTTATCTTTGTTTTGTCTGCATGTGAAAAGACTTTCATACATGTGATAATTTAACTTTCTGTTTTTCAGATAAACCATTTATTCCTAGTAAGAAAATAAACTGAAGAAGTCATTGTAAAGCAGTAAAAACTGTTTCTTTTGCAACATATAGCTCACTTTTTCTGTGATACTGTACACTCTTTACTTCAGAAATGCTGGGAGGCAAAAAAATTACCTTGGTATTTATCTGAGATTATATGCCAGGCTAACGGCTACAGCAGCCATTAAGTTACTTAAATTAAGGATTTAAAGTTTACAGCTCCAGGCCTATGATGGTATATAAAAATTCCTGTTTAAAATTACAACTGCTTTCTCATTTGACTAATGAACTCACAGTGGGATTTAAAGTGTTTGTAAAACTTCTTTTTTCTTCCACATTTATTCATAAGTTATATAAGATAAAAATCAAATACAGCTTCAGTAGTCAGTGCCACAATTTAATATAGTGTCATTTACTTCATTTAACTTTTTCTGTTGAAAATTATCAAATTCACATTGCTGTATCAGTGGCATTGTTCAAGTATGAAAACATCTGAAGACAGGAAGAAGCATTCTGTGATGTTGATGGCATGGTAAGGACTCTTTTCCATTGGTCTGTATCTGTGGAGATCCTTCCCAGATGTACCTTTGTCACAGGACAGACATGGGTCACAATAATCTGGAACCATGCCATTTTCTTATCAGATTCAAAACTAATTAAGTCACTGCTTTTTGGCTCCAGTCTGACAAGCTGAAAATTACATCTGAAGAATTTTACCATTAAGATACAAAAAAAGAGCAGGTAGAAAGTTTTGTACCAAATCTGAGTTTAAGGCCTGATTTCACCTTTAACTCAAACAACATTTTCCTATCTAGATCCACATACTACTGAACTCCTAAACCATTGCACTGGTTTTTGATGAAACTACTACCAAAGCAATAAAAAGGTCAGGGTTCTTCCTTCTGAAGCAATAATAACACAAGGCCTCACTCCCTGTGTGTTCACACCATAGACGAATCCCCAGAGTGACCCCTCCTTTGGAAGAGCCAGGCTTTCCCTGACAGCCACAGTGATGAGCTACCATGCTGGTGCAACAGCCACTCAGGCCAATTATCAACATACACAGCATCCACCTCCCACCCACCCTTTGGCTTACAGGGACAGCTGGCACTCCCAGAAAAGGTCTCCACTGCCATAACCCAAAAACAGGATGCAACAATCAATTCTACATATCACACATGAGTCAAGGGTAACACCAACCATTTGCACCAGGGACTCTGCCCACTTCCACAAGCCTACTTTCCCATCATCTTGACTGCAACCTGCTTCCATATCCCAGTGGATCCTCTGCCTGCTCGGTCCTCTTTGCCCTCTCCCATCAGCTGTAAAGATCAGACACATCATTATCACAGCTCTGGTCTCTGATACACATGAAAGTAGTCACCTACTTATAGAGGCTGAACACCTACAGGAGTGGTTTTATCTAAGTAAAAAATGCTAACTCACATCCATTTTCTCCCCTGTATTTCTCCCCACTAACATCTACACAATTCTCAGCACTATTCTTCATTCTCACCAAGTGTCCATCATCCCAGAGAGTTTTGGCTGTTTGCCACAATCAATACAAAGTTCATAATGAACAATGAGGTAGGGGTATCAAAAAATTTGCTGTGCAAGAGTGACCTCAGGGCATCAGGACAGAAGAGCCTCCAGGGTACTTGACCAAAGCAGTTTGGGAACAGGCTTAGGACTGGTTTCAGATGAGAAGATCTGCTTCTGTGCTATATAATCCGTGCTATATGCGAAAGTACAGGTGTACACCCAAGTGCTATTTTCAGTAGCTTCCTCACTGCTTCTGAGCAGCAGGGTCCTGCTGGAAGAGCTGCAGCCCTCCAGGGATGCCAATTTAACAACTGCAGCATTTACCAGCCCAGCCCAACTGCTCTAGGGAGGTGCCACAGTGCTCTGGCAACCACCACACCACAGCAAACCCTGAGAGAACTGGAATTGCCCAGAGGTACACACCTCTTCACAGGATATGTCTGAGATTGCTCAGCTTGTTGCTATCTAGACTGAGTCTCAGATGAGGGAACCTGGGAATTACCAACATTTAGACTGACTATCCAGATGACAAGGACTATTTGGTAACATAAAATGTTTGGCTTTGAACTAGCAACACTGGGCCATGTTCTACAATGACTGACTATGTTCAGAATATTTTAGGTTTGCATCATAAACAGAGGCCCCTTGAGTTTTCTACACATCACAGTGGAAAAATGAAGCTGAGCAGTAATATCTTGCCTGACAGATGTGTTTGAGAAGAGCACATACAATATCTCAGAGTATACTCAGATAGTATACTTACTGTGAATAATGACTCTAGCATCTGACATGTATTTCATAATCTTCTGTTGCAGATTATTGTCTCCAGAATTTCTATTGTTATCATGCCTGGGTTGTGAGTTTGATGCCATAAAGATTTTTTGCCTTTTCTTTTATACCCGTTATACCTTTTTACGACTTCTGTATTCCTAGTGCTTTTTCCCTACATTCTTGGACTTGTTTGTCAAGCTAGGAGACTAAACATTTTAGAAGCTTCATAGCTAGGGATCAGTGTGCCCCAGACCCCAAGGTCCTCTCCAGAACACATTCTGTAAACTAAGATAGAACCATCCAGGGGAAGGCTCCTTGGGGAGGGGGGCTCACTTGAGCCTCTCACTGGGGAATCTTTGATAGATATGCTAATTAGTAAGACCTATAATGTTACACCCGATCTTTTGGGGATACTCGGTGGGGTGCATTTCGATGCATATGACCTGGATGTGTGTACCTAAGGCCCCTTAAAATAAATACCAAGGTAAAATCCCTTTTCCCCTTCTAACCATGTATGACTCTTGATTTTAAGACCAGGAAAAGTTGCATCAAGTTGAGCACAGAATCTTCCTGACAGGTTTTCTTCCTTACAGGTAAACACACAATTGGACAAGGATGTATCATATAAATAAACTTTGAAGACAGGTAAAATCTACAGAGGTAGATTTCCAAAGATCTTCTGGGCAAATCACAGATGTTCATGTGGTATCATGTACACTCAAATCTGTCTATGCAGACAGGAACACCAAGATTGGGACCCCTCTTACCATTGCCTTAGTGTTGCCCTGTTGCATAATTTCATTGCCTCGTAGGATTGTAAGATAAGACCAGGAACCAAACCACTCATGGTTGATGAAAACTTTCAACACAGAGGGATCCAAGCTGTGTAGCTTTCTAAATTCATAGTACATAGTGTATCATTATATGCAATAAAAGCAAATGGATGTATAATTAGTTCAGCAATATATGTACCATAAACATAATCCATAACTATAGCCTATATTTCTTTCAAAGTTGTAGTGGAATTTTGTTTCCGCCAATAAGCAGAGGTTTGCAGGATGTACATTGGTCTCTTCAACCAGCATACAACATTGCTGCATACAACAACAAATGCACTGTTCAGGTGACAAATATGCTCCATAGTCATTTAAACAGGATTTTGGACATTTGTGTAGTCCTAGCAGCAAACCAAGCAGTAGCTGCCCATGCATACAAGGAGTTATTTCAGTCTCTGGTACCTACCTGTGCAAGACAGGCTTGTGACAACACCGCTAAGTATCCTGACAGCCCCTCAAATCCAGGACTGCAAAGGCTTCATCATGGGATCTCCCACTACACAGGGGGCAGCAGGGATCACAGCTGATTCCCTGGCTCCAGACTTCTTTGAAGGAAATGAATAACTGAATCCAATTGCTGGCACCACTTCTGAAGTCATGCTATCACTTTCTCTGTGCTATTCATGTATGATGACATTTTTGAGTACTAATGCCTTAGTATTCTGCACTTCCCTTTAATCATGTTAGAATGAAATAATTCCTGTTTTGACATAACTTCTTTATCATCACATTGCCAGAGAGTTAGGAAAAAGCAAAAGTTCCAAAGATGTGGCATATCTCAATGTTCATATATACACAAAAATAGAGAGATTAATAAACCAAAAGTTATGCCTCTGTTATTTGCAAAATAGTAAGTTTTTGTCAGGAACTGTCACACTGAAATCTGTTTCATTCCATCCTTCACTTTAAAGGATGTCTTAGAAATAAAATTTTATTTTGAATACTGCCAGGGTTTAGGAAAAGTATTCCCCAATTTAGTGTTCCCACTGAAACACTGAACCGTGCACAGCTTGCCTGCTTCCTGATTTCAAACAACTATGGCCCAGTACCAAACCCTGGGCTCTACCTCTAGTGACCAGCACCCAGCTGGTCTTCGTATCACCAATCATAATCCTTTAAGCCAGCAGTTCAGACAGTTTTCAGCCTGCCTTGCTGTCCTCTTACCAAGTCTATACTTCCATCAGTTTGCCTATGAGGATGTCATGGAGGACAGTGTACAAAGTCTGGTTAAAGTCAAGTTAAATGATATCCCGTTTCTCCCATTTCCAGTGAACTGGTGATTTTGTCATGGAAGATTATCAGGCATGACTTCTCCTTCCTAAACCCCTGCTGACTATTCCCAGCCATTATCTTGTCCTTCATGGTTTGGAAAGTTTTCATCATTATTAACTCCACCACCTTCCCAAGGATCAAAGTTAAATCTGAGAAGCCTGCAGCTCTCCAAATCCTTCTTCTTCAAGCTTGAAATAACACTTAGCTCTCCCAGTCCCTAGGAAGTTCCCCTGGTAATTCCCACTGAGTATTTGTATCTAACTCTGCTGCTGCTGTGATTCCTAAATAATTGACCTTGACCTTAAAAATATCTTGTATTTTAATCCTTTGGCTAAAACACCATGGAGATTAAAAAACACAAGAAGAAAGTTTCAATTACGTACTTAGCAAAATTAATTTTAAGAAACCAGCAGTGTAGAGGCCAAAAAAAAATGAAAGAACAAGTTTTTTAAGTAAGGTTCAAATTCACAGGGTATGAGAAAATTCATCCTGCATTAGAGAACTGTGGCTTGAAAATTTCTGAATCAAACCAGTTTGTAAACATCTGGGAAATAAGATAATAAATGAAAAGACTCAACTATTATGAATAGAGCACAACTTTTATTTTATGGTTTAACTTAGCTGGTGAATGACAGGAAATGAGTGGTTGTGGTATATCTTAACTCTTGAAGAGTTTATGACACCCCATCTTATGACATTATCACAAGTGAGCTAAAGAGGTAAGATCTAGCTTTAATCATCCATGAAAGCATGAAAACAAGAACTTTCTTGCAACAGCTCACAGTTTGATATGTAGCTGCTTCCGATATGTTCCCAGTGTCCTTTTTCTGTCAGGTGATGTTGATAGAAGGAAACATCTTATGAGAACCCTCATGAAGGTGATTTTGTGCAGAGATCTGGATCAAAATGGCTTCAAAGAGACATACAGGGGCAATTTGATTCCTAGTCCTTTCAGCACAATTCTTGCTTTGGCTGTTTCTGCAGTTCCCCCTGCTGGCTGAAATCTCTGGCTCGATCCATAATACGGCAGCAGAGATTTAGGCAGAAGTATTTTCAGAATAAGGTTTTTGTTCACCTCATCAGTGCAGTGGGATTCTAAGGTGACTCATACTGATACAGAAATTTTTTAAATAGGAATCTAAATTATTTCAATATTTAAAATTACCACTATTGACTTTTAAAAATTTTCATTACAGCATATCACTTTATCACTCAAATTGCTCATCCCTGATAAATATAATCTACACTCAGACTTTCAAAATAGCAGGATCTTTCCCCACTCTCACCTTCCTCAAAATTTCTTCCATTGTCCAATCAGCGCATGGATCAGTGTTCTAAGGCAACAACAGATCATGAGTCTTCTCCCTCTTGAACTCAGGTCAACAGACAAGCATCAGTGAGCTTGCCGTTGGGAAGTATTTGTTCAAAGCAGTTGATAGTAAGTGCATAGTTTGCTGAAGCTCTAGGAATTATCTCCAGGACATCTGGCTTCATGCCCAACCTCTCCATGTGAACTTCCCTGAAAACAAAACACCAGAATGTATAAAAATGTATTGACTTGTCTGCAGAAAAGATTTGCAGGCTGTTTGCTTTCTTGTAAAGTAAAAAATAACAAGGTTGATGTGAGCAAACAGACATAAAGAAGCTAAGACCTGTCAATAAAAAGACAAAACATTATTCAGCTGCAAGTCATTCCACTGGGGATTATCTCTAAAAGCAAAATTTGTTTTTGGCATCAGGTTTTATAAAGCTGCTTGAACTTTTCTTAAAAAAATGTGTGATTATTTACAAGACTTTATGAAGCAAAGGATCAGAGAGCATCTCTGATCAATTATTATTTCACTATTTGAAAAATCATCCTGTATTTGTGCATGGGGAAGGACGAAACTTCACACCTGTGATCCTTACATCACTAGGGATCTCAGACTTGAATTGCCCAAGTAACACTAATTTATATTTTCTTATAGTTCCTCTGTTGGGGAAACAAGTTTTACCTTACAAAGAGAGCCAAACAGCGTTTCTGCACCGGGATAATTCTGCTCTGTATTCAGTGCTCCCTCTGCCAAAGATTTTAATCATAAACTATAATTAATATTGCTTAAAAGTAAACCAGTGAAGAAAACCAGTGAAACTACAGTTCTTACACTGCCTTTACAAAATTTAATTGGATTTCCCCAAGATAATTACTAACAACTTGAAGTGGACCAAGCTATAGCTTTAATTATGTACCTTACTAATTAGTTGCAATTTATATTTCATATGGTAGCCACCTTTCTTTACCTTATGGAATTAGAAAGATCAAAATTATTTAAGTATCAAAATTTTTAAAAACTGGAAAGAAACCAGATACTTCCTGACATGGGTTTGAGTCATGTATATGAGTAAATGCAAAAATACTGCTGGATTCCAGGAATTATCAGGATAGTACAAACTTGATAAAACATCTAAACTTCTCTGTACAAATCAGCAACAAAAACCTATGAAACCCAAAATAAACATCTGAATGATGGAGCTATAGTTCTCACTTAGAGAACTCACTTCTCTTTAGTTTTCAAATTTAGTTCCTAAGAAAAAATCATTTGCCTTAAGATCTCCAGGCTACTGTATAGCTGCTGAGCTTACCATGAGGAAGTGCTACTTAGAAAACAGTGCAGGGAATCTTTTCTTTCTATCTCAAGTTCCAACTTGTTAACTTATTCATTTGTCCCAAAATGTGTCAAAAGACAATAATGCAGTGTGAAAGCTTCTAGGAGGTGCTGCATGACCTCCATAGCTGCATCTGCCCCTTGTCACATCTTATCTGCAACATCCTGACAGCATTCAGCATCATACCTCTCCTGCGAAAAACTAAAGCTAGGAACAGCTGTAGAACTAGCAGATGCCAAGGTATTAGTACTTTTCATGATAAATAACCAAACCAACAACAAACAAAATGGTCTGATAGACAAGAAAATAACTTGAAACTTTTCTTCCATTTGCACTGAGTATTTTGTGTTTCAAGAGATGCCAGTTCTCTGGTGTGTTTATCTTCAATTTTCAGTCACTACCCTGTTTTCTGGTTTTGATTTTATCAAAAACAAAAAAAAACCAAAAAAAGCTGTAGTTAAGGACTTTTAAAGCTTTTGCAATCTTTAAATAAGCTATTGACTAGAAGGCAGAGATCTCATGAGGAAGTAATATCTATTTAACTTCTTGTCTTACTGGCAATAAAGCATGATGAGATAAACAAAAAAAAAAAAAGGAATACACATTACCTTAACAATAAACCACTATTTAAGAACAGATGTATTTTAAACATACCATAGCCCTTATTATGGAATTATAGAATCATAGAAAGTTTTGCTTGGAAGGAACCCTGAAGATCATCTAGTTCCAGCCCCGCTCCATGGGTAGGGCTTCCACCCACTCGTAACTATTAGATCAGGTTGCTCAGGGCACCATCCAGCTTTGCCTTGAACAGTTCCAGGAGTGGGGTATCCACAACCTCTGTGGGAAAATGAAAGGCAAATAACAATTTTTGTCTTCAAATATTATAAATAGACTATCTGCTGTTATAATTAGTGAATTAACAAGATCATGATTCTCCACAGAATTCGGTCACTATATATAAAGAACTTGGTTGTTCCATTAAGGTCATCTAACTTACAAATGAAATGAAGCACACATAATAGTATATTCACTAACTGTGTGTTATAATTTGTTGTCAACACATTTATAAAATATATTAATAAACTGTTAGATTATTTTGCATGTTAATAAAAAACTAATTGAGAGTTATCTGTGATTGAATGTAATTAGTATTATCAAGAAACTATTCACATCATTAAGAATGCTATTGTTCTACTATAAATTCAAGATTTCTATTTCATTACAAGTAGAAACCCAAGAAGATATTTTATTCAAAGTAATTATATATATATTAATGCATATCTTCTCCTTGTAAGGACAATTTAAATTCAAGAGACCCCAAATTCAAATTAAGTGAAAAAAAAATATTACCATTTTCACGCAATTTATAGGCACTCTGCACTGCCCAAGAAGTATTCAAATGAGATCTTACAGCTGTACAACAATTTCCAGGAAAACCCTTCACACTCCAGGACACTCCACACTTGTTCCCTTAGTGATTAATTTAATGTCCAGAAGAATGTGACTGTTATTTATGTTTTTAGCTAGCCTGTAACTGTTGTTATTATAAAGTTTAATTTTTGGACTAATAATACCTAAAGGGCAGAAATAGATGTGAGCCCCATCGTAGTCTGAGACATCACAAACAGATAGTTCCTTCTGTTTAAGTCATACAAAAATGAGCTCTTTATTCATAAGAAGATCTTAGAACACAAGTGTGAGCAAGACTTTTTCTGACTGGAAATATGGAAAGGAACCAGTCAGCCATAAAGTTGCATGGAGAGAATTATAAAAATAAAGCTGGCTAAGAAAGAGAGAGTCTGGAAACCAGAGAGGTGACGGGAAAGCAACAATAATAAAAACAACTATCAGCAAGCTTCAAAACAGGGCCAGGGTATGGGAGACATAACCAGGATTGGGAGTAGTGGAAGAAAGTAACACAGCGGAAAGCGAATGGGGCTGAGGAGGGATCAGAGTCAAAAAGAGGAGTAACTGTGATAGTGCAAACAAGATGAACACTGAATAAAAGGGCTTGTAGACAATGATTTTAGAAAGGACTGACCAGCCAGGGAGCAGGACTAGACTGAGATTTATCATCAGGACAGAAACTGGAAAGGAAATGGCAGAACAGGTTTGCAAGAATAGGAGGTGAGGGGTGTTAGGGGATCTCTCTAGGGCAAAGGAGAGAAGCGCAGATGACAAGTTCTTCCTGCCTCTTTTTTAAAAAAGAGGGTCTTCTACAAGGAACCAGACACAATTTTCCCCAAGGCTGTGTGTTTAAAAGATACAGATCTTCCTACTATATCATCTGTGCAATACCAACACTAGCTGTTACCAGGATTCCCAATGCTCAACTGCAGGAGAAATGATAGGTTTCAAAATTTTCTTACCCAAACAGTATCCTTTCTGGAAGTGGGAGGGAGGAGGTACGAACATGTCTTTGTGCCATCACCGTCTCTTAAGTGTGAGGCACACTTGTGCGACCTGCTTGTAACAGGTCCTTTGTTTTTCCTTCCTACTCTAGGTAATCTCCACTCCCAAGATTTTGATGACAGAACAGAGAAGAGAGTTTCCAACTCTTACAAACTGTTGTCAAACTCACTTCCCTATCATTCTCCTCTTCCTCACTCCTTTACTTCCCTTTCTTTAGTAGACTGTTTTCTGTTTGCTCTCTCCTCTGCTATTCCTTCCCTGTTTCCCCTTGGAAAGATACTTTTATGCCAATAGAAAAGCATTTATATGAGTACATATTATCACCCTTTTTTCAGGAATATTTACATGAATAAAATCCATTTTATCAGCAGATTTTGCATCTGTAGAAGAAAAAATGTTGGACAATCAATACTCTTCTTCCTCTCCTCTTCTTCTCTTTCCTTGTTTTTAATCTCTTCCCTGTGTCTCTCCTTTCAAATACCAATCAAAATACACAAAACCCCCTGTATTTGGGAGTTTTGTTCTACATAGCAGAGGACAGATTAAATTGTTTACTTGTACGAAAATCAGGCTGCCCATCACTAATTCAGGATGAATGAGGGGCAGGACCTATCCAATGGACCTTTGTGAAGAGAACAGACTTGTATGCCAATTACAACCTGGGTTGTGCCTGTTATTGCACTCTTTCCCAGCTTACAGAGATCATACTAACTGGCTGATCTTCCACATTTTTTCAAGTTTTATTTTCCACTTGAAATGTCCCTAACCTAATGCTAATTGTTGCATCCAGATGCAAGACTGACAAAACTGACTGAGTGGCCATTAGGAGGATTTGGGAATAACAGGCTATAAGTAAAACCCCAAAAAAAATGAAGCTTATGAAAAAAATCTCTGCAAAATTTAAGTTTCATCAACCTCATATTTTTAATACTAAAGCAAGATTCATGGTCATGTTACACGGAGTTTTGCCACGCCCTAAACTCTTCCTGGAATGAAGACTGGAATTGTATCCAATAAAAGCAATTATTTATGTACTGATTACATGAAAATACATTAATTAGAACAACTCTGTTAATATTGCAGAGTAAAATACTCCAGGAGATACTAAAACTGAGGACCAGGTTTAACTAACAGTTTTATTTTGAGGTTTTTTGAGGCTTTATACCAGAACTTTTCACATGATCTTAATCTGGATACCTTGATCCGGATTTTATAGAATAGTATAAGTATAGGGTTAGGGTTAGGGTTAAACTTCATGCCACAATTTTAACTCATAGTTTTCTAAGAAAAAAAAGAAAAAAAGAAAAAAAACTACCAGAATGTTTACTTCTCTCAGAATGGTCAGTCCTGCATGTGGCTTCTGACAATTTCTTTCACCAAAAATCTGTCCTGCCAAACTGAAGGCCCTCTTGGGCACTCTGTGCTTACACAAACTAATATACAAAGGTCTGATTCTCAGGAATTTCTAGTCATGACCTTAATTAATATAACTAACCATAGTAGTTCCATGAAACCCAAAAGAATTAGTTTATCTCTCTCTCTAAGAAATGGTAGTTTTCTCCTCTCTCTGTAATGGATGTATGTCACCTTTGTTTTTAGGTGCAAGCTATGAAGTTGTATTCATTTAGATTTTAAAGTATAAATAGATACTAGAATTTGCAAAAAAAAAGGGAAGCCCTGGCTCCTGGTCCTTTAAGAATTGCCAACCTTTGTAAAAGAATATTATCCATGAGAGAAAATCACTTCACTATTCTTTGTATTTTCTTGAAATAAATAGCTAGGAATTTTAATTGACTTGTGACATATCAAAATAAGTCAGGAGACTAAGTAATTCAGCCTGTAGCTGATTTAATTAAAGCACACAACTTACACAGTATAGCAAACAAAATACTATAAAGTATAAAATTTTTGATTTATGTATAAGCATTTGTCAAATCACAAAACTTCAGTGGGGGAACACAAAAGCATATCACACCATGGACTTTTTCCCATTCCAGTATTAGCTTACAGTGATCAGCAATTTTATTATTACAGCTAAAATATAAAATTTTGGAAAAAAATTCACACATTAAAGATGCTTTTAAATATTTCTTAAAGCCTGCAAAGGAATCACTTCCGTCCCTTCACCCTCCTTTGTGTTCATCTTTCTGGATGAAACCAAACAGCAAATCTAAACAGAAAGCTTAAAACCACAAAGATTTAAAATAAGGGGAGCCTTTGTGAAACCCAGTAATATAATCTTAAATACAAGAATCAGAACTACAGCCACTACAGGGCATAAAATATTCAGTAACATCACCTATGGTTATCACTAGAGTTCTGATCTGGTTTTTTTCTTAATAATAGAAAAATAAAGATTGCCAGGAAGTCAGACACAAAAATTGGGCAGGGGTGTTTTGGGGCGTTTATCGTGCTTTTTTCATTAAGTATTATTTCCCTTAATCAATTAATTCTGTATAATAATGAAGAATACATATACAGAATACAGTATACTCAGGTCAGGCCATTCTCTGTTCAGTTTTTGCTATGGAGTCCATGAGAACTTGCACCTTCCATCAGGATTATCCATCTAGACGAAAATGTGAGAGTAAGGAAGCCTTTGTGGTGAGGTGCCTCACCAAATCCCTTTTGTGGCAGGCAGGTGTAAGTGAGACCATGCAGCTGCTTCCAGCTTAAAACAGATCCCCTCATTCTGCATGGAATTCCCCAGCAGCTTCCACATCCTTATCAGTGCTCACCCTCAGAGTCAAACCCTTCAGCCAGGGGATGACAGATTCTAAAAACAAAGAGATTATATTGTCATACAAATACTGACCCTGTGACAAGCTACGGAATGCTCTGGGATGCATTTTGAAGGGTGGAAGGGAACTGATCAGCAAAATTTTATTCTGGATTCTTGGAGGGGGAGGGGAGGGCTTGAGTTTTTTTGGCCTCCTCTGTTCTTTAACTTACTCTGGCCATCTTATGGTTGGCAAAAGCACATGCTCTACACTTTAACTGCACAGAGCTGCCCTTACTGGTGCCAGCTATTACTGTGTGCTCTGAGCAGTCCTTCTCTAGCTATCCTGACAGCCAACACATAATCTTCAGCTAAGGTGTTATTCAATTTGTGCACTTGTGGGAGATTTTTGCCCTGCAGAGGGACAATAGGATGAAGAAAAGCTGTAGATATGGAACAGAAATTGCAATCATAAGATCACCCTAGGAGCAAGTCATCTTTAAAAAGTAAGAACCAATTTTTGAAATATTGGTTTGAAGAAAGTCTCACTATACATTTTCTTTCTTTTTTAATTTCATGTTACAGTTAAACTGTCATCTCACCTGGGTTTTTCAGAGCTTAGACTGAAACAGAATGCTATCACTGGCTAACTTGACCATGACTACGTATTTTGTTCCTGCCTAATACATATTTGATCCTGTCAAATCTCCTAACCACACAAAGAATTTTAAATTGGTTATAAGATCATTTAGAATATCTTTCACAAAAATCATGTATTATTTAAGGTATTTACTACATATTATCTTAGATAGATATTATGTGTGTATTTACATAAGATTCTTTTTTCATTTATAGTTTGTAATATTTCTTTTCATTTAGAAGGGGTGCTGCACATTAAATAAGACACGAAAGGTTGACCTGCAGCAAAAAGGTCTGGTCCCTAATTTAGTAATAAATGAAAGCTATTACGTATCAATAATAGGCTTGTGTTGTGCCTCTGGAGAGCTTTCAGGTCATTAGAATTTTTACTTGTCACCAAGAAAAATGACAGATCAGAAATAGCCAAGTACAGCAGTCAAGACTAAAAGTGACTTCACAAATTACAAGGAAAAAATAATTCTATGTTTTTTTCAAATAACTCCTAAAATCTATTGCAGATATTTAAACCTCTACATATTCTGCAATGTCTTTTGGGTTTGAGGTTTTCTCTTTCCTCTGAGAAAATACATTTGAGTGTTTTATATGATAGAGAAGTTTTATAGTGAAAACAATAACTGACACTACCATAAGACTTTAATCTCAAAGTTCTCTATTTTTTAGTGGACTTGGATTCAAACCAGCAGGAAAAATATTTCAAAAATCGATATTTACACGACATAAACAAAAGTTGTTATACTGATCATTTAAATGTTTCCCAAATTTACCATCATCTCTCTCTTTGCAAGATAGCTATTAAAAATAGCACTTCAATTACTTTTTTACTTGTGAATGAATTTTACTGAGTTTATTTTACGATTTTATAATTATACAATGAAAAAGTAGTTGTGTTTCTTTTTATATATGTGTAATTCATATAACATCAAACTTTAATTTCAAGGATGTACAGATTATCTTTTTTAGAGTGAGAGGCAAGCACTGAGATATGGACAGTGGCAGAAGAGATGACATCTCTGTACAGACTCTTTCCAGGAAAATTTATGTTTACTGAGTCATACCATATAAATAATAATAAAGGCACATACAAACCAGAAATTAAACATTTTCATATCATTATTTGAAATCAATATAATACAGATATTCAGGGAAACCTACTTAACTGCTGGTGAAGATGCAAAAGACATAACAGAAATTTACAGTTTCTTATACTCTGGCTTCTATGTTTTAAGCAAAGAAGAAATTGAAGCTCTGTATTAAAAAGCCACAATATTTGTCATCAAATTTCAGTTATCCAAGTATACTTCCTTCCCTTATATATCAGAAGTAGCAGTCTTAAAACTCTACTAATTTCTTTCCCCAACTGGTGACTTCATGTATGAAGAGCCCAGTTTGGAAAATTGAAAGGAATCCAAGGACAGCAGTTTATTTTACCATATTGTAGCTTAAACTTCTGCATAAATGTGTGCCAGTTGACAGTATGAAAAAATTACATTATCTATTATCCACTCTAATGGCAAGCCATCTCCTGTTGAATGAGTAATTTCTCGTAAGTAGTCATAGTTTGTACACAGGTGCTTTGATCAAGGCAGAGGTGGAGAATTACTGATTCCACACAGCAGCAGGAGACAGACCCTGCCCTTTTTGCTACTCATGTAGTACTTAGAGAATCGCTAAAAAGGCATCAAAAATTACACTTTCTTGTGATATGCAGTATTATCTGCTTCCTAGTTTTATGGTGTGTCAAGGTCTGGTGAAGTTACTTCAATCTATTTCTACTATGCACTGAAGAGAAAAAGAATTGTGAGCATAAGTACTAGAAGGCTGAAAATACAGATATGTCTGAATAAAGGATTGATGTCTAAAATGAAAGCTTCTGTTTATTGATCACAAGCTTCTTTCTGTGACTGTAATAGCTATAGCAGGAGAATATTGGAATGAACTCGGCAAACAATCAACCATTTGGACTAATGTTAATATTTAAGACTGTTAATGGGTGGATAGCTACCAAAACAATATTTCTATATTGAAATCAGGTTTTTTTAAAAGAACAGCACTGTTCAAATTTCATTAGATCACTAGTGAAAGCTGTCCCACTGACCTGAACAATATGCTTTATAAAACCTCTCATTCTAGAAATGTCCCACATAACTGAGATGGAGCCAGAGCTGGCCTACTCATCCCCTACAATTGGTAAAATCTTAAAAATAAAGCAAAACTGCAATACAACAATCCCTCTAACTCTACTGAAACTCATTATCATCTTTTTCTCTTCTAACAGACATCTAACCATGGCCTGCAAATTATGTGTTTCCAAAGAACATCTTTAAAGAATAAAAAAGTCTATAAAATTTCTACATAAACCTGACTTTTTCATTTTAAGCATTAATATGCTGTTTTAATCTCAAACGTATCAGCTAAAACATTAAAGAGAAGGCCATTGAAGAAATAATAATGAGGAAGAACCTGACACATGGGTGTCCTGGTGGTTAGTGCTAGGAGAAAAATATTGTGAGATGCATTACCATTTACATAAACTGTTGGAGTGAAAGCTCCTCTGGACTCAGGCCCAGAGGAAAGCCAAAGCACAGGGGTTGAATTAAAACCTTTGGATAAGCTGAGATACATGAAGTCACACCAAAGTGAAATAGAAATAATGGATTTTTAACTTTTAGTAGAAATATATGCTAAGTGCCTTAAACATTAAAAAGCTGCAGCAGAGACCTTAAACACAGTTCTTACTGCAGCAGTGTTACCTTTTCACAGAATTCTTTACTTTAGACAAAATACAGATAGAACTATACTGTTCACATGAACAATAAGAGCTGATAGAAACTGTATTTGCAAATCTGTGTAATACCTATGTAGCACTTGTGTAAGACTTAACGACTGTTAGAATTAGACCAAGATAGGTTAAGAAAATGAAAACTAGAATCGTGTGTTAATCTTATTGGTCAATTAACAAATATAATCTACACTTCTGTAAGAAAATATATATGGAGCATACAGAGCATATAGGAGAAGAAGAAGCTGGTTTTTGCCTGCTCTTGCTGTTGCTGCTTGGCTTTATCATGCAACCCCCTTCGAACTCTGCCTTCAAGAAAGCTATGAGACTATGAAATAAAGAATTTAGCAGAACAGCAGCCTCCTCTGCTCTTCTACCCTGGCCCGAGAAGGAAGGGTACCCCATCAAAAGCTCAACAATAAACCAATGTCTAGATAGATTATGTTCATTTAAAATTGAAGATTCTTTTTTACATGCATTTTTTAAAGAATTAAAGTGATTCCATTTATTGTGCATTACAGGAAGAATGGTCAGGTGACTTAAAATGGATTTGAAGCAGCAGAAAAATTGAAACAAGCTTGGTATGACTCAACAGAAAATTGGTTTATATTTTAATATTCTGGGGGAAGTAATCAACAGTTGCTTATTTGCAATATATTCTGCTCTCCTCAGAACCTCAATATATCATACATTTTGCTTAAAACGTCAGTGGAGTCAGACTAAGGTGAATTGATCAAGTAACAACTCAATATCCTTTAATGATTCCAGGTGGGAACTAACAGTCACTTCTGTCAGACTGGATGCACACCATAGGGGCAACCTTTCAGTACAGAAGAAAGAGGGAAGTGGAGAAAAGGGAGCAGAATTCAGCCAAAGTGTCCTCTCCATTAGAAGGTCCAATAAAAGGATATTTTGTATTGGCTACAGAAGCAGTATAAGAACTGGGAGAGTAGTAACTCATTCTGTAAGTCAACAAGATTCTTCTATGCTTGCAAGCCAGCAACCAATTCACCTTTAAAGACATTCAATATGCATTTAATGCTTTATAAATAAGCAGAGTAATAATAGTAATGTACAAGGAAAAGGGTACTACAGATTGTACTGAATATCCTGGTTCTCACTGCTTGACACATATCCCTGACTTTACATCCTATTCAATGATACATAAAAGGTAATTACTTCAGTCTGGAGCATTTGTAAGTGCTGATCATGCTCCCTATTCTCCACATTTAACCTACTTCACTTCAAGCTAGGCACACTCCTTCAGCTGTATTTATGTACTAGATGCAGGGAGGGTTATAGTGAAAAATGGTTGTATCGTGTGAGAGTGAATAGTCCGGCAATAAACAAAAAATTTCAGGCTATATTCACAACACTGTGGGTTTGATGCTTCAGTTCTCAGTTGGTAGTAACCATTTTATCCAATCATCTCCTTTCATAAGCAAGTGGCTAGTTCAAGTTACTTCTCCAGTGAGTGACTTGAACTTTAACATATTAACAAAAGATAAATTACAGATTACTCCAGCTAACAAAAAAAGAAGTATAGCTACCATCACACCATCACAACCTATAAACATAGCATCAATGTAGTTCTGAGAAGTACTAAATTTTTTGTACTTTAAAATGTTATTAATTTTTTTGTAAAACTTTGGATTCTATTAATTTCTTGCCCACATAATAGATTACTTAGTAGACCTGAATGATTAGCAAATTCATCCAAATTAAAACATGTTGGTTCAAGTTTTATCATGAATGCATATACATAGACAACATTAAACATAGTGACTTAAGCTGTTCTAATCCAGACATAAAATATATAAAAAAGGTGTCTGCTGAAGAGGCATCAATGTGTGTCATCTCTGATGGCAAAATAATAATTAAGCCACTTAACTCATCAATAGGCCTGACAAGGGATTAGTATAGAACAGGGTCACTGTAGACATGACATGAAATTTTCTGTAATTTTTCTGGTTTAGAAATTCACAGCTATTTTCTACAAAAGGGGTAAATACTTGCAAAGCTTATTTAGAATCCTTCAACATTCTAGTGTTTCCCATAAGCCTTCTCTGACATTTGACCTACGTCTCACAGGTCAGGACATTTTATCTGAGTTAGGAATAATTACAACTGACAGCAGCTCATAGCTTTTTTTTCCCTACTCTTAGTTGTAGAGAAAGAAGAACAGAGACAACAGATTAGAGGATTGTTCAGCTATCCAATTTGCGACCTATTAGAGTCTTGAACAATCTTTTATTCTTGCTGGATGGGCTCATTTGTAAGTTTATCTCATGGAAACTTTGGTCACAAGGAAACTCATGTGACAAGAAACTTGATAAACAATTCTTGAAGAATTACTGTCAGAAATCACTTCCATGGAATCTGATGCATATCAGAGTATTCAGTATCAAGGAATAATGCTGGTACTTTTGCAAGTAGGCATTTTCTAAAGTACTACTAAAAAAAAGACATTGAACTCTTTTGAAGACATTCATTATACCTGTTTTCTTCACAAAGGGTTCGTCTCATCTTCAGAGGGGCCCTGTCACTGTTAATTTAAAATTTATAGTAGATACAAGCTGATTCATTGTCCAGTTACCTCTTATAGCCAGAGTTTAGCATTAGGATTAAGTATGGCCCACATCAAAATAAATTCCTAAGGCCTAGGCATTAAATTAGAAAAATGGGCTGTAACAAAAGTTCACAGTAGTTCTTTAATCCAGAATAGGTCTCCTCCTTTCTGTAAGATTATTTTTTAGTTATTTCTTATTTAGATACTTATATTTGTCCTTAGAAATAGCAGTTAGCATCTTAGTAGTTCAGCATCTTCTAATCCTTGATGGTTTCTTCTAACAGAATTCCTTCATCATTAGATGAAGACATTTAAACAGCATGAGCCACCTCTCAACAGCTATCCTGCATAATTCCCAAATATTTCATTTTCTTGAAGAGGAAACTTTCCCCAGTCTATTGTAGAAGATTGTATTTAAACTATACAAATGTGTAATGGCATGAGGGTCTCTCCAGCACCATCCTCCAGCCTCTCACAGAACTGGTGCAGTAGCTGTGGGGTAGTCACCTCACTCTCTCTCTTCCAACCTCAGTTTTAGTAACGCTTAAGTATCCCACTCAGCCCAGAGAGAAGGCAGGTTCAAAAACTTCCTGCAAACAGAGAAGCCCTGCTGTCTGGCAAGAAGAGGGTCATACTGTAGGAAAACCATCTAAAAGACTGAACATTTATTATTACAGGTATTATCATTCAAGAGTCTGTGTCTCTGTTACTCTGATAAGAAAAGCTGTGCTTTGTCCCACTAACACCATTACCAGCCTCAGTCGTCAGGGTACACTGGCAACAGTAAGTGTTGAGAAAAGCACAGGAAGTTACAACAAACTTAATTATGAGTGTGCCTTCAGCCTGAAGCCTGGATTTCCACTGCTGTGGAAGTATTACATGTACCTGTGTCTTCCATCTCATTGCACCCATTCCATGTGTGTGCAGGTTTTATGTGGCTTTTCATGCTCTGGCATTCAGTCGCAGTCCAGGACAAAGTAGATAAGTGTGGGATGGCATGAGTTTGGTTTTGTCAACACAATCACTGATCACTGAAGAAAAGACAGTTTTGAGCTTGTGTGAAAGAGGTAGCTGGTTTTGAATCCCCTTGTCAAGTTAAAAATGTGGACTTACTGCCTTAGTTGAGAAAGTGGGAAAGGTAGGTTTTGTTTTGTTTTCAGATATTACTCTTTTTTCTCTAGATAAAACCCAGGTTAACTGTGTAGCTGCTTTAAAGCTTCCATTTAAGCGTTAAAATTATTCATTCCAACCACAAATAATGAATAAAATGACCACATTTATTAGAGACAACAGGGTTTTTAGCTGAAAATCTCACTTTGGGAAGCCACACAATTACTGACAAATGACATAGGGCAACTAGAATAAGAATATTGTATAATGTTTTTCTTAGAAGGAGAAAATTATTTAGCTGTGGTGTGAATCAAGCAAAAGCAGATCAAATTGTATGATGTAGTAGAAATAACATTTTCAATTACTGTTCCACTATTATTCTGTAAAATCTCATCTTTCATGGGTACACTCTTTGTGTCTAAATTGTATAGAATAAAATACATAGTAGCATGGCAAGACAGGTCTAAAGAAAGAAGAAGTAATTTCAGTTTGACATTAAGATAGTTTCTTATCATTGTAACAATGCTAACACCATTAAAAATGTTCTCAACACTGATCACAGAACTATTTTTTTAATATCAGAACAATATTTTTAACTGTACGTGCAGTTTTATATTGCTTAATACATTTACTATGTCATTTCACCATAGCCCTCACTAAATTTGATTAACAAGATATGTGACCAGTTATTAAAAGGGGAAGTGTTTGCTAAATGGCAGCAAAATAACTGTGACTGAAGATCTGATGAAGGAGCACAAGCAAAGAAACATCTCACAAAAGCAGAACAATTCATAAGTCTGTAGTGCATGTTCTATTTATTGAATTTTACTCATTCATCCTATTAAGTGAATGTAAAGAACACCATACTCACTTTCCGTGTATTCTATTGGGGGGAAGGTTTAATATCACTGCTAGCACAGTAGGATACAAATACCTTAGTAATTTTAGAAGAAACTCTGTTTCTTTCTGTCCCTCACCAGGTGAGAAATTACTTGGCTTTTTTTATCTACTGTATGACTGAAGATTTTCTTTGTAGTATTGAAGTTATTGAAGTTTTTGCTGCTCTGATGAAGTGTAGAAAGGAATTCAATGCTGGAATTCAGCACAATCTACATATTCTGGGTAGCACTCACTGAGGTTGGTAACTCCCTTCTCCAGGGAATGATAGGTGTTGATGATGATCACACTCAAGACAGGTGTGCTATCTTAGGTAGCTGAAGTTGTTTCCATGGAGACCTTTGGAAATCACAGTTAAAGCTTTAAACACGGGCATATTGCGTGCAGAGCAAAACCAAGAGAGCCATCTGAGCTGGGCAGTAGGGACAGCTAAGAATACTAGGGCAAGTTCTTAGACTGCTCTCCTAGCACACTTAGGCAGAAAGAAGCTGACTCCTCAGAGGATTCACAGCTGTGCATCCTCCTTTACAAGCTGACAGCAAGGATATTTCAGGCATTTGCTACAGCAGTGCTATCCTCTTCCCCTCCCAGAGGCCAGCATACAGAGCAATTACAGCAAATGTGCAAGGCACAGGTCCCCACTTTCCCCCCAGCCAGAACACAGATTTAAAGCAGGAGTCACCCCTCCATAAGTACATTAATACCTTGGGTTATTTTCGGGTTCTTGTGAATCTGCTTTTTCTTACCGAAACTGAGGTCTCCCAGAGGACTGTCTACAACACCAAGCTTGATTTACTTTTCCTTCTTCAAACCCACAAAAGTCCAGGAGAACTTTGGAATTCTGAATCCAATTCCCTGCTATTCAGTCAACAAACTTTTCAGTAACTTGCCAATTTCTACCTTAACAGTGCTTAAAATTTTACTTCCTCCTACTAGGAGGCAGAATTTGTTGCTCTAATGAGCTAGAAACCTTCAGATTTCCAGTCTGTGTTTATTCCTGTCTGCTATTTACACTTGGTTGTTCATGTGTCAATGTAGTGTCTCATTCTCTGCCCAGCATATTTATACTTGTCCACCCTATGCCTTCTTAATCCCTGTTCTGTTAGGTCACAAAATGCTGTCTTTCAGGTGAGCACAAGTAGGGTTAAAACAAATGGAAATTCTTCTTCTTCCTCCTTTATTAAAAGCAAAGTAGTAATTCCCTTCCTTTTTCCTGTTCCCACAGCTCCCCCTCCCGTTTCTATTTATTTAGGCCATTGGGAAAAGGCAATAGCACCTGAAGCAAACGCCCTTTCCCTGCCACAGTACGGGAGCCAGTGTGAAATGCAATATGTTAGTATGCGGTGAGTTTAGTTATGCTAAAATTCAATTAGGCTCATAAGCAGTTGAGGAGCAAAGACACCAGGACAAACCCAACCGTTTTTTTCATCTATGAAACCATCAGGCTAAATTGTTTTCCCACATATGTAAATATTACTCTGGCTGAGAGTTTGCATATGTACAAGAGCAGATTCACCCTCTGACCCAGCTATGTAGGCTCTCACACCTCTTGCAATTACCTCACATTAGTTCAAAAGAGAACTGACCTATACGTGGGTGAAGGTCTCTGCCAGCCGATGTATTCCCCCAGGAAGAATGTCATGTCATGTCATCTCATCCATCTTATGTCACACTGGTGTGAGACACAGGCACAGGGATGCTTTTATCATAAAATCTGGTGAGCACTGTGTTCTTCAAATTTAGGCTTTACTGTAAAGCCTAAAAATTCCAAGAAGTTGCAAGATGTGTTGATAATTTCAATGTTTAATGCCACAATTTTAAAAGCCATGTATGTTTGCAAGTAAAAGTAGCAAGAACTAGAGGGAAAAAACAAATTTGAAAAATCTCAAGCTAATAGATATTTTAAATGTTATGCTTTTAAATGCTGCAAAAGTACAGGTTTTAAGTGGTTGCTGTAAAAAAATACATTTATAACATTTGCCCCCAATCCTTACTAGTGGATTTTTGTACCTGTAAGTAAATACAGGTCACTTCATAGCCTGTGAGTTTTGTGCTTTTTACATGCAGCTGTTTGTCACTGTTTTCCATGTCATAGGTGTTCTAGAAATAATTTCTATTCCTACATATAAGGCGCTGTAAGAATGCAATTGCATTTCCCATCTACAGCTCTTCTGCAAACCAGAATCTAAGTATCTATGAACTTGAAAGTTCAAACCTAATCTATTAATGGATAAATTATTATAGAACCCTGATGTGCTACAGACAAAAAAAATGGGGAGAGAACAACACTGTGTGTGATAAATATGATGGATCAGCTGCATTAGTGGACAAGGAAAGGGCTACAGATGTCATTTACTTGGACTTCTATAAGGCCTTTGACAGGTCCCCACAATATCCTTCTCTCTCAACTGGAGAGAGCTGGATTTGATGGGTGGACTCTTTGGTGGATAAGGAATTGATTGGACACCAAGAGGACAGTTGTCAATGGCTCAGTGTCCTGACAGACATCAGTGACAAGAGGTGTCCATCAGGAATCTGTATTGGAACTGGTGCTTAATATCTTCATTAAAAACATTAACGAAGGGATCAGGTGTGTCCTCAGCAATTCTGCATGACACCAAGCTGAGTGGTGTGATTGACACTCCTGAAGGACAGGATGCCATCCAGAGGGACCTGGACAAGCTCAAGAAGTGGTCCATGGGAATCTCATGAGGTTTAAGACCAAGAATAAGGTGTTGCACCTGGGTTGGGGAAACCCCTGGTATCAATCCAAGGCTGGGGGATGAACAGATTGAAAGCAGCCCTGCTGAGAAGGATTTGGGGGTGCTGGCGGATGAGAAGCTGGACATTACCTGGCCATGTGCCCTTGCAGCCCAGAAAGCCAAATGTGTCCTGGGCTGAACTAAAAGTAGTGTGGGCCAGAAGGGCGAGGGAGAGGATTCTGCACCTATGCTCTGCCCTGGTGAGACCCCACCTGGATGTACCCAGGTTTGGGGTCCCCAGAAAGAACGGGGATAACACACCAGGAATGGGATTCTTCTAATCTAGAAGCAGGGAGTCTACTAAGAAATTATTCTGTTCTGGTTTCCTAGGTCCTGCATACAGTCAAGATGGAGAGGCAAGAACATCCATCAAACCATTCAACTCAGATGTCTAACTGCCTTAGACAGACAGGATCTGTGTCCACTGCCTGTAAGAGACAACTGCCCTAGGGATGGTGCACAGGTGACTGGTATCAGGACATGAATCCTATGCTATGGCAGAAGTTTCCTCAAGGCATTGTATGTGCAGTGTAACTAACTCCTATTGAAATCAGTGGACAACCACAAAGACTAAACATATATTTAGCTAAAATAAAGCAGAAGTTATAAAATTGTAACAGCAAATATTGGGAAAGGTTGCTTCAATAAAATCTTTGCTTTACTTGGAAATGCATCTAATGTATCCTATTAGGGAATAACCAATCACAGAAATGTAAAAAACCCTAGATGCATGGTGCAAAAATGCAGACTTCAGAATTTTTTTCTTTTTCCATTTAAACCACTTAACACACATGTATCATAAACAAAAGGCACTTACACATTGCCAATCTTCCAGATGTTCTTGGCTTCCTTTGTGGGCTACTGTTTGCTAAAAAAGACTTCTTGTTCAAGAAAAGCCTTTGGCATACTTAGTTGACAAAAATTCACTGTTCGAAGGGTATCGCCCCTGATGTGTCTGATGGATACTAAGTACAAATGAATAAATTAATTTCTTTCATAAATAAATAGAGCTTGCAAGTAGCAATCATAGATCTAAATGTTAAAGTATGGAAAGATTTTTGTGGTTACAGGGCAATGCTTCTAGGGCTGACATTAAATCTCCATCAAAGTTTACTACTAATATTTTGCTTCTCAGGTTAAGTAGAATTCATGAAGATGAAGTAATACTAATAGCTTGTTCTCTCAAAAAAGAAGTTTTTGCAAAGAGAAAGAAAAGGAATGTAAAACAGATAGAAAAGACCTTTTGATAATCATCTGTCACTAACTACACATCCAATCTCTAAAAAATAGTAGGTTAATGATGGTAACCCATATAACAAAGATTTCCTCCTACACGTTTGTACACTCTAAGACACCTTTTGACTCCAGTTTCCACCTCAGCATCAGAATATCATATTGCAGATGCCCAGGGAACAGTTGTGAAGCAAGGGAGGAAGCAGTTCTCAGCCTGGTAAAAGCCATTTAACTTGATGTCATTTCAAGAAAAATTTGGATAGCCAAAAGGAAAGATTTGTTCCAAAGAGCCAAGAAAGCTGACAGTCCCATCAGAGGAGCAGCATATAAATGCCAGCAGCATTTCTATGATCTCAGATTATTTGCACTGCCAAAGTAAGAAGCTGCTGATTTAAAACTGTCTCTGCTGATTTAAAACTGTCCTATCCAACATAGGAAGGATTCAGCAGCATCAACAGCACCAGAGCATTTAGTGGTTCCAAATGTACCACAAGCACACAAAATGCCCACCAATCCAGCCTGAAGGAGTGGGAATTAGGCATTATATAATCAACAAGATATTAAAAAAATTATGGGTAGAGAAAAGTGGGGAAATATTGAGAAGTATTTGTATTTTACCTCTTATAGAGTGCCCAAGTGGGAACAAGCAACTGAAAATCATGAGAGAGAAATCACTGGCAACTTTTCTGACAGTGACATTTGTACAGTTCAGCAACCTCATACTCTCAGAAAAATGGACATAGGATTGACAAGTGACTGGCAGAAATACCCCTGGAATAATTGTGGAAGAGTAGCATAACAGGCATCAAGGAAGGATTTATTGCAGAGTGCTACTTAAAAAAATAGGAAGGCTCCAGTACTGAAAAACTTCATCCCAAATCTGCAGCAAGGTCTGTAATTTTAAGCAGTTTCCAAAATGGGCAACACTTACAGATCCTAGACTCAGAGATTTTAAGACCTCTTAAAATCAGTCTTAATGGACTGTTCTCATCATCTTCTCTGCTTGCCTGCACAGCACAAGCTGTAACATTCCACCTAATGACAACTTGTAGAATTTAAACATATGTAACTATTATAACTTCTTTCACACTTGACTTGACGTGCAGTAGGTGTTTGTAAAGCAATGTGCAATGAGATGAACAGAAAGTGAAGATACAGTCACTAGCAGAGGCTATAGTAGCCACAGTGCCAAGATTTCCACCAAACATGGGGAGTTTAGCTGCTGAATTCTTATACGGGATTTTAATGCATATTATACAAACAAAGAAAAAAGGCACAATGTTCAACTCCTCACAATCATGTGACTGAGTCTTTATATAAAATATAGAGACTAATTTGAAACTCTCTAAAAGAAATGCGACACTTTTTTGTGTTCCAGAGGGATTTTTATCTCTTACTTATATACAATATTACACATAGATATGGATCTTCTATCTGTATTCTCTTACAGATGAACTATTTTCATGAAGAAATATAAAAATTACTATACCAGTAGTAGTAGTAGGAGTAGTACTCTGCACCATCTAGGATTTTATCTGTGAACATAAGAGACATCAGAATCTACCAAGTGAAGGAGCATAAAAATTAATTTTCCATAATGATGACAAGATAAAATGAATACACTTGGCCTAAAATCAACTGCCTGCTTTTATGCCATGTAACTATTTTATTACTTGAGAATAACATCTTTCACATGCAAAACTCCACTTTGAGTCACTATACATCACATAGCATTAGTCTTCACATCATTCACCCAGGAAATACAGCACGTACAGCAGAAGTGGTATTCTGTCCCCATACCCTCTTCAATGAAAAAAAATATTAGGGGTTTCCGTGCCACAGGTGGTTTTTCTCCCCTTTTATTTTTCATTGTCTCTAACTACTAGAAATGAAACAATGGATTTTCACACGTTAACACATCTGAATAGATGTTTAAGATCTAAAAGCACAGATGGTATTGGAGGTGAGCCAACTTTGAGGCTTATTTTGTAGCTTGAAGCTTTTTTTCAGCTGATCTGCATTCGGAAGGCACCATTGGGCCCAAGAAGCAAAAGACCCAGAGTATTCATGGGCATAGGCAGAGATTCTTGTCTCTGTGTAGGCTGACTTAAGATCTATGCTGTAGCTTTGCCAGATTTCCAGCATGTGGTTGGTATGCAATGACACATCTGCTCTGACTGAACGGGAGGGAGGGAGATGCAGAAAATGGCTACTATTTCGAAATCATGCTTTTCTGCAGCAGAATCAGAAACTGCCTGGAACAAGAGATATGAGTTTTAGAGGAAGAATATCTAAGTTAGTGAAGGTAAAAATTAACATTGAAAACGTTTTTACTGTTTGACTTTTATTGAACTTGTGAAATGTGAAACATTTAATTAGAGGAAATTATTTTTCTTTCAGAAATACTCTCCTTTTATTCTATTTAATTTAATTTTCTGACACTTTTACACTGACAATCCCTTAGCCAGCATCCTCAGCACATAGTTGCTATGAGTTCAGCTTTTCCTCAGAGGACATGTAGCACAACCATTAAAAAGATATGGAAAAGTACTAGAAAATCTCCATTTCTGCTTTGTAACTGCCATGAATTCTCTGAGAAATTGAATCTATATAAAATAGTCTTTCTGTGCTCTCCTTATTCTTCTGTAAATTTTCTGCAATTTTCATTTCATTTTTAGTGCCTGGAGGGTCAAATAAGATTCTTCCATGCACAGGACAGAAATGCAGAAATAGACAACCTCTGTTCTAAAACTATCATAATATTAACTGATAGAGTACTAAAAATTGTGGGGAAAATGAAAAAAAAAAAAAATCCCAGGGTGCAGGATCTTATGCAATTTATTCAAGTTAACATAAAAACCTAGCAAATTAATCTAGATGGATCACTTGAAGGCCAGCTGTGTGCCTGTGTCTTATCCACTAATGAATTATAAAACAATATAATTCACTTATAGGGATATTGTGATATTAATGAATCTGTCTTTTAAAAAGCGACAAAAGGAGGCATAGAAATGTTGTAAAGTATGTTAAATTCAACTTTAGTCAAAGACTTGGGATATAAATCTCTGTGTCACAGAATCCCAAAAATTCCACAGAAGGGAAGTTGATGTTTCAATGCCATTGTCTATACAGGAGAAACATGATGGTCCAAATGTTTCCATAGGCAGAACAGCCTTGCTAGTGAAAAAAGGACTCCGAAAAAGTGTGCCCAAGTGGCCAAGACAGCCAACGGCTTTCTGGCCTGTATCAGGAATAGTGTGGCCAGCAGGAGCAGAGAAGCAATTCTTCCCCTGTTCTTGGCACTGGTGAGGTCGCACCTTGAATCCTGTGTCAAGTTCTGGGCCTCCCAATTTAGGAAGGATGTTGAACTGCTAGTGCATGTCCAGAAAAGGTAACAAGGCTGGTGAAGGGTCTGGAATACAGGTCCTGTGAGGAGCAACTGAGAGATCTAGGGTTGTTTAGCCTGGAGAAAAAGGAAGCTCAGGGGTGACCTTATCACTCTCTAAAACTACCTAAAGGAGGTTGTAGCCACGTTGGGGTTGACCTCTTCTCCCAGACAGCCAGTGACAGGACAAGAGGACACAGTCTTAAGCTGTACCAGGGGACATTTAGGGTGGACATTAGGAAGAAGTTCTTCACAGAAAGGGTGACTGAGCATTGGAATGGGCTGCTCAGGGAGGTGGTGGAGGTGCTCTCCCTGGAGGTGTTTAAGACTGGATGTTGCACTTAGTGCTATGGTCTAGTTAACAAGGTAGGTCATAGGTTGGATTTGATGATCTCAAAGGTCTTTTCCAAGCTAGTTGATTCTAATACTCTGTGATCAATTTGAGGATTTTGTACTCCCCTTCCAAGCAGATAATGTCCAACATAGTTATATGGTGCCCTAATTCCAGATTTCTGAAGGTCCTACATCATCTAATTTCATCATTTTTAAGCACTAAATTATGAACAAATAAATATACCTCATTGCATAAAGAGAACTGCATTCCTTATTAGTGTGCTAAATACTGAAGCAAATAGAAATTTATGTGGGCCTAGAAACCAAGCTTCATCTCTGATTTTTGTTTCAAAGTAATCCAGTTTGCACACCTAAACGCACAGGTTATTTGTGGGGGGAAAAAAAGCAAGGGGTTACAGATTTTGCTCACCATTCAGGTATCTCCAATTTTATAAAGTATTATTACAAAGCTACTAAAAACCCTACTATAATTCATCTCATGGATCTAATTACTTATTTCTCCCCATTGAGTCCAAAATTTTCAGTCTTTCTCTGTCATCATGTCTTATCATTTTCGCTTTGATCTAAGAAATAGCTGACTAGTATCTCTTTGCAGTTCATCAACTCTCTACTGATTCTTAAATGTTAATTAAATGCATTTTCAGCCTCACCAGAATTTTTCAGCTTCCCTATCAATATAATTTTTTTTCCAGTCTATAGTAATTTAATTTTGGAAGAAATTTTCACATATAATGTTTTTATACAAAAAGCAATTCATTGCATTTCAGTGATATTTAAGAAATACACTACAAATCATCTGTATCTAGCTTACATTTGCTTAAATAACCATATGTCAAATCATTCATTTTTATCTCAACTTCATAAATTTGGAATAATAAAGCAGTTGGAATATATGTTCTTGTATCAACTATACACCAAATAACTTGTTAATCAAATGTACAAAGACAAGGGAATTCAAAGGATGCATTTATTATGTCACTGCAGATCAGTTAATAATGCAGATGTCTAATTATGTAATTAGATTTAGCATTCAGATGCCACACATGATTAACTTAATTACAAAATGAATTTAAAAATCAATCCTGCAAAAGGTAAACTTTTACTATGGGGCTGCTCAATAAATTTTTCAAATATTGCAGACAAAGTTATGAAGTATTTAAGATACCACTAAATGTAAATTAATAGTGAAATAATTTGTATGCGTGTTTCTTCTTAACAGAAACATACTCATACATCAAATTTATAGTCCATTACTTTGTCTAGTAGATAGCAGTAATAATGAAGATAATGCAGAATTCTAATTATATGTGGAATAATATATTAAAAAACCAAACAATTTTGTACTAAATGTAGCCTTCTCTAAAGAAAAGCAAAAATCCCAGTTGGTCAAGAAAACGCTCCACATTTTTGTGATAATGACCTAGAGACTGTGCATAGTGATGCTGATTAAAACATGAAAGAGTTGTTTTAAGTCATGTAATTCAGTCATAACTGAAATCATGATTTGTCTAAACTTCAATAATCATTGAGAAAGCAAAAAGATAAGTTGACAGATTTCCCAGCAGTATTTCAAAATTACCAGGGAAATCTTCAAGCTCTGATCATAGTTTGAACCCAACTCATTACAACAACAGATTGGTGAAATCAAGCATCCACATTTTATTAACAGATAGTGAAAAAAAAGCTTCAAAACTCTTGAGTAAAAATATGCTTCACTGAGAGCAGAATCAAGCGACTCTCTACACACATGATGTACCAAATCCAAAACCTATTAGAAGTTGCAGAGAAAATTCACCCCGATCTCAGTGTGCTTTGGATCATGTACTATCAGGCTCCCTCAACGACTATAAAACAGTTACTTTAAAATTGTTAGCTTAAAGTAAAAGCACTAGAGCGAATGGTACATTGCTCCAGTATGGGCTCCAGAATGGCACATGGCTCCAGCATGGGCTGTGCAGGACCATGACCTTGGATGAGGCAGTCTGAAATGGTTCCACAAACGTAGCTACTAAAACCACAACTGTTTCCTAGACACATATTTGACTAGTAAAAGAAGAACTACTTACTTTCTGTCCTTGATCCCAGAATGGGGAATCCAGCGAAATATCACCAGGGACAGGCTCTGTAAAGGATTCTTCATTCTTCTGTTTCCCTGCTTGCTTAAGATAGGCCTCTAAGAAGTTCTCATCATTCATATGGTACATAGCTTAAGGTTGAAAGATGTAGAAACTACCTCTTTTAATTAACGAAAAAAATCATTGAAATTTTAAGGCCTGATCAAATGAAAGTTAAAAATTCCCCATAATTGTGCTGATTTGAAAGGGAATACCTGAACTGCAAGAAGGTTAAGGCAGGTGGATGGCGTATTTATGATGCCACATGAATTGTCCCACATGAATAATACAACGTCTACTCCAAGAAAATTTCACAGTAACAGAAATTGTATTTTTGCTGGAAATGGGACTAATGCTAACACTAAATCTGGCCAACTACAGCCTTGTGTTTGGGGCTACATGCCCTTAAGTTCTCTGGCAGAGGAGTTCAGCAGTGTGCACCTGCAAATCAGAAAGCCAACTTCATTTTGGGCTTCATCAAAAAAACTGAGGTCAGCAGATGAAGGGAGGTGATTTCTTCCTCTACTCTGCCCTCATTAGATGCCACCTGAAGTACTACATCCAGGTCTAAGGGCCCCAAGATAAGAAGGACATGGACCTATCAGAGCAAGTCCAGAGGAGGCCACAGAAGGAAGACAATTCACTTTGCTAAACAGCACAGTGGGGAGAGGGCCCATATGCTTATTCCCATCTCTTGTCGTTGCTGTTAACCACTGCAATCTGGAGTGTGGAGGAAATAGTATTGCAGTTCAGAGTTGTTTACACTCACTTCTGCATGACCCATAGATGGGGATATTTTTTTTCACTGCAAGGGTGTAAAAATCATACGCTCTATGCAAATTCGCAGCAAATTTCAGTCCATTTCAGTACTCCAGTACAAACAGTCTGTTTAATAATAATGTGTTTGTGTTCCAATTGTGGATGCTTCTTTGTTAAATGACATTGTCTTCATTCTTTATGTACTTTACATACCTATTTTTTTCAAATTGCTTGTTTTCTTGTATCTTAAGAAAAAAGAAAAAAAGGAATCTAAACAAACAAAGGGTATCCAAATAGGTAATTGTTGCTGACTGAAAATCCCTCAGCACTACAATTTCCTCCAAAAGCATCAGCTCATGAAGCTTTAATTAAATTTTACTTTTTGGAAGAACCCACTGACTTGACAAAATTTTCAAAGAAAAACTTTGAAATAAAATATTACTGTGTCATGGGTTGCAGTGTATTCTATTACCATCCCCATCAGCCGTTGAAATCAGGTGGGGCAGTGTTTCCTTGCCTCCTCCCCCCAGACTATCTTTCTGTTAATTGCCCATCATTGTCCTGCCGCCTGACTCAGAGATAACTCCCTCCGGACTATCTTCTGTTAATGAGCCTAATCAACACTTTGCCTCATGACTCGTTACCCCATTGTGAGATGCTCCACCCAGAGGGAGGAACCAAGCATCCCAGCGTGGATATAAGCTGAGGCTGAACACCAGAGACACGGGCTTCCCACTGGATTTCCAGAGGACAGGAGCTACACAGCCACCATTGGACTTCCTGAGGAAGAGCAGACTGTTTTACTACAGGATCACTGCTTCAGAGGACTGCAGCCACCTTTCTACCAGACTGCTACCACCACCCTGCCTAACAGGGTGTCAGGTTGTACCTTGACTCTGTCAGTTTGACAGTGTTTTCTTTTACCTTTGTTTTTTTCCCTTTTTCTTTAATTTCCATTAAATTGTTATTCTGACTTGGTGCCTCCCACTGGTTTGTTTTCAAACTAGTACATAATTTGGCGCCCAATGTGGGGCTTGCTCTGAGAAAAAGTCAGAATTACAATTTTGTATAAACAGAAATCTATTCACCATGGTGCTCAGCTGGTCTGCATGGGTACTGTATCTTGCTCTCTATATTTTTCCTCACATGGGGAACTACCTGCCTGTTGTATTACTCCTGTTAAAACCAGGGACTGGTATGAGAATTGCTTTATTGGTTTATTATGTCTATAGCATAATAACCTGCGAGGCGATGAATACCATTCGGAACATATATTCAATTTTGTTTGGCTGTCCTAGTCTGGGCTCCTATGTCTGGGACCTCTTCAACAATCACAGCCAGCCCCTGGTGGGAGGAGTAGAGAGTGGTTTCTTCCAGCCTTTCAGGCCAGGCACAGCAGTTTTTGAAAAAATTGAGTTCCCTCTGGATGTTAAGGATGGTATAATCTTCTTGTCAGTTCTCTTCTCTTTTTTCTCTATGGCCTGCATTGTGTACACCATGCTTAGAAACAAAACACTATTTAGTGTGGTGCAACGTCTGCTTGAGGAGGAGGTAAAAAGGAGCAAAGCAGCAAATACCATGTCTACACAGACTGTCACACAGAAAGGAGCCAAAAGCAAAGCAACCGCATCCATTTCTACGCAGACCGTCACAGAGGAGAAAGGAACCAAAAGCAAAGCAACCGCATCCATTTCTACGCAGACCGTCACAGAGGAGAAAGGAACCAAAAGCAAAGCAACCGCATCCATTTCTACGCAGACCGTCACAGAGGAGAAAGGAACCAAAAGCAAAGCAACCGCATCCATTTCTACGCAGACCGTCACAGAGGAGAAAGGAACCAAGAGCAAAGCAACTGCATCCATCTCTACGCAGACTGACACAGAGGAGAAAGGAACCAAACAAAAAGCAACAGTGTCCATCTCTACACAGACTGTCACAGAGGAGAAAGGAACCAAAAGCACTGTCAGCGTCCCCATGCAAACCATCACTGAACCAGAACAGCCTAAACCGATTGCAGTTGCCCCCGTGCAGAAGAAGAAATCAAAAAGCAAATCAGTCCGCATAGTGACTGACGAGGATGCAGCAGGACCTTCGCACCCAGCAGAAGAGGCAGAGCCAGAGATCATCACTTGGTCGCTATCCCTGGGTGAGCTGCGAGACCTGCGGAGGGAATTCACCCGCCAGACGAACGAGTCTATCCTGACCTGGCTGCTCCGCATCTGGGACGCTGCAGCCAATGACACCATTCTGGACGGAAGTGAGGCCAGGCAACTGGGATCTCTGTCCCGGGATGTGGTCATTGACCAGGGGATCGGGAGAACCCAAGAAACCCTCAGCCTCTGGCGGCAACTGCTTACAAGTGTAAGGGACAGGTACCTTTGTAAAGAAGACCTCCAGGTGCACCAAGGAAAATGGAGCACAATGGAACAAGGTATCCGGTGCCTGAGGGAATTGGCTGTGCTGGAGATCATTTTCTCAGAAGATGAGAGATTTCCTAAGAGCCCAGATGGTGTCCAGTGCACATCACAGATGTGGTTGAGGTTCGCACGCCTTGGACCAGAGATATACTCCCGTTACCTGGCAACGCTGCAATGGAGGGAAGGCAAGGATAGGGTGGGCGTCTTGGTGAACAAACTGAGGATTTACGAGGACACCGTCACAGCCCCGTTTCGCACCCATGTCTCGTCCGTGGAAACAAGTCTTTTGGCTGAGCAAGTCCGGAGCTTGATTGAAGAAGGCCATCAGAAATTGAAAAAGGAACTTAAGGAAGAGATTTACCAGATCTCACCAGAACCAACAAGAGTCTCTGCCATTAGGAGCCGGCGACCCCCAACCAGGGAGAGAGGATACACCCCACGAGGTAACCTCTGGTTTTTCCTTCAGGAACATGGAGAAGACATGAGTAAGTGGGATGGAAAACCCACCTCCTCCTTAGCAGCTCGGGTACGTGAACTAAAAAGAGGGACAACTACCACAAGAAGCGCATCTAGAGTCAACATTGCTCCGGTCTCCCACACACAGAACTCCAGACGGTACAGGAATGATAATATGACCGATCCTCTTGAAGGGACCTCAGGAACGTATTCACCGGAAGGGAGCAATATGCAACATGACCAGGAATAGAGGGGCCCTGCCTCTAGCCAGGTAGAGGAAAGGGAGAATTGCGTCTTTTGGACTGTGTGGGTCCGATGGCCTGGCACATCTGACCCACAAAGATACACGGCTTTGGTTGACACCGGTGCTCAATGTACTCTGATGCCATCAAGGTATGTGGGAGCAGAACCCATTTCTATTTCTGGGGTGACAGGAGGATCCCAGCAGCTGACTGTACTGGAAGCTGAAGTGAGTTTAACTGGGAACGAGTGGCAGAAACACCCCATCGTGACTGGCCCGGAGGCCCCGTGCATTCTCGGCATAGACTATCTCAGAAATGGATATTTCAAGGACCCAAAAGGACATCGTTGGGCTTTTGGGATAGCTGCTGTGGAGACAGAAGATATCAGAAAACTGAGTACATTGCCTGGCCTCTCAGATGACCCCTCTGCCGTGGGACTGCTAAGAGTTGCAGAACAACAGGTGCCAATCGCCACAGCAACAGTGCACCGTCGGCAATACCGCACCGACAGAGACTCTGTGGTTCCCATCCATGAGATGATTCGCAAACTGGAGAGCCAAGGGGTGGTCAGCAAGGCCCATTCACCTTTCAACAGCCCTATATGGCCAGTGCGTAAGTCCAGTGGAGAATGGAGGCTGACGGTGGACTACCGTGGCCTGAATGAGGTCACGCCACCATTGAGTGCCGCTGTGCCGGACATGTTGGAACTTCAGTACGAGCTGGAGTCCAAAGCAGCGAAGTGGTACGCCACTATTGACATTGCCAATGCCTTCTTCTCCATTCCTTTGGCAGCAGAATGCAGGCCCCAGTTTGCTTTTACCTGGAAGGGTGTGCAATACACCTGGAACCGACTGCCCCAGGGGTGGAAGCACAGTCCCACCATTTGCCACGGACTGATCCAGACTGCATTGGAAAAGGGTGAGGCTCCAGAACATCTGCAATACATCCATGACATCATCGTGTGGGGAAACACAGCAAAGGAAGTGTTTGAGAAAGGAGAGAAAATCATCCAGATTCTCCTGGAAGCTGGCTTTGCCATCAAAAGGAGCAAAGTCAAGGGACCTGCCCAAGAGATCCAGTTCCTGGGAGTAAAGTGGCAAGATGGACGACGTCAGATTCCCACCGAGGTCATCAATAAGATCACTGCGATGTCTCCACCGACCAGCAAGAAGGAAACACAAGCTTTCCTAGGCGCCATAGGTTTCTGGAGGATGCACATTCCCGAGTACAGCCAGATCGTGAGCCCTCTCTACCTGGTTACCCGTAAGAAGAATGATTTCCACTGGGGCCCCGAACAGCAGCAAGCCTTTGCCCAGATCAAGCAGGAAATCGCTCATGCGGTAGCCCTTGGCCCAGTCAGGACAGGACCAGAGGTGAAGAATGTGCTCTACTCTGCAGCCGGGAACAATGGTCTGTCCTGGAGCCTCTGGCAGAAGGTGCCTGGTGAGACTCGTGGCCGACCACTGGGATTCTGGAGCCGAAGCTACAGAGGGTCTGAAGCCAACTACACTCCGACAGAGAAGGAAATCTTGGCAGCCTATGAAGGAGTCCAAGCTGCCTCAGAGGTAATTGGCACTGAAGCACAGTTGCTTCTGGCACCCCGACTACCGGTGCTGGGTTGGATGTTCAAGGGAAAGGTTCCTTCCACGCATCATGCCACCGACACCACATGGAGCAAGTGGATCGCCCTCATCACACAGCGTGCCCGTATTGGAAACCCGAATCGCCCTGGGATTCTAGAAATTATAACAAACTGGCCTGAAGGTGAGACTTTTGGATTATCCTCTGAAGAAGAGGAAGAGCAAGTGACTCGTGCTGAGGAAGCCCCACCATATAATGAGCTACCGGAGACTGAAAGACGTTATGCCCTCTTCACTGATGGTTCCTGCCGAATTGTAGGCGCTAATCGAAAGTGGAAAGCTGCAGTATGGAGCCCCACACGACGAGTTGCACAAGCTACCGAGGGACAAGGTGGATCGGGTCAGGTTGCAGAGCTTAAAGCCGTCCAGCTGGCTTTGGATATTGCTGAACGAGAGAAGTGGCCGAGGCTCTATCTCTACACCGACTCATGGATGGTAGCTAATGCTCTGTGGGGATGGCTGGATCGCTGGAGAAAGGCCAACTGGCAGCGCAGAGGGAAGCCCATCTGGGCCGCTGAGATTTGGCAGGACATCGCCACCCGAGTAGAGAAGCTGACCATGAAGGTTCGACACGTGGATGCGCACGTACCCAAGAGTCGGGCTAATGAAGAACATCGCAACAACGAGCAGGTGGACCGAGCTGCCAAGGTGAAAGTATCACAGGTGGATCTGGACTGGCAGCACAAGGGAGAATTATTCCTAGCTCGTTGGGCCCATGATGCCTCTGGTCATCAGGGGAGAGATGCAACATACCGATGGGCCCGTGACCGAGGGGTGGACCTTTCCATGGACAGCATCTCACAGGTCATCCGCAGTTGTGAGACCTGTGCTGCAATCAAACAGGCCAAGCGGGCGAAGCCTCTGTGGTATGGTGGACGATGGTCAAAGTACAGGTATGGTGAAGCCTGGCAAGTTGACTACATCACCCTTCCCCAAACCCGCCAAGGCAAGCACTACGTGTTGACCATGGTTGAAGCAACCACTGGATGGCTGGAGACCTACCCTGTGCCTCATGCTACAGCCCGGAACACCATCCTGGGCCTGGAAAAGCAAGTCCTGTGGAGACATGGCACCCCTGACAGGATCGAGTCAGACGACGGGACTCATTTTAAGAACAGCCTCATCAACACCTGGGCCAGAGAACACGGTATTGAATGGATATATCATATTCCTTATCATGCACCAGCTGCTGGAAAAGTTGAACGCTGCAATGGACTACTTAAAACTACCCTAAAGGCACTTGGTGGGGGGACCTTCAAAAATTGGGAAGTGAACTTAGCAAAGGCCACCTGGATAGTCAATACCCGAGGGTCCATCAATCGAGCTGGTCCTGCCGAGTCTGAAGCCTTGCACACAGTGGATGGAGATAGAGTCCCTGTGGTACACCTGAGAGGTATTTTAGGAAAGACTGTTTGGATTAATCCCACCTCAGGCAAAGACAAACCCATCCGTGGGATTGTCTTTGCTCAAGGACCTGGTTGCACTTGGTGGGTAATGCAGAAAGATGGGGAAACCCGTTGTGTACCATAAGGAGACCTAATCTTAGGTGAGAACGGTGTGTAGGTTTCACTGTGTATATATATATATATATATATATATATATGTGTGTGTTTTAGAGTTTAAGAAGGTATTGATTTGGGATAATGTAGATGGTAATAGAATAAGGGGTGGATAATGTCATGGGTTGCAGTGTATTCTATTACCATCCCCATCAGCTGTTGAAATCAGGTGGGGCAGTGTTTCCTTGCCTCCTCCCCCCAGACTATCTTTCTGTTAATTGCCCATCATTGTCCTGCCGCCTGACTCAGAGATAACTCCCTCCGGACTATCTTCTGTTAATGAGCCTAATCAACACTTTGCCTCATGACTCGTTACCCCATTGTGAGATGCTCCACCCAGAGGGAGGAACCAAGCATCCCAGCGTGGATATAAGCTGAGGCTGAACACCAGAGACACGGGCTTCCCACTGGATTTCCAGAGGACAGGAGCTACACAGCCACCATTGGACTTCCTGAGGAAGAGCAGACTGTTTTACTACAGGATCACTGCTTCAGAGGACTGCAGCCACCTTTCTACCAGACTGCTACCACCACCCTGCCTAACAGGGTGTCAGGTTGTACCTTGACTCTGTCAGTTTGACAGTGTTTTCTTTTACCTTTGTTTTTTCCCTTTTTAATTTCCATTAAATTGTTATTCTGACTTGGTGCCTCCCACTGGTTTGTTTTCAAACTAGTACATACTGGCATTCCTTTTTGAGGCTAAGTGGTTCATTTCAATCTTTATATTAATCTTAGTAATTACTGTAAGTGTAAAAAAGAATGAAAATAATATGTTTGAAATACCTTTTAACCAATTCAAGAAGTAACACTGTCAAAAAACATGCTGTAAGATCATCAAGCTGAGAGGGGAGTTGAGATTTTTGCTTCCCTTTGATTCATAATGCAATTAATTTTCAGAATGTCAGAATTTCATTCCAAACGGAAATACCAGGTCCTGACCAGATGGGCTGATTAGGGAAACAATATTTATTCCTGTAGTTTGCTGTCTGATTTTACTATCTTTTGAGTGTCAGAGCAAAACATTCAGAATAAATAATCAGTAAAGGTCATTCAAAATGAGTTAATATTTTTTAAAAAAATCCACGAAGTTATAACTGAGAATCTGCTTCTTCTATAGTGACATCAGTTGCATGTTTATCTTGAATTCTGCTCATGCACACCCACACTCCCACCAACATGGAGCAGGACACTTGCCCACAAAAGAAATAAATAAGAGCATAAAAAGACCAGTTACCATTAGGTACACTATAAAAACTGCCAGATATGCACATCCTGCAAATTTATTTCAGCACATAGCTTTTTGCCAAATTTATTAATTTAAAAGAAAACAAACAAAACCACAAACAAACAAAACCAAAAAAACTGCACACAAAAAAAACCACCTTAACAGAGAAAAGCTTTTTCTGTTGAAAATTAACATCTAATATTAACAATGGCCAGAACTAATGTGGTCTAGTGTGTTAGATGATTTTCCTAGGCAGACGTATTCCTAGTAGCAAGAAATGCTGATACAGTTAAAACTCAAAAAGGAAACTCTGTCCCTGCAGCTGAGTACCAGTACTTTCAACACAAAGACACCAACATGTCTTGCACCACTCTGCAGAGATGAGATGGATCTTAAGACCTGCCCAGCTGTATCTACACCACCATCAAAGTGGTGAAATTAATGCCAGCTGTGAGTTGCTCCCTGTTGTTCTCTTTGGAGCACCTGTGTGAACTGGCCTGGTATAACCAGTCCCTGCTGCTGCAAGGGGGCTGGTTTTGGACAAAAATCTGTAAGGATACTAAGGTAACTAATTTAAGCCACTCTTCTTTTATCAAAAAATTAGATTAATATAGAAAATGGAAAAATATTGTGTAGATGGCTGTTTAATGAGCCCATGAGAGGGTGTCATACATTTTTTTCTTATGTGCAGACCAGCCCCATCCTAGTACTCCTCCCTTCCAACTACTAACAACAATCTTTTTCTGATCAAAGTTTTTTCATTGTTACCACCAAACAGGATTTTTAAATTCCCCAAACTGTAATCTTCCTTCGATATGTCAGGATTGCCATGCTATCTAGAACATCCTATCAGCATGTGAAGCTTAAAGTAGTGTTTTGGGAAGCAAGTCATAAATTCCTTCTTCCTTTTCCTCTCCCACAATTCTGCTGCTCCTGCTTGTTCTCTCACAAACTGTCCCAGTCCTCCAGCTCTGGCTCACTCACCAGTGCTCTCTAGTTCCTGCTTAGTGTGGTAGAAATGCTACTCCAGGCAGGCCCCAAGACAGTGGCTGCATGTTCAGCTGACCCCACTGAATTTAGAACCCCTGGCAGAAGCCTGGACAGTTCTTAGCAGCTGATACAAAACCGAGTAACTGTCAAAACAAACCACCAACTTTTTATCAGAAATAATCCTAAAATCATAGCACAGGGATGACCAAACACTCTGGTTTTATGGATTTACTGGATATCTTCCAGATCTAAACCATCTAAACTGGCACCCTTAGCCTCAGTGCAAAAAAAAAAAAAAAAAAAAAAAGCACCCGTCTGTCTCTTGAGGTCTCCTAACCCAGCTCTCCTGAAACTGGCACCTTCTGAGGATCAGTACTTCATAGTGCCGTGGTCAAGCTTCCTAATGGAGGTGAAAAATTACACCTTGTGTGGGTGCTTGAAGGTAAAAGCATTTCCCTAAGGTGACAAATAAAAATATTCTTCAGCTTCAGATGGTTTAGAGCTTATCCTCCCACTCCCATAACCACACAGTCAAGGAAAGTATCCTTGATCTTCAGGTTCTATCCTTGATAAGAATGTTCCTCATGTCTCATATTGAAATGACATCAAATTGCAACCAAGAATAAAAGAGGGCACAAGAGAGGATGCGAGTGGGTGATGTTTGCATGGCATGATGGAGAGGAAACTGTGTCCAGTTCTGGGCCCCTCAGTCCAGGAAGGACATTGAGACACTTGAACGCATCCAAAAGAGGGCAAGAAGGCTGGTGAAAGGCTTGGAACACAAGTCCTATGAGGAACAGCTGAGGGAGCTTGAGTTGTGTAGCCTGGAGAAAAGAAGACTCAGAGGTGACCTTATGACTCTCTATAACTTCCTGAAAGGTGGTTGTAGTCAGGTGGGGGTTGGTCTCTTTTTCCAGGCAACAACTGACAGAACAAGAGGACACAGTCTTAATCTGTGCCAAGGGAAATTTAGGTTGGACGTTACGAAAAAAATTTTTACTGAAAGAGTGATAAAGTACTGGAATTGTCTGCCCAGGGAGGTGGTGGAGCCCAAAGGGACTATTTCACAGCCATTTTCCTTGCTTTATGTACAAATGACCTGGGTACAGATATAGAAGCAAACTCCCTCTTTCCAAAAAGTCTGGTACTGAGCTTAGATCTGTTCAAGAAAAGCATTAACTTTTACACTTTTACATGAATTTGTCATTTTTAATTACTGGTGGTTCACTCACAGAAAAAGCTTTTCTCTTCTTTTTAAGTAATGGCTGGGTACAGGAATTATTCGTGGGTTACTGAACACATCTCTAGTCATTAGTCCACCATTCATTTCACAAGAGGTTGATTACACTAACAATCCAACCATCACAAGAGACTTAGACTTTTTTTTTTTTCTTAATAAAAACCCACACCACAAAATACAGCAAATGTAAAAACATGCATTCTGCTTTTTTGCACAGGAGTACTATCTTGAAGGATCTCTGAAGACGAATGTTTTCCTTAAATTGTGTGAAGGAAAAACATCAAATAATTAGATGTACTTCAACATGCAATCGCTGTAAGCAAATAAATTAAAGGAAAGCCACAGTCACAGTGCAAAGAAACACACAGTGAAATTTGAGACCATTTTATTGATTTGTTTCATACATATCTGTCTTTCTCATTGCTGTTTGGCATCTTGCATACTAAGATAGAAATGTACGTGTCTGCAGCAAGTGTCAAGTTCCACTTCACTGTATGGTTAATTCACCAACCCAAATCCACATAAAAAACACTTATTGATTTCTTATATTAAAGACATAGCTGATATCAATCCTGTACCATGAATCTTGGGATAATCTCACACTCCTGTGCAGCCTTCTCTTCAAGATCTTCACCTCTATCACACTGGGGTTAACACAAGAGGTTATTCTCAACCCTGTATATCACTAACTCCATTCAGCTGTCTTCATGTTGAAATAAATTAAAAACAAGTCCTGTGAAAGCATTAACGAACTGCTACGATAACTGATAAACTACAGAAATCTGTTCTTTTCTTACAAGCTTCTCCATTCCCCACAATTTCTTCTGAGATGGAATTAGGTCATTAGTAGCACATGAAGATTACATTTTCCCAGATGTCTCTGCTTAAGTACTATCTTTTCAATACATTATGTAAATTGTCATCAGAGTTAATTAATCTATTTGCTGCCAATAACTTGCTGGTTGGATTTGGCACTTTCTCCATTAATGACTCACCCAGGAACCAAAAGTAACATTTATGGATTTCTTATTACATATAATTTTTCATTCTAAGTAGCATGGTTTTCCAAATTTTGTTTTAGTGTTCTTCATTAGCTCATCAGTGTTTTGTAGAATTAGTAACCTTATATAAGATAATATTTTCTTCTAAAATCATGAACAAAGGCAAGAGAATCTCTAGCTTAAAATACCTGTTTAAAATAATTTCTTTAGGGAATATTTACTATAAGTATTGTATAAACAATGAGTTTCCCTGATGCTTAACTGCTTGCTTAGGTCTATAAAAATTGAGATCAATGTATAAGATGAATAAGCACCCTACATATGTTACAGGAAGTTGGAAAGCTGTAATCTAAAATAAATACTGTTTAAAAAAACATAATTTCCTTAATAACCCTTTATAGACACAGACAAAATCTCTTAGAAGATTACTCAGGACTTTTACAGAGAGATCCATGTATATATTTGGCCCTTTGACAAGGAAATAAAATGCTGTATGCCACAGGTATGAAGAAGATAAAGTGTCTGGGGTTTTTTTATGCTGTGAATGGAAGCTGCAGCACAGCTGTGTTGCAGTGGGGATCCTGCAACACGCATATATCAAACCAGGAGTCCCGTGGAAAGGAAATATATATGGACAGACAGATTCTTGCTAGATGTTTCAGAGAGATGTTTATTTCTCCAGCCGCATGGCCGGGGCTCTACCGAGGAACTGTCCCAGTCACGGGACCAAGGGTCCTTCTGCCCGCGCAGGGAACACAAACCAACCCATGGGAACGAGGCTGAGCAGGGGCAGGGAAACCCCGTGTCTGTGCCCTCAGGGCCCCTCTCCCAGGGCTACACGGCGGGGGAGGGACCCCAACACCTCACCCGTTTTATTTTAATAAAAGGAGAATGAAAACAACTGGATAAACATAACAAGAACAGTTTCAGAACAAAACAAGCCACCCTCCTGAGTCTTTAAATGTCCAAACAGATCCTCTGGAACATCTTAGGGCTGACAGAAGGGAGACAGAATTCTCTGAGCATGCTTTTTGGGGAAACTGAGGCAGGAGAGGGTTTAACTTCTTCCCTCCCCCTTTTCATCCCCCACTCGGCATTGGAAAGGGATTTTTGGGGAAACAATTGGCAAAAGCATGGTTTTGTGAGGGAAACCATGGATGAAAAAACGGATTGGGAATACACTGGGGGTAATAGGACATAGGGTAAAAGGGAAAGGTGGGATTAGGAAAGGGAAACTGTAGGGGGGGCTTACAGTGGAGATATTGTCTAACATGACTACGATTTTTTGCATATATACTGCCTTTTACAGGAACACCATCAGGCCCAGTGACCTGCGATGCTTGTAACCCTTTTCTCCCTAGTACAATATTAAATTCCACCACCTCTCCATCTCCCAAGCTTGGGATGCATTTTTCAGGGTTATTCTTTTTAATAGCAGTTCTATGCACGAATATGTCTTGCTGGTTGTCACACCTTGTAATAAAACCATAATTTTGCTTAACATTATACCATTTTACTATCCCTAAGATCTTAGTTTCTATGATCTTTTCCTTTTTCCGAGTGGCTGCTGTTTTCTGTCTCGCTGCGTCTTTGCTCTCTCCTTCGGTCGCTCCCGTGTTGGAATTGTCGGGGCTGCTGGTGCCTGCGCGCTCTTCCCGGGGTCGCGTTCGGGGCTGCGCGGGCCGGGCCGGGCCGCGCCGCTCAGTTCTCCGCGCGTCGCCTCCTCTGGTCGCAGCTTCGCTGCCGATGCCGGGCGCTGCATCCACGTCTCGGCCAGGCCCCCGAGCGACGACCCCCCCCGCGCCCTGCTCCAGCGCGCGTCTCGGCTGGGCGCGGCTCCGTTCCACCGCCATTGCCGCCAGCCGCCGCCCGCGCGCCTCCCCTCTCAGTCGGGCGTTCACGGGGCTCACTCCACCACACGCTGCACGCGGCCGGGCGGGCACCGCCGGGTCCCGCCGCTCCTCGCTCCGCCACCGACACTGCGGCTCGCGTGGCTCCGCCCGCACGCGGGAACTGCCTCGCTGCTGCTCGCAGAGCGCTCGGTGCACGTGGCCTGGGCCGCACAGTCCCTGAGCCAGGACACAGCTGACATCGCTCAACAGTCTCGGTAACTAAATAATATTCACGAAAATATTCTTCCATCGGCATATATTTTGACTCCAGTATTAACTGTGTCCAAACGGTTTTCCAAAAGCCCTTGGTAAGAATTAAATCCCAAGAAACATAGAAAAAGTTCTTAAACAACCATGCCAGGAAGTGTTTCAGTTCTTTCTGAGCTTGAATCAAGCTAAAATTTACAAATCGTTGTTCAAGAATCATTTTAAGTTTAAGATAAATGTCCATATGCGGCTCTGAGAGCCAAGAGTCTTCCCACGGTTCCTCCATAGTTTAGATACGGAATAGCAAAGCAAAACCAAGAAGAGGAATCCAAAGTTTCCAGGGTTTACTCACACAAATCAGTCGCTTAGGGATCGGGGATCGTTCTGCTCACAAATCTCCACCATTTGTTGCAGTGGGGATCCTGCAACACGCATATATCAAACCAGGAGTCCCGTGGAAAGGAAATATATATGGACAGACAGATTCTTGATAGCTGTTTCAGAGAGATGTTTATTTCTCCAGCCGCATGGCCGGGGCTCTACCGAGGAACTGTCCCAGTCACGGGACCAAGGGTCCTTCTGCCCGCGCAGGGAACACAAACCAACCCATGGGAACGAGGCTGAGCAGGGGCAGGGAATCCCCGTGTCTGTCCCCTCAGGGCCCCTCTCCCAGGGCTACACGGCGGGGGAGGGACCCCAACACAGCTGCTCTCTCAGAAGTTGTGAGATGGTAGGAAGAGCTTGTCCTGGGGCAAAGGGGCATAAGGCAAGCAAAGGGCTATCACAGACCAGCCTCTTCCCTTCCAACATACATGTGATACACCTCGAAAAGGAATAGCTATCTGTTAGATTGAATATGTTGTTAGAGTGACCATCAATTAAATTTTTTAAAAGGTGATACATGTTGACTTACTAGAATAGTAGTTAAAACTGTTTCTGGTTTTTAACCTGTAACCTCCCAGAAGCAAGAGTCTGCCAACCCATTTTTCCCCAGAAGCACCTTAAAGAGTCCACATTGACACAGCAATCAGCTGCACACTTTATTTTTAAAAGATCACGAGAATTATGAGAATGTAACACTAACTTGAGAATTTAACGCTAAAAATAAATTTTACCAAACCACAACAGCCATTCAAACATTGCAATCTGTAATTAATCAAGAAATTTATGCATTAGTAAAAACCTTCATGTTGACCGAGGGAATTTCAGTTTGCCGCTCAGTGGGCTCTCTCTCCAACAAAAAGCAAAAATGTCCACAGCTATTAGTGCTGTGTGAGTTACAGCAGACATGCTGCATATACTTTTCACAATCATGCTAACTTTGTTGGGACTGTGAAGAAAGAGAACATTATGTCACAAATAAGAAATTGGATCAAAAATGCACAGACATTTCAATATAGTTTTTCCCTGGGTAGCATGGTTTGAATTAAACAACAGTATATCTTGTACATATCAAGGTGCAGATTTCCCTGTATCTTTTTGCATTGTGCAAGCTAGACTGATGTTTATTCAACTCTCAATAGCTATCCTCAGAATTGAAGAGAATATTTTATCAGTTTTTACTTCCAAGTTGCTTTATTATTTGTCTTATATAATTGCAGCAAATTTTATTATTGTTGTTATTGTGGCCAAGGTGAGTTACAGAACCAGAGGCCTCCGAACATTACATTTTTTTTTTTTTTAATGCAAAAAGAATGGTCATTAGGAGGAGTTTTATCCATGGTTTCACTGCAGCCAAATCACCTTTGAGGAAAGTGAGCTGTGGGTTTAAATTCTTGGCTCCTAGACAGCAGCAAGGTCTGATTCTTGACAGTGTCGAATGAGAAATGAGGTCACTTACAAAGTCTATAAATTTAAAGCTCTGCTTAAGACAAAACTTACAATGTGACTCTTTAAACCAAGGGGAAATAAATACAATTTAGAATCAAGACTCAGCAGGGAAGGTGGTCAGGAAGACTTACTTATCAGAAACCCTAGTATATAATGGAGAACACCTTAAGATACCAGAGTACAGAAGAAACATGCTGCAAAGTAGGATCATATCACTGCATGGAACAAAAAGAAATGTGGGACTGTAAGCAGACAACAGAAGGCAGCACTCATCATATCTGCTAGCATAAATTGAACTGCCTTAAGAAATAATTCACAGGCATTTACGCTAAATAGTTTTGTGTCTCTCTCCTATGATATTATATTAATATACAGAACATAAAACACAGTTTTAAAAATTAAGGTTGCTAAGTTACAGCATACTTTATCAGCTAATTTACCATTTCTAAAGACTCATATAGAAGCAAACAGATAACAGTGGTGCCCCTATCGCTTTCTGAGCGGATAAAAATTATTCTTCCATGGTGTGAAAAATTAATTTTAAAACAAACTAATGTGTGTGTTTATCCAGCAACAGAAGTGTAGCTGTTCATTTACATGCTGGAAGTTGTATGAATTTAACAGGAAAACACATTGTTAGAAGAGTCTGTCAGTAATGAGTTCAGTTCTCTGGATATTTTAAAAAACACATTTAACCTTTTCCATTACTGTTGTTACTACTGGAGCAACAGTATAAGCCACTGTTCTCCTAAAATGCAGATAACTGCTTAGATTTAAATACCTTTAGTTTAGCCTTGTTGGAAGATTTCTAAGTTACAGCTTCTGGGAACAGCACAGCTGCCTTAGGTTTGGTCAAGCTTTATACAGTCACCCAAAGTCACTAATAGCACAAGAGCATTATTTCAGAATATTCCACATGTACAAGATATTTCAGTTCATGCTTCAGCAATGTGAAATCTTCGTATGTATTCCTAAACTCAAAACCAATTGCCTTGGCATGAAACCCAACTGTGGAAAGATGGCTGGCGGTAAAATCACAGGAAACTGACAAGTTATATCCACATCATAACAGATGTTATAACAGTATGGAAATTATAGGGTAAAATGCAGTTGCTGCTCCCTGGATGGAATGTGGTTGGCATGCTCAAAACCTATTCCACGATGATTTCCCACACCCACAATCTGCAACCATAGCACCTGCACCCACTAAGGAGGATGGAACGGAGGGTGGAGCAGAGTGGAGACACCATGGACAGGCTCTGTTGGAATCGTTGCAGGGAGGGAAACTCAATGGTACTTTGCAGCTGATAAACCACATAATACCTGTCAGCCAGGGCAGATAGGGGAGGAGATGTCCTGCTGCTGAGCCAATCACTGTGGGAAAATCATTCTCCGCAGATGAACTTCATTCATTGTAGCCTAATTGTAGTATTAATGCACACCTCCATCCCAAAGTTACCCACCTCCATGGAACAACCATCCCTCACTGGGCATATGCTCTATATTTTTTTGACTTTAGGAACAAAGCAAGAGAACTTCATACCAATCAGAAGCAAAAGTATTTATGACTGAAGTCACTCAAGCTACACCTAAATAGTGTAAAACTAGGTTGAGAATGGGAGAAAAGTTAAGACTCCATCACGGTTGCTGGAATCAGTCAATGGACTGAACCTCTCTTCTGTCCCATAGCAACACATATTGGATAAGACCCAGCACTCTGTGCAAGCTGAATACTTTTATTGGGGATTAGAGCTTGTCCATGTATTGCTTTGAATACGTTTTTGTGGTCACATACTATCAGTGACAATCCTCAAACCTTAACCTGCCACAATTTTATATTAATAAAGAGTGTTATTCCGTAAACTCTTGGTGTGAATCCTTCACAGGAGCTGGCAGTTCAAATGAAGAGGAAGATGCCCTGAGGGGTCATAAAGTGAGAATACCTGCTGAGGCACCTCCCTTTTGCTGCTGGTGCATTTCCCTGAACAAGTCAGTCCTGCCCCCCCATCCAGCAGGACTGCTCAGTGAAGGGTCCCCACAACAGGACACTGACAGACTGGCTGGGCACAAGGGTCTCGGCTTCCCTGGGGCACTGTCAGAAAAATCAAACGCTTAGGGTTTGAGTAAATCTTCCCACAGCAAGGGTCAAGGAAAGCTCCCCTTTTCACATGACACCAATTATTTATCTTTTAATTTTATTTGAATTAAAAAAAAATTAAAACACACACACAATTCCTTTTGTTCCAGCTTCCTCCTTCTTGTGAGCACACTATAAAACAAAGTTCAGAATCCTCTGAATCAGGTGCTGCACACAGTTTCTGCTCTGAAGCTTTGCATTTTTCTCCCTCTTCTCAACAGCCATGATTATCTTTCCTGAACTTCTGAAACATCTATCCTTCCTCATGTGAAACAATGGCTTTCTCTCTGGCTTAAGTCCCTGGTATCTGAGAATTTTTCCTCAGTTTCTGCCCTGTACATTTCCAAAATCTGATACAGACACTTAAGTTTGTGCCATCTCCAGGAAGTTTGTCTAGGTTCCAACACAAACACAAAAGTTGGAGAAAACTTGTTTCCCTAGGCTTCTGCATGCCAAGGGGTTTCCAGCTCAATAAGATCTTCTGGATTTAATAATTAACCATTATTCCTGCCCTGGGGATTTCATCAGCATGCAATCATATTCTTATCTCTATCCAACACTTTCATGAACATCTGCAACGAGGCTAGCCCTTAAATTCACGTAGCAAACAGCACAAAATGGAACCATTATGTTGAGGCATTTATAGCATTTCATTAAAGTTGAAACCTTCAAAGTACATCTCATGGATAACAGCAGCAGGGCAAACCCTGAAGTCTTATTTGATATACTTCTTTGATTTACATCAACTGAAGGTTTTGCCCATAGTTAAACAGTCAAATGAGAGATGGAACAGATAAGCATATTTTTAAAATAAGGACAGGAGCAGAGCTAACCCAGCTAATGCCAAGTAACTAAAATCCATATTCTTCTTGTAGCTTTGAAACAGAAAGAAATAAAAATGTCTGTCAGCGGAAGTACACTGGTAGCAATACCTTACCCCAGTCTGTTAGCATAGCTTGTGAAAGGCACTCCTCAGTGAAACCCCACTGACTGTCTCTGATGCATCACTTCAGCATCTTTTCAACTGAATATGTTCCTGACAACAACAAACATTTTTGTCTGTTTTTTCTTCCTTCAATCAACTTCCATAACGCAAAATTTCATCCAGCTTTCAAATAGTTTCTTATATATTTACCACTCATTCTTTGAAGACTAACTGGTTTCAGTCATTGCTTCTGCATGTTTTCTTCATAATATAAGTAATGGTAAGTGACTATATACTTTATGAAAAGCTTGAAAAATATTCTGCAAAGATTTTCCCAAGATGGAGGAAACGTTAAAGAAAAGTGAAAGGTCAGGCTAAGATAAATGCTCATCATCTATAATTCAGACACAGTCAGCTGTCTTTGCAAATTTGCCTTGCATTCTCTGCAACCTTCAGGACAGAACTGGCAACTTTCAGGACCACCAAATAGTGCACCATAAACAGATACAAAAACGGGGTTTGAGGGCAGGTGATACCAGGTTATAATTCTTCATTTTAACTCATTTACAGAAACATCTATGCAAAGGACAGGCAACAAAAGTTTTGTGCCACTAAGAAGCAGTGTAGAGTTTGTATCAGTGCTGAGTTTCACACTATTGTTGGACAACTGCTTTGTCCATGTCTTTACAGAAGAAGGAGTTGGTCGTGAACCTATTGGGAATCAATATCCTTCAGGTCGTTAGAGCAGAAGTATACAGAGAAGAGAATTGGCTGTATGAGGTGTACCTAAAGTAGACAAATCTGCAGGACCACATAATATGCGTCAATAAACATTATCAGATGTTTTCTAGAAAACTGGTGAACCTTTAAATTATATTTATAAAAGTTCAATAGCTTCAAAGGAGATTAAAGAGGAACCCAATTCCCTTGTTTTTAAAAGCTATAGAAACAACATAAGAAACTAAACAAGGTGATTTAAAATAAGAGCAGTTATACAGAGAAATAATCTTAAGAAACATCTTAGAGAATAAGAAGCTATATCAAAAAGCATAAGAAACTGTGTTAAGGGAATTGAGAAATGGGTATTCATTATTAACTCATGAGTTTGAAAGCTCTAATTGTTTTGGGTTTTGTTTGGGTTTTTTTCACAATACATTGAGGGTTGGTAATCAAGGATAGTGAGGTGAGAGTTACTGGTTTATATCACTCTGGGGCAACCTAATCTCAGCATATTAAAGAGAAACTGCAGGAAGTCCAGGACTTCAGCTCTCCATGATTGGAGGGTTTACTTCTGAGAAGAAAAAAAAGCAAAACACCATGACATTTCTAATTCAGAGACAAAGTATGTGGTTCAGAGAAAGAAATTGAGACTGCAAGTCCTACTCTTGCTATCAAGCAAGAAGCTAAACAAGGATGCATGAAGAATGTCTTCCTTCCTGAATCCACTCAGGCTCATGGAAGTGAGCCTCACAGTACTGTGGGAAGGGCTCTGCTTCACCTACTAGAAAGCTACAGAGAGAAGACTTCTTTATTCTTCCATTTTAATAGATGGTTTCAGAACCGATAGAATCTGGCAGACTCAATGTACTGCCACCAACTGTCAAATGTGCAGAAAGAAGCAATGAGTTGAGCACCAGTGTTATTTGGATAGTAGTTTACTTTTACTTCCACATGCTTCATTTGGAGAGTAAAGCCAGTAGATGAGGAGAATCTTATTTCACTTAGAAGATGCCATCAGTTTCAGGAAGACTGGACTGGGAGAAGCAGTAGAAGGAAGTATGAAAAATGCTATCATCAAAACAAAAGGAGAGGACTACAGCCTAAACATAGCTTTTCACATGCAGTGCAGCAAAGACTGATTTTTTCTGACTGATGTTTTAACAAATAAGACTGGTAAGTATAGATCAAAATTTAAGCCTAGTTTATTTCAGATATTAATGCAAAGCACAGAATTAACTGGTAGTAGTAGAATCGCTGGTGACTGGAAGGGAAAGAAGTTTTAGATCAAAAGCATTGCCCCTAAGTTCAAAGGCACACTGTTTATTAATATGACCTGTACCTATCTTGACTTCAACGTAATATTTGTGAAAAAAAATTCAAGCAAAATGGAAAATACATGCATCATAATTGAAACTCCTGGCACTAGATTCAAAAATTTTTATAGGTACTTAAAAAATTCTATTCTGCCTAATTAAAATGTGACTAATATTAATAATAAACTAAATTTTCACTTACAGTTTTATTGGAAGTCAGGCTCAGCTCCAAATTATTTTTCTCTCAACATATTCTTTCCTGCGTTATAAAATAGGAGATACCAAAACTTCCTCTGAATACAATTTCAAGCCTCTAAATTACTAACTACTATACCTATACAGTGAGATAAGAAACTGAATATAATGAAGTGAAAATATATTTCTCATTATTTCATGTTATTCTAAGCTCATTATTTTCAATATATGTTTCTTATAACTAAATACAAACTAAAGTATCTTATTTCTATACACAATATGGGAAAGTCATCACTTCAGAGTGCATGTTGATCCACCTACCCCACAATGAAATGGTACCTGAGGGTTTCTACATCATGCATCATTTAAATCGTAAGCATGTCACCAGCATTATCAGGGGTCAAATATTAAAATTTTGCCCATATTCAGTGGTTCCTTAGGCAAACACTACTGACATCAAGTCATGTCATACTGAAATTAACTTTTAACAAAAATACCATTAATATATGGTGTTTTAACACGTACTCATCTTCTGTTTATAAAACATGGAGTATGGTCACATTAGCAAGGTTATAAGCTTAATTTAAAACTTCTTCCAGCTCTTTGATGTTGTAGAATCACCAACTGCTCCTTTGAAATGCAGCAGCAGCTGAACCAAATCACTCTCAATCGACATTAGTGATAACCCATTCAATCTCCTGTCCCACAGCTGACCTCAGTCTGGTTTTGATCAGAACTAGTTTGGGTAAAAAAGCATTCACCTTCACAGCCTGACAAGGAGAGTCAGGTAAATTGAAAGCTATTTTTGTCAGCATTTCAATATTGTATAGCTATTACAAATATCTATATAATCAGCATTATATAAAGTAGATTGTATGCTATCTGAATTTTCAGCTGAAAAGCAGTTGATCAGAGATTAATACTTTAATATACAGCTAAACAAATTCATCAGCATAAAGACTTAATTTTTTTCATATCTTGGGTTATAAATTGACAGCAGCAGCATCTTTCATGCCAATGGTATCAAATATATGATCAATGCTTGTGAGAAATTCAAAGTGACTTTAGATAGCAATGTCCTAAGCTACTTTACTCTGCTGACTGTTACAGGGTTGTGGATTTTGATATGCATTTTAATTTGACCTTTTACAGACACATTATTCTTTCACCAGTGATTTTCATCTTTCCTGTGCCTCCTTTGAATTCTGAAGTAACCCTGTCTAAACTTAGGATTTGGTATCATCCAAATTCACCACTTTTTCCTGGAAGCTAAATGTTTCTTTGATTCTTCTAATCAAAATATGTGATTGTATAACAAAAGAAACAATTCTGTTTCAAACAAATTTGTCTTAGAAAGCTTTAAGAGCCTCAGTTCCAGTAGACTAATGTTGAAACCTGTATTTTTCTGTCTGTGCAAAGCTGGGGGAATTCTAGCCAGGTTCCAAATGCACACAATTTTTTTCTCTGAAACTTTAACATAAATAGCTTTTAATTTATCTGACTATTTAAAACAATATGCTCCAGTTTCAAAGGTCTAAAACTTAGGACAGGAAAACAATGTGTTTTCAGAAACACACCACACAGAACATTTAGTTTTCAATAAATTAATTTTGTCATATGGGATATGGCATTGTAATAGTACTAAATTTTTTCCCTCCGTGCCATCCACCAGCAGAAATTAGATTTTAAGGACAAATAAGCAAATCTCAGCCATCAGTTATGGCCATGCATCCCTACTGCCTTTGGATGGAATTGCACTGTTATGATTGGCAGAATTTTGCTAATTTAGTGTAGCTGCAGACAGCTACACTGTCTTAGTGATTACAGGAAGCTTTCCTGCAAATGCAGATTCCAGTTTACATAATACATTTAGAGGCTGTCACAGTCACCTCAAATTGATGTATATAATATATGTTTGGCTGCATTCAAATACTGTAACCAGGAAAAACTGTCAAAAATCAAAACATCTGAAATAATATCTAAAAAGATCCTAACAGATATTTTAATGACCTGTCCCAAGGCCAAATCAGCTCTATCTGTCTCATATCTGGGAGACTTTTGTTTAGCCTTTTCTTAAAGACCACCAAGGTTAAGACTTCAGAGTTCCTTCCAAGCAATATATTGCAGCACTTACTTACCTAACCCTGTTGTTAAAAGGTTATTCCTGATGTCTGATTTAAATTTTTCTTGCTTCAGTTTAAGCCCTTTACTCCTCATCTCTTCCACCTCTGTTTAATCAATGGACAGCTCTTGACTGACAATACTGGTAACACAGCTTGGAGGGAACTGGGCCCAGGAGGAGATGCTGATTTAGAACCAGACCAATTACAAGAAGTGGAGGCAGGAATGGTTTATCTCTGAGGCAGAAGATGACCTTTGTTCTGTCAATCCTGGTAAATGTAAAACAGCCTTGTATGTAACTTTGTTGAATGTGTTTAGAGTGTGAAGTGTGTCTTTCACAATAGTACATTTGTAAATTTGTGCTCTTCTGCCATGAAGAATCTTGAGCACGTATGTACACATGCACATCTATTCCCAAACTAGGAATATATGTACAAATATTTTAATTAGATTATTTAGTTTTTAAAATTCATATAGCAGCCATGTTAATTAGTATTAGAAGTCTTGCAGATGTTGATTTATGAAATCTGCTCCCTGCTCTTTTAATGCAGTAAGTGCTACTCTGCTGTGAAAGGAAAGGTTATTGTCTTAATACACAAATTAAGGCTTAATTTGCCTTACACAAATTTTTACTGCTCCTAATTTTCTGCATTTCTTTCTAGGTTTTTACAGAAACTTTGATTATGTGTGATGGTTGAAGTAATAGTAATTGATCTATTAATTTTTCCACTCCTCGCTTCCTTCTTTCCTTTTGCTGACAGGGGGCACATCTGCCATTTCCTAGCTTTCTAGTACATTAGCTGTCTTATACAAATCCAGTATAACTCCTAATTTTTATGTGACTTCCTCAGTTACTCTCAAATGCCCTAGTAAGAAGTCCTTTAGGTCCAGTGATTCAAAAGTATACAGCTTATTTAATTTCTTTATAACAGCTCTGGAAGAGAAAAAAGCAAAATAGGCTTGGCAGACCACTAGACTAAAAGTAATCTGGAGTGAACAGCAGAATCTTTCCTGTGATTACAAACTAAGAAGCAGTGAGCCACCAGGCACTTTCTGCTTCTAAAAATATTTTGTCAATATTCTATCACTGAAGTTTCTTTAGAAGCTTCTCAGAAGAATCTAAAGTCCTTAGATTTTCAAGTATTTAAGCCTATATATTCACATCTAATGTTGTGGTATTTCTTAAATGGGATGGCAAAGTGCCCTTAAAGACATCTTAATTGGTGCTAGAAGCAACTAATTATTAGACAGGCTGGTAGGTCCTATGGGAAGGTGGAGAAGCTGAAGTAAGACAGCAGGGGAGCTGGTATTTCTGAAAGTTCTAACATGCAGAATAGTTTATGATTTTTCTGCCACAAACTGTTCTAAGAAAGATTTAAAAAGTGTTATGATGATTACAAGGAACAGAAAGTGATCTTAAAGGTATGAGACACTAGTAATTTCCTTCTCCTTAAAATTTATAAACGCTTATGCTTCATAAACTCTTACGATTGATGTTGTGTGCAAACAACAGAGTCCTTAAGAGAAAGCAGTCAGGCCACAGTGTATTGGCCTAAAAAATAACAGACAGCCAAAGTTCTTTTACCATCCAAAATTATTAGAAATTTTATTTTTTAAAAAATGGTCTCTCCATTTTTCTTTTGAGTTCTACATTTAACAGAAGCAACCCTGATAGATGCAATAAAATTCAAAGTCTTGGAAAGATGCCGTTTCCCAGACATCAGTGAGAAAAATATTCAGGAAATTGTTTAAAATTCCTTACTCCTCTCCCAAGTATCAATAACAAAATGAATACAACATTTCATTTCTGCTTGGCTAGAAGTCCTGGATATTCTAAGAGGCTATTAAACAGATAGCTTTAGCACATGAAAAATGCATGCTAGTCGTTTTGTTCTTATGTCAGTTATTTAGCACATTGTATATAAATCAGCTTGCAAGATATAGAGTTTAATCTTTTCTGGGTTTATTGCTTTACAATTTCATTGTACTTATATTGCATTCTGTGAAGATGAAATTTTGATTTAAAATTTTGCATTTGTAGACCTGAGTGTCAATACTGCACACACAACTCAGACAATCACTGTGGTGGGAATCACAACATTAGGCTTTACAGCCAACATCCCCTCTATGGGTTAGTATAATTTGCAGTCCTGAATGAATTCACATTGAGTGTACATACAGGACAGTAATGCCCTTTGGATGAGAGCTACTTCTTGTTGTGTGTGCAATATCAAGCACAGTGTAGCCTTTATTGTGTTCAGAGCCTCCAGGTGCTATTACATAATTTATGTTCTTTTTTTTTCTCTCTTTGCTGGTACGAAATAGTAATTTATTCATCAATTTCATAGCTGTGTTATAAGTCCTTTATGTTCATTTATCTGTTAACACAATGTAGGGACTTCAAATGGAAAAGCTTTCTTGGGGCATGGAGGCCACTGTCCGCCCATTGTAGCCACTGAGCCCCTGAGCCCCCTTCAAAAACAAATCAAACAGGAAAACCCCTTATGCTCCACCTTGCTGGCAGGCATTGACATTTACTCTCACTGTGCTCTTTCCTGTGCTGGTTTTGTTCTGCCTTCCAAGTTCACACTTCCCTTTCCTTTTATCAGTATATACAGGTGTCCCCTTTCCAATTTTTCTTTCGTTCTTTCTTTCTTACTCTCAGCCTTCATCCTTGTTTCTCTCTCCTAGGTGCTTAGAATTATCTTCTTCTCTGTGATTGTCCAAGCACCATCACTTCTCTAATACACAGCGTTTTGTGTTCAGATGCTACAGATTAAGGTTATAAGAGTTAAAAGATCATATCTCATGGGAAAATTTACAATCCCAATTTTTAAATTTCCTGACATGAAGTACCTCCCCCACTGTTAAAGCTTCCAGCCATTCTATTTTGTTTTAATAACTACCAGTTTCTTTACCACACTACATTTTTTTCATACCCTGAAATCAATTTTCTCTTTAATTTGATCTTTGCATTTTTGGATTTATTAAATAAATCATTTCAAACATTTGGTTTTGTTGTATTATTTTTGTGTGTTAGGAGTTGTTATGCACGAGCATATGTTACATTGCATTTAACATAACATTGTTATGTTACATTGCACAAGAGGTCCATGAACTCCTTGGTCTGAGTGCCACCGAGAAAAAAGTTGGACCCCATTTCAAGAATGTCTAATTTCCATAACCTGTGTTATTTTTAAACAAAACCTGATCTATCTTTATACACCTAAACGGATGACTTCAGTGAGTAATTTACACATCCTAAATCCCATATGTCAGACATGCTCAGCAGTCCTGAACTGTAACCTCAGTATCAGACAGACCCTCTCTCCTGAATTCTCTGCCAGCTGTCTGAAGCATCCTGCTCCTCCCAATGCACAGTACAAGGAATTTAAATGCCTAACAGCACCATGAATTCTACCCAGCTCTCAGGCTGGCTCTCAGGCTGTTAGATTGCTAAGGATTCTACCTCCCAAGCCTCCTTTACGTTTAGCCTGAAGTGTTTATTCATAGAGATGTATTTCGTACAGATGGCAAGCCATAAACCTGTTAGAAAGATAATTTATTTTAAAGTATTTCATCAGGAAAAACTCACCAAGATGACTAAGTTCATTTCCAAGGCTATCCCAAGGCAAAATATGTTGGTAGAAAAGTCAGATAAATCACACATGCAAAAAACAATTCCAAACAATTGTGATTTTTTTTTTTTTGGAAAATAAATTTTTAAAGCTGTTAAATAGGAGCTGAAGTCTTCTAGCATTAAAGATTGTTCATACATTCCAATCCAGAGCAGCTGTTTAGCATGCAAAGCCTATTATCTTTCATAATCATTAGCCTATGCATTGAAACATACTTTTTAGTACTATCAGTTGCCACATTACCCTTTTATAATTACATATTGAAATATTAAAAGTGCAGACCCAAATTCTGCTAAGACATGCATGTCTCAGTATTCACCCACAGGAAGGCTGCAGTGGCTTCATACAGAATAGATATGTCAAGTATATGATATGTGATCCTTGTGTAGATTAAATAGTTATCAAATGTTCTTCTTCTGTGCCCGCAGCTTACATGCTTTGCCCTTGTACCATGCCATGAGAACTGTTTCTTGGTGAAAGGCACCATATGGAATATATCCAAGAAGAAACAGGTGACTCACAGGAGATGGATGGGCTTAGACAACTGCCTGCCCAGTCATCAGGTATCTCCTAGTTCCATCTTCAGTAAATTCTCCTCAGTTAAACTCTCTGCTCTGTCCCCTGAAATTCCCTGAAAACTTCCTTGCCATGTATACAGACAAGTAAGCATTCCTTACAGGGACACGGCACTGCCTCCAGAGGTAACAGTACAACTCTTAAATGATTGTCTGAACAGAGAGGTACAGGTGTAGTGGTTTGGTCCAAAATACTCATTACTATTTACCCTCTGTGAGATAAGAATTAGGAGAAAGCAAAACAGGCACAAAACTTAAAAGAATATAAAGAAGTTTACTAACAGACCTAAAAAAAGGAAAAAAAAAAATCATACCACACCTTCCGAACTCTTCTCCTCCCCCCACCTTTCTCCCTTCTCCCACTGTAAAAAGACAACCCTTGAGACGTTCAGCCTGTTTACCACTTCCGTAATAACCCTGTTCAGTTCATTTAGGGAGAGGAGTCTCTCTTGCTCATGCTATGGAGACATCTCCACAAGAAGTTCTCTCACGGCTTCAGTATCACAAGACAGCTGCCCAGGTTGGTTCTCTGCTCGCATGCGAGTCCCTTCCCCCGACTTGCAGCTTTTCCCACAACTGTTTTCGAAGGTCCAATCTTGAGCTACTGGAGTACTGAGCTACTGGTAGCTACTGAGCTACCATTTTAAGGTTGAGCTGTTCAAAAAACGAAAGTTCTCTTCACCCTTCTCTGGGAGCATCTTCATCTCTAAGAATAGAAGCCATCCCCTTTTCCTGGGAGACAAGGGTCCTCATAATCTTCAACTCTAGGACTATCTCTGGGAGCATCTCTAGGAACTGAGGTCTTCTCCTTCCGATTGGAGCAAGAGTCCTTATCACTTCCATCTCTCCCTGTTCAAACTTCTTATCAAATTACAGCTTCTTCAGCTTTTGCTTATTCCAGCATAGGTGCTTTTGCTCACAAGTAGAAGTTGAATGCTCCACCCCCCCTGCTTTCATGAAATTACAACGGGTACTCTGATATATCATAGTCCATCACCACCATAACTTTACAACAGAATTTAGCTTCTAAGCATCTCTTCTTTCTCCTCCCTCAGGATTTCAGCTCTTCTTTCTTTACTTAATGTCTGCAGCACTTACAGCACTAAAAGGGTTAATCTCACCCTTGTCTTGCAGCTGGAATTTTGCTTATCGCTGTTGGTCACATGATCTTTGCGGGACAGCAGGGCAGCTTCAGCTGAATCTTCAGCCGCACTGGAGTTGGGGGGGGCTGCGCCGTCTGCACGTAGCAGGGCTGGGGGGAGCCACAGGTGGAACAGGGCCCATTGGCTCCAGGATGGCTGTGTCCCTGCCTGGGCCCGGCAGGCCCCGCTGGGCCCCGCACAGGCCCAGCCCAGTTACCTGTCCCCTGGCTAGAAGCAAGAGACAGAGCTTCCCAGGGTTTGTCCATTCTTAAATGTGGACCACAGAGGCAGTCAAAATTCTAAGTGGCTTAAAAATTTGTCAATATTCAAACTAGCCAGTTGATAGGTTCAATCAGGTCATAGAGGAAGCTGTAAGCACCTCTTTGCAAAAGACTCACTTCCGGGGCTATGCTTGCTAACCTATGACAACAGGGAAAGCTTAGGAGATCACAGCCTTACTCCTTAAAACCATTTCTGTTCCAAGTGAATTTGAATTTATTGCTTCATGATGAGCAGTTTGACACCACACAGTAAGACAGCAGAAGCATCAAGGCTGTAGGTCAAGACAAGCATTCAGAAAAGCTGAAGCCAAGTAGGGAAGAAACTAATTTCAGAATAAAGACTGCAGTAACTGGCAAACCTGGAAAGAGCAAGCAATCTGGCCAAAGCATCAATACACCAAAGAGGAGCAATGATGCACAAAGAACTCACATGTGATTATTATCACATAAACAAAAATACCTGGGCTGATGTGGAGAACCTCACTCCTCCTGGCATGCAGTTGGGTATCCATAAGCATGCCCAATAAAGGTAGGCTACTTCTATCGATTTTCTGAGACTTGTCTCAAGACAAGAGACATCCTTGTCTCTCTCCACGGTCACTTGAAAGTAACAGGATTATTTAAAGTATGATTTCTAGTCTATTTTGGTCTCTGTGTTAGAACTATTTGAATCACAGTCTACAATTGCCTGTTTCTGCATTCTCTCTAAAGGAAAACTCTGATGAGTAGTTCAGAGCTGAATATTTACACTAGAGACATCTGCATTTGGTGAGATGAATTCAAGCCTTAGAGTTTAAATAGAAAAGAGAAAGAATTCAAGAGCATGAACAAAACATGGCTTGCATCAGCATCTTGCAATACAACCTGAGATTTTTATCTTTGTAGAAAAAGGGATTACTAGAGGGACTTGGCCTTTTTACAACATTATTGGATGCTTGTTTGGTAAGTACAGGGCTAACAGGAAAAGAAAGGAAAGGAAACAGAAGTGAGGGACTAATGAATACAGGACAAGGAAAACAACAGGAGAGCATGCATGATTGACATGAGATCAGCAGTGTGTGGGGCATGAAAAGTTAAAACCAACAACCAGGAATCTTAGGGTTGGCAGTATCCAGCCAGAACTTCAGCGTGGAGCCTGATCACATAATCACTGCCTGATAAGCCCAGATTTGTTATCCTGAAGTTTCACAGATTTTGAATACAAGAAGAGAATGACATGGACTTGAAAGACAATATGTAAATTTTCTGACATTTAAACGCAATAAAACTTACTACATAGTTGTATTTTTGTGAATCTGACAGCATCCTCTTGATTTTTTTGAGCTTTCCTCTGAAACTGGGAGGAGGAGTTAAAGTCATTTCTACAAAAACTCAAGATCTCTGGGGTGCTCTATACACTAATTGAGCTTCTAAGAAAAACATTAAAAATTGTTTTATTTTTGTTAAAAATTCTAGGAATTAACAAAAGACATGTTCTTTCTGAGCATCTTGCATGCTTGTCCTTCTTTATTCAAAATTGTAGGACCTCAGGCTAAAACCTCTCTGACACTTCCTTATTACACAAGTCTGCATGCTTTAGTGATTCAAAGCCGTCATATGAACTCTTCTCCTATCACACCCTTGACAGAAATATCTACCATTTAGTTCTTTATTGTGAATGGTCTGAACAGAAAGGAAATTACGTTTCTGGTATTCTCTCATAGTAGCAACAAAAAATCAGCATTATCTGACATAGACAAGAAATAGATGACTTGCAGAACTATTTCCCTTGTTAGGGTTGCTGCCTTTGAATTTTTCCTGTGCTTGAATTGAAGGCTACTTCTGTTGTGCATCTGGGAATGAGATCCCATAAGCAACATGAAAACTCAGGTGCCTCATGACCACTTTTCCCTTGCAGGCAATTGATACTTGTCCTGAGTCCAAAATCACTACAAATCCTATCTTCTCCTGTGGTTAGCAAAAAACATGCCTAGGTTTCTAACCATGCTCTGTGATCATATTGCAGGGACAAAAGATAAATGGAGGCTGTTGGGATTGCTTAAAAATGCCCATGGCAGGTAAGAGGATACATTAGCGTACAGGGAGTGTTTCAGTACCTGGGTACTTAATTCAGTACCTGAATACCTGAGGTTCACACCGTAAGTACTCAAAAAAGCCATCTGGGATGCTTCACAGGAAAGCAGAAGTAATGAATGAATCGGGCCTCCAGCCAAATGTCCTGCCCAGAGTGCAGACCTCATGTGAAAATTCATAGAATTGAACAAAACAAGGTAGAGCCATAGCTGCAGACACAGGTGCTCTGGACTATGTTAAAAGACAAAAAGTGTCTTGCTCTGTCTGGTATTCAAACTACAGAGCACCTGCCTGCACATCAGTGTCTGTCCCACCTGAGTTACAGAGAATTCTTCGAACAGTGATAGCATTTAGAACAAGTAGCTTAAGAACAGAAAGATGCTTTAAACCCTCAGTGTTCAGGTACAGGTACCACAAATAATAAAATCTTTCTTTGTGGCAGGTCATTTAAATGGTTTTTATTTCTATTATAGAAACATTTTCTTATATTATCATATGTATTATAAATAAATTATTTGCTTCACTTAGCATTAAAAAATGTTAGTTTCAAAAGGAATAAAAACCCGAAGAATGATTAATTCTTTGTGTTTTGGAAAAGAATTATAAGGAGACATTTAATTTTAATTTTAAAAATTTATTAAGAATTCTCTCAAATGCAATTTACATCCCCTAGTGGGTTGGCTTTTGTTCCATGTTGTTTGTAGAAAATACAGATCTTGGATAACAACACAGCTCTCGTGTAAGCATCCATCTATGCGTCCTATTTTGTCATACACTCTAGGTTAAGTCCTGAAGGAAATAAATGCCACAAAGTTAAAATGATTTACATCAACTGATATGGCAACTTACACTGTGTGATGATTTAGCTTGCCTTAATTATTTTGAATTGCTTCGATTTATCCTGCACATCCACGGAAAATTAAAAATACAGGAAGTGCAACTTCCATTTACAGACCCTTTTGACTCTTCTGTACTACCCTGGTTTGCCTGTAGTGAAGAAGATTGTATCAGACAGGCTAAGGATGGATCAACATGGGCAAACTGACAAATACCTGGAAGTTTCATTCCCATGATGTTTGACAGTTCTGTGTCACATCTTATATTTTTTCCATAGCTCCTGTAAGGAAGCATAAGAGATAACACTTGTGAACCACCAGAAGAAATGAACAGAGCAGATTTTTTTCCTCAAGATCTTCAATATTAAAAAGTGGAATGAAATAAGAATATATTGACTAGTCTCATGTGTTGTGTAGATCACTAAAACCTTTAGTTTTAGTGCTGCCTTTTCAACTTACATCAGCAAATGGTTTGGCATTAGAGAGCCTGTAATGCTCTAAACTCATTACATCTCAGTAGTAAAAGTGATACCATTAATTGTCAGCTACATCATTAGAATTTCTGGAAAACAGCTGGAATAAGAAAGATATTGGTGCCAATTTGCTAAGAGTCTTATTTTCCCACCACAGTGATGCAACAATCTTTGAAAGAGTTTAAAAAAGAAGGCAGCCAACATCCATTTTTAGGTATTTCATAGTATCATAGAATTTCACCTCAGTTGTTTCATAAGCATCAGAACAATATCAAAAGCAAGCTCCCTTCCAAAACCAGAGGAAACTTTACTATAAAAACTCCGCAGCTTGAAGTGCCATGTATATTACAGCATAATTTTGTAACCTCTCTTCAAATATCTCTCTATCCCTAAGGTTTCAAATTCAAAGGCTCAGAAATTGGGGCCACTTAGTCTCCATTAACTTGAAGGATCTTTAAATAAGCCTGAGATCACTGTGAGGTAAGTCTTTTCCAATAGAAACATTTCACACTATACCAAAAAATTCCCAAAGTCAACAGAATTTCAGAAGTGGAGGTTTTGATTTGCACAGCTTTCATTTCTCTCTCAGAGTGCAGAAAAGAAGCAGAATTTTACCCAAGATTCATATTCATTTCCTGAACATTTGGATATTACCTTCCCCTCTTTCCAAATGTCACTGGGGGGATGAGATGATATGCACGGGTATTTCTAGCACAAATATTTTCATGTGCTACCCCACCACTCATCTTTTTAGAAGCTGAAAAGATCATGCACAATCAGGAGCCTGAACACAGCTGTTCCTTTTAGGTACACAGTCTTCACAACTTGACTATCAAATGGATGTAATCCATTCTGCTCTGATAGAAAATTGTAAACATTATCTCAAAGCCAGTTCCCAAATAATTTTCTCAAAATGAGGACCTCTCTGAAAAAAAATTTCTTCTTTTACAAATTGGAAGAAACATTCTCTCAAAAATCCCTCCAAAAGTTTGTCGACAGCTCACTTAATCTTCCCTGTGACTTCCTTCTCTGAAGGAAACTGAGCATTTCTGATGTCTTAATGTAGGGTTTTAAGAGAAGTGCACTGGGAAGGATGGTCTTTGCTAACAACAAGTCACCAGACTGACAGACACTTCCCACTTACTAATTTCCCCATCATGCCTGCAAGAAAACTCTATGAAAACACTGACTTATTTTCATTGCTCCAATTTTTCTTGTAATCTTAGCGTACTCATTCAGGCAAGATGAAAGCAAACAGCCAGATGGAGGTGGACGTGTTCACTAGGAACAGAATCCATGTAACTCACTTACTCTCCAAGCACTCAAGAGGCTAGACCCTTAAAAACAAATGTGAGTTCCGCACAATAGCATGAGGTGTTTTTTCCAACACCAATATTAAACTAGTTTAGACGATACAATGTTCCTGTAAGAGAAAAATTGTCAGGGTGGTGTTGATGCTGTTTACTTACTCATTTGGAACCTCTGATCAAAACAGTTCAGAAAACAAATGGCTAATTATGTTCTACATGTAAAATAATTAAACATTCAGAGCATTATATTTAGCAAAGATGTATATTATACTAAATATGATGTTCAATTTTATCTAAAAGGAGAAGGAAGGAAGGCAGGAAGGAAGGAAGGCAGGAAGGACTGATGAGGAAAGAATTTACTAACAAAAGTATTATTCCTGGGATAGTACCAGAGATTCATGGTACTCAGATATATTTCCCCACGTATACTACCTACCAGTTACTTATCAAGAGTGGATGGTAAAGAAGCAGATGAATATTCATTTCATATTCTGAATTCCCAATCTTCACAGTCATATGGCATTGTTTGACTCTGGCCCACCTCTTCTGAGCAAAGAGAAATTATGTTGGACCAAGAAGATCCTCCCTCATCTCCTTTAGGGCACACTGACGCTACATAAAGCAGAGCAACATAGGAATACCCCAGGTAGCTGTGGTGCACAGTGACAGCAGCATTGGTGCACCACAACATTACTCCAGCTGAGCTGAGCATCTCTGCTAATACAACAATACTCTTGTGGGACTGGAACTTGCTCTTTCAACCTACGCTCAAATTTCCCCAGAGAGTACAGCAGGAGCAAACTCACAGTCTGTACAGCAGCCAACATTTATTATTAGGAGCATCAGAAGCATTTCTGAATACAAGCTGAACAGTGGTCTTATTACGTTGTCCCTATCTCCTATTTCCAACAATCTTAAGTTATTCTTAGATAACTCCTAAACCCTTCACAGGGCTCCCAGAGTTCAGACTAACCTTGGAATCCACTGGTACTTCATGTAAGTTTGTGCTAAACAACTAAAAAGGCCAGTAGGCAATGCTGCTGGCAGATTATTGACTTTCTTGTGATGTGACCTAACCTTTACAGACAGAGAAAACATGTCACACTGAAAGGGCATAGTTTATGCTTAATTTAAAAGCTCTAAAAAAGACCCTAAGTATTTTTTCCATATTTCTTTTTCCATGTGTTTAGAAGTAAATGTATTTGCATACGATGAGGAAGGAGATTTGGGGTTTTACCCAAATTTACATGTATAAGAGACTAAAGGTTTCCTGTGTATTTTGATTCTGCTTAACCGTCACAATATGAATAAGAAATACACAAGTAAAAATCTTCCCAAATAAGGATAAGCAAAAGGAAACAGTCTGGGCAACCTTCATCAGGAAATAACGACCGGGCCAACAACACACTCTGAGTTCTGCAGCAGAATAATGCTGTTAATAATCATTTTTTCTCCTCTGCCCCTTCTGCCATTTCTTTATAGAATAAACAGCAAAGGATTTAAGATCAGATAGGAAATAATCATTTTATCATCAATAGTGGTTAAATCAGTAGTTATCTCTGTGATATGCAGCAATAATTATTTTTTCCTCTTGCCTTTTCTTAATTTATCAAATATTTTTATTAACATAAACATATAACTGTAACATATATATGTCCTTATTTGAAAGTATCATTACAATCTTTTACAGCATCTTAAATTTCTGACTTTTTTTTAAGATAAGAGAATGGGGTAAACAAGGGAAAGATAATACTGCCCCTAACCACAAATGAAACTTAAAAACTAGGAAAACAAACAGTTACTTTTATTTCTAGATTGAATGAAAAGCACAGAGACAGCAAAAAAATTGAAATTCTTAGCCTTCATCTTCTATCTGGCCAAATATTCTTTTTCCATCATTGTATATAAAGGGTGGATATTAATAGAGGCAGCAAAGGTGAGGCCTGAACAAGATATTTCAAATAATTCTGGTTTCATTTATCAATCTGACTACTAGCAATCAGGGAATTTTGTTAAAAACTCCAATGATTTTTATCTTGACAGTGACTCTTTAATAACTAAATGGAATTCATATTAATTATTTATCTCCTTTAAAGTGCGCTGAATAGCTTTGCTGAAAATTACCACATTTATATTTATAGAAGACTAGTACATGTATGGATAGGTTCAAAATTCATTATTTATACAGTGATGCCTTTATTTATAGGAATCAAGCTCAATAATTAGCATCAAGTACAAAATCTCCAGTAGTGATGGTAATATTAATGGAAATAATGCCATTAGGTGTGCTTTGTCACTCCTGAATTTTCAGTGACTGTTCCAGTTCCTTACTCTTCACATTTCTTAATCAGTACAGTTACCTGGGCTTACCTTGTTCCTTCGAAAGAGGTGGATAAGAGCTCAAATTACAGCCAGCCCAGCCCTGTTTTCAGAACTCCTTACATGTAAAGGTACATAAGGATAGCAGTATGGAAAAAAAAAAAACAACCCCATAAGGAGCAATTTCTTCTAGCCATAGCAAAAATACAACCATTCTCCATGTCTGTGAAATTAATGACCTCTCTGTTACATGGGATTTTAGATGATGTTGAAGTTTTGAAAAACTCCAAACAACCTTCACCCTATATTTACAGGTTATATTGAAATTGGCCTGATAAATACAAACCTTAAACATTCAGAAGTTTACAGAGTAAAAGCTTAAGGCTATAATCCTGTGGCCTTGCACCTAGCAAGACTGAATGCAGTCCACTTTTATTGCCATCATGTAACTAATGCACCATCAATATTTCATGCATGTAATTTCAAATGAGTAAATAGCTTTCTGCAAGTTGCATAATTTGCTCATAATCTCAGTGCATCTTGTTCCATTTAAAGCTAAGTGCTACCATTTTAAAAATGCCCCCGCAGGAATGATTCAGCCTAGCCAAGAATGATTATATCTTACAAAGTCCCCAACCTCACTTCTGCTGTCACCCGTCCTTACTGCCAGGGTGAACAATTTATCCCCATGCAAACACCAAAACAAAGTTCATGCAACAGACCCTACCAAATCTTCAGCATTGCCACTATTTAGTCACTAGGGCAGAGAGAGGAGAGCAAGCAAAAAGCGAAGCTGTGACATATGAGGTGTGATACGTTTAAGGAAGGTAATGAAACCAAGGGCTCAGCCATTAACCTTCAAGGAAGAAAAGCCAGGCCCACTGCTTTAAAAATTGCTGAGACCAATCTTTCACCATGACAAGCATTAGTAATGAATAATTAAGCATTTAATATAATGCTGCTTTGGTGAAAAATGGTAATTTTACAATTGATGGCCCCAAATCTATTCAGTGTTATTATGCTGTTGTAAAAGCAGGAAAAGAGTTTTGATGAAATGCTTGTTTTCCAGTGGAGCGGGTTTTTCCTCTTTGTTTTTTTTTTTCCTGATGGTTGGACTGAAGCAGTTATGGTTATTAGGTTCAAAATCCTTTCAGAGCTGAACAGTGGCCTGCTGAGAGAATTTCATGAAAAATTTAAAAAGGAAAATTCAACCTGGAACAGTTTCACATCTCATACCAGCCCGCTGGAGGTTGAACTGTGTTTTCCCCCATAATATTAAGCTAATGTCAGGGATATAAATCATTCAACAGATGCAAATGCTGAAACCTTTCTAAAGGAAACCTTAACTCTAGAAGCTATTTCGATTAAGTGACATAGTTATTTAAAACAATCTAACAGACGCTCTCTTAGTTCCTCATAATCAAATGTTTATTGCAAAAGAACTATTCGAGTAGTAAATTATTTGAGCTGTACTCGAAGATCTCTCTTTGCAGTTAAGAAAACTGAAGTAAGCCACAGCTGTTCCTCACAGCCATTTCTATCCTCTTTAGATGCTGATGATGTTAGCAACAATTTTAACTTTAGATTATCAAAAATACACATTTTGGTGGGTTTGGTGAGGCAAAGGCACATTTTGTCATCACACATCTAAATTATGTTGCTCTGCTTTAAATTGGTTCAAACACAACTGCTTTAGAATTCACAACATGGCAGAATTCAATAAAAAATTACACCTTTTATCCCATTGGTAAGACTTCCCATGGGAAGTCTTTGCTCCTTATAGTCTTTACACTTAGGTATGACATTTGCCAATGACATTCATTGTACATTTGGTTGGACTTCCACTAAATAGGCTCAGGCACTGTGAGTATTCAGTGTATAATGAATTATCCTTGAGAAGAAAAAGGCTAAAAATATGTATCTAGTCCTTCAATAACAAGTTCTGGATTATATTTTCCTCTCAGTGGTATAGATTATTCTCCTAACCTCACAAAAGCTGAATTACCTCACTTCTAAGATATATCTTTTCTGACTTTTAAAAACACCATGTACTGTGCAGAGTCTGCATATGTGTGCACACACATGTTTAGAGGTACTAGTTCCTGTGAAATAAGCATAAATCAAGAAAGAACATGCAGTTAAACTATTCTCCAGATAGATTTTAGTCTGTAGGTTGTGTAGAAATGGCCACTAGCTGGTTGCAATAGCTTCTTTTCGCAGAGTTTAAAAATATATCAGCTACAGGTTACTAAGCAGATTACTGCTGAAATTCAGACCCTAAACAGTCCATAAATGAATGAATTATCCCGGGCTCTTACAAAAAAAAAGAACTACAGGTTTTTCTGGACACCTAGAAAGCTTTCTAGAGTATCTGCAGTAACCAGAGATGGAGCATTATGAGTCTCTGAAACACAACTATTTTTGCTTTCTCTTGATAGTATATACTTCAAATTTAAAAAAAAAAAAAAAAAAACAACCAACCAACACAAGATGGAGTAGACTTTTCCTGTCTAAGTTTGTTCTTGAAAAGTAGATGCAGTAACTTCGCCATGATTTTAAGTAGATCTCAACTATCACTGTTCCAGTTTGCAGTAGATATATGGAGATCCAGAGCTTGGGGTGAAGTTATGAGAGGCACAGCCACCAGTGCTACCTCCTTTCCCCTCAGTCCCAGGTTTCCTGCTTCTTTTGTCATGCAGCATCATCTGTGTATTATTCTCCAAGTTTATCACCACAACACCCCATTCCAACTGCCCACTTTGAAAAGAAATATTTTAGGACTGACTCTGAGTGCATTAATACAAAGCCTAACAATTTATGCTCTGGATTTAATGGAATTTATACAAATTTTAACCTCATATCAATCAAAATATTAATTCAGTTAGTCATTGCTACAAGACAGTAAGTCATGACCAAGTTCCCCTCTCACAAAAAATCAAATCAAAAAAAATAAAACAGACAGGAGCTAATAGCTGGAGTCTGTTGTCCGCATTTTTCTCTTCAAGTTTGTTTTTCCATAGGTGTTTTTTATCATATAGAATATCTTTATTGACAGAATTCCATAACTTTAGATACATTAAAATGGAAACTCTCATTTTGTTCTCATACACTGATTGTAGTAACCAGAGTAGAGCCACCAAATCCACATATCATATATTTTTTCTACTTTCACTAGTTGAAAGCCATTTTCTGGTGCTGCTTTCCACCTCTTTTTATGAAAGAGGAAGAAGCAATGTTTTAGGGCTGTTTACTGTTATTGTAGGAAAGTACTAGTCAAATATATCCTTTTAAAAAGAGATAAAAATAAGAAATTGTTTATTTATTGTATTTTTACATTGCTTAAAACAATCGATGGAAATATGTGTCCATAGCTAAAGGAAGGCATTGTTAATAGTAAAAGATTATTCCCAAACAATACTTTATTACTTGAGCCTGATCTTTCTTTACAAAATTAAGAATTCTTGACTCCACAGACATTAGTCATTATCCAGGAGTCAGATTTCACAGATATATTACCTTGTATCAGTATATTTAAGTTGTATACACATGGCCAAGAAGTATATTGAAATCCTGCTTTCCATTTTCTAGATCATTCAGTACAAGCCACATTTGCAATCACTGGCACAGCACTGCCTCCAGGCCAATACACAACACCAAGAGACAAAGTATTCCAGTTTACTGAGAGTCAGAAGAGGCTTCTGACTGGTTATGGTCATAGGCTGGGCAAGATGCTCACAAAAGACCAGAGACTAACATGTCACTGGTAACTCCAGGGCTGCACATCTCTCCAGATTCTAATTCTACAACTGTTTAAAATGAGATATTCAGGAATACGTGAATACCATACTTCACCAGAGTCTGTGCTCTGGCCCTCAGCTTGAAATGCCCATTGACCCTTTCTTCTGAGTTAACCAAGTTCTTAACATGCAGTTTTAGAATACAGCACAACTCAGGATGAAATTAATTGTAGGAAGCTGCCTGTCTTCTTTCAGGAACACAGCTTTGGCAATAACAAGTACTGAGTTTTCGTCTTCTTACTGAAAATGTCTCATGGAAAATGACTGAAATCTGAAAAACCCAGATAAGAGGGGAGCTCAAAACTGAAGACATTAAACAGAATCCACCCTATTAGAAAACAATACTAAAAAGTACAGAAAACTCTAGGGAGGGAAGGAGAAAGTCAGTTGTGTATAGGAGGAGAGGTTAACTTGCTCCAGATATCAGAAACAGATCAGTTTTTTTCTCCAGAAACACCTTTTTAAGATGTAACAAAGAAATTAAGTTCAGTACTCGTTAACCAAACATGTATATCCAAAGATAACCAAAGAAAAATCTTTAAGAGTACTTCCTCCATGTGCAGAACAATCTCCAATATTTATACACCATCAATGATTTCAAAGAATGAAAGCAGAGATGGAAAGCTAACATACATAATAGGGAACGGGAGGGAATATAGGCTCACAGAAATGCAATTCAAAATTCTTTGGAACTGCTTAAATTTTAGGAAACCTGGTAAGTTTCCCATTAAGGCATTTTTCTGGCTTCTTAGCAGAGATGACACAAACGGGGTAAGATTACTGCTATTAACACCAGAAATACAGACAGAAATTACAAGGGGGCCTCAGTACCTCACTCTGAAGAAAATAAAAATTCCATAAATTTCAGCATCACAAGCCTTAGTGAAGGAAAGACAAACCTTGGAGAGAGATTCAGCTGGAGGCCAGAGTCAAATAAAACAACAGTCTCTCAGAGAAGCTCAGCAGCGATCAGAGAGGAAGCAGAAGGCTGAGACAGCCTTCTTCTCCCTTTATTCCTCAGGATTTTTAATTGATTTCTACACAGTCAGTGGGTAGAATGAATAGACAAATTTTACTGAGAAAGCCATTTCTGCACAAGGCAGGGGCTTCATGTTTGATAAATTTTATGGTGCAAATACAAACAGCATCTATCCCTTTACCAGGACATCCTTTCACCCAAATCCAAGCCGACATTTTCAAAACATGTATCTGCATGCTTGTCAGGAAGCCCAGTGTTCTCAACACACAACACACTAGAAACACACCTCTTCTATTAATAGGCAGAGCATTATTTATCTACCTGTGTTTTTACAAAAAGATCTACACTGTAGCATAAGGCAACACTGCATATTCATAGAATCTAACAATTTATTATGAATATAAGATACAGTTTGACTATCTTCCTTCCACATTTTTTGATAATTTCCACTAAATTCACCTTTTTATCCAGTAACAATTTCATTTCAGAAATGCTAATATACAAAATATAATTTATCTAAGACCATGGGAGATTAGATTACTTGATGGAGGTTTGGACCTCAAATACTTGTGTTTTGGTCTCGTTGTGTTATCTTACCATTACTTTAATCAGTTCCCTGCCAGCAAAACTGGCTACGACATTACTACATAAATTGTTACACTTATTCCAGGGAATCAAAGCCAATGGCAAGCACAGATGGATCAGTTACTTTGATGAATACAAACAAAAAGGTACCAAAAGAGAGTGCCATGATTTCTGGATAAAATTAGAGCATATGTATCTCACAGGCAATTTTGGACCTGTTGTTTTATGAATACACTTATGTACACGTATATACATCTACAAAAAAGTAAACGGAATAAATGGTATAAAATACTGAATAAATGGTATGAAACTGTATGAAATGGCAGTCTCTAATATAGAGTTCTAATGCAAATTACAGTCCTCTCCAATCAGAATCTTTTCAATTTATTTACTTTAAGTTGACCATAATAGATCCAATACATGAACAAAGGATCCAAGGAACAGCCACTGAGAATACACCCAGTCTACATGATTCACTGTTTTCAATGAAGCAAAACAGCAGTATTTTGAGTGTCTTTCTTTTTATCCATATAATTTTCACTGTCCGTTTTATCATGTCTGCAATATCATTGGTAATAGAATCTGCTGGAATTTGTAGGAAATATTTGAGAAATTGTTCCTTCCACCAATACCCCTAGAAGAGAAAGAAGAAAAAAAAAAAGCAAACCAGTTTTGGTGGTCTAGGCATGTGTGAAACAGGGTTCATTGTAGAATGTGCTTAGATTTCACAGGACAAAAGATTTCTGCCTCAATACAGGGATCATCCAACCCTGAGATCCCTGTGGATGAATCAATACCTTGAAGTGTAGCCATGACAACCACAGAGATCCAATAGGCTCAGCCCACACAGTATTCACAGTATTGATTTTTCAGCACAGGACAATACAGGGCTCTCAGTGCCTGAATATGGATGAGGAGTAGCTGACAGACTTCTCCCGCTACGTCTGAAGTGATGCTGCTGAGGAGAGAGCAGCACTTCGAGGAATTTCACATCACTATAGTGAGGGTGTCTATTCTCCAGTCATTAAGACAGACTGCAGCCTTTGTGTCCACAGCTCACAGCCCCAGGTTTCTGAATAACTGGTTAGCCATGATCATGAAGAATAAATGTTTAGTGCTCCCTTTTTTTGGAAATAAATATCACTGACATACACTTATGAGAATGGCTTTAGATCTACAACTCCCAGCATTTAAAGTATGAAGCTACTGCCCTTTAAATAAATAAATAATATGTATATTTAAAAGAAAACACCACCAGCAGTCCAGAACAGCAGTCCCTCTTCTCAACAGAGGCAAAAGAATGCATCATTGTAGTTTTGGGCTCTATTCTGCTCATGGTGTGTATGGCCTAGATTAAGAGATTTAAAGTTTGCAAACTTCTCTAAAACAACCAATATGACTATGATTTTGAGTGGTCTGGAATGCTGTGTTAATGTAATTAATGGGCACCACACTCCATGATCATGACTTTTAACAGTTAAATTTAATTGGAACAACAGAATGGCAAATGTAAGTCTGTCAGAAAAAAAAGCTCTCAGGAACATGGAACATGTTCATGGAACCATAATCACTGTTAACATGAAAATTTCCTCAGAAAATGTCATTTTCTTGAATTATCAATTAAACACTTATAGCTTATAAACACTTATAAGCCAGGACAATTCTTTTTCCAGAAAACATCAATAAAATTATCTGCTTCCGTCAAGAAAACCCCAAAAACATCAATATATAATATAGAATAATATCAAAAAAAAATCAAGTAAGTTTCAACCAGGGTGCAATAATTTCCAACTGTCTGATTACGATGTTCCTTAAAACATCCTGTTCCTCCACCTCCCTGGTACTTGCTCAGTGGCCTTAAATTTCTACCTAAGTCTGTGCCAACACCTACTGAATGATTTTTTTGTAACGCCACACTGAAGGCACAATCTGCCTAACCTGACTGGCAATGAATGTGCTTGTGGGTGTTTCACAGCACAAAGCTCACGAAAATATGTCCATGGTCCTGGGAAGGGACCCAAGCCCAGCTCAGGCTTTTTCCTGCTGTGTAGGGGGAGTGATCCCTGGAATGGACAATCCCCCGAAGCACCCTTCCTGGAGAAAAACTGCTGAAGACCAGACATCTCAAGAGTGAATCGCCCTAGCCACAGTGCAGAGCATCCCACAGGAGGAACTTGCATCAAGAGCCAAGAAGGGAGCTAATATACTTGACAGGACAAATACCTCTTGTTAAAGAATGTTTTCAGATGAACATTTCTGACTAAAAATGTTCTCATTTTACATTGTCATTAATTTGATTTTTTCTGTCAGAATAAAAATATGTTTTTCTTTTGAGTGGAACAGAGTACGTTTACGTGCTCACTTTTCAACTTTAGGGCTACACAACCTCTGTGGCTAGACATTGTGGGGGGGGGAAAAAAAAAAACAACAAACTAAAATACTGTTAATTTCATGTATCAACTAATAAAGAAAGAAATTCCACAAAATCTACTGTGTTTCTCACAGAAAGGGTCAGGTTGGAAGGGATCATGGAGGGTCACCTGGTCCAACCTCCCTGCTCAAGCAGGACCATCCCAGAGCACATGGCACAGAATTGTGTCCAGCCAGTTCCTGCTTATCTCCAGTGAGGAAGACTCCACAGCCTGTCTGGGAAACCTGTTCCAGTGCTTGGTCACCCACACAGTAAAGTTCTTCCTCATGTTCAAGTGGAACTTCCTGTGCATCAGTTTCTGCTCATTGCCTCCTGTCCTATTGCTTGGCACCACCAAGAAGAGCCTGGTCCATCCTCTTGACACCCTCCCTTCAGATACTGACAGACATTGATGAGGTCCCCTCTCACTCACCTCTTCTTGAGGGTGAACAGGCCCAGCTCCCTCAACCTTTTCTCATCAGAGTGACGCTCCAGTCCTTTAATCATGTTTGTAGGCCTTCATTGGACCCACTCCAGGAACTCCCTGTCTCTCTTGTCCTGAGGAGCCCAGAACTGAGCTCTCTCAACCTGCTGGCAATGCTCTTCCTAATGCACTTTCAACATTCCCTTACCCTGGTCCGCTGCGTCAGAGAATCCTGAGAGCTGGTCTTGTCAGTGAAGACCAATGCAAAGAAGGCGTTCAGGAGCTCTGCCTTCTCTGTGTCCTCTGTTACCTCCATTTAGTAACAGGTTTTGGTTTTGAATTTGTTTTTGAAAACAAATTATCTTTTGTTTTCCTTTTGGTTTTAATGTATTTTAAGAAGCTGTTCTTTTTGTCCTTGACATCCTTGGACAGGTTAGACCAAGCCAGGGTAGTTATGCCCCCCACAAAAACCAGGGCCTATGGCCATGAGGCTGCTCCAAGCTGCCTGTACAAGACCTTGTCCACTCCCTCCTCCTGATGAGGCAGCCTGTAGCAAACACCCACAAGAGTGTCACCCTTGGTACTCTGCCCTTTTGTCCTAAGCCATAAGCTCTTAACTCACTCATCATCCACCCCAGGATAGAGCTCGATACATTCCAGGTGTTGAATCACACAGAGGGCAACTCCAACACCATGCCTTCCTGGTCTTTCTCTCCTAAACATCATGTAGCCCTTCATGACAACATTCCAGTCATGTGAACTGTCCCACCACATCTCTGTAACTGCAATGAGATCAAAGCCCTGTGACTGCACACAGATCTCTAGTTCCTCCAGTTTGTTCCCCAAACTGTGTGCATTTGTGTACAGGCACTTTATAGAAATGTTTAAGTATGTCAATATCCCAGTAGAGGTGCAAAGGGAGACCCCAATAGTCCTGTCTCATGGTTACACCTTTGGGTGTTTGTACTCATTGGAGGTATCCCCTCAAGTCTCATTTTGCTACTTGGGTGGTTCCTTCAGTTGTCCCCATTGCATAGCTTATATCTGTCAAGCCTAGCTATATTCCTGTACCACTTCAAATCTAGTTTAAAGCTCCTTAAGCAAGACTGCATTTCAAAATTAAGCTTTTAGAGATCCAAAAAAATTTTAATCTTTCAGCTTGCTTTTCTTCATAATTTGCTCTGCTTTTCTTGAAAGCAACTATTTCCTTTTTCTACAAGTGTATCTTTAAAAAATAAGCCTCTAGAGGAGACGCAGATTTCCCAGAGCAGATTCCTACTCGTTGGCTGCTTATATCAATCACCAGTATCTATCTTACGGCAAAAAGTACAGTAATGATAGCTACTATGAAGTAACTGTTCATACACAAGTGAACTTTTAGTGAGCCAGCAATAGTTTAAAAAAAAATGCAGATTGTCTAATTACGTTAAGGATGTGTATGGGGTATTTCCTCTCCAGATTCACTATGCATTGTACTGCTGCAAGTCTGCAACTGATATTCATTGCTGCTAATGTTAATCCAGCTCTTTGTTGCCTATGGAATTAGGCCAACTTGAAGCAAGACGGAATCAGGCCAAGCTATTCTGCAGAGGAAGCACTCAAAATGCTAATGGCTAGGACTCCTAGTGTCACATTTAAAAAACCTTCAAATTGCACTTTACCAAGTGCTTCTACTGTAACACTTTATTTCTGTATGGATACTCAAAGAGCAGCAAAAACACATCTGCTATTACAGCTGATGAAATTCCAGCTGTATCTGCTTGCTCTTGGTTAGGGCACACAGGAGATATGTGTCCTTTCCTCTGTCTTCTCAGTCACTGCCAAAGAAGGGGATGACATTTCCCAGCCTACCCTATGAACCAAATGACCTACTGATAAACCATCCACAAACATCCAAAAGAGCTGGAAGAATTACGTCTAACAGTGAGTTACCATACAGGAAGCCAAGGCTAGGTCCAGAGATACACCTCTAAAGGTAAGTAAGAGCTGCTGGTTAGATATGAACTGACATCTCATATTCTGAAGATACATAGATAGCACATGTTAATATAGAACTCAGTCTGAGTAAAAAAATGCTCAGCAAACTGAAATATTGCCGTATTCCTTACTATATAATAACAAGCCTATTGCAGTCTTTGGAGAATGAATTGACTTGCTTCTCCACATGCTTCATAATGCACCTGTGATAAGTTTTAATGGTCCGTAACATTTATGCACCTGTTCCCTTGCTGTGAATTTGCATTCCATTATTAAAAATAATGTGATCTTGTTTCTAATTGCATGCATCTGTCCACAGTTCAAAGACCTTAATTCTTGCTTATTAACAGATAGCTGGTTATTTAGAGAATCTCTCTGTACAATTCATGAATTTTCTGTAAGATTATGATCTCTGAATATGCCTATGCCAGAATGTAAACTGTTTTATTCAGTGAGTTGCCTTTGCCTGCATATTTTTTATTTCTAGTGTTGCATACTATTCAAAAGGAGCAAATATGGACTAACAGAAGAGGGTTGTTTCCTTAAGTATTCTAGCACTGAAACATTTAGCATAGGGAACAAGTCAGTTACCGCCAAAACTGGGTCTCTGAAAGGTGGTCATGCACACAGTGTTACCTGGCTGTGTTTGTCATGACCTTAGGGAAATTGATCCAAGCAATACCTGATTAAGGCTTTGGAGAGTAATACAAGGACAAAGTCAGCTGCTGTCCTTCACTTGGTTTTAGTCACTAAAACCACAGGGAGTCTGCCCTGAGAACCTGGTGAAGTGGAGGAAACACTCATATTCTAGCATACAGACCTCCCACAAGTTCCAATGAAAGGATTAATCAGAACAAGGAGGTTCATTGCTTCTTTTTTCCTAAAGCAGTATCAACTCTTGTAATTTTTCTTCTAGAAAGTAAAAATATAATAAAAAACTGCTGAATCCCCCATTCAGTTTTTCATGTGTTTTTCATATCCCATGCTCAAAAATACATCAATGAAACACCACAAAAACATTCCAATATCTGTAGAGACTGAAAAAAGGGTGCTTAAGATGTCTTCTCAATTATAAGGCAAGACACCAGGAACATTACAAGCCCACTGAATGTTATCTGAAGGAGCGTACAACTATGCCTCTATTTATACCTAGCAGTATTGCAGGGGACAATGTTTGCAACAGCTATCAGCTTGGATACAGTCTTGTGGATCACTAACCTTCCCTAGAATCCTTTCCACTTTTTCTAGTCTGTATTTGTCCACTTGATAAACCTTTGCCATAAATAGTACTTGACATTCGTTCTGATTAAGCAGCAATTTTCCTTCAAATTCATATAGTTCACTTAGGTCAAGATAATTATGAATGTTAATTCTAAATTCCAAAATGCTGAAAAATGTTTTACTGAGAAGTTTCTAACAAATTCATAAGTGAATTCCTGCAGATTATTTACTTTGCGCATACATCTTGTATAAAAGATATATAAGTATAGAATCATAAAATTGTTTGGGTAGGGACGTTAAAGCTTCTCTAGTTTCAAACCAGTAGATGATGTACATAATGTAGCATAGTAAACTAGAACTCAAAGAAATAATTAAAAATAATGCATTTTCCAATATAATGTGATGGCAGTAGCGCTCAATCTGCTTAAGAGACTACGCAGCCTGTGATGACCAGTGACAGCTTTTCAGTCCTTTTAGCAGTGGAACTTGATAAATGTAATAGTTTAGATACTAAATACTGACATAAGACAGGACTGGTAATCCAAGTGTGAAATATAGATGCCAGAACACTGACACGTTTTTGCCAACTGAAAAAGAAAAAACAGAACAGTTTCTTAAAATGTTTCTAAGTCACATGTTCTCTCCTGGAAGATGACAAGCTTTAGTCTAGAAAATTACTGACTTGCAGACTGGTCTGTTTGACTCTATTTGCCTGCAAGAGGGCTACCAAGGGATAAATTCTATGTAGCGTTTATGAAAGGACTTCTGTGTGGAAGAAAAGCAATTAATTGGCAACAGCAAGGAAAATGTTTTCAAGGATTTATAGGCAAAACTCACCATTTATTTTGCTGATCAGGAAGATGCCTAGAAAGTACTTTTCTAACATCATCCAGCGGTGGAGGTTCCCACAGCAATAAAAGTACCTGTTACAAATAACAAAGCAAATACAGCTTAGAATAACAAAGACTTCTTTAAGTAATTAATTTATTCCCTCCATTTTAAAGTTCTTTGCCCATTTTAGAGGCCCTGAGGCCACTAAGGAGGAGTTTTTTTACAAAAATAACTCACATGTTCTAACACAAACTGACTTTCACATTTTGCCAAATGCACCAGAGTTCATTTGAAAACTTAGATCGGAAACTTTGGCCTGGATTTTTAGTTTTAATCCAGTAAATCCTTACCATCATTTTTACTATTTTGATACATGGTGTACACATTTTCTGAGTCTTTGATCAAAGAATTTTTGGGCAGAGAAAAACTGTAAATGTTAAAATAAACAAAGACTCTTAGTGCCTGGGAGCAGGTGTCCCAGCTATTTGATAAGATTTGCAGGCTCAAAATATATTACTTGCTCTTATCCCAAATGTCAGATGCATGTTACAGTAGGCATATATTTAGTAGAGGAGCTTAATCCTTCTTGCTCCATCAGTGCTGAAGCTGCAAACACTTCTGGCTTATACCAGTGTAAAGTCAATTTAAGGGATACCAAATACTGATGAACCAACTACAGCAGCTGGAGAGCAGTAGTAAACCATCCGTAACAGCTTCTGACAAACTGCTGAGCCTTGGAAAATTATGAAAATTAATTCTCAATTTTTTAACATTTTCAGGTTTCCCAGGCACTCTTGGCTATAACTCTAATTGCAGCACAGAAAAGTTTTAACAGTATGACAGGTAAGGTGAGAAAGAATGAAATCACAAAACTGTTTAGAAAATGGCTTTAAGTTTTATATAAAAGTGGACATGGACAACAGGCATTTCTGCCAGCAGCCTTTGCACATCTTTGCTTGCATAAATCATACAGGAACAGCAAGGTCTAGCTGAAGTGCCTTGAGGGCACTAATAAGTCTTATTGGCCCCAGCAATGATGGGTCTGTCTCTGATCCTGGTTATCCTCACCAGGCCGGATCCAGACCTGTGATCTGATCTCCCAGCCTGACATGCCTCATCACCAAGAACCTGCTGCTGCTCTACATTCTCGGTCCAACATGTGGTCTCTGCATCTACTCTGCTCCCTTGCTCATGTGCACCTGGGTCCCTGCTGGCCAGGTCCCCACGCTGCTGGCTCTGTTACGCTCTGAGAAACTAACGGCGTATGCAGCATGCTAGCAAAAAGAGAGCCCAGAGGTCTAGCACAGTCCCATCCACTTCTACAGCAATCCTGAAATGCTCACACAAAACAGGCAGCCCCTCACCCAAGGGAGCTTCTCCCTGAGCTGGTTGAGAAGGCATGCAAGCAGAGGCAAAGAAGTAAAGAGAAGGGACTCTCCGTTTGTGCTCCACACAGAAGCTTATTCAGGTAAACTGACAGGGACAAAGAGCCAAGGATCTGAGGGTTACCAGGGATTTTATAGTGGGGATGGGGAAAGGCGGGGAAGGGATCTCAGCCAATTAGATAGGAGCAAGTAGGTGGGGTTGACAGTAAGGGAACCAATGGGAGTAACACATAGGAGGGACTTAGGGAAGGATCCAATGGGGCGTTGAGGAACAAAGAACTTTCTGGAAACTGATACATATTAAACAAGGGCAACGAATATACATAACATCATACATAAAACTGGGAGGGGAAAACATTAACCTATCAGGGGAAAACATGCAGATAACAGGACAAAGGAATCATGGGTTCTCACCGTAACTGCGAGTTAAATGCTGAACTTGGGTTGCTGACCACCACACCTGATTGTTTGTGTTTTCCTTGGGAGACAGTGTGGTTGGAGCCACTTGCATGACAAGAAACCATCTCTGTCTCAACTGGTCTTTGCTACTCCTCTCAGCTGACTCAATCAAATTACACTCAAGTGAATAAAACAGAAATAATCTACATTTCTTTGTACCTATTATTCCACATTTAGATTCCATATAATAGCAAGCATTTTTAAAGACCTGTCAGAATGTCTCAGTTGCCCTTTACAGTGGAGGAAAGGATTTTCAAAATCATTTTATATTCTCTTGCAATTTTCTTCAAACAGTTTTGAAAAGTTATTTAATTTATACCCTTCGCCTGGTGCTTGGCCAGAATGCCTGCTAAAACATAAATTTGGGGTTGAAACTCCATTTTCTGTAACCTTGGAAAGAAACCCACATCAATGAGATACCATGGAAAGAGTCACTGTAATGACAACAGGAATTTCTAAAGACTGGGAAACCAGGCAGGGTGACAGCCATGACTTAGTGTGACTTGCCTTGTTGCACAAATCCCTATTCAGTCCCATGTGACAGTTGTAGGAGTAGCAGCTCACGAGGTCTAATATTCTACTACAAGAGGAAGCTAAGATAGGTTGGTTCAATTAATTTTTGAAAATTATATATTCAATTCATTTTCTTATGTTCCTAATACTTACGAAAGCATGTTTTGTTATTTGTCCCAAAGGTTTTTTCCTAGAAAAAACCTGCCTGACCTATGCTTCCTTGACTCACCTTTTTCATTCTCAAAGTAGAATATGATGCATCCCTTCACTTTTCTGTCAGGTATCTTTCACAAAATAACCAGTAAGAGTCATTATTCTTTTTGTAACTAGCCTATGAGGAAGCTTGTCAAAGAGTTGATAAGAACATATCTGCTTCATCTATCCACACTGTACTGTGGTTTTGCTCTTTCAACAATTTGTGGTAATATTTGTACTAAAGAGCTTTTCACCATGTAACTATTAATTTCTTTTTGTGAAAACCAATAGAAAAAGCAACCATTAAATACTGCTATTTTATTAATACTGCTACTTTTTTTTTTTTAAGTAGGATTAATACTGATACTTTTCAGCATCATCAATCATCAGTGAGAAGGAGCAGATCTTCCTCAAAAATCTCTTTTCCTGGTAATAGAGTTAAATAACTATTTCCTTTACACTTGATGTCTACTGCTAGTTGTCCTATATATATCCTCTTATAATTTCCTTATACATATCCTTAACAATTTGACTTAGTTTATATTTTTCACCTACTTCTTATCCTTTGATGTCAGTAAGGAGTTTGTGATTTTGCCAAGTCAGTCTCTATTTACTCTTCTTACTTTCTCCATAACTAGTACTGTACTTCTGAAAATTAAGGGCTTTTCCTCACTTTTTTATGTAACATTTGCTTGTAAGATCTCACCCAATTCGCTCAATTTAATTACTTCAGACTGGTTTTAGTTTGGTTTTTTTTTACCTTTGTAAGGATTCCAAAATTAAGCATACCTTTCTTTAGCCACACTGCTTTTCTCCTTCAATCAATCTCTTCCTTTTGAGTAAAAACTGTAGAGTTTGCTTTTTGGGCTAAGGAAAATGAAGGGGATGTTAACTCATTGTTTATCAGTTATTATGCCTCCAGTGATACTCCTCTGTTTGAAATAATTCAAGAAATTTCATGCAATAAGGAGTCTTTGACATTAGCCGTTGGAATCAATAAAGAAGTGGCATATAGACCCATAATATACTTAATTTTAGAACACACTGGGAAGTATCTTGTATCATACTCAGACGTGCAGTTCTTTACTAAGAAACCAGTGAAAACCTCTATCTATATATATATGGTAATTTCTGTCTAAGGTACAATCTATATTACATAAATCTTAAATTTACATGTACAGGAGTGAATAACGATGGTGTTGGATGTCAGCTCTGATTTTGGTCCAGGATCTGCAATTTAAATATAGGCAGCAGAACCTACCACACAGTCAGTAAGAACAAAGAGAGTCACCAGGCAAAGCGTGACAGATGGCAAAACCAACAAATGGTAGAATACTTGAACAAACAGAAAAGACTGATAAAATACCCCTAGGCCTGGCATCTGCCATGACATCTCCTAAGTCTGTTGTACCTGGCCTTCAATCAACTGAACAGCATTCCAGTGATAGAGGGAGAGGATGGGACAGGAGACCCTCAGGTCAGGCATAACTACTGTTCTAGCAGGGGAATACCCAGGGCAAGTATTGGTCTGGTGAAGAAGTGCATATGGATTACAGCAGTGTTTCTCTTTTTCAGAAGCACATTTTGGAAGTGATTTTGTCCTCTGACATAAGAAATAAAAAGCACAACATAAGGTAAAAAAGCTGGTTTCCATCCAAACTGAAATGGTAAAAATATAAAACAGCTTGGCTTTAAAAGGATGTCCATCTGTTAGTAAACTAGTGATCATACCATACCCACAATGGTCTAGCAAACTAACAGCCAAAAAATTTATTGTCCACACCCACAGCTCAATAAATATTTAGGGCTGGTTTTTTTTTTTTTTGTCTAGAGCAAGACCATTTTAAGTGATTAAATGAAAGTTTTCCCATTTTAATATGTCTTTAAACTTTCTAAGTCTTACAAAAGTATGTTACTGAAAAATGTTCCCTCTCCTTACAGGTTCTAGTGGGAACACAGCAAACCAATTCTTTCACCTTGGTAGGAGAATCTTGATCTGAATCCTGATAATAGGATTTAATATTCAGTGCAAGAGCTTGTGGAGTCTTTCATAGAGGTGTACTTGGCTAGAAACAGCATTCTTGACTAACTTATTGGAACACAAATTTAATAGCTGCACTACTAATTTCAGCAGATTGAAGATTGCCTGATTAGCAAACACATGCCAAGGCCACTTCAGTACCTACCACATCTAAGCCAGCTAGATCTAAAGCTAATTTGGACACAGTATCCAAGCTGAAATCATGTTCCTAGTATATACAAGCCCTTCAAGGCCTTATGTCTCATGTCACTTCAAAAAACTTTACACCATTAAAGAAATGGGACCAGAGACTGATGGTACTTCAGTTTTTACTGAGGTTTCAGCATCTCCTGCTGGTTCAACCAGAGCTGTGTTTGCAAATGAACAAAGCTGAAGTCGCAGATAAAGGGGTGTTTACACTTGCTGTACTTCATCCAGCACTGGCCCAGCACTGATACACCATACAAGGAGATGAATGCAACACGTGTAGAGCTGTTCGGCTGAAATGTCACCATGAGAACCTGCTCCTACTCCTTCATATTATGAGCCTGAATTTCACAAGGCTAGAAATGAAGCAACTTTCAGTAGAGTGCAAGCAGCAATATTTATTAAAATTACTTACTTGGTATATTTTTGTTCGACTCTCCATTTATCAATGTTTTTAAAAAATGTATGAAGCATATAATAGTATAAGCCTTGTATTACACACACAGAGAATCTTCCTCTTGGAATGGTTCTAATGATTTACTAGTTTAAATTTGGTGCAATAACAATCTGCTAGGATCTACAGAACTGTAATTCTACTGTCACTGTCTGCTTGGTAAACACAATCCCATATAAATTAAAATGTCTTCTTTGCCTGGCCCAAGAATGTGAATGACCATTCTGGAAAACAAAAAATTTACAATACCAATCCAGAATGAATTGCTAATAACATAACCTTTGACTTTTGAAACAACACTGAAAAATGTAACAAATTCAGAAAGATTAATTCATAGATATATATATATACCTATTAACCCTCTTTTGTGAGAGTCATTTCAGACGCCTTCAGCTAAGCCAGGTGTATACTACAGTACATACTACAATAAAGCTGGTCATACACAGCATAGTCTAAATTACAGAATCATAGTTACTTGGGTTGGACCTCAAAGATCCTGGGCAGGGACACCTTTCACTACATCAGGTTGCTCAAAGCCCCATCCAACCTGGCCTTGAACACTTTCAGGAATGGGGTATCCACAGCTTCTCTGGGCAGCCTGTTCCAGGCCCTCAACATCCTCTAAATAAAGAATTTCTCCCTAATATATAATGTAAATGTACCCTCTTTCAATTCAAACACATTATCTCGTCCTGTCACATTTCCCCCATTCTGGCTGCCTGAGCCAGGACAAGACAGCTGGCATTCAAGTGTAACAGGAGCCTGCAGGGTTTTCCTACCTGCTGCTAACAGCCCACCCGGAAGAGGGAAGGCAGAGTCCTTGGACATCTCTTGATGTACTTTTTAAAACTGGTGCTGTTTTAAATGTTATATAGTGACCTTCTAAATGGTACCTATTTTTAGGGAAATGCTTTATGGTATTAATTTATAGAAACAGGAGTCTAGAAGGAACCTGCGTCATCATGTCTAATCCTCTGCTATTACAAGCAGTCACGTCACATAATCCTTTTAATAAACTGAAGTGTACTTGGATACCATGGTGATGAGTACTTCATAAATATGGATATTTGTAGCCGTGCAGAAAATAAAATTATAAAAAAGTGCAGTGGAAGAACAGGATTATGAGTGACAAAGGTGAGCATAGCACAGCTCCAAGGATATTATGGTTTGGGTTTTTTCCCAAAAGACTAATGGAAACATTACTGAAGCCTTCACACCTCTGAAGTAAGAGTTATGTTAGCTAGCAAAGAGGTCAATTTCACACAGGACATATGAGAAATACAATAGTGGAACAAAGAAAATAAGGATAATAAAGAAAAAAAAAAGGCCATTGTCAATATAGAAAACTTACTCCATTCTTCACAGTGCATAGTGCAATGGCAATAGCTCAAAAGAGCAAATCCTAAGGCATTTACAGATTTATCCTGAGGTAATTTAATCAGGCACTTTTGTACCTATTGGAAAACCAGGGACTCAAACCAGACCTAATTTAACATTCTTAATCACAATAATTAATTTTATGCATTGTGCACCTCTAGTTTATTTTCATATGCTTGGCTTTCCTGCATTTGCAGGCTATTTCTGGAAGATAATTCCTTTTTTAATGAAGGAATTCTGGTGAAATATATAACCATTTTAATTTTTATTTCAGTAAGGTTGATCAGTTTCAGCATAAAACTGAAATCCTCTTCTATATATCCTCAATTCAATCTCCTTTCATGTAGGATAAACCTTCATTTAGAAGCCACACCTTTATCACACAAGCTACTAGAAAAAGGAATTAAATTTCATAAGGTACACCTTCTACTTACAGCCACAGGGAGAAGTAATGAAATTTAATGAAAGCCGTAGCTCTAAATAAAAGCACAGGAACTTCTATCCCTATCCTGCTGAAAATGAGGTTACAGGTTGCACACAATGAGTAACATTCAAACCCTTTGCCACTTCATTGTCCCCAAAAGACTTACAACAGAGATATATTTGGCATATTTTTTATTCCAGACAGAGGAATGGGGAGTACAGAACTAATCATTTTCGTTCTTGCAAGTGCACAAAAGGAAGAATTGGAACAAATGTTATAACAGGTATGATTATGACAGATTAAAAATATTGTATTTCTTTTCCACTTTATTTTTAAAAAATATTAAATACATGGTTAGGTAAAAAAAGCAAAATACTAGGTTATTTGTGATTTTCTAGGAATCCCTAGGAGGAAAAATGAAAGCATTTACCGTGGGAAAGAAACCTTATCTCTTAATTTCCTATCCAGTGTAACTTTTCTGTTGAAAACAAAGAAAGCAAAATAAATTTAAGCTGTGTCAGGTAGGACACCTTCTCTGTTGTGCTACAAAGAACAGGTATACATTCCCTTGAGAAATTTAAGAGATCATTTTGGTGACTCTCCAATAGAGATGGAGGTTTTTTAAAGCCCATGCAACAACTCCTTTAGTTGGCTGTCTTATGAAAGGAAGTTTTGAAGGTCAAGAAGGGAATATAATCCCTTTAAAAGGGAATTCTCAGTATGGTCACAATACATCAATTAATAGTTTTTTTCAAATCTTCTTTTATGAAATAAAGTGATTTGAGTAGAATAGGACAAATATTTTCTGTTCAAACTATGGGGTTTTTTCAACTAGATAATTTTTGTTGCAAAATTGTTTCATATTTTAGGAGAGTATCAGTTTAGTTCAGCTGAGTCTTCTGAAAACATGAAAATATTGGCAAAAAATTTGCAATGGCTCAGTGTTAACATGATGTCTTATTGTTTACACACCTGTTGCTTGCCCATATGCCCCTCCCTCTCTTGAGCAAGAGCACAATCAGAGTACAGCCTCTGCTACTTGGGGAAACTAGAGGGTTTTGTGAGGTGAAGCTTTCTCTGTCAAGAGCTCAGATGTAGATGTAGCAGAGAAACCTTTACTCTCTGTCAAGAAGGGTCAATAAAAGAAAGGAAAATGTCTGAAAAGTTCTAAATTTCAAAATATGTTTGAATTTGCCAGGTTCTGTGTGGCAAAACCCAACAGTCTGGACAGAGTGTTGAGGCCTCACTACCAGGCTGCATTAACAGAAGTATGATGTGATGGCCATGAACAGTCTCATCACTAAATGGGACCTGACTCAAGAGTACTGGATCTTAAAGCATGTTCTTAGCTAAAAGACTGGGACAAGCCCATGAGACAGACTCCATGGCTACAACTATGATAAAAAACTAACGTGGTGGGTTGACCCTGGCTGGAAAAAAGGTGCCCAAAAAATCTGCTCCATCACTGCCCTCCTCAGCTGGGCAGGGGAGAGGAAACAAAATGAAAAAATTATTCAAGGTAAGGACGGAGAGAGATTGCTCACCACCAACTGTAGCGGGAAGAACAGACTCAACTTTGGAAAATTAAAGAGAAACAAATCTAAATCTTAAATGTACTTTGCCCCCACCCCTCCCTTCTTCCTGGGCTTAAATTTACTCATGATTTTCTCTATCTTCTCCTTCCCAGTAGAAGGGATGGGGATGGGGAATGGGAACCGTGGAGTGTAGGAATCCCCAGTAATTATTGCACAGGATTAGTCCAGTGTTCCACATTCCTCTGATTGCATACATAAGGTATTCCTTGTATTTTGATTAAAGTCTTCTCCGTTCTTTAAGACCATTTTTATGCCATTGTCATGTATTTATACAATTAGATCTAATTTATACTATTAGACCTAATTACTTAATTGTTGTAGCATGCATGATGAAATAATGAGAATGTGCAATTAAGATGTGCAATTACATAATTACAATGTGTAATGACATTAGGCATAAATATCCCAAAATGTTATGGGAAAAAATATACTGTTGAAATAGAAGAATTTTTTTTTAGGTACTGCATCAGTTTTAAACAAAGCAAAGCAAACTATGAAATCATTCCTCAAGGCTTAAGAATGTTCTTCTTATTTTTAGGTCCCCACTTAAAGCACTGACCATTTTTAGCAGGAAAATTTATGTTTCATACAATTAAAAAGGGTAGGGAACTGCATGGAAAAAATACATATGTACTGGGATAACTGAGGTTATCTTTATTTGCTGTATTTTAGAACATCAGGGTCCAATTTCCGTGTGTCTTTTTTTATAATCTGGAGAAAAACTGCAAATTTAACTGTTGTATACAAACCACATATCAACTTTAGAACTTAGTGTGGCTGTACAACATGGAGCCAATTAACTAACAAGGTAGTAAATGAAATAACTAATTCCAGCCTTGCTCTGAACCCTGGTATCAACTTCTCACAAAAATACAAAACCAGATAAATATCATGCCCTCAGGAACCTCCTAAAGTACCTGTTTGATCTTCCCAAGGTTTGGGACCTCCCCACTGCCTCCTCCTACCCTGCCCCTGAGAGATCCCATAGCTACCCCCTGAGGTTTCCTATAGGTCCCCAGGAAGACCTCCTACTGCATTCTCAATGGTGTATCACAAAAGGTGAGATGTCTCACTTGAAACCTGTTTACTTATTAAAATTAGATTTAATTCCTGTGAGCATTTTAAACCCCAGAGATACAGAAGGGTGAGATGGATTCCATGGTATCTGGGGCAACTTCATTGCTGTTGGTAACATACAAGCATCCCAGACCAACCCTGAGCTCCTAATGGAGCCAGCAAGTAGAGCAGTAAGAATTTTACAATCAAAATAATCAATAGTGATTAGAATTTTTCTTTTCTTTAGAGAAAATATATCTTGACAGAAGATTTTTTTCTAGGTAAATTTAAACTTCCCAAACACTTATTTTGCCTATATTCCCACTCTGAAAATTCAAAACAAAAAGTTATTTTCACCTGTCAGTTCAGAATGTTACTTCCTGTTTATTTAAAAAGCCTTTCATTATAATATATCAGTACTGATGTCTTTTCAATTTCTTCTCTGGGAAGTTTTATTTTCAGGTACCTTTATGTTAACCTTTAATTTCACTAGAAGAAGGAAGGGGAGGGAAAAGAACAGCATAAATAAAAGTTTGGTAAAGTTGTCATGGCCAAAATACTGATGTTAAAACTGACTGAATGCTGTATGTGAATTCCTACCACCAATATCTGAAGTATAATATCTGAAGAGAATTTGAAGTGATAGAAAGGTAGATATTATTTCTCCATAAGGAAAACAAAGAGGAATCCCAAACAGCTGAAGTGGGTGGCCAAGAAAGGATAAAAGGATCAATGGAAGTAGGAGGACAGGGGATACTTTACTTGCAGTGCTAATTTCTAGACCTCCAGCCCCAAGACATGGGGAGCCCATACCATACTGCCAGAGCTATGGAGGTGCATTTCACTCCCTCCCAGGTGGGTGGTCTCTGTGGAGGAGATGTTGCACAGGTAATTAGGCTGGTGATTTGAACCTCGCAGCATCTGTCAGTTGCAGTTGCTCCTGAGGCAACAAAGCTTCTCATGACATACCAGTATATGCAACACCTACATGGCAGTGAAATCCCAGCTGACCACATGCCTTGAAGCTTGAGGTTTGTAGGCTTTAAAATTTTGTTCTGAGAAAAACAACTTTAGATGCAGCTTTTACAAATCTTCCATAATGTACCTTTCTTTAAAAAAGGTAATTCTATTTCAAAACAAGTTATAAAGTAACATAATTTTCCCTTATTAAAGAGTTCTCAGATAATAGCACACTATAGTTAGGCTTCTCAAAATGTTCTTCTTCCTTTCTGAATATTTCAACCTCCAGTGTCAGACCTGAAGGCCTGTCTGAAACCTGAAGATACTTCTGTAACAAGTAAAGTGTGTACTTCAGATTTAAAAGATTATCTATTGTGCTAGTTCAAACTTGGCTTGTCTGATACTTCTCCATTCCTTGTATGGCTGCACATCTTAATATCAGACACATATAAACGTAACACTCCCTCAACGTTTTAAATTTAAACACTTTTCATGATTGAGATTATGCTGGCAGAATAGCTATAAAAATGGGATCCTGACAGGAAATGTATGGTTGCCAAATTTTCTCTCCATTTTTTTCCATTTCCTGACAGAAAAATCCTTTATTAAAAAAGGACATGAGGAAGAAATATTTATCTTGTTTTAATAATTTCCTTGAAAATCCTAGAAGTACTAACAGAAACAAAGACATTTTGTCTCTTGACATTTAAAAAAGACTAACTTTTTATATTTGCCAACATTGTCAAATGATAAAGCTACTTTTTGTGTCAGCTGATCAGAAATTTTCTCATAGGGTAGGTTTGCATTTTACATCAGATTACATTATCCTGATAAGTCTTTCTCTTTTTATTTTTTTGTCATTCATGATAACATTTGTTATAAAATGAAAATTAAAATGAAAAATAGTTTTTGCCTGAGAAATGTGTGGGCAAACATAATTACTACCTCAAATGTGATAAAGCCATATAAATCACCTGCTCATAAATCCTGCATTGTAATCCTCTAAAATCTATCACTGGTCTTTATTACAACCTTTCTGTTGTACAGTCTTTCACCTGATATGAGGCTCGTGGAATTACAAAAAATATATCAGCAGTAAAACACTGTTCATGAAACCTGGCAGGGTATGTAAAAGTTAACTGCACTGTGTATTTTACCCTGTAGTTGGTTTACAACAAAGCCAATCATGCTCTGAATACTGTGGTGGAAAAGAATACATCTTTCATCCACTTAAGCTATTATATGGATGCTTGGGACCACATGGACTGCGCCCTGGAAAGCAATCACACTGCTCCCAAAGAGAGGATTTAGCTGGTCATGTTCATACAGTGAGTTCATATAGCCTGAGTTCTTGGGGCTGCTCTGGCCTCGTTTTCACCCCTGAGCTGAGCCAACTGTCAAAACCTAGCAGGTCATTCTGTTTTACATGCTTCCTGTTGAGCACCTTTGAAGGAAAATCTGAAAATTGAGCTAAAAATCTGTTCCTAGAGATGGTTTGGTGAGTTGGAGTTACTACATAAGTGTCCCACTTGAGCTTTTAAACAAGACCTGAAACACTCATAAGGAGAATTCACTGTTCACAAAACAAGGGGAAAGATGAAAATTTATAGTCTTGCTTGTTTTTGAAGAGACATAACATACAAACAAAATTTGCCTCTTGAATGTCAGCCTCCCGTGATGTGGACACAGCCAGGACAACTGACCTCAAGAGATCAAAGAGATCCCATTCTATATGTTGTCATGCTCAGGATATAAAGGCAGGGGGGAGAAAAAGGAAGGGTGGACACATTCCAAGTTGTGGTGTTTTGTCTTTCTGAGTCACCAGTATGTGTGATGGAGCCCTGCTTTACTGGGAATGGCTGAACACTTGGCTGCCCATGGAAAGTGGTGAATTAACTCCTTGTTTTGCACTGCTTATGTGAGCAGCTTTCGCTTTCCCTATTAAATTTTCTTTATCTCAGCCCACAAGCTGTCTCACTTCTACCCTTCTGATTCTCTTCCCCAATGGGAGCAGACAAGAAGTGAGCAAGTGGCTGGATGGGGCTGAGCTGAGGTAAAACCTTCAGCTCTGAGGTTGCACATTCACAGATACAGTCCATCTTAAATCCCCCTAGATCAAAAATGCTGCAGCACTGCTTTCGTCCTTGTTCATAAGCACACCTTATCAAACGCTTCATCTTATTAAAATTAATCAAATCAGCCGCTTGGAGGAGCTGATCCAGTCAAAATGAAACCCAGCACAAGAAGTTCTTTCCATCCCCTTTAGTCAGATAATGGTAGAGCCAACACAAGGAGGCTGGGAATACAGGACCAATGCTTTCATTTTAAGACACTTGTGAGACAGAAGAGTAAGGTGAAGAGACTGTAAGGGCTAAAGACACATGTGCAACATTTGGAGCCTCTGACAGCAGGGAGTTCTTCTAAATGCTGATCAGCATTTTACAGTACCAGCAGTCTGTGGAAATACTGCAGAATTGGGCTGTTATTTAACATTTACAAATTAATACTGCACTCAAGATAATGAATGGATTGAGCACACATGCTTTCACACACCACCTGTCCATTCCCCTCTCACTTCTGTTGTTTCTTCTCACTCTGAAGATAGCTTGCTAATTGCAATGCTTGTATGTAATGTGACATGGCCACAGGGAATGGAGCAATGGGAGGGGAGGCAGTGAGAGAGAGAGACAGAGAAAGAACTTGTGCTTTGAGTAACTCCTTCATCTTGTCTCTGGTGGTAAGAGTTTATTGTTCTAACCCCTTGGTCACCTCTTAAGATGTATGAAAGGGCAGTGACAACAGTTCTTAGACCCTGCTGTGGCAGACCTGTGATATAGCTACACACCAACCTCAGTTTCATCCAGTCAATTGCTCCCTTCACTGGCATTCACAACTGAAACAACTAAATGTGTCTATTAGCACCCATCAGATGAGTACTTAATCAGTAACCAGTGAGACCCATGTGTTATAAAACGGCATGAGAGTTCTGGATAACAGCTTAAGAAATAAGTTGCCATCATCCAAAGGAAGAAATTATCTAAACCCAGGCTTTTGCAATAAGATGCAGTAGCCAGATGGAAGATAATATGTTATCAGTAGTGATTTTTGAAATACCCAGAGTGCTTTTTGGAAAACTGCAAAATTTCTAGGGAAATTTATAAGTACAGACTTTTAAGAAGTGTATATTCTAAACGGTAATGCTGTATGTGACATTTATTTCCAAAAGAAAGCACATTAATGTTTCTGCTTCATTGATAGTAATGATGACAAACTCTTCTGCTACTTTCAGACTGAAACATTTTTCATTAAAATACTGCCATTTCCATGATCTGATGCTTTTCTTTCAATCTTAACAGTGAAAAAGTATGCAACATAAAAAATATTAAGTCACTTTTAAGCTATTTGATCAGGAAATATCCCCAGGCAAGAGTATTTGTTTTGAAATTATGTTCTGTTAAGAGCACACTTCAATCTCTGTCACAAGAAGATATTTCCATCTCAAAACATCTGCTTAAATCAAAATATCTGATTTACGTCAAAGATAAGTTTACATAACTTTGTATTTTGTCAGCTGGGACCTAAGCATTCTTCCGGTTGCAGAAAACAGAGCATGGGCAGTATCAAAATAAAAAGGTGCCCTGAGCACACACCCTAAGTTAACCATGACTACCACATTAAATGGGTGGTACTTTTATTTATTGCCCCAAGTGTTCCCTGTACAGCCTTAACACAGTACTTAGAGCACTCCCTGATCCATGCTCTCTGTAACAGGAGAGGATATATTTTAACAGGTCTCAGGAATACTGAACAACACAAGCACTTAGTCCTTACTTGCACACTAAAACTCACACTTTCTTGCACTGAGCCAAGCTAAAACTCTAGTAATGTGTATATAAACTGAAATATATGCCTTCTGTGTATGCTGCACAGGTATTGAACACGTGAGTTATAACTAGCAAAAACAATAGAAAAATTTAACTGTTTCTGTGTGAACACTTTTTTCTTGCAAGCTGGATTTAATTTCATATGGGTACTAAATAGCGAATCCTGCTGAGGCTATTAAAATCAGGAAATCTCTCTGTTGTATCTGTAACATTAATTACATATTTGGATCCTGATTTTTTCCTGTATGGAGTTATTGTTTCCTCCCGCAATAAAAATGACAGTTAGTAGAGTTTTCCCTTTCTGTCTCCACATGAATATCTGCTGGCACTCCAAAACCATTAACACAGCAACATATTTCCTGTACTTTTATAGGAGACTGGAGACCAGAAAGATCAGTATTACAATTTTATGCTGCTGCTTGCTTTACCACTTGTGTGCTAACCTGATTAAGATAGTAAATGTCAATTTGTCCTTCAGACATGATATACCCATGTTCTTTAGGAAAAATTTTCACAGAGATGTTCAATTTCTATATTCAGCGTTCTTAAAGTTTTAAGATGTTACTTTTTACAAACTATATAAGAAATGGTAACAAGCAGAAAACCTCATGCTTGGTGCATTTATTTGTGTTTTTCTGTGATACTTTCTCACTCAAATAAATGAATGAATTTATCTCTGTAATATCCTTGTGAGTTAAACACTGCCATTTCCATTTTTCTCTGTATCAATGCAGACGCTTGAAGCTTTTTTTCTTGGTTTGGGAGAGTAGGGGGAGGTATTCATTTGCTGAGTGGATTTCAATTTCTGTATAAAGCAGTTGGAGAGCAACCTATATTTTAAAGCAAGGGAAAGCCCAGGGAAACGTACCACACTTAAATTTCAATATATCAAAGCTGACAGTAAGCAGGCTCCCGTCATTCTCCACCACCTCCTTGTTCTGTTCTACACCCCTCTTATGCATCCTTCAGTTGTAGTTCTCTTTATTACTTATTATCTATGCTGCTCAAGATATGCTAGGCATTTTTGGAGACAACCCTTGCCCTGAACAGCATAATGCAATAATAACTGTGTAGTTCCAGAATGCCATTTCTCCTTCATTTATTGCCCTATTACTGTTCTATCTGAGCAGCTCTGAATTTAATGTATTTCTCCTCATCTCCCTGTGCCCCAGGGAAGGACCACCATCTCCACTGTACAGATGGGAAACCAAATAGATCTATAGTATATGCTGAGTAGAGCTCTCAAGCCAGTTTTTCTAGTCTTTGGTCTCATTCTGACACGATGCACTTGGAAACAGGCTGCTACTAACATACATTCCACCTACCTTAGCAGTAATACTGTGTCATCCTCAGATAATTTTTACAAGGTTCCTGGTGCCACCTGTCTAAAGGGCATGAGTTCTCATAGAAAAGTTGATTTGTGGTTGCTCTCTTAAATAATTGGATGATTAAGCCACAAACATCCTGCAGCTGCTTAGGGTCTGAGCAAGTTAAAAGAGAGTCAGAGTCCAGCTCCCACAGACATTGTGTCTGTCCCCAGAGGTTAATGGACAGATTCTTGGGGAATTAGGGTTAGATATCTAGCTAGCTAGCTAGCTATCTCTCTAATTTATCTATTTCCTTTGAAGGCTTAACATAAATGACTTGGGAAGTCACTGGATGAAAAGTAGCAGGGGATTTCAAAGCCTGCCTTACAAGACCTAGGTAAACTAGTAAGTCAATGAACTATCCCAATCTCAAGTCTGTAGGACACCCAAACACAGGGATCAACTCTGCAGAGTTCTAATACTTAAACCTATTTGCACAGGCCACCTTTCTTTCCCCATTCTCCCCTAGGCAGTAACACCTTTGGTCATGCACTATACAGCCACAAAACTGAGGCAATCCATGGAACAGCTGCCTTTCAAATTTTTCCTCCCTAAATATGTTTCTCTGCCGCTGGAGTCTGAAAGTGTTGCTTTTGATTATACACACCTCCTACATCCCTGCTGAGCAGATTGCCATTCTCCCTCCCAGACTACCTCCACAAGTACACTGGGAAATCTGCCAGCACACAGAGTTCCCCTTCCTCCTTCGCTGAGAAAACTGTATCCTGAAAATATGGTACAGGTGCAGCTTTCACAAGAAACAGCCCCAACAGTCAACTAAAATTGCTTTAGTCAGGATAAATTGGAGACTTTTTGGGGATTTTCCCTTATTTCCTAAAACCTTAGTAACTGTACGCAAATAAATAAAGTTCCAACCATTCCGTCTGTGATAAATGAACATATAATAACTCTGAGTAAAAATGATTCTATAAAAAAGATTTTTATTAATAACATCTTATATAACAGTATTTACCCTCTTTTACATACCAGTTGCCTTCAAATTAGTGGGAAAAAGAAGAGGAGGATGGAGGAAATAAATAAAGTACAGGAAAAATTATTGGCAGTTTACTGGGATCTGTTTTTCCAAATATCATCACATTCATCATTAAAAATGCTATCTTTCAACAAGACAGATCTGTGTGGTCACATTCCTGTAAACTCACAGTTCTCACATACTTTATTCTCTCATTTGTCTATCTGACATTCATGTGGATTCATACTGCCAAGCCTCATGCATTGAACATGATAATAAAACCAATAATGTCTCCTACACTCCAGCTTAGCTGAAAGTGGTTTCCATATGCATGTGACACCAGTGTCTCTCTCCCATACAAATGTGAAAACAATTCTTTTTTCTGCTCCACAGCCATCTCTCACAGGCAATGGATTTAGCAGGGCAATGTGACCCACTGTCCGGATGTATCCAAGGTGAGGTGAGGTTGCAGAATAAGGACAGGACTATGATACTGCTCTACAGCCAAGAACATTTTCTTGAGCAAGAAACCAAATACAAGGAGCTCAGCTGGACAATGTAATGTCCAGAACAGTCGTTGCCACTAAGGTTCAAACCTCCTGCAACAGCCTCTGCAATACTTGCAGCTAATATTCCATATGGAACAAAAGTCCATGCTGCAGCCCAACAATACAGTTCTTCCACAGGATAGTGATCTAATGTTCAAGAGAGGTCTAGAATAAAATACAACAGCAGATGACATAAAATAAGTGTTGATATTGGAGAGAAGCTGAACATAATACAAGCAGAAACAAAATCAGCAACTGGCACCAGCTCTCTGGACTTAAAAAATTGTTATCAGCTCTTGGAGCCACCACTTCCAGCCATTTTTTTCCACCTGTTCTAGCAATGTGCACTCATTCATATTATGGCACTATCTCTCATAGAATAAAACTGCCCCAGTTCACTCTGCTTCCTCCATATAAATAAATACATATATCCCATTAGAAAGCATAATCAAGTTACTACACAGTATGAAATAGCACATACAACTGTGTGTTGCAGGCAGAAGACTCCTGACTCAGGGAACTTCACTTAATTTTAGTAACTGAGAATTTTTAACATTAAATTCTAATTACTGATGCTGGTATTGGAAAAAAAAAAAAAGCAAACAATTAAGTCAACACTTTGCCTCCCCCTTCCTCAGACTCAATTTAAATACATCTCTCTTCCCACCTTCCCAGTCTCACCTTCCTCTGTTTTGCCAAACCCTTCAGTGCGGTGTGGGTGGGCACAGGAGCTCCAGGTCAGCATCAATTTCTTCTGCCCTTTGCTTCTTGCTGTTTTTCTTCCACTGCTCCTTGGCTCTTACTGCTCCTCTGCCCTGGTGCAGGACTCTCCATCCCTTCAGGGAAGTTCTTCCCCAGTGTGAGGGTCTCCAGCTGTGATTCCAGCACTGTTCCCTTCCACACTGCTCCCCCACTTTGCCTCCCTTTTCTCCTCGTAGGTCTATTCACGTTTTTCTTCCTGTGTCCCCTCCCAGCATGGCCTCCTCCCAACAGGGCACTGTGCTACCAAACCCTGTTGCTGCTGCTCCATGAACAGTGCTGTGAAATTAAACAATTTCATTACCAGTCCCACTTGTTATATCTTCTAAATATTTCACATTCCAAGAATGCTCAGTAGCATTGGAAGTTTCATTGAAGTCAACAAGACTATTAACATGACGAAATGCTCTGGCCTGTGTTCCCAAAGACTGGTTTACCTATTTCCACCATTTGAAGAAAAAGGCAGTACATTTTTTTCAGGAATTTTGTGATTGTTAACCATACAAAAATGAAGAGTCGGAATCATGGAGGACTGGAGATGTGCAAGAAAATTTTGGGATTTGCTGGTATGGTTTGAAATTAAATTCTGAGCTGCCAGTGATGGTGAACAGGATCTGCTGCAACAGGATCTAACTTCCTATTATCATTGAAGTAGATGTGGTGCTTAGGGACATGGCTTGGTGCTGGACCTGGCAGTGTTAGGTTCGTGGTTATACTCAATGACCTCAGAGGTCTTTTCCAACCTTAATGTTACTATGATTCTATGAAACAATTCACTACCTTAGTCTGCTCTGAATTTATGTGTTGCATACCAAAGTATTTATTACATCAAAAAGACATGTAAGAAATGACAGCTAAACAGCTCATCCTACTAAAGTATCTGCTGAAATCACATTAGTGCTTTGGTTATTAAGCCCAAATAAATATACTGCCCCTGGCTTTGTCGGGGGAATTTTTGAGGCTGACACTGCAGGACCAGTGACAATTTCCATCTCTCAGTTACCATGGTTACAGTAAAAAACACTGTGAACTCCTGAAAAGATAGGTCTCGAACATTGACTGTCCCACTTATGGCCCACACCTATTCTAGTTCTTGATTAGTTTAGATGTATGTAATATATTTCTTTAATCCTGGATTGTAACCCTACTGCAAAATGAAAGATTCCTTTTTCAGAGTGAAAAAGGAGTTTGTCTTTTTCATCACTGAAAAAAAGCATTTTTCACCATTTGAAAGAAATTTTTCATTTCTTTGCTCTAATTATTTGACTAGCATAAAAACATGGCAAAAAATTTGAAAGAGATCTCTGTTTACTTTAAATCTCTCAAAAATTAACTTGGACAAGGTCACATTACATACTGTGAGGAGAGATTGCTGTATTCTTTCTGAAATAAATATGCCCGAATGGTGTTCTGCACCTGAGCTACTTTTAAGAGACATTTACTAATAACATGTATGTTTAAATTAACTTTGTATAAAGCATGAACATGAACTTAGTAGTGTTAACATTAGATTTATGATACTATAATGAACGGAAAGTATATAGTCAGGCACAAGAATAAAGGAAAATAAGTTACTATACCTTAGGCTATGTTTCTAGAAGCCAAAACTTCTGATAATTATTTTTAATGAAGCCTTTATTTTAACAGTTAATACCACAGTGAAATACTAGATTCATTTCTATATGCAAGTTCATTGCATTCAAGCATTTGAAGGATAAACAGGACAAAATTGTCAAATTTAAGATAGGTGTATTGGTGTCCAGGCTTTGGTAGCAAGATGGTTACAGGGCTGGCTTCTGTGAGAAGATCCCAGAAACTTCCCCCATGTCCAACAGAGCCAATAGCAGCCAGCTCCAAGGTGGACCTGCCACTGGACAAGGCTGAGTCCATCAGCAGTGGGTAACACCTCTGGGATAATATAGTTAAGAACAAAGAAAAAAAAAAAAAAACTGAGAGAATCAGCTCTGCAGACACCAAGGTCAGGGAAGAAGATGAAGCAGGAGGTGCTTCAGACACCCAAGCAGAGATTCCCCTGCAGTCTGCAGTGCAGCCCATGGAGGTCCATGGTGGAGCAGAGATCCACATGCAGCCCAAGTAGGACCCCATGTCAGAACAGGTGGATGCCCAAAGGAGGCTGCAATCCTATGGGAAGCCCACTCCCAGCAGGACCTGTGTTCCTGTAGAGAGACAAGCCCACGCTGGAGCAGTTTGCTGCCAGAACTTGTGACCCCATGGGGCACAGAGAACATGTATGAACTGACAGCAGCCTCCATTCCCCTGCAGTGCTGAGGGAGAAGAGGTAGGGAAAATCAGGAGTAAAGTTGAGATGGGGAAGAAGGGAAGGGTGAGGGGAAGGTGTTTTTAAGATTAAGTTTTATTTCTCATTATCTTACTCTGATTTGATTGGCAATAAATCAAGTTAATTTCCCCAAGGGGAGACTGTTTCACCCATGACAGTAATTGTGGAGTGATCTCTCCCTGCTCCTATTTCAAGCCTTTCATTACATTTTCTTTCCCTTGCCCAGCTGAGGAGGGGAGTTATAGAGTGGCTTTGGTGAGCACCTGGAATCCATCCAAGGCCAACCCACCACAACAGGACAAAGAAAATATGATGAGGACTAAAAGCATACAGTTAGAGAAAAGAAAATACGTATCTGGGGTCAAATCAAATATAAAATATTGAGCCCAATCAGATGATAAAAGGAATTGGAAAAATTCTGTCCCAAGACTCGGCTGGAACAGGAATAATCAAAACATTTGATACTTCACTTTTTACAACAGTCCTGAGCTAACAACAGAAGGATCAAGATGTTCTGAGAAGCCTTAGCATCTGCTAAGAGATAATAAGTCTCTTCAATGAAAGGCCAGTATGATATTCCTAACTCCTCCAAGTGAATGTAGTTCAACAAATCTTCTGACAGGCTGAAGAAGTGTGAACATAACACCTGTGGTGTTTAAGTACACATGTGCTATAGCTGTAGCAGCCCACTAAACAGGGCCTGAGCACAAGCTCAGCTGCAGCTGGTTCCCACTTATAGGAGCACTTAATCAGCTTTCATGCTCCCAAACACCTAGGCATAGCTTTGAACAAAGAATAACACAAAGAGCGCTTCAAAGAGACATCCTACTTTGGGTGGGAAGAAAGTTTAGGTATCAGGATACAAGCTGTGCCTCCTAGTTACCCAGAGGGCCAAAATGTTGCTCCTATTCCATTTTATTTACCAGGATGCATTTAGTGATGAAGTTTCAGAGCAGTAAGGCACAGAAGAAAATCTGTGCCCTTCTATTGAAATCCATTGCAAATGGTTTGAAATTCATGAGGCTTTTCTATTTTGCTAAGGAGCAATGACATGAAAAAACACTCAAAAGCAAAGAAAAAAGAGCACTGCTTTTTTTTTTTTAATAAAAAGCTTAAAATTTACTAAGAATGTGTGGCACATCCCTCAGGAATCACTTGCCTGATTTTTTGTTCACTTATGCTGATGTTTAATTCTGTGCAATGCTTTCTGAGAAGACAGAATTTTATTCAGCCTGTGCTTTAGTGAGGACATTAATTTAGTGGAAGAAGGGGATTTTAACAGTTATATTCAGTTAACTTTGTATAGGAAATACTGCCATAATACCAGGAGCTTCAGGAGAGATGCAGGCAAGGAAGACCTGTTGATTTATGTGTACTGTAAAAGCAGATTGTAATGAGTCATTTTCAGACTAGCTGGACACAAAATTTGTCACTAGATTTACACATAAAACTACCTGAGTAACTTCACTGACACAACAGCACTTTGAGCCAGTCACATATTGGCATAGCTCACAAAGTGGTCCACAGGACCCTGTGAATATCCCAGCTTAACAGTAGGAATGGCGGTTTCCTCTAGCCCTGCCGCTGACTGCGTAGTTAACCCTAGACAAAACATTTAATCTTGCTTCACTGGTCCATTGCTGAAAGTGGATTTCAGTCCTTAACTACCTGAAAGCTATGTATATATATGTGCAATTATATAGCAAATATGTGTTATAATATAGAAAATATTACTATAGCAAAACATGCAATGAAAAACCCCTTTTGCTTGTTAACTTAGGGATAGGTCAGAATACTCATGCAATGAGTTTCTGTTATTATGCTTACTTTACAACAAATCAACACCAAAGCTTTCAATACTCCAAAACCTTGAGGAAAAGCATGGACCAGTTTGACCAGATCTGAGCTTTGCTGGTCTGTATTTACATTTAAAAAAGGACTCAGCTGACCAATTGCAGCCCTCCTCTAATATGCATTAACCTAAAGCTAAACGGCTGCCAACATGAGCTCTGTAAAGCTTCACTGCATTCCCTGCTAAGTCTTCATTTTGTCACTTTATAGTATTTGTAGATCAAAAACAGCTCTCCAGCCCCGCCTTAAGCACTGGATAAAGCAATTTCCTTTAAGAGTTTTAGGGTATTACACCCAAGTGCATTTCTGAAAAGTCTCAAATGGAGCAGATAAAAGGGCAAGCAATGGATATAAAAAGAAATAATCTCAATTTGATACCTGGCAAAAGGGGGTGATTTTTGTGTCTGTTGATTTCACAAATCATTAAGCTTAACAGCAAACATAAAATGAATGTTTTCTGCCCATTTTTTAAATGTGGAGGCGTACGGGCACTTGTAATGTTCCCCTATGTGAGTGGCCATTAGGATGAGCATTGCATGGAGGGCAACGGCATAAGTGCTCTCACAGTGTCGTCCTCAGACACCAGATGTGGTTGTTGTAGCCCCAGGGGCAGAAAACACAAGTACGTATTGTGATTGCAGTCAAAGGTCTTATCTGTGTCCAGGTTATTCTTTTCTTCTCCAGAAGAAAGCATCAGTGATTCAGCTTCACTTAAACCATAAAATGCTTATATAGAAGACTATGTCACTCACTTTCTCTACATTTATTTCAGGATATCTCTCTTTTATGCACTCCTCTGCTTTACTATGCCACTCCTCAGCTGATACAAGGAGCTGCAGCACAGGGTGCCTTTTTCAGCTGACTCCAGTTAGCCTGTTACACTAACTGACAGGGAGCTATTTTTCCAGATGTTTTTCCAATAACTTTCTTTTCTCTGAGAGTAGCCTTCACCAACAGTGTAGTACAGATGTTGCAGTAAAGACCTTCCTCAGGCTGTACTTCAACAAGGCAGACAAAGTAATGAAGAACGGGTCCTGGATTCAACAGCCCACATTTAAGAATACCCAACCATGACAGTGCACTGTATTATTGCAGTGAGGTTTGAGCCTCATGCCCAAAACTGGCCTGAGCACCTCGCCCTCTAGGCATCCGCTGTACAGACACTGGGTTTCTCACATTTGTAGCTTCAGGTGTTTGTCATGATGATTCAATCAACACTGAGGAGGAACACCATTGTTTCTTACAGTATCAGCTGCAATGCTTCCAAAAAAGGTGCAACTAAAACAGAAACTAAAATTATATTAAAATAGGAAAAGACAGGATACAAGAGTTTGGACTCCTCTATAGAATCACATCGTAATGAATTTAAAGTTGAGTCCCACCTTTGATACTTTTTATTAGGACATAATAATTTCCCCATGTGCTTGAGTAAATACAGGCCAGACAAATCAGGACCATCATGTTGGTTCTAAGAGAGAAATATCTTTTTTCCTGAGGACCAAAAATTGATTTTTTTTCAACATTTTGCACTTATACCAAATCAATCAGTAATAAAAATTAATATTTAAAAAAATATTAAAAGCTATTTTTAAAAGGCAAAATCTCTTTATTCTCTTTATCCTTGATAGTTTTGCTTTTCTTGGCAGTCTTCCAGATTTATATTTCCTGCTCTTCTATGAGGATCTTCTGACAAGAATAGTTTTGACAGACTGAATAATAGAAAACAGTGTATGCTGACAATCAGACTTGAACTAATGGACAAGTATTTGTATTTAAAGCTTAGTTTTAATACTAGCTCAGACTCGTGTTACAGCAGTGAAATATTAAATCACTGTGGACAGGAACAGAAAGTGTGCACATTGCTATCACATCTTTGCATAAGCTCTAACACTTCTGTTAATTTGCTCTTTTATGAACTATCAAGATCCTGTGTGTGGTATTTCAGTAATTAAGATCATGTTTCATTAAAAAATTCCCTCCTATTATGGTGATCATACCATAAGGTACTTTTGAACTTCATTTGTGATTCAAAAAAAAAGGGCAAGAAGGGACGTGCTAGAAAGTACTGACTGCCCTGAGTTAGACATTGTAAGACCATACTCTGAAACCACTGAGTACTCTTTAAACTTGAATCACTGTAGTGAAGAGAAGCAGATATACTCATGAGTTTTTGATTCAGAACTTGTAATTCAGCTTTTGTTCAGTACTTGATTGGGAAAAACTATTCCTGAGACCAATCCAGAGAGAAGCTAAGTTTTACAGACAACCTCATAACTCACCATAACATTTGTACTAATGTCAGTGACAATTTGTGGTGTGAATTCTGCTCAGGATCACTTAAAATATGATGCAGCAATTCTCATTGGGAGCCCCAAATGCCAATGTCCTTTCACAACACAATCTACTGATTTCCCAGGATTTGGCCCATTAAAAACCGACTAAGAAATTAATAAGCTCTATCTCAAAGTGCACATTTTCATTTTTTACTTCCGCTAAGATGATATAAGAGAGACAGACCTTAAGATCAACCCTGTCTCAGGTAGCAGTACTGCACACAAGGGGTAGCAGACACTGCGGCTGTTACATGTCTCAGAACTGGGCAGAAGCAGTAAGAAATAAGCAGTACCTTGCATCTGACAAGCTAAGGAGCACTTGAAAGACATCACAAGCTTTTCTCTTCCTTCAGCAGCAGTCAGACCAGTGCCCCTAACCCCAGGAAGGTCACAAACTGATAAGTTACAAACTACTGACCAGCCTCCATCACTAATTCAGCTGGCGACAGGTTTCGTTGATTTGCACTCATAATCATGCAGGCTGCTATATGGCACTAGTAATATGAGAACTAATGAAGCAGCAGTTGCTTTGCTCAAATTATTCCCCATCCTTTCCTTCCAGTGGTTGCCTGACTTAAAAAGAGAGGCCCTGAAGGCACAGAACATGCTGGATTCCCAAGGCACACATATCAGGACATCGCTTATGCAGCCGTCATCCCTCTCTAACTCTTGCTGCAACATCCAGCAAAGAGCACAGCTACTTCTGAACTATTTTGACATATCACTACCTGTACAATACATCTTAGATTTCAAGCACAGCTTTTAAGCACAGGTTGATTTATAGGCATGCAGGCGTATTTTTTTTCTGCCAAAAAGGAAATAACTTGATTTCTTTATTAATCAGTCTTTCCAAAGATGTTGTTGCAATGTAACTAAATAATTCAATACATTACAAGGGAGTAAGAGAGTACTGAAGGACTGGAGGCCTCTTTTCTAAAAGAAAACAGCAGCTAGGACCAGAAGCATTGGACATAAATTTAATACTTATTTTGATAACTTGAAGGCAAATAAGGTTTCCTTTGCAAATACTGGCTTACCAAATAGGCATGCAAATACTCTAGGGTAAACACTTGGTACAGCACACGGAAAGTATGAGTTATGAATATACTACAAAATAGAAGGAGTACATGTGAATCTCTGGTGTGTTCATTGGAACAGTGAGCCTTCTGACTGTGGACATGCAGCCACTTGGACATTTTTGGTATGTGTTTACACCCCTGGAAAAGCACAGAGGGAAAGAAAGGATGGCAAGTCAGTGCACAAGGATGAGACAAATGATGCCATGAGCATCAAATACCCATGTGCACCAGGAAAAAATGCTTACAGCCTGACGGGGAGGTACAGGCCGGCATAGTTTCCAGACTAAAGCAGAGGTTATACCACACAGACCAATGAGTGAAAAGCAGAGCAGCAAAGCAAGACATCAAACTGTTCTGTGCTGTCTCACAAAGAATCATAGAATCATTAAGGTTGGAAAAGACATCTAAGATCATTGAGTCCAACCATTAATGCAGCAGCACCGTGTTCACCACTAAACCATAGTCCCAAGTGCCACATTCACACGCCTTTTGAATCATCTGTATATGTCTTATACCATCATCCATTTCACCTCTGAATTCGGGCCTCTGTCTGTGACCTTGGGCCGGACAACAACTCTTAGACTAAAAGACCAGGAGGTGCACTTCTTCTTGTAAACCACACAATAACCCCAGATTTAGTAATTCCCTCCTCTGCCCAAATAACTTGGGAATAAATTTGACTCACAATATTTTTGACTAACACAAAACATGCCAACTAAAATCTCACACAAGTCTCTTAAAAAGCCAGTTATCCTGGAAGTAGTAACCCTGTAAGTCCTCTAATCACCTAGCTAGCAAAGTCCTCCCACACCCACACCCACACCCACACCCACACTACCTTTCAACAAGCTTGATTGCATGCGGAACCCTCATATATATAATACATATCATATATAATATATTACATATATATATTGTGTTTGTATATATATATTACACACACACATATATATACATACATCTAAAGGGAAGGTGCAAAGAGGGCACGGCAAGGCTCTTTTGAGTGGTACGCAGTGCCAGGATCAGAAGCAATGGGCACAAAATGTAATGCAGGAGCCTCTGTCTGAACAACAGGGAACACTTTGTCACTGTGGGGGTGGCCTAACACTGGCACAGATTGACCAGAGAAGTTGTGAAGTCTCCATCCTTGGCAATCCTTGGCCCTGACTGAGCTGGGGAAGCTGTATAAACTGACCTCCAGAGGTCCATTTCCATCTCAGCCATTCTGTGGTTCTATAATTCTGTGGTTTGTTTATATGCTAAATAGTGATATAATGAAAGGCAGGGTCTTGCAAGTATACTGGAGGAAGTATTTGGAGAGAAAACAGTTTTCTAGAAAAATGCAGAGCTGAATGAGCTTACAAAATTCAGGGAATGAAATTCCTTAACACCTGTTAGTTTAAAAATATATGATTGATTTTATGCAATAGATAATCTGAAATTGAGCAGATAACTAACACATATATGCACTTGCCTTTATGAATTTTAAAGGAATATACTAATGACAGAGGATCAGCATTACCTGAAGAAAACAACAACAAAAAAAACAGTGCAATGTCAATTTTTAAAGTGAAAAAAATACATACAGCTGTTGTTCCTTAAATATAAAATAGCGCTAACAAAATAAAATGATATTTTTAAAATTTATGCAAGAGAAATCTCCCAAATGAAAGTAAGGATGGAGTGAAGGGCAGTGAGAGGTATCCCTTCCAAAGCCATAAACAAATGGAAGGGGTAAATGCTTTTGTTGTACTTTAATAACTTATCAAGAGATTTAGAATCCTTTGTTTTGAAGCATTTTCTTCTTCCTGTGATTAATGTTGACTGCAATGCTTCTGTGAGGTTTTTACACTTGTTTATAACTTTGTCTGATTTTAAAATTTTGGGGCTTTCATCTCCAAATATTTATTTTAAAGCATTTACAAACTGATCAGTAATGCACTTTGCTGAACATTCTGGGAACAATATATCACATATATATATAATTACATAATTAATATAAAACCTTGACTCTAATGTAAAAGTGTGATACTTCAGAGACCCACTTCCAACTGCCTTTATTGTACTCAGGTAGCTGACATCCATTCTGTCCACCTCCACACTGGTATTCTTAGATTTGGTAATCTTGTCCATGTTTCCTTATGCCATTCCTTGCTGGTATTTCTAGGCTCCATTATGCTGATTTGTGAACAGTGTTTTCCAGTGCTCATTTGTTGGACTGGGCTGAAAATGACCCTCTGGTCTCCTCAGTTCAGAACACACAGGTTGTGGGGCTGATGCAGGTGGACTCTGCTTTCTGTTGGTGAAGCTCCCCTGCCTCTGTCCTCACTGTCCTGTTGTGCAGCACAGTGACTGGTGGGACTTTGCAGGCAGCTGCACAATCCTATGATGCCAATATAAAATACATACTGAGAGCTATGGAGTGGCTCCTGTTAGGGTTGATGTGTTTGTTTTGCCAGGTGATTCACATTTGTGGCATTAACTGAACATTGGGAAGATGCAAACTTAACCTTCTGGGAAATCATGCAAGAAGGAGCACTTTTTCTCATCTTGAACTTTCCACTGTAATAATGTTTTTTCTCATTTACCACAGGAAGTTCAGAACCAACTGGGAGAAGTTTTTAAGATGTTTGTCTTGTCAGAATAAATTTCTTCAGTGAGTTTATAACCAGTGCTGCACTGGAGTATTATGAGCAATATAAGCTTACCTTTGACTGGCACCTCAAATTCGATACAATTTTTTAAAATCAAGATATTTCACATGTTTTGCCATAAAAGGCATCTTATTTTCTTTTTCAGATTAAAAATATTTAAACTAAACAAACATTTGTAAAAAGGATACCAAATTTGACTTTGCATTATCGCAAACAAAACAACAACAGTGTCCATTCGTTCTGAGATGCTTTACAGTTCAAGGAAATAAAGTAAATTTTTCCTGTTTTCAGACTTAAATTGTGATAGCGCTGCTCAGCCCGAGACCAAAACCTAGGCCTCAGCGTTAAATAAATTAAAAAAAAAAAAAAAAGAAAAAAGAAAAAAAGAAAGAAAAAAGTCAGAAATAATCAGTGTAGCTGTTTCTGAAGGTACAAGCACGTTTAGTGTTTTTGCCACGAGCTGGAAGCGGTTTGCTGACGGGAGCCGGACACGCCTCCCGTCTGCCAGAGCATGTCTGCGGAGAAACAGCGGCCCCGAGCGGCCACACAAGGCAACCGCGTCCTGCGGGGATCCCCAAAACCACCTGCTGACGTCATTTAACAGTTCTCAGTCGGTCGCCAAAAACAAAAACAAAACAAAAAAATCTTTACCTTCAAACCACCGCTTTATAGAAACACCTCATTCTGATTCTCTATTCAGACCTCTGAGAAAGTTCCACGTTAAGTTCAAAAATGCAGATGTGCATTTGGTATCTAGTTTGGGAAAACACGTGGAAGCCTGGAAATTTAAACCTGAATCCAGCAGAAGGCAAAGGAAATTAATTATGTGTGCACATACAAAAGATCTGGAAATAGCACTGCTTACCCGGTCATTTTAATATCTTTGTTTTCATAGGGCTTTGTTACATGGCTCACTACAGTGCGCCACTCCCGCGGCTAAGGGAAAGTATTCTGCACCTCTTGCTAGTTTTTCTTAGAAAAACTACTTCTTTACCCCTGCTCAGTTTTTCTGTTACCCAACTGTTCTGTTGAGTGAGGTCTCAGAACTTGCTCATGGAAGCTGAAGTCCTCATTGACAAATTGCATTTTTTGACAGAACGAAGCTTGTCAGGCTGTCAGACTGAGACAGCTGGAGTGAGGGATTTTTCAAAACGTTAGGGAATTATAGACAAATTATCTCAAGAAATAACATTATATTGAGGCATATCATTATGATATAAAAATTCTCATGAAATTACAACAGTGCAAGCTTTCTTGCCTGAGAACAGTCTTCACAATTTTAAATCTACCCCAGACTGGAAACTAAATAGATTTGGTTGCAATTCAGTTTTATCTTCTGATGGATTCTGCATCATAATCGGAAAGTCACACAGAAAATGTCTGGATTCCTATAAAACAATGCTTTATATAACATAGAAAAAGTCCTTTACAATGTTTCACATGCTTAGCAATCACACACAGAGCAGAGTTCACTGAAGGAGCTTTTTACAATCCCTCATAAACAGAGAAGGAAATTAAATATTTTAATGCTGTTATATGAAGTGATTATCCTTCATCATCTGGGAAAATGCTCTCAGTTCAGGTCATCTAATTCCATTAGATACAGCAGAATTTAATAGAAGTCTTTATAGAAGTTGGGATATTCCAAGAAATCAGACTTATAAAACAGCAAATTATTTCACAGATCCATGCTAAAACTAAAGGTTAAATTCCATCACAACAGGTAACAGTATTCTAAAACCTGTTTGGCACAGTTGGAACTCATACAACACAAACTACAAACGTAAGTTTTTAGAAAGGATCTTATATAGGTTAAGGAATGTAGAGGACCACCATATAATGGCTCCTTCTCTGGGGCTCATTTCTCATTATACAACATCAAAGGGAAATTGGTGACATCAAAATGCAAAACAAAGGTAAAGGGATTGTTTCAGCTGAAATAATATTACTCTGAGTGCTAAAACCTTGAACACAGTGCATAGGCACCTTACTCAGACTGGGAGGAAGACATTTCCCCATGAACAAATCTTTAGAGAGTACTGGCATTTTCAACTGAACTCTCTGGCACCAGACACTGCTGAAACAGGACACCAAATCTCAGGTTTGACACAGTATAGCCGTTCCTACATTCCTAAAATTCCTGTTTAGTCTGTGCAAGCTGGATCTAACCGAATTCTCCTGCTGGGCTTACAAAAATAAGGATAAAGTCTAAATTAGGCAACACAGTTTGGCTGCTGTATTTAAAGCCGAGCTATGTGTAAGCTCCAAGAAAAATTCTGCAAGACAGTGGTGCTGCTACTGTCTTGGAAGACCACATACAGCTCCAATGGTCAGTGTAGGCACAGCTACAGAATTCTGTGAAATTGTTTATCAATGCAGCCCCAAATTTAGAAAAAAGAAGTTCATACCATTTACTCTATAAAATTCCATGTAGTGTTAAAAATGGAATTCAGTAACTATTTGTACTATCTATACATTTCTTGATGCATACAGAGTTTAAAAGTTGCCTTAACAATCTAGCCCATAACTTCAAGCCACTAGAAATTAAAACCATGAATCAATAAATGATAATGGATTATACAAAGAAGATTGAGACCTGTCATGTCAATACCTGTATCTACTATCTGGGTCCTCAGAGAATGAAGAGATACTTGAAAGACAAACCCCAAAAACTTATATGGAGTACAAAACTCCATTTTTTGTCAAACTTAAATAAGTTCAAATGTGAATGAAATCTTATGGTATACAGGCTGTGTCTGAATCAGACAGAACGAGACTGTCTGTGTTACAGTTCACACCATGATTCAAGGAAAGAGTCATCCAGGTTAGTACTACATCCATACAATTTTTTGACTTTTGTTAGTTATTCAGCTGGCAAGTAAATAATATAATGGATCTGTTCGCCATTCCCTCCTTGTAGAAAATCTGGCTCATATAATAATATTTTTTAGTATGAATATAAATATAGTGTGGGCAGGAAATTCTCCCTCTGTTAATAGTTATTATTTCAATATTGGATTAAGAGATTCTTCCTTTTTATTTGTACTGTGATGTACCTACAAATCTTACTATTGGTCATTATACCAGGTATTGTACAACTTAAAAATTGCAAGGCAGCTTCTGACCCAAAGTTTTTACTGCTGAAGACTGAAATTTAAAATAAAAACATTATTAGGGTTAACTTCATATGTATCTCCAAAGCATCTTTAGGTCATACATAAAAAGAAGAAACAAAAAAAAAAGCATCATGTTTTGTAACTATCAAAACAATAAACATTTTTATACATTTAATAAATGTAAAAGAGAAGTCTGCAGTACAGTTTTGAACTGCCTGAGACATACTTTTCTTTTCCATTTGTATCAGTTTTCCTTACCTGTAAAGTGGGAAAACTTTATCAAAACTGGCAAACCCATCTTTGACTCATATTATTCTTTCTGAAGCATTTTGATAAGATTAAGCAAACATCAGTGTGGGCTAAAATTAAGCATTTGTTGTTTTCTTCATTTTTTTAAATGAAGATTTAATGTGAAGGTACAAGATTTTCCACTAAAAAAAAGCAGATGTCAAATGCAGAGAGAGAGAAATAGCAAAGAGATGGATAGCTACATGATTCTCAGATATCTTAGAATTTACTTATAGAAACTGAAGCCTGAGAGTTAAAGCTTTACATAAATATGCCAATTAAACTCTGAAATAATTTCTCCAAAAAATCAACAAATATGTCAAAAGATTTTATAAATACGTATGCACAACAGCTCCATTACAGGTACCATGTGATTTCCAAAACAGATTATTTTGCATGTGCTCATAACCAGGAGAACAGACTGGTGCCATGTTTCCATTTTCCTAATGCTCTTTTATCAACTTTTGCAGGTAATTTTTTCCATGTTCCCTGAACAACAGTCTTTTTTTCCTAGTTAAAAGACCAATTTTAAACTCCAAGACATTAAAGCACTGGAAGGAAAATAAAATGGTATGAAAATGTCTTCTAAAATCCTTTTAAATTTCAATTCCAAGCTTAGATATAGCTTTTCCATATTTCATCAAAAGCATTCAGGTGTCCGCTCTCAGAGAATTTAGCGGAGAATCGCATTCCTACTATCAGCAAGTTGCAGTCCTTCCAAGTGCTTTGTGCAGTGACCTTAACAACTCAGAGTGCTGAGGAATTGAGGATTCTGATTGAAGCAGGCTCTGACTTCATGAAGCATGGTCTGAATTCTCAAATTATTTAAACCAGCACTTGCTAACTGCAAGGTAGTGAGCACCATTACACTCCACTATTTCTGAATTTAATTTTTCCTTTCCTTTTTTCAAATAGAATTGAATATAATCAGTTGAAAGGATATTATCAAAGGAGGCATCACAGAGTAACATTTTTTTAAATAAACACTATTAACTTGTCATAGCTTGGTGTTAATAAAAGAATCAGACTATTACAGTGTAGAAAATACGGAGAAAATGTGAAGTAGATATGGAGAGGAAATATGTTGGAAATTTACTTTGAATATAAAGGTAAATAGTATTAGGAAGATCATGTTCAGGAAAGAATATCTATTGCATCATGCAGCTTTTTGTTTTGTATGGCTCTTTTATTACAAAGTGCAATATGCAAGCAGAAAAATAACTCCTAATTAAAATATTTGTAGCTGTAATTGCATTTATCTGAAAGTATCCCTGTATATTGTAAGGACTCCCTTCGAGTGCCAAAAATAGGCATTTACTGCTATTTGAAACAGCTTATTATTTTTAAGATATCCACATGGATCTAGCAGATTTGACACACATCTTCCTGGGACAACAGTTGGAGGCCAGATAGGACAGCATTTTGGAAGCTTGAGACCATGCATATTAAATGTCACTATTTATCTATATTTGGTCACTTGATTCAAAGCGTAAGTCACACATCAAATAATTGAGAATAATTACGAACTGAAGTTTCTCAATCAGGCAATAAGGAAGCAATTCTATGTACATAAATGAATAACAAGCCATTATAAAGAGGGCTATAATTAAAGATGATACTGCATCAAGTTTGAAAGTCTAATTAGGAGTCTAAAATTATTTCCTGATAAATGTGTGAGTTCCATTCCATCCCCAATTAGTCAAAAATCTTCAGTTAAACCACCTCTGTTGATTTTTAAACCTATAATTGAAGACTCTCATCAGCAAATTTCCAGCTTTAAGCAGTAAGCAACAGCACCTCTTCACTCTTGCATTCAAGGTAACTGTCCATAAGAGTAAGGATGGTTGGATATTAGGAAAAGGTTCTTCACACAGAGGGTGGTTGGGCACTGGAACAGGCTCCCCAGGGAAGTGGTCACAGCACCAAGCCTGACAGAGCTCAAGAAGTCTTTGGACAATGCTCTTGGGCCCATGGTGTGACTCTTGGGGATGGTGTTGTGGAGGGCTATGATTTGGACTTCAGTGATCCTCGTGGGTGCCTTCTAACTCAGCATATTCTGTGAAGCTAAAAACGATCCAACTCAAATTAAAGTATAATTTAACAAACATTAATTCTTTAAAGGCAAGCTTTTGTCTCCATGCAATTAGCCAGGCTGCCTCCCATTCTTGTAGCCTTACATGCTTACTATTCCAGTTACATCCTGGTACTGGAAAAGATGCGTGAGACATGAGGTTACCTGGTGTGCATTTCACCATAATGAAACACTTACGTATAGTTTTGGAGCAATTTGTAATAGTAATCCTGGTTCCCATCAGCAGAGAGAAACATTCTAGGACGTGGCACATCTAATCTATCACAGACATAAGATTAGAAGAATCACATCTTTTCTTCAGTAGACTAGCTCTAATGAAGAAAACTGAGTTACAGATTATAGAATCATAGAATGCTTTGTATAGGAGAAAGTTTCACGAAGGATGTCTGGACTTCAGGCGGCTCTCTTGAAAGCTGTTTATTGCATAGGCGAAGTTACAGCATTTCAGGGAGTGGGTATCCAGAGCCAGCCCTACAGCTGCCAGCTCCAGCTATAGGCATACCTGAAGCCCCTTTCTGTTCAAGTTACAAAGCATTTTATACTTTTCTTTGCAGAGTATCTTAACACCTAGCAACCAATAAGCACCATACACAATACCTTTACATTTGCCTATAGCCTATCATAGCTACTACCATCACCATATTATAGTCATTATTATCCAATCACAAGAGTAAGTAAGTTACAATTTAAGCTTACAGTGGAAAATTCTCAGACCTTTCTTCTTCTTGCTACACCAACATTTCTTGTTTGCCTGCCATATCTCTCTTTTTGGTAAAGACATGTTTTCTATTTACTTATGCTCTTCTTGAGACTTATTTACTTGGTGAAAAACATGTCTTTGTTTGTAATCACATACCTTTGTCCTGCTCCTAAAAATCTCCTTCCAACTCATCTCCAACCTTTGCCTTCTCAGTTACTCAGCGATCACTGTTTCAGCAAAACATCTTTTATTCTATATCAAAACTTGCTTTCATTTCTACCTCATCCCCAGCTTCTACATTCACAGACCTTTCTGCCAAGCCTACATACCTTACCAAACTTTCATCCTCCCCAACAGCTTTGTGTTGGAAGGGAGCTTAAAGATCATCTAGTTCCAACACATCTGCCATGGATAGGGACGCCTTCCACTAGACCAGGTTGCCCAGGACCCCATTCAACCTGGCCTTGAACACTTCCAGGATTGGGGTGTCCACAACTTCTTCAGAAAACCTGTTCCAGAGCCTCACCACTCTCACAGGGAAAAATACCATTACACCATTTACTCAAATAAATCTTACCTCTGCTACCAAAAGATGTTTTAAACTGCTACAGTGAAAATTTTGCTGTTGACACATTCCTGGTTGCAGCTCTGAAGAGGACAAATGTTGATTTACAAGGATGAATAAAACAAACTGCAACACATCTGAGGCAACTGCTGTTTTCCCTTCAGCTAAAGGATATATTATTTTCTGTTGTATTTAAGGACCCTAGCTGTATCTATATGGCATACTGAAGTAAAACCCTTTGGAGTTATTACATTCTATCAGGTAGCTCATATGTCTTTTAAAAATACTCTAAATGTGTTTACAGGCTAGAGACTAACAATCTGTCAAGTAATTCATGTTTCTGAAGTCTCTAATATGGTACATACATTTGGTAGGATTTCTTTTTCCCCAAGGAAAAAAGCAGTGGCAGTCCTGATTACATCATGCTAGAAAAATTGCCTCTACAGCTTCTTGGCTGCATTAAACAAATGAAACTACTGTACATTATGTAAACACTTGTAAAAATGTCATTGGAAATTAAACAAGTTTTTTCAACATCTTGAGGAAGATTTCTGCCAGTATTTCTCAATATAAAGTATTAGGGCTGCCTAGAGAACCACCACGCTCACAGTTTGCAAAGTCTGATTCCTTTCTGCACTGAAATGAGCTGAATAAAATGAAATCGTGTAGGGAAAAAATCACTTAGGGGGCAGGTATCTGCTCAGCTCTCTCCCTACATCATTCTTATGCTCTCTACAAGAGCCAAACACTCTATACCAGAAATCCTCCTTTGTCAGAATGTGACACAAAATTAAAGGCTTTGACATAAGCTGGAACATGACTGGGAGCAAAAAGATAATGGTATGGAACTTAGAAGGAAAAATACAGTTGCTACTCCCTGGATGGAACACTGTTGGGATATCCAACCTCCCCTGCATGATACAATTTAAAGCACCTAAATGAAGGATGGAGCAGAGTGGAGACACCAAGGCCAGGCTCTGTCAAAACCCTTGCAGAAGAGGGAACTCAGTGGTACTTTCCAGCAGATAAGCCACACAGCAGCTGAAAACCATGGGACATGAAGGAAGATGTCCTTCTTTTGAACCAGCAATGATGACAAAATCACTCCTTGGACTGACGCACGTCCCCAGTCCCAAGGTTATCTCAGGTACTATATTGAGATATCTGCCCCCAGGGTATGAGCACCCCTCACTGAGTAAGATGTAGGAGTAAAGCCACTCAAGCTCCACCTAAAACATTGAGAAATGGTAACAAAAGTTAGTTAAGAATGGGGAGAAGTTGGAAGAAGACTCCATCAGAGCTTCAGGGAACAGCTGAACATGTCTCCCCCATAGGAACACCTATTTGGTAAGAACAATGTTCTCTGCGTGCTGGATGATTACCTCAAACTAGTTTTCATTGGGGAATAGAGCTCGTCTGTATAGTGCTTTGAATTAGTATACTTCTTTGAATATGTTTTTGCAGACAGATACTATCACTGGCAATCCTCAAACATTCACCTGTCACGATTTTATTAATGAAGAGTATTATTCTGTAAACTGTTAATGTGAGTCCTTCAAAGGGGCTAGCAGTCCCTGGCAGTAGGTAAATGTGTGAGACTCAGGAGGGGTTTTCTCTTTTTGGCATGTGACCCTGAATAAGTCAGTGAAACCACCCTCTGTTCCAGCAAGACTGCTTAGTGAAGGGTCCCACAAAGTGCCTCAAAGGGACACCAATGGGTCAGATGGGTCAGACACAAGGGTCTCAGCTTTCCTGGGGCACTGACAGACAAATCAAACACTGAGGGTTTGAGTCAGTCTCCCCTTTTCATATGACAACATACCAGCAATCTGCACCAACAAGGAATACCTGAGCAAGCCCAATACACTATATCTCTTGAAAACAGAGTATTCAACACAGGCCCAGAAATCAGAAATTCTCATATCTTTGGTCTATAACCTCCCATTTAGGATATGCATCCATATTCTTTTCTCAAGAAGGAGAGTTATTCACAACATCCCCACCATCCTCATGATTCACTCTCATCTGCTGCTAGTTTAGTAGGACAGCAGACAAAATTAAAAATTTTTAATTTTTTTCACAGTTTTAGATACCAGGGAGGGGAAGGAAAGATAATTTGTGGTGGTATTTTTACAGACCCAGGTTGTTACAATGAACCGTTGTGCTGTGCAGGCACTAGCGGAGGGTAGAAAATATTTTTGCTAGCTTTGCAAGAAAAGAAAGTATTATGTGGAACAAATTGCCCTACTACAACCATGGTTTGGACCATATAACTTAATCCTTGTACCTATGTTTTCCTACAAGTGACATAGAGTGAATAATTCAATATTAAAATAGTAGCTACAAAGAAGTCAGAGACTTCCTTTTTTACAAGGGATCCCATGGAAAAGATAAGGGGTAACAGGTACAAGTGAATCCTGGGGAGATTCTATTGTGGTGGCCAACAGCTGGCCTGAAGGCCTCACAATTATAATTAATACCCATGTTATAACTGAAAGGTAACTAATTTTATAAGTACCTTGATTATATAACTTGACCAGGGTGGACTGTTGGAGAGAAGGCCTACACCATTGAGGAAGCGAGCAGCCATTGGCTGATTGGCCGGGTGGCAACTGGTTCACCAACAGGGATTGACCATGCAGACCTTCAGATCTGTATAAGGGGAAGAAGACTAAATAAAAGTTGGCTGTTGTGCATGAACCCAGTGTCTTGTCGCTTGTCTGTCTCTGAAACTGCGACAAGATTCCATTTGAACACAAGAAAATTTCTCACAATGAGAAAACTCATCCATTGGAATACTCTTCCCAGGAAAGTGGTGGATTCCCCAACACAGGACATTCTCAAAATTCAGCTGGACAGGGTGCTGGGCCATCTTATCTAGACTGTGCTTTTACCAGGAAAAGTTGGACCAGAAGATCCTTGAGGTCCCTTCTAACCTAGTATTCTATGATTCTATGATTTTCAGGTAATGATGGATCTGGGTATTAAAGATCCCTAAATAATCAAGAAACACTTCTGAACACATATTTTTAAAATATTTTTTTTTTAAGTAGCTTTAGCTGTTCTTAGTATAATTGTTTTTGAAATTGAAGTTGTTATCTCTTTGGAATTTTGTAATTTCACCCTCAAACCAAGCATCTAGACATTCACAGCACTCCAAAGACCTATGAATTCTCTCCATAAAAACTGCCACTGCTGTCCAGGCTAATTTAAATTATGCCTTTTTCCTCTTAGGAGATCTTCTGAAATTAGAATCTTGTCAGTTGATTGGCAATTGGCATTAATCCAGGATATAATTCTCTGGTATGCACCATTAAACCTCACAGTGAGGATTAATTAGTACTGCAAAAGCACTTTGGAAATGAAATGTGCTGTGTACTAAATAATTATTATTTTTATTACTATAACATTGTAAGAAAATTAGCAAGTGACTAAAAGATAGTTTACAAGACCTCCCACTGAAAAATACATTAAGTGGCCTATTTCTGAGAAATAATCCCAATAAAAGTATCCACCTCTATATACATCTAAATCTGTTTCTGTAAGATGTCATAATGGGTCAGCACTGGTAATATAGCTGGGTTTGGATATAGGATCAGTGAAGAAAAAGAAATTTGCCACGTAATTCACAAGACATTGTTAGGATAGGTTTTTATGGCAATTATCTTCTCTAGCCATATATATGCATGTGTGGGCAAACATAATTTTCATGTTTTTTCATGATTTCCATGGAAAATAAGCTGCAGAACTCACTTTGATTAGTCACTTGTCTTTAATAACTAAATCAGGAGTTTATTCCCAAAATTTTCCTTGCAACATCTAGTACAATATGTGCTCAGATCTCACAGGTTTCATACAAAAACCAGATTTTTCTTCATACTGACAAAAATCAGATTTCCCATGCTTCAGACAATACCTCTCTCCTCAAAGGCTAAATGACTTGCCTTAGGTTTTCATGAATAATATGGACTGATTTACAGCCATCTTCATTATCCAAAATAAGTCCTTAGATGCATACATGAAGACTGTTGATAGCCTCACAAGCCTTAAAATATATTTAAAAAAAAAAAAAAAAGTAATCTTCCTGTTTTCCACCAATTTAAACTTAAGTTTGACTAGGCTAATCGTATTTTGTTAAAGTGTCATAGATGCCAACCACTGACCACCTGACACCCCTGCTGGGAGAGGGATGATCTTTCTTTCCAGAGAAAAAACTAAGCACATAAAGAAACCTAGTTAAGCACCTTAGCAGATGAGGTGACCTGCTCATTCCCAGTATTGGTACATGTGTACAAATGCAATCGTTTGCAAATTGGAGGTAAGGTATTGGCCTCTCTGCAAAAGCAGAATGTGTGATTTCATAATTGATGCTCAGCTATCACTTTGAAGACTTGCTTCATAATTGTGGAAGCTAGGAACCAACTTTTCCAAGAGTGAAAACTGAGGCTTTGGATAAGAATCATCAGAATACTTTTGCCTACACTCCTTCAGCTAATCCTTTCCTTGTTTCCTTGCTCAGCAAAAGGAAAGGTAGGAAACTCTAGTGCAATCAATGGCAGTGAGACATGAATAAATTCACACAGTGGGACACAGTAGAATCTTGAACATAATCTGCATGAGAAATGCAGTTTTGAGGCTCTGATTCAGGCAGATATTGTCCCATATATTTTTCTTCATATTCTTCAAACTGTGTGGCTATGCAAAAAAAAAGGCAGAATGGCCCAATCTATCTTTCCATTGCATAATCTAAGCCTTAGCTCCAGCAAGGACTGGTATTTTCTCATTAAAGAAGTATGCATAAAGTTCTGCTTAGGCTTTTGTTTGGCTTCTGCTTTCTAACAGACAGGATGCTTTCTAAGGTATGCATTGTAAATTAATGGGAACAGTAGTCCAGTTATTTTTAGACACCGTTAGTCAGTTCCCTGGTTAAACAGGGGCACTTGCATGTACAACAAAGAAGTCTGTGATGGGAGTTAGGAAGCACATTCAGCACACTCTGTGGAAGAAAATATGAGTGGCTATCTATCAAAAGCCACACAAAATGCAGCTCTGGATCTATGACAGTATGTGAAATTTGTTAGTGATAATGTATAGTCACAGAGCATGGAAAAGATCAAATGGAATGCTATTCATACATTATTTATATTAATTTTGAGGACTAGCAGGCAGACTGCTGCTCTTCAGAGATGCATGCTGTTCATTCAGGTTAAGTCTTGGTGAAAAAATGTACACAACCTCTGGCTCATACCTTTCCCGCCCCTAAAAGCTTCTTGAGAAATGAAAAGATTACTCATCACTGACTTTATTTTGATCTAGAGAGAGGTTTATACACACTTGATATAACCACAAGAGAATTTCTAGAATAATTTGGAATAGAGTAAACCCTTGGTGGGTCATTAATATGTTCATTTCTTCCATACTATCAGTGATAATTAAACTAAGCATTTAACCATTCCAAAAAGAAGATTCCTAACCTTGCCCATCTGTCCCATCCTCATTAAATTGCTTGTTAGATTTAATTTCTATCAACGTCTTACGTAATATTTATCCTATATATTTCCTCTGTAGTTTTAAAACAATTCTTCTTCAACCTTCATTTGCTAATGGGAATAATTGATCCTTGTCTTCTTCTGAGCATTTCTTCATGGATTTGTGACAGTTTTTTTCTTCCCTGGTTATTTATTTAATTTGAGGTTCAAAGTGCATAACTAGTAGAATATCCTGGCATGGAATATTAAGCCAAACACTGTGGAAATCCTGACTAAAATCTCAGTGTTGCAAGGTGCTAAATGACTTCCACAATGGGAAAAGGGCTCTCAGGTCTTTTTCCAGAGTCTAAAAAGACTTGGAAATGTCCTGCATCAAAGATATTTTTGTTGTATTTGGGTGTTTTTCATACATCAGTCCTGCATGAGGGAGATTTTTCTTAGGTTAGGCCCAAAGACATACAGAAAATTTAGGGGCAGAGTAATGGATTCAGATAGATGAAAGACATCTGTAACAACTGATATCAATAATAATGAAATAAAAATTAAACTCCCTTGACCTTCATTAAGCTACGTAATTCTTTTGTTTATGAAGTTTTTAAAGCAAAATATTTTCACAGAAAAAAAGCTGGGATAATATCAATCCTTGAAAAATAATTGTCATTGCAACTTCCGTAACAATCATTTTCATTCCTAAACAATCTGAATTTTAAGAAATCAAAGAAAATAATTTTAAAAGTAAAAATTATATCTGTTAATTCTAAAAGACTAATTCAAAATTAATACTGTATTCAATTTTTAAGAACAGTTTTGAAGAAGTTTGATCATTATATGTAAAAACTCTTAGAATGTATCAAAAAAAAACCATTTTTCTCTGTGGCACTCTTTTTAAAAACCAAAGATTGTCAGCTAGACACAATTCCTATTGCAATATTCAGATCAAGACATCACCTCTGAGATAAGGTGCTCCAAAAGAATGTGGTAAGTTTTTTAAGATGGCATAAGGACCATAATATATATTATCCATATGTCATATAAACAACTCCACAAACTAGTTTCCAAGCTGTTTAAAAACAGCCTAACTTGTGAGATTATTTGCATTTTAGTTCATTTTCTAGACCACTGAAAAATTCTTAGGCCACTGAATCATTCCATATCAAAATTTAAAATGGTTGCTGAACAGTTGGGAGTACAGTATTGACCCTGTCATGTCTTCTTGTGCATATGCTCTGACTGTGGCAATTCATAACTGCTTATTAACATTAGCAATTCCATCTTTCAGTACTGGTGTAAATGAGTCCAGCCTACACTGCTGTGCTGCACAGTCCATGAGGGGACTGTATCAGCCATGCGCACTGATTAACAGCAGAGATGAAGTTAGCATGCTGATATAACCACAAGCAATGACCATACTCACAGGTTACAAACACACTACTTCTTGAAATCCATTTCACAAAGCAGAAAGTTGTGCAATTATTTGGGTTATAAGGAAGTTTGGAAGGCCCTCTGGTCCAATCCTCAGTCAAAGAAATAATTTGGCTTCTGTCTCTCAGAAAGGCATGGAAGAAGATGGCAAAGCTTTGTAAAATGAATCAACCCATTGTATTTTATCCCAGCTACTGAAGAGTAGGGAAGGAACCTAAAAATTCTATAACTCTACGTCATGAGAGAGTATTGGCAGAATGGGAGTGGTGGAATCAAGCCAGTCTACCCAAAGAACGCGCTCGCTTCAATGGGACTTTCTGCACCTTGAAACTCATCCAGAAGAATTGACCCTTCAGCTGGCAAAGTAGGCAGGCTGAAAGACAGATTTCTGCAAACTAACCTCAAAATATTTTGTTCTTAATGCTGACAATTTAACAGGAATTAACATACAGATTTCCCCAAAAGGCATAAGAAAATTTTTATTAGTTTAAATTATCCTCTAGAAAAGTACATACTTCCTTCACAATTTCACAAATATTTTCTCATTTTCCAGACATTTCGGGTCCACCAGGACTTAATGTATCTTTCTGTTAGTGAACAACTCTCAGTGCAGTACTTCTACAGCAGCCTCCAAGATTATCCCTGTGCCATGACAGTAACCCCATGAGAGTGATTGTCATTGCTTCAACTCTAGACCATCCCAGACTGTGACCGCAGAATCATATTTACCCTCTCCTCTATAAACCCAGCCAAGCTTCCCTGTGTAAACCTGTTTCAACAGCATTCAACAGTGCAAATTTCCTCATGATTTATGTAGTTAAATTATTGGAGGGAAAATAAAATCTTCCATAGCACCTTCACTTTCACTCTCCTGCCTGAATTTTTCTTCCTGGATAAAACAGGCAGTATGTCTAAGGAAGCTGAAAGGAGGAAATAACACTGTGGTAAACCAGTGCAAATAAATGACTGATTTGAATCCTTATATATGTAAAGAATCAAAGAGCCCATCATGCACACCAAGCTTCCCCTACACATTTAGCTTTTGTTATCAGATCTTGTATTCCAAATGCATCCTAGACACTGACTGAAAACCCCGGGTTGATCTTTACTGCAGGGGAATCAAGACATCTGGATTGATTTGCATCAGGTAAAAAAAATGTTTTTCCTTTTTAAATAATCTGGGATGTATTGCAATGGTACTGTGATATGTATGCTTTACTGTTGAGTTACTTCCATGAATAACTACCAAAGTAATTTCATAAGATATAAATTATTACTAACCCCAGGCTACAGTAATTCATGAATTCCAAAGCTTTTAAATTTAATATGCATATTTTATGTATTTGAGGATGAAAAGCACACTTTTTAGACTCACTCTGTTTTGATTTACACCCTTAGCACCATGACTGAGAAATGTTATTTCACACACAGAGGGAGGGAGATTATCACTGTATAACATAAATATTGTATATATTGATGTGCAGAAAATAGATTGTTTCTTTCCACATATTATCAATGCCTCTCAGTGCACAGCTTTGGAGATTTGAGATAAAAAAGGAAAACTACTAATTGAAAAAAATGAAAGAAAACATGGTTATGGGAGTTTGAGATATGCTGCTTATACAAAATGACTGTGACTAAGCACCAGGGGTACCTAATTACCTTCATAATTTGACTGTATGCTATTGCTAAATATGCGTAAAAATGCCTTCAAATCAGGCCATGATTGTATATGACACTGATGTTGGGAAAAATACTCCATTTACACCAGATCAATTCATCAGTGGTCATTCAGATCACCACAAAATGATTTGGCTACAGCTACGGTTTGTGAAGAAATAGAGCTTTCTGCCATGAGAAAAATTGTACTCCAGGCCAGTATTTAATAAGTCTTCTTTTAAGTATTTAGAAGTAATTTTTTTTAAATCTAAAAAATTTGCAGGGTTTTATTTAAATGAACATGAAAATCCACAGTCTTACAATTAATATCACCCAAGTTCTTTGAATCAAAGATCTGAAAAAAATTAAGTTTTATCAAGACAGGATGCAAATTGACATTTCATTTTTAAGTGTCAGTTTAAAGTAAAAATTTTGTAAAATTTTTACTTTGTGCTTCCTTCTCTCTAAATTAACATTTTCTGATGCAGGTTTCCTATAAATTTCTATCATAATAAGAACTAAATGAAGTTTGGGGATCTTTCCTGATGGACAGGAAATAGAATACTGCTTCACACCAAGCAGAGGCCAGGGAACAAACTGACGATGCCGGCCTATGGTGGTTGGTGGGTTTAACTTCAGTTAGAAGTCAAAACTCACCCTTTCACTTACTATCCAGCTCTACAGCTAAATGAAACAGATTATGAACAAAAGCTTGTAACTGCCAGTTCAGAGCACAAATGAAAGGATGGCATCTGGAGACTGCAGTGCTGGGAGGCACCTGTTGCTTAGTCCTCAACTACAGCAGTAACAGCAGCAGCTTCTATTTAAAAGTGGGGAAAACCACTTGGGAGAGTCACCTGTTACCTGTCAAGAGTGAGCAGCATCAACGGGAACTGTCCAAGTACAGACTATAAGCACCCGCAGAGAGAATACATTCTCATCTTCCTCCTTATTAGGGAATTAATTCCATCATGCCTCTAGCCAACTACACTGGTCAGATAGCAAGGAACAGAAACAGAAAATCTCCCTCTTCATGGTCCATTTGCCAGCAGGAAAAAAGTGTGTTTTCTTTTCGCTGTTGTCAGAGAGACAACCTCAGCAGGTTCAAGTCAGTCAGATTGATCAGTCAGGAATGACCAGCCTTGTACCTTGAACTGTCAGCAATTTTTACCTGAAAGACACGTGTAAGTGACCACTTTCACCAATATTACTCCCTACAAGGAGGCAGAGAGCCTAAGGGCAGGGTTATCCTAAGTAGCTGTAACTTTGGCATTCTCAGCGTCAGATGGACATTGTGTTAGTTCATATGTAGCTACACAAGCCACTTGATAAGTTGTGGGAATTTGAATGGCACAACAGAAAGGGAGCAGAAACCAGAGCTGAAGCTATTTTTTCACTGAAAGAGACTATACAGCATAGATTTAATAGATAATACTAATTCTTTTGTTAACTCTTTATTCACACATATTTCTTCTCTTTTTGCTAGTTTTACTTTGCTTAGCTCTATAGAATTAAGATTTGCTTAAGGAAAATATACTGGCTTTGAAAATATTTTTATGTGAATACCAGAGATAAAACACAGAAAACTAAGTCTTAGCATGCATTTGTATATGCACAGGGACACTGTGGCCACCTCTGGTCAGTGAAGAAGAGAAAAAGAGAGATATGATCTTTGTTCATTAGCATGAATGACATCCAGAGGATGGCTTGGGAATTTAGAGTGGAGGCACTAACAGAAACACTTTTCTAGTCTAAAGTTCAGTAGAAGAAATGTGTGCTTATGGGGCAGCAAGTCTTTGCCAACCCAAAAGTCTGAATCACAGATATCAGGATCTCTTACTTGATGTCTTCATAGACTTTTAGTTTGATTAATAATTTAGAGCACACCTAGAGGTCTCTGGCAGTCATGAGCCTCCAGAGCTGTAAGTATAAAACTGCTCCTTTTTCAGGTAAACAGATAAGAACTTGAGTTACAAAGCTGGACACATGAATTATATTTACACTTGAAAATTAAGCACATCTGGGATCATGCCTGGGACAATCATGGTATTACCCAGCTGAATTTACAGCTTCTAAAGCCAGATAATTCCTTGGTCACAAATTACCATCACTGAGCAGTTACAATTTGAATTTCTCCTTCAATGCAAACTTCCAAATGGGAACAGTTCTGTGCCAATTCCCACACTACATGCAGGAACAGGTCCTGGCTGACATAGTCTGAAACCGTGGTCAGTGACTTCTCAACCAGCTGATCAAACTCAACTGCTCAAGTACATTCCCTCACACTGTTGAAGCTACTGGTACAGATATAGCCAGAGGGGGACACATGTATCACTTGATCAGTGGTTGCAATTACTCCATCTTCTGCTGGGCCAGCCTGAAATATTTCTTTTTTTCACCCTTCTGCAGTGGTAGTATTGACTTATTCCCTGCCCACTTCTGGAATGTGCAAGGCAGATCACTGAGACTCCACAGATCTCATGTACAAGAAATTGCCCTGCAGTGTTTTAAAAGTTCTCTGGTTTTTATATCCTGCCCTTCTACACCCCTTTTTTCCTCTCCACCTCCTGTCAGTGAACTATGAACCAACAAGAAGAGGCAGAAGCTGAGACACTCTGCCAGAACAACATCTTCAACAGGAGCTGCTCAAGAGTGAACTGCTGGCTGAGCTAGAGATGAGAAAAGGAGTATAGGCTGAGCAAGGTAATCCAGGAACCCCAGAGATATATCTTACATGTGGGCTGAGCTCCCACTTCTTCCAGTTCTTCCTCAGCACCCAAGAAGAATTCTGTATGATGCTGACATATTTTTCTCTCTAGTCATCAGATGTAGCAATCATTTTTTTTTCCACTGTGCAGGGCTGTATTTTCATAGCAGTTTTTGCCATGATTTGTTACTTCAGTGAGAGCAATAAAAGTATCTTTCCTAACAGAATGACATATGCATGCATTTCTCGTAAAGTGAATTAATGACTTTGTTTATGGCTACTGTTTTTAAGCTCTCCAGTCACAAATATACTATTTTTATAATTTCCTCACCTCTGTTTACCTATGTATTATAATAGCTTTAGTCATCACATCCAGTCATCAGAGAGAAAAAGAAGAAAAGGAGCATTGCCTGTCAAGTTTTGACAAAATAAAATTATTTATTGCAAAAGTGCTTCCAATAATTTCATTCTTTTTCTCAATAATGGCAAATGTATCATGTCAATGTTCTACACCCTGCTAAAATAACAATGGATGATACAACCCATAAAGTGGAAAAAGAAACATTAGGGGTTAGATAATATTAATTCAGACATAAGCACACATAAAAATGTCCTGGTATTCTGCAGTTTCGCAAATCATTAGCTTGCTGGAATAAGGACTGTGCCTTTGCTTTGTTTTTCACACAGCATAATGGCACACTGACACTGATGGAGGCTTCCAGGCAGTCCCAAAATGTAAATAAAATCACAATTAAAATTATGATGGCAATGTCTTTCGCTTTTTGAGTATACAGCTGAAATGAGCTCTATTCTTTACCTAACAAAGGATAACAACAGTTTGTTTGATGTAACATTTTTTATGATCACTGCCCAGGATCTTGGTGTTTCTGGTGGTAGAAATGAAGTCTTTATCGTTTAAACAATATCAAAGACATAAATGCAACATTAGCATATATCACAAAAGGAAGGAGGTTAGGATGGCCCCTTGAATTTGTAAACAAATTAAGGCATATACAGGGTAGTTAGTGCCCAAGTATTCTTCAGAGACTTAGGATTCAACTGAAAGCTTTGTGACTCTGCTATCAGCTGTGGTGACTGCTTCTACTGAAACCACCAAGGCTTGTTCAGCACAGTTCAAAAGCTCTGGTTCAATTAATGCTCCTGCCAGACTACTGCAGTGCACAGCAGGCCCAGGATCAGAGATAGAAGCCCCGATATCTTGGTATGAAATACCCTAAGGAGGGGAAAAGCACAAACCATAGAATCCTAGAATAGCTTGGGTTGGAAGGAGCCTTTAAAGGCCATCTAGTCCAAGGGGCCTGGAATGGGCAAGGACATCTTCAAACAAATCTGTTGGCTTAGAGCTCTGTCCACCCTCATCTGGAATGTTTCCAGGGATGGGGCATCTACCACCTCTCTGGGCTACCTGTGCCAGTGTCTCATCACCTTCGTGTAAGAAACCCCTTCCTCACATTTAATCTAAATCAACCATCCTTTAATTTAAACTATTACTCCTTGTCCTGTAACAACAGACCCGGCAAAAAACTCTGTTGCCATTTTTCTTATAGGTCTCCTTTAGGTACTGGAAGGGTGCTATAAAGTCTCCCCAGAGCCTCCTCTTGTCCAGGCAGAATAATTACAACTCTCAGCTTTTCCTCATACAAGGGGTTTTCCAGCACTGTGATCACCTTCATGGGAGTGCAAAAAGAGGACAATCACTGTGAGTGTCAACAAGAACCTACAAAGGCTCACTGCAGGTTGAAGGTCTACCCACAAAGCAGTTAGCACATTGAGGCTGTACTGCTTAATACCATAACATTGCATGAGAGAAAAACACTTCCTGCAAACACTAAACCTCCCAAGCCCTGGTCTACAATGAGCTCTGTCTCATAATCAGCTGGCTGTTCAGTGGAAGTACACAAAATCTGAGGCACGAACTTATTATACAACGAAGAATCTATGTCAAAAACAATATTTAATGGAGGCATGAATGTGTTGACACATAATGAAAGAGTCAAGTCCAACTGAAGCTTTCCCAGTATAGGATTTGCAATATTTCTCTCTGATGTCAAATAAATACAAGATCCTGCTGCATTCTTTTAGTCAGTATTAGACTCTCACAGACAGATTTTCTCTCTGACCATCAAAATTTGTAGGAATTTATTGTCTCTGAACCATACCATCCCATTTGCTTGAAATTAGCCATTGAGTAAGGAAGCAGAGGCAAAGGGACAGATGTGGAGACACTACAATCCCATACATTTTGTTTCCCAAGAAAATGAGGCTAACAATCATAATTGTTATGAAAATCGTTTGGGGTTTTCGGTGTAGATAATTGCCTTTTCCTGGTGTATATCTTTCCATCATTATTGTTTAATGTAAATCACTCTCTTATCTACCCAGCATGATTTATTGACAGGATGTTTAAAAGGGAAAAGTAAAAGCCTGAGTCACTATGCAATGGATAAAATTTATTTCAAATAATTTTAAGTGTATTGATTTTGCTTTTGAAATTGAAAAACATAATTTAGGAAGGCATGTATATTAATTTGAATTTAGAGATAAGAAATATGTCTCATAATTCCCTGCCCCTACAAAATAAATTATAACCATGAATTTCTGAGATGTATTGTTTTATATGATGAATTGTTCCACCAGCCATCTACTTAGGAAATCTTATGAAAGCCTCCTAACAAAGAGTAACATACAGATTTAATAGGATAGTAAACTTTACAGGGCAAGAAAATTAAAAAATTACAAGACAGTTATAATCTGACATTACTTTTCTGTAACATGGTTCACCACACAGAATCTGTCTTTGCAGCCTGGTTAACAATCTCCATTCATTTCACCACACAAAATAAAACTAAACATGTAAAGAGCAGTCTAATAAAAAAAGCTGGGGAAAAAAAGTTTCTTTTAAGCTGGAAGAGCTCGTAGTTTTCAGAACTGATTGATTTCCCAAAAGTTCCCATAATTAAAGGGAAAGCAAACAGTCATGTAGATTACTTAAAAGGTCATTACTTTTGAGGGTTGATTAACATAAATTATAAATATAAATGATATTAATATAAAGTATAAAGAGTTCTCTTTTCCACAAATCATAAACATCTTTCAAAAGCAAATGGGGTGAAACCTAAAGCTGGACATACAACTACTCATAGTAATAATGGTTCCCAAAAAGTTCAATGAAGATGTGTCTACATCTAGCCAAAGTAGCAAGCAATAAAGTCAAGCACAGAAAATTCTCCTCTGCATTCTTGCTAAGAGAATGATGTAAAACTGCTTTAAGCAAAGGGTATTTTGTTTGTGCAAATTAGTGAGGAATGGTAGACCAGGTATTAAAGCAATTTAGCTAAACATTCTTATACTCAGCAGTACTTTCTTATTAATGCCTTTTCCATGACAGAAGGTTGTTCCAGTGCTAATATCTCATGTTCTTTGAAAGATACTTAGGGTTGATGACCCTAGAAGTCTGAGTTTACCCTTACAGATATGAGTGAGGCAGACGGATTGATACTACTGCATACATTCAGTGGAGTGCAGGTCAGGCAAAAAGTCTTTTCTCAGATGTTCAACTAAAAATTGGCAGTAAATTGGTTACTCTCGCACTTTACGATTTTCCAGAATAACACAAAAATTCTTCAAGACTCTGACAGGTTTGGTCGTTGTTGTGGTTTTGGTTTTTTTTCTTCAGCAGCATTATGGTCAGCCCTAATGTATACTGTTTGTTTTGCCTATGACTGAGCAAGACATCTTGTTATAAGTGTGCAGTGATAAATCTGTCCCTAATCTCAAACTGACAGGGTTATCAGTCACAAAGTACCCCATATTCGAACTGAGTTGAAACAAAATACACATCACTGAGCAAGACCTCTTGTATGTTGCACTTTACTGGTTTTACCATTCTTGAGATTATTTGACCATTTATTGAATTCAGTGTAATAAATTAAAATATCTCTGGTTTCCCTACTTTTTCTGTATACCAGTATCTTCTGTTTAACTAGGCAATTGGTGACTTATATGCTTATTGTCTCTCTTCACTAATTTAATCTTATTAGAATGTGACCTTCTTGACAGCTCTGAGGAATACATCCATTTATCACTTGTAATGTGAAAAACGTTCCCGCTTTCTATCCCTACCTTTTGTTAATAGGTCTCCAAGTTCATACGAAATTGCTGTCCAATATGTTTTGTGTCATTGGCAAGCTGTTAAATGAGAAACTTTCTCACTGAATTTTGTGAGAATAAAGAAGACAATTACCTCTAATCTTTTCTGTCAAGTTTCTGCTTCAAAATATCTCCAGCCCCTGAGGACGGATAGTTTCCTGTTAATGCTTTCAATCAACTGGACACATCTCTTTCATTCCTAGGCTCTACAATGCACTGGACTTTCAAAATGAAACTTCTGGTTCAGTTCTAACCCATCCTTAGCTTCAGTGATAACCGCATGCCAGCATTTCAAATACAGATAGTATAATGGGGAAAGATGAGGCTACATTAAAAACCATTGCCTTAATTACAGTCCATAGATTCAGATTAAAAACTGCAAACATTAAGAAATCATAGAAGTAAGGACCCCCAGAAGCATTCATATTCCTCAAATACAAAACCAGGATTTTTGCTAAATAAATTTAAAGAAAGACCTCATAGTTGCTACACTGAAATACATAAGACAGGTAGTTCTGTGAATGAAGAACGCCCACTACAGTCGAGGTCACTATCTTTCTCTACTTGAGTAGATGCTCAAGGAATAATTTCCTCTGATACTGAATGCAAAGTAAAATGCAAATTAATTACCTACTGATTTGATCTTTGAATTAAGTTGTGATGATACGGCTGAGATTTCTGGGCTTAAACTATGTTGGAACCCTGCGTTCAGAGAATTTCAGTCTTTCAGTGCTGACAGGCAGTAATCCTCAAAAGCCCCTGCATTTGACCTGAGGCCTTGGGAAAGGCTTCCCAAATTGTGTGGTAGCACTGAGATTGTTGCTGTGTAATTAAAAAAGAAGTTTGTTGTATCACTGGGTGGAATATGTAGAGATGCAGAAAACTTAGGTTTCTGGGATATAGTAATATACATGTAACAAGATGGAGGATTTGGGGTGTAGGTTAATTCTTCTTCTTTCTTCTTCCTTCTTCTTCACAAGCCTGGGTGATCTGGTATTGGTTCAAAAAACCCGCAGTGCAGAACATGAATTATTATAAGTAAAATAAATAAGTAAGTAAAAATAAATTAGTTGGAACTCCATAATTGGGTAATTTGGGCTTTAAAAGACATTGGAAGGTAGAACTCTGGGGCCATTTTCACCTTGTTAACTTAGAGGCACATTCTGTGCAGCTGTACTATAGATAAGAAATAATAAACATCTGAGTCCAAAGAAAAACTCCGCGTCTGTTGTGTTTCAATCCAAACTCTGAGTAAAAGAACCAAATGACAGGCAGAGAAAGAAAAGAACAAACCAGAAAATTTAATAACACTAAACTTATCCTACAAGAGGAATCCAGATAAAGCAATGATTTGCACCTATTCACTTCAAAGTTAATGCTAAAGTTAGACTTAGACACACTGTGGATAAAAATACAAATTTGTGATGTCTAATGAGATAAAATCTAAAATGCCCTATAATTAACAAGATTAACAAGATTCAGGACATCACACAGGCAACTGTGTTGGGTTGACCCTGAGTTGATGGACAGTCTTTAAGACCAATTACGCTTCTCACAATTTACATATTTAAACCACTCAGAAAGGCGGGACTTCCTCTTTTGGTTGGAGCTCGCCTGCTGGAAGGTGGGGGGGCTCCGAGCCTCCCGGCCCCGCTGGGCCGGGCCGGGGCCACTGCCCCTTTCCCCCTTTCTCAGCACCACGGCACGGACCCTGGGTCGCTGGGGGGAACTGTCCCAGAGCCGCAGGCAGCTAAAACCAGCCATGGACTGCTCACAGCTAAACCCATCCAGCGCGGCTTCTGGGGACAGGCGGGTCCCTCTCCTCTCCATGCGGAGCCAGCGGGAGCTGGCAGAGCCTCCTGTCTGCAGCCAGCACACTTCGTGCCGAACTGAAGAGGACACCGTGCAGCCAGCAGCACAGAGGGAGCGAGGCTTTCCCCACCGTAAAGCCCGAACAAGAACACCCTTCAACATGGCGGTTTCAGAGTCAGAGAGAAAGAGAAGTGAGTCACGTGGGACGGAGCTGAGCATGGCGACGGGAGAAAAGAGGGCGGTGCCGCGATTCTGGCGCGCAGCTTAAAAGAAACCTTCTTGCATGCCGTGGTAAGAAACTGTAATACCACAAACTGTTTGTCTCTTTAATCCATTTGAAGAACATGGGGGGATGGAGTATCCTCGTGTGCCTATGAAGTTTGTGAAGAGTGCCTATGCCAGGCTATATAGAAGTAGTAAGAGGCTGTTAGAGACTTGTGGCGAAGAAAAGCCTCTGTGTGCAGGCCAAAATAACTTATCCTTAAAAAGATGAATAACCCCATGTGATGGCCCATGTTTTGTAGTATGAAAGAACTGTGAAATTCTTCATGGGAGAGATGTTCTACACACAGCAGACTGTTTGTTTCCGGGCGGGTCTGCTATTGGTGGCAGTTTGGGAACCACGTGCAACTGAAGGAAAACTTTTTCTTCCTTAAGCATAAGAGAAAGACTTTTCAAGAACTGCAACACTGACTAACATCCCATGTTCTGTTATCCCTTGTGTGAGCTGGATAAAAGGAGAGAAGTGCTGGAAAGGGGGGGGGGAATTTACTTTAATTTTGTTTTGTTGTTTTCTCTTTACTTTTAATTCTGTTAGTAATAAAGCTCTTTCATTGTACTGCAACTGTTTAAGGTTTGTGCCTGCTTTGCTTTTCTCCTAATTCTTATCTCACAGAAGAAAAATAAGTAAATAATGGATATTTTGAATCAAAACCACTACATTTAATTGGTGTTTCTGCCTGGTTTCAAACTCAACCCGCTACAACAACTCAGTCTAATTCTATTCTTAGAAATACTCTTCTTTCATCTTCCTGCCAGCTGATCAATCATAGCAACAAGGGCCAGACCAGAGCCATTCTTAATTAAGAATCTATAGAAAAAAAATCAGCAACCCTAGAAAACGGAGAAATAGAAATGCCACTCCCAAGATGATGGATAATCCTTTCCATAGAAACTGCTAGAATTTATAAAAACAAGAAGATTTTTAGTTATTAAAAGAGTACTAATTTTTTTTTTTTTTTAAATCATGGAAGTAAATGCTTCAACAAATAACATAGTACCTTGCCTTACAATACCTTTAGCAGTTGTCTATCTTACTGGCATGATTCTATCTTACTTTCTTCCCTAGCAGCAGTATCTTAATCACAATAGCTTGTTAGACAATTTAATCAGCTACCAGTAAGATGGTAAATCAACAAATAATATTATCACTCTTTGCTGTTCTGGCTCCATGCAGTCTTCAGAATTACTTACATGAAGAGATAGGTGCTCACAGACCAAGTGGTTTAGCTTTATTGACAGGTTTGGCTCTCTTCTAGAAGAGTTCTTTTACATAATCTTTCTACACACACTCTGCTTGTCCCCACTCAAAAAAAAAAAAAAGATCTTAAGCTATTTCATCAATAGCTGCAGTAAATTAGGAGTAAACTTACATGAACTACAATATTTTAGCAATCTACTTGCCTCACCACAAGAACTTTCCCTCATTTAATTTGTTTGTGATACAGACACTTCTAGAGTGTGCCTTACTTCATCTTAAAGAATTCCCATAGAATGAAACCTTCACCCTAAAACAAAACACAAAAAAAGGATTAGAGAACTGTGAGCTGAAGTATACCTAGTGGACTACAAAGGAAACCTACCATAACTTTATTTTTATTGCCTTAGATGAAGTTTAGTACTAGATGAGAGGAATCCCAACCCAGCTGTCACCAGAGTGCTCACTTTCCAGTAGCCTACCAAAATCAGAATCCCTGTTGCAAATATTTCTGCCTTCTCACTAAAAAAACAAGCCCATTTACTACTAGAATTTCTGCTTGAGGGAGATTCCATTTCATTCCCATGAACACCATAAGAAAGCTTTCAAACACTGATAACCCCAAGCACACATGAGATTTGGATTTCATTTACCTGCATATTCATAGGTATGAAGAGAAACAGACTAATCTCTTGCAAATGTAAGGCTCTTCTTGTAAAAAAGCTCTTTGAAGAGATATGACTTCAGCTGTATTCAAGTTCTGCACACACACAGAAAGCTCCTTATGCCCTTCTGCTGTTTTTTCTTTTAAAATTTATTCTGCTTTCAACAGTTCATGGTTTTTCACTATGGTCAAGATTCTTTCAAAGGTCTTCTTGTGAATTCATTATAGTATAAAGTATATTTTTCAAACCCTACATGCCATTTCCTTCAGCGCCACTGTCCAGCTGTGTTTTCTTCCCAGAATCTTCTTTCATTCAATAAACATGAAGTAGTTAGCAAGACATTCCTTGTTACAAGGATTAGCAAGAACAGACCCACGGATTTAGAAAAACAAACAAGCAAGCAAACAAACAAAAACCAAACTGAACCGAAAGAGAAACACCAAAGCAAAGGGTTTCAAATTAAATAATTTCTGAAACATTCAAACCTATCAGAAAAATCAATTTACAGTTCTTTGGCACTTTATGTCACCAGGCCTAAGTATTTCATTCTGGAGAAATAACCCAAGCAGTGTATATATTCATAACAAGGCATCTATAGTCTGTGTACCATGTGGCATCTCCAGTTTACAGGAGCTGCCATTCTTTCCTCCAGAGAGATTCAATCTCTTCTAACATTCTATTCTGTAAGTCACACTCCTAAAAGACCACCTCTCCACACTGACATTCACTTAAAAACAGTAGGAGAAGTCCAATCTCTGTACAAAAATATGAGTCTGCAGGTTTTGCCTGAACCTGTGCAAAGTTGCCATTCTTATTACCTTTTTTTGACAAAGATGTTACAAGAGTTATAGAGCATCCAAAGTCAAAACATTATAGCATCATTATGGGTTTTAGATGTAACTTCATTCACACATAAAAGAGATTGATAGATTCAGAAATATAACAGAACTTTCCTATTTTAATGAAAACTTCCTGATATTTCTAGAGGCATAATGAAACCAACCCAACACGGAAATAGAAAATTTACACTTCTCCATGCCTGAAGACGTATGTCAGGATCCTTCTGCATAAATTTTGGTGAAGGGGACCAGAACAAGCGAGTACTCCATGCACTATTTTTTTTAATTTCAAATTGGAGTCACTGACAGCTGGGAAATTTACTGCTGTCACTTTCCCTTGACCTACACTACTGCAATATGGTAATAAATACAATAATAAGTTTTTTAATCTTATTTTTTTAAGATAGAAACATAGATATATTTATATTCTAGTTGTTTAGGCATCATCTTCTGGATTTATGGATCTTAAACTCAAGGAACGTCCAAAACATTCTTAATCTATTCTCCTGCATACCAAAGACCTCAAAAGTTTTATCTGATATTCCTTTTAAAGAAAAGAAAAGAAAAGAAAAGAATAGAAAAGAAAAGAAGAGAAAAGAAAAGAAAAGAAAAGAAAAGAAAAGAAAAGAAAAGAAAAGAGAAAAGAAAGAAGAGAGGAGAAGAAGAGAAAAGAAAAGAAAAGAAAAGAAAAGAAAAGAAAAGAAAAGAAAAGAAAAGAAAAGAAAAGAAAAGAAAAGAAAAGAAAAGAAAAGAAAAGAAAAGAAAAGAAAAAAGAAAAGAAAAGAAAAGAAAAGAAAAGAAAAGAAAAGAAAAGAAAAGAAAAGAAAAGAAAAGAAAAGAAAAGAAAAGAAAAGAAAGAAGAGAGGAGAAGAAGAGAAGAGAAGAGAAGAGAAGAGAAGAGAAGAGAAGAGAAGAGAAGAGAAGAGAAGAGACAAGAGGATTCTAATTTTTAATGAAATTCATTGCTCTGAATGAAGCAGGAAATAAAATAACTGGTTCCTGTATTTATTTCATATATATACAAATGTATATAAATTACATATAACCTGACAACATGCCTTCAGTGACTTATATTCGCTAAACCTTTGGCTATCCACATATGATTCTGTATTAAAATATGACTACTGAATCATTCTTTTAAGCAAAGCTGCATGGCACTCAACATATTAATTCTGTCCATTTATTCAGGGTTTTTTTTTCCTTCACATCCCCCAGTATTCCTCAGAAATATCATACAAAACCTCTTCTGAGACTCAGCATCAAAGAACACCAGTCATAGAAAGTTCCAACTCCAATTTCCATTTTAAAAATCACAGGGAGTTCTTCTAATAGATTATTTATTTTGGAAGGATAGTTTTCTTTCTGAAATTCTTCTACCAAGATTTAGCAATCACTGAACTGAGGTAAAAATGACTACTTGGACCAGAGGGATTTGCTACCATGCACGTCAGTCTTGGTGACAATCTATACTATAAGCAGTTTTTGAGAAATTTCTCATGAAATGTCAGCCATGCGTGCCAAAGACTAATTTTCTTCTCCTTTTTTTGTGATTTGTGGCTCAATTTGCATGATCTTGCATTCAATCTATAGTGCAAGTTGTCAAATAGAAGCTGTAACTCAGAATTAGCACTCTGAAGAGCTCAGATTCATCGGAAAACCTGCAAAATCTATTTAAGGTGCCATTCTCATAAAAGCTGAAGTTTACCTCTCAAAATGAGCTCCACTAAATCCAGCAAAACTTAATTTTACATCTTTTAATACTGGTATTTCGTAATATACACCTAGACGGATGTTTGGCCTACTTATACTCAAGCATCTATTACTTATAAAGCAAAGTCTTACTTGTGTTAAAAATGTGGGGATTTTGTAAATATTACAGCATCCATGCCTGGGGAGACTGGGGGGAGGGGAGGGGAGTCAGAACTAAATGGTCCTTAAGGTCCCTTCCAACCAAGTCCACCTCCTGCTGATATGAACAGCAGCCTGTAAATTTATTTCTGATCAAGTCCAGTAATTAACTTTAGTAGTAAGTATGGGGTTTGATCAATTTTAAGAGCTTTTTCCAACCTCAGTGATTTACATTATGTTGAACCTAGACCAGGACCAATATTTTTTTTAATTTAAAAAGGTGAAATTTTTGTATTTTCTGTAAGACTATATCTTATTTAGGATTCCTCAAATTTCATACCATATAGTCTGACTTGAAATATATGATTTTTTTTCTAAAAATACTCTCTGTTTTTATGAAGGTCATCAAAGCACAACAAAGGATGAGTATGTCATCTTGGTTGGGTATGTGAATGTTATTGCTTTATTCTACGTAATTTAATCATCAAACTTATTCATCTCATGAGACCGTAATTTTCTTTCAAGTGCAATTATATTTCACAGCATGCCTGCTGATTAGGCAGAAACAGAAATAATTCATCCGAAAATTACAAAAAGAATTAATCATCACCAACATGTGAAGTAAAAATACGATATTCAGCAGCCAATAAATAATTAAATCCCTTCTTTCCAAATCCACCAAATCTTAATAGGAGGCATGTATATATGTGCCAATAAAGAAAAAAGATCATGTAACCACCCATTAGAGTTTTCCATTTTGAATTGTGCAAGAAAGATGGATAATTTATTGCTTGTTTCTTTACAAAGCACTATTTTAATAGATTAGGTAGAAGACAGCCCCTTGCAATATAAATATGTATTTTATTGCAAATTTTGTCTCAATCTGCAACACTAAAGTCCTAAAATGGAAAAATTAAAAGACATTATTAAAATATGAATTACTCTTCTTACATCCCATGTTACAGTCCCACAGAATACCAAAGTCCCAAACAATTCTTTAGAAAATTGTAGCCTGATCTTGTAAATACATGCACACATGTACATGTCTATTAGTTTCTGTTAGGTTACTCAAAAAGAGGCTCAAAAACCTTTGCAGAAGCCAGGCTTAAAGCTCTGTGTCTCCAAGTCATTAGGTCACTTAGATGCAGAAATTATTTCGCATGTCAAACAGTTTATAAATTAGAAAAGTCCACCAGGATATTCAAAGTCCCTGTAAGAGAGAGCAAGCAAAATGCCATCTACAAGACACTGAAGAGTTCATTTAGATTATGAACTAAAATGTCAGATTCCTAGAAGTTTGTCTTTCAGAACAATACGTAAACTGAGATGTCTTCAGGCATCTTGAGGTTCATCACAGCCTTGATTCTGTTGTTCTAGGTGAAGTCACATAACCAGCAGATACAACACAGAAGTAAGGATAATAATATACTCAGAAACAATTCATGACACAAGGTTACATTAAAATCTTGCAAGTGGTCACTAACAATGATGGAAATCAAGAATGTACATGTGCTGTTGAACTGAGGGCCTGTTCAGACTCTGGAGGAGATGATGGCAAAGGAACAGTGCAGCAGCAATAGAACTCCCCATCATAGGTTGCCAATACTTAAAAATAAATGAGATGTACAAAGGAACTATGTCAAGTAGCTAAAAATACTGTGGAGAACGACAGAAAAATGATAGAAGTACCAACTCAGAGGTAGTAATGGCTTTTTTACAAAAATACACAATATTTTCGTTGAACTCTGGAGACTTAATAAACCAGAACTCAGGAATAATGTGGAATGAGCCTGAAAGCACATGCTGGAAAAGGGGTAAGATTTTTATCAACAGCAGCAAACATATATCTTATACATATTTTACTTATATGTATAACCTATTTCCATCTGATCTATCCATTAAGCCCTGTGTAGTAAATAAATGTTTACATACATATCATATCTCTCAATTTCCTCATAAACAGATATTAGCTTAAGTTTTCCTTCTTGACAAAGTCCTTAAAAGCCCCAAAAGTAACAAAAATAGTAATTCCCAAGAACGAGTAAAGCAGTAAAGCAGTATAGGCTCATCTCACACTGATTAGATAGTATTAGCTAAAATTAATCCCAGTATTGGAAAAATCACACAGAGGGGATTAGCTAAATAAAAAAAACCAGCAAGTTATGTCTCAAAAGAAATAAAATAATATTTTTACTTATGAAGGAAATTTTAAGCTTTTGACTTTGTAAATAAATGTATAAATGTTCTTAAAATCATTATATGTTACAAGTTATAGTTTCCAGTGTAAAAATGTCATAAATCAGTCTAGACTTCTCTATGATTAAAAGTTACAGAACAATTTTAAAACAAAAGTGGTTTCTATTTACAGATCTACCAGCACACAACACTTTTGTACAAAATCTTTGTATTTACAAATGGTGTAAATAAATTTGAGACTGAATCAAGCATTTCAAATAACAAGAGATATTTTTACTGGAAATATGCATTATATTTACAAAAATGCAGTACAATTAATAACATTTTCTGTATCAATCATTATTTTTGTACTTCATTTCAATGCTTCATTAGCATTTTTAACAATAAAGTATCAAAATTTATTATAAATTTGCATATATAAGAAAAAGACAAGCAGCATCCACTGCTACAGTATGAATTAGAATATATGCAAAATATTAAAAGACTGATATAAATCTAATGTGATGTGGCTGTAGGTACTTGGAAACATATAAATCAGGCTATAATTCGGAAATTCACTTCAAATATATTTATTTCATCCCCAGCACCACGAGTCAAGCACAAGTTTTGCACTGTTAAGAAAGGGTCTTAAATATCACTAGTACTGGTTAGAGTAATAGAACTGGATCATACCCAATGGAAATGTCAGGGAAGATTAAGCCACATCCTGTAGATAAAAACACAATAGCCACAGAATCTATAGATTCAGAATGGTTTGTAAGGACTGTAAAAAAAAGTAATCTAAAATCTTTCAACAAGTAAAGGGCATGCAGATCTCACAAATTATTAAATAAAAAGCATGAAGTTCTGTCACATTTAGCACTACAAAAGATACTATTTAATTCATATCATCTGCTGCAGGTATCCAAAATAAAAACCTACCCTGTATGTAGCTATCACAACCCATATCGTAAAATGGGAACATGGAACTTTTCTACACTGTATAGCAAATGTGTGTAATACACAGTTATGAAAGAACTAATGCTCCATCCTCAAATTCCTTGCTGATTTAACCCTTTAGAAGTGAAGAAGTAGTAACACTGCTGCCTAAACTGGGCCTTATGAAAGTTAGCCTAAGCTACTTGGCACAGCTCCTTCTATACACAGAGGAGATACGCGGGAGTTTGTCAGATTGAATCAATCTCATGAGAGGTTTATCTCCTTATGTCTTTTACTAAAGTGTTCACAACAGAAATATGGTTTCTGCTATGAAAGTAATAGATACACCATGCAAAAAACAAATTTTCTGGATGACATTAAACTTTTCACTAGTGGTATTCGTGTTTGAAAAAGAAAATAGAAAGCATATGAAGGACTTTGACATTGGGAAAAGCGACACTGGGTCTGATTCTGATCTCATTAACAACTCCTGTAGATAAAGTCCAAATTGTAAGATTAAAACTTGTGTCTTATAAAAAGTTGCGCGATTCCTTAATATAGATTTGGAATTATTAATCAGTCTTTGTATCCCAGGCTTCTGTTGATTTCTCTGCATAACAAAACCTCTTAGAAAAGAATAAAACCATTTCTTCTGCACCCAGCACACTTCATAGCTACATTGCACCATAGCAAATGTACATTCCTGTTATTAATCTGACTTACACTATCCAGAAAGAAGTGGGAAGGAAAGTAGAAGTGCAATACATTTCAGCCATGTAACAAGAAAAAAGAATAAAAAAGGAATAATAGAATTTATTTGACTTTAATTGGGTTTTTTTCCTCCACCACGGAAGTGGCTATAAAATTAGACAGTATTTAAATAACATCAGAGCTAACTCAAACTTTCAAAATACTAAAAAGTCAACAGAAATGTCAAGGCAATCAGTCCCTTCATGAGCTTCACTGATCACTTAGCTATTTTTTCAGTATCTGTTGCATCCAAATGCCTATCTGACTTACTTAAATAATCATCAACAATTAGGAAGATAACCTATATTAAATCTGAAAGGGCATTCAAAACAAATTGCATTTTTTCCTGGTGTCTAAATGAGATATTTTTGTCAGTCTGAAAAATCATATGAAAGTATGACTTTCAGTTATTTTTTGATAATGAAAAGAGTTTTATTGTAACTAATTTAAATCATCAAAATACCCTTCATTGATATTAACTTACTTAATTTGTGAAATCAGCATAAACTACACCTAAAAAAAAAGCACCATAGACTTCTGCTTGTATAAGCCTTGCTACAATTGGGGTGTGTCTAATACAAATATTGTGACCAAGAAATACAGCATCCAACACTTCCTAGAACAGACAATACAAATTTGTTTCAAGTTAATTTTAAAACCCTCAACACTTTGAATTATCAGCCTGCTACCTGTGATCTTAGAACTATTGGATACGTTTTCAAAAATACTCATCTGCAAATGTAAAGAGGGATAAAGGGCTCTGTTGACCTGTCTGCACTTACTATTATTGTACAAAAAAATAGCTGGTAGGAGCACTCATGTACAAAATTCCCAATGCATTCTTTGTTTTATGTTTTTAATGGATTTGAATAAAGTCTACTACTTCCATACCAGAACTTAAATTGAACATATGGTGTTACTCATTTCTGTATGAAAGGAGCTATAAACTGAAGAAGTAGAACCTAAAACATTTCTCTTTCTCTATACCATTTAATCAGTCTGCAAGTTATACCACCCATTGTGTTACTTCCTTACATGAAAATAATTAAAATTACAGTGCTACAACTTCAACTAATTGCATTAATATGTAACAGCCTGAACCAGAGTCTCGAGCTACATCTATACTTCAAAAAGGGCATCCAGGAGGACTCAAGGCACTACAGGCTGTTCACTCTAAGCCCCTGGGATGGTTAAGCAGCAAACCCTCCAAGAAGGTATTTCAACAGACATGAAAGACATTTATTGTTTACACTAGAACTATGTTTGACCTCTTTTGAAGTCCCACAACCCATAATATTAATAGCAATGAAATAAGAATTTATTCAAGGTTTTACTGAACTTTTATCTTTGTATTAAAGATAACTAGAAATTCATTTATATATAAAGATACAGTTTAACTTTTTTTGTTATATTAAATTTTTAGTTATTAATATATTTTATTAAAAAAATGTGTGGCCCAAGAAGTATACATAAATATATTTCTTGATTGTTCAGCTTACTTAAAGTTGATTAAGCTTTAGACACCTTACCAGAAAGTAGAACAATTTAGTTATCGAAAGGGCCAGTGCTCACCAAAGTGTAAACTGTGCTCTTTGTGTACTGATTTAGACTGACTGCACCTGTGTGGATGAAATTAATCAGATTTATAATTGAACTGAATTATCCAAGGTAGTTTATCTTACAGTGACGTTTTAGCAGGCGGTGGTTTGTTAACATTGCTTTCTCAGATACAGTTTACAATCTGTTCATTAGAGTCAGAACATCAAGCAGGTGCACTTCATTTGCTTGGTTTGTCTGAAAATGTATTCTGATAGTTCAGCAACATGGTCATGAGACAAGTTCTGCCCAAGTGATATTATACATGCAACAAATGAAGATGAAAATCTCTTTGCAAGGGTGCCAGTTATCACCAGGAAGCAAATTACCTCACTGGAGGTAAGAGAAAAACATAGTCCAGCTTCTTGCTTGTACATGTCTGCAGTGTTTTATCCAAAATATTTTAGATTTTTTTTACTTGATAGAGCTTAAAGTGTTTCTTCAGAATATTTATTGTGCTTTTCTTACTAACCATAAGCTTTTTATTTTGTACAGCCTTCCACAGGTTCACTCTATACTAAATTGTATCTTTCACTATTCTTGTAATTGGAAGAAAAGATACAGAGGACCCTTAAAAAAGCTACCAATCCACACAGCTTGTACAGATTAGAAAACTAATTATATTCCTTGAAGAATAGGATAGACATATAGGGGATGATCCCTATGATAAACTAGGGGAAAGCTATTCCTTACTTCTTTCAAATTCCTTGCCATGTGATCCCAGATCTACTACAAAAACTTGAGGTAGAGCAGGGAATCACAAATGAAAAATGACCCCATTTGATCTGATTCAAGTGGCTGATGTGCAAGAGCATTATGGCCACAAGCCAGGCAAGATTGAAGTCCAGGAAGAGGAATCCTATCAATGCATATATAATAACTGCCCGTATATTGAGATCCCAGTTGGTTGTCATCGACAATTATTAACATTTTAATAGATATGGGAGGACAATGTCCAATATTAATGCAGCAGGATGCTGAGAACCTGAATGTATGGCCTGGATGACAGAGTTAACATCACTTGAGCAAATGGAGCAAGTATTACATGCCAAACTGCTAAGGTTAACTTTTGGCCCCTGGATGATAAGCAGATAAGCAGACTATTCACTTTGCAGTTAAAGATCACAATAAAAACAATTTGGGTTTCAATGTCCTGAAGAATCAAACCTGATGTCTGGTCAGCAGTGTGTGGTCCTTTGGTTAGAACATTTACCCTGTTCCTAAAAGATCACCTACTGCAATGAGCTTCCTTCATGTGTCACCTGCATGCCCGGAATATAGAGGAAATGTCTCAGCCTAGAATGGTCCAGTCATTATCACCAGCTACTAGTTTTCCCACTGGGTACTGATGGAGTCCTAAGAAGGCTGCAATCAAGAGGAACCTCGGGACCTCGGGATCTGGAGCACAAGCTGTGTTCTCTTCTGTCCTGCCAGTTGCAGGGAATGATGGGGCAAGAAATAGGAAAATCATTCAGATTAATACCTGGCTTTGAGACTGGTGTCACTAGCAGAATTTGGGGGGTTTGATCATCGGTCAGTGTCTATGATGCTGAGCCTGATGGCTACACACAGGGTCCATGTGTCTCAAAGGGACAAAAGATCTTAGCTCTGGACTTAGCAGGGCTCATTGAGAGAGCTTTAATCTAGATTTGAAAGGGGAGAGGGACATAGCCGGTCTTGACAGACATGAGGTGTGGGAAGGGGAGAACTATTGCGACCTCCCAAGTAGCAAAATGAGGCTTAAAGGGGGGACACCTCCAACAAGCACAAGTACCCAAAGGCATAACAAGAATGGACTGTGGGGCATCCCTTTGTACTCTCACTGGGATACTAACACAATCAAATACTTCTATAAAGTCTGTGTACACAGAAGCACACAGTATGGGGAACAAACAGGAGGAACTAGAGATCTGTGTGCAATCATAGGCCTTTGACCTCATTGCAATTACAGAGACATTGTGGGACAGCTCACATGACTGGAACGTTGTCATGAACAGCTGTAAGCTGTTTGGGAAAGACAGACTGGGAAAGCACAGTGGTGGAGTTTCCCTTTATGTGAGACAACAGTTGGAATGTATCAGGTTCTGTCTTGGTGTGGATGATGAGCAATGAGAGCTTATGAGTTAGGATAAAAGGGCAGAGTAGCAAGGCTGACACTGTTGTGGGTGTTTGCTACGGGCTCCTGGTCGGGAGCAGGGAGTGGATGAGGCTTTGTACAGGCAGCTCGGAGCAGCCTCATGGTCACAGGCCCTGGTTCTTGTGGGGGACTTCAACCACCCTGGCACTGCTGGAGAAGCAACAAGTGAAGCACAATCAGCCCAGGAGGATCCTGGAAAGCATTGATGGTAACTGTCTGACACGGATAGCAGAGGTTCCCACAAGGAATGGTGTGCTCCTCGACCTGTCACTAAAAAACCGGGAAGGCCGTGTTGGAAATGGGTCTGACATATACTAGCAAAGCTGACCTACTAACCGTAGTCTTAACCAACAGAGTTCCCTATTTTACCAGGTATTAAGCATACCAGGTATGCTTATTACCTGCTAAAAGTGAGAATATAATATATCTTTATTTTAATTGGTAATGCAGAGATAGTACAACTATAAAAATGATCCACATTTGATTATTGCTCATAAATCATCGACGGAAACTCTCACTAAGGGCCTCTTCCCACCAATGTTATCTACCTCATACAAGGTAAAATGAGAAAATCTGTCCCTGAGTTCAGACAGTGATGGTAAAAACAGAATTAAAGGATACCATAGTTTCAAAGTCACTCTAAAATACAGCAGTTCCTTTAACATGTCATTATTTTAGCTTCTGATTTCTAGATATTACTAGGAAAAGAATTTTTGTCTCAATACTAATTTCAGTATTTTTAATTTAATTTATGTTCTGATTGAAAAAGGAAAATCAAACTATTGGAAAAATTCATAGGGGTATAAAAAGGTTTGAATCCAAAATGACCCAATTCCTGATTGAAAAAGAAAAATGGTCAATTGAAACTCACTCTCCACACTAGAAAAGTGTGATTGTTAGTCACATTACATTTTCTCATACATTTTCCCCATTTTTCACATAAAATATTACCACTAAACCTACTTGTTGCTCTGCATATTACTGTTCATGAGTATGACATTGTATTTATCACCATATGCAATTTTCAAAATCTTTCTAGAGGCATTTCTTGCAGGCTTTCATACATGTTGGGAGCTTTAAAATTCCAAATATGTCAATACCCCCATACACAGCCTACAAAGTAAGAAAGAACTGTATCCCAAAGGCATTACTTACTAAGTATATGCTCATAACAATAGTCCAGGTTTACTTATGATGGATATGTAATAGCACTTTCTGTACTGTTTTTTTCTAGATGAACTTATGGTTATACTTAAATATGCATTTACTTACCCCAAATTTGCAGTACTTCTTTTAGCCTGCTGCCCAGAATTCTTCTGTTCAGAAAACAGTAGCTGTGTTTTTAATTAAAACTTTTCCTAAATATCCTCAGAGTATCCCCTTCAACCTATGCCAAAAAGTGTATAGCTGTTAATCCACTGAATATTTAATTGAAATCCCACTATCAGCATTTTCAACATTGGTTTCACTTGGAATTTTACACATTGAAAATGCATGAATAAGTAATATTTACTTTCACATATGCAACTACTGCAATCGCAAATCTTTTAAGTAACTCATACATTTTTTAAAGGATTTTAATTATTTCTATGCCATTCCTACCACTTTTTCTAAGAGTTACAGAAATACACCAAGTGAAGTGCCAGTAATGTATGTCTTGATATGCTGAATCATATCTGAAATTTTTGCTATAAATATGTGTGGTTGTATCTGCATTTGTGCATGAATATGCACACATACCACACAAATACAGAGTGCCAAATTCCATCTTCGGATTCAAGTTTGAGATCAAGACTGAAGATTTGCTGGAATCTATCTTGTAAGTACAAGGAAATACAATAAGTGGCTTTGCCTTTTCTCATGAGAGAAGATACAATCCCCGCAAGTTCAGCTTGTAGCAACAGTGGTAGGCATGGTGGTCTGCAGGGAAAGACATCAAATAGAAGATTGTCTTGGTGTCCAGTAGTCAGATCCCAGTCTGAGGGACCATTATGTTGTATTTCCTGCTACAGTGGGCATTTACTTAATCATGCAATGAGAACAAAATTTCAGTTAAAAGCACATAGAAGAGACTCATGACCAACTCCCACAACTCAGTGTCTTAGGATAACGTCATAAAGCCTGAATTTAAATCCATTCATACTGAGGGACAGGACTTGTAACACCCATCCTGCTCTTATCAGTTCAGATGACATACACCTGGAATTCAGGCTTTTGTGGATCACAGTCTGAGATTCCCTATTTTCCACATGCATTCTACAGGAAGTTTAAGTGACCATGCTGAGATTACAAATGTGACTGAATAACACCATGCTTAAAAAGTACATGCTATGATTATGACCATAAATCTTCTTTGTGAATCCTAATTTTTTCAAATCATTGAGCAAACGATTAAATTACCTCAGCATCAATTGGCACCAGCCCTCCCTAGATTTCAGTCTCAACATTCATTTGCTGCAGGTATAATCATGTTCACATAGTCAAAACAGTGACAGTGCTGTCTATAAAATTAGACCTGCTTCTTTTCCTCAATTCATTGACTTAAGTGTGCCTAGAATCAGTGTAGGCATTCTTTTAAGCGTAAGTAACACACAGACAAATGATTAATGACAGAGAAATTCTGACATAGCAGCTCTGCTTTTCAGATTAATCTTTATCTCATAAAACATATATGTGGTACAATTTTATTAAAATTACTAAAGTCAATTATAAAGCACACACTATTTTTGGTGAAGCCAAATTTTCTGCCAGGGAATTCATCACATGACCCTTAAGAAGTGCCTTTTCTCTTCCAATACTGTTAAGGAATTAGTCATGTCTAAGTCGAGTTAGTAAAAGACAAATTACTATTTAAGGTAGAATGAAAATAAATATATTCTGATAAAAGGACACACATAAATAGACTTATTTCAATTGCTTCCATAAGTATTCACAAGAAAATCTGTGGTTGTATTGCATTTTCATTTTTGGTTGCAAAAGGAAAAAGGAGTGTTGTTTGTATACACTAGTTAAGTCAAATGAATTTAAATTTTCAGTTGAAACTAATTTAGTGATGTTGGAATTTCATCAGTTACTACTGTAATAATGACAAAAAATTTGATTACTGAATCCTACAGGACTCCCATCATCATTTAATCATACCAATATCCTAGGTAAATGGTTCATTGAAATTTCTGCCACATCAGAACTAAGCAAAAAACCTCATGCAAGTCACACTTCCACCCATTAATCAAAACTACATTAAATGGTTTCATGTTCAGAATCAAATGCAAAATGCTTTACATTCTGCATGAAAAATCCAGCTTGCATTTAAAATATGCAAACATATTTTAAAAACAAGGAAATCTAACATCAGTCACAGTACTGCTGGTATGTGCTGTAATTTCTACTTGCACATTCTTAGATGGAACCTACATACATAAAAGCCAATCTAGTTCTTCCTTGAAGAGTTTGTATACTAGTCATTTAAACTTTCCTCATTCTAGTTTCATTCTAACTTTTATCATTAAATTAATCTTAACTTTCTTCCTTCATTTTAAATTGTATTCAGTGGTAATATACAAAGAATTAAATACTAGTTCTTTAACATATGAATCAAAATATCTACAAAATAAGTTATTTACATATGTATAATTAAACAAAAGATCTGATCTGAAGGACTTATTCAAGTCAAAACTCTGCTTCAGGCATAGGTATACACTTCAGCAAGGTTTTTGCTTAAATAAGAGCTGGAGGATCTGGCTTAAAGTAGTAAAATAATGAATTATGCTAATTTCATATTCACAAAGACATTCAGCTCTTATAAATAATTTAGCCGAATCAAAATTACTGTTGGTGTATGAAAGTGAATTAGAACAAGCATAGGGGACAAAAGTATCACAATTACAATACTAAAACCATTATAACCTTATTCCACTAAAGACTATCATTTATCTTATAAGATTATTGAGAAAATACTTATTTTAAAGAAACAAAGCATCATAATGTAATATTCAATCTTTTTAAAATTTAAATGAATTTAAACAAGCATCTTCAGCAATGAAAACACAGATAACACATTTTGTGCATTTTTATAAGATTTCAACAAAATCAATAGTTCTTGCTTGCTCCACTCCTGACACATAGGCTAAATATGTTGGGCCACATTCAGTTCATATCCTTTAACATGCAGTCATTGCAGCTGCATTTTGACTAAGAGAGGACAATAAGCCATAGGTTTTGATCCACTGTCCAAATGCTTAATTTCCCTTTGAATAGAGTAATAAACTCTTATCTATGAAAATACAGAAGTTTTACTTTTCAAAGTCAAATGCAAATGTGTTGGATTTGATAAAAAGGGTTTACACACAAACATTCATCAAACACGTTGAGTTAAAAAGGATAAGAAGAAAAGAAAAATTAACTAGAAGGCTTTGTTTGAGAAGAATGCTGCAATATTTAGAGAAAAGTACAGGAATTTTATTAATTAAATTAATAAAATATATATTTGGAAACTACTCAACTTAATACATTCCAAGAAAAATATCATTAAAAGAAAAGATGTACATCCTAGCAATGCAAAGTAGCTTTTCTGAAAGATTGATCTTACGCATATTGGTTCTCCAAGCAAAGAAAAATATTGATATAGCCCCATGGCTGTAATGAAGAAAAATTAGCATCATAATTGTTTATAACTAGTATACTACAAAAATGAGCACATTTTTACATAAATATTTATTGTGCCCTCATATACATACTTAACATTCTCTGCTTCTTGTTTTACTTGTTTCTATTTTTTCTTTTTTTGTCTAATATTTTGTTTTCCATTTCTGAATTCTCCTAATGTCTCCAGCTCTTTTTTCCATTTCTATATTCTGCATCTGCCTATCCCATGCTTCACCAAATGATACCAAATGATACTTTCCTCCTTTCTTATTCTTCTTCTCTTCCTATGATCCATCTTTTCCTACTTTACCATCAAGTGTAATATACTGCTGTCCAGCTTTGCAGTTCTATCTCGCAATAGATACTGTGGTAAAGATCATCTCAAAAAGAACCAGTGGCAAACTGGATGTATATAAAATGGCAGCACATAATCTCAGTTGACCTTACACAATGGGTAGTCGAGCAGAAGACATAAACAGATTGAAAACAGCTTCATATACACGAAAGACTAAAGTAGAAAACTAAACTATAAAAACTGATAAACCTGGTGCTGTTGTTAGTTGTAGTAGGCAACTATCTTCTAGACTTTGCTGTGGTTTTTAAAATTATGACCTGCAAAATCAATTATGAAGCAAGTGTACTTTAATGCTAAAGCCTGTGTGAACTTTCTAGTAAAATCTTCAGTGCTGATGTCATTTGATGAGCAGTATCTCTTCAGTGAATAAACAGACAACTTCACCTTTCTGTACTGTCAGTCTGGCACCTTTTACAAAGTTTGAGTCCCCTTTAAAATACAAAAATAAAGATTTCACTGTCAAAACAGGTTTGACCTGATAGATGAATTGAGTGAGAGATTTCAGAGATGAAGATAGTTCATTGCCCTTCAGCAATTTCTCTCATCTGGGGTGAAACTGAAAGACAGTAGTATATTTAATCAGATGGTTTTTTTAAAAAAAAGAAACATAAAAGTAATCTTTTATCTCAATCCCTTCCAAATGTAAATAAAATACTACTGTGTCCTGATTTGTACATTTTCCATTTTTCCCCCTATTTTAAAAGTATCTACTACTCTGACTTACATGTTTCAGCAGCTTATCAAGTATACTAACATTAAGGAGATCTTTTATATAAAATAAAATTGCTATTTTTTAGATATTTTAACCAACACGGATATAGTGCTATAAAATTATGCAATAGCTCTTTCTTTATTGTAACTGTTATAAAAATGCCGAAGATGTTAAAAAATCCATGCATATAAAAGCCCTATTAATTAAACTAAATATAAGAAAGAATTAATATAATAAATCAATTTAATGAATTAATGATTTAATGACTTAACATAATGATCATGAGCTAACAGTAGATGCAATCATAATTTTTCATATGTGGTCTCCACTATTGGCTTTTTAAACTATACATTGTTGCTGCGTGCCCCTGAGGTGCAGCCCGGCCCAAGGCTGCGCAGGTACGCCCTGACTTGCTTAAACCACGCGCTCTGAAACCTCCTTGGTTCCCGGCGAGGGTAAAAGTTGAAAAAAGCGCTGACTCTCCGGAGCAGTGTCTGACTGGCCAGCTACCCCGGGTCCTGCCTTCCCCCTCTGCCTTCCCCCGGATAAAAGAGAGCGCTCGGAGTGGGCCTGCCCTCCCTTGCTCTGGCTGCCCTTCTGCTGGCGGCTTGTGTGTGTCTGTGTCTCGGACCGAGAGCAATCTGCTGGCGGGATTAAAGCATAGAGCGAGGGCTGTATTTCTCCCTCTTTGCTTCGGCTTGTGGTATCAGCTTTGCAGCTACCACTTGCCGCTTTTGGAGCTGCTGAAGTGCTCGATCGCCCGTGCAGTCTCTCCGGGCAGCTCAGGGCTTTCCGAAGCACTGAACTGAGAGCCTAGCCGGCCAAGTGTGCTGTGAGTATATACACAATATATGGTCCTGTTTATTATTGAGGAAAATTATATGCTTTTAATGGTCACTAATATAATTTCTGATTTGCCAGGATAGATAGAATCAGTTCAGCTTTTTTTAGTGACAGGGCTCGAGGTTCTATTAAAAATGTATATACATCCATTCAGCATAGCACAAAAATTCAGCACAACACATTCCAACCCTGCCAGAGAGGAAGCAAAAGAAAACCTAAGTATTCTCTCAGGCTCACTTTTGAGCATCTGTCTGGTATATACAATTCTGCTTTTTCTCTACCATTATATTAACATTCAAAAACCAAATAAATCAAAACAAATGTTGTATGAGTTCACGGGTGAGTGGCCCTGGTTTGATTCCACTATTTTATTAAGAGTTTAAAGGAGTAGTGAAGACATACATCACTCTGGTAGAGACTCAGCATATTCTCCCACATTAGCCAACTAGCCTACCTGGCTGTTTGAGCAAAGACAATCCAAGATATTGGTCTGACTTTTCCCCAGGGAGGAGCAAAATCACACTGTCTTTCCCAGCAACTTTCCAGTGTAGATTATGGGAACCTTATCTCCTCCACCAGTATGTAGTTAGCTGATCCTCTGGTGTTAATCAGCCAAGTGACTTCTGTTAAATTTGCATACCAGTATTTCCATGCCCCAGCATGGAAGAGTTCCAGCAGACTTTAGCAGTCCATCATATCATTCAGTCTTTACAGATAATAGCAAATGGGATATTGTAAATATAATTTTTTTTCTTTACATTCTAAAAACACATTAAATCTTGGAAGAAGGAAAATAAGTACTTCAAGATAAATAAAAATTTAGGAAAGTTAAGAATGACTAAATTATTTTTAAATGTGTTTCTGAAAAACAAATTTTATGTTCTTTACCTTCTAGTAACATCAGATACTTCTGATATTTGGAGTTGTGCCATACTGTGGCACTAGGTGGTACTACATATATTCTCTTCATAAAGGTATGAAGAGAATGGAGGATATCTCTATTATTTCTGAGATCTAGAGAGATCCAGCTGTGCAGCATATACAGAAAAAAAATTCTATATTAAAAGCTTAGCATTAGAAGAGATTACCCACGTATTTAAACACTATTTCCTGTAACAGGTTCATTAAACTGCAGTTAACATTATCCTAAAGAAATAGTTCTACCTTATTTTGCCATCCCAAATAGTTGGGTATTTGTATAAGAGAGTAGTTCTGACAAGCACAAGACTGAATAATATTCACTCCACAGTACTTCATCTCAGAATTTATTTATATTGCCTTAAGCCATCACCTATATGTTATCTTGGGTTACCTTTTTCCATAAAAGTCTGGGTTTCATTTTTCAACTGCTATTTTTAATGGATTTTTTACTGTATTTTTAATGGATTTTCCTTGAGGTCTACTGGAAGGTTCCTGGTACTTGGCTTTGCTGACTAATGAAACATAAACAAAAAATGTCAAAATAGAGACCAAGCAGTTTTGGTATAATGATAATTATGCCAAAATAATTTGTTTCCAATTGTATTTAGTGTAGCTAATAGCAATGTTCAGATTTATTACATCCATAACCTTTTTTACTTTCGTTTCTAAAGTTATTTTGGCTTTGCAAAAATGAAAAAGTAAGCAGCTCTTATGCCTATATTCTCATATTTCAGTCACTGTGTAAAATCACTAACTGCAGGTAAAATGAACAGATCACATTAAGAAATGTTAAATTATTCTTGGTACTTTTAAGAAAAATTAAATCATTTCATACAAAACTACAATTTGTTCTTTCAATTTCAAAGAAGAAGCCATTAACAACTTGTTATCGCTCCTTTCAAAATGCAGGTAACATACAGACCACATAGTATTTTTACATGCTATTCAGTTGGACATGATCCAGTTTAAAAGGACAACATAGAATGTTCCCAAATTGCCGTTGTGGCCCTATTTACCTCACCAGTGAGGGGTTATTCCCCTCTGGGTTCCTGTTCCCATTTCTGAAATTATTTCAGTCCTCACACAATAGTAAATATCAGAACACAATAGTATACATCAGTACTGTAAACAATTTTGAATACCTACAACTTTCTTTTACTAGAAGATTGGATATGGCACTCAGTTCCATGGTCTGGGTGACGAGGTGGTGTTAGGTTGGATTCGATGATCTCAAAGGTCTTTTCCAACCTAATTGATTCTCTGTGATACTGCAAGATTTGCTGTGACTATATTTAGACTGGTTAGTTGTTAGCAATGCAAGAATTGCATCAGGCCAGGATTTAGATTTAGTGTCCCAATGGATTACAAGTAGCCAAAGCTTGTGTAATATCAGTGCAGTGATATTTCTAGTATTACGATTAACACATATGGAACCGTCATATATACTAGCAGAAAACAAGAGCAAAAAAAATTGAGAAAAAGTCAATTGTATAATAATAGAAAAGATGGATATAAAAATCCCATTGAAAGTAAAATTTAAACTAATTTTCATCATGAAACTATATCTTTATTTTTATAATGTGATCTTTCACATGTAGAGAAATTTTAGAGAATGTTGCTATGAATTCAGGTATGATACAAAAAACAAAAGCAGGATTGTAATAAAAGCCTATAAAGTATTAAGTGAACCACAGATGGCATTCATCTTAATTGAGGAGCAGCAGAATAATCAATAAAATTACAACATAGATAGAAATAAATGGAATTTTTATTACATGACAGATACTTTCCACGTAGTTCTTACTGTTTAAAAAACTAATATCTTGGTGACATTTAGAGAACAATTGCATTTATGCACAGCCACATTAACCTATTAACTAAAAAATTTATGAGATTAATCCAGCGTAGAAATCAAACTTTGACTGACAACATTAAAGGAAACATTCCCTTATGGGTAGTATTAAGCTCCCTCCATGAAGACCCAGCTCTCCCTAGATGACAGGAAGATGGTTCTAGGGTCCAGGTACTCTATGGCCTCATCACTTTTCACTAAAATGCATCCTGTGGGTTTGAAACCAATTAAGCTAAAAAAAGATTCGGAACTCAGGAATCCCATTTTCCAAGGCCTTAGACAGCTAAATAGTTTATGAAAATACTTCTCTCTGAGTGCCTTCCTCATGTTTTCTGAAACAGGAGAGTGGTCCAGTTCCCTATACCCAAATGGTAATGGGACATAGACTCTGAAGAAAGTATTACACCATGAGTCTCCATTTCTCGGAGGTGACTATTTCAAGGTTTCATGTCAGCACCCAACTCTAAGAAAGTGACAATATTTCCAATATGCTCCTTTTATGAGCATTCTCTAGCTGGTTTATGCAGCATTCCATGACGTGTCAGCTATTGTAAGTCCCACTATGCAAAGCCCAGAAATTTCCTTACATGTCCTTCTCCAGCAATAGTTGCTCTGGTTGCAGTGGATAGTCCTGTACTACAAAAAGACTCAGCCAGTAGAGTTAAGAAGGTAACTAGTCCAGGGGCACAAACCAGCAACAGGAGCAGGCTTGAGGTAGAAGCCTCTTCAGTGCCATTGCTACAGAGAATGACTAATGCTCTGACCTAGGTGTGACTTACAGCTTCCAAGCCAGGTCCAGATGAGTTCACTGGCCATGTCCCAGCTCCATGCCACCATATGATCCAGACACATGTAACTTGAAAAATGCATGTGTACCTTGCCCTGGTTGCCTTATGAAAGGGGACTGAACAGACTTCATTTAGAGGACAACCAGCTGATCAAGACACAAAATGTATCCACTATTTACATGCAGCATCTCAAGAGTAACTCTCCACAATGAGCAAAGAAAATACAATATGTAATTTTTAATTTAGTTCCATTATGTGGTCTCCCAAATTGATTTGCTGTCTTGATTTTCCTCTTAGTGTCTCTGTCTCTGAGTTTATGCCAGAAGTCTTTTCTATAAATCTCATGATACCTGTAATAAAGCAGGAGACCAGGAATCTAGAAACTTTGTAATCAGTGTATTTTACCCATGACTTCCTTACAAGCATAACAAGAAATTTAAAAGTGGAATAGTCTTTTCCTTTATCCTGAAACGTCCCAAATGAATGAAATATTTTTTTGTCTTCTAAACATGAATATTAAATCACTTATTTTACCAGTGCAGATCAGAAAAGTAATAAATTCAACATGAGAAAACTAAGCACTATGAGAATTTGGTGAAGAGGATAAATGCAAAAATAGTATGAAAAATACACTCAGTTACTTTCAGATTCAAAGCATGTACATACAATTTCATAACTTTTTACATTTTATTCACTTAAAATGCAAATAATTAAATCCACTTAATCTGAATTCAAGCATAAATTACAACAGATTCATTATGTTGCCAGATATTTTTGTAATATTATAATATTACATAGCTCTGACAATATATTTTTTTATAAAATACCTGAAACATACCCTAGCGACATCTTTAAAATGTATATTTAAAATTCATTTTTTAACTACCTCTTGCCTTTTTTAACTTAGGTCCTCTGGAAGTTGCTTATAATAATCCTAAAAGGGAAATTTTAAATAATTAAAATTATAAGTAATTTCTGGAACACTCTCCACTTTTAGTAATTATAAGTAATTGTAAAATAGATCAAGACTAGCCCAGGGGAGAAAGACTTGGGAGTATTCATGGACAAAACTCAACACGGCAACACATGTTTGCAGCCCAGAAGGCCAGTTGTATCCTGGGCTGCATCCAGAGCAGTGTGGGCAGCAGGGCGAGGGAGGGGATTCTGCCCCTCTGCTCTGCTCTGGTGAGACCCCACCTGCAGTGCTGCATCCAGCTCTGGGACTTCCAACACAAGACAGACATGGACCTGTTGGAGTGAGTCCAGAAGAGAGACGATCAAAGGGCTGGAGCACCGCTCATATGAAGACAGGCTGAGAGAATTGGGGCTGCTCAGCCTAGAGAGCAGAAGGCTTTGGGGAAACCTTAGATCACCTTCCAATACCTAAAGGGACTACGAAAGCGCTGGAGAGGGATTTTTCACAAGGGTCTGTAGTGATAGAACAAGGGGGAATGGCCTTAAACTGCATGTGGGTAGATTTAGATTAGATACGAGGAAGAAATTCTTTACTGTGAGGGTAGTGAGGAACTGGAACAGGTTGCCAAGAGAGGCTGTGGACTCTCCATCCCTGAAAGTGCTCAAGGTCAGGCTGGAAAGGGCTCTGAGTGACCTGGTCTAGTGGAAGATGTCCCTGTCCATGGCGGGCCTTGGAGCCAGATGATCTGTAAGGTCCCTTCCAACCGAAACCGTTCTATGATTCTATGATTCTCATTTGACAATTGTGAGTGACAAGTGTTACAATGAAGGTCCATTTTTTTTAATAACTTTAAATAAAAGCAAAAATGCTAATAAAGTCTTCCTTCCACCCATTGAAGAGATTCAACCAAGTGAAAGTATTTATAACATCATAAGAGATTATGTTGACATGGAACTTAAATTTTAGATGCACTTTGATGGTTTCCCTGCTATATGAGCTATTGCCTCCTGCAAGTGGCATATACTAAATAACTTCTAATTGATTGGTTTATAAAGTTAAAAAATAGATCTCTAATTAGAACCCTAAATCCTACTCATTTAAATCTGAATTACACCTATTGTATAGTTAATGCAGTTACTATAGGCAGCTCTATACATTTTGTCTCATTTTTTTCCATATACCATAATTTTTTAAGTAAAGGTTCTCCCACAAAACAACCAGCATAATTTTACCCAAGTAGTGGCAATATAATACATGTCATCATGATGAAACTGATGCCTTTTACAGTCAAATTTTGAAGAAGTCATAGAAATTTCAGTTAAATCAGCAGGATGTCTTCTGAAGTACCTAGACACTGCTGTGAAACATTTTCATAAAGTATTTATACACTGACAAATGGTGTGAAACCATCAATTCACTTGACTTAGAACCCTGAAAGACTTCCAAATGGTAGTCATTTTTGCCTACCATAAGTCTTGTCCGAATTCACATTCCTGGTGTACAAGTAAGAGGCTGAAGTGCTATAGCACAAATTGTTCTGAATTACCAATATTCAATAATTATGTGAATTCCTTTCATAAACTCATAAACTAGACATCAGTTTTAAAATACACTCAAATGATACTTAACACAGTCTAATAAAATAGTTATAAAAAAAATCAGGTTATTTATGCATTAGTTCTGAACCCAAAGGAATACAATTATCTTATAAGCTGTTTTAAATCTAACTCTAAGCAATGTAAATCATAATGTTTTTCAGTCATTCAAGTAAGCACTGACAAATAGGTAATTATGTTTGCACAGTCCATTTTTTTATACCACAGGTATCTGTGTTTAATTTTCTTAGTTCTCATATTTTTTCGGAAGCTCTTCTGGAAGAATATATAATGTTGTGTTAGTATCATGAATTGGAGGTATGTTAAGAAAGACTAGGAAGATTCATAGATAAATGAACACCTAGTTTATCATTTTTCAATGAATTCAAACAGTTCACAAATTTAGAAATTTATTTGTTAGAGGATTTACTATTTGCAATATGGCCAATTACAATACAGATAAAAGAGTACTGTAAAAACAAACCTGACTTTCCAAAGAAAAAATATTAGGAGAGCTGAAAAGAATTATTATTTACAAATGGAAAGTTTAGTAGGCTGAGCAAAAATGCCAATACAAATTAAAAATGCAATCAAACTTTAAAGGTAAAACATATGCCAACCCACAAAGATATCTGCTCTCAGTAACTGTGAAAGCAGTTACAATATTGTGCCAAATCACACTATAGAAGCAATGACACCTCATGCAGGTAATAAAAATAATATTGCAAAAGGTAAAAGCATGTTGCTCTTCATAAAATAAAAATACTGCCTGAAAAAAGCTTTCAAACAGAAAGGCAAGTTGTAATGTGAGTTCATCAATATATCATAATCATAAGTCTTAATCTTTTCAGAAACTATCATAATAAACTATATCAATAGTAAATATAAAATCCAAACTAAATGCTTTTGAAAAATAACTAGATAGGCCAGCTTGAAAGCTCCTCTGTAATGACCTACCAAAACCACAACTAACTGTAGCCATGTCTGATCCAAGAAATCTGAAGTCTTTATTAGATTCATTCCTTTTTGACTGGTATCACTTTTTTTTTCTTTTTTTTTTTTTTTGGACTCCCAAACTGGATCTCTCACTGTTGGCAGTCCAATGCACTGTGCATGAAAGTGGATCCTTCAGTCTGTCTCCAAATCTGTCTTAGCTCCTATGACGAGAGTACATGTAGATACCCAATATGGGTATGCAATATGAAAGCAAGGATAGAAATCACAGAAGTGGGTGTCTTTCTGTTGCTTTGGACTATTTTTTAAATTCAAGCCAGTCTACCAAAAACTTCAGCTCATCTATTTTCATGCTATCTCCTAGATGCAAATTTTGCAATAGCCAACATTTGTTTGGTTCCTCTCAGAGGAAGAGTGAAAGTGGTTTGTAATTGTTAGCTGCTGCAGCTAGTTAAGGATGTTTGTAAATCCTGGTTCATATAAACAAGTAATTGGCTTCACTTCTCTGCCTCCCATCTATAAGATACTAACAATTTCTGAACAATCTGAACTCTTTTGTGTACCCTAAAAGGTCAGTGTTCTAGGAAAAAAAATTATCTGGTGTTTCAACACTTGCACGACAAATTAATCGGGATAACGTCACATCAACAAATATAAATCTCTCTGCCTTCTCTCATCTCACATTAACAAGTTTTCAAAGGCTAAGTTGGTGAGTGTGCCTGTTCCAGGCCTACTTCCATCCCCATACTTACAAAAGGTAAATTCCCTGCCAATGGAATCACCAATATTGGACCTGTCCCTTCACTGTCTCAAAAATTACTGCATTCACAAAGAGTCTACTACAGATAGATCCTGATGAGGTGCTAAGGTGCCCCCTCACTGAAACTACATTATTGCAAAAGGGAATCTCTGCTATTTCCTTTAGAATGAATCTCTCCAAGCGAAAGATAAGTTGCATTCTCTAATTGGCTGAAAAAATCTAGGTCATTCTTTATCATCTTCTATTATTTTGTAACTAAGAAAGTAATCACTGAACCATTTAATTTGGAAAAGACCTCTAAGGTCACAAAGTTCAATTGTTAACCTAGCACAACCATGTTAACCACTAAGCCATAATCCCAAGTGCCACATCCACATGTTTTTTGAACACTTCTAGAGTCAGTGACTCCACCACTTCCCTGGACAGCCTATTCCAATGCCTGACCACCCCTTCAGTGGAGAAATATTTTCTAATATCTGCTCTGAAACTCCCCTAGTGCAACTTCTGGCCATTTTTTAATGAAAAAAAAATCCTAACATCTTATAAGAATTGCTAATATTGCAATCTGTGTCTGTTGCCTCTTCTCCTTTCACCAGGTATCTCAAATAACAACCAGGATCCATCTTCTCCCTTATTAGGTAATTGAAAAGCAATGGTGTTACCCCTAAGCCTTTGTTTTTTAAGGCTAAGCAAACCCTGTTGTCACTGTCTGTTTTTGCACATCATGACATCCAACTCCCAAATCAGAGTATCATAATAAACTGAGATATCTTCCCAGTTCTCAGAAAAGATAATCAGAACAAGACAGGATCTATTTGCTTACTTATTCTTAGAGAGCACTCTTTCATAATCATGCCCTTGACTTTACCTCATGAACCCAAATGGGAACAATGGGATTTGTGAAAATCCTATTTCTTGTCAGTGTAACAGCAAAAAAGTTCATTTATTACCCACTTTATGACAAATATTCTCCCTAACAAAATTCAACTAAGGAATCAACGCTAGCAGAACACTTTTTTTCAAAAAATGGAAATCATGTAACATGTTTGTATCAGTAAATTATTAAATTGTTACAGCAGTTGAACCAAAAGGCATAAGAAGTGAGCTTGTATCACGTACTTACTAACTTTCTTGTCCTTCAGAACGAAGACAAAGGTTGCTTCTTTAAAGAAGACCTAGCATTTGGTTCTCCATCTTGCTACTGTAATGCTCCCCACCCGCACAGTCATATGAATTGCAAACGAAATGCATTAATTGGGTGCACAGCAAGACACTGTAAAGTGTGGAGGATTGCTTTAGATTTAAATTATGTCAAGGAACTTATAAAAAAGTGGCTAATAACAAAGAAAAGTGATTCAGTAGTTACAAAATCAATTTTTAAAAATATTTAGCATATTTCATATTCCAGTTTGGCCATAGTATTAAATTTGATCAATTGATCCAATATAAATTTTTATTAACATTTTAAATAAAATAAGAAAGAAAGAGCCAAACCATAAAGTAACAATGAGAAATACTGTTAAAACTAAAAGATAGTATTATCACCAAAACAATTGTATACCAGCATATCCATGACAAAATGTAGGCTGAAAATCATTTTATTAAACACTAAATTAATAAAAATCTGGAATCAAAGGAGCAGAATAAAAGTAATTTCTTAAAATCTCTCTAAAATGGATCTTAGTTGATTATTTCACAGAAAAGATTCTTATCTCATGGTTTTATATGACAGTAGAGAACTGGTAACACTTGTCAACATCAGTCAGCAGCTGAATATCTTCCCACTTGCTTCTGCTCAGATGTTAAGTCTATTTTTGAAAGTTTTGTTTAACACAGAGAAAAAGCAATATCTCCTGGTTCTGTCCATGCACCTTATTCAATCTTACAAATATAAAAAACACTTAAAGAACTATGTACTTTGAGAATTAAATAATTATGTTGCTAAGAAAATATTTTTAATAATAGATATGAAAAGCCAGTACACTGCAATGTTCCTTCCAATAGCATTTTCATAAGTGTTTCTGCTTTAGGCAAAGCATATCATCACTGAAGACTTTCATATGCTTAGTTCAAGAAAATCTAGGTTTTAGAAGTAGTGGTTTGAACCACTACAATAATTGCATGTCCTTTAGGAGAAAGCCTAGCTGGGCTATATCCATGTATCATCTTGCTAAAGAGTATCAGATGGTTCATATGTTTTGGAAGAATAAAAAAGTTTTGCTCAATAGATATGTCTGCTCAATATACACAAAATGCAGAAGAAAGCTGTCATGGGCTAGTAAGCATAGTCCCGGGAGTGATGTTCTTGCAAAGGGGTGTTTACAGCTTCCTCTATGACCTGACAGAACCTATCAGCTGGCCAGTTTGAATATGGACAATTCTTTAAGCCACTTAAAATTGCGACCGCCTCTGTGATCCACACTTAAGAAAAGACAAACCCCCCCCCCAAGCTCTCTCTCGTTTCCGGTGCTGGGACAGGTGGCTGCGGGCCCCGTGTGGGGGCCAGCGGGCCCGGCCCAGGTCCTGCTCAGGCCAGGCCACGGCCATCCTGGAGCCAGTGGGCCCTGCTCCACCTGCGGAAGCCCCCCACAGCCCTGCTATGTTGCAGCTGGAGCGGCTCGGCTCCCCCTTTCCAGTGCAGCCAAGATTCAGCTGAAGCTGCACCGCTGTCTGGCAAAAAATCATGCGACCAACAGCGATAAGCAACATTCCAGCTGCAAGGCCTAGGTGAGATTAACCCTTTTAGTGCTGTGAAGAGCTGAAAACCTGAGGGAAGAGAAAGAGGAGATGCTTAAAGCCGAAATTCTGTTGTAAAGCTATGATATATCAGAGTAGCTGTTGTAATTTCATGCAGGCATGGGGGGTGGAGCGTTCAACTTCTACTTGTAAGCAAAAGCACCTGCGCTGAGATAGGCAGATGCTGACACAGCTGTAATTTCATGAGAAGTTTGAACAGGGAGAGATGGAAGCGATGGACTTTTGCTCCAAATGGAAAAGGAGAAGACCTCAGTTCCTAGAGATGCTCCCAGAGATAGTCCTGGAGATGAAGATGAGGAAGACCCTTTGCTCCCAGGGAAGGAGGACGGCCTCTGTTCTTAGAGATGAAATGCTCCCAGAGATGGATGAAGAGAACTTTTGTTTCTGAAAAGCTCAACCTTAAAATTTTACCCCAGTAATTCAAGATTGGACCCTCGAAAGCAGTTGTGGGAAAAGCTGCAAGTCGTGGGAAGGTACTCACATGCAAGCAGAGAACAAACCCGGGCAGCTGTCTCATTGTGATAATGTTTTCATAGCATGGGCAAGAGAGACTCCTCTTCCTAAATGGACTGAACATCTCAAGGGTTTTTACATTGTCACTGGGAGAAGGGAGAAAGGTGGGGAGGGGAGGAGAAGTGTTCTGAAGGTGTGGTATGATTTTTTTTTTCTTCTTTTAGGTCTGTGAATAAACTTTTTTATATTCTTTCAAGTTTGGTGCCTGCTTTGCATTTCTCCTAATTCTTATCTCACAGCAGATAAACAGTAATGAGTATTTTTGGACCAAACCACTACACTAAATTGGTGTTTCTGCCCGGTTACAAACCAAACCCGCTACAAAAGCAACTGTAGAAAACTCTTAAACATGGGGGCATATAACTCTGAAATACGCAGATCTGTAGGGGAGTTTTACTAGACTAGCATATAACTATTTCACTTCACTCATGGTATCAAACCGAAAGAAATATGTGACTGAAACTAGATTTAGCATGGGTAAGAAAAATAGCCATTTTTACAACGGTAAGTTACTTCACTATGGCTTCACTCTAACAAATGCCTCTGACCACAAATTTTCAGAATTGTTTCCAAATTTAGGATTCTAAAGAAAGTAATATTTCTATATTTGTGGACAGAAATATTATACCTTATCTTCAATTGGACAAAATATTGAGTATTTTCATAAAAATCTAGTATTTAAAGGGCTATCCATGTATCTGGCCAGATCAGTAAAATACCTAAACAGTAGTTTTTCCACAGTCATTCAGAAACCTTGCCTAGAGCAAAACATACCAGCTTATCTTTTCTAAACGTATTACATCTGTGATTCCCTATTCTGTGATGCATGGCAATTCAACATGATAAGCACTTTTACGCAGGCTAAATTTAACATTACTACTACCCAATTACAGTATTTGTATAAAAATCAAGCAGCTCCAAGAATTGCTAATAGAACTTCAAAAACAGCAGAGAGAAGAATATTCATTTATCTGCTACACTTAAGTCCAACATTACACTCAGATCCATGAACTAATCAGCACATTTTTTTTTAGATGTTATTATTATGAGATGCTGAGACAATTCCAGCCCTTAAGTTACGAAACATATGAATGAGAGAACTCTCCTGTTTGGTGGTATTGAAATTACCCATCATTAAGTGAACAACTTATAAATATTACTCACTCTACATGTATATTTCTTATTATAATTACCTTAATTTATCATTTAACTGATTTTTTGGAGACATGCTTACAGTATTGATTACATAATTTCCCTCTGAGGAAATAATCAGGACCTTCATCAACTAATAAATACATGTATATTTCTCATAAACACAATATCAGAACCCAAGGACTTTATTATTTTGTGAGTTCTAATACTGTAAAACATACAAAAATTTTAAAGAAAAGCTTAACATTAAACTAATGAAGACCTAAAACTAGACTGTAATATGATGACATAATGGTGTCTCAAACAATTGCCAAAATATAAAACATTACTAAGATAACAAAGGCAGGGTACAAAGAAAAAAAATTCATGCTGACAACCAGAAATGTCCTAAATATTTCCAAATGAACAGTCAACTACTGTAATATGAGACCATTCGACCATTCCAACAGAAAAAATTTGGTGTTTAACACGACAATTCCCAAAGATGTCTGGTTTAAGATGGATTTAAACATCAAAATAAATTTTGTAATGTAGACTCTTTTGCTGTCCATGTCAACAACTAGTGAATTTCAACTACAGATTGTAAAAAAAAGTAAATATAAATTGTTCTGTCACTTGCACAGAACTTGTACTATTGTTCTTGTTCTGCCACTTGTACTGTTGTATCTGTGCTTGTTTCTTCACATTACAATACTGAACACATTACAAAGTAGCACACTCTAGCAGGTTTTCTTCTGACACTTAAATTTGTCATTTACGTATTACTGAGAGAAAGTCTGATATGAACATGCCAACTGAAAACATCTTTTCCTGTATCAAAGCTACATTAATTCTTTCATGCTCATTAGTTAATTTAAATGAGCAATCAGAAGTCATGCACTTTCGGTTAATTAGCCATTAAAAAAAAATAATCGCAGAACTGTGTGCAAAGTATGAAAGTTAAAAGTAAGCTGAAAAACTAAGGGAGGCTAGAAGGAAAAGGGTCATTTTGCCCAATGTAATTTAAACAGTCCTATAATATATATTAAAAATATTGATACTTCTGTTTTCTTCCCACCACAACCAAAATTCAACATGAAAAAAGCAATATGCATTTTGAAAATACACAAATAATATCTATCCAATGCTGCAGATATATTTTCATAATGGAATCGATTTGGACTACTCAACAGTACACAGTAGCAAGGCTTCATCATGAGTGTTAATTACAGTAGCTTCTAAGACACAGAAACAGTCATTCACCACAAATTAGAAAAAATATGCTTAAAATGGCAACAAAGAAAGAAGAACAAAAGTTAAATTATAATCAAAGACAGGAACTTTTTGATAAAATTAATGTCAGTGATATAGTATGCAAGATGAGAAATAGAAGGCAGTATACTAAACATAGGAAAAGAATAAAATTAATAAATTCTTTTTCAATCGGAAGGAGCACATTGTCTAGGGTTTTTCCATTAGGAAAATTAACATTCAATTTAAGTACTACTATGGCATCAGATTTTTTATCTAGCAGGAAAATTCTTGTAATATTTTTCATAAACCTACCTGTTGCAGAATGTGACCACAAAAAAGTAAAATAACCATCAGATTAATTCTGACTAATAAAAAAGTCCAGATTCAATAAATAATGTAGCATGACAGACAGACAAGTTAATCACTGTGTCATAAGGAATGCTTTCAACCTTGACTATTTAGATTGAATGCTGTCATTTGTAAGGATGCATCTAATCATAGAAGATCCATCTTCTTTCAGCTCTCAGAGCCATCAAACATCCAAGCCATGATATGAAAAGAACTGAGATTTCAGTGTTGAAACTGGTTCACATTATACAATTTCTAAAAAATCACTGTCTTCAAAGGTAGGGCAAGTTTCTGTTGATTCTAATGGCTGCAATGTGGGATTAAAGAGCTGTCGTATACTTCTGTAAGGATGCCCAGTGCTTGCTTTAACTCCCAAGTCCTCTTTCAGTGTGGACAGTTGAAGGGAAACATCTGACAGAAACATGATGAGAATAAGTCTCTTGAAAGTCCGCATATGTAAGCTAATTTCTCTTAAGAAGATATGTTGTTTTGAAAAGCGTGCAGATTTCTAAAATACAGAATGGAACTCCAAGTTTGATCTTTCCATATCCAGCAAGTAACTCTAGTACAACACGTTTCCTGTAAAATCAGTTCTAGAAACTTCCTCCAGAAAAAGATCTTTTTGATCTGCTCATCTGGTGGACTTGCAGTAGTCTGGATTCCATCTATGGGAGACAAAAATACCACAAGAAGAGGCAAAGAGGATTTTGAAAGTGTACAACATTTGTAACAGGTTGTTCTGGCTCAGAAGATCTCCAAAGAAATTCCAGAAGTTACCTACAATCCCAAACACAGGTTTCAGCTGCTTAATCATTGTGCCTAGTGCACTTTCAGATACCTATGGAATCTGAGACACACAACAGGTGGGCTGCATGACTTCTGGAGCCTCGTGTCACTCTGGAGCAGCAGCTGGAGGTCAGGTAGCATAAACCAGAGGATTTCAAACAGCAGTGGATGTCTATATGAATCTCATCTCAGATGTCTATACTGTCAGCAACAACAAACTGTTCTGATAAAATATTCAAGATGTGGAAACATGTCTCAGTAGTGAAGAAATAAATATTAAAGTTTTACACAACTGAAAACACAGAAAAACAGCTTGATTCAGCCAGCTGATTGAGGGGAACTGAAAGGGACGTATAAGCTTTGCCTCTTTTATACTAGCATTAATCCCAGAACAGGTGAAATGCTTGGGGAATGTTGAAACTTCATTCTCCATTACCTGTGTACAAGGAAATCATGACAAGAAAAGTGGAGGTACTACAACTGCTTACATCTAAGAGGGAGTGGTGGATGGCTGACAAAAAGCACCTTGAGGAGTTGTCTTAGCTTGACCACAAACTCAACATGAGCCACAGAAAATATCATTCTGACCCAGCTATGATGTTAAAAATAAATGAGGGGAACTGAAATGCTTTGTTTTTACACTACATGTGTAACATATGGAAGAGATGAAGAAGAAATATGTCTCCACAGCTAAAAGCTCCAAAAATTGCAATTATATTCCTTCTCTCAAAAAAGAAATAAACTGTCTGAGACATATAGAAGTTAGTGTAGCACAAGCATTGGTGGTTTTTCAGTGTTTCACAAAACTGTGGTTCAAAATACCAGAAGGAATATGTTAACAGGGTTGTAAAAATCAGGTTCCAAACTAAAGAGTTAAACAGGTAATGGTACGTTCTGTGTAAAGCAAGAGAAAGGGAGCACCATATTTAAAGACACACTTAACATGCTAAAATTATAAAATAGTGTCTGTAAATGGGAAAGTAAAATTTTCTGTGGTAATGTGCTAGTTTGCAGTCTGCAAATCTGAACTCTTTAAATATTGTTATCAATATGAAAGCAAAAAACCTAACAACTTCTCAAGAAACATAGGCTCTGAGAGATATATGGCAAAACAGCAAAACAAATTCCAGTGTAATGTTTTTGGTTTTTTGTAGCTTTTATGAACATTGCTGCTGCCAGACAAACACTTTCAACATATGGATAGATCTGAGCAAAACAGTTGCTTAGAAAGACTGAGAAAGAGTCATTAAGTCATGTTGAAGTTAGAATGAGTGAGAACATTTTTTCTTCTCTCTTCAAGATTTTTTTATTATAAAGGCTTTCCCAAAGACTCTCAAAAGTGTAAAGATTCTGATAATTTAATAATTGGAGGAAGGATGCTAAACATAAAGAAAAAGGTATTTTATTATCTCTGACTTAAATTGAAGATTTCACAAAAGAAATAAATTTCCATTAACATCCTGGGAAATTAAGAGCTTTGTCTAAATAAGTAGAACTCTTTTCTTTCATTTTAGTTTATTTCTCTAGTGATACACTACAAGCTCACCAAGTGGCTTACTCTACTTCTTATTTACAAACTCAACAAGATCAAAACCAAACAATAACAAGGAGAAACTGTTGATTCAAGGAGAAAGCTGGCTGAACTTAAACCATCTATCTATTCAAACACAATTTTAAATTTCAATAGTTCATTTTAACCCTAGTGTATTTCATCAAATTTTAAAACTCATTAAAAAAAAAAAAAAGTGTGATCATATCCTTAATGCCTTTCTGACATATGAGTCAACAGCAAAATACATTGTCCTCCAGACTTCAGCTACATTCTCTTTGTGTTATTCAACAGTTATCATGATTCCTAGCAGAGGCAAGGTAAGCTCATTAAAACAGTAGCAAGACAATAGTTTTGTGCATTGCAGTCCATATTAGATGTTGTGTCCAGTTCTGGGCTCCTCAGTCCAACAGAGATGTGGGCTTACTGGAGCAAGGCCACAAAGACAAGGAAGGCCTTGGAGCAGGTATTTGATTATGAGGAGAAGCCAAGATAACTTCTGTGTGTGATGTGAAGGCTCAGGGGGATCTTACCAATGTGTATAAATTCCTGACAGAGTGAGCAAAGTAAACAGACTCTGCAGTGGTATCTGGCTACAGGACAATGGGTACAAACTGAAAGATGGGAAATTCCTCTTAAGCGTAAGAAAAAACCTTTTTTACAGTGAGGCTGGTCAAACTCTGGTACTGGTTGCCCAGAGAGATTGCAACATCTCCATGCTTGGAGATATTCAGAGCCTGACTGGGTATGGGGCTGGGCAACCTGCTCTAGTTAGCCTGTCTGTGAATAGGGGTTTGGATGACCTCCAAGAGGGCCCTCCATTTTTAACAATTCTGATTCTATGTGATTTTATATCAATTGTAGGTTCTCAAAACTCATTTCTTCTCTTCTTTCTTTCCCTTTCAACATACACTGTTCTCCTAAATACAGATTAAACTAAATTAATAGAAAAATACTTGGATTTTTTCATATTCTGTGTCAGATACTACAATCTTCTTTCCAAAGTCTGTTTTCTAATTAAAAAAATAAATAATTATGATAAGCCACCTTCCTCAGCCCCTAGCATTACATATCCATTTTAATTGAAACTCCTCTTCCTATTACTTCCTTCTTCCTGTTATTTCCTATCACGTCTTTGAAACTCCTCTTCTTCCTGTTATTCCACAAGTGTACATTTCTTTTGGACCTTCTGAAGATTATCCATAACTCACAACCCCTTCAAACATTAAAATACTTCCTCCCCTTTCCTACACCACTAATGACAGTAATTTTAATACTTAATTTTCACTTATTTTTCATTAATTTTCATTCATTAAACCTTTTCTGGTTTTTGATACTGAAGCTCAACGGAGAATTCCTTTTAGTTTCACCCATTACATTCTTACCAATAAATAATTTCCTAGTGACCTTTTCTATTTTGAATGTATAAATGACATAATGGGTTTATCATCTACTTTGTACCATTCATAACTGTTATCAAGAGTCTTATGTCTAGTCTCCCACCCAGAACAATGATGAATCTTAGAATTTGATCAGACTTAGAAGAACATATGAAAAAAGGAACTGATCTTCTACTATGAGTCCAGTATTTTGCAAGGAGATTGCCTTGTCTTGTAACATGAAAAAGGGAACAGAAAGCAGCATTTATAAATTTACGGCTGAAAACCAGCTCTTCTTTAAAAGGGATTTTGTACTCTAGTCTTAAATCAGCCATTTTACATTGGCAGTGCTGCAAACCTGCTCTAAAATGCTTTAGAAAGTACCTTATGTCTTCTTCCATGACAGAGTAACCTCAAATAAATTGTCTGTGTATATCAAAAAGGAAGCTGCAGCTTCTTGTATGTAACATAAGGAATCTAACATAATTTAGATGGCATAGAGAGTAATTAATAATTTACCAATTTTTTATACTACTGGGATCTAAATGCTTTATATCGAACAGCTCTCTTCCCTACTTTTCTTTTTTTTATGTGTAATATTATAATGTACTCTGTTGTTCTAAGACCAAGAAAAATGTATGTAAGTGATCTGTTTATCTTGCATATTACAAAATATGACTTTCTATGAACGTAATAATACTGTGGCAAGACAAATGCTTACCAGGAACATGTCCTTCTCTTTTCTTTTCTTTTTTCTTTTCTTTTCTTTTCTTTTCTTTTCTTTTCTTTTCTTTTCTTTTCTTTTCTTTTCTTTTCTTTTCTTTTCTTTTCTTTTCTTTTCTTTTCTTTTCTTCTCTTCTCTTCTCTTTTCTTCTCTTTTCTCCTCTTTTTTCTTTTCTTTTCTTTTCTTTTCCTTTCTTTTCTTTTCCTTTTCTTTTCTTTTCCTTTCTTTTCTTATAAATAAAGCTGCCTGGGGCAAGTCCTAGCACTCCTATCACAGTGTGTCAAGTTTCAGCCAAGAGCAAATATTTATGTCTGCATACCACATTAAAACATCTTGAAGCAATAAAGCTGCATTGAGAAGACGTTTGGGGCCATCTAGTGGAACTGGAGTGAAGTCAGGCAAAACCTGGGGATCACGGACATGAAATGCAGTCAGTTCAGTGGAAAAGGGAGCAACGTGCTTCATTTTTAGCAGTTTTTTCCTCCAATACATTATGTAACTTAACACAACTTTTGTTATTCAAGTCTAAGAATAAAATAGCTATACAAAAAACTTACTGTTAATATAAAAGTTCAAACCTGCATTTAAACCTCAGAATGCTCTGAGGGTTGATTTAGAGACATCATCCCTAGAAATACATAAATCCAGAGTAACAAGAAAAGTGTACTGCATAGTGCAAGGCACAGAAGCTACAGGAATTAACTAAAATACCTAAATTATTTTCTTTATCTTAAAATTCTGTTGTTTTAATTTGCCAATGGAAGATATACAGTGATCAAGAATTATTCTGTTTAATAAACACACACTTCCTTTCCTTGAAGAAGCAATTCACATCATATGTCAGACATATACTTCAATTTATACTTTTTTAATTAGCTCTTGATTTTGACATTGGAATCATGTGTGATTGCTTGATTACAGAAAAGTTAAATCTTTCAACATTAGCCTCATGGCAAAATGTCCTACATTATATCTGCACACTGAGAATTACCTCAGTTTTGTATTTATTTCTGCATACAATTTAAACATTACTTGCTTTAGTGTGCAAACCTTTCTATAGAATTTATCATTATTATTTCAGCTATCTCATCAACAGAGTTTCAGATAAGATCATACAAAGATTGGGGGTTATCAATGTGCCCTTATATAGAGGGAATACATTCCACCATCAGTGTTGTCTTCAAGGATAGAACAAATGCTACAGTTTTCAGAGTCCAAGTCTATTGTTTTTCAGTTAATGATGAGAACATATTTTGTTTTCCTTCACATAATAGACAAGTTTTTAGGTGGACATAACAGAAAAGGTCATAAAACCCACATTAGTTATATAATGACACTGCAAAATCTCCACAGATTTTTGATCTCTCTGTATTTTTAACTTGCTAGAATTACCTAAATGTTCACAATTGTCACAACAATGGCTTGAATTATTAGGAGTTAGGTTGAAATCAAATTAAATATTAGATAAGCAAGTTTTATAAACTTCTTATAGTCCTTTCCCTGATTATATCATTTTTAATGCTCATCACTTTAAATAATAGTTTCTCTCTTAAGTCTTAACATGGAGAATTGGAAAACAGATATTATTATCTTTTCTGCTTCATAACTCCCCCTTTCTTGCACAGTTGAACTTATATGGTCTTGCTAAATGGGGAGAATCACAAGTTCAAAGAAGGTGGCTTTGCTTGAATTTTATACACATTACTTGAGTAAGGGGGCTGTTGTTAAGGGCCGTAGCCATAATATACCCCTTTGTACACCCAGGCAGGGTGACAAAAGACATGTGAAAGACAAATGTGAATTATTATTCTGGTTTATTATTAGAATAGTATTATAATATATAGAAAGATTATGTAATATCAGACAGAAATCTATGGGAAATTAGGTTTCATTAGCCGTTCTCAGAATTAATTTCTCAAATCCTCTATTCGTAACACACTGCTGCTGTAGAAAACTGTGGTGCTTTGTGATTATGAGATTTTTTCTTAATAGTCCTTGGATTAAGGGTCCTTTCATATTATCTATGATGTTTAAACATTGTATTCTATAAATTTTCTAAATATTATATAATGTTGTTTTTTCTTTAAATTTCACTAACATAATATAACTATGCATTGCAGTATATTGTCACTCTCAACTTGTTTCCTTCCTTAGGAATACTTTGGAAAATATAAACCTACTATCATACCATATTCATTTAACTTTAATTCATGGTATCTAAATCAAGAAAATGACCATTCCAAATCCCACCTAATAGAGTTTCACTACAAACATTCAGTCTATAACGGAACCCAGACATTTGGAAATTTGCATATGTGAGAGTAGAAAACTTAAAACCAAGAAAACAGTCTGATTCATAACATATTTACTTGATATAATGTGACTTATTACAGATAAATTGCCATCTGGAAGGCCCACAGATAGTACTGTGAATTATTGATTTAATCCGCAGAAAAAATAAATCATACATCATTAGCTGATGCAAGATATTTAAAATATTTTCTTCTCAGAAGCATTCCTTAAATATAAACACTAGTCCCACTTTCAAATACTATCTTTGTTCAATGCAATATGTTACTTGTCAGTATTTTAGAAAATCTGTCATACTTGAGGAATTCCAAGGCTTTCACTGTTTCATGTCTTCTATCCTCAAAAACCTGTGTCATATTCTTTCACCATTTTTCCATAAGACTTTTCTGTTTGGAAGTGGCTGACACAATTTAATCAACTAGAGAAGTCACTGTCAAGTGGCCTGATACACTCTCTCCCCTGAGAAAATAAGCTGCCACCACAGCTTTTCTACTATCTGCTAAGCCAAGAAGTGAAAAATTGAGGCTTGGAATCAAAAAGGATTTCCCACACAGGAGTTCAAACCAGAAAAAAAAACCCAGTTAAATATTTATAGTGGTAGGACGGTAACTCTAAAACCTGCTTTCCTCACCTACTGAAAAAGGCATCATTTTGCTTTAGTTTATGCTATATAAAGTCCTGCTGTCATTAATGATACTGCAGTGATTGTAGACTTCTATGTAACTTCGATCTGTTCATTCAAATGAATTTGTGTTTATTGATGAGGACCCAGTAGAAACAAAGATAGGTTGCTAGTGTAACGGCAAATGTAGGAAAGCATAAATCTTCACTCCAGCATAAAATCTGTCCTTAGATGCAAAAGCTGTGTTACATGAGAAAAAACAAAAAAACAGTGTTAATAATCAGTGAGACAGAGTTCTATACTGATGGGATTCTATCAGCAAATGTATAAGGCAAGGAATTGGTTAGACATAAAAGTCTGTTCTCTCTTTCAACACCCACATTGTCTTTAGCCTGGCATCAACCTCACTAGCTGTATCTATACAAATAGCTGGGGACAGGATGGTGCAAAGCACAGTATTCTATGCTCATATCCATACCTAAACACTCTTCCAAGGATATTCAATTGTCCCCATTGGAATTGTGAATCTCAAACCAAGGACATTGTTTGAAAGAGTGCAAACTGACATTCACCCAAAATGTGTCAGGGACTACACTAACAGATTGGAGATTTCCTTCTATCCCTTGCCAGTCCTTAGGATCATGCTTTGGCCCTGTCCATACAGTATGAAGGTGGACACTGAGTGCTGTTACAGTTCTAGACAGAGCATATGTTAATTGGTTGGCAATTGTACGTTTTAGGTTTACATTTTAGTCCTTTAATTTCCATTACAGCTACCCTTTTTCTAGCTTTAAAGTATATTTGTGGAGTACCACAAAGCTCCTAAAGTGGGAAAATATTGCAGGACAATTTACAACAAAATCCTGGTCCCTCAAGTTATCCACACAGAACTTGCTCCATTTACACTACTGAACAAAACAGTGACAAAACCTATTCCCCAGTCCCGAAACCACATAGCATCATCTGTCTAATCCATAATATTTACCTAGGTTAGTCTCCAAAATAAAGTTCATGACTATTGAGAATGGTGTTTGGTCCATCCTAACTTCTAGACTGTGAATTGGGGTATGAGCTGGCACAAGCTCATACCATGCATGAGCATGTCACAGTACAGATAATTGAGTTCTGGTATCCCAACACATTCTAGGAGACAGTTTAATAAAGATGCAGCCAGAGGCAAACAGACTGTGGCACTGTGTATTATAGCTATTGTCTAGAGGTCTCTTTCTGACCATGTTCCTGGTACCATTTCAATGGAAGAGAAAGTACAAGGAGGGGAGAAAAAAAACACTAAGGTCACATCATGACATACAGACAAGACACAGCTGGAGTGACCACCTCAGCCCAAGAACTGGTGTTCTCAGATACTCATCCACTCCATAATCACTTAGATCTGGTCTAGACTGCCTTTCAGTCTATTTCCATGAACAAACAGAATTTGGCTCTAAATACAATTCAATAGGGAAAAAATAATAAAATAGATTGTGTCACTTCCAGACTGGTATTTTGTAAATCCTCCCTATTCACAAAGCAGTCTTATAAGGTACGTCACAAACAGCTGCACAAAAATACAACTGTTCAAATTAGACCCAGATGTTTGTTTCATTAAAATAGCTTTTAAAATTCAAATGCAAGAATATAATTTTACTGTTAGGTTTTTATTCATAGTAATTAAAATATTAATTTAAATAGGTGTTACTATGGCATTTTACAAACATGTAGTTTAATAATTGGTATCAAGTAGGTATCAAAATAATAACATGGGTTCCAAGAAATATATTTCTTATTTATATAAGAAATTGGGTAGGATTAACTTCATTTGTTAACTTTAATGTTAACTTTATTATTTATTTCTTTTTTTGGTCTCAATAAGAATGGTACTGTTTCAGTGGAGCCAGCAGCCTTGCCCAGTTAATTTTCACTATATTTTGCTATCAAAGCAATAATAGAGGGAGAAAATAACTACTGTAAATCTCTATTTCAGATCAAAATCCAGTTATAATTCAGAACGTAGAAATTTATCAAAGGCCTTTCCCTTTGAGCATTTATGAATCCAATCCAATCCCCCAGTGCCATATGGGAGAATGAGAAGATCCTGTTCAGAATACTAATGACAAGCTGACTGGATAAGCCTGCCCAAAGGAGCTCTGTATGTGGTGCAACCCATATCACATTGAGTGAGGCTACACTATACAGCGTATGTGTAGCAACACTGGACTCAAAATCGTATATTCAGTGAGATGGGACACATATCCAGTCACTTGGACTCTGCCTCCTCTTCAGAGGGAGAAGACAGAACAAAGAACAGATTAGACTCATTGTACATAGGTTGGGTTTGATGATCTCAAAAGGTTTTTCCAACCTAGTTATTCTGTGATGTATGAAACAGATTTGCCCTGCAAGCACACACATTACTCAGGGTTTCCTGCAATCTTAAAATAGCCCACCATTTGGTTTGCTTAAATTCCAACATAAGCCAACTTGAACCACTTAGAATACATTTGGAGGATATAAATGGGACTTCAGTAGTGCCAGCCTTCCATATTGTCTGTTATGTCCCTGGCTATAACAAGCTATTATAATGATAAATACGGCAGAGATATCACAATGCAAATGTACACATGCTAGGTCAAACTGCCAAAAATTACTAAGAAAGGATATATAGTTTAACATTGCATTATCTATATCAATACTGTCATAAAAACTCCCTGTAATCCATACTAGATGAATTACAGATAACTAAAATTTATCTGTTTGAAAAATAAACAGTTAGAAAAATGGGCTCTTATTCTGTGTGACCAAGCCATATATATATAGGTTTATGATCTATAGTACTTACACTCTAATTTTGAATGTTTCTTATCCTCTGTAGCAGTTTAAATGCAAATAAGCTAACTTAACCCCTGTGTGATTTGGTCAGTCTCTTTGACTCCACATAAGCAAAAATATGAGAAAACCTTACTTATCTGGCATCAGTTTCAGCTGAGATGAAAACCATGCAAGATCAGATAAGAAAGAACAACACTTTTTTTCAGTGAGGGTGGTCAAACACTGGCTGGTTGCCCAGACAGATTGCAGAGTCTCTGTCCTTGGATACATTTAGAACCTAAATGGACATGGCACTGAGCAACCTGCTTTAGTTGTCCCCTGAGTGAGTAGGGGTTTGGACTGGATGACCTCCAGAGGTCCCCTCCAACCTCAACAATGTCAGGACGCTGTGATTAATCACTAAATGTTATCTGTAGTTTACACTGCCTGAACTTCTACTTCTACACTCTACGGCAAAGAATGTAGAAGGGTAATAATTACTCTTAATTCCTGAAAACATTTATTGCCAGTCAACTGATGTTTAAATAGTTACACAGTAAGGAAAAAGGAAAGTTAGGACAGAGTAACATCTTTGTATCCAAAATTTTACATAATGAATCTCAGATAAATTGATATTATTATCATATCATACTCTTCCCTGAAACAGCATACATTAACAGTTAAACATAAATTATACAAGCATAAAGTAATGAATGGGTATTTTTTCATAGTAATTTAAACAGGCAGTACTCATAATTAAACACTTACTATCATTTTTCTCTTTTTCCCCTCAGGCTTATTAATCCCTATTTCAATGTAATTGTAGAGGAAAAAAAGACACAGTAGATAAAGTATGTTCATTTTTATCCAAATTAAATAGGCAAACTAAAAATACTTTGGCCTCACTGTGAAATCCTTATCTAAGGATTGAGACACAAAAAAAGGATATGGGTAACATCACTTCAACTTACCAGAACTGGAAACTAAATGTAATATATTGTCACCACCACAGAATCCAAAATCCCAACAGGCACAGGGCTCCACACATTTGGAGGCTTTAAGACACTTCCAAAGGGCTGCTCAGAAATCCCACTCTACTAGGAATTGCCTGCAGATAGCCAGAAAGAGACACTAGCCACATATAACAGTATGAAACACAGGTGCACAAACTAATTTACCGAGACAAGGAGGGAGAATGTCCTCTGCCAGCTCTCAGCCCTGAGTCTAAACTCTCCCTGAAGACTGCTGTGCATCTTCTCATGGCTGTAGCTAGTGACAGCACCAGCCGCCTCCAACACAGCAGCACAATGACTAACACACTTGTTCTAAATCACTGTGGTTTAAGTTCTAGCCTACAGTTATTTTTTTGATGTCTACTCTGATACATTGCATTTATGTGTATATGTAAGTATAAAGAGTGGGAGTTTCATGGCCAGTTTTATCCAGTTCCAGAAGAGATTTCTGTAAATGGTCAATTAAAATCTGGTTTTTGAAACAGGTTTTGCTGTCTAAAGAGGCTGATCCACGGAGATACTATGTGTATAACAGAAGATAAGCACCATTGTGCAAACGCCAGACTTTATTTCTGCAGTATTCTTTTTCAGTGAAATCTGACCAAAATTTCTGTGCAGTCTTCCACTGAGCTAAGCAACAGCTCATGCTGGATATCTAAACTAGTTAAACTAATTTTACTCAAGTTGAGATCTGCCAGCTAGCTAATCTTTTTCATGAAAAAAGTAATTCCTTAATTTCACAGGGAAATGACTGATTCCACACAAGTGTGGCTTATTGGTCGTTCAGAATTTGAATTCGAATTACTGAATTCTGTTTTGCAGCACTCCATTAGGTCTAGCTCTGCTCAAAAAAAAACCAAAGAAAAAAGGCCACTGGATGTTTTTGTTGCTCCCTAAGGCAGTAGCAGCAAAGCATGCATGAAGATTATGAGGCTCTTGACTATTTTTGCTGTACTCTGAGGTTCTTCAGAGCAACAGTAAAACTGAATAAACCTCACTGTTTTGACATGCTTGACAAAACAGAGACCTAACGGAGTCATATGTACATTTGGGAAGATCATTCATTATTTGCACAGAATTTCAGGATAAAAATCCTAAAAGCTCTCGCTCAAATTCACTGCCTGCTGTGAGCACCATCACTCTCACTGGAGAAAAAATCAGTTTTATCTTGCTGCTACTGACAGCCCTGTTGTTGCCTTCTCAGAGCAGGAACAGCTGAACTCTGTTACAGCACTCCACGTGAGAGCAGACAGTTCTAAGATCAGCTCTGAAAAGCTTTGCGGGGTGACAAATTAATTACTGCATTAAAGAAAGAAAAAAACCCCTTTGATCGTTACTATTTCCCAAAGGAGCAGCTTGGCTGAATAAAGGTGTCTTCTCAAGCAGGCAATTTGCCTTTCCACTGTAACACATGGTAGGGAAGAGTATTTCCATACCACCACCACCTCCTCCTCCTCCTCCTCTTTCCTCTCCTTTTTGCATTTTCAAGCACATTTTAGTTGGTCCACGGTAATTCACAATGACAAAACCCTGGCAATGCTAAAACAGTCTATAAATCATGGGCCAGGGCAGCCCATCAACAGAGACACTTTAACTGGTCAAGGACAAAGGCCTGGAAAGAGCAGTCGCTGGCAGGTTTCATGAAGGTTTTCTCCCCTATCTCACCCCAAGCACTGTGATGGCCCCTTATGACCCCAGTAAGCCCAGGATGGGGACCAGACAGCCCCATCCCTCCCATCAGGGTTCAGCTGGGGCAATCAGAGGCCAGACAATGCCTTCCTGCCTCCTGCTGCCCAGCTGCCCATCCCATGTGCTCCACCCCGAGGAGTTGGACATGCTGGATGGCATGCATGTGTGCCGGGGTCAGACACACAAAGGTGGTGGGAATACTAAAACCTCCTGGGGTTAATTGTTGAACGTGCCAAATGTCCTGAATAACACCAGGTTCTGGGGTGGATGTTACAGACTGCTTTGCAGTTAACAGAAAATAAGCTTTTAAAATTGATAAGACCTCCCTGAAATATGAGGCTTTTGTTTCTCTGCACGAGTCATTCCTTTCTCCTATTCCATGTTTCTGTTTCATGACTTTTCCTCTAACAGATGCTGAACTGCCTATGGAGCACTGAGGAGGGCAGCCAGCTTCCTGGAGCTGCAGAGACAGTGAAGAACTGAGGAGTTCAGCTGGGGATTGTGTGGAGGTGCTTTTCCCTTCCCTTTCATCACACATATAGAATGTCACTCATGATGAGCTTCTTATTTTACCTAGATTTCCTCAACAGTTTTACTCCTTTCCAATAGGACAGTCGGCACAGTAAAGGGCTCTAAGGACCAAAAGTCCTTACATGAAAGACAATATCTAAAAAGTGTCATTTGGACGAGTAAAACAAACAGTGACTTACAAAGTTTGTCCTTACACAAACAAAAACGTTATTCTTATTTTATAATCAGTGAAGAAGCATATGATTAAATAGAAACAAAGAAAATGGAAATGCAATAAACCAAAATAAATACTTTTCATGATAGCATTACTCAGTGCTTCACACACAAAAACTGCGGCATGAAACAGAAAGGCACAGAAGAACAGCTATGAAAACCAGTGAAAACCAGGTCATTTCTAGCATGAGATACTAAATATCTGTGGTTATTGGGAAGGAATAAAAGTCCTAATGCTAACCTGGCTTGGAAGATGTGGGATCAAATATTGTATTTTCTACAGACTTCCTGTGTACTGTCTATATCACCTTGTTTCTGTCTTATTTCTCTGGATAGATATTCTGGCACTTATCTGTCACACAAAGTATTCTGAGCAGAAATACATTACACATGAGGGCCATGTCACTACTTTAATATTATATTGTTTTTAGTTACATGGTTACATAATCTGAAATTAGTATTTTTATAGAAATATTCTTATGTATGCAAAAAAGCAAACTGTAGGAGTCACACTTTGTGTCACAATTTATGCTGCCATATACATGCATAGAACCAATCAAACTAGATAACAAACCAGCATTACCAGGATTAATATTTAAATGTATAAAATGGCTAATTCTTCAGTGATGTTTTAGGGTTTTTAAATCTCCATATAATAAACAATTCACAATATACCTTCAGTGGTCATAATCTTCATAGCCTAGTGCTATTTAAAATGCAAGTTTGGAAAACACAATGTCATATGTTACATTGCATTTTTAAGTGAGCACCGTTTTTAAAGGGGATGCTGGTTCAAAATAGTGTAAACACAATAAAGAACTTGCATTCCGTAGTTATCACACGACTAAAGAAGTGATACTGCATCTCATCTGGATGGTCAAAACAGAAAATTACATAGTAACATTGCATATGAAGGTCCATCTGAGGTATTACCTCTAATGGAAAAAAAAAAACGAGCTAATTCTTTCAAAGCACCGGAGTTCTTTGGTTTTATATTTTCTTAAAAATTAAGTTCCTTTTGCCAGGCACAAAGCACTCCTTGGCAGTGAAGCTGGAGTAGACCTGCCAGGCAAGATGAAGATCTCAGAGGGAGCTGTGGAAAAAAGTGTTGATGGAAAAGCGTGGTGGTACCTGACACTTGTGTGGCCCAGGCTGTGTTCAAGCTGTTACATCTCAGCCATCAGAGGACAAAAGAGATAGAGGCACACAGGCAGATTTGTCCTGCATTCATTCCACAGTCTTCTTCTGAGGGTGGTTCTTCATTTGCTCTCATAGATGCAGCTCAGGAATCCAGTAAGGAAAATGGTTCTCTGTATGGCTGCTGGTTGCTGGCCTTGTATCCCATATGAAGGATTTTTCTTCTTACAGCCAGAAGATACGATCTTCAAAACACCTATTAATGGCAAATCCTGCATAAAATATGTGTTAAAAAGCAATGAAATCAGCTGCTGTTTCTTCCCTCTTCATTCCCACTGCCATTTTGTCCTTGATAAGACATAGGAATTGCAACACTATTTTTATCCAAATGTCAGGTTTTAAGGAATTACTTACACCAACTATGAACTCTGAAATCCAACTCCTCCTAAAATAGCATGCCTGTGGCCTTAACTATACAATGTAATGATCCAATAGCTCTTTCTCTATGAAGTCTAGGAACTTTTCAGAAACTAGTATTTTACCTTATTTCAAAACTAGTCTTTTATGTTGCTCCAAGCATGGTAGAAGAGGAACACAGTTTCCAACAGAAAAAGGTTTAACTCATAAAAACAGATAAGGCCAGTTGCTCACAGCTGGACTAATCAAAAATGTTATTGGAAAAAGGTAGAGAATATAAGTTTTCTTTTGTTTGTAATTAAGATAAAGAGATATGCACAGTCTCTAAACTTAAATGCAGTTAATATTTTTAGCACGTGAAAATGTGGCAACATTGAGTACTATTTACAAATGCAGGTTGTGAAACAAAAATCAAATTATGTGTGCAAAACAATCAAAAACCCCATAATATATCCCAATTTTCTTTCAAAGTATTTGTATGTAATCAAAACCTTGTGAAAATATTTATATTAGATTTATTTATTGCTTAGGGATAGCATTCACTTACTAATTTGGCTTCTAGAAAACCACTAGACTAGGGAAAAGGGGAAGTGGTCGAATTTTCTTTACTTTTAGATATGAAAGGAAAATTTAAATTGAAAAACTCTTGAAAAAAAGTTTAAAAAGTATATGACTAGCTGAAAATGTAGATATGTATGGTTTAAAACAGAGATTAAGGATACATAGTAAGCATAAAAAAAACGCAGTGAAATGTCTTCATGGGGATCCAGATCTGCAAAGGAAGGAAGTTGAAAATTTGGTTGGTTTTATCTAGACTTTTGGACCAGTTTATTTTATTAAAAGCACCATTTTGAACATTCATACCAAAATCTAAATTTGGGTAGTAAAACTATTCAGTTGCAGACATTCAGTCTGAATACACCTGTATTTTGAGATAACTGCTGTGGCCACTGTCAAGCTTAGGAAAATTCTCACTTAATATATTTCAGTGCAGAGTAGGAAAATATGAATATTTCCTGGCTATAGGGACCACTGTAGAATAGACTTGTGGCACCACAACAAGTACTCAGATATACACAAAGCTCTTCACAGCCCAACACAGATTAATTTTACCTACTGGTTAAACAGGAGAGTGTATAAAAGCTGAAGCTCTGCATTTTCAGTGGATGAAAAAAATATACTGCCTAGATATCTTATCACTGCATTTTATAAAAAAAATAAGAACATAAATGTGAAGACTTTTACCAGGTATTTTTTTTAGATTTGGAACTTTTCAGAAATTTCCCCACAGTCATCAGAAAATAATGGATTTGACAGGATCAAAGCATTCCGCGGGGATATGCCAATTCAGTTGCAACCCTTGAGAGAGGAAAATCTACTCATTTGTGGTCACTCTGCCCACTGCCCATCTCCTGGGTACTCGGCTGCTAAAGTCTTTTTTCCAGCCAACTCCTGGCTGCTTAATCTCTTGAGCTCTGTGGGGTTTTTATAAACAGTCTGGTTGGCAGAGTTCTCAGCCACCATCCAAGCTCATAAAGGAGCTGGTAAGGTTCAGCGATTAATTCCCTGGACAGCTGGAAATCAAGATAATACAACAAAGATGAACTCTCTGGAGCTACTGCCTTACTCTGCAGCCAGCTGGCTCCACATGCCACAGACAGCACCAAACATCCTACCTCAGCAGCTTCCCAAGCTCTCTGAACCACATGGGTCACAAGTTCCTTAGTAACTCAGCTCTCCAGACATTCCCAGTCGCTTCTTTTCTCGGCTCTTCATCTTACTGGCAATACTGTTACAGATGCTCTTTTACAATATGGACAAAAATTGAAAAATGCATTTTAATTTTACCATTTTTGTCTTCTATAAATTATGCCTCATACTAATTGTTGTGCTCCTGGAATTTTGTCCTTGTGTCGGATTTTTAACTGAAAAAGAAAAAAAACGTTTTTGCAAGGGCATGCTGGTCCTCTGGTCAACTGGAGGTTAGCTTTGATCTTGACAATTGTCAAATTTTGTTGTTTCTCTCAATTTTCACCTGCAATTCTGAAAGGTTTGCTGACACTCCAAAATATACTTACCTGTTTTTCTTGTCCAAAGAATCAGAATGCTGCTGAAACATTGTCATTATCAAAAATGAAACAGCATGTTGGAGCAAGAACACAAATATGGTTCAAATAATTAGCACATCCTCTACTGAAGTTTGCTCACCACAGTCTGCTTCATTTGACACTTGAAGTGAGCAGTTGAGGAATGTAAGTTAAATGCTCATAAATTTTCACTCCATCTACAATTTCAAAATCTTGATTGTCACATTGGTCATCATTTTTGTATCTTGTTGATCCACCCTCTAGAATCCTTCATCCTTTATGTATTTAATTGTACCAATTTTCTTTGGGGAACTTTTGTTTCTTGCCATATTGGATGACATCCAGAGGTTTCAAGCTTGCAGTGGAGCTCCAGGACCACACATAATCTTTAGGAGAGGTTGGCAGCTTATCTTACCTCTGCTTATAGTGAATATGCGAAGCTCAACCTGCCTCACCTGGAAAGCTGAGATCCAAGAAAAACAAATATCGTAAAAGAACATGAGTAAAAATCCTAACATTTATTGTAGAGTTGACAATTTCTGTGTAATACCAGCATGAAACTAGACATACGAACTACCTCTTTGTTTATGCACGTCATGACTACTTGTCTTGCCCACCCCCTTTTTTTTTTTTAATAATATGCAAACTCTCTACTCCTGAGCAAACTGAGCATCAGTCTGCTGTACCTTTAATAGTTCTACTGATGAAGCAAAAATCTCACCTGAAGTAAACAATCTTTATCATGAAAAAAAAGAAATCAGAAATTTAATACTTTGTGAAAACTTGTAAATAAAACAAATAAACAAAAAGCACCTACACATCAGCTTTCATTTATGACCAATCACTTTTCACTTCAAAAAAAAAATCACTTTTTTGTGCCCTGTGTTCCTACTCTATAAAAGCGAACTAGTCCTGAAGATCACATGAAAAAGAAAAGCTCCATTAAATTAGTTTACAGATTACATATTAATGTTGGCCAGCACACATGCCATGTGTGAAGTTAGCCATGCTTTGAGCAGGAGCTTGGACCAGGTGACCTCCAGAAGTCAGTCCAATTCAGGGCAAGGCAGCACAGGCATGTCTATTATTGCAAAAGCAGCCTGCCAGGTAGCTCGTGAAATGGGGCCACTGCAGGAGCAGGGCAGTGAAATGGCCCCTTATCTCCTGCTGGTGAGGACATTACTAGTCAAGCTCTTCCCCCCTTTCTGACAGAAATTGCTGTCATTATCCTGACAGTAAGAACTGGATTTGTATTTCACTTCAGTCGCCCCATTTCAGTGTTTTAACCCCATCCACTGTGAAGAGAGAACGGTGTCAATATGGAAGGTGTGGCCAGGAGTGGGCACAACCCGTCCCATATTGCCTCTTCTGCTCAGTAGAGGCAAGCTCTGTCAGAGAAATAGGGCAGGCAGGAGAAGCAACATTTGAAATTGCTGCAGCTAAACCTATTAGAGTGTTTTCACAGGATTTGAATACAGATAGGAAGGGTAGTTTCTAGCCTGCAGTCCCAAAGCTGCCTGCGTATTTTCTCAGGGTCACCAGCTTCTGTATGTGCAATTCCTACTTCTAATAAATTCAGTTATTTCACATGACACTTGCAAAGAGTTCAGTTCCAAGATACACATCTGCCAATAACAGCAGCCACCTGCCACTTCTCTACCAGCTAGTTTTATTTCTCCCCTTTTGATTTTTAATGATTCAGTAATGCACCATAAAAACAATCTTTTAATTACAGATAATTTTAAAGAATAAAAATCTCTCTTCTTTCATGGATATAAGCATGAGATTTCATATACAAAGCAGTTCAGCAGGATATTTTTTCATCTTTTCATTAACAATCTCTCTCTTATAGTACATAATTCCATTTACTTCAAAGGCACACAAAAAAAGGGGGATTATGCTAGTGACCTATAGTTTATGGTAAAGCATAGGGAGGAGAGTGTTTTGCCAAACAAAAATTAACTTTCTTTTTATGAGCTCTGCTGTAGGCTGTTCGTGCCCATCCTCATAAGACAAGAACCTAATTTCCAAGCTTTAAAATATTCAATATAAACTTCAATGAGTTATATTAGCAGAATTTCAACCTGTACATCTACTAAAATTGCTGAGAACCACTTATTTTAGGAAACAGCTTTAATTAAAGCAAAAGACTATGCTGAAGATTTTCAGAGCTTATTCTGATTTTTATCACAGACTTGCAATGATATGGTTCATATATCTGATGATTCCTTTGTGCCTTAGTTTCTCCCACATGGAAAATTAGATCATTACCTAATACACAGGGATGTTGAGAACCTTAATTTTTACAGTCTATAAAACACTTTTTGATCTTCACCTAGAAAAAGAAGTTTACTCTTATTTTGTATCTTCTTTCACATATAGGAAGTCAGGTAAACACTGAGTTTTTCTGCTTTGTGATGACCAGACTGTAAAAGATCACTTGTTTTGCATGTCTGCAATTTTTTTCTCTGCCCTTTCAGCAGCCAAGAAAACTGATATGACTGAAATTAGTTGTTAGTTTCAAAAAGCACTTACACATCTACTCAAGATACTGCTTTACTATCTACATGTTTTACAACACACACTACTGAAAAACGTAAGAGGCGTGTATTAGGTGACAGAGAATTGTAGAATTCAAGTTTTTAAAAGTGATATTTCCTTCAAGCATGCAAGGTTGATAAATAATCATGTTTTTATTGCAGAGTCATATTATCAAAATATATACTTACCACAGTCATAATTTTTACTGGTAGGGGTGATTCCCAAAGCACTTAACCAGATAGGAAGGACTGTGTTAGAGCCACAGGGCAAAAAGGGGTCTCCATCCATGGCCTGCATACCTTAGACTTTAGGATGGCCCAGCTTTATCCCAGGAAAGGTTTTTGTGCTGGTATAGGATATAGTCTGCATCAGAGATGAAAGCAATAGATTTAGGGAAATGCTGCGATATTTTTTCAGTCAGAGACTTAGTAATTTACTTCCAGTGTTTTGATCATCAGTTGGCAGAACACAACTTTGGAGAACATAAACTAAAGTGATGAGCACAGGGCAATCCATGTGGAGATTGGGAAGCCCACTGAAACCTTCTAAGAAAAACATACCCTGTATTAACTCTGCCTCTTCTTCTGGCTGAGTCCAACAGTTGATGCCATGCATCACTTACTTCCTGAGCAGGAGGACACATGGTAGTGTGGGAAAAGGAGCAGCACAATGTCAGAGGAAGAAGTGATAGGGTCACACAGTCTTGGAACAGGGAAGCAACATCTGAATAGAGCAGGAAGAGGGATGAGTTACAGTAGAGGTCTGTGGATTTGTGAGAAGCACCCACAGTATGGAAAGGAACATCTTTTCATGGGCTCTTCCCATACAAGTACCAAAAGGTATAGGATAAAGTTAGTTGGAGTCACCCTCAGCAAAAGCAAATGTTGTGAAGGTCCACTTGAAACGTCTACAAGGGTCCTTTGACATTGCTTTAGAAAACAAATATTTAAGTTGAACCATTAATTCTAGTAGAACTACCCTTATATTTCTATGAAATGCAACTTAGCCTCTCAAAAATATTACTTAGAAACCTTAAAATAATAATTACTTTATGCCTGTTGCCACTCTAGTATCTGCTAGAGACTGTCACTTGAGAGATCAAAGTCTAGAAAATACTATGGAGATCCCAAAGGAAAGCTATACCTCTGAGCAGCAAACAATCCCTGGACATAATCTTGACTCTAAAAGGCCAAACATTAAGTTTACATTTTCTTATTTTGGAGTGATATTGTATGTGTGTGCGTGTAGTTCTTTTTGCAATATAAACACATATGGCTATTTATATCTTAGCATTGCAGAAGTTAGCCTAACACACTTACAGCAGGAATTCTCCTGGCTGCCTTTGGCCCGTGTTGCACCATGCCAGGAGCACAGCACAGCATTACCAGCCACAGGAGCTCACCCTCTTATTACTTGATTTGCCCCTGGTGCTGAGCTGGCCCAAAGGAGCCTGAGCTACAAACGAGAACTGCAAGGGATTTGGGTAGGAAATTCAACAAATTCCTCACAGCTACTAGAAGTCAGCATAATTGTGCATCCTTGATGCTAGGCAGGCAGAGGTAAGCAGCCAGATCAGCACACAGCTGGCTGAGAAGGCTCAAAATCCCTTTTGCACAGTTCTGCTTTGCACTCATTATCAAGCATTGCCACACTTCGCTCTGCCAGTGAAAGAAGCCATAGCGTCACGGCACTGGACATATGGGCCTGGAAGGAACCAGATTTGGCTTATCTTGCCTTTATAATAAGGTAAGAAGACTTTTTTGCAAATAATGGCAATACTTCCAGGAAGAACACAGAAATATGATAGTAATAATAACAATAATAGATAGATAGCACTGATTCACTATAAAACCCGTTTTAGAGTTTAAGTGTCCCTTTTGTTAGATTTTTTCCGGTATCCAAAATATCCTGGTGGCTTCACAACTTATTTTTTTCTGACACATCATGAGCAGACATTGGAAATAATCAGTTATCATAATTATAAAGAGTCTTTACTCTTCATCATCATACACTTGCGTCATACACTGCCTTACTTAAGTCTCCTCTAGATCAAATGGAGCTTATTTCACAAGTCACATTTGCCAGCTGTTCATCAGTTTATTGTTTCACCTTTGGATTCCCTACACTTTGTCTGTATCCACTGCTCAGAAGTGAGCCCATTATTCCAGCTGAGACCCCAACTATACAATGGAAAAGAAATTACTCCCTTCCATGTCATTACAAGTATATCCCAGACTGAAATATCTTGATAAACAAAAAAGATCTTTAAATCTTTTATAGTTTAGCACTGACATTAACCCTAAACCTCGTAGCCTCCTTTGTCTTTCACATATTCTGAGGCATCTGGTCACTTTTTCTTATGTACTTTTCCCTTTCTGTTATTGCGTTTCATTCATTGATATCTGGCAATTTTCCATACAGTAAAAATCAATTTTAAACATGATACTGTCTCCCACAATTCTTGTAGTCCTCCTTACTCTTTCATTGTCTCATTGAAAACAGCAGCAAAAATACTGAGTAGAACTGTGTTCAGGATAAACCTCACAGAACTCTAACTTCAAATGTCCTCTCGTTTTTACTCCAAAGCACTGACAATATCTCTTAGCAGGTTTTTTTAAGCAGTGCGCTCACTTTATAGCAATGACTCAAAGCTATACCCCATTTGGCATGTGAGCATTAAGAATACAACCTCTCACTGCTTTTCTACATCTACCAGATCATCAAAGAAGCCAAATATATAAAGATGGATTTGACGTGATTTGCTCTTGACAAATCCACAATTATTATCTCCATCACCTTATGATCTACTTGGTGCTTTCACTTATTTGTTTAGACATTTGCTCTGATATCCCAGTTTATCTGCCTGATGAGTTACTTTATATTTCTTTTTCTTTAAATACAGGCACTATCTGGAGGCTTCTCTAGGGCTCTGAGACCTCTTGGTCCTCCACAAACATCCGAAGACATTCACTAATAGTTCAGCAATTGCTTTGGCAACCTTCAACCAGATTTCACTTGACCCTGCTGACTAGAACATTCCTAATTCATCTAAATATTTTTTAACCTGCCCTTTCTCTCTTCTGACCTGTGATTCTCTTCCCCTGTTAAAATTAATTGCATCAAATATCTGATTGCAATTAACCTTGAGAGAGTGAATCTTTCAGCCTTTCCTATGTCATCACAGCAGACAAAAGCTTCTTCCGTCAAATTAAAAAGAAATATGTTGTCTATATAATACCAGCACCTCAGTAAAGCATTTTCATGACACATCACCAGACATTTGTCCTCTCAGTAGTTACAATACAGTTGCGCTCCCCAGTGATGCTGCTGGATTTGCAGGCCTGGCCCGCTCTCTGCTGATCAGCACTGACTGTTGTGGCAGGACCACAGGATGTCTCACGCTCTTCCACAATGGCATTTTACCCCAACACACACTTAAAAGGGCAGAGATACCACACACAGTGTATGATCGAGGAGATTCAAATGCTGTTCCCCAGATCAGGAACAATTGTTTGATTTTACATTTACAAGCAGGAAATCAGTGATCTTTTTAAAACATTCAATATGGCAATTCCCATCTGGGCTATGGAACACACACACTGTGCTTCTCTGTTGAGTTTTTGCTACTGAAACTAGTTAAATGAGAACCTCTGTGCATGGAAGTCACTGAAATGGTCTCTGCCATGTCTGTGCCTGTGGTTTCTTCTTTCTGGTGTCCATTGCCTCTCCTGGAGGTGCTATTTATTGCTTTGCAGCACAGACAAGGAAAGGCAAACATCACTGTTGGCAGGGAAGAAAGAAACAATGCCAGGCAACCATTATTGTCTCTGTCTCTCATGCGAAAAAGAGAAGTAAGAACAAATTCAGCTTGCCTCTCACAGTGATCATAACTGCCAGTTTGAGAAGGGAAGAAAGGAGCGTTATTTTCTGCAGGCAGAGCATTGATTTTTTCCTGAGTGTGACTCATGAGTCTGTACCACACTGGGCTGCGTGATAGAAGGGGCATCCAGATCCACTGTGTGACAAAAAGTCACCCGTTGCAGGTCATGCTCTTCTAGTAGACGTCACACCTCCTTCAAAACCTCGTACAACCTCTCATAACCTTACATGATAAGCACCACTGGTCAGCAAAAGAAACATCTGAGTGGCAGTTCCACATAATGGGGATTTTGTGGTGGAAGCTCAAGAGATTTGATGGGTAGGATTCATCTGATCAGTCAAAAATGTCTGCATTTTAACTTGTCACCTTGGTCTCACCTCAGGGCAAATGAAAGAAATGAGGAGTCAGAACAAGGAACATTCCCATCCCGATTTAGACATCTAAAATAAGACAGATGACTCATATCCTGAATGCACTTATTTCTCCCTGCAGACTAGAGACAGTGTGACTAGCTCAGATGCATATATCAACAGTGCTGATGTTTAAAACTGGAGGAGACATCTCCCAGCCACCAGACCTCCGCCAAGGGTCCTGGCAATCCCACAAGGCTGAACTCATGATCATGATGGGCTCAATTCAGCTGCCTCATACAGAGGTGCCCAGTGCCCTGTTAGGCACCCTAAGACATCCAAGAAACTCAGCAAATTTATCCACTGGCCTCTGCCCAAGGGATGCAAAATTTGACCTCAGTTAAGCAAACTACCAGGTCAGGTTGCCCACTGCAGTGCTGCTCCCAGTACAGTAAACCCTACACACTGTCACAGCAGGTGAACATCCTCTGTCACGAGACTGGTAATGAAGCAGGGATAGAGATCATGCAAAGCAACCTGTAAGAATAAGCCAAGAAACAAGTACCTAGTTTGAAGAAACATTAAAAAAAAAACAGGTCCAGGTAATTAAAGATAAAATAGGCTCACCAAAATCCTCAATAGTAAGGAACAGCCCAGTTAATTACGCTCCATGATTGCTTCCCTTTAATCCTTTTTTAAATGTAATATTACTTTCTTATTTTCAAGACTAATTTCATACATAATACCTTAGTTAATATTGATGTCCACTGTGGGGTTTTTTGATTTCTTTTCATTTCCACTACATACCTAGCAATAAACCTAGTCTGCATAATCATTATCATATTCCTTACGACCTTTAAAAATTTCATAACAGGTTTAAATATTCCTCTCTGTAATCTTATGACAAATGATGTTTCCCCGCCTGATCACTATTAAAAATGGATTTCTGTGAATGCACTTATCTGTAGTCTCCAGTCATACATATACATTACTTGTTTAAACAGCAGAGAAGGCTTTTTTCCTTCCTGTATCCCATCTCCATATAAACAGGTAAAGAGTAAGGGAAGCAAAATACAACCAGTGAGATAAGGCATTAAACATTGTGCAAATGCAAACATAAAGCATGCAGTACCCTTCCAGTGATGCCTTTTCCTGGTTTTAAAATCAAGAGTCAAACAAAGGGGAAAAGGAATTTTTCCTTGGTATTTATTTTAAGGATCCTTAGGAGCACATGTCAAGGTCAAATGCACCAAAATGCCCACCGCAATCCCCATCCCCCAAAGATCAGGTATAACATTATAGGTTTTACTAATTAGCATACCTATCAAAAATTCCCCAATGAGAGGCTTGAATGAGCCCTTCCCTCCCCAAGGAGCCTTCCCCTGGATGGTTCTATCTTAGTTTACAGAATGTGTTCTGGAGAGGACCTTGGTGTCTGAGGCACACTGATCCCTAGTTACGAAGCTTCTAAAATGTTTAGTCTCCTAGCTGAACAAACAAGTCCAAGAATGTAGGCAAAAAGCACTAAGAATACAGAAGTTGTAAAAAGGTATAAAAGGGGTATAAAAGAAAAGGCAAAAAATCGTCATGGCATCATTTCCCCCCTTTTAGAGACTAACAGAACTCTACCTTGTCTAGTCTCTACTCTACTCTACATTACCTGCAGAAATGCATCACGGCATCACCAGCAGAAAAAATGGGATGCACAGGACTCTGTTTCCCAGCTCTGTCTTACCCTTTCTTGCTGCCAGAACAGCCAGGAAAATGCTGAGTAGTTTTGAAAATTCTTTCTTTATCCCTGGTTAGTGATCTCAACGAGGGAGGGGAAAGGCATATGATCAGTGTGGGATTAAGTAAAAATATGATCGAATATCATTTGCACTCAAATCACAGGAAAACTGATTCAAAATGACATGGAGGAAAATGTTTCTTATAGGGTGAGAGGTGATCTAACTGTCCCTTTTCCCTGCAGCCAGCATAACATCAACTGGACATCACAGAGCAGGTGAGTTGTTCTGGGGGCAATCCATCAGAAATGATGGTTTCCTATAGTATCCATCAATATTATTTCAAGTCTTCAGTGCCCAGAAAGGACAATTTCTCATCAAATCTTTTCCTGTGGTTAGGATTTTGTATAGTCTGTTTCCCAGGTGGCTCTCTAGTGTTTAACAAAGGGTGAGTTCCCACTGCAGCCATCTTCTGAGGAGGAAAACCTTTGGAAACCCATTCACATTTTTACATAAAGTGTTTAAAAATTGCAAATCCCAGAGACCTTATGTCAGACTTGGTTGACAATGGCTAAAAGGTTCAGAAGTTATTTGAAGGAAATACACCATGCAATCACATTAGCTCTGTTCTTCAAAAACCAGGTTAACACAGCTGACCAAAGGAGCAGCCAGCATCTGAGGTGGGCACTGCTTGATAATAATCTGCAAGTGGCACTAAAACCAGAGATTTGGGCCTATGCAAAACTGGCACACAAAGCATCAGACCAGGTGTCTCTGACTTCCCATCTGTTAGAAACCAGCCCATTTCAGTTTCACTTAAAATCATAAAGCAGATTTGTCTTGTAGGTTAGATTTGTGGATATTCTATTTATTCTAAATCAAAAAATATCGAGACTGAAAGGAGATTTGCCTTTTTTAACAATTTAAACCATATTTTCAAAGAATCCATTTTAAGTTTCTTATGACTCAAAACAACTGCACTGGCAAATTAATTCCCAAGAAACTACAGTATGGAATATATAATCAACGTACATAATTAACTTCACTTTGGGTCTGACCAGATGCAAGAGGAAGACAAGCTTTAAGAAGAAAACTGGGGGCACTGGGACAGTAGTCTCAAAGAATATTTTTTTAAGAAAGATGTAACCATTAAGTGTTAAGCACAATATCAACACATCAGCTATAGTGCATTTATACTTTTACAATGCAAGGTTAAGGGGTACAGCATTTATCGTCCACTTTCAGAAGCTGTAGACAAGAAACAGGAATTCCTTACATCGACGTTAACTATAAGTTTCCTACTAATTCAGCTGGGGATATTTAGAAAAGGTAGTGAACTTTACCTAAATATGTCACAAGTTACCATACTAGATTTATTTATGTAGAACAGAAGGGTAGTAATGCTGGAGAAGAAGCAGGGAATTGGATCAAGTAAAACAAGATTACATGTATATGTGGAGGCCATTGTGTAATAAGGAAATTAGTATTTTTCACTTTTATACCTTCTTTTATTTCTTTGTTCTACAAACACAGTGGACTTAACATAGTGTGCACTTTCCCTCTTGCAGAATGTCCGTATCATTCCTTTCATACTAAAGAATAAAGCAGGAACAAAGTTGGATTTTCAGTTCTTTAGATATGCAACAAATCTTTTCTTCACTAGATGGCACCCTGTCTTCTATGGATAAATGTTGAACACGACAAAAAGCAAAGGTTTCATTTTCACGGAAGAATATAAAATGATAGAGGACTCATTCTTTGTGCTGAATGTTTTTACTGCTTCTTTTGTGTTCTACATCATACCCCTTGTGTACTTGCAAGGATAAAGTTCTGCACCATAGACCTACTTCAACTATTTTACATTCAATATTTGTCTCAAAACTGATTATTGTCCAGAAATCTTCATGGGAGATGCACCCATTACAGTGGCTCAGACTTTGAATAACATTCAAAGTGCTCAGAATAAATTATAAACATCAAAAATACTTCTCTCTCTTTCTTTCCAAAATAAGCATAGATCTAGAATTGATGATGATACTGTCTCAAATCCTCAGCAGGTATAAATCAATTTGGCTTCACTGGAGTTGATTGATGGCAGGTGAAGATCTGCACCTGCAATTTAGATGCTGGCCTGCAGAGCACAGCTTGATTTGTTTTCTATTTCTTCACTCCAAGGAATGATAATTGAGCTCATTTGGGCATGCTTCTCACTTCTTAGTCAAAACTCCCACTTGAGAATTGGACTTAAAATCAGTGCACGTCTCTTTGTAATAATTCAAAATAATCTTTTCACAAATTAAAAAAAAGAAGAAGAAATCTGACTAAAGACTTCAGAGCTGGGAAGTCAGTTGTTCAATACAGCATCAGTGATCGCAAAACAGCAACTGATGCAAGCAGAAACAAAATACCACTCAGCTCCTTCATTTTGCCTCTTACTGCCACTAGATGATAGTATGGTAACACCTGTATTGTTCAGCTGCACACCAGACCTTCTGTTGCTGAATTCCTGGCAGCATTCACACTTTTATATGTAAAGAATATCCAGAAGCTCATCAATACTACATAGCTAGCCTTTGAATAGCAGTGCTTAATTATATCCCCCGTGATTTCATGCATTAATACACCCAGAGTGTGGTGGATGCTATAATTTGTCCATAGACCCAAACTGGGCTTCAATTAGGCACAGATATTATGCTAAATTGGTCACCTCACTCTATTTTTGTGAGTTACCTATCCAGAGCTATAGTGAGACATTTTGATGGAAAGGGCAAGATAATTACATTTCCCTAGCAGGAAGCAGGAGAAGGGCTGGAGGTAACATTTACATTCCTCCTCATGAGCATCCCACTCACTGCCATTTCTGCACATCCACTTGCTGCTTTTTCCACCTTTTCCATTTCATGCTCACCCTCTTGAGAGGACTCCCCTCCTCATCCAATAGAAAAGCTCTGGGCTAGGAGGAGACTCGCATCCGGAAAAACACCTTGAGCACACAACTGCCGTCCTCTCCACAAACCCTTTCTCTCCCATTTCACACAACTTTTACTATTCTATCACAGCAAAATTAAAACCAAACTGTTCTTTCTCACAGCTACTCTGTAAAGCAAATAGTCAAACGCCTTCACTGCACGTTTTTTCCCCTAGGTAAATCTTAAAACTCTGATTTGTTTTTACCCACAATAACAAGGTCAGTGTTTCTCTTGGTAGGCTGGACTGACTCTCCCTGACAAGGAATATGCACCCCAAGGAAGGGGTGAGTGGCCAGCTCCAGTTTTGCACAATACCTTTTCCATCACAGCCAGTTTTACAAGCATTTCCAGGTCCCCACTGTGGACAAAATCCCATTTCTTCGTCCATAATCTGTGGCAGACATGTAGAGTGATGAACCTGTTGGCACCACAGGCAAACCAAAAATTGAAAACCAGAATCTCCAGTGAAAAGACACTGACTCTTCGACCAATAAAGGCTAAGGGGAAGCACTTCAGAAAGTATAAAGTGGCACATCATTGCATTGTTGGCTAATTCTCTACTCAAGGATTTGATTCAGCCATGACCATCACAAGTCACTGAGTTTCCCACAAAAACCAGATCTGGATATAGACTAGGGGAAACCCTGAATTTTTGCTGTACTGTAAATTTGGTTACTTTGACAAATTTTTGTTTTAATGCAGGATGAAAGTATATTTGTAAGATTTTCAGGTTTCAAAAGGCTTGTGTTTATTTTATCTAATGATTGGTTTGGACATTTGGAATAGTGCATAAACTACTAGTTATATGGCATAATACTTACATGAATAATTTCCATAATCAGTAAGAATATCTTCTATGTAATATAGGTTGAACTATATATTGTTTTGTATTCAAAGCATTTACAGTGTCATAGCAGGCCCAGGAGGAAAAAACAATTCCAATGTCACACTCTTTCAGCACAGCAAACAGAAGTCTCAAAAAGATAACTTGTTCCCTTTGGAAATAAACACCTAAAGAATAAAGTAAAATATTTCAAGCCTTATACAGATCACTGTTACTGACATGGTGTAAAACATATTGACAATAATATAAAATCAAATCACTTTACGGGTCAAAATAAAGCTTTAGAACTTGGAAATTAAATTCTGAAAAATTCTAAAAGTCAACATCTGAAAAATATCTACTTCAAAAGTCTTCCTCCATTGTGAACCTTCATCATATTTTACAATTAAAATTATTTTAATAACATCTTCTTTCACTTTTCATCAAGAACTGTATCAAAAAAAAGTCCAACCAGCTGCTATTCTGTAAAGCGTATTTGAACTGGCATTTCCCGAGCTTATGAAAAATGAAGCACTCCATTTTACTTACATGAATAAGGATGCTCTATATCCCACATATGAATATTAATTTTTTTACAGTTCTTCTCTGTGATATAAGAATGTTTAAAAATCACAGTCAGGGAGAAGTTCTGCTGCTAACAAACCTGTAATAAACCCATATTTCCAGGGATAATCATGTCATCTGTCAGAGCACAGTGAGGAGCAGCTGGTTCACAAGGGATGGTGAGCCAGGAGCTGAGCAGATTAACAAGGCAAGTGGGGAGCAGCACCCTCTACCAAGGAGTGAGGTTGTGGAGTGGCAAATCTCGATGATGATCAGGATCAGACATCATCCAGTGCTCTCCCAAGATGTCCACAGCAAGTCAGAGCTCTCATAGGCAGTGGAGCTCCCATGGACTCAGCCAGTTACCTTTACCAAGTCCCCCTCCTAGAAGGGGGGTGCATGTCTGGCCCTGACATCAAACCTACAACACACAGCCTTAGCAGCTAAAGGTGCAGAGTGTAGTTGAATGAAATCCGTATTTTATGTGAAGAAGTCATTTAAGAACATGAATGGGTGACTTCAGTAAAAAAAAAAACCCTGATATTGTTGCCTTTTTAAATGCCACAAAATGCCCTTTATTAAAGAATGAAATAAATAAGGGCTATGGGTATATATTTATGAGGAAAAATTATCCATCAAAAATAGAGCATATAAGAATAGTCTGAGAAACACCTGTGCTTGCCAGACAGACATGTTCCAAAGGCTTCTGCAGAGCTACACAAAATGAGTAATTATATCACAATTGCAGGTTTTAATGCACATGGAAAACATCCCAAGTAAAACTAACATATCACTAATTCCACTTTTTAAGAAAACAATAGTTCCAAATTCCAGGGAGAGTAATGGAAACCTTACCAAGCATGTCAGCAGGCTTCATGTAGGCTGAGCACTATGTGCAACATTGATTTCTGCCTCCAGCAAGGGTCTACCTACAGGCATCAGCAACTAGAGAGTGAAAGAAATTACGAAGGGCTCATTCATTTCCAATGCCTCCATCATTTCTCACCCAGTTCCTCGAAGGGGTAAATATCAGATGTGCTGTTGTTGCCTGTTGCAGGACAGCTAGAGACCTTACACACTAGCCTTGCTCCCTTTGCCCAAATGGTGTAATAAGGACTGCTGCAGCCGGTGTACAAGTACCTGACAATTTATTAGAAATTAAAAGAAGAAATTAATTTAGTTTCTACCTCACATATGCATTGAGCATTTGAGCACTGCAAAAAAAATATCCTGAAGAACATGAAACTAGGAACACTAATTTTTTTCCATTGCCTTTACTTTTTATCTTAAATTTTAATAGAAATGGAGACTGTCTATATGCTCCACACATCAAGGCAATCTTTGAAACATGGTGTGACTTCCAGCTAAAACAGGAGCATTTGGCATCTCAAAAAGCTTCCCATCTCCCTAAAAGGCCTCTTTTCATCTTTCTGAGGAAACTGAACAATACAATAGAGACTTTCAAAACCTAGGTGGAAAATAAACATCAACTTCAGCACACATAATGAGGGAGCTTCAGATAGCTGTATCTCAGGTTTGAACTGTTTTAATATAGCTACAATGATTTGACAAAAGTATGTTGGAGACTTAAACGGTTTCTGAGGATTTCTATAGCAGGCAGGAAACAATCATGATATCCAAAAGGAACTATTCTAAACAAATTGCTCTACTGGAATTGTTAGCTCCCTGCAAATTCTGCAGAGTCTTTGAATATTAGTGTAGAAACAGATCCACATTATTTAATATATTTCAATATGCAGTTGGAAGAATGACTACCACACAGGTATCATACCTATCTTTATTAAAAGAAAGTAAAGCCATCAAAGGACCCATTCATTTCGAGCGATTGCTCTGGAGCTGGGCTGATAAACAAATACTATAGGATACTATAGTACTGCTAGCAATCTTCAAAATTAATAGCTAACATATATATATATATATATAAAGGATTGAGATTTACAGAGTAAATATAGCAAGCAAAATGGTTTGTTCTCTTAGGTATATAAATCAAATAATGTCAGAGTCTGTGGATATGAACAGCACTGTATGGCCATTGATTGTTTATATGCCACAGCACAGCAGATGTGATACGAGTTGGTTTTGCCTTGTTGTATGGAAATCTCGGGGACCACATGCCATATCCACTGTGGATATCCTATAGACCAATCTCCCATAATGATCAGATATCCATTTTGATCAGAATGTTACACAAGGATCATTTATCCTTAAAAATCATCTTAAAACACTGTGCAAGTGGGAGGGCCTGTTGACCCCCTGATTCTGTATGTTCCCCTTGCTCCTTGCCCTAGCCCTGGCCACTCCCTCAGTTTCTCCCTATTTGCTCCTGTACCCCAACCCCGCCCAGGGACCTCCCCTGGGCCCCTGACAAAACCACCCTGCACCCAGACCACGTTGTCTCTCTACCTCTGAACATGGCAGGGACAGGATGTGATTAAAGCCATCTCAAACCCTCGTGAGAGACCCTTCTCTACCTTCTTTACCACCACTGCGTTTTAACGCTGCTGGCTGCCAGAGCCAGGTCGCAGGGCTGTCCAAAATGGACTCCAGGATGTGATCAATCGCATGGCCCTAGGAAACCCTCGCTGAGCTCTCAGGGAGCAGCAGCCTGCTAGGCAGAGTCCAGTGGTTACAACATGCAAGGTATTCCTAAAGAAATGCAGTCAGAGATTTTGCAAATTTTGTCAATTTTGCTATGTCTAACAGTGAGATGAGGTGGCATGCAACTGGCTCCTGTGAAGAGCTGATGTAATGCATCTTTTTTTTTTGTGAAATTATGCTGGGGTTTTTTTTAAATATACATCACATTTTCCATCACATGCAATTGTAAATTTGGTACATAAATTATTTGTGCAAAGTTATTTATTACTGCTATATACATAATCAGAAAAATTTCAGAAACTTTCCTGCTTTTCAGGGGATTACAATCTGTGTAAAACATGTAAGCTGTTTTCTTATCAAAAGGAACTGATAGCTAACATGTTTTCACGAGCTTAATTGCATATATATGAAGTCTGCCTTAAATTGTGGAGGGCTGGTATTTTGCTTGTTTTGTAACAAGATGCACTAAGATTATCTTATAAAAATGTGAAACGTTTACTTTAGGGAATTATTTGCGGTCTGAAATACTTCATGCACTGAATCATTTTCAACTAAGGAATGCAGAAAATCAAATTCTTACTTTTACTTCTAGCCAACCCCAAAACACTATCTGGATGGAAACTCTCTTTATGTACTAAATTATGAGAAATTTCCTATCATAGAATCATGGAATCATAGAGTAGTTGGGGTTGGAAGAGACCTTAAAGATTACTTACTTCCAACCCCCTGCCATGGGCAGGGACACCTTTCACTCGACTTTGGCCTCCCTCACCATTAAAAATCAGTTTACTTTAACGCTTTTTGTTCATACATCTGTGAACAGTTTAATAAAGAAACATTACAAAATTGGTAGGAATCCTGATTTGTTGGTTTGCTTTGGCCTGTTTGTTTTTTTTTTTAAAAAAGGTGTAACATTCAAAAAACCTACAGTAATATTTGTACTTATTAACTGGAGTATGCAAAATATTTCTCTTGTTGCCAAAATATCCCTGTAGCACTACAAGTAATTAGCATTTATAACTACAAATTTTACTAAGCTAAAAGAATATCAGGAATCTAATTCTAATCATTCTAACAACAAGAGGCCAAATTCTGTCTTCCCTTACAGTCATGTAATCACATTTGTTAACTGTTGTAAGGGCAAAATTTAGCCCCAAAGCGCATTTTTATCTAAATAGATATATTTTCCTACATTAAAAAACCCCAACCAAGCTATGTCTTATTACTGCTCTTCCCTTCTGAAGGGTAAACACTGATACTTGAAATACCTAAACTGTATTTACAGCTGTACAACACCGACGCCACATGCTTGCAAAATTCCACTTGTACTCTATAAACATGGAGTAACTTGTACAATTGTCTTAAACATTTTTCTTAAAATAAAGAGCAGAGTAGCTTAGACATTTTCTTTGTCAAATTCGCATACAAAATACATGGTAATGTGACAAGCTACATCATTCCAGCCTCCGGATGCTACCATCTCCACACAGTCCTCCTCGTCGTAAGCATTGTTGGGCTCCCCACTGCGCCATTTGTTGAAGGTCTGCATGGGTGACCGGTCAGAATAGACGAAATTCCCCTCTTTCTCCAGGTCGTTAATCCCAATGAAGACCCTGGTGAGCCCAGCTTGGTTGATGTACGAGGCAATCAGGTTGTTGGCAGTCTCATCCTTGGGCATGCTCAGCGTCCCTCCTCTTCCGTGGCAGTACAGCTGGGCTTCCTTGTACCTCTTCTCCTCCTTCACCAGCAGATAGATCTTATTATCTGTCTCACGCACGCCGGCGACAGCTGCGGGGGAGGGCAGTGCTGAAAAGTGAGCACTCGCATTTCTATAAACCAAGTCACTGCACACCCCAAAATAGCTTCACAAATCAGATCTGGAACGGTGACACTCTCTACGAGTGATTACACCAACAAAATGAGGCAACAAGAAAGGAAAACTGTTATACAAAATTAACCTACCATTTTTTATGAATTTTAGTTCTGTCGTCAGCTGGGCTACTTGAATATCCATTTCTCCAATAGCCTTCCTTAGCTGACTGCACTCACAAGGGATGCCTGTGAAATGATACAGATACACCCAAATCAAAAAGCTACTTAATTTCAACAATTATGTCAACAATTTTATGAAAAAGGTCCAGCATGGCAGCCCTGGAGAAAGCTGTCTTGCAAACAACAGACAGAAAATTAGAGCCTTCTCTATCCTGCACCATTATATGATTCTCAGGGGTGTCTGGGCCTGTGCAGAACAGCTCAGTGCACTTCCCACAAATCTTCAGCCCTGAATAATTAGCACTAACCTAAACAGAGATGGATATTCTCTGCAAAAAAAACACAATATTTTTTAACTAAAAACATTTACCAAAAATTTCCATTTTCAATGAAATTATTTTCTTTAGTTTTCTCAAAGACTTCTTTCACAGCAAAAAACTTGTGAGTTCTTCACAAGGAACATAACACAGCAGATCCAAAATTCCAACCACAAAATTACCTGCAAAATGCAGTTCTCTGTTTTTGAAATGACAGAATTTGCAATACTTCTGACAATAAAATTAAACAATAGAAAATCATCTAGTAACCCAAAATGGTAGAGGTTTGACAAAGATAATCTGAATGTGAATACTAAAAGGGTAATTGTTATATCTTTGACCACAAACCTCAAAATGAGGATCAATTACAGTTTGCATTTATTACAGCTTGCAGTTCTGTATGTAATTACTAAAATCTGCATTGGACTACCCAATTACTCAGCTCAGTTGTCTAAGCCAGTATAAGCACAGGGTACTTGCCCTGCAAAACTGTGCATGCTGGCCAGGTGCATGGCATGCTGGCTCAAGAATGAGAGTGACAAATTATGTTCTCATGAGAAATCTAATCCGTGCACCTCCAATGCACTCTGCCAGGAAAGAATGAATTCAGTCAACTCTGAACCTGCCACTCTTGCAAGGCTTACACTTCTTATGCTAGGCTGTTTCTCTAGAACATCTATATACCCCTGGAAGATCCATATACCTCCATATAAGAACCTAGAGAGAGGGGGTGACAGGAAGCTGGAGCCAGGCTGTGCTTGCTGGTGCCAAGCAACAAGACAGGAGGCAATGGGCAGAAACTGATGTGCAAGAAGTTCCACCTGAACATGAGGAAGAACTTTACTGTGCAGGTGACTGAGAAGTGGAACAAATTACCCAGAGAGGCTGTGGAGTCTTCCTCACTGGAGATATTCAAGAACTGCCAGGACACAATCCTGTGCAGTGTGCTGTAGGATGGCCCTGCTTGAGCAGAGGTTGGACCAGATGACCCACTGTGGTCCCTTCCAACCTGACCCATTCTGTGATTCTGTGATCTGTATTCTTGACAATCTGCTCCTATATCAGTAATTCATGGAGGGGCAGGAGCATCCAGCCTGCTCGTTTGTGTTGACTGGAAGACCGAGTGAGATATGCAGAGACGCTCCTTTGCCTTCAGTTCCCACTAGGCTTCTGGAGAGATTGCTCCTCTGAGAAGGTATGAGGTACTGTTTTAGCACATACACTACAAGTCCAGCAACTACTGCAACTTCAGTGATTTTAAGTCATTTGAAAATACCACAGTGAAATACTACAGTACCTATGCAAAAATAATTCATTATTTCCCCCAGTATGTAAACAGATGTATTTTTAGTGATGAAAAGTCTTTCACATAAACAAGGTGTGTTATGGATTACCTGGATCACCATTAGGACCTGGTGGTCCTATGTCACCATTATCTCCTTTTTCACCTGAAGACATGAAAAATAACATAGTGTTAATGCAGCCTTTTCTGTCAATAGTTCATTTAGCACTTACTTATTTTTTCTCTAGTAAAATTCAAATGTGGAAAGTAGAAATATGCCCAAGCAAAAATAAAGATTTTTCTGTCCTAGTCATTCCACAACAAAGGCCAGTCAAAGCTATGAAACTTGAACCCAAATAATACCTACCAACATCCACTTCTTGACATTCATAAACTTCACAGAACCAGTAAATTCAGATGCTCTAGAGGGAAAAGAGCTGGATATGCCTAAATTTCGAATCCTAATCTAGATGCTTAGGCAAACTGGTCCAAACGACTTAACCAAAGTCACGTAGGAAGCCTATGGAGTAATCAACATAAGAAAACACATCTTCTGGCTCTTGAAAGTCTGCCAAAGTACAGCACGTCTTCCCATCTGCTTTCTTAACTGTCCACACTTGTGTGACAATGCAAGTTCTTTATTTACCCACAAACCATGATACTCATGGTGCTTTAAGACTACATATACTGCTGTCACAGCAAAAGGTAACTGGTTGAGAGATCCCAGTGACCTGGCTGACTACAGCATGAGAAAATTCCTACTAAGGTAAACTCTGAGAGTTGTTAGCCATTTTTCAAGCCCCTAAATTTTTATTCAAACATAAATGATCACACATTTTTCACCTGAAACACAAATGGAGAAACAATTGAATTAAACATACCTTTTGAACCAATAGGACCAATTTTTCCATGCCGTCCTATGCTGCCTTTCTGTCCTTTGTCCCCCATTTCTCCTACACATAACAGAAAGATGAAAGGCACAAGGTAGCAATGTAGTCTGATTCATTCAGATTCTACTGTTTGCAGCATCAGTTTTTACAATGAACAAAACCATGCTATATCCCAAATATTCATTGAACTCCTGAAGTCCAGCTCAATCCGTGTGAAGAACTTATGTATAGCAACCTAGACAGGGATTTTATCTTTGCTAAACAATTGACATTAACAAGGCATGAAGGTGTAATTGCCAACAGCCCTTGGCTGAAAACCACTGGGAAAGCTTTTGCAAACTTCTTTCAAGTGATCATGACAGAATTATATTGAAAATGCAGAAGAGGGGATGTTGCATTCAAACAAGGATCAGCAGATTAAAACTATCATGGAGTTGAGAAGACTTAAAGGATCCAAACACAATTGACATTTCATCTCAGACAGTGAATCCACTGTAACTGAGGGCCAGCTTTGGCCTAATGACTTACTTATACAATATAAATACTGTCATATGAGATAGGTTTCCCACTCTACCACACTATTAAAGGAGAGTGGGTATGGAGGGACTACAGGGACGAATGCCTTCTGAGGCTCCTGTCCTGCAGAAATCCAAGACCAAGACTGCTTTAGGAAATATTGACGACGTTGTTCTCAACGATTGTTGAAAAGATTGCTTCTTTGCTCAAAGCAACATCTGCCATGCACTGTTCGACTACACAGGTGCAAGGAAACAATGAGACAAGCTAGGAGGAAAATCTACCATAAGGATCCAGCAATTGGTCTTGTGCAAATTGTCATAGCTCAGCCTCAGTTTTGGATCTATGAAAACTGAAGATCTGTTGCCCCCTGTTGCTACTGCATCTGGACAGACGTACGTATTTTTGAAAGCTGGATAATTTCATGACCCATTTTGTCATTACCTTTAACTTAAAAGTGAAATCAACAACAAGTTTCAGGATATAAACCGACCACTGCTAGGCTAAGAGATGTCATCTCTATTACTTCATGAAGTCTCAAGCAACTCTTGTCACTTGATGGCGTGAGCCAGAAAGAAACAATTTCCTCTAAACTGAGAGAAGCCAAATGTGTGTGGTTTGTTGGTCTAATTAATTATTGGCAAGTCCTACAACCAATGATTTTCCTTTGTTTCTAATAAGTATCAAATTCAGACACTACTGGACACTGGCTTTCACTAGAAACCAAAAATATTTTTCTCTTACCTACTCCTACTGGAAGTACCAGCTTGTAATCAGTCAGTCAAGTTGCTCTGAAAATTATGTCTCTTGCTTTGTATATTAATGAATTGGGATTACCATTACAGATTATCAGGTGTTTGAATGCTTTCTCTTTTCAGGCTGAGACACCTTTCAAATTTCAGGCTGAAATTAAATAAACTCATAGATCTAATGCATAAATAAAATAAAATACAAATTTTTTTTCATTTTCTTTCTCGCAAAAACTTCCAGAAAATGAACTGCTTCTCAGTCACAGCCAGTAAAACCTATGTGCTCTGCTCAGAAGTAAAGTGTGTTATCTCAAGCAATGAAGACATACATTAAACCTCCTTTGCTCATTAAAAGAACTGTTCACATTTGGGTTTCTCTTACAGTGACTAACCCCTGCTTCCACTCCAGGAGCTTGCTTATTCTGCTTCTTCTGCAGAATAAATCACAAAGTTCCAAGAGAGACCCATCTGCCTTCAGGGTTTCAGAAGTTTTAATACCTTTTGTAAAGCCCTTTTTAGGGGCCCTATGGTTGTCAAAAATGCAGTCTGAGGAGTCTTAATGAAATCAGGAAGTGATAGCTGGAAAGAAATGGGGACAATAAAAGAAATTAAGTCTCCATAGACCAAAAGTAGGAAATCAAACACAAAGTTTGAATAGAGAACTGAAGAAAGTCATTTGTCATCTCTCAGATGAAGGTGGTATACATTGGAACCAATTAAAGAAGATTTAAAGGATTTGGGAAGGAACTGAAGAGAAGGAAATTCTAAGTGATCTTCTTGGTGGCTTTTTCAGGCCCACAAGCAAGAGAAGAAATAAAATTCCAGAGATGAATGGTGGGCTGCAAAACAAGTGAAAAAATGAGGGGTTTGACTCTGTGCAGTACTATAAATGGAGGTCATACAGTATGGACAATCTCTTCAGGATTAGTTGTAACAGACGAGAAGATATAAAACTACCTAGAAAAAGAAAAAGGCATCAACAGGACAAATCTAGCAGAAACTCAAATTCACCATGTCACAAGACAAATTTAATTGAATCCTGTTAAAAAGAAGAGAGCAGTAGTTTTCTTTCCAAACTTAAGGATTTTAAGACAAATCAAATCAAATTCATGATTTGACATAGAGGACATCACAGACACCTACCTAACAAGGAAAGTAGAAGTGTACCAAACCACACCAAAGGCCTCTTGAATCTAGTGCCATCTTTGACAGCAATCTGCAGATACTTAGAAAAAGAACATAAGAGACAGATGAAGATTAAAAAGTCTTTCCCCCTATGTACCTCGATAGTCTTGCAGCAGTCAGCATTCCCAATGCAACTAGCTAGCCTGACTTGAATGAGAATGATCTTTTTAAAGGATATAATGATGCTGTAGTAGTAATTTACATTCAGGACACTTCATTTTTAAAAAACTATTGGCAACTGGAAATCAGAAAATTCCAAATATGTCAACAGGCTACAGAACTGCTTTACTCTGAAAAATCTGAATTATCCACTCCAATGAAGGTCGGCGATTGGTGAGGGAACAGTGGCTACAGTAAGTTACATAGACCCTCTAGTACCAACCCCCTTCCATGGGCAGGAACACCTTCCACTACACAAGGTTATTCAGGGCCCCATCCAACGTGCCCTTGAACACTCTTTGAAGGATGGAGCATGCAAAGCTTCTCTGGGAAACTTGTTCCAGTGTTTCACCATCCTCATAGTAAAGAATTTCTAATATCTAATTTCTTATATCTAATCTAAACCTGACCTCTTTCAGTTTAAAGCCATTCTTCCCTGTCCTATTATTACATGCCCTTGTAAAATGTCCCTTTCCAGCTGTCTTGTAGGTCCCTTTACTGGAAGGTGCTCTAAGGTCTCCCTGGAGCCTTCTCTTCTGCATGTTGAAGAAGCCCAGCTCTCTCAGCCTGTCTTCAAGGCAGAGGTGCCCCATCCCTCCGATCGTCTTTGTGGCCCTCCTCTGGACTTGCCCCAGCAGGTCCATGTCCATTTTATGTTGGGGGTCCCAGAGCTGGATGCAGCACACTAGCTGGGGTTCTCATGAGAGCAGAGTAAAGTGGGAGAATCACTTCCCTCAGTCTGCTATCCACACATCTGTTGGTGCAGCCCAAGGTGTGGTTGGATTTCTGGGCTGCAAGGGCATATGGCTGGCTCATGTTAAGCTTCTCTTCAACCAACACCCCCAAGTCCTTCACCTCCAGGCTGCTCTCAATCCATTCTCTGCCCAGTCTGTATTTGTGCTTGAGATTGCCCCAACCCAGGTGCAGGACCTTGCACTTGGTCTTCTTGAACTTCATGGGCCCACCTCCAGCTTGTCCAGGTCCCTCTAGGTGGCATTCCTTCCCTCCAGCATGTTGACCATGCCACACAGCTTGGTAGCATTGGCAAACTCGTTGAGGGTGTCCTCGATCCCACTGTCCGTGTCACCAACAATGTTAAACAGATACTCTTATATGAATGAACAGTGCATAATCACAGGTGGCATTTTATATAGTTGAGGGAAATCAATTTCACCCAGCATTAGCCATCTTAAAGTTAGGGTTTTTAGTCTAAGATATTTATCTGAACTCCCATGGTAGGCAATGGAAAAATAAGCACCTCTCAGTAGTGATCCATCCCACTCATGTTAGACAGGTATCATAATGACAAAGTGAAACTTTAAAAGCTTTACATAAAAAACAGGAGGAAAAAAAAGAGTAAACTATTATCAATCTATACTGACTAGAAATCAGAATAGTTAGAATATTTGCAAAGGAAACTAAAAATAGTGAGAAAAAAAAACAGTCTAGGAAGGCAGCAGAAAAGTTTAAAGGATTTAAAAGTACATTCAAAACAAAAATCAAAATAGTACGGTACGTTCCTGAATGGAGGCTTCTATTCAGAGGCAAACAAAGAGAAATAACTGCCCTCATGAAACACTGTCTTGCTAGAATTATGTTAACAACATAATACCAAGCTTCTTCAGACCAGTGGTCCCTCCAGGCCAAGACTTTGTTTCCTGTGGTGGCAGCAGAAGGGGCAGTACTGGAAGATCCCACAACTCCAGCCACTATCTGCAGTCCTTTGCAGATAGAATTGCAGGGTCTGTCCCCAGCAGCTTCAGAGACTCCCTCCTAGTTCAGGTGTGATGGGATCTGGTGATTCTGTAACCTTGATTATAACCTCCTCAGACTACTCTCAGAGAGTCTCAGCCTGTCCAGTTTCTCCTTATGAGGCAGCTCCTCTTTCTCACATTTTTGGTGCCCGTCTCTAACCTCTCAAGTCCTTCTTGAGAGACAGAGACCAGAAGCACATTCATTACTTGAGACAGAGCATGTCAGGCTTTTGTACAGAACAAAATCAGCTGCAAAAAGAAGCTTCCTGTTTTGTTCTTTGTTCTTTTGTCATCCTTTTGTGATGACGGGCAGTGTTCTGTTGGCCTTGGGACTCCTGCTAATGACTTCAGAGCAGTTCTTGAGTTTTAAGTGACAGTTTTGGGTTTTGGCATCATTTAAGTATGGATTAAATCATGCATCCCTAATGTCCCTAGGTAATATATTTATTTACACTGAAGCCCATCTGCCATCTTTTTGCCCACTCAGTTTAGCAGGATTTTCTCAAAATCCTATTGAGTTCAGGTGAAACTGAAAGACAGTTTTGAACCAGATACCCACTTTGTGAATTAACAACTGTCAATGTCAGGACTTTTACATGGAATACTGCCTGCAGCACTCCTTAGCGAGCAATAAATTCATGTAGAAATAGACTCAGAAATGCAAAGGATTGATTGATTACATATTAATGAGCAATCAGTAATAATAAAATATAAATTAAGATATTATTACATCTTTTTAGAATTTGATTATACAAATGACTGAGCGCTCTGGCTCCAATCCAATTAAATTAATGAGTCTTCTCTTCTACTTAAGAGGCTGTGCCTGTATTAGTAAACTAAATGCCTGGGACTGTTCCCTGGAACTGGGAACCAGGTGGCCAAGAATGGTACACTGCATGATACTAAATTGTTGTACTCTTCAAGCCAGAATAATCTCGCAAGCTGCTCATTTGTGTTAGCTCCCAAAATATGCCCAGGAATTGCCTGGGAAAGTGTTAGCTGGCAAAAGCCAAAATCACTGTGCTCACACTGCAGAGGTAGAGACAGTTGAGTTCCAAGCTCAAGAACAGTATGTGACTGCTTCACATACCATTATAGTTGTACATAAATTAAGTACAATGTATAAAGGCTGAAATTAAAATACTAAAATAATATCTATTTTAAATGGTTATGGCTCTAAGAAAATTGAAATATCTTGAAGAACATATTTTTAATGTTCCTTTGATGTCACATTCCAAGTGTAAATTCACCTTCCCCTCCTTATTTAGATTGCTGTAAAGTACTCTGGGAATATTCACAGGACTGTATTGTTACTGAGCTATCCGTGCGGAATTTGAATACATGGAAGTTACAGCCTCACAGACTGCACCATGACTTAGTTAAATAACTGAGTTTACTCCCAACATGGGAGAGCACAGCACAGCCATCAGAGCAAATGAAGAAAGTTAATTCTGTGAACTTCACACTCCAAAACTTGTGCTGCAGTACACACTGCTTTCATCTGAAACAGCCATTGTACTCGACCCATGCCCCAAACTTTACATAAGGCCAACACAGCTGCATATTCTGCTGACATGCTATGCATCATAATTGACCTATACAATTAATTAAAAGCAATGAGGAAAGTAAGTGGAATTTAACCTTAATCAACACCCAAAGACATCAGTATGTCTGATGTCACCCTGAAGCATCAGGACAGCCAGAATGAGATTTATTTCAGGTAAGCACCAGAAAGTTTTCATGTTTATCTGCTTCTGAATTACCCAAATCTGAAAATATCATGAGGAAAGGATATGATAAAAACATTCACTGCACTTTCTTATCTTGAGCTGTTCATTTCAGGTCAAATATGCCATAAGAAGATAGTTTCTTTTGCAAGTTACCTTATGGTTATTATGTACCTATGGAATTCAAATAAACTAAACACATTTTCTTAGATGGACTTGCTAGAGAAATGAAACAAAGAAAGAGGAAAGAAAAAGAAGTAAAAGAAAAAAGATTAGTGTGATTCTGTAAGTAAGACCAAAAGTAGAAAACTCTACAAATGTTGCAGAAGGATTACAGTTTCTCCCTCATGTATACCATCACTTACTCAAAGAGGAGAAAAATAAAATTAAATTTAGCAGCTTGCATCAACAGAAGGAGCCAAGTATTAGACCAGGACAAAAATCATCGGGCTTCAAGAGAAATACAAGTGGTCAAATACATGCTAACACACTGACTGAAATTTAACAGACTACTGCATAGAAGCAGGGCTGCTGTGACTATCCATGGGTGTTTTTAGGGGCAAATGCAAAGTGAAGGAACAATGATTTTTGCCAAGCATATTGTTATATTTTATTTTTGCCTCAACATTCCATCTTCTGGATAAGAAATGGGAAAATCCTTGGTCTGCTGGAAGAGAATATACTCAGTCTCATGCAGCTTGAGAGTCTAGAAAAGTATTTATGCATGAACTTACCTACAGGTCTGCACACTACATACAGTCTGTGGAGGTTAACCAGAGACTGAAAGGTCAGGAGACTGAAAGGTTTTTCCAGGTCAAAGTTGCATATTCTTCTGTGTCCTTTCTACAGACTAGAAATTACATCTGTGAAGTCTGCTTATCGAGTCAACACTGTGACATTCAAAGTATACTGAATATAGTACCATGATGAAATATGGTGCCATATAATCCAAATTTGTTTTAAGGTAACTATGTTTTTTTCTTTGATGAAGCATTTGTGGAAAGGAGTTGATGAAGACAAATATCTACAAAATGTACAGCATTAATGAAAAGAGTAGTTAGTTAGAATTTATTTTAAACAAGGTTTTTTGTAGAAATTTCTGGATGCAAAAAAAAAAGCAGAAAAAACATGTTGCTACAGAAGTAGTTAGAAATTTTGCCTGTATTTAGTTGAAAGTACTACCTGGCAAAATACCTATATAGTATGTATTAATATTCAATTTTCTTTAATCTCCTTTCTGTTTCATGTATGTTTTCTTGCAGTGTGTTCCACTTCAGTGTTTCTTCTTGCAGTTTCATCAGAATTTTGGATTTTTGGAGGTATGGAAAACTAGAAAATTACCACTGTTATTAGCATTAATCAAGCATACCTTATGATAACTATATTTTAAACAAATGCAATTTTACAGAAAAAAATAAATAAATTAAATGCTACATCATGGATTGGCCTGAATGAAAAAGAGTACTTCCACATCTCACATGGTCCAAAGCATTTTGAAGTGACATGACAAAATGCCAAGATAGAGAAACATGCAAGACAGCGTGATGAGAGAGGTTCTCAAGAAGTTGTCAAGACAACCTCATGCCAAAGGACACAGAGAAGGCTGAGGCACTGAGTGCTCTCTTTGCCTTTGTCTCTGCTGGCAAGGTCTGCTCTCTGGTCTCCCAGTTCTGCATGTCTGGTAGCAAAGATCTGGGGAGGACAAGCTGCTCATGGCAGCAGATGACTGAATGAGGGACTACTTCACCTGGATCTACACGAGCCCTTGGTCCTGCCCACAGAGCATTCAAGGATGCTGAGAGCGCTGGCTGGTGCTGCTGCAAGGCTGCCAAAGTCTAATCAGCAGCTGCTAATGAGTGACATTCCTCGAGAACCAGTCCTTCACCACCGAAAGGGAGCAAGAAGTAGAAAATGCTCCATGCTGGCAGGAATGGTTGGTGCACTGGAGGACAGCCCTGCCAGTCAGGAGGAGCTCAACAAGCTGCAGAAATGTGTTGACAGTAATATCATGGGTTCAGCTAGATCCTAAGTTCCTCACCTGTGATGCATTGATGAAGTCTGGCCAATGGGTAAAAAAACTCCTTTGCATAAAAGGACCCAGAGATTTTTGGGCCCTCATACATGAAAGGCAAATGGAAGTCCAGCTGAGGAAGATGGTTTTATTTAGCTTGGAATACAGAAAGGTAAGGGAGGAGTTAATTACAGTCTTCCACTACTTACAAGCAGTTTCCAGAAAAGATGAAGCGTTTTCTTGTCAGAGACACACAGAGAAAGGGCAAGATGCGATGATTACAAGCTACAACAGGTCTTTCACGATGACAACAGCGAAACAGACATTAAAAAAGTATGTGGAATCTCCATCCTTGGACATTTTCACAAGTCTACTGCACGAGGCCCTGAGCAACCTGCTCTGATATTGAAATCTGCCCTGTTTAAAGCAGAGATTGGACTAGATGAGCTCTTTACAACCTTTTAACCTAAATTATTCTGTCATAATTCACTTCATGCTGCATAGCCTTGCAAGAGCTGAAATTTTAGTTTCCAATTTTTTTTTTCTAAGAGTCGTCCTTGAAAGTATATCTACATAAGGGAAATACACTGACTGACCACACACACCTCATGGAAGTTATAATTTTTTCAATGCATTGTAGGAGGAAGAGCTCTAGCTATGGATTTTGGTCCCAGGATAATCAGTATCAGACTTCCATAACTGCCTAAAAGAACAACATAACAGATCATGCATCATCAGAAGGAAGTATAAATTATCTCTATAATTCCTTTGAAAGAAAGACTGTAAACTCAGTTCAGTAAAAACTAACTCCAACCTTCTCATGACAGGAATGTCAATCTTTAATTTCAATATTGAGATTAAAGGGTTTGACTACTCCTAATTTGAACTTTTCAGAACACACACCTCCTGGAAAACTTATGAAGGTCAAATTTCCTCCTTGCTTCAGGAGGAAAACAAATGTGGAAAGACAGAATTTCCTGCAAGACAGAAATGCTACATTTCTCTCAGCTGTATAATTGAACACTGCTGAGCACCATTCCTTCCAAGAGCTCAAAATATTTTTGAACTACAATGCAAACAAATTTATCACCATTTTCACATATCCAAAAAATGTGGGAACACTCATGTTCATCTCTGCCTATTATGGCTTACTGCCTTCCCTCAATGGTTTTAATTAAGATGTTGTGAGTGTTCAAATTCACAGAAAAAAAGAAACAGGAAAATCGAGGCTTGTGATTTTTTTTCCTTTGATCTAATATGAGGTTTTCATTTGCAGAAGGCAAATTATGAAGAAGACATTATGATGCTTTTCTTCACAGAGACCTTTCTAAAAAAGCAAGATTTTTTTTATTTCCAAAATATATCTTTTTGACCAGAAAGTAATACTTAGTCTACAATTGAGTGCATTAAGTTGTACTGGTTTTGGCTAGGGTAAAGTTAATAAAGTTAGTTTATATCATTGTAGCTCGGGGGGTGCTATATTTGGGATTTGTGACCAAAGCAATGTTGATAACACAGAAATATATTCATTATTGCTGAACAGTGCTTGCACAGGATTAAGGCATTTTCTGCTCATCACCCCACCCCACCAACAAGAATGCTGGGAGTGCACAAGAAGCTGGGAGGGGACACAGCCAGGACAGCTGACCCCAACTGACCCAAGGGAAATTCCCTACCATATGGCATTGTGCTCAGTATGTAAAGCTGGGGGAAGAAGAAGGAACAGAGGGATGTTTGGAGTGATGGCATTTGTCTTCCCAAGTCTCTGTTACATATGATGGGGCCCTGCTCTCCTGGGGATGGCTGAACACCTGCCTGTCCGTGGGAAGCACTGAATTAATTCCTTGCTATCCTTTGCTTGTGTGCATATGGCCTTTGCTTTACCTATTAAACTGTTTTTATCTCAACCCACTGGTTTTCTCACTTTTACCCTTCTGATTCTCTCCCCCATCCAAACCAGAAGTGAGTGAGTGGCTACATGGGGCTGAGCTGCTAGCTGGGGTTAAACCACAACAGTAGTAAACAGAAATGGCCATGGGTGATTTAGTCACCCAGCAAAGGGAGAGAGGACTCCCATCATCATCATCATCTCACAAGAAAAAGCAGGATTTTCTTAGGAATCACTTTCAAAACATCTTCTTTAACAAAGTTACCTTTTTCTCCTGGAGGCCCAACTCTTCCTGGACGACCTGGAGCACCTTTCTCCCCCTTTTCTCCAGCCTCCCCTGTTGATACAAAAAGTAAACAAAAAGAAGAATCATATTAAAACAGGACTATTTTCTGTTAGCAGCAGTGACAAGAATGCCATTCTCTCTGAGGAAAAAAATAGAAGCAGATGTGATCTGATTTAACAGCTTTACCTGATGGACGGAAAACAGATTTTTCTTCAATCTATGTAGACAATACATTACTGAAGTCTTATACAACAGGTCTAGTTTTGTGGAGGTTACTTACATCATTGACCTCCAAAAAGCCAACAGTACAATTCACTTAAGCAGAAGCTTCAGAGGTAGATCTCAACTTTGCACATAAACTTCTGTGTTCACCAAACTCTTTCTGAGCCTCTGCTGAGGACATGCTTAAATCTCAAGTGAAAATGGCTTAACTATGACCTCAAATTAAAAGAAAAAAGTGCCATTTTTGAGACCTATAAGAAGGTATTGCTACATCCATCATTAGAGGACCATTTTTAAGCATGAAAGAGCTAACTCTCTACTCCACATCCTCAGTTATATACTGTGCCTTTTAATCTCTGAAGTATGAACCACTATGCAGTGTGCTTACATCCACATAGTTTATTGTGAATCATTATATTCAGCATATTTAAACACCATTTTCTGTAAACATTTGCTTCCCTGGTGCCTTTCATTGAAAATTTGGGGATGCTTAGCTTGTTTTGCCGCCTACTACTGTATTACTACTGTAGTTTGCCATTGACAAAATTAAAATCTCTTTCACAAACAGAAGTTTCAAGAATGATTTATACAGCCGCCTTGACAACACAGGATTTATATGATGAAGGAGAAGAAAGTTCTATGCCTTCCACAGAAAATAAAATGCTGGTATGTAAAATCCAGAGTTAGCACAGCACACGTGTTATCCCAACACTGTATTTCTGTGGAGGAGAGTGAGCATTACCTGCTCTCCAGGAAGCTGACAGGAGCACCACATTAGGAAAGTCAATGGTTATCATGCACCCCACAAGCCCAGCTCTCTGGCATAGCTGGCAGCTGTGGTTAAGAGAGGGGTCACAGAGATGACATGTAAAAACATTTCAAATATGCAGCCTCCAGCTCTCTTTCCATCTCTCTCGTTGTTGTAGACCTAGGTGGCTGTGAGCTGAACTCAGCCCTTCATCTGTTATATTTTCATTCTTCAGGCTGCTCCAGACCATCTTCCCTGCCTTCAGACATGCAAAAATAGGCCATTCTCTGACCTTAATGAGGACAAACTTCACATAATCCCCAGTGAATAATATTGTTAGTATGAAACAGGCTATCATTTGGCACATTTGGGAACGTCACATTTTTATTATCAGGTAACCAATAGGCTTTGTATGATTGCCTTTCACCCCTCAGGGCTGGTTATGAGTTCTTTGCTTCCCAAAGATAAATCCTGACAATGACTTTTCCTTGCTCTCTGGAGGCTGAGAGCAGGCTATTACAGCCTATTGCTTTACCCGTTCTTCAGAGCGAGAGCTGTGCATTAGGGATCAATACAATAGATCACTCTTGCTTCAGGCCATTACACTTGCCTGCATTTATTCCTATAATACGATGACACCGCATTCCTTAGTGTGGGTGTTTTAAAAACTTTCTCTAGGAGGAGATTACTCCATTACAGGCCCAGCTACAGACTAGTCTACGTTTTTTTTCTTATCAGCTGTTTTAAGGAGCAAGACCTTGGCCAAAAGGGACTGATCAGTGCCCCAGCTCAGCTTTGCCTTGTGTAAATCCCTATTTTTGCTGTTTGTACCCTGAGCATCATGCAAATTGAGGAAGTAAAGCCTGTGCAGGTGTCATGGGCAACAAAACAGTTCTCTGTCAAGAAATTTCAATCAATTTAATTTTTCACCGATTAACAATACTGTTTAACTTCTTGATTAATGAATTAGACACCCCTGTGCCTCCTTTCTGATCTCCAGCCCCTTGGTCTACAACCAAGTTCTTTCAGAGCAGGCGGTTGGGATCTGTGCATCATGGTCCCTATCTGACTGATCTGTTGTGGCCTCTTCCACCAGCCACAGTCCCTTAGCAGTTGTACCTCTTGCTCAGACTCCTCTCCACCCCTTTCTGGATATTTGCTCCGGCCCCACTGCAGGAATTAGTACATTCTTTGTCAGCACCATGCAGCATTGCCTATGCAGCAGAGACAGGGCCAGATGTGGTTCGTAGTTTCTTTCCCAAAAGAAATTTAGCCCTGCCATTAGCCTGAGCTGCAGTAGGATCATGGGTATCAGGCCCTGACACTACTACAAGTTCTTCCTACATCATCTCTGGAAGAGATGTTCCTTAATTCATGTGACATATCTTACAATTGCTGTTGATTTGCCTCCTTTTGGGAGTTCTTTGGGACAGGATTTGTCTATGCTTATGTTTGTGACTTCCTACCATAAACTGTACCATCTACAATATGCAATGAAAATCGCACACCAAATATTAACTACGTGAGCTATTAAGTATTCCTGGCTGGTGATAACTTCCTTCCATTACTCGTATTCCCTGTGTGAGTAGATGCATCAAGTGTGAGTGTAAAAAAAAATTGAGTTCTTTAATGTAGCATCAACTTTTTTATGTATTGAACATCATTAAGACAATTCCTGCTTTAGATTCTAGAAGGGTGACAAAACAAGATAGCAAACTGAGAATTTAAGCTTTGAAGGATTGTTCTACATTACTTTTTTCTCCACAATAGTAGTAACTTCAATTTCATGTGCCTATCAAAAGAAACTGGACTTTAGGAAGAATATGAGTGAGCTGTGTAGTGAGGCTTCATCATCCATTACTTTTTCACACACAGCACACTTTCCTTATTATTAATATTGCTGGCTTTCTAAAATGTAGTTCAGTCTGCTTTCTGCATTCTCAGACCCATGGTTTTGTCCTTACACTTTCCATCTTACTCCTTTATACACTTGAGTTAAAAAAATAACCAATCCACCAACCCCGCCCCCCAAAAAACCCCCACCAAAACAACTACCAAAAAAACCAAACCAAACAAACAAAAAAACAAGTAAAAAAAAATCCACAAAAAAACAAACCAAACAAAAACAACCCCCAAACATACAGACATAAAAATCCCCCACAAACCACCAAAACCACTCCCTAAGACCTAAACTGCTGGCTTTAATCTCATTTGTGCTTTTTCTATTCTTGGTGTCTTTACCGGCTTTCTTCTTCATCCATTTCCACCTCCATTCTTATTTCATGCCCCTTCTGATTTCCTCTTTTATTCTGTGGGGTCTTAATTGATTTTGTGTCATTTTATGTTTATTTAGTTTCCCATCTCTCCACTCAGTCTCATTCTTTGAGCTCTTCTTTTTTTGTTTTTTCCCTTTTATCTCTTTCTGTTCTTCTAAAATTCCTCCATTACCCTCCCCCACTTTTGGGTACTTTTCCCTGATGAAAATGACTTTGTCCTTCACCGCCCCATTTGGGCTTCACTTTTTGCACCCCCTCTTAAGTGTCTATCCTCTGCCATTCACATATCCCATTGTCTCCCTAGTTTCTTCCATTTCTTCCCTGTGCCTGTTTTTCCCAAATTCTGACAGAGCTATGCCCAGCAGCAGTGTGGGACTCTATTCCTCCACCACTGGCGATGTTGCTGGCAGCTCAGCAGAAGAGGAGATGGTGCAGATCTAACAGCTGCAGTGAGCAAATCCCTCTTTATGGGAGCTGAAGTTTGGCCAGTGTGCTCAGTTTAAAGGAAGCCTTGGCCAGCAAAAAGGGTTGGAGTTGTGCCAGTGGGGGATGGCAGTATCTCATCGCCACTTCTCTGAGCCAGTCCCCCTGACAGCGTAGTTGGAGCATTGAAAGCTTTTTTGGGATTTCACATTAACTACATCTGTATAAGGTCATTTTGTGCTTCACTGAATTTGTACATCAATCTCTCTAAATTTTTCAAGGCTTACATTTTATGAAACAGAGTGAAATCATTAACACACGGTGGTTTTCAGGCCTTTCTCTGGTTTCCAGGCTCAGAATTGTCTTCTGCCAAAGGGTCTTGCACAGTTTACACATTTTAAAAAACCTCTGCTGCATATAATAATAATAGTAATGATCCTTGCATTAAAATAGTAATCAGAGATGCTAATTTTGACTGATTACAAAAATAAGGAACCAAAGCAAAGAAGTGACAAAACTTGTCCTGTCAACTTCTTTGATATGAAAAGTATTTTCAAAGCTTAGGGCTGTGGAGTCCGACCCTTTGACTAATCTTTCATGCAAATTTGGACAACATATATTTAACTTGATTGTGTTCTCCTCTGTAAGCCACATTAACAGCACTATCTTATGCCTTTTACACAGTAAATATATCAAATGAATTAAACAACTTTACTCAAGCTTTAGTCAAGCCTCAGAAGGCCTAGATAAAATGTTGTTCTTTCTAACTAGAACATCTGCAGAAGGTCTAAACATCATTAAGATCAAAAGCCACTTATTGAGGTAAATAGAAAAAACCAGCTTTTGGTTGACTTCAGGCATCCAAAGCTGCATCTATAAAAATAATAGACAAAACAATAATAAATATTAAAAAAAACCATATTCTTAAAGCCAGTTGGCCATGCACAACCCGTATCCCTGTAGCCCAGTTCTCTTGCCTCAAGCACAGGGCAGCCACACACAAATTGGGCAATGTCTGGAGAGGGCAGTTTGCACCACAGCCAAACCTGTGGCCACACTGGGCTCACCATTTAGCTGTGCAAACAACTGCAGAACAGAACTGAGCTTTACCCTTCCCAATCAGTTAACCAGAACAGACAGTGCCTGCAGTCCATAATATGGCCCTCAGGCAACTGGGGAAAGCCCAGGTTTGTAAAGATAAGATTAATGGCACCGATTCTGGTTAGGTGGGTTTTGTGACACTACAAGGTGTAATTATAAGAAAAATGGAATGGTTTGTTGTTTGTTTCTTAAACAATGGGGTTTTTTTTATTGTTGATGATAAACTGGTGGTTTTCATGGGGGTTTTTTTGGTCCTTTTGTTAACAAGTATTTCCCCATGTTCAAAAGTGTTATATTTCAACAGGAATGTCATAGCCTCCACAAGGGGAATTATTATTGACTAAACAGGGCTGGGATTTCAACAACCGTAATGGATGCTGTTGTTTTAAAATGCTAATTCTTCCCAGTGGTTGATTTCTTATGCAAGGTATATTTTTTTCCTATGAAAAGATCAATAATTTATTACGCTGTCTTCTTTGGGCAATAGTTTGGGGGCATATTCTGTAAAAATGTTGCCTTTTTCCACAAAAACTATAGAAATGCCAAAAACCTAACCAATGTTTTCTTTCTTCTAAGAGGTATTTGAGCTTTTAAAAAATCAAAACAAGACAAGCAAAAGACAAGAAAACACAAAATAATTCCTATTATATTGCAAAATGGGAATTAAAACCTCTCCAGGTTTAAAGTAGGGTCTGATTTTACAGTCTTTGGGTATGTGTACCACTGCTCAGTATAAACACAGAGAGAGCAACCAGGCAATGTATAAGAATAACAAGCACTACTGATCAGGAGTAAATCTGGGAAACTGGCGTGCATACTCTGAACCATTTAATTTCATCTTATTGACCTTAAAACTCCATTTTTAAGGAGGCTACAAACAGGGGCAAATAAGAGGACAATTGAGAGGCACCTTCTTTGTCTCTGTTAGAAACTGTCAGTGATGCAAATGAGCCTGATAGAACAAAAAGATTAATATTTGAATAATGGAGTAGGCTTTCACATTACCTTTGAGGCCTGGAACAAGAATCTGAACAGAGCAGGACTCCTCTGCAATGTGTTGAGGATATCCAGATCTTAGCAGTGACAGGAAGGCAAGGCTAATTAGAGTCACCAAGAAAACCAGATCTCTCTTCATAATGAGCCCTTACAGGTCACTGACTCCTAAACAAAAGAATGAATAAACAGTTATAAGAATTCCAAAGGCTTTCATCAGTTTCTGAACACATGCAGCATCCCACTACAAACACAATATATATTTGTGTGCCATAACCCACACAGCATGAGAAGCACATGTGCAGCTCCTCCAAGCAGGTTGTGTGTTCCTCAGACACACATGAAACAGGCAGCAGCATATTTAGCAGGTTTTTTTGCTGTTAAACTGGATGAGATAAAGCTCAGGAGAAATTTAATTAAACAAGAAGGAGATTAGCAAAGCCAATAATAGGCAATTCTGTGTTCATGATTTCTCATTGGAGGCAGCAATCTGGAAAGGTGAAAGGAGAAAACACAACATGCAGGCTTAGAATCATAGAATTGCTTGGGCTGGAAAAAACCTCTAAGATCATCAACCAACCATTAACCCAGGACTACCAAGTCCACCACTAAGCCATGTCCCCAAGTGCCACATCTACATATCTTTGAAATATGTCCAGCGATGGTGACTCAACCACTTCCCTGGACAGTCCGTTCCAGTGCTTGACAACCCTTTCCATGAAATAATTTTTCCTAATATTCAATCTAAACTCCCTCTGGCACAACTTGAGGCCATTTCCTCTTGTCCTATTTCTTGTAACCTGGGAAAAAAAGACCATCTCCACCCTAGCTACAACCTCCTTTCAAGTAATTGTAAAGAGTGATAAGGTCTCCCCTGTGCCTCCTTTTCTCCAGGCTAAACCCCAGTTCACTCAGCCACTCCTCACAGGACTTGTAGTCCAGACTCTTCACCAACTCTGTTGCCCTTCTCTGGACATGCTTCAGCACCACCATGTCCTTCTTGCAGAGAGGGGCCCAGAACTGGGCACAGTATTTGAGGTGTAACCTTACCAGTGCCGAGTACAGGGGGACAATCACTGCCCTGGTCCTGCTGGCCACACCATTGCTGATACAGGCCAGGATGCCATTGGCCTTCTTGGCCACCTGGCCTTGCACTGGAAGTTGTTAGTACTAATTTTCCACTTAGAAAGAGTGGATACTGCTCTAAAGAGACAATTCAGCAACAGATGAGACCAACTCAAAGGCTTGAAACTTCACTTCCCATCTACCTGAGCGCTTGGAATTGTGCCCAGGCAAATTGTCTGATACAATTGCCCTCATGTAAGTCGAGGGTGGAAGGCAGGTAATATTTCACTGTATCATTCAATAAAGTTGCATCACAGTCTTCAATAACTCCTGAAGAGAATCACCTTTGAAATATATCCTAGTCTAAGCCAACAAGTGAAATGGTTTGCCTGAAATGAGGCTGTGAAGAGATGTCTCAGAAAACAACTGAACAGAAATGGAGTTTGTGTGAAAGGACTGTCAAAATGCAGTATTTAGGGGGCCTGTAAAAATACTTTGACAAAAGTGTTATGTATGTATTTCTGATATGTTTTTCCAGTCCATCTTTAACCAGAGCTCTGTACTACACAAATAAGCTGAAAGTCATAACAGGTTTTTTATCATCTTTTATAGCCATCATAAAGACTTGTATTTTACATCTAGAGCAAGAAGATAGGGCTATATTAATTTCCACTCCCTGAATCCCTTCAAAAATAAGCCAAGTAGGATTAGCCACAGGTGTAGGACCAGTATGCGGGTCGGTATGCCTCAATATATTGGGGATCTAGGAGAGTGGAACTGTTATTTTTGGGATGGCCTGAAGGTGTTAACTGGCATAACAGATGTCTTAGCAGAAAGGCCAAGGGGATGATTTTGGAGTTGGGGGAATAAACTGTCCATCTGAATTACTGTCCAGTTTGTGCTTCCATTATCCCCTAGGAACCACAGCAAGAGAATCGGATGGGAGCAGATTTTGTCTCCTTCCTCATGTGTGGAGGGCATTGCATGAGTTACAGGCCAGGGTGCTCTGCCTCACAACCGCCTTGCCACACCATCTGTTGCTACATCCACACTGCAGGACAGGGGGACCCCACAATCCACCTCTGAGTTCTTACTGATCATCCACATATGGTGCAAAGACTTGTATATGCTATGAGGCCCTTTTGACTCAAATCTTTTCCCCAGGTTTCTTTCCAAAGGAGAGAGACCTGCAGCTGGAGGACCACGCCTTAAAAGGTTGTGTGTATGCTTAGATCTGGGAAGAGTTCTTGGGTCAAGAGATCTCAATACAGTCATAGTCTAATGGGCTACAGTGGGGCAGGAAACCCTAGGGAAAAGGTAATCCTAGGTAATGCTGGGTTATCCTCCCATGGGGCAAGGGAGGAACAGGGATTTGAGGATTTCCACAATCTGCCATGAATTCCTATAATGAGTCAGGCATAAACTACTTCACAGACAAGCTTTGCCAACCAGAAAGAATACCTAGGAGAATGTGGAACTGCTGCTCAAATATTTAGGCCATGATAAGTTTTGTCACAATTGCAGCAATTATCACTCGAGGCTTCTCAAGGGTACAGGACAAAATTGACTTTTGTCACCCAAGGATGAGGAACAAGAGCTAGAGAAGGTACATCTAAAGCCATGCATGGACCTATTAGAATGTGTCCAGAGGAGGGTCACAAAGATGATCAGAGGGCTGGACCGCCTCTCCTACAAAGACAGGCTGAGAGTTGTGGCTGTTCAGTATGGAGAAAAGAAGTCTTAGGGGAAACATCATTGGGGCCTTCCGATACTTAAAAAACAGAGGGAGAGCGACTTTTACACAGACAGACAGTGATAGGATAAGGGAGAATGGCTTTAAACTGAAAGAGGAGATATTTAGATTAGACAGAACAGGTTGCCCAGAGAAGTTATAGATGACCCACCCCTGGAAGTGTTCAAAGCAGATTACACAGGACCCTTAGCAATCTGGTCTAGTAGAAGACACCCTGTCCAAGGCAGGGGGGTTGGAATTAGAAGATCTTTAAGGTCCCTTCCAACTCAAGCCTTTCTATGATTCTGTGATAAAGGTGGACATCAAGAACTGCAATAGCCAGAGAGGAAAAGGAGAAGTAATGGAAATTTGCCATGGAGAAGCAACAACCAGGCCAGCTCCCCAGGGCTCTGACAGACAAAACCAGCAGGAAAACATTTGCTGTGTTGCTGAACTCTGCTTTTCTGGGCTACGGACTCCCTTGCGTATGCACAGGGCCAGCCACAAGTACTAGAAACCAGGTCAAGTCACTGGCCACTTTACAGCTCTTTTCTAAGGTTGTGCAAATTATTTGACCATAGTCTTGAGATAGTTTTGAAGTATCGATCTCTGTGAGAGCACTTTTCTCCAAAATATCCTCTCGTGCATACTAAAATGACTTCAAAAACATTAAGCTTGAATCTGGCTACGTCTCCCCAGAAGGAGATTCCTAACCCCAGGGTACAAGGCTCCTGTCCAGTGGACAGTCCTGCCTCTTTTTCCTGTCTCTGATTCACAACACTCAGCAAGCAAGAGGCAGCAACAAAAACTAGCCAATAAGAAAGATTGAGTAAAAGGGTGTTTTCCCCGATCTTCCAAGGTTTCTAAGGCCAGTCTTGGCATTCAAATAGTCAATGCTAGTTGACTGCAAAATGAAGGGGTCCCTGGCAGGAACTTGATTTGCAATGCCAAATGAGGGACCGGCGCTCCCTTATGGAGGAAAGCAGTTGGGATTGCCTCAGCCAGCCAGGAGGACTGTCAGAGGCTGAAAATAGTTCATGCCTCAAACATTGATATAAAGGTTTTGCTCATTATAAAGAAGCTACAACCAAAGAAGCCTCCCCGAAGACTGGGACTTTGAACTGCTGATTAGATAAAGGGAAACCCATTGTTCAATCATCCCCGGCTGAGTTTGGGGTGGGGGAGAGCACAGCTCACAGAAGCCAGGTTTACACAGACTCCCCCCAACTGAGGGGGGAGGAGGAGGTTTTGGGTGCATGGTGCAACCTCTGGTGAGATGCACTGAACACCCATCCTCTGATTACACAAACCAGCCCAGCTGTGGAACCCTCAACCCCACAGGCCACATCCACAGGATTTCCACGTGAGAGGCTCAGCCCCACAGGACTGCACGTGATGGAACAGACCCAGAGTCTGCTGTGAGAGACTGACCCCCACCCCAGGGGGACATGGCCAGACATTGCTACCTGGCTCGAGGCTATATAAACCCATCAGATTCTGTGCTTTTTGGGGGGGACCTGCACCACCAAGAAGACCAGCTGGAGAGGATCAACAGAGCATTGCTGGAATCCACGGAGTGGTGATATTTTCCTTATTCTGTCCCTGTCACCCTTTCTGTCCCCCACAACTATTTTCTACTTCTTTCCTTTTTTCCTCTCTCCCTCTCATCAAATAAAACCCTTACTATTGTCACTGGCATATGGTCTCGTTTGCACCCTAATTTGGGCAGAGGCATTTCTAAGAACCTTAATAACAGGATCCCAGCAAGGACATGCCTGGAAATCTCTTTCAGACATCCTCAGCAGCAGCCATCCTTGAGAGACAGGGTTTGCAGGCTGAGCAAAAGAGGATGTGGGTCCTACCTGCCTTAGCTTGCAGGACCTACCCTACAGCCCAGGAGAACACCTGGTCACCAGTCTGCAGGATATCACACCTTTTTTTTGCAGTGGGAACACTTCAGGATTCAGAAGATCAGACAAAGAGGCTTTCAAGCCAAGTGGTTCAGATACACAGCTGAAAGCCTGGAAATTAGGCAGTTTTCAGCATGAGCACCTGGCAGACTGGTGATAAGGATTCTTGACGGGCAAATTGGAGAGCAGAATGAAATGGCTTGAGATGGAAGAAGAAATGGAAATTAGGAGGGTGCTCCAGTCTCTGCATTAATGAATAAAAGGCAGCATCATCTCCTCTGTCTGCATTTTATGAGGATTCAGATGTATCCAGACTCCAACTGAAAGATCAAAGACTCCAGGTATGTTAAATATTAATCGGCCTTTGCAAACTCCTACACAGCTCAGAGATGAGACAGACATTGAGCAGCAGAGAACTGTCAAGGCTGCTTCTTGGCTCTGCTCAGCAGCCACATATGAAGGATTTTCTGGGGAAAACAAAATCTCCAACAAAGCTTCAGCACATTCCCTGCTGTTGGGCTTACGTCTCAGAGACAGAGGGGATACAACCCCACCCTACTGCACGTTAGCTCAACTCACAGAGAAAATGGACTTGAAAAAGGAGCTTCTTTAATGTCATTCAGGTAACAATACCAGATCCATAAGAATACTCAGGGAAATTACCTTGGTCTGAGAAGAGCCACTAACAGAAGGAACCTCTGACGAGGTTGCAGATTAAATACTCTATATAATCTGTGTCTGCAGTAAAGGGATACATTAGTAGTAGAAATCAAACCACAAGCACTTTGGATATCACTTTCTCCATCTTTCCCTGCTTTTAAAAGAAACCTTTTCTGCATCTAAAATTGCTTTCTATGATTTAAAAAAGAATTTGATCTCCAGGTATGTGCTACAGCAGTACCTTTCACTTTAAAACCCTAGAAAACTTCTTGTCTTTCTGACCTACTTTCAAGCCCTTTCAGACCTAGATGCATAACGTCATTTAAGAAAACTAAATCCCACTGAAATTGGTCCGCAGATAAAGGTGCCAGCCTGTTTTTTCAAACACTACTTTGGCCCTGGTATTTGGAGTATCTTCAGCACTGGTGAAACCAATGCCAAAGAGAAACCTAGAGATGTCCAGCACTTGTAAAAGTATGAATATCTTCTCACTGTCTATGCAGGCGTAAAAAGTGAAATTTGTGGCCATTAACAGTGGTCATTAAATCAGTGAAAGCTGAAAGTATTGGAAAAAATGAGGAGAAGGAAAAGGCAGCACTTACTTAAAAAATAAAAATTAAGTGTAACATTTCTGTTTCCATTAAAAATGAAAACATATCAATGCAACCAGCACAGTAACTTCAAAACAACTTTTGAGACCTCTCAGCTTTAGGAAATCTGCCTCAGTTGCCAAGAGAGAAGAGGCTTCTCAAGCCAAACTTCCTATGACGAGTCCTTCAGAGATCACTGGAGAATCCCAAAACGCCCCACAGGCTCGCTCAAAACCACTGCAGGATCAGCCAGGCCAGTTGGCACTCATTGAGTTCCCACACTTCCCCCAGCTCTGGATGGAAAGCTTGGAGATCACTTGAGGCAGCTAATGCCTTGTGCGTGAAGTCCCTCTATCTGCCAGTGGCTGTTCCACAAGTGCCAGTGGCTAATTCCATGCTGTTATTTTGGACCTGGAAGAAACAATACAGATGATCTGCCAAGCTGAAACCAAATGGATGAAAAACGCTGAAGACAAATGATACTCACTGGCATTGATGCTCAGGCAGCCAACAGCTACAGAGTAACTGTAATCCTCTGTATAATCCTGTAGGGCTCACCTTTGAGCTATTTTTATTTCACTGAGTAGTTTTTACGCTTACTACCATTTTTTTTCCTGTTATTTTTTTAAACTGTACTTCGTTCTCAGGTATCTGAGCTGAATTATCTATATTCTGAACTGAGTAAGCTTCTGGTACAGACACACAAATCTGCAGAGCCACAGCCACATTTGGTGAGTGACTTTCCCAAGCCAGTTTGAGTCAGCACTACAGGCACAGAAATAACTTTCAACAGTTTTCACTCCCCTTTCTTTTCAAGTCCTCATCATCCACATCTCAACACCTCCCTGGAAGAACTCTCCAGCAGCTCATGTATCCTCAAGCACCCTGCAGGGCCAAAGCCGAATTCTAGGAGATGCAACACATGCCCACAAAATTGTGCGCACAAAACAGCAGGCTGTGACACAGACCTCATGCTATTTCAAATATTTTCAATAGATAAAAGACCAAAAAAAATTAAATTAAGTCCCAGAGTTACCACCAGTGCCCAGCACAGACCAGGGATAGGTTTTTGGGGGAAGCAGGGAGAGGCAGAAGGGACAAGCCTCCAGCACTGTTGACACAAGCTGCTTTTCACCCCTTGGCCCAAGGGATGTGGATTATTCTCTAGGGAAGATGCCTTTCATATTGGAGATGAAACCTGTGTCACTGAGCTCAGCTTTCTCCATTACAGCCTTACTAATCTTCCTAACCTACAGATGTTTTGTGTAGCTATGCTTTTACTTTATCTAAGCATTTTCTCATTTGTCCTCTCAGCTCCCTTGCACATTACCTTGGGTAATCAAACATTTGCCATTTAGCTAGACTATAAAAATCAGAATCAATTACAAAGCTGCTTAAACATTGGGTGATCATTATCATAACATTGTAATGCTCTCAAGTTAAATTCTATGTGTTGATTTAAAGGTTAAAGCAATGGACTTGAAAAACTGAAAAAAATCCCTCAATATTAATACTGTAGAATTGCAAAAATGAGGACCATAACTGCTGTGGTTACCAAGTCTCTGTGAAATCTATGGAGCATGGAGTAGCATAAAGCAGAGACATAATACATTTCAGCTCCTGATGATGCTGAAAAACAGTGAGGTTTGCTGTAGAGGACAAAAGAGTGAGTCTAAGCTGATGGGAAGCTAGCATTACCTAAAACCCAAACTGATAGGAAGTCCTTGGTTACTCCCCAAAGTACACTTAATTATGGCATCAACAGAGCCATTTCCTCAGCCAATGTTTGTGAGGTGTAAGGTACTATTAGTTCATCAACATGGATGCCTTTGTCAGATGTAGGTGTAGTAGTCCCACTTTTCATCAAGAAGAATGTTTTTAAAAATTGGGACAAATTTCTTCCTGTTGTTGTTCTGCTGAAGTCAATGAGTTCATGTTAGAATTAACTTACTGTCACCTGTGCTGAAAATATAAAAACAAGGCTTCAGCAAGAGTGAGATGAAAGTAGTGCCAGAAAGAGACAAGTTTGTTTTCGAAACTTTTAACTAGAGGGAGATGGAAGTGCCAAATCTTTCACAATAGTTCTCCATGGATTTTTAGACAGTAGAAAATAACATTCAAGTAGATTTTTACCTTTATGTAAATTGGTGGTCAGAGGCAACTAGAAATACTAAACAGAATTTCTCATCCTATGTTTTGATCAAAGTCCCTACTAGATTACAAGATCTCTTCTGCTTTCAGCTATATTTTACAAAAATAGTTTGTGATTTTGGGTGCCATCATTATTATGACAATGACCATATGTCATATGTTAATGATCATATGTCATATGTCAATGATCTGACATTATATGTCAGACCAAATTTTCAGTGTTCTTAACCACCACCAAAAAAAAAAAAAAAAAAAAAAAGAAAGTGTACAGGATTCCAATGTAGGTATCAGTTCTTTTAAAACCTGTGTCTAAAATGTCACAGTTCATTCCCACTCCTATAAAGCATTCACATGAGAGCCTCATGCTATCCCCACACAGCCATCTGTAGGAAATAAAAAACCAAGGATACCAAATAAAAAAGCAAGAATCAGTGAATGATGTGCAGAATGCTGCAGGGAACACTTCTTTACATGAATAAATACATAATATGAACATATGCATTTGTAATTTTATTTATGAACCTTTAAGGCATTGCTTTCAGCCCTTCCCATCCACAGAGGCTTAGGACTAGCTGCAGAAGCTGGGATATCTGTGCAATATTATGCCCACTCAACCAACTTACACTTTGCAACATGTTCTCTCACTCTTCAGGTGTTCGGAAGTTTTCCTAGATGGGCCTGGCAGTTGTCTTCTTGAGGGCACTGGACAGGCTCAAAAGGCAAACCACCCTGGGAGGGGGCTGTCCCAGTCCTGGGGCTACAATCTTAGAGGGGTAGAGAAGAGGCAGAAAAGTCTATCAAGGCCCCATCCAATCATCCCAGCCATGCCAGCAGTGGCACCTGCCTCTTGCACAACAGAAATGCCACTCAAGTATTGATCCAAAACGTGTGAAGTAACAACTATGGAACATCCTTAACTTAAAAGGATTGAAACCCACAGCTCCAGTTCCCCAAGAGAGTGTTTGTTCACATTGGATGGACACAACAGGTGAAATTAGACTACACTCAGGCATGCCACATTAAAGGATTAAAGGAAACAGAGAAGAAGCCTGATGATGAAGCCAGCTCAAGCCTAGTGGTAGGACACTAGACTAAAACTGGGTAAAAGTGTTCTCCCTTCCCTGCTTTCCATTTTTATGTCCCACAATTGAGTCATGTATAAACACAGGGACAGGTCAGGAATATCCAGACAGAAGACAAAAATCTAAGCAAGCAGTTTATGAGGTTAGAAGAAGAAGAAAGACAAGAGACAGGGTGTAGGATGCAGACTACTAGCGGACACAACACGAAAGTGAAAAACCAGAGGTCTGACTAGGGGACAGTAGCAGAGAAAGGACAGAGGAGCAACGGCACTATCCCAGAGGGCAAGTGGACAGGAAAAAGGTTTGCTTTTGGTTGCCACAGTATCCTTCTCCTCATTGAGGAGAAAAAACAAGAAAGAGCACAAACAGCTTTTGACCCCATTTTCTCACACATTAGATAAGTGACAGCTACATTTTAAGGAGGTTCTAAGAAAAAAAGGGAAGCCACTTGACAGATGCCCAGTTCTTCCCAATGCTGCAAATATGACACCTCAAAAAGTGAACCAAAAGACAGAGCACAGCTGCCATTAGTAGATGCCTATTTATCAGGACAACTCTGATTAGATCCAGACCTCAAGCTAGCAGAGGTTAGTCTTAAACAGACCCTTGAGTGGGATTTAACTGTTCTGGCTTAGGTGGTCAGTCTGAGAAAACCACCCTGAGCACCCTGTATAACCAAGTTAGAGAAAGGCACCTTGGCACAGGGATTTATTTCATCCCAATACAGAACAGAACAGGTAATTGACTCTGGAGGTACCTATTCATTGCCCAGTATCACTAGTTCAGCCTTGCAGGTATGTGAAGTTAGGTGAGGGGTGTTTACCATCGCTAATTAGTTAAGTCAATCTACAGGAGGGCTAACAGCAGCCTGGCTTCCTGCTGCAGTCACACACTAGCCTCCCCTTCTCTGTACTGTCACCAATGTCCAGCTGATCCCAGCTAGCACAGGCCAGCAGTAAGCTACTCCTCTACTTGTAATGTTATTTTTCAGTTGATTTAGTTCCTTGGTTCCTGGCGAGGCTAAAATGGCCATAATTCCTGTGAAAAATTATGCCAGCCAAGGAAAGAAATGCCCTTGGCAGCAGCTGAGATGGCCTTCAGTGTGTTACAAAACTGTGTCCTTGCATGCCAGCAGCATACAAAAAACAGGAAGATGCATAAATGAAAGAATTCAAGGGACTAAATTCACCAGGGAAAAAAACCAAACCAAACCAAACCCAAACAAACAAAAAAACTCCAAACAAAAACCAACTACCCCCCAAAAAAAACCAAACAAAAAAACCCCAAAGAAAAACAAAAACAAAAGAAACAAAAACCAAATCAATCAAACAAACAAAAAACCCAAAAAACAACCCAGCACATAATTGGAGTGGGAACATTTTAAAAGACAAAAATATATGGCAAAATACCAGGCTGCCATGGAAAATAATAACCAGCAAAAGATACAGAGCATAGGAAATATAATGACATCAGGCACTTTGTAAGAACATGCAAGCCACCAAGAGTTATGGAAAGGATCCAAGAGTGTTATCCTCAAATGACAAGGACCTATTTCTTGGACTGATATCCTCAATACTGCAAAACACTGTGGTACATAAGCATGCATGATCAAAATCTTGCATTTGAACGGGGGCAGTATCAATGCTATTTCAATAAAAGATTATTTTTACTTTCAGGCTGAGAGACCAACTAACACTCTACATGAGATCCTACATGATTCTACATGTGATCCTACATCAGTGGACAAAGGAAGGGCTACAGACATCATTTATCTGGTCTTCTGTAAATCCTTTGACATGGTGCCCCACAACATCCTTTTCTCTAAATTGGAGAGAGATGGATTTGATGGGTGGAGTGTTAGATGGACAAGAAAGTGGTTGGACAATCACATCTTGAGGGTGGTGGTCAATAGCTCAGTGTCCTGATGGACATCAGTGACAAGTGGTGTCCCTCAGGAGTCCATATTGGAATGAGTGTAATTAATATCATCATTAATGATATAGACAAAGGGATCAGGTGCACCCTCAGCAAATTTGCAGATGACACCAAGCTGAGTGGTACAGTGACAGACCGGAAGGACAGGATGCCATCCAGAGGGACCTGGACAAGCTTGAGAAGTGGCTCATGGGAATCTCGTGAGGTTTAACACGATCAAGTGCTGGTGCTGCACCTGGGTCAGGGCAACCCCCGGTATCAATCCAGGCTGGGGGTGAACAGATCCAGAGCAGCCCTGCTGAGAAGGACTTGGGGGTGCTGGTGGGTGAGAAGCTGGACATGACCCAGCCGTGTGCCCTTGCAGCCTGGAGAGCCAAACGTGCCCTGGGCTGCATCAAAGGCAGTGTGAGGAGCAGGTGAGGGAGGGGATTCTGCCCCTCTGCTCTGCTCTGCTCCGGTGAGACCCCCCTGCAGTGCTGCATCCAGCTCTGGGGTTCCCAGTGCAGGAAGGACAGGGACCTGTTAGAGCCAGTCCAGAGGAGGCCACCAAGATGATCAGAGGGATGGAGCACCTCCCTCACAAGGAAAGGCTGAGATGATTGGGATTCCTGGAGAAGAGAAGGCTTCGGAGTCACCTAATTGCAGCCTTCCAGTACCTGAAGGGAACCTAAAAGAAAGATGTGGAAAGATTTTCTACAAGGGCATATAGTGACAGGACTATAGTGAATGGGTTCAAACTGAGAGTAGGTTTAGATTAGACACTGGGATGAAATTCTTTACTGTGAGGATGGTGAGGCACTGGAACAAGGCTACCCAGAGAAATTGTGGATTGCCCCATCCCTGGAAGTGTCCACGGCCAGGTTGGATGAGGCTTTGAGCAACCTGGTCTAGTGGAAGATGTCCCTACCCATAGCAGGGGGGTTGGAACTAAATGATTGTAAAGATCCCTTCCAATCCAGACCATTCTGTGATTTTATATCTTCACTGAGAAGTGACAGGTGATCTTGATACCAACAGTACTACCCAATGTCCTTTTTTTCTTAGAGCCCTGACGCACCCTTCCAAATGCAGATAAGGGAAAGAAGGCAAAAGAAAGGGGAACTTATCAAAACAGCTGCCCACGTTAATAGAAAATATATGGTTGGTACATAGAAATGGTGTAGAAGCAAAGTGCAGTGGGATAATAAACAGATTTCTATGCATCTGATGTGACTTAGTTGAAGCACACACAAAGACACTCAATTCCTGCAGGTAACTAGACATTAACAAAGTTCTCAGAAGTCAAAGTATTCTTACACTAGTATGCTCCAGCAGACTTTCACTAATCAGTCTATATCACTGGCAATAGTCATGATCCAACCTGAAAGCTATGCCAAAAGGAACCCAGCTGAAAATATCTTTCAGTGGCAAAACCTGCCAGAGCACCTCTTACACATACCACAGCACATGCACTCAAAATCCTTTACCATGTACAATGCACTGGGTGACAAATATATTTAAAATTTGAGAAGGAGTACAAGGGATTTCATGCAGTTTGAGATGCTTTTGACAATCCCATTTTGAAAAAGAAATATCAATTCAGAAAGAATTGATAAAACCAAAAATTGATAAACACCAAGGGTGTTTATCTCAATTAATATAAACTGAAAGTGTTACTTCCCTTAACTGTATACCGTGATGCTTCTGCTACCAAAAGATTCTCAAGGATGACAACCCCCTTTGAAATTTTTTCATTAAAGTCCTTCCATCTAACCAACTGCCCTGAGAGATTTCTGTATTTTAATGATGTGCATTTCTAGAGAGTAATATAACAAGCTCTGTTAAGTAAGCGATAACTACTGGCATTTCCACCTGCTTTGGTACTCAGCAAATTCTCTAACAATAGCAGCAAATGGACCTTTCACACAGCTAGAACATGACCAGAGGGCAGATATGCACCAATTAAGAAGCTGCAGAACAGCTAAGCAGTGATCACTTGAACCTCTACATTTGCCTGCTCAGAATTTATAGGGCACTTACAGGAGCAAAAACTAATGCTACGGTCCTGATTGTGCAGTTACCAGTAAAATAAAAGGCTTCAGTGCTGTTAAAGAGTACACTGACCTGAAATCCCAGTATCTGCCAATTGGCTTAAGAAAAGGAACAATGAACAACAAAACCAAGACTTGCTGTGGTTACTCAGTGCTGCCAAAAAATACAGAGGCATCAGTTCTATACATATCAGAAAGTCCTTGTACTCAACACCGTAATGGCAACGTTTAATGTCATCTTCCCTAAAATCAAGGAACAGGGGGAATGTAACCACTTTTACATTAAGTGTAAATAGGCAAATGCACGTTTAAACACAGAGTTGCTTAGGAGACAGTCTGTCAGATGGGGTGGGTTGGCCTTGGCTGGATGCCAACTGCCCACTAAGCCACTCTATGGGTTTTATATACCAGTCATAAAAAGTAGAGAACGACAATAGAGACTTTTTGATGCTCCACAATTACATAAAAGGCAGTTCTAACATATCATATCAAATCAAATCATAGATCATATCATGGCCTGGGTTGGAAGGGACATTAATGATCATCTGGTTCCAACCCCTTGGCCATGGGCAGGGACCTTCCACTAGACCAGGTTGCTCAGAGCTCCAACCTGGCCTTGAACACTTCCAGGGATGGGGCATCCACATCTTCTCTGGGCAGCCTGTTCCAGTGCCTCACAGTAAAGAATATTTTTCTAATATCTAATTTAAACCTGCTTTCTTTCAGTTTGAAACCCTTTCCCCCTGTCCTGTCACTACACACCCTTGTAAAAAGTCCCTCTCCACCTTTCCTGTAAGTTCCCTTCAGGTCCTGGAAGGCTGCAACTAGGTCACTCCAAAGCCTTCTCCTCTGCCTAAACAAATCCAATTCATGAAGACATTAAAAAGCAAGGGAAGATAATCTCCAATAAAGAGTTTTTTCAGCTGCAGCTTATAGCATGGCTCTCATTACATCATCTCACTTCATCTCTACATTAGCTTTAAACTGCAAGTTAATTGCACAGCTAGAGAGAAACACTGCAAATGCATCTATAGGTGCTGCTGACACCAGGAGCACCCTGGAATCTCCTCAGCATGCACCATCAGTCCTTCTCTTGCTCTGCCACATGTTCTCAGTACCTGTTTCCTTAACATTTCTTGAGCACAACTCCAGTGAGCCATCAGAGACCTGTTTTCTCATTAACACCATTCTGATAAGAAAACTCATTGACACACATTTTTCTTTTCCTATGTAATAAGACTTTTTTTTCTGTTTCCTCTGCTAGGGCTTCATTACATTCTTGTTTGGTGTTTTTAACTTGATTGGCTATTATTACTGTGCCATCTAACAATGCTGGTTCTTTCATATCAATTTTTTAAAGTTCTTTGTTTTAATTCCCAAAAATTAGGTCTCTTGCAAACTTTTCTCTGAGGAAAATAAAAAATTCTACATATAAGTAGAATTAAAATTACACAATCACTTATATAATTTTGACCTTCCAAAGAGCAGACTGACCCTGGCATTCAGACCAGATGGAGATCAAATCAACATGTCATCCGTGGGCTCTTGGAGACCCATAGACTATTTCTAAAGAGTCCACTAAAGATGAAGAAATGCGTAACTATTGTCAGCAAGTTTCAGTATCTGTTAAAATCATCAGCACTATCAGAGGAGATTTTGGGGTGATCCACAACTAAGCCTGAAAATCACTCAAATTAAACTGAAAATCTTAGAGTGCTGTCTGTAAGATTTGTTGTTGTTGTTGTTATTTATGCTTATTCCACAATTAGCAAACAGGACAAAAAGAAAATAATCACAGAGAGAGCCGTGCTTGAGACCAGACAAAGACAGGCACCAGGAACTTAAGTACATCTATGGATACATCTTCATTCTTCAAGGTCCCTATTCAAAAAACAGCCAAAGCTGAAGCAGTTTCTCTTTCCACTCTCCATCCTTTGCCCCCATTCTTCGCCCCTAAACCTCCAAGTGAGAGCTGCTTAAGTTCAACACTGGCAACACTACCTCTGAATCTCTGTGACCTCATCCCAGGTTCAAACAAAGCATCCAAAACCATCTCCTAACAATTCAGTCACCTTAAGAGGTTGGAGGTTCCTGTGGTTTTACTGGAAAACTTGAGTGCCTAAGCTTTTCTTACTGCACAGACCAGAGACGGTCAACATCTTGCCAGAGGAGAATAACAAGACACTCTTCTCCCACCTAGCCCATTTCCATCAAGGAAACACATCCAAAATCATTCAGTCTCCTCCAAGCACACCAAATTACTATATTGGTTAGTTACAAGGGCACCTTTCCAGCAAATGGGAGGTGGAGGTTTGGAGCAGTGCAATGAGGTGCATTTAGACCTCCTACTTCCCAGATAAGTGGTCCCAGACAGCAGGTTATCATGTGGCAGCTGAGTAGCAGCAGTCTATTTTTCAAAGAGAACTTTTAGAGAGAACTTTTTAGAGAGAACTTTTAAAGTAGAAAACACTTTTCTCAGAGCCATTTTTCAAAATCTCCATGCTTGAAGGACAACTCAGCACACACATTCAAGGTAAGCTTCCATCTTTCAGAACTCTAGTTCCTGCAGGCACTTGGCACTAAAGATGGTGCATTGATCCACTTCCACATGCAGCAGAGAGAATTGTGGAGCATCTCTCACAAGCAATTTTCAGATGGCTGCTGTGGCCATCACACACTTGTCTGACTGTGGTGAGTCACTTTCTTCAGCACTCAGCTCTTCACTTGCTCCATGTTGCACATCAACATTGCCTGTTCTTGGTCTGGAGTCTGGCATCCAACTCGTAGCACTGTGAATCTACTTATTCGTGTCTATGTTTTGTTCATGTGCTGTTGGACTAGATCTTTAAAAGTCCCTTCCAAACCAAACCATTCTATGATTCAGTGCAGAAAGAAACCAGTGTAAATCCTAAAACTCCTCACCATTTGTCTTACTGCTCTGTCCTGGTCTCCAGGACACCCTATGGACCTCCTAACCAGTCTTCCGATAAAGTTTTGAGGAAGCAGTGTCCAAATAGTCCCAGAAACTAAGTATCCTTGGATCCTAAGGAAAAATTAAGAGAGTGGTGCACTGCTGAAGAGCTCAAGCAGACCAACTTCTGCTCTTCTCTTGCCTACAGACATCTTATAAAACTATAGGCAAACTATAGGCAGGGGTAGATTTTTCAGAAGAGGCACTTAGATGGGTGAGATGACACATTATTGGATTCAAAACCACCTCTTTCTAAAGCTTCAGGCTCCTAGTAGGTTGTTCTCCTCTTGACTTAAGAGTTCTTAAAAGAGATTAAAATCCAGCCGTACTCCCTTGCATTTTTCAGTTCCAAATATCGTAAATGGAACATGTTTAGCACAAAAGTTGGCAGAAGCATTAACAAAGCCTTAGAAATGTTAATAAATGTTCTCTCCCTTGCACAGGTGTTTGCATGGCCAAAAACATTAAAAGGCTTTAAACCTTCTTCTGACACTCTCTTGAAGGGTCCTACTCTCAGGATGGCCTGTGGCACATGTGCAAACCAGAAGGAAGCACTCGAATTTTAAGAAGCTGCCAACTAGTTATCAACCAGCTGATGCCTCATGAGCCCAGTCTGTGCCTCTTTCACGAGACTAACTTTTCCAAAATACATCCTATCACTCCTTTCATCAAGGGAAACTAAAATAGCAAGACCCTGACCACACAGCCTTACGGGAAGCGTGGTTCAGCTGTGAAGTTCAGCCAGTAGTGAAATGCAATGCAAAGCACAAACTACACTTCCCAAGAGACACCATGAGAATATTTTTGGCTAAACTCTCCTGGTTTTCAGCCAAAATAATTTGACAAAAGAACTAAACTATCCCAGAAAACTGACACTTTCTTTTAAAAGCTGCTCTGCCAAAAGTCTTCCTACTTCAAAAGGATTCTGGTTCAAGAATTTTTGGACAGCCCTAGAGATGACTAAAAAGAACTTTAGAAACAGTGTAAAATCACTCAAAATAATCAGAAAAAAATAGCCTTGAACATAACGTACAATTAGAAATTACACAGTAGATGTCTGCTGCTTACACAGTGCAATTCTCTGTTGACTGTAGGACTATGCCACGTTTAAAATGTTATTTTGACTATGAATTTAAGTTACACATTTTCTATGTATTAATTAAAACAATAATTTCAACAGATACATATAAGAATTTTATGAAACACATTCCAAACGTTTTTAAAAGGAATACTCAACTTGGAAGTCTTACTTCTTGTCTAGAACCCTGGCACACCGTATTTATGCTGGATCAGTAGCATACTAAAATTTTAGGGATAGTATCAGTGTTGTAAGTGTGACCTTTAAATCAGTGTTTGTTTTATATTTTCTGATCACGATAATGCCTTAAATGTTCATGATCATGTAAACAATCACATACATATGAAATACAAAGATCTCAGCTACAGAGCAGAAAACATAGGGCAACAGTTTTTACATTTGCCACATTTTAAAAATCTTTCAATACCCAAGAATCAAAACCACAGTATTTCCAGTCCAGTTGCTCTGTTTCATGTATGGTAAGTAAAGTCAGGTATTTCAGTTCTCCACAGTGATTTGATTTTGCTAGAAAACAATCCTGCTCCAAAATTTCACTCCCTATACTGAACACATATGCATGCACAGAGGTCAGAATGGAGACTTGCAAGTCCCTTATGAATCCTACTTTTCATAGCTCATGACTGAAAAGCAGGCATGTGCCCTTCTGCTTACTGAAGTATGGCTTAACTCTCATATTCCTACTCACTTGGATCAAGATTTTGTATCATTATACCTCCTTATAGCTCACTAAGCATTTTTGCATAGTGCTACTCCCGGAATGATTTGGTTTACACTGAGATTGCTCTTAATTATCCAGTGGTGTAATTCCAGCCCTTACTGGTCCTTCTGTCATATGTTTCACTTCTGCAATGCCAGTTTTCATTCTTTGCTTTGCAGCTGTATTAAAAGATCACTTTTAAAAGTGGAAAACAGACCACTGCCTGTATCTGTTACCAGGAATTACAACTCAATAATGAACTAAAATTTCAGTTGTAGGAAAAGTTAAAATTCATATACTGTTTTCTCCTTCCCTGCTAAAAGGAAAGGGAGCTCTTCCAATGGCATTTGTGTATTTTAAATACAACCCCCCTACACTAAACTGGCATTCAGTGATCTAACCCACATGGGTGCTTCTCAACAGAAAGGTCCAATGTTATCCAATAGACTCGAGCAAGCTCTTTTTTCCTTTACCTTCCCCTACTATTTGGGGATTGTCAATCATATTTTGCCATATACAGAGCAGCCCCCTAACAAACCTCCAGACTTTTTCCTCTACATGTTTTTAGAGAGTGAAAGCATAAAAGTTTCTTACCTTATGGCTGCTGAGAGAATGGGAACTGCACAATGCTCTGTGCCTGCAGGGACACTGCACAGATGAACCTCATTGCTGCTGTTTACAGAAGTCTGACAGTTTTTAATTTGAAAAGAGGTTGTCTTTTGCTTTTCGACAGTTCAACAAATCAGACAAAACAGTTGCAAGTGTTATCTGTAAACAGCTTCCTGTTTGAAATAGATCAGCTGTCCTGCAGGACAATAATTAGGGAAGAAGTGTGGGAAAACTGAAGAGGTCCATGATGTAAGCTTTTTATTTTGGGAATGTACTTTTTTGGGAATGCACACTTACTTTCCCCTCCTCCTCTCTAGCAGAGAACCCCTTTTTAACCATTTACATCTATTCAGCTCTAAGCCATGCATGCACACTGCCCTAGCACGACACTTTCCTTGCTTTGCTTCAGCAGATATGAAAACACATGAAACGCAGCACTGAATGTGAACATCTTGTGTGGATAATTAACACACTCTCCCCTTACTGAAATCCTCTCCATTCTTCCAATTGGCTGCAGCATTCTTGAGTTGAGTAAAACATGCAACTGTTTCAGAGCCATGTCTGAACACCCCACAACAATGTAAATGCTAAATTTACATATCTGCATGGCAGGCATCTTCACAAAATTTTGGGGTTTTTTTTTAAAACATCTTTTGATAGGACTTTAGTGCTCTTTCACTATAGCTTCTAAATAGTTGCACAACTCTGGGTTTTACCTTAAACAGCTAAACTAATTTGAGGCCTGGATAAACCACAGTAGTCCACATGCATTTGAGCAGCAAAAAACTGGGGCCAGCTGATTCTGGGAAGTGGGATTTTGAGAACACCCCCCTCAGTCACAGCAGTTTATACTTCAACAGATAGAAACGGTTTCACTCTCAATTTTCAGGCCAAATATAGAGTACCACTTGTGACTATACCAATTAATACCCTCTGATGAAAAGCTGCTATATTTTTAAGACTGTAGCTCTGATAGCTACAAAAAAATCTTGTGAATCCTCTGTCTCCGTCCATCTCATGCCACTGTTCCTTCCTCCCAGTTTCTCCAGGTAAGGTTTGAGGGGTTGTGCTATAAGCAAGCAACCTGTGGGCTAGCAGCCTGGGCAACCCCGAATATGCGACCTCTTACTGGAAAACCAGGACAGGAGCTAAGGGCAGTAGTGGGAGGTTCCTTTCCATCTTCCACAGTCCCAAGATCAGGAAAGTATCAGAACACAGAAAAGGTTTTAGACTGAGGGGCTAGAGAAAGCTGCAATAGAATCATCTGTGTGTTCACTTCTTTATCATTTTTCAGATCTCTTTTGATGTGTAGGTCCACTCCACTGAGAATTTTGTGCTGTGGTGGGGCTTGCAGTACAAGCTGATGACATGTGTGATGCACTCTCTTCCTGCTTTGCTCTTGACTTTACATATCCTCTCTCCCAGCAAACCTCTCCCTAAGCCTGGAGTGTGCAGCCTTCTTTCCCACAACAGCTTGTATTTTGTTAGCCCACAGCACAGCACACGCTGACCAGCTTTGATGGCAAAGACAAAATCAGATACAATAAGAGGTAGTGATGCCTAATACTCAGGACTCCCTGTGGACTACCTTCATAAATGTTTCCCTGTTGGACTGGAACCTAGCTACCCTCCTCCGCTGCTATGGACTTCTGTATTTTAACACGCACCAAATGGTCATGAAAAGTTAAGAGCCAATGATAACTTCCAGATTACCTCAGTAAAGAAAGGGCAAAATGGTAGAACATGAACGTAACTGTATAAGGACCACGCAACTCTAATTTCAAAGTTCATTTTTTATGCATACAAGCCCCATCAGTTCAGTGGAAGCAGAAGGCAATTAGCAGGACTAGGCCCTTGCAGCACTCTGTTGGCAGCAACTCACCAAGACAAACATTTTATGTAAAGAATGCAGCAAAGTGACTGTAGTCCAAGCCTTTGAAGATCATATTACCATGGCAAAGACAACTCCATTTACATACATATCTACTCTCCCTGTAAACACAGGCAAATAACTTTAAGGCCAGAAACAGAATATAATGGAGAAATAGAGCCATTCAGGGAAAGTCCGTAGAAAAGGTAGGACTCAACACTGGGGGAGCAGAAATGAAAACATAAACATAAATGACCAGAGTTCAAAAGGAAAGGGCAAACACTATAAATGCAGTGAAAGTGTTTTCTCTAGGAAAAGGGAGAATAAGCAAGTTTCCTTTCACATGAGAGAGAGAAAGGCATAGTCCCCATACAGAAGGGCCTAAGCAACCTTTTCCCACTCCAAAAACCGACTGGAAACTGTGTAGCCATACTGGTGCATCATCGAAATCAAGCTATTATGTGCAAACTGGGGTACTGATGCATGGACCATGTGAGAGCAGCTTAGGTCATCACCAGGTCACAACAGCCATTGGTTATTAAGTTCTTTATTATATTAACATGCCTGTCCGGGACACTGTAGCACTTCAAGAGCTGATTCAGTCTTTCTGCCACCCTTTGCTGGATGGAAAGGGACAGTCTTCAGAGGCCATGCCATACCAGTACAGAGGAACAAGGACTGGACAAACTGAAACACAGAAAGGAAGCCTGAAGAGGGTGGAAGCAAGAACATGTAGCCTGGGAGGAATAGAGATTGTCTGAGCAACCAGGGATCACGTTAGGAAAGCAGACATGCCCTGGGAGAATTAAATCTGGCCAGGGACATCAAAGGCAACAAAAAAGGCTTCTTTAGGTACATCACTGATAAAAGGAAGACTAAGGAAAATGTGAGTCCTATCTGCAAGGAAACAGGAGATCTGTTTGACAGGCTTGAAATGGGTCTGTGCAAACCTCATGAAGTTCAACACCACCGAGTGCAATGGGCTGCACCTGGGTTGGGGCAATCCCAAGCATAAACACAGATTGGGCAGAGAATGGATCAGGAACAGCCCTGAGAAGAACAACTTGGGGGTGTTGGTTGATGAGAAGCTCAACATGACCTGGCAATGTGCACTTGCAGCCCAGAAATCCAATCACATCCTGGGCTGCATCAAAAGAAGTGTGGCTAGCAGGTTGAGGGAAGTGATTCTGTCCCTCTACTCCTCTCTCAGGAGAGCCTACCTGCAGTGCTGCATCCAGCTCCGAGACCCCCAACATAAAAAAATGTGGACCTGTTGGAATGAGTCCAGAGGAGGGCTAACAAACACAATCAGAGCTGGGCTGGAGGACCTTTCTAATGAACATGGGCTGAAAGAGTCAGGCTTCTTCAGCCTGGAGAAGGCTCCTGAGAGACCTTAGAGCACCTTCCATTACCTAAAGGGGGGTAGGGCTAAAAGAAAGCTGGAGAGGGACTTTTTTACAAGACACGTAGTGACAAGGCAGAAAGCCTTCAAATGGAAAGAGGGCAGGTTTATATTGGATACTATGAATTCTTCACAGTGAGGGTGGTGAGACACTGGAACAGGCTTCCCAGAGCTATGGATGCCCCATCCCTGGAGGTGCTCAAGGCCAGGTTGGATGGAGCTTTAAACAACCTTATCTGGTGGAAGGTGTCCCTGCCCACAGCAGGGGGGACTTAGTAGATCATCCTTAAGGTCCCTTGAAACCCAAACCATTCTATGTTTCAATACAGCAAGACACCACTCAGGCCAGCTACCTCAGCTTGACCCACTACACAACTTTTCCTCAGTCTTTAAAGTCAGGTTAAATACCACATTGACCCAACTACAAGTAAAAGTCTTGGATTCAAACCAAACCAAAGCCAATCCATGCAGAGAAAATCCAACTGGTTGTAAAAGGACAAAAAAAAGTTTTTAGAAAACAGGAAAAAATACACTAATACATTTTAGGAGCATCCAGGCAAATTTTTCTACTCCTTGCTTAGTGAGTTGGCATTATCTTTGCATCTGTAAGAGGATTAAACACAATACTTATTTTAAAATCTTAAGATATGACATGGCCCTGATTCTCCCTTTGGTTTAGCAAAGCATCCAATGGTATCAGCATTTCCCAATCAGATTTTTCCAAAGGATGATAATTTCCAATATCCAAACTCTCTAAGAAATCAGTATCTGAGCTCAATTGCTGGAGCTGTTTATTGCAGGCCATCACAAATGCTGTTCCAGCTCTTGAAAGTAAGAGCTGCCTCACTAACCAGCCCACATTAAGCCTCCCAGGGCATTACCAAAAAACTCCTGCAAGTAGCAAGAAGATGCAGCAGATGAGGGACTCCTCCATGGTACAGACATGTACACAAGCACGCCAAGTGCCACCCCTCCTCTGCTCTCAGGGCAGCACAATGATGTGTCCTATTCCCTTTGCTTCATGTAACAGTATCTCTTTAGCCAAGAAAATAGGAAACAACTTTATTAAGCATTAAGACAATCCTGCTAAAGCTCAGCCTGCAGATCTGTCCCTGTGAAGATATCCATCCATCTGCACCCCTTAGCACAGCCCCAGCACCTCTGCCCTCTGTGGACACAGACAGCAGAAGCTCTCCTTAGCACCTCTGCTGCGCAATACATGAGATGTATGGTGGGAAAGATCAGTGTGGCTACAGCAACACAGGATTAACTCTACCTGCAACTGTGTAAAATCTGGCCTTCAACTTCATTAGTGATGCTGCATTAATTTTCTTTTTGTATAAAATTTATAATCAGCATTCACTGCAGCAGTAGTGCTTTTTCTGTTACTCATCTCTAAAACTGGAATAATCTCCTCAGTGCTTGGATTTAATTCTATTTTTGCTGCTCCAGGGGCAGATCACAACTGAGCCACACTTAACTTGATACGCAATAATTAAAAACATTGGCTATTAATCATTTAGCAACAGCAACTGCATGTTGCTAAGCTTAAGAATTACTTTCCCGGAAGAGTAACTGGAAGGCAGAAGAGGGGATACATGAACTCATAGACTTAACAAATCCAACACACTTTCTTCTCTTGATGGCAATACATAGATAAGGTCCTTTACTCGTATCTCTCTGTAAGGAACAGAGCACTAGTACAAAGACATTCATGTGTTCATGTCAGCAGTGTTTTCACAGGAGCGCCCTCAAGGCAGGCAGCAAGGGGCAGGGCAAAGAGACTTTGTTAAACAGCAGTGAATTACTCACACTGATCAGTGCTGTAGTCAGCCCCTACTGGAGACAAGGAAACTCACACTCCCTCAGCCTGACCACCAGCCTTCATTTTATGAGGCTTCATAATTTTCTGTAATCAACATCTTTTTTTCTGTCTTTCTGATAAACGTCTAGTGGCCTAGATAGCACATCCCACAAAGTGGAAAAGGTCTAGCTTTTCAGCATTGCTCTGACCTTCAGATGTAATTGAGAATCAAACTCAGGCCTCCCACTTGGAAAATTTAGGAAAAACGAAGAGGAAATAGATTATTTCAGCCCACAATGCAGGAGTGATAGGATTTCCATTAAATGTTGCTTGGCATCACTACACTGAAACTCACCAGTTGCTCCCACTTACACTCAAGAGGGGCTACTCAGACATGATGTTATCATAGATCAGGTTATCCTATTAATACAAGACAGGTAAAGCACTTACCACCCAAAACTTCAAGCAAGTTCTGCTACACTAGAATTGTGGCACAGCTACAGACCTTTTCGAAGAAAAATCACCAGGGATCAGTCTTACTCACATTCCTCACACAGGCAAAAATATTTGAAGACATAGTGAAAGGATTCATATGAAATAAACAAGTGAAGCTCTAGTATCAGGTGGAAGTCTCATGAGCACTTAACAGATGTAAACCCCTTGCTTCTCATTTGGAGCTACTACAGGAAAGAACTTCAGCATATGACTGTCTCTCCGCATGGATACTACCCAAATACTACTACTGCATAGTCTTGGTACAGAATGCCTCACCACTTTTTCACCCAGAGCAGCTGATAAAACCCGTGGTGAATCCCATGTTCAGAGCTCAACTGTGCCAGCATATCAAAGGTATAGGAAAAGTCTAGCATCATCTCACATGGAATTTGCTTAGGTTAAGGTAACATTTGACACCAGCGTTCCAGCAGCCTCATTAGCACTTGACCAGATGGCATCAAACTGACTTTCCAGATTGCAGGCATGCACTTGGTATGCTTGTCAAGGGACAGAGGGAGTTGTCTGACTGTATCACTGACACAAACACACAAGGGAGTCTGTAAATAAAGGTAAACTAAGACTATAAAGTCTTTTGCAAACACACAGCCTTGTATTTTTATGCCACAAAAATTCACCTTTCCTTGTAGCTTCGTTTATGTAAAAACCATAAAGAGCTTTGACAGCATTATTCTTTCCCTCAAAGAATTTGCTTATGGGGCCATTGTGAGCCTTTGCATATCATATAGTTCAAGAGGGCTTGCAACAAGATCCAAGAAGAATCTATAGGCAGCTGGCAATGCCTGGGAACATTTGCAATCTTTATGTTCAGTTTACTGGATTTCTCCTCCCCCACTTACCCCCCCCCCCCCCCCCGCCCAGTGCTTCAAAAGAAACTTAAGTGACATTTTTAGTACTATGAAGAGATGAAACCTGAGTTACATTGCACTATAGAACAGGAAATGCTGTCTAGCAAAGCCTGCTGAGGATCACCTCTCCTTGCAGAGGTTACACAGCCCCAGCAGACTCACCAGCCTCTAACTAAAGGTAGTTAACATCTGGTAAGTCTCCACGTACTCCCCAAGCTGCTTCTTCCAGCCCACACCAGCCAAGGTCTGTTTGCACAGGCTGCCATCTGTAACTGTTTTAGTGGGAAGCTTGGTAACGTGTCTGACTCAAGATTAGATTTTTGGGGGACTAGACGAGGTGGCATTTCCAATCTGAGTAATATTCATTTTTGCAATGAAAACTTGAATTTAAAAGTTATGGCAACCCTACTGTAAGACCTTTTACAATTATCCTCCACAAAAGCAGCCAAGATTTGGGCTTCTTATATACCTACAACTCCTCTCATCTCATTCTAAGGGAAGCTGATGAATTCACTTCTGCTGAATCATCCAAGATGAACAATAGTCAAGGAATAAATAAGGAATTAAGTTATACTCCAGAGACAGAAGTTTGAAAAGGAAATAGGAAAAGGCCTTAAGGTAAACCAACTTCTTCAAAGATACAGCCTGCTTTTTGTGCAAATATTCAAGCCTTGTCAGCAAGTAACAGGAAATCAACTAACTGCAACAGGGCACGTTTTCCCTCTTTGCATTCTCAGAACCAAAAGTAACAGCAAGGGCTATCCATCTCACCCTACTAAGCCATGCTATAACTTTTAAAGTCTTCATTTTTTCAATGCAAAAGCAACGCAGAACTTGTTTTAACCTTTTAGCTCTCCATAGCTGAAGAAGAGGTGTCAAATAGGAAGCAACCAAAACTAAATAGAAAAAGGAAGTAAAGGTACAAAGACCCTTGGTGAGTGGCACTTCTCCATCTATTCTCAGGTAGGAAAATGCAAGTTATTAAGTGCTCCTGCCACACAACTTGTTCCCAACTTAGCTCTCCACTTAATAGTGACTCCAGAATTGTCTTTTACTGTGTTAAACACTCCTAATACTATGTTTAGCACAATTAAGTACTAAATCCATATAATTTGCTCAGAACTTTACATGACCAACTCCATGCTCCCCTCTGTGCTTGTGTAAGATGTTCTTTAACACAGATACTGAAGTAAAAAATGTAATGTTTCTGAGACATTATCAGCCTTCAGATGCTGATACATCTAGTCCTTCCCCACTTCTCCCTATGTCACCAAGCATGTACAGAACCATGTTAAAACATCATCTAAAAAAAAATCCTAAACATTTCTGAAAGCAAGATCAATACCTAAAAAACCTGTAGTTTTTGTCCAGTGATGTAGTCAAGCACTCAAGATGTAAAAATTCCTTCCCATTTCAGTCTGATAAAGGTGAGAAACTACAGAGTCTGCTTTTAGGTAAGAACTGGTCAGAAATGCTGCCACGTAGAGCAAGTTACCTCAAAATCAACCTATGCCTCCCCCAACACATTTCCTAAGAATTCAAACCCCTAATTCAGGTGTCATTTCTACATATTTTGTAAGTCACACGCCACCTGCTAGTTGACTTCTTCCCGTGTCAGGAACATGTAGGTCTCCAACCGGTATCTCGTGTGCAAAACTCAGGAGTTCCACTGCTCTACAGTAATTCTCTGTATTTTCCCCAAAAGGTGAGATTTGGAATATTTAGGTTTTTCATTACAAATTCTTTTTGCAGACTCTGGACTCTTTTGTCCAGTTGTGTTGCAACAGTGCCAATAAACACCTAAGAGGGCTACCAATAAAATGCTGGGGACTTAATACTTTGATTCACAGGTGTCACTCTCCAGACAGTGGCAAAGTCCCATGAACCAGTTAATCCCCATCTGTGTTTATGGAATTCAAAATTTATATGAAATTACTCTGTTATATGAACAGTTGTTTATTCAGCCATTTTTTTGCATTTTACAGCTGGAATTCTGGAAATTCAAACACCACATCTTTGCCTGTGAGCTTCTTGTACACACCAGAAAATGTTTCCACCTGTGAAGACAAATAAATCTTGCTTATACATGCTGTGTAAACAAGTAACTCTCAGTTAACATACTTAAGGTACTATACTATTTGCCAGTGTATCTTCACTCTGAGGCCAGTTATTTTCTGCCAGATTAAGGTAGCTGAGGATTTACACAAAAGATACATTTCCTCTAGAGTATTGGACCTTCTTTGATTTGCAATAATATGAGACCCCAAGAGCTCAGCAGGCCCAAACACAAACCCCCCCATTTCCCCACTCCAGAAAAAAACGAAGCAAAGTGCAGGCTTTACTGAACACATCTGTTCAAGGTTAAAACTAAGTGCTTCAATTGAAAAACAACAAAAAGAAAACCACAAACAAACAAACCAAGCAACCCAACCAACCCCTATACATACAAAAAACCCAATAGAACACTGTCTGGTCCCATGAGGGAACCAATATAGCTACTTTATAATCCAGGGGCTTTGGCAAGTTGAACTCGAGCTTTAGTTCAAAACCGTCTTGCCTCTATTTCAGCACTTACTCCACAAACAAACAGAAGCATCTTCACTGCCACAAGCCAAAAGGCAAGTCTTCTGCTGTATCCCTAAGCAGTCTCTTAGGGATGTCATAATGTCACCCTGACCTGCATGAGAAAGTAAGTTTTTTTATTTACCTTGTGTTCAACATTGTTCTGTTGTGCTTTGTCCAGATGGACTTTTATAAGCCTGCTGCCGTCCAGTTTTACACGGATTCTCTTGCCCACGATTTCACTTGGGAAGACCAGGTCCTCAAGAATAGCATCGTGCACTGCAGTAAGTGTACGGCTGAAATGCCACATTTATATCATTAAAACACATCCTCTTGAAAATTTTCCAGTTTGACAAGGTTTAAATCTTCCATAGCATGCTCTGACTGAAAATTCTGTGTTGCTTTTACTATTTAATGCCACAGTGTGACAATACAACACTATCACAGGTCATGAAAAAAGAAAAGCTAAATTCTACAGAGTGCAGAAACTTAATGACTGCACAACAAGAAAAAGTAGCCAGGCTTTTGATATTTTAGATTACATGTTGTTTTGTGGCAACAGCCCTGAAACATTCTTCTATTTCTACACATTTAATGAATATTTAAATCAAAACCAAACTGCTCCATCTGCAACTCTGCCAGACACACTGACTGGAAGAGTTTAAGTGTGTGAGTATCCTCAGCTGCACAGAGTACATTCATAGGAGACCCAGTTTTGAAAACACTGGTTTTTTTATCTGCCTAAACCCAAGCAGCTTAGAAGACCAATGTAATACAGAAAAAGACTAGCTGGTAAATTGAGTCCATGCTTAGAAGACTGAAGTCTCCATGCGTGTTCGTGAACTGTCCATTAGTGAGCCAACACAAGAAAAGGTGGCCCAGGTTATTTTACATGAGTCTAAGGACTACTAAGACTTCCAGCATCCCAAGCTACAGTTTCAGAGCAGTATCACTAGTAACTAACACCTGTGTCTACAGCAGCACTTCACACCTGACAAGACTGGGATAGCTAAGGGACACAGACATCCAAAGCAACACAGCAGCCTGATCTCATTTCAGGCTGAGACAGGGGCAGTCCCCCACACTTGCCTTCCTCTGTGCACAAAGTGGCAGCATGCTACTCAGACACAAATGCCAATTTCTCTAACCACTGTGCAATGCTAGTTTTAATAGAACACAGTGGAGTCCTCCAAAGGCAGGACTGCCGCTAGATGAGTACCATGAAACCGTACTTTTAAAATCCACACCTGAAAACTACGAAATACAGTAACACATGACACAGGTATAATACTGGGGCAGGGAGGAGCCACAACACATGCCACATGTCATAAAGAAGACCCACTTTTAAGACACAGACTTACATAATGATATAGCAACACATATATGAGGCACTGACATCCAGAGAGATATAGCAGTGTTGCATGTCTAGCAATCCAGTGACTAGATGAGAGCAGGAAGGCCATTTAACACAAATGACTATACTATTGCTATCAAATTCACATCCAGAGGGACTAGTACTCGTACCTACACCCCTCCTCAGCCACTCTCTCCCTCACTGCATCCCTTTCAGTGTGCAAGCCTTGACTTATGCGCAGTCTAATATGTGATGTGGAACAGGCTCTTCCTACAACTTAAAAAAAAAATAGGTCTTGTCAGCACACTATGGTAACAGAGACAGCAGGTTGGGGTTTATAAGCCAGCACTGCTAGCTAAAAATTTCCTATAGCTGTAGCTGGAAATACAAATCGAGTGCTAAGAAATGCAACACAGTGCCCAAAGGTGAACTTGCTACCACACACTTTAGCAGTCAAATGATGCTATTTCAAGCAGTAGGAGAAAGGACAAGACCACCCAATCACCTGAACAACTTCTCAAAAACTCAGCTAACCATTACTTGACTAAACTACCAGTTACAAAAGAAGGCTGTCATACTGAATCAGTACTATTTACTAACCTCCTTGGACGCTTTTGCTTGTTTTTTGTGCGGCTTTTTCTTGTTGGCTTGGGCAGAATCCTTCTCTGTTAAGGCAAAAGAGAAAAAAAGGCATTTCTCAGTATCTAGTGGTTACAATCAACTCAGAAACACCCCCAGCATGTGCACCTTCTCCCCCACACTAGAAACTGATGCATGAAAAGCCAAAAAGATAGACTTAAGTATCCTTAAAGATACACCAGCATTAGAAACTGGAGAACTAGAGTTGCCTGCAGAAGGTGAGGTGTTGTACGGCTATATTTCTCAATTACTACTGTATTCAGTGTACTGAAATAGAAGATTTGTACTTCATACCCCCTCCCCAGGAATACAACCACAGTAGTTTACTGTGTCTCATTAGCACTGCTAACACACTTCTTTGGGAACAGAAATCCCAGGACATTTTAAACTTCTGTTACACTGAGCCTCTGGTGCAAACCAGAGTAGTGAGCTCAGTTCCACAGTCAGCTTGGAACATCTTATTATTAAAACTAGCATTTAAGATGTATTGCACAATCCAGATCAAACCCTGGCTTAAATATAACCTGTTCCAAAATTAGGATCTAAATGAATTTATACTACTTTAGGTAAGTAAAACTTATTTTCTACTTCCCTGCTGCAAGGGTAGATGTTATAAAACATTTTGGATGCAGTTTTAGCCACCTGCATCACATCACACCACAGCTTCTCCATGACTGTATTCACGATGGGGTTACCATAATCCAAATTGCGTCATGTCATACTCAAAAGCACATATTCCCTTCTGAACTGATAAGGAATTCTCAGGGGATTACAGAATCACAGAATTTTACAGAATCACAGAATACGCTGAGTTGGAAGAGACCAACAAGGATCATTGAGTCCAACACCCGGCCCTGCACAAAACATCCCCACAAGTCACACCATGTGCCCAAGAGTATTGCCCAAACGTTTCTTGAACCCTGTCAAACCACTTCCCTGGGGAGCCTGTTCCAGTGCCCAATCACCCTCTGGGTGAAGAACCTTTAGGTGAAGTGAGCCAGAGGCACTTTATTAAAATAAATCTTCTTGGCCCCATAAAGATTCAGAGTAAGGTGCTCTGTCTCTTAAATATATCATGAAAAATTTTCAGCTAGCTTCAGTCTAACTAGTTGTCCACTCTGCAGACAGATTCCTAGTTTGTCCAACCCTTAAGTATGGCCCAGAGATCCCTCCAACACCTTTTCAAGCCTTAGCTCCTATCATATATTTAGAACTTGGATGAGGTTTTTTCCTCCTTTCCTATTAACTTATATTTGAAGTGCTTAGTAAGCAATATATTAATATTTGCTCCCTTTTACTTTAAAGCTTTGCATCTCAAACTTCTGAAGGAGTAGAAGAGGCCAGAACAAGAAAGTTATATCCTCCATGAAAAACCTTTGCATCTCACCAAGTTTGCATAGCTGCCAGCTGAAATAGTTTTAGTTAACATCCACCAGACACTCACTACATTTCCTGCTGGTACAATGAATTACTATCACTATTATCTTGAACGGGTAATGCAACACCAGAACATGCATGAGCCTGGACTAGATCACTTCCAGAGATCCCTTCAAATCAACATTTTTGTGATTCTAAGGGGTTTTTTACCTGAGCGATGAACACCACATGTTTTCCACTAAATTTCTTCTCCAGCTCCCGAACTAACCGCACCTGAATCTTCTGGAAGGACTTCAGCTGAGGAACTGGTACGAAGATAATGATGGCTTTTCTGCCACCACCCACTTCAATTTCCTGAAACAGAAGTACAAAGTAAGCATTAGCTGGGGGTCAAGAAGTCATGTTTGGTTTGACCGTGAATCCCCTGAGCACAGGTATTGATAGTCTTGCTTCTGACTCTGTGGGGCGGGGAGTGCATCACAGAGCAGTATCTGCCGTAATGCTCTACAGACAAAGCAGTGAACAGAAAAACCTCTATCAGAGCATTTGTTCTGCTGTGGAGGAGTGATTGGGCAGTAAATCCCACCACCCCTTTCAGAATAACATCCTCTGAACAGCAAAGCCCATTCCCTCTGCAGGATCAGACTCGGATGCTAGAATTGTAACTATACTGAATGCTTACTATCGCATCTGCAGTTGTGCTGATACACAGTTTCAAAAATTACTTGCCTCTAGTGCAGACTCCAGACAAACTTCAAGGGAACAAATATCTTACTTTTAATCTACTGCTTCATGGAAACCACGTTCTGTCCACCACTTGGCTAGACCTGCATCACTACTCATTCAAACCATTTCTCACCCATCCAAATGCCAACAGGATTACAATACACTAAGACAGGCTACTTCTCCCCTGGTTTATCTCTCCAGTAGCTGACCAAACCCAAAGAAGTTTCCATAGCCTTACAAGGCACTTCTCCCATGAAATTGGCTGCAGAGACATCCTCGTTCTCCAACAGAACGGAAGGATGGATTGTTTTTCACCAGCTATGCTTTCATATGAGCCAGCTAAGGTGCCCATGGGAGATCTCTCACAATAAAATCAAGCAGCGACAAACACGTTTCTAAAAACCCTTCAGAAAGGACAGCTGGCATTGCTCCACTTCCAGAGATGCTGTTTCTTCTGAAGGCCCCTCAGCTCACACACCAAGCTGCTTTCTGCATTCCCAGATTCTTTAACTGAACTCTAAGCAGTCAGACCCTGTGTCTGTACTGGTGGGCCTGGGCAAGAGCCAAAAGCAGCCCACGTAAGTTTCTGGTTGCAGTAACCAGCTTCATTGCTGCCATCCAGTCTCCCAGGCTGACAAATTCTAACACTAATTTTCTTCCTCCTTTTCCAGTAATTGTCTTCTTCCTTTTCTTTCTTGATGTTTCAGCTGTCTGCATGATCTAAAATTGAAATGTACAAGCAGGCTAAGCTACATGACCAAGTCAGTCTACTGCCTTAATCCACCTACCACCTATTACTTGTACATAAGAGACTCACAAAGAATTTTTTTACAAAGAGTATTAATAACAGTTTATGACAAAGTTTCTGAAACACCTACATTTCCAGCCAGTATCTACAGCAAAAAGCCAGCGTCAGACCCCAAACTCGGTCTGCAGACATATAATGTAGATTCTTCTTTTTTAAACACTTTTATTTAACACACTAAACTGCTATTTGGGGTTTTACAGTGACTTTTCAGGCTAGTTCCTAAGAAAAACACTATTACAAAATCCTACGTGCTAACAGCAAATACCAGAACAGAAGCCACAACAGCACACAACAAAACCATCACAGGCCGTAAGACATTAACATCCACAAAAATTAAACATACACAGAACAAGTCACCACCCAGTTCTTGATGGGGAAGGTCCAACCTACCTTAGCTGCTGTGATGTTCAACTCGCGCAGCTGAGCCTTTAAGTCGGAGTTCATTTCCAACTCCAGCAGAGCCTAGAAAAGTGAAGTTGTGGAATGATCCATTACATACACTTCAACTCATGAGAACCCTTGAGACCAAAGTGTGTACACAGTGCCAGAGAGCAGCTATACATACTTTTCACCACAGTCAATATCAAAGATTTAACTTCCTGTAAGACACACCAACATCCAACAAGTTGGAAACACATGCTAAGTGACTCAGTTCCTCAGTAAAACTAGGAAAGAAAACACGTTTAGACAGGATGAACCTCGAAGTTTACGGTCTGGATAATTGTCTCTGTAAGTTGAAGTGAATTGCCAAAGAGCACAAGGAAAAGCCACCTACCTGGGATATACCAGACTCGAACTCATCTGGCTTCTCGCCATTAGGCTTCACAATCTTGGCGCTAGAGCTGAACATGGCCTTTCTGCAATGCAAAAGAACACTTCGGCTGTCACCACGCATATGTCACCTGTTCTAAACACAGCGAGGACTCCGCAACCCGGCTGCGCAGCCACCCGCTCCAAAACTAAGCCAGAGAACGCCCCACGGGCCAGGCCAGCCCCAGCACGTCGCTCCAGAGCGTGCCCACCAGGAGACAGGAAAAGCGTCCCGGGGAGCGCGGGGCCTGCCCACCTCGGGGCCCACTGCAAGGCCCCGGGAGCCCAGGGAAGCGGGACCGCCACTCACAGAGCCCCACGAGTCGCCCGAAGGGCGAGCGGCGCTCCCGGGCCCTGCTCCCGGTCCCCTTCTCCCGCCTTCCGCGGGGCACCGCCGGACGAGGGAGGAGGGAAACCCCGCCGGCTGGCCACCCCCGGCCCCGGGCGCCCCGGCGGCCATCGGGCGCCGGGCGGGCGGTAATCGGGCGCATCCCCACGCCGCGGTGCCGCGGGGGGCCCCGCTCCGAGCCCGGTCCCGTATCGCGGCGGCCCCAGCGGCGGAACGGCGGCCCCGGCCCGGACACCCACCTCGCTCCGCGCCGGCCGGGAAAAGGGGGAGCTCTCGCGAGAGCAGGACAGATCGCGGGCTGGGAAGGCGCTCGCCCCGCCCACTGCGGGGTGAAGCCAGAGTAGGAAGAAGGGCAGGGCGGGCACTGCGGACACACAGCGGCTCCGCCACTGCGAGGCCCGAGCGGACATTTACAGTCCTGGAGTGGAGGGTGCGGGCTGCTACATGCGCAGTGTCGGGGAGCGAGGTGGGCGCTGGGAGCTGCCCTCCCGTCCCACTTTAGCCTTTGCCGAGGACGCGCTTCCTGCGGCGGGGAGCGAAGGAGACGGAAGGAAAGGTTGTACCATCCTGTCCCTCGCTGTTACGCCAAGCCTTCGCCGTGGTCCGCCCCCGCCGCTCCCCTCACAGGAGGAGTTCTCGGCCTCTGGTATCGAAATGCCGCTCCTGTGAAGAGCCACCAGAGTCTCGGCCTTAGCCCCGCGGTGCGCTCCGTTTGCGCAGCCCGCGGAGGAAGCGCGGCTCTGGCTGCCCCGCGGAGCTCTCCCCTCCCGCCAGGGCTGTGCAGGATGGCAGCAGCCACCGCTCGAACAGCAGTGGGAGAGTGGATGGTGTTTTTCCTGCCTTATCCGTTTCATCACTCCACGTTAATTTAGTGGTCTGGGAGTTTCACCCTGATGTTCAGCCCTTTCAAGGCGGAAGAGACGTGCTGGAGCAGCGCTGGCACAGTCACCCCAGGCCTGCAGCGAGGCGTTGTGCTGGAGGGACCATGGCCAAAACCATGCCAGGGAGGGTGCTGGCAACCCGGGAGTGAGGGCAATCACCTGCCAGCACAGGGCAGCCTGACTTTGGTTTTTGTTTGCCTCTGTAAACATGACCTCTCAGTTGCTTCTGCTAAGAGAGTGTCACAGTGATCACACTTACCAGAGTGTTACTAGACTAGAAATAACGCGGGAGTCTTCAGCTGTGTTCAGGTACTAACTCAAGATGAAAGTGCTGGGTTCAACGTACTCTGTCATCAGTAGAAGCACTTTTTATTACATACTGTGTTATTGTCTAACAAAGAAGGCTCTAATAACACTTGGGTTGCACACTGATAAATAGAACAGGCTGTACTCTTAATTTCAAAAGAAGTGACTTGCATGTTGATTCAGGTAAAAGTGCCTGGATGTATATATATCTGAAGTGGAGCTAAAACCTTGCCTAGACAAAAAATACCCATCTTGACACTTCCCTGTTGGCTGATTTAGGTTTCCTGCTCAAGGGAAAGTCCCACTTGGAGGCAGGCGTGCAGCTCTTGGCACATACTGTCCAGGGATGTTAGGCCTAGGAATGGGGTTCAGAGCACTGGTTCTGTGCTCAGATTCCCTGGATTACCCTAAGAGCAGCCAGTTTAAGCTTATACAAACACATTTGCTATTATGATGTAACGCTGTGTGTAGTCTGTTACTTTAAAAATGCAGTAGCGGAGTAATAAGCTCTTGTAAACAAAAAACTGACAAAGACACCAACACCCCAACCTAAACAACCGTAGCACCTGCAACAGGCAGGTCATCAAGTTTTCTAACATTTGTGGACTTTTGACTAAATTTATGATAGCCAGAAAAGCAGATCGTTCAGTGTCCATTTTTCTCCCAAGTCACTCCTTGTTCCTAGCATTAATTCAATGAATGGGAAAAACTGCTCAGCTCATACTGATGGCCAGGATTAATATGTACAGAGATTTGGATTGGCTAAGTGTTACAATCCAGTTTAAATCCAGAAGAGCAAAGAAAATTAAGTCTCTGTGTATAAACTGGAAAGAACTTAGAAGGTTCAAAATATACCCAAAAGATGTGATTAAAACCAAACAACGTTAGATGTTGGTGCCAAAACATGGATATGTTTTATTTAATAGTAAAAGAGGCAAAGAGAAAAGAAAGAAAGAAAGAGATAGAGAAAGAAGTGTGTGTGGGGAGTGGGGGGACAGGGAGAGAGTGACAGGGATTAGGTGGAAGCATATCACCCATGCGAAGGTCCCAATGATGTCTCGTGTCTCCCCTCCATCTGCTCTGCTGGTGGTGAGGGTCCCCCCTTGCTGCCGTGGCCACGCTGCCACACACCGCCACACGCCAAAGAGTATAGAATCTCATGGATTAATATACATTTTGGGCAGGTGGGAATGCCCACATACCTCCCTTGCAGGGAGCCAGTGTGACACTGTTCCTTGCAACACTGGGGGTCTGTTGCATCATCTCTGGTGTAGGGTCTGAGCACCCCTTTTGGGGGGGGCATTGATGGGCCATGACACCCTCTCTACTGTCCTTCACATGGATGCGGCTTTTTCCCCGTGTGAAGGGCCTCTCAGCTGAGCTGGTCTGCACAGTGGAGGATGGGCGGTCACTGTGCCTCTGACCAGAGGTTTTTCCAACACACACCCATAGCCTCTCCTCCCTCCACCCTTTTGGTGCGAGGGTCTGTGTGAGCCTGGCAGCTGACAGCCCTGGGGCAGTGGCCTCCACTCCTGAGGTGTTATACTTGTGCTTTGTGAATGTCCCCAGCCCTGAGTTGTTACTTTATCTTATCTTCATCAACCAGCGGTGTTGGGCCTCTCAGAGCCCTATTCAGGGTTTGGTAGTCTTCTCTGCAGCTTTTGTAATATAGTTTTAAAAGTCCTTCATGAAAATGTTTAAGTCATAAATGACAATATTTCAGTCTCTGACACTAAGCAACAGTGATCAGGACCTGATTAAAGAGTACCAAAAAGAAAGATAACAAGGAATCATCTCATCAGTCTAGTAGTCTGCACTCAGTTTATACTGTGAAGTCATTCATGAAAGGGAGAAAGAATAGGTGATGTGTGGATGGATCAAAACATGACTGTTAATGAATAAAGATGCAATGTGACTATCTGCAGCTTCCTAGCTCCATGCTATGAGTGCTACTGAACAGACCAGGATGCTGCATAACAGCAATGAGAAAAAAAGGTGTAGAGATACGTTTCCTTTTGGATACTGAATTTATGTTAGGGGAAGGATGCAGAGTGTCAAGATCGATGTGCCTGGTACCCAATAATGCCTGGTACTCAAAGTATCTGACAGGTTTTTAAGAATCACTGTGGACCTGTGATCTTTAAAAGAAGTTATGTCATTACAAAGTAATGTAATTAATAAGGATCTTATGCCGTGCAGTCTCAGAATGGGCAGGGTGAAGAAGTGGAAAGAATAAATTAGTCAGATGTGTAACAAAAGTATCCCAGCAGCAATAGAATGCTATGAATGCCATGAATATATGATGTCATGATGTTACGAATATAGTAAGTAATATAATAAGTGGAAGAAACAGAGCAAGATGGCAAGTCTTGTCAGGGTTTTAGCTAACTCTAGAATGGAAGCAAAACTAAATCTATTACTAGTTCACTTCTCTGAACAAGGCTGATACAACCACCTCACGGGTAGGCTGTTCTTCTAAGTGTAAACTGAAGGTTGTGATGATGCAGAGAGACTACTGCTTTGCAGCTTCACTGACACATAGTTTTACACTGAACGATAGGCAAGTATTTTGTTCTGCAAGATCTCAGTTCTGAGAAGGAAGATAAAAACACGTCCTTTTCATGTCTTATATTTTCAGTTGAGGAGATGAGATGGCAATATACATTTGCAGGGTATGCTAGATAAAGTGCCTACCTGGTGACCTACCCACCTAAAAGTTCAGTTTTAAATAGGAAACACTTGATTCAGGTCGCATCAGATTTTGCTTTAAAACCTTATGTGGGGAAGCACATAATGGTTAAATATGTTTCAAGCTAAAATACATTTATCAAAGAATATTAAAATACTTAGCTAATGTGTATATATTAGTCATTAATGTGGGAAAAGTAATCAGCTAACATTTACAGAGAGTTTAAGTAAAAACATCTTAAAGATGTGCCCTTACTTAAGTGATGAGTATAGTTTTGAACACATATAAGTCCTCCTTTTTTTCCTACAGTCTGTTATAAATACAGAAATAGCTGCCACAAAAAAGGCAAATAAATGAATAAATAAGTTTTGGTTCTAATGTGGGGGAGAAATATAGGACCCCTTATAAAGTGTAAAACATGACTGCTGTGCATGGCTCAATGACCACTCATTCAACATGGTGCCACCATGTTTCTACCAAAACAGGGACTTGCTCTTGTCTTTTCTCCCTTAGTCACCCATCCCAAGCACCTCATCTGTGGTAGCACAAGTGCTTGTGCAAGTTTTGATTTGGCAAAAATTGGCTGGATTTGTGTATTTGATCAGTTTATTCTGTAGTGGCTATACAGGGTTACCAATCCACATATATATTTACATTAATCTGTATTCAAGTGAGAGGGTTTTTTGACTGAATGCTTCAGCTTTGCATTGGGGGGATTAAATGGTTCACTTCTTGATAAGTCTTCACACTCATTTCAAAAAACCTGAGTTACAGAGCCTGAAATGTCCTTTCTGCCCCAGGCTGATTGGAAAACCCCCAACTCCACTAATGCTACAGCAGCCAAAGAGCAAGTACCATGGAGCAAACACAGGTATCACATAGCCTAGCACTGCTAAATGACACCACAGTAAAAATGCCAGCCGTCACAGGAGGAAAAGGATCCCTGTCTCCTGCCACTGCAGCACAACAGCATGGAAAAATCAGCAATGGAGATGCAGTGGTAAAAGTAGGGCTGGCATCATATACAGCCTCAGTTGTACCAACTGAGAGAAAAAGCAAAGGGTGTGCGGAGTACCCAGTGGACTTCAAAAATCTTTTTTTTTCTGGTTTGAATCTGAACTCTGCATGTTGGTCATGACAGCAGGAGAGTTATTGCTCAGTCCTTGCATGTAAATTTGATGTGTGAATCTGTTCAACCAGAGAATAGTGAGGGTAACAGAAGGTCTTTTCTTTCCCCATAGCTTACTGCATGTTGTTCCTGTAGTATGTGTTGACCAAAGGAGACTACAAGTAATAAAAATGTGCAAACCTGTAAGGAATAAGAAATCCTTCCACTATAGGAAATTATAATTAAAAGAAAAGTTAATCAAGAGCAATAAAATAAAAATATCACAGGCAGGAAGTAATGAAAAGTCTCAGTGGAAACCTTTACAGAGATAATCAGTGTAAATAAATAATCTTGATCTGAGAAAAGCACACATAAGCATTTTGTAAGAGTATATGAAGTCTTATGAATATGTTGGAAGAAGCAAGAAAAATGCAGTAATTATATTCTCATACAACCTCAACCCTTGTTTCTCTGTTCCACCAAGGCCTGTCAAATACATAAGCTCTTCGGGTTTGGGGTTTTTTTAAAGAGAGGTGTTATCCAAGTTATACACATAGTAATGTTGAGCCCATTTGCTGGTTTTGCAACAGAAAGCAAAATTAACGCCAGTGTTTTGCATTCTTGGCATTTTACTGGGCCACCCTTGTAAATCTGAACACAACACTGCAGCTCTGGCACCATGTGGTCAGCTTTGTTACAGGGATCTGTATTAGAGCGATGAGGGAAGTCCAACAGCTGAAAACGCAGCAGCTCGGATACCTTGGGCTGTTTCTGGAGGTGGCCACACCAGTGTGTCCATCTTTGCTACTTTGATCTTGTCAGAAGCTGAGGTGCTGAATTTGGCACATATCCAGAGCTCCAAGCTTTGGTCTCCCAGTACATGACAGTCCGGATACGAGGATATGTGGCAGCAGCTTGCAGCTGGCAATGGTTTGAACTGCTTGGGCAAGGTATGTCATTAATGCATGTAAATATCTTGGAAGTGGCTGCTAAGAGGATGGTGTCAGACTCTTTTTGGTGGTGCTCAGCGACAGGACAAGGAGTAGTGACCATAAACTAAAACATGAGCAGTTCCACCTCAACATGAGGAAGAACTTTTTCACAGAGGGTGGCAGCTGTTCAGGGAGATTGTGGAGTCTCCCTATCTCGAGACATTCAAAACCCACCAGGACATGCTCCTGTGTCACCTGCGCCAGGTGACTCTGCCTTGGCAGATGACCTGCAGAGGTCCCTCCCAACCCTAAGGATCCTGCGATTCTGTGAAGGTGTTTCTCCTCACTCCAGAGGCCACCTCGGCACAGGGCTCAGCTAGAACACAAGCACCCTTGATTTGCACAGCAGAATGAGAACCAGCTTAACGACCTCGTTCAGCTCCAGCCTTTTGGACGTGCTAAATGTGTCAACGCACCTGAGAGGTCTCATTTGCCTTTTAACAACTGGGGCTTCCAGAACGAGGTGGTTGATGCCAAACCGCTGCAACCTCACACACCTCGTGCCCCGCCCCCAAAACAACAGCTGATTTAGGTTTTTAAAATACCATTATTGGCGGGGAGAGGGAACAAAACCAACCACGCAAATAAGCCAACCCATACAAAGCCCCGCGCCGCAGGATTTTCCGGTACTTTGGCCTCTCTGGCGGCCTGTTGGACGCCCCGGCGCTCCCGTGAGCGCGGTGGCCGCGCAGGCGCAGCGGTGCCGGGGTGGGCGCAGAGCGGGGCGGGGGCGCGGATGGCGGCGGGGCCGTGCGATGCTACGCTTGCTCGTGGCCGTGCTCAGTCACTCCTGTTTTCTCCCCAGGGCCGGTTCTATGTTCTACGCGGTGCGCAAGGGCCGGCGGACCGGCGTCTACCGCACCTGGTGAGCAAGGGCCGTGGTGGAGAGGGGAACCCGCCCGGCCCGGCCTCACCGCGGCCCGCTCTGTTGCAGGGCGGAGTGCCAGGAGCAGGTGAACAAATTCCCCTTCGCTAGCTTCAAGAAGTTCGCCAGCGAGAAGGACGCCTGGACCTTCGTTCGCGCCGGCCTCCCGGGGCCGCAGCAGCCCGAGGCGGCAGGTAGCGCGTCCCGCCGCCCGGGCGGGAGGAAGGGAAGGAGGGCGGGCGGGCGTCCCGCCGGGGCTCGGGGCAGGCAGGAGGCGGCCCGCCTGCCCTGCACGGTGGCTGTGCCAGCGCTGCGGCCTCTGTCGGAAGGCGGGCACCAGCCCCCGTTCGTTCCGCGTCACTGGCGCAGGGCCGTGGCGGTGGCCCCCGGACGCAGCAGTGGATGTGCCAGGGCAATGAGAGCGTTTCTGTGGGTCCTTGGAGAGCGTTGCTTGTTCTGTGTCTGTAACTAAGGTGTAAGGGCCCTTACATGTCTGTTTCTTCGTCGGTTTGATTTAGGATGAAGAATGACTTGTGTATTCTAGTCTTTTTGCATAATAGTTTGGGGTGGTGTCAGATAGGACTAACATTGCTAATAGTTGATATCAACTGTTGACTTTAGAAGCAGTCATTTCGAATAAAATTTGATTTTGCTGAATTTGTTTTTTTTTTTAAGGGGCACTTGGTCCTCCAGCTGTAACTCAAGAAAGTGGTAGCCAGAGAGAGGAACCAGAATTCAATACCGTTTGTTGTAGTACATGTAAAAGGCCATATGAACAGTCTACAAACGAAGAGCAGATTGCAAAGCGTGTAAAACATGATGAAGCACGCTCAGTGTGCTCAACATCAACAGTCAGTGAAGATAAGTTTTCATATATGGGTGAGGTCTTTGATAATTAATTTAATATTCTTTTTTTTACTCTCTGTGAAGTAACAAGTGTAACTATTAGAAAGCTTTTAGAGAGGTTTTTATATGGCAGCATTAGGCCCACTATTGCTTTTTGAAATGAAAATGTGAGTCGTGATCTATTTGTTCACATTGTCCGTCAGTTTAATTTTGATTGGTTTTAACTGATACCAACATATAGCTTAATCATATCATTCTAGGTGTGATTTTATGTGTGTCTGGGTTACAGACTATATTTAAGTGTATTGCTGTAGCTGGGAAGTTTTGAAGAAGACATGAAGTATACTGAGATGTATGGGACGTGGGGCAGAAGCTGTTCTTGAGGCTGGCTGGTTTGACAGCCAGCAGTGAGGGTGTCAAGCTGCAGTGGAACTTGTGGTGTTCTGTGCTGCTAATTCATGTGGCTTCTGCAGTTAAACTTTAGGAAGGGCTCTCTGGGGAGGGATGTTTTGGGGATTAATATGCTGGCAAACATTTCTTTCAGCTTAAAGAGTCCATGTTCTTAAAGTGCTTGAACTTCTGATTTTGGTAATTTTTTTGTAGGTGACTTTGCAGTTGTTTATACAGATGGCTGTTGCACTGGTAATGGACGTAATAGGGCACGAGCTGGAATAGGTGTCTACTGGGGACCAGGCCACCCTTTGTAAGTAGCTGGCTGGAGTTTTTTTTTTATTAATATATTCTATTTGGTTTTTATGTGCTTTACAATACCAGCCTCCTTTTAAATATGAAACTCTGATGTTGAGACTCATAATGACAATGTTATGAGACAGAGGAGATACTGAGGGGAACAAAGAAAGCAGCTTCTCTGGGAAAGACAACTGGAAATATTTTGGAGGGCTGAAGCTAGAATTCAAGTGACCTGGAAAATTTTAAAATAGAAGTTGGTGTGCACAGAAGATGACAAATGGAATGTCATACTGATGTCAGGTCCTGATATGTGGGTTGCTCTATGCCGGTGAAAGCTAGAGCTAGAATATCCATTCATACTTTTTTATAAAAATAAAGTAACTCTCTTGTCTTTAATTTTTAAATGTGTAGCCATTTTACACCAGTCTCAATACTTGGGGTAACTAATCTACTATTTGTTCTTTGGACACAGAAATACCAGTGAAAGACTTCCTGGACGGCAGACTAATCAAAGAGCAGAAATCCATGTAAGTAGTCAATGTCCTGAATTCTGCATGTTAGCCTGTTTCAACTCTGGTTTCCAGAAACCAATATGGAGCTCTAAGGGAAGTATGTAAAATATCCAGAGTTACGACTTCAAACAAATAGTTATCTTCAAGTTTTATTGGTCTTTATTGGCTTTGAAGAAGGTAATTCACCTTGAGAATTCCCAAATGTCACCAAGCACAGCTATTTAAACAGCCTTACATTAGGGAAGTCTGCTCTCAAATCTGCATAGATTCCCTTTCATTTTCAATGTGTATGTTTCAGACCTTGGAGTGAGGGCTGCTGAGTATTGGTTAAGAGGAGAGTCAGCTTCTTAGGATGGCAGAATCAGAGTATTCGTAATCCTTGGGTAAATCTAAGAAACAACTCTAGGCTCCTGACTAACTTCTGTTTGTGACAGCAGGTTTAGTCTTCCCTTCTCATCTCCTCTTAATTATGATACTGCTGCTATGCCATACTCTGTGTTTGGACATGAACTGAAATGGGCACTTGATCTGCTTGAAAACTGCAAAGTTTATTTTAGAGACAAGCAGAGGTGGTGTTGGTGTGCCAGTTGTCAAACTTGTCACTAAAGAGCTTTTCAGTTCTACATCCACACCTAGCCACTTCTCCATGTTACATTTCAGAACCCGTTAAGGCTTCCAGACTGTTGGAAACGATATGAATCCTTCCTTCTCAAAGTTTTGGAGAAAATGCCTAAAACTTGTTGTGCAGTTGATAGAGGTTTTGGTAGTTAGAAAGTGGTTCAGAGAGCTACTCCTTCAGCACAGAGTTGAAACTCAGAACGTTATGAGGTTTTGTTTGCCATTGAAACTTAGGTGCCTGCCTCTGCCTGAATCAAAAAGGCGTTGTCTGCATACATAATTTTGGGATCCTCTGCACTAAAATGTGTTGATAATCATTGGTGGAGAAGTTACAGTAATACTCTTTGCAGTTCTGTGTTAGCATCAGGTACTTTCTTGGTATTTTAATTCTGTGTGGTCAGAATCCTTTCTGAACTGTGATTGTATTGAAATGTTCTTAAGGCAGCCTGCAAAGCAATAGAGCAAGCCAAGAGTCAAAACATCAAGAAGTTAATAATCTACACTGATAGCAAGTTTACTATTAATGGTAAGTTAACAATTTTAATTTTCCTGATACTTAAAAACACTGCATGCTATTTCATTATATTAAGACCCACAGAACATTCTGAGTCCTGGAGAGAGGAATGTAAGGAAGACAATGCATAACTCGTCACTCATGACCGCTTGGTGGAAAACTTTGGAGTATCAGACCTTGCCTGCTAACCATAGGAAATAAAAATAGCGTCAAAGTGTCTGTTACAGTAGTTACTGACAGAAGTAACAACAGGATTTTTGTCTTGAGGTGCTTAGTGTGACACAAGATCTAGAAAAATTGTTGCTTATGTATAGGCTGTGAACGCTGTACTCAGGAAATGACTTGGAAGTTGATGTGGTAACCTGTAGGTTTTTTGTTGGATTGGAGAGGCTGTCTTAAACACATGTGTGAAATACATTCAAGTTTTCTTGCTTCCAAGCTTTTAGGCTATACTGAAAGACTAGCCAGAAATGATATGTGCTCAGAGTATGTATTAAAAGTTTCACCTTCATCCAAAGACTTTGGAAACTTAATTCTATTCTCTATAAATACCATATGAAGCAGCTGATAAGACTTAGTTTCTGAAAAAAACTTTCTTCCTCTTTCCCCAAGATCTTCAGATTTTGTTCCTGTGATAATCTTGAACTGCATAAGTATTTTTTTTCTTTCTTTTTTTTCTCAGTTTTACAAAGGCAGTACATGTTTCCAGATTGCTTTGGAGATTTGATTTTGTGGGTTTTTTTTTGAAATGACCTTAAACAAAAACTTAGTGCTACTTATGATTGAAAATTAAATGTTGCTCTTTTACCCTGTTTTTATCTTAATCTCTTTGGTTTTGCTTGCAGTTTCATTTTGCATTTAGGGTCACCAAGATGCAGGTTCCGATTCTTGTTCAACCAAAGTTATTTTGTAGATGTGTCTAGGAGTTATTATTTAAAAATGCCAGAGGAGGCGGCCTGTAGTTAAGTACAAATGGATGTAGTTTGGTTTTAAGGAGGTTTTGTGTGCAAGATTGGTGATTTCCTATTTGGTTCAGGTCATGAAAGCAGTAAGGATGTCTTACATTGTCCACACGAGCTAAGATATTAAAAAAAAAAAAATCCTTACTTAAGCAGAACATAGACAATTTTCTGGCCAGCAGTAAACTTAGGTTACTGGACCATCAAGCAAATCCTTAGCTTCAGTTTATTGCAGTTAATGAGATAATTTGTGTATAATGCATATATAAGATTGTAGTATTTAAATTAAATATCTCTTTGGGAAAACATGGTTGGGTAATTCAGATAATAATGAAAAAATACAATCCTGAAAGACAGCAGCAGAGAACGAAACAAGAATTATCTTTTGCCTCCAGTGTCTTTGTCTGAGACTTTGTACAGGAGTTAATGTCTTGTTAAAGGCTGTTGGCTCCATCTAGATCCTTGTTGGCTCCTTTAATAGCACTGTTTACTGTTTGCACAGGTATTACGAGCTGGGTTGACAATTGGAAAACAAATGGCTGGAGAACAAGTTCAGGAGGAAGTGTAATAAATAAAGAAGATTTTGAAAGGCTTGATAATCTAGTAAAAGACATAGAAATTCAGTGGGTAAGTTCCTTGTTTCTTATTCTTAATGACATCTTAAACATGTTTCTGGTAAAAACTTACAAGTGTGGTCATAACTGAGAATTTTGTAGACCATAAGACTCACATCCTTAAATAAAACTGTAAATACAGAGGAGCTGCTTGTTGTGTTTAAAGCAAATTAGCAACATAACAAAGATTCTTGGAACCAGTATTTCATTTAAATGAATATTTGTGTTTGTTTCCTGTCTCTTACTACTACTTAGAAAATGCCTGCAATAATTATTTTTAGTGTGTTAGTAGATGCAATTTCTGTTACTGGAAATCTAACCTTGGAATATAACTGTCTTTTTGTGTCATAGCTGAATTTCTGTATTTGCTTTTCAGAACTCATTAAGATGCTGGTTTGTTGGAGTAAATCACATGAGTGTCTTTAAACTGAGAAAACCAAGTGTGTGTAACCCCAAATAAGCTAACTCTAGTTTTCTATGCCTTAACTGTGTTTCTTCTGAGAAAAATTGGCAAAAAGATCTTTAAAATAACAATTCTTAAATTGTTTTGCTCTCCAGTAAAGAAGTAACTGGATATATATATGGGTATTTCTGGTAAAATGTGTTTTTCTGAAACCTTAATATCAGTGCTTAACACTTTAGGTAATATATTCCTTCCCCTCTTAAATTTTAGCCTAACTGTGTTACAAGAGCACTGGATTGAGAAAATGTGTATACCATTGACTTTGCAGCTGCTAATGGCATGTTTACTCAGCTTCTGTCTTTCCTCTGTAGAAAACAAGGTCATGTAGATGTTTAATGTGCAATTTTTTAATGGGAATTTATTGCAGATACTCTGTTCATGTTGTTCTGTGTTAGAGTTGTTGACTCCAGTTTACAGGCTGACTTGATTTTCTATAGCTGCTCCTATTTTCTGTTGAGGAGAAACTAAAAATTCAAAGACCAACTAAGCTGTTCTTGGGAATATTTTACATAATTAAAAGATACTCCTTTATGCACACTTCTTAAACCTGAATCTCTTTTAAAAATTGGGAAGAATTTTGTTTCAGGAGGAGTGTTGTATGCATACAGAATCTTCCATGGGCTGCAGGTGAATCTCTGCTCCACCATGGACTTCCCTGGGCTGTAAGGAGGACAGGCTGACTGACCATGGTCTGCACCACAGACTCCAGGGGCATCTCTGCTCAGGTGCCTGGAGCACCTGCTCCTTCAGCAGTGACATTGGCATCTGCAGAGCTGTTCCTCTCATGTATTCTCAGTCTTTTCTCTGGCTGTTGTGCAGCATTTTTACCCTTTCTTAAACATGTTATCACAGAAGAGCCATCAGCTTTGCTGGTGGGCTTAGCTGTGTCTAACCTGTGGGTCCCTTTTGGAGCTGTCTGGATCTGGTTCTGTCTGATGTAGGGGCACTGCTGGTGTCTTTTCACACCTGCAGCCCTTCACCTGGTACTAAACCCTTGCCATATAAATCTAGTATCATCTCACACACCTTCATGCTTGTCCCCTCTCAGATCTTGTCAAATAGCAAGCTTGATTTTTCTTCCTCACCTGCCTACTCCACCCTTACTTCTGACAAGGATGGGCTTAGAGTTGAAAGATTTTTCCATTCCTGATTGATGGATGGACAATTAAGACATCTAAAAATTGAGAGATTCTTTTAATATCCTGTGTCTGTATCCTAAGCAAGTGCTCTAACTACCAAGGCTTTTAGTGGAAGAGAGGTCTTTTGCTTTTGGGGAAAGATTAACTCAGTCTAAGCACTGAATGCAGGGAGGTTTTTCTCTCTTCTCTGTAAGTGGGAATTTTGAGTTAGAGCTGTTGTCTGCATGTCTTAAAGGAGAGGTTAGGTGGTCCTTATGCTACTCACTAATTCCCATAAAGATGATTTTCACAGTTTGGCAAGACTTTCCCTAGAAGAAGAGAGACTATGAAAATCCCTGGGAAGAATGACTAAGGGCTAAATATTAGGTGAGGACCTCTGAGGAGGTGCTCCTGTACTATCAGTGACAGGGTGTTGTTTGATCAAATTTCATGTATCTACTTTCTTCCTGGTTTCTTTCAAATCTAACACTCCTATATTTTGCCCTGACAGATGCATATTCCCGGTCATGCTGGCTTCCGAGGAAATGAAGAAGCTGATAGACTAGCAAGAGAAGGAGCTTGTAAACAGAAGTGCTGATGTCCTGGGATTAGAGACTGTTGCGCTGGGAGGAAAAGGCCTAACATGACAGCAACAGCTTGAACTGCTGTAATTGTTTTGGAGTTGAACTTTGAGCTGTACTTCTTTCTGGCCTGAAGCACTACATATAAACCAACTTCTGGGAAGGAAAACCCCACATTTTCTTCTATTGCATTTGTTTTATAATTGAGACAATATTTAGTTGATGATACTGAGAATTTGTTTTTTCTGCATCTATTGGAAGGGCTGTGGTCAGTGTTTTTAGCTGTCTTGTGTACTTATGAATTCACCATAAAGACAGGCTTCTGGAGAAGTAATCTTAAATTGTTCTGTATTTTTCTTAGTGAAATAAATTATTTTTTTTGTACAGAGGTGTATATTGCAGCCCAAAATAGCTGGGGCAGACTTTGGGGTTGGTTGATTTGGTAGGAGGTCATCTAAGACAGATGTCCATCCACAGATGGGTTTGTAACACTGACCTGTGTATGCCTCACAGTGTCAGGTACAGCACCAGTAGCTTGCTTTTATCATGGTTTTTTGCAGGGTGGCATAAATAAAGAAGAAGCCAGATCACAAGAAAACCTGAACAATGAATTTTTACTGTTCTGTACCTGCTTCATGTCCAAACTCTTTGTCTCTGGCTTCCTGTTTCCATTAAGTAGGTTTTTTTATGCATACTGGTTCTCATTAGCATTGTTAGTTCCTCTTCAGTGTTGTCCCAAAGGTAGTAATATACCAGTTCGTCTGAAATGGGACTAGAAGATGATAAGCTTCTTCATATCTTCTGGATATCAAATGTTTGACTTCATTTTTTCCAGTCAATTATGAGATTAATGGAATGGCTAATGTGCACTTGAATTGGAGAGTAATTACCAGTAATCAACATGGGTTTATTTTCTGTGCAAGTATACAGGAAAAGCAAACAGGTTTGTTGTGTTATCTGTGTCATCTTCTCTATATGATACCTTTGTACCACTGAATAGTAGGGCTTAAGCTAGAAGTAACTGAAATGTTTTTGTATTTGTTAATTGCTGTACAGAATGGTTAGAACTGCAGAAGCTTGTTACTTAATAGTTCTCATGCATTATAATATCATATCCTGAGGCCAAGTATGAGGTTTTACATATTTAGTCGCATGGTTGTGGTAGGAGGAGGAAACTGGCTAGCCAATAGTTAATAGATCAGTGAGGGTTGGTTGTTTTTTTTTTTTTTTTTTGTTTTTGTTTTCTCCAAAGCTGTACATTAGAGTTCATCTAGGGGTCATGAGGGCACTGACTGGATTGCCCCCTCTGCTTCTTTTGTATATCTGCACACAGGTATCTGTTTAATTTGGAAGTTTGGCTGCAAGGATAAGATCCACCACCCCAATCAGATTTCTAATTACTTGCCTATGGTACATACTCAGTTAAACAAGTAAATCCTATTTGCTGTATGGAAAACAGTATTTTTTTGGAAGCAGAAGCTTTGGAAAAACTAAGCTAGTGGTGGGTAAATCGTAAGAACTGTGTAATACTGAATTTAGGTCACTTGATTACCTGCATCTAATAGGTAGATTATAACAAAGTCTAATAGGAGAGTTTTATATTAATTTGATACAAATATTCTTAGTCTGGAAATTTAGGACAGAAGAAAGCAAAGAAGAAGGTTATAAGAATAAGGCTGATTAAAGGATGAAAAAGAAATAGTACTTTTCACAAGTATTTAACAAGGCCTTGAGGGCCTGCAGAGGATGTTGGATGTCCAAGTCCTCTTTTCAGCAAACTGCAAGTTTAGGAGAATATTGGCAGTTACCAGCCATGACCTTCAGTGCTGGCTGTCGCAAATCATCTCCTTGTCCTCCATCTGCCTTAACACAGCTTCTAGAGTATCTGTTTGATGACCAGTGCTGCTCAAACATGAATACTATTAAAGATCTGGTACCTTTTTATAAAAATTGGAATAGTAGTGGTTGAGACGCTCTGGTAAGTATAAAACTCTTTTTAGGAAGAAGAATGCTAAGGAGGGATTGTTTTAGTTGTCTGTCTATTCTTATATCGTGTTTTACTGGCTGTTGGTTTATTTGCCATATAGAATCATATAGACTGAGAAGTGTGGAGGCTGGAGGGGACACACCCCAGTGTGTCGTGTTCACTCCAGCTCGGGGAGGACGCTGAGGCTGTATCTCCATGGATGGAGACCATGCAAGCTTTTCTGCGCAGCATTTCTTACCACTAGGTTTTTTTCCTTCTAATGTCTTCTTTATTTTTCCATATTGTGGGGTTGCAATGCAGGCCTTTAAGCCTGAGACGTACTGTTCTGTCAGCGCATTACAGCCAGGGCAGACACGATGCAAAGACTGTGGCCGGTCAGTCGCGTTACCCGAGGGGGCTGGTGCGGGCGAGAAGCCCCGAGCCCCGGCCGCTCTCTCGGCGAGACTCGGCTCTCAGCCTGGAGCTGTTCCCTCAAACGAAAGCGGCGCGCTCCGCACCGCACCCTGTTCAGCGAGTTCGGAGCTGCCCCTGGCGCCCGTAAAGGCTCCCCCAGGCCGCGGGGCGGGCCGGGTCCCCGCTCGCTGCCGGGCGCTGGAGCCCCGCCGGGGCGGGACGCGCTCCAGCCCGGCCCCGCGGACGCTGGGGCGGCGCGATGGTGGAGGCCTGGTACATGGACGAGTCCCAGGAGGACCAGCGGGCCCCGCACCGGCAGCGGCCCAACCGCGCCGTCAGCCTGGAGCAGCTGCGCCGCCTCGGCGTGGTGTACCGCAGGGTACGGCGGCGGTACGGCCGCGTACGGCGTGGTGTACCGGGGTGTACGGCGGGGGGTAGCGCAGGGGGTACCGCAGCGTACGGCGGGGCGCTGCGGCGCCGGGCTGAGCCGCGCGGGGAGCCCGCGCCGGGCCGGGCCGGGCCGGGCCGCGGAGGGCGAGGCAGCCCGGGCAGGGGCCGGTGCACGCACCCCGTGTCCCTGGGGCAGCTCCCCCTGCGGACCGGCCCGCCCCGGCACTGCCGGCACCTCGAGATTCCCACGAGTTCCCTGAGTTCCGCCTTAAGCAATGGCGTACGAATGCTCTTTTCTTTCCCTCTCTGCCTATTTTTTTTTTTTTTTTAGTTGGATGCTGATAACTATGAGACTGATCCATGCTTGAAAGAGATTCGGAGAGCAGAAAATTATTCTTGGATGGATATAGTGACCATACATAAGGACAAGCTTCCAAATTATGAGGAAAAGGTGCGCGAAACTTTGTTTTCATTGCGGGTTTCCGCTCCGTCTGCCGCTGGAGCGTGCGGCCAGCGTGTGACACCTGCACAGCCAGCAGGACACAGGGATGAGGCTTCCACGTCTAAAATACATCCTGTACCGAAGTCCTTAACATTAAAAAAGACCTTTTGATATTATTTTAAAGATAGCAGAGGTCTTTTGCTTCTGTAGATTGCTTTCAGAGGTTTTGAGGATCATTTCTATCACTGTCATTTCAAAACTAAGATTCCTACCAGGAGAGTTCTGCCAATGCTGACCTGTCCTCAGAGAACCTCTCTGGCAAGTGGCTGCCAGCTGGGCCTGGGCTTTGAAGGCTAAAACGTCCTAATGGCTGCCTGCGTAATGTGCCTTTTTAAAGTGAGTGTTAACCCTACAGAATTGGAGGGATACATTCCTTGTACAAGAAGATTGTTACCTTGGGGAGTTGGAACCTTGACAATTTCATAACAGCTCAATGCTGTTCAAGTGAGCCTCCTTGAAGGAGCTTTCTCATCCCAGCCTCCAGGTGCTGCTGGCTTGCTGCTCTGACTTGAGGACAGCAGCCCAATGACACTTTCATATTTTTATTAAATTTCCATTTACCAGTTTGTTTTAAGCCCATTGTGTTCTAGTTGTTTTATCTTGGTGAAAAGGTGAATTAGGTAGTAACTCATTAGGTAGATATCCTGGGTAGGCTTTATCTGACAGAAACACATTCTTTACAAGATGTAGGGACTTTTGCTCATCCTGCTGTGCCAGATCACTTCTGGCTCAAGGACATTTGCACGAGTGTAGCTGAATATCATCCAGACCTGAGCAGGTGGTGACGGTACCTGGCACTGCACTGCTCACTGTGCACTAACCCTCTCAGTTCTTCGTTAATTGTACTTTTAAAATGTGTTTTATATTCTGTGCATGTAGAAGAAGAATTCACCATTCCAGAAAAAAAGAGAAGGGTGCTGCCGCTGCCTTGGACGAGAGAGCCTGGAGCTGGGTCTCACTGTGTGTGGGCAGGCATGGCACACTTTATATCAGATTGCTGTAGATGGGCCATGTTTGGCAGTAACTGCATTTTCACAGACAGTAGTAGTACTCGGTGCAGCTAATTCAGCTCTACATCAGTGTAAAAGGGGGGGATAATCTATAGCTTTGTTCTGGTATTGCACGTTGGGGAAAAAAAAAGGCACAAAATGATCAAACTGAGCACATGCAAGGACCAAATCCTGCAGTGGGAAGTTTTACCCATTTCTCTTTCAAATGGGTGTAAGCATTACTGTTATTCAGAGAATGGTTATGTACAGCTAGAGCTGCTTTTCTTGTCAGAGGAGTTCTGTCCTCCAAAGGAAATGTATGAGCCTGCTTAGATGTGTCCTGAGACAGGGACTGCCTGGCCAGCTTGGCCATCTTAACTATGTTGGTCTCCTCTGTTAGTTAAAACACAGTTACCCTTTGAAAGCCTTTCTCTGCTTTGCCACATGTTTCTACCAGATTTCTTTGCAGTTTTCCCATGTTCAGTAGTTTTAAGAAATATTTGCTATTCCTAGATAAAAACATTTTATGAAGAACATTTACACCTTGATGATGAAATTCGCTACATCTTAGAGGGATCTGGCTATTTTGATGTTCGAGACAAGGACGACAAATGGATTCGGATTTCCATGGAAAAAGGAGACATGATAACCCTCCCTGCCGGCATATATCACCGATTTACACTGGATGAGAACGTATGTTGTTGTAGATTACCGTAAATTTTGATGACAAATCCATGTGAATATATATCACATTAGTAACTACATGCCCTGAGACTTGCAGTTCATTAGCAAAATACATATGAAGGAGGAGAATGAAAAATACTAAATAATTCACAGCATCTGAACCTTTCATCTCCAGGTCACAAATTCAGCTTCTCCTTGTCAGCTGTAAGTCATGGCCACATGATATCTGTGGCATGTCAAGCCTTGGGCTGACCCTCCCACAATTGCCCCAGCTGTCAGTTGAGGCGGACAAGGTGTAGATGGATCCTTCTGTGTTGCCTTGTTGTGTATTTTTGTAGGGATAGAAGTGCATGTCTGTGTATAGCAGTGACATTTTTCACAAGTGTTAAATTCACCTTTGGAGAAAGAAGGATTTAAGGGTCCAGAGCCACTACTTGCAACTACTGTGTGCTAAGCTGGATGCTGGCTTCACAGGAGGTGACCTCTTTTGGAATGGTATTTTTGTCAGTGGGAGCATGAGATTTGCACTCAATGTCTTGATCTGTGTTTCTCTTCTTGTGGGCTTTTACAAATGTGTTTGTAACGGAATTACCCCTGCAAAATGGGGAAACGTGCTGTCTCCTGTGTGGCAAAATCACATCTCTGGTGAAGCCTTGAGAATGGTTTTGTTTTGAATCAGCTGTCCAGATAGCAGTGTTCATACATGTGAAAAAAGGAGATGCTGCTTTGGTGAAAAACCTGACTTTTCCCATCTGCATCTTGAGATCCACAGTGAATAAGCTGCATTTACTATTTTAAGACCTTTTCTTTACATAGACAAAGTGTCAGGGGTTATGGTTGAATCCCCAAGAAGTCTTAAATGTTTGTTTACGTCAGGAGCTTTAGTCCAGAAGCATCTTCAAAGTAAAATCTTTAGGTGCTTCTAGACCCTTGCATTTTGCAGCTAAGTTCTGTTGGTACCTAACTTTATTCTTACCATTGCTGAATGCCTGGGTGTAAGATAATAATCTATCTGTGTTTTATAGAATAGGTAGGGTCTAAATCTGTAGTGTAGTGGACAGAAGAGGAGAGTTCCCCATAGCCCCATGGTTTGGAGCACTTCTGCAGGATGTAAAATCCAATTTTCTGCTGCCACAGCTGTACCTTGCACCAGGCATACTTTTGGTTAGCTGGTGTGAGAGGCTGTTGCTTTTCCTGTTGGAATCTGGAGACTTTTCACTTCCTGTAAGCATTATTTTTTTGGCAGTTTATGCACTCCCCATTCAGTTTTTATGGCTCTGACTTCAAAGCTTCTGGTATTCCCCAAAAGCATTGTGTAAACATCTTGGGTACTCTGGTTGCTGCTGTTTAACTAAGCAAATAGGATTTAAATGCTGCACTGCTGATTATTGTGGATCCAGTGCAAAAGATTTGGATAAGACGGGATGGTTTTGGTTTCTTTGAAACAGGGAGAAGTACTGCCTCTGCCTGAACTGGAGGTTCTGATCATGACACAATGTATCACTGCATTATGCCAGAGTCTCCCACGGCAGGCACCGGGAGCAGGAACAGCAGTATAGTGCTTTTATTTTCTGGATTGTGTGAAGCTTTCAGTCCATCATGAAATAGTTTCAAAAATTTCTGCAGAAGTGCAAATGAAACCCTAGCTTTGGAATGAAGATCCCTCGAAAAGGAGCTCTTAAATTGCTTGTCACTTCTTGTTCTTTGGCAGAATTACGTGAAGGCAATGAGGCTGTTTGTTGGAGAACCCGTCTGGACTGCGTACAACAGGCCGGCTGATGATTTTCCTGCTCGGAAACAATATATGAAGTTTTTGGCTGATGAAGCACAGTAATGGTGTCTGAGACCTGACCTGACAGGTGGAATGTCCTGAAGCCCCATCAGAATAAATGTGCCTTGTTGCTTTTCACTGATTAAACTTGTATTTACACAGGAAATTGGAATCACAGAATTATGGAAAAATTTAGATTGAAAGGTCATTTGGAGGTCATTTAGTCCAACCCTGTGAATTACTATGCCAGATTTAAAGCTAGACCAAGTTGCTCAAGACCCTGAAGTTTGGAAACCTCTGTGGTGGAGGTCCCACAGCCTGTCTGGGTGCTGGTTCCAGCACTTAGCTGCTCCCATGGCCAAGCATTTATTCTTCATGGCCAACTCCTTGGTTGCAGCTTGCAGTTGTTGTCTCTTGCCCTTTCACTGCATGTCTGAGGAGAGTCTGGCTCTGTCTTCTTCACAGTCCCTGTTCTAGCAGGAAACTGTAGTTGGGTCTCCTCTGAGCTTTCCCCTCTCCAGGCTGCACAAACCAGTGCCCTTGGCTGGGCTCCCTTCTGTTAAGTAAGATGTTCAGTATGTTTTGCCCTGGTTCTGGTGACTGAGGGCTGTCACTTGTAACCACCTGACAGTTAAGCTCAAAGCACTGACTGTTTTGAGCCCAATGGACCCGAAGTTCTTGGCTCCATAGTTTACATCCTCAGGCTATGAGGCTGCTGTGGGACATGCTAGTGAAAGTCTTGCTGGAGTCAAGGTGAATGGTGCCTATGGTGTCCCCTCTGCCACAGAGCCAGTCCTTGCCCCTGGCAGTCGGCATCAAGCAGAATCTGCCCTTGAATTGGTGAATTGGCATTGACTGGTTGCTCCCCATCACCTGGTATTTCTTGTGCCTGGAACACCTTCCATAATGGCTTATTCTGTAACAGTCCTGGGGACTGAAGCGGGGCTGAGCAGCCTGAAGTTCCCCAGATCTTCTGTCTGCCTTTTTGAAGGTGGCAGTGTTATTTGCTTTTTTATGCTCAAAAAGGTTTTCCTGATCTCTGTGACCTTTCAAAGATGCCAGCAGCCTTGCAGTGACATTAGCTAGTTGCACTTACTGTTGCTCAGGAATCCATTTTCTAACCTTTTTTTCCTTGATATTTCTGGCAGGTGGAATTGGGAGAGGTGGGCTACATTAATATTCATTTTGCTCAGAATCCATGCTAATGAACTACGTAGGATTCTGGTTTTAATTAAAGAAAATAAACCCTGCTTCCTTCTTGTCTAAAAATGTTCATAAGGTAAATTTGCATAATCGGCATTTTAGTATGCAGCTTTCCAAGTTCTGCCCTGGTGCATAAACCTGTGGTTTTCTCAGTAAAATGTAGCAAATTGTTCTTGCAATTTATTAATAAAATTACTTTGACCTAGGTATGTTGATTTTTTTTGTGTGGTTTTTTTTTTTTTTTTTTTTTTAATTCCTTGTGCTGCCATTTAGGACACATTGAACAACAGTGTTACTGTAATTGTTAATCAGCTTTTATTCCTTGTGCTGGCACTGATTTGTTCTGTAACATGGGACAAATTACTGACTGTGTGTGCCTCAGTTTCTTGAGCTGTGAGAGGGAGAAGAGTAGGCTTAGGCACACCAGGCTGGTTTTCAGCAAATGCCTTGTGCTTATACAGGACGTGGAGCTCCCCAGCAAAGGGCACTGGAGCGTTTTGGGATGAATTTGCTCTTCTCGATGATGAATTATGTCAGCTGGGCAGATGTACTGCTTGCTCCAGCTCTCAGTGGATGATGAGCTGACTGCAGCCTGTGTGCTGATTTCAGCCAGATACAAGCTCCTGCCTCACAGTCTCCTAAATAAACAGCTCTAGAAAGAGGTTGAAATGGCCCTACCTGGCTCTTCCTAATGTGGCAGATGATGGATAATTGAACTTCCCACTGTTTTTCCCTATGAGTGTGTACACAGCCCTTCTTTAGTAGGAAACTGTTTTTCTCACTTTGTAGCAGCATTACTGTTAACCATTTCTAGGTGTTTTATTTCTCTAAGTGTTTCTGAAAAGTGAAGTTGCAATTTTGAAATGAAATTGTACTAAACTTAAAAGTTGGAAGGGGGAAAGGGGTGAAAAGTCATGTTTCCTGGGGTTTGGGTTGCAAGCTAGATGAGATGTGGGGAGACAGCTGACCCTTCAGTCTGCCAGTGTGGGCTCAGTTTATGGGAGGGGGTGCAGGCACAACCCATGCTTGCCAAATGCAAACCCACCCAGATCTCCATGCAGCCAGGACTGGCTTTTGTGCTGTGGTCCAAAAGCCTGTCTGAAAAATCAGTGTTATGAGCAAATAGGAAGTTTAGCTTCAGTCAGACTCACATGGGGGAGGCTGTGCTGTGACATGTGCCTTACCAGCTCAGGGATTTGTGTGCCACTTGTCTAGAGGGAGCACTTGAATGTCCTCTTGTACAGCACACTGGGGCTTCCTGCTCCCAGAACAAACTTTGGGGATTTTTCAAGGTACAACTACAGGAATAAATGACAGTTATTGCCTGCAGCAGATTTTATTCCTTTGATTTATATGCCACAGAAAATTGGGTTTCAGAATGTAGAGTAAAATGACTGCTTTCTCCTGGTGCTGGTATCCAATCTAATTCATCCCCCTTCTAAGCTTTTGGTTCCTTTTTTTTTTTTTTAACAGAAGCCAAGGTGAGACTTTTCATTCCTCCTTTGGGCCTTTCTGTTTTGATCTCTCTCTGCAAAAGGAGAGGTGGAGGCAGCAGCGTGCGCCCTCAGGAACCCCCACTTGCAGAACAGCCATCCCCTAACAGGCTGGGGGAGCGCCCAGGAAGACAGAGCAGGTAATGCATTCTCCTCAGGAGAGATTTACAGTTTGGAGTGGTGATGAGGGATGGACAGTAAAGCAGCTGCCCACAGCAATTGCTTTCAGCAGCTCGCTGATGTAGGATGTGACCTGGGAAGCAGGACTGAACCACCTTGTTTTGTTGCCTCTCTGGAGGAATATATACACCCGATACAGCTCCCATCTCCTGGCTGTCAAAATAACACACGATCACCCCACTGCAGATCGTTCATCATTTTCATAGCACGATGCATTCTGCTGCTGAGAGGTGGCAGGGGCTGCGGGGGTCTGACTGTCAACACGTCGGAGTCCATGCCCTTTAGTGCTGTAGGTGTCTTTGAAAGGGTGAAAGCATTGCACTCTGAAAGCGGTTTTTGTCAGCCAGGAAAAAAGCAATTTGGGACTGGTATAAAGATTCCACACCTGCAAAGAGGTTATGTGGGAGATAGCAGTGGGAGGAAACAGCTGGGCAGAAAAAAAATGTTAATATTAATAGAAAACATTCCAGAAAGTGGAGAGAGATGGGAAGGAGAACATGCCATTCCTTCCGATGAAAAATGCATGTTATTTTCATGGTGATTTTTGTAGTTTTTTTTCTTTTTTCTCCCCCACCCCCCTCTCCCCCCCACTCTTCCAAGTGCAAAGTGAAATCGATTTTTGGTCCAAAAACATGGTTCTGTTTTACCACAGATAGTGGAAAATCTTGGTATATTGATGTAGTATGAAAATTCATGTAAGTAGTTCCAGCAACATCGTATTGGCAGCATTAACTCAGGCACAGGAAATATTTCAGCTCCTCCAGGATAAGAGTTTAAAAAAAAAATAGGAGAAATGGTACCGAATTGAGATGTTTAAATATAGCTTTTTTTGGTACCTATGTATTATTTTCTGCTTTAATCCAAACCTTCCCAAAGTGGCATATACCCCATTTTCTCATGAACATCTTGAGAGAGCTCTTCTGAAGGGGGCTCAATGCAAACTGTGGATGGACAGTCTGATTTTTAATAATTTAGGTGGGCAAACTGGTGGCTGCACTCCCTTGTTATATGTCCTGGGGCAAGTTACTTTGGCTGGATTTTTTAACGAAAAGACACTTCACAGCCAGTTGGTCATTAACTAGTAACATCCACTGGGGGGGCCTAAAAATAGGTGAAGGGAAATGCTGTTGGTGGTGGGTGTCTCGTTCTGGGCTGCCTGAGAGTGGGGGCTGTGCTGCTACCTGCTGCTATGGGAGCTGGTAGCTGCCTGGCCTGGCTGCTGAACTTGACAAGTACAAATCTTCATGTACTCAAAGCATCGGGTCCTACTGGCAGAACAGGCACTCTCCTGCCAGGTTTCTGGTTCCAGGATTTAGCTTGAACTAGGAATTTGTGAGAAGGGACAGTTTCCTGACAAAGGCAGTCATTTAATATCAGCTGGCAAACACCAGCACACATAAAGACTGAGATGAAAGCTGAGCACTGTTTTGAAGACTATTTCTTTGTGGCTAAATTGAGGATTTGGATATTTGGCCAAGCAGTAGATCTGACCTGTGCTATGCTTGAAAATTACATCATCTGTTTGTGAGTCTTTCCTGGGAAAATGATAGAAATTCTCAATTCCCTCCGCTCCCCCCAAAACAGGGGAAGAAGTCTGAGAATAGGGTCACTGCCTGTTGTCTTCTATTTCCTGAAGTCAAATAAACATATCAACTTATTAGGGGATGAATTAGTGTTACAATTTAAATATTCCTGGCTCAAAGATCCAGATTTGATCTGATTTGCTGCACTCATTGTGATTTTACAGCTTGATTCTCAGAACACTTTGTGTGGTGGCAAAAAGGTAATACTCTGCTATACCTGCAATTTGAGAAACCTGGTCTTGTGCAACTGAGTCACTAGCTCTCATTATTTATTAACTGTATAAATAGCCAGATAAGGTAAAGAAGCAAAATTCTACAAACAAAAATGCTTGGGGAAAGATTCAACAGTTAAAGGACTGTGTATCTCTTTCAATTCTGGCCTCCCCTGCTGCAGTTCTCTCTGGGATACCTGTATAAATTTTGTTTCATTCTCTGTGCTGCTTCTCAGGCTACCAATTAAAAACTGTTGTGACTGTCAATATTGGCTGGTAGAAAATTGGGCTGTGTATGCTCTGGGACTGCCTTTGGTCATGGACACAGCCCAGAGCAGCCAAGCTGAGCTCTGGACTCTGGTTTCCCCTGTGATCACAGGCATTTGAGCTGGGAGAATTTGATTTGGGTCCACCCTCAGGCTTATTTTTTTCCCAAATGATTCAGGCAACTTAAAGCTGACCCGCTATTCATGGGAAAGAGGTGAGCTGTCCTTGGTGATGCTGCAACAAAACAAAGTGGTGGGGCACAAACAAAGTGGTGGCCGGGTTATGCACGAGCCTGCTGCCTGCCACTGGAGTGTGTCCCAGAATTTGAAGTACTTGCTCACATCTTGCATTGCAAAGAATGGGGTTTTTTTGGGGGGGATTGTTGTTGTTGGGGGGGAATTGTTCTAATAAACAGCTCTAGTTCTGCATCTCTTTACTTCAGTTTTTTCAGTTTAGTACTAACTGTTTTGACAGTTTTTCAAAGCCGAAGAGGAACCTTCTCCCCCCTTCCTTCCTTGCCTCAAAAAGTAACATCCAATTTTTTCACCTCTTTGGGGGAAAATTGTAAGCCATTATGGCTGCCTTTCAGGTGGATAATTTTAATGACTCTCATACATAATATACATCTGCAGATGACTGCCCAGATTTAGGTGTTGATCCAGAACACCTTGGAAAGGCAGCATCTTTCCCCATCCACAACTTTCTCTTCCTCCCTAAGACCAGGGTTGTGACCATCTCTCACACCTCTTGAAGATGAGAATCTTTGAATTTCTAATTCCCAAACTGGCTGGGAGAACTAAGTGGGAAAGCAGCTTTCTGCTACCATTTCCTGAAAGTTAGTGCTGGAGCTGGTTTGCATTCAGCACTACAGAACTGCTGTTCAAATGCCAGAAACTCTGTGCAGGTTCCTACATCGTAAGGTACCTCACTGGTAAGATAATTTCTTCCTCAATGTTCTATTAAGTGGGTAGAAAGCAGGGTCGAAGAGGTGGATGGCATCTTCCTTTGAGCTCTTATTATAGGTGTGAGCTACTGGATGAATTCACCTTGTTCTAACATCTTTAGTTTCGCCAGCCTCTGCTCAGGACAGCAGCAATATGGTTGCTACCTAAGCAACCTCAGAGAAGTTGACCCTGCCTGCTGGGTTCTGCCTGTCTGAAATACATTTACATCTGTATTTGATGCTTCAGTCCTGTTTTCCCATGTTGCTCGGTTGCAAGTTGAAGCAGCAAGGGAACGCGTGTTTCTCACTGCAGCCGGTGATGCAGTACCACAGATCCTGCACTTCTCTTTTAGACGGCTCCAGCGCATGTGGTTGATTAAGCACATCAGCTGACATACAAATGAGAGAGACGTAACTTAGCTGGGCACACAGATCACACCCTGCTTATCCCCCTCTCCGACTGGATTTGCAAAACACCTGCAGCAAAGGCTTCACAGAGGGGCTACCTCTTATTAGGCCTAGTACACAGAAAACCCAGCAGCCTACCCAGGCAGTGCAGTAATTCCCAGCACATGCCTGTGTTGAAAGCCTCCAGATGAAGATGTATCTGAAGATGGTGTTTGCTGCCTGGGTGAGTTCTTCCACCACGTCAGTGGGCTCATCCAGCTTGTGCAGAGTGCTCCTGCTGACATGAAGGATGGGGTAGGTGAAGAAATAACCATCCTTTCCAGTACACTGGCTGAAGTCCATTGTGGAGTTCCAGGCGTGTCTGCACATACCTTTGGGGAACACTTAATGTGTCCAGTCTGAAAACTGAGGCACCAGGAAAACATCAATGACAGCTGGTGAGGGGATGCCATTATCACCGGAACTGCAGTTAGGTATTAGAAATGGCAGATAGGTGCTCAAGTTCTTTTGAGGACCAGAGTCTCTGTGCATAATGTAATTATCTGAATGTCTGAAGTACAGCTTCTTTTCTCCTCTTTTAATAAAAGTGGAAATTTAAATGCAAAACTTCTGTTAAGGTACATTAAGCCTCAAGATTTGAATACAACAATCAGCTCCTTCAGGCTCTGCTTTCCACAGCTTTTCTCACTTAGCCAGATGATATATGCAAGCTGTGTTTTAGAACTGAGCTCTGCCCTCCTTTACACCAGGAACCCTCATTAAATTCAGCTGAATTCATTGAATTTAACAGGATTGCCTGGTATAATTAATGTTTTGAGGACAGAGTTTGTCCTTAGCTTTAATGTTTTAACATCATATAGAGCATTCAGATGTGTAACAGGCAGAATATAGGGAAGTCAAACACTCAACTTGTATATATGTTAAATCCAAACCATAAAGTGACATTGACAGTCTTTCCTTGATTTCATAAACAGTTAACAATTTGCATACATCCAGCAGTGATAATATGCCTTTGCATTTAAATTTTAATTATTCTGCAAGTCTACCAGGATGTCACTTGTTTAATGGCTCACTGAGCTTAGAGGTCACCCAGTCCAAGTCTCCTCTAATGGCATTTTTATCTGAGTAAAAGCTTCTACGGATAAGAACACAGCAAACATGCTGAAGTGAGACCTATGTAGCAATACACATGAATTAGAATGTACAGAAATTTGGAGAACAGGGGATTATTGTTGCTGCCTGTTCCGAGCTTCCCTTCCCCCTCCCCGAGACACTTGCCTCTGCCATGGGCTCTGAACTCCTTTGTTCCAAGCGCGGGCAAAACCAAATGTAACTCAAACTCTTTAGCAGTGTCTGATTGGCCGGTCACCCCGGGTCCGCCTCCAGTCCTCCCCTTTCCCCTTCTCCTAATAAAAGAAAGGGCCCGAGAGGGGGCCCGCCCTCTTTGGCTTGCACCCTGTCTGCGAACATCTTGTCTCTGTCTCTATTTGAAAGCTTCTAATTGTAGGAATTGGCAACCAAAAGCTATATTGCTCCCTCTTTGCTTCTACTGGTGGTATTAGATTTGCAGCTACCATTTTGCTGCTTTTAGAGCTACTGAAATGCTGGATTGCCTGTGCTACCTCTCTAGGCTGCCCAAGGCTTTCTAAGGCATTGAACTATGAGCCTAGCCGGTAAAAGCTGTGAGTATCTCCACAGATTATGTTTTCAGAGTGTTTCTTTTTTAATGGTTATTTGACTCTGACTAGGATAATAAATTTTTATTCTCTGCCAGTCAGAATACAGACTGTCACTGACATGAGCAGTATCAGGCACTACTGAATCAAAAAGGAAGTTTACTCCAGTTGTAAAGAGGCAAGTGGCTTCAGCATGTTGGATGATGATGGATCATGCTACTTTCACTTAGCATTGGAACAGACAAATGAAGCTTCCTGACACTTCAGCTAAATGTGTGTGAATCTCTCTTGTATTATTTTACATATTACTCTAAAAAATTTTAATGGGAATTACAGATAACTTAGGTTGGAAAGGACATTTGAAGATCATCTAGTCCAATCCCCTCCCAAGGGCAGGGACACCTCCCACTAGAACAGGTTGCTCAAAACCCATCCAGCCTTTGTCTTGAACACATCCAAGGATGGGGAGTCTCTCTGGGTGAACTATTCCAGTGCTGCACCAAGAAGTAGTATATTTTCCTTATGTCCAATCAAAACCTATTCACTTTTAATTTAAAACTGTTTCCCCTTGTCCTATCACTACATGTCCTGGTAAGTTGTTCAGTGCTTTCAATGTCTTTGAGAACAATGGTCATCACATACCAGAGTTCTTTTCATCTCCAAAGAAACCCCATGACTAAGAAAAGGGACCTATACTGGAGAAAATATACTACTAGAATATCAAAATGAGTACAGGGAGTAACATACCTGATCAGATTAACAGGTGTAACAAACTGAAAACTACAGTAACTTCAGCTATCAGCGTAAACTGAGAATCTCTCCAATTACTGTTAAACTGTTAATTCTCGTTTCTTTTGCCTCTGATTCGCGAGTTCTTTTACTCGGAGTTTGCATTCAAACACAGGAGGCGCCAGGCTTTTCTTCTAATCGATGTTTATTATTTTCTTATCTATGGCACAGCTGCATGGAATGTGCTTCTTAGTTAACAAGGTGGAAAACGGCCCTGAGTTCTACCTTCCAAGGCCATTTAAAGTCCAATCTATCCAATTAGGGAATGCCAATCAATTTATTTTTACTTATAACCCAGTAACTATTCATTTATGATCTGCACTGCGCATTTTTTGACCCAAAAGTAAACCACACAGATTTGTGAAAAAGAAGGGGAAAAGAAGAACAAACCCACACCCAAAATCCTCCATCTTGTTACACACATATATGTATCACTATATCCCATAAACCTAAATTTTCTACATCTCTACATATTCCACCCAGTGACATAACTTTAATTACACAGCAACAATCTCAGTGTTACCCCATAATTTGGGAAGCCCTTCCCAAGGCCTCAGGTCAAATGCAGTGTGCTTTTGAAGATCATTACCTGTCAGCACTGAAAGACTGAAATTCTCTAAAGCCAGGGGTTCCAACATTAAACCTTGTCTAAAATCCTAGCAGCATTTAAAACAAATGTAAAACCTCATAAAGAATGCTAATGTAACTACTTTTAATTTACTATTTTAATACTCACTAGAGTTATGTAAATGGTGTTTAAGCCCAGCTGAAGCAGGTGGTATGGAGTATTTAATTTTTGAGTTTAGTAGTGGTACCTTAGGACAAGTCTACTCAGGTGCTGCACCAGTTTAATTCAGATCCAGCTGTGCAACCTACAGGCCATGTCAGAAACAGAAATACCAACTGCTTTAATATTTTTTCAGTTGATTGGTACATAACTGTTGTTTCAGTGTACAAGTATGGCCTGTCAAACAGAAATATACTGTAAAAATGGAGCAAATTCTGTTTCTGTAGGCTTATGCCTTTTCAGGTGACTAGCAACTTTGAAGCATCCTTACCTCTTTTCATGTCTAGACTGCAGAAATTTTGAAACAACCTGATTTTTGAGGACAGCTGTTTGGCCCCTGTACAGTATCTCCAGATGGACAAGCATAAAAATGAGTTACTGGTTACCTAAAAATACAGGTGGGGCTATTTAAAGGGAGTGAGAATTAATTGATGGATATGGTATTAAAAAAATGTAACACACAAAATTGTCCCATGGCAGTGATTTATGACAAGAAACAATTGCTAAACATTAAATCTCAAACCAGTAAAACTGCCCTATGAACAGATGTATGTATTATGTTCCTATACGAGTGGGAGTATCTGCATTGAATCTTTACAATACAGATGAAGGGAAAAATGTGGGCAGAGATGTGAAATACACTGATATCACAGTGGTACTGTGATTCCAAAAATCTGTGTTCTGAGGGATGCGAAAATCAGTGTATGCTGATACTGCTGCATCACTGATAATTGCCTTGTGTCCTGAACCCCATTTGGTTCCACTTCATGTGGCCTAACCCTTAGATACCATTTTCCTTGGGAAATACTTCATGCACAGTGTTTTCACTTGATAATGGGAAAGAAGAGGAACTGAGCTGAAATCCCTTGTGCTTCCACTCCAACTCCCAGTGCTCCTTTCTCTACCCAGCAGAATGCCAGAGTGCAGCAGCTTTTAATCTGAAAGATTTAACAGTAACACAAAATCAAGGAAGTACAGGGAGACCATTTAGTATAGTCCCTCATACTGTGGGAAACTGATACTGTGCAGGACTGTATGACTCCCTCACATGCTCTTGGACACGTCCCTGTGCTACTGGGACTTGGACCAATGGCCTCCAGCAGTTCCTCCCAATCTTGGCCATGCTGTGATTCTGAATGGTGGTTTAGCAAGCAGCCTCCTCTGACAGCCATGGACACACAAAGGTGTAATACTCAGGAGTCTGACAGGGACAAAATGAGACACACATAGTAGAAGCAAATGAAGAGAGGTGCATTCAGAACCTCCTCTCCATAATACACATACTGATACTCTGTCAATAACTCTTAGCTGATGAAATAAGCTCATGTGGCTTGCTCATAGCTACTGAAAAATTACCAAGACAATATAAGGTTAAATTCAGTTTTTCTCATAAAAGAATCTGAGTAGTTGATTATATATATATATACATATATATATAACATAGTGCACTGTAATGAAGAGTAACTGGACAGTAACAGACCTGTAGGGATGAAGCTGGCTCTAGGTCAGCACAAAGTCTTTGCAATGACAGGCCTGTTAGAGGTGACAGGTTCTGTAATAATACCACTGAATATTCATAATTGAATAAATTTTATTTCACATTTACACATTAGCAAGAGTATATACAATTTAAAAAATCAGCCTTGCTGGGAAAAATTAGTTGGAAATCATCTATCCTAACTTGAGACACTGAGTATTAAAGCTATCACCCTCTTTGATAGCTACAGCCTCTAGAAGTGCCTGCTTCTTCTGCATACTGCGAGATGACTCCAGTTCATACATAGTAGTCAGGTTGAAGAGGACACTCTCGTGTAGGTAGTGTTGAGGGTCCTGCTGAACCATTCCTTCCAACTGCCGGAGGGAATCCTTCAGTTTTCCCAGGTAAAGAAGACAAACAGCAGCATTGTTGTTAGCCTAGTGAAAAACATATTGTAAATAAACAGTGTGCTTATAAATACATATATATATATGTATGTATTTACAAGTGATGAGAGAGAAGGAAAAGAAGTCTATCATCTGCAATTACAACATATTTACTGTATGCTAAGAATTACTATTCTGCATGTGTGTGCAAAACTAAAATACATTATCAATTATACAGTGCTATCCTTTTCTTCTTAAAATTCTCAAGATTTACCCTCTGCCATTAAGACCTGCTGACTTCTAAGAGCTGAAACTCTAAAAGACAGAGTCTAAAATGAAATATAAATAGTATAGGACATTAGTCAACTATGAAAGCCAAGTGAAACAAATTTCAGAAACCACATGAGTCTCTACATGCAATCATTTTCATAGATTTTTTTTTTCGTTACTTCACTATGTTTTCAGAAGTGTTTTTCTCTCTCTCTGGCTTACATGTCCACATAAGCAACAGGATGATATCTTCTGATTCCAAAAGCATTTACAAATGACTTCACGTAAATCCAGCACATAGGGCAGTCTAAATACATCATAAATTATCAAGTCAGGTTCCAGTTTCCTTACCACACAAATCAGGTTTTATGAGTTACTTCAAGATTCCAACAGTACAAAGTGATATAACATGTTTAGCAGCAGAAACTTTCATATACTCTGAAAGTTGCAGATCAAGGAAGAACATGGCCTTTTAGAAAAAAACATTTTTCTGTCCATTCAGGAAAACTGACTGATCTCATGTGATTATAATACACACTATTTTACAGCCTGCAAAATGATGCCATTCATGTGTTCCTTAAACTCAGTGCCTTCAGTCTGTAAATGGCCTTGGATCAGATTACTAGGGGTAAGCTGTCTGACTTCTCGGGACCACTCTTACATGACCATGCACTGAAAACCAGGTCTAGAAAACCCGAAGGTAAATAAAGAACTCTTTGATCTCAGTTTGTGACAGGAACCCAAGGCTCTGATACACAATGTGTTAAAAATGTCACGTTTAAAACTACAATATCCCTTCAGTGTTGTGTGAAATCAAGTTAATTTTATACATGTTGGCAGCTGCCGTTTCTTTTTCTGACATGCAAGTCTATGCTAAAAACAGTGAGTGCAAAAAAAAGTGCTTTTGCAAAGATCCTGTAAAAGAAGAGTGTCTCAGAATTTCTACATGCATGCGTAAGTATTCATGCCCTTCATACAGACTGGTTCTTAATTTCCCATCCCATTTTCCATCTTATCCTTATGTATACTGAAAACCTTTTGGCACACATGCCACATCCCATTTTTCTGTAAAGCTCTGAGCATACTCTGGGTACTAATTAAATCCATGCATGACATATTACAAGAATAATTTAGGTGTTCATTATATATGTAGCAATTTGAAAATTTACCACAGCATTTGATGAGTCGATCCTTAAAATTTCTGTGAAAAATCGATGAGCTTCTGCAAAATTATTCTGACCAAGGTGGAGAAATGCTCTAGAAAGTAAGTGACATATAAATGAGTTCTCCTCAAAAACCCAAGGTAATACATTTAAAAATGAACGGACACCATTTTTTATTTTTCCTGTTACAGATGTAAGAGTTTCTGACATTTGTTCTTCACAGTGTGAAGGAGACGCTGATTTACAGACAAATGGAATGACAATTTGGATCACTCAGCTATTACATTTTCTGCCTATGGAAGCAACAGTCTTCATTGTGTTTTTATTAATTTAAATGCAAATACTCTCTTCCCAGAATTATTTCTCTTCATAAAATTAGCCATATAATTTTCAGAGCACTTTTGAATAGTATCTTCTAAATATATTAAGCCAATGTGCTAACCATTGCAAAGTGAGTCCCCCATCACACAGTTCCATTTACTACAGTGTATGCAAGCATCCTTTGAAGGTACTGGGTGGTACTTTCCTGGCAGATCTGATTATAGGATGACTGCCCAAAATAACTTCTCCTCTCCTAAGAGTTATTTATGCAAACGTGTATTGAAAAAAAGCAGTGAAAATATGCAGTGCCTGAAAGAATGAGAAAAAGCTTTGTAAAATCAACGGAAGGATTGCAGTTTCAATGCAGAATAATATGACTGTACCAAGTTACAGAGATCTCCTGAGTCTGTATGCCATTCAGTCTCACTTATGACAGATGAAGTCAAATAAAAGAGAGAAAGAGAACAGGATTGTCTCAAGGGTAGTTTAAGGATCACATTGCATACTTTGTAAAACTACATTTTAAAAAGTTTTCTTTAGCTATTAAATGATCTACCTGTTCATTAAAACCATAATTTGGCTCTGTAGTCCATCCAATTTGTGAGTCACTTTCTCAACATCTTGAAAATATTTTTCTGCAGTTTTTATGTCTCCAATCTAGACAGAAAAATCGTAAGTAAGTTACGACAATAAGAAGAGATACATCCTGATTTTATCTTGTAACGACACAAAATCATATATAACATATCCATTAGCAATCTTTTTACACGAAGGTGACTGGGTAACACCTGTTGCAAAACAATGTATTTGAAGAGCCACGTTAAGGTCATGAAAAGCACCACAGAAGCATGTGCAGTTTGCCTAAGGCAGCTTCTCAGCTGGGGGCTCAAGAGCACTCACAGACTGTAGGGCAGGGAGGCCCCATATCCTCATTTGGCTCTTTTGTTGTAACTAACTGCACAGTTCAAAAAAGTAGGTGAAAATGAGAAAAGGTCAGAGTTACTTCCAAAGGGATGGGGTGTTACTCCATAGGAAGGGAAGACAGACACCAGTGGCCTTGTAGGTAGCACAGGACCCACACCAGGTTAACCCACAGCCTCTGGGTCATAGTCAGGGGCCACAGGATGACTTCAGTGCATCACACCACATGTCAGAAAACAACTACAGTGCAATGGGCCACTGAGGATATTGGGAAGATGGTCCATTTGCAGATTAAAAAAACACCAATGAGTGGCTCGAGCAGGATGAAGGAATGAGAGATTTTAAAACTGGCATAAAGAAGTACAGATTTGATGGAGATGGAATGGCAAAGGGGATTTCTAAAAAGGAAGGGGTATTTCACCTAAAGGAATGTTACATACATTGCTCTTTGAGATGAAAAAAAAAAATACTTGAAGAACGCCACTTATTTTGAAAATAAGTTAGCAGTGTATTTTTCAGGCTGGAGAGATGGAAGAAGATGAAAACTTACTACTTGGTAAAATAAATCAATCAGAATCAGAATCTATCAAAAGGAATAAAATGAAACCAGTTCAGAAACATAAAGCCATGGAAACCAGGCAGTCCTCAGGTGGGGAGATTCAAGGGGCCCTCAAGAGACCACCTGTTTGTTTAAGAACAGGACAAAATTATGAAAAATGTTTGTCACAAATGTGTTGAAGTCTCCTTAAAGCTCTCAGATGGTGGATATTACACATCTGAGTCTTACTAGGAAACTTAATCCAGAATTCTTAAATTGCCCTAGTATCAGAAAATACATTCTATCTTACTGCACTTTTTACCTCAGTTTTTTGTCCTGTCCATAGTGGTAGGGGAGAATGTGCAACCCCTCTTTTTTTACGGTCTTTTGCATACTTGAAAATTTTTTTCTTCCCCTTCTACAATGAGAATCAATTTGCAGGCAAATCAGTGTTTACCCCTTTCTCATAAGTAAATGCATTCTGGATTCTCTGAACTCTCCCCTGTTACTTCACATCCTCCCTGAGTGCCCACGTAAGAGGTCTCAACAATCCAACTGATCTCTCACCAGCAGTGAGAAGAAGGAATCACTTTATATTTCACGTGTGAATACGAATTTTGCTTTTATAGCAAATATCTGGAAGTCCAATTTGTTTACTCCGGTGTAGTTTTCTTACCCTCAGCCTATTTCCTTTCTACAGGGAATAGGCTTGTTGTTTCTTCCCATTTTGTATTTGTATATTACTCCCAGTCTTTGGTAGCATTTTGCCTTTGCTGTTTGAATCACAGCCAATTTAACATTTCAGTTTCTTAACTTGTCAAGATTATTTTGCATTCTGATCCTGCTCTTCATAGTGTCTGTACCATTCCCAGCTTGGCATCATCTGTACATTTTACAAGCATTCTTCATATTTCATCATACAAGTACTACCTAACCAAAAATACGAACACTACAAACCCTAAAGAGATCCTTGTAGACAAGATCATCTAGCAAGTCCTTCTAGTCATCAGCAAATGACTTTCCAATTGCACTTTTCAGAGACAGCAAACATCCATCTGAAGGCTTCATTTAGATTTCTTCCCAATTTGCTTATGGGAGTATCACAGTGGCAGTATCCAAAGCCCTACTCACACCACTAATATAACAGATACTGCTTCACCTCTAACCACAAGACTTAGCCCTTGGCAATATAAAGAAATTATTCTTCTTTACATTTAGGAGATGATCCAATTGAACACTGCAGTCAAAGATGCAACTGTCCATCTACCAAGCATTTCTGGAATACCCAATACTTTTCTAATGAAACAGATGCATTTCTCCCAGATGTTATGTAACTGGACTCAAAAAACCCGAGTATTACTCATTCTAAAATACCATACATTCAGTTATAAAGACAAAGGATACAATTTCTCTCTATAAATACCACTAAAGATGTAAATCACCATGAAAATAATGGCATTTAACTAGAGGATAATGCTGGCAAAGTGTAAATGAATCTGTCCTTGAGTATTTTTAGCCTGGAAATTAGAAGGAATCCCTTAACCATGAGAACAATCAATTTCTAAAGCAAGCTACCAGTCTGCTCTCCTGGGAGCTTGATGCATCCAAATCTAATATGCTTTGATAATAATCAGACATTATTTGTGATCATGAATAGTTCTGATTTCTTAGCAGCATCTTGTATCTTCTCAGCAAACATGCCAAACTCTTAAATCTCATTTTTGCCACAGAGGGGAAACAGTTTACTTTTTAAAATTTTTTCGTGGAGAATACCATTTAAAAGAAATGGTCATTAAAGTAATTTAACCAATTTAAGTGGTCTTTATAACTTAATTTTATTTAACTTAGTTCAGAAAGTATGACTTCAGTATCTAATAATAATTAGCACATCAAACAAAAATGAAGATTCTACTGTTAACCTTAAATAATCCTATCCTCTAACAAGGACCCTCCAATATGCTACATGCTTAACTTTGTTGTTTGTCTGGAAACCAAGATTATTTTTCTTAAGTACTCCTAGAAATTTTTTATTGCTTTTTGACTCAGTTTTGCAGCAATCTATTGCAGAAGGTAAGGTCAGGCAGCTTTTAAAATTCTTTCTTAGTGTACTTACTCAAATGGCAATTTTGGATAGGTCGGCCAGTGGGTACTACACAATATAATCCTAGAGACTAAAATGTATTCACTATTTCTCCATTTCAGGTGAATTTCTGTTTTACACATCAGGTGACTGCTGAAAGAATTACAGTCCTTATGAAAATTTCTTTGTGATAGCCTCTGTCTTTTCCTCCATTCTGCACTTCTCTCATTCTCATTTCCCACTTTTTAAGGCAACAAAGGCCATACATCACATCTAGACCTCCTCATGCTCCATTTACATGTGAAGATAAAGATGCTTTAGATCAGTTAGCTCAATTTAATTAAGAAAAAAAAAAAAATCACCAATAAAGCGAAGTTTTGCATGTTGAAAAAGGTTGAGATTTTTTTCTATTAAACTCCTGAATTACACTTTATTCTACATTATGGTTTTGTTTCATATGTATGATGTCTATTGTCAAACAGTGTCTGTGACTGATAAGCAACTGGAATCTGGCTGCCTTAAAGCCTCTCTTGGTAAATGTTCAAAGTTAGCGGCATAGTCTGAGATTATTTGGGAATTACTACTTGTTTTTGAGAAGTTGTGACATTTGAGTATGAGAAAACTGCTTTCCAATTTTACCTGCAAGATATTTTATTTTTTTTTCCAGGGAGTGCCTTGTCAACAGTGCACACATACCACAGGGTTATCTTACCAAAATGATGATGCCCAGGATTGCAACACATTTATCTTTCTTTAATTTGAACGTCTTGGTTTGGATTACCTGCACACTGCCTATTTCTCTTAATATATCAAAATCTTGCATCTGTTGCACCAGTGCCCCCCAGACAGAGCTGAAGATTTTGTCACAGAAAAAGACAACAAGCCAAGCAATAAAACCTTATCTCCTTAAGGTGCTAGAAGAAAGGAAAGCATTTGCATTTAGAAATTATTCCTTTTAATGTCTATCTTCTAGATATCTTCTAATATCAAGGATTCCTCACACCCCCTTTTGCTATGTCCAGATCTGACAATAAGACCCCTAAGAACTGAAGGCCTGTTGTCACATTGTGGAGGGCAGTGATTTCAAATGATTCTGTAAGTTAGGAGATGCTTTCCTCATGGGAGTGAAAATGTCTCCATAGCAAAGGAGTGACAAACAGACTTTGGGTGTGACATCAGGGCAGACACTCTTGTCAGCAAGGCAGTGCCAGTAACGTACCCAGTCATTTTCCCAGTAAGACCAGAACTATTAATAACTTGTATTTCCTTTAGTATTTTGCATATTCACAGTACCATTCTTTAATATGCATAATTACTATGTTCCCTGTTTAGGTAATAATTAATGCACGCAGCCAATATCATAAAATTGCTCCAAAGTGATGGAGATCCCCTTTAAACTAGACTTTCAAAGACAGGCATGTCTACCACACTGTGAAACCATGCTCCTGCTGAGAACTGAAAACCCATAATTGAATTTGAATGACATTCTATGATTTGAAGCAAACAATGTTAATAATTCTCTATTAAGAGTAAATTACTCAATTTCAATATAATTTTATTACAGGAATTCACAAATAAGACAATTTATAGATACATGACAATCCAAAATTAGATTTATCATTAATAATAAAAGTAAGTAGATAAAAGAGGAAAAGTTTAAAATATCAGTATCAGAAATATGAAACTGCAAAGAACTTGTGAGATATTAAAAATTAAAAAAATCAGATAGCTATGTAGATGCATCTTTTTATGAAAAACAAAAAGACATCTATTTCTACTTATTAAATACAGTTCCATGGACATTTATTATACTTGTACTGTCTTATTTTTTTTTTTTAAGGTGCCCTTCCCTGTCTTCTCAGGGATATCATCTGGACAACAGAAGGACACTCTTGATTTTTTTTCTAGATGAAGATTGCAGATATATGGTGTGACTGAGAGTTGCATGCAGTCTGAGGCAGTGAGACATGAAATTTTTAGTGAAATTCTGGTTCACTGCTGTCAATGGGAGCTTTACCATTAGTTTTAGGGAAAGCAGAATGTCACATTTTGACCAAAGTACTAGTGTAACTTTCTACAGCATATTCTTTATTTGCTAATGTACTTTTAATACTATAGGTGCTTCGTATTTCCTAATTTTATCTGACATGGTAGAAGGGTTTTTGTTTTGAGCACTGCCTCTGCAATTTGACATGTGCCCTACAAAAACAGCTACAGTTTTAAATGCAACAATTATTCTCTATGTAGCTATCAACAGCAGTATTACCTAACAAATTTAGAACAAAATGCGTACCTGAAGGAAAATCCTTCCAATTCCACTCAGCAACTGAGGTTCTTGCTGTGGGTAATACTTGATGACGGTGTGGTAAGCATCTACAGCCAGCACATAGTCCTAAGGGTGAAAAGCATACAATCAGGTATTTCAGCTCAGAATACTTCAGCCTTTGTCAGCTTCTTTGTAAAGACGTATTCCAAGAGAATTAAAGCATTTGCAACTTGTCAGTGGGACAGAATTTCTATCAATCACTGTAGGCACTAGTAGCTGACTTACATTGGTCTTTTCTCAGTTATACTGGAACTGCATACACAGGAGATTTTTTTTTTTTTTTAAACTGGATCATGCCACAAACTAAAACTCTGAACATTTACGCCTCAGATTATGATTTAGGATGGAAGTCAAGCACCTTCTGTGTGACTGGGAGTATACATACTTGAGAAATGTCTCATGTTTCAAATATGTATGTAATTTACACGGTTTAACAAACTATATTCCAAAAGCTTTGTGAAGTGCCTGTGCACATGCTCTTGTGAAAAGCATCATGTGACAGAAACTGCAATTCTTGCACATCTTCAGATGACAAACTAGCACTACTACCAAAGGAAACAAGACATTTTCTCTTCCTCCACCCAAACTGTTGGGCTTTTTAGTGCATAAAAGCAGGTAATCTAAATAGAAAATGGATTTGGGCTAAAACTAAGTGAGGGGAGGGCTAGTTCTGATCTCCAGAAAGCTTTGCAAGTGATACATCTGCACAAAGGCCGTGCTGGCAGGAGGCCACTCCGAGATCTGCCTGTTCAAGATGGAGTGCCAGTATACCCTCCAGCTAAGGACCAGTGACAGAAGATTAAACAAAACCATGGTCCCATTTCCCACTGGAAAGAAATGCCCATGTGACTGGTTCCTGCAGTTCAGCTGTTTCATGGTTGAACTGCAGTAATTCAGTGACCTGGGCAGGACATGACTTTCAGAGCCTGGCCACGTGGTTTGGCAGGCAGAGGTAAGAGGCACTGCCTGTGCTCTGTGCTGACTGAGACAGGCTGTAGCTGTAGGAACATCCACTGGCCCAGGACTGTGCCAGCCTCAGTTGCTGCAGCTTGGAGAAATGTGAGCAGAGGCAGAGAGCACCTGCCTTTGCTTACAAGGGGCAGGCCAAACAAAGGCTGAGTGCTGTAACACTTTGGTGCTTCCCAACAGTCCTGCCCTTCAACTTAATACAAGAATTGTGGTGGGCATTAGAAAGCAAAGGACAACAGAGAATAATCGTTCAGAACTACACACACATCTTGGGATACTCTCTGCCCTTCCATTTTTCTTGGTCAAATTACAGTACTCAGTTAACTTGTCCCTAATGTGATCACAGCTACTAGTAAAGATTGTTTTTCTTCATCTCCTGCTTAGTTTAAGGAAGCAATGTTCCCCAGGTGTAACGAATTCCTTTTCCTGAGGATGCATTTAAAAGGATGTAAACCCTGCACCCAGCTCTGAAGTCCTCAGCACAGGAAACACATGAATGTGTTGGAGCAGGTCCAGATGAGGGCAACAAAAATGGTGAGGGCTGGAACACCTCTCAAGGAGGAAGGCTGAGAGAGTTGGGGTTGTTCAGCCTGGAGAAACCTCACTGCAGCCTTTCAGTACCTGAAATGGGCTTATATATCAGGGCCTATTGTGATAGGACAAGGCATAATGGTTTTAAACTAAAACAGGGTTGACTTAGACTAGATATAAGGAATAACCTGTTTACACTGAGGGCAATGAAACACTGGAACAAGTTGCCCAGAGCTATGGTGGATGCTCCATCCCTGGATGGAAACATTCCAGGTCAGACTGGCTGGTGCTCTCAGCAACTCAATCCAGTTCAAGATGTCCCAGTGCATGGCAGGGGTAGGTTGGACTACATGACCTTTAAATGTCTGTTCTGACCCAAACCATTCTATTTGAAATATATTAATTGTTTCATACAAACAAAAAGTCAAGACGTATCTTTGGAGTCTGATCTGTATATGAGAGAAATTACATGTCCTGTAATTGTAGGAGGTGAGTTAAACAGCCCAGGAAAGCCCTCTGCAGGACCCTTCTTTTGCAAACAACTTGTATACTGTGGGTATAATGATTAATTCTGAACAATTAATTATTAACATTTAGAGGTTATTCCAATTCTAACATGCCATGACAAGTTCACACTTATTATTGGTAATAAAAAGACTTTAAGGAAAACCAACATGCCATATACACAAGCATATTTATTTAAATTCTGGTGTATTTATAATTCATGACTTAAATGTGATGAAATTAAAACAACCACAATTTTTCATGAATTTATGATTTAGGAAAAACTCAATTTTCATTGTAACAGCTCTCAGTAAAGGACTTAATTGATCATGGAGTATGACTGTCAGGCAGGCATAAAAAACTTGGAATAGGGACCCTTTGATCTAGCTCTTTAGAGGAACCCCAGCCATGCTTGTAGCACCTATTAATTCTTCCAAGAGTATAATCCACTAAATCTGAAGGATTGCCTGTGACTGTGATTTCAATCCCTTCAAGCATCAAATGTGGTCACTAGAGAAATAATTTTCTTGCATCAAATTCTGTGGTCTAAAGCTGCCCCTTACCCAGTGCTCACTCTTGTGCACACTCTAAGGCTCTGGCTACACAACAAAGATGCACAGCACAACCACGAGGGATTGGGGCTCTGCAGTCACATCCCCAAACTGATGCAGAAACAATTCCGAGGAGAGCATGCAGCAAGTTGACAGGAAAGTGCTTCTGCCAGCTTAGTTTACAGGTTAGCATGAACTGACAGCAGAAGAGCCTCAGCCGCAAGAAGCTGCATGAGTGGGCAGTGTTTGCACAATCACAGCAGCACAGGCTCTCTCGTGTACATAGCAGCCAGCTTTGGTAGGAATAAGCAGCCATGTCTTAGAGGCCCAAGCTGCAGGGGCTCAATGGATTTGGCCTAGTCAGGCAAAGAAACCCCCCTCCTTTTCTGCATTCCTTAATGTTATCTCCAACACCATATGCATTACAACTACGAGTACATAAACACTGACAGCTCCTAAAATGGGAGAGTAGAGGTGAACATTAAGAGTCTATGCACTGTGTTGGTGGACACTGCACCCTCTTTCCATACAACAGGATAGCACATTGCATCTGTGCTTACCCACCCCATGCCTTGCAGTATGTGTCACAGAAATGGGACCCATTTCTTCCAGGAGATGGAAAGAGACTAAATTATTTATGTCCAAAGGCAAAAGCAAGGATGGCCCCAGGATGAAACTGTGAAACATCGTCATATCTAGGCTCACTTCTAAATACAACCTCATTCTGTAGTCACCTGTGGATCCCACAGTGAGTTTAATATGCATTTATTCTTCTCCCCACTCTATCATGAAAGCATTAGGAGATTTCTTGAATACCCTACATGTGATACAGAACAATACTATTCAGTGGTGAGTTATAGAGGCATCTTATCTGACAGTTCCTTCTGATGGAGCATATAGTAAAATAGATGATATTTGGTCTCACTTACTAAAGACTGTTTCATTCACAGTTTTGCTAATGTGACATAATACAACAAAGATTGTCTGATGGAATAATAAATACACACCACCTCTGAGGAGTGAAGTCTTGACTGATACAAGGTGTGGTTGTGAGGAGTAAAACATATTAAGTACCGCCAGTAAAAACCCCAATGACTACAGCCTGTGATCTTGAGACTTAGAGATGGGGCTGACATATTGTCATGGTCTTTAATTTCAAAAGATTAAGAGCCTTCCAGTTTTCCACACCTTCGTAAAAAAATCCCAGAAGGAGGACTTAAGTTACACTATTCAGGATATGAATGAGAATTGGCCTATTGTTTTATAACTCAGTACCTCTTTTATTATGAAAATTTGGGGTTAACATTACAATATACTAATCCAAAATAGTTCTAGCAAGCCACTTGTGTTGGGTTGACCCTGAGTTGATGGACAGGCTTTAAGACCAATTACGCTTCTCACAATTTACATATTTAAACCACACAGAAAGGCGGGACTTCCCCTTTTTGGTCGGAGCTCGCCTGCTGGAAGGTGGGGGGGGCTCCGAGCCTCCCGGCCCCGCTGGGCCGGGCCGGGGCCACTGCCCCTTTCCCCCTTTCTCAGCACCACGGCACGGACCCTGGGTCACTGGGGGGGACTGTCCCAGAGCCGCAGGCAGCTAAAACCAGCCATGGACTGCTCACAGCTAAACCCATCCAGCGCAGCTTCTGGGGACAGGCGGGTCCCTCTCCTCTCCATGCGGAGCCGGCGGAGCCAGCGGGAGCCGGCAGAGCCTCCTGTCTGCAGCCAGCACACTTCGTGCTGAACTGAAGAGGACACCGTGCAGCCAGCAGCACAGAGGGAGCGAGGCTTTCCCCACCGTCAAGCCCGAACAAGAACACCCTTCAACATGGCGGTTTCAGAGTCAGAGAAAGAGAAGTGAGTCACGTGGGACGGAGCTGGAAATGGCGACGGGAGAGAAGAGGGCGGTGCCGCGATTCTGGCGCGCAGCTTAAAAGAAACCTTCTTGCATGCCGTGGTAAGAAACCGTAATACCACAAACTGTTTGTCTCTTTAATCCAATGAAAGAACATGGGGGGATGGAGTATCCTCGTGTGCCTGTGAAGATTGTGAAGAATGCCTATGCCAGGCTATATAGAAGTAGTGAGAGGCTGTTAGAGACTTGTGGCGAAGAAAAGCCTCTGTGTGCAGGCCAAAATAACTTATCCTTAAAAAGATGAATAACCCCATGTGATGGCCCATGTTTTGTAGTATGAAAGAACTGTGAAATTCTTCATGAGAGAGATGTTCTACACACAGCAGACTGTTTGTTTCCGGGCGGGTGTGCTGTTGGTAGCAGTTTGGGAACCACGTGCAACTGAAGGAAAACCTTTTCTTCCTTAAGCATAAGAGAAAAGATTTTTCAAGAACTGCAACACTGACTAACATCCCATGTTCTGTCATCCCTTGTGTGAGCTGGATAAAAGGAGAGAAGTGCTGGAAAGAGGGGGGGGGGGGAATTTACTTTAATTTTGTTTTGTTGTTTTCTCTTTACTTTTAATTCTGTTAGTAATAAAGCTCTTTCATTGTACTGCAACTGTTTAAGGTTTGTGCCTGCTTTGCTTTTCTCCTAATTCTTATCTCACAGAAGGAAAATAAGTAAATAATGGATATTTTGAATCAAAACCACTACACCACTGGACCTACTCACTGGAGTATATTTTTCCTTTAATGCACCACAGTGTAACTGTACTTCCCTTCATGGTCACTGCATTACACATTTTCATGTTTCCCTCATCACCACCGTAAGTACTTAATTAGAAACAAGCATAAATGACCGTGATGTGTAGAATGCTGAGAATAAGTTCAAGAAACCTTATGACTAAAAATCTTAGTTATAGAAGTGGATAGTTCATAAATACTTTATTTTGGGGAGAAAGGACAGGGATAAGTTATCCTTCCTCTCTATCTAGTGCAGTTGTGGAAAGGTTATGAAAGCAGAGATTCACAGTGCTATGAATCTTGAGAGCTGTACTGCAGCACTCAGGCACAGGACATGATGATTCATGCAGTTTTTCTCCTTTAAATCATAGAGGAACCAAAGTCCTCAAGCATCAGTCTCTTGTGTCACTAGCACAAGCTGTTACCTCCTTTTTGGTACAGTTTTAGTTGTATTATATGTATGTATTAATGTGTGTGTGTACAGTTAGAATATGTTAGTTTGGACACTGAGCCAATGATATTGGATAAGGGGTGGAATGTCTTGGGGTGACTTTATGATGTGTATCCGCTGCCCTAGGCCTAGACATGAATCCTGTGCCTTTTCTCTAGCTTTAAGGCAGACTTTTAAGATGGGGGGGAAGCCACTGGAATTCCTTCGGCACTGTGTTCAAAACCAGAGATAAGCTTGCTGGCTTCTTCTGCCCGGCTGCTCCACTTCTCCAGCAGAGAAGAGAGTTACATTCCTTTTGCTTTTCAGCTAGTTTCCTGTTCATTAGCTCAAGTACAGAGCCCTGGGACTTTGGCTTCTTCTTCTTCTCTTCCGGACTGTTCAGCAACACCAGAACACACCGAGAGGCAAGGTGCAGACCTTGGCCTGCAGGGGCCCACACCGAACCCCAGCTCCGGAGAGGAGAAAGCCACACCCACAAAGGACTCTGAAATCTACCCAGGTTCTCTCCACAGTGAGAGGTTTTATTATTTAGCATTACTCTTTTCCCATGCCGGCGTGCATTGTGTTTGTTAAAAAAATAACTTTTTGTCCTTTTTCACTTTCCTCTGAGGAATTTTCTTTCCAAATGTGGTGGGGGAGAGGCAGCTGAAACCTGCTTTCTTTGGAGGGGACATTCCTCCCAGAGCATCTCCTTTAATTTGTCTCAAACTGTGACAACCCAGATTAAAATCAATTCTAATGCTTTTGTTACGAAGGGCAAGTTCTACAAAAGCTAACACAACACTTAAGAAAACTAAAAAGCACAAAATGTGCCTTTAATTTAGAGGGCATTTATAATATATATGGAAAATACTTAAGTGTTTATTCCTTAGAGAGATGAAAGTCTGGTAAGATAATGTCAAAAGCGATTTTAGCTCAGATGAAAAGAACTTAAAAAGTTCTTAAGACACTTCCATGGCGATTTAGTAAAGTGATAGGCATTTTGCAGATAAGACTTTTGAAATGAAGCAATGCACATCATCATTTGCATGTTAAATTAATATTCCCCTCATGGAGCTATATTCAGGATACGCTTTCATAGTGACTTAAGCCCACAGTTCTTGTAAATGGAAGTCTACAGTGAGAGGTTACATGGTCTCCCTCTCCCCTTCCCCTCCTGCTGTGTTTCCACATCTTTCCTTAAGTTGCCCCTTGTTCACAGGAAATGGGAAAGCTGTTTGATATCAGTTAATATGACTGAGATCCACCATTTCTTTGTCATTTGGTTAAGTCCAACAGTGGTGCACAGAAGGAAGGTAGAATCCATTTAAGAAAGGTTATATAAATTAAGGGAGATGAACAGGAAAGAAAGGTATATTAAGACTGCCTTAAACTGCTACCAAATTGTCACTGGTCACACAGATAAAGGGACACAACAGGCAGAATTCAGCACCTAGGAAAGACAGTCCCAGGGTGTAGGAAACATGACTGATTTCCTGTGTCTGGGTGAAACACTTTGCCTTCACTCGCTATCTCCAAATTAATATACCCCCCCCGTCTCAATAATTTAAGGAGATGTTTAACTATGAAACCAATGAGGCATATTTAAAAAGGCAAAAATCTTTGTACTACATAAGCAGAATCCTTTGATTCAGGTAAGTAATGCTGAAAAGATATGACATGAAATAAACCTAACCAAGAGTTGAGGATTACTAAAGTAGCTTTAAATAGTTATACGGCCAATATATAATCAAAGTGGGTTTTTTTAATTTTCAACTGTCAATCCTGACAAGATTGCTCCCTGTTAGATACTACTGTAGTTTTTTTGGCCAAACAAAGCGGTCGGTAAAAGTGAGATAATAAGCTTGGGGTTTTTATTCACACCAAAGTCACATTGTTTTACTTTAATAAATTATTATTATTATTATTATCTTCATAATCAACTACTTGCACATGTAACACGTAACAGTATCAGATCAAGCATAATGTTACAATACTGTAAATGGTCACTAGATGGCAATAGATGGCTCTGACTTGGAGAATGAAATAGTTTTTTCTTAAATTACACACACGTGAAACACCAGAATAAAAACAAATGCAGTTTTTAAAGTAGATGATACAGCAGCAAAAAAAGGTGGAACCATGTTAAATTAATATAATTGTTCATGGAAGAACTTACAAAAATGTGTTTAAAACTTATTTGAATAGATTCATAATGAATACTCTGGAAGGTAGAGAAGATGACTACAGTACTGCTGCATGTTCGAATGGTCTGGGGATATTCCTGAAAACTGAAAGACCCACAACTAACCTATAGCCAGTGCACTGAAATGCAAATTTCAGATGGAAGTAATTATGCATTAACATGCAATTGTGGGTAACCTGGAAGCTATTGTGAACCATAAATTTATAAATTAACAGCTGGGAGATAGGTCCTAAATACAACTGGTCTTAAAAAGTATCTGAGCTGCAGAATTTCTGAAATATCATTTCCAAAAACATGGTAATTGGTATTCACAAATATATTTCTATTACTCAAAGAAAATAGCACTAACAAGAACAAACCAGAGGAAGGTGAGAACTGTGCATGGATGTAGATTTGTGTGTACACATGAAAAACAATACTACGTGAGTTAAAAAGAATTCACAGCAAAAAGTAAAGTGAATTTCTTGAAAATATACCAGCATTTTCTTATTTATATATTCTACTTTATTTGGAATGGCAACTCATTCTTTTCTTCACTTGTTTACTGAAAATTATTTAAAAAATGAACCTATATCATGTACCTACTTCAAAAGACAGATGCTTACTAACTCTTAAAAATACCCCATGTTTTAATGAACAATTATTTCTATTCAAGACAGAAATGTTCTTATTGCAATAAAATCATGAAAACAAATGGGTATTTCCCCTAATTCTCATAACAAGGATATTCCATTTTGTGTAAAGCTGTATAGCTGGCTTTTGTATTAAAAAAAAAAAAAAAAAAGGAAGAAATCATACTTTTCTGAGGTATTGTAATATTAAGAATGGAGCCTTGTTTGGGAAGTAGCTCAGTAAACATCAGAGGATCAGGTCTGGCATGACCTTGGGCAATCGAAGTGCCGGGAGCCAGGAGTGCACATCTTGGCCTGTGAAGATTCTACCGCTGACAGCCCTGCTCCGAGGCTGTTGCTGCTAATTGATCTGTAAAGCACAGCTAAGCTCAGGATAACAGCAGTTTGCTGCAAGAGTGGCAACACCCGTTTCCCTAACCAAAACACCATCAGCAGAAGTTGTTTTATTTCTACTTCCCGAATACAAGGAGAAGCTAAGAGTGTTGCACCAAATGGAGTACAATTGGTTAAAAAATGTAAGGAGGAATCAAGGGAAAAAAAAAACCTCAGTAGTGAAAGCTAGTCACTTCTGCTTTTATTCCTTTCTCTTCCACCCCTACCCACTAGTGAGGATTTAAACTTGAAAGAAGACATATTACAACTGAGATCGGTTGACAAGGGAGGATGTATTTAGATGTTCTGGATCTCCATCAGATACAAAAGCTACAGTGTTATTAATCCTCACAAACAGAGCAACATTCCTAGTGCACAATTTGTAAAAGGCAGAGCACATAATTACTTTCAATTAGAGCATTTAGTTAAGTGTTTGAAAAATTCAATTTAAAAATGCAAATTCTGCATTGTTATTGCATGTTCTCTAGGATGATTTGGGGAGAAGTAAGTACAGATATATTCTCAAAGAACATTAGTGCAAATAGCTATCTATTAAATAAGACATTATTAAGCCTAATTAATTCTTCACTAAGCAAAACCTTCATGTACTGTCAGGTAGTCTTCCCTTATCTCTGCACCAGTAATTCACTTGTATTTTCTCTGACATTCTATTCTGGAATATACGGTACCTCTGCAGTTCTGCCACCCACGTACCTTCATCATTAGCAGACAGTTTGCCATGGAGTACATCACCCGGCCCAGACGTGACCTCCACAGCTGAACAGAGGCTGCAAAGTAAGAGCAGCTTGTGAATTTGCAAAAATAAATTAGAGGTTCTTTCTTGCCATCAATTATTGGTCCTATGAATTACGATTTTGAAAGGTCTCCCTTGTTAACACCACTGGGTTTTAGCCTAGAATTTTTAATCCTCAGCCTTGCTGCAGCATCAGACAATTCTGCATCTCTCCAAGGGAATTGCTCAAGCAGCTCTGAGTCCCATACACAAGGCAACAACACAGAGCAATAGACAGTCGCTCAGCTCTCGGCTCAGGCCAAATATTAAACACCGAAATAAGCAACACGTTTTCCAACATCAGAACAAAAGGTGCATAAAAGGATTCGAGTGATAATGAGCATCAGTTTAAAAACACATAATCTACAGCATTAAATGTGATAAATTAAAAAATCAAACATAGATGTCATTTCAGAGCCAAAACATGCAGAGTGAGAAATGTCTGAGTCTGGGACTGTTTGTGCTTGCCTCTGGCTGAGAGATATGCTGAAAAAAATCTGCCAAGCTTGTCTGCTTTCCCTATGCTCCCGGAGCTTGCAAGCATTAAAAGCTGCAGCAGATTTCTCCTTCCTGCTTTGCAGACAGACTCCTGATGTTGTAAGAGAACAGTTCATACAGACCCTTATTTTCTCTCGTGTTAGAGTACCATAGATCAATGCTAGAAATATTCCTCTAATCCTCAAAAATAAACATTAGGACTATTCTAGTACATTTGAAAAATACATGTATCTCAGTCAATCAGCTGTCAAGGTCACTGTAATGATTTGAAAGAGAGTGGGGGGAAGGGGGAAGAGGCTATTTCAATAAAATTGTGATAACTGAGACCACTCATTTGTATCATTAATGTAGTCTCTGATGGAAGCACGGCAGATTACACAGGTAATTCTTTCAGCACACAGTCATTACAAGTAAGAAGAGCTTGGTGAAATGTCTACTGCTTTTCCTAAAGAGGAAAACCCCAATCCATGAATATTCTCAAATTATCCTTGTCAAAGAGGGTTATAATGTAGGGTCCAAGACTGAACCCAGTATTTCATCTACTGTACCTTACAATCATTCATTACTCCTAGCTTTTGTTTTAGAAATTCCCCCTTGACCACACATCCCTAGTGCTACCAATGGAGGCGATTCTGTAAACCATGAACAAGTACTTCATGACACATTTCCTTTTTTTCTTTCCTGTAAAATCTGAACATAATTAAATAACTTCCCTCCATTATTTCACTTAAGTAAGTATCTCCTTTTTTGCCCGTCCTCATAGTTTGGTCATCACATTCAGTTTTTTAGGACTTAGGTGACAACAAATTAGATGTTGATTCCTACACCAGAGACATCCAGGTTTCATGTTAACAATCAGCACCAGCTACAGCTCTCAAAAAAGGACTGCAAAGCAGGCAGACCAGATGTCTTCAGCCTGTGCTATAAACTGAACAGGAACCTGGTCTGGAAATTCTGTAGCTCTGTGGGATGAGGCTTCTTAACACTGGCAGAAATGGGTTAAAGAAAACCTGCAAAGCAGTAAACAAAACCAAAAACACAACAGCAGATCACTGTGTTTTACTGAGATGCCTGAAACGCTCTCTGCAGGTCCATGCAGCCATGCTTCCACTCTAAACATTTGCTTTTACTTGTTTTCATCAAGGGCTCTGTACTCCACACTGCTATTCATTTCAACAGGCATTGTGAAGTTACAAAATTGGCATCTTATAGAACGTATTACCAGGCAAGTGGTGCAATGCTAAATCTCACTGCCTGCTGAAAAAGTGGCAAATGAGGTGCTCTGTTCCAGGCTAGAGGAGATGTACATGCTAAGTTGATTGGTGTTGCACCTTCTTACATCAGCAGCATGGAAATTACATGCTAAGCATAATCCCCATAATGAATTAGGGCTGCCATCACATAAAGTTAATAAGGTTTGCTTCAGCAAGTCTCAGATGAAAAAAAGCAAACCCATTATCAGCTTCCTGGAGCTCCAAATGCAAAGAAGAAGCAGAGAGGGAGCAGACCTGGCTGACCTCCACAGACAACAGCAGTCAACAGCCTCTACAAAGGTCCCGTGGGCTTTTTGGCAGTCTTAAACCTAGAGGCAGCTGCAGAGTAGACATGTAGAGATCTCTCCAAATTTTCTGCAGCCATGTCCCTTGGTAACTACTAGCTGCTGCTTTTCTAACTATGCCTTCTCCTGAGCCCATGTGAGCTCTGAAGCAGAAGCAGAGAGGAAAAGCAAGGAGCCAGTAACTCTTGAGTGAGGCAGACTGCAGGACGCAGGATTATGATACAGCTAGGAAGAAGTCCTTGTACCTTAAAGGGGGATCAACACTTTGGTTTTAAAGTTGCAAAAAAGAAAAAGATGTGGAGATAAGGATGAAAATTCTGGCAGAAAGTGCTAACAGGGAAAAGCAAGTAGGAGAACAGAGGCAAAAAGTGTATCAGATACAAGAGGAAAGAACATAAACTCATGAAGTGCTGTGTCTAAATCTTCAATGTAAAATTATTTCCCTTTTTCCTAAATCTTTTGTGAAGAGTAGTAAATGTATTCATTTGACTAAATGTGCAAATACCTTTCTGATATATGCTGCTCCCATGTGTTCACATTTTTAGGACACATTTAGATGGTGTATCAAGTCAGGTACACTGACACACTAAAGCAACTTTTACATCCAGTCAAATTGAAGACCAGGTAGAAGAACAGTTCAGATGGGTCTGCACCCTTCCATATAGACACAGTTTTAAGGAATTATTTATAATTTTTTTCTGCTACTAACTCTACCCAGCCTCTTCCTATCTCAGAGCCAGACTTTTTTTTCCACAGTCTCCATGTGAATGGTCTCCTAGAAAGAACTTGGTAACACTCCTTAGACTGGTAGCTAAAGCTGAAAGTTTTTTGTTTTCCTGATGTGTGATTCCTTGCTAAGCATCATGAGGGGTCCACACAATTCATAGCAATGTCTAAAAAGTCACATCTTGTTCAATTTTCAAGTACACTCAAATGACCTCATTAGTATAAATTCTGTTAAAAAAAAAAAGCTTGTCCTGATCACCCTTTTTTGTGCAGTAAATTGCCCTATACTATTGAAGCAACATAACTAAGATAGAAAGGACGGGATAAAACATAATTGGACATAAAATCATGAAAATGAAAATCATGATAATTGGACATGTAATCTAAATATTGTTCTAATGAGTGACTTAGATATTCCAGGAGTCTAAGTACCATGCAGCTACAGTGAGACTCAGCCACCTGTGCAGCAGCACCCTAAGCCAGAGTAGCCATTTTATGGTGGTAGTTCAATCTGAAAAAACTGAGTGATGTCAGACATGAGGTTTCAGAGGAGTCAGTCAGCCAAGGCTTAAGATGAAACATCTATCTACCTACAATACCAATACACTTATATATTCATCACAAAAAGATAACAGCCACGTTGTTTCTCCTAAGTAGGAAAAAGAATTTATTTATTGCATGAGTTTGATCAAGAGCAAAACTCTGAAATTAATTCCAGCAAAAAGCAGCACAAGGTGTATCATTTCAGGGGCTGAGTAGGCTACCAGACTACAAAACTACTGTTTCAGCCAGTCTGGGGCACTCTTGTGAAAACTTCTGGAATACTTAGGCTAGCAATAAAAACACACCATCTGTGAAAAAAATGTTTAAAGAATACCTACCTTGTCTGTTTTCCTGTGTAATGTTCGTCATACTTCCATCTTCAGCCAAGCCTTGTTCCAAATTTTCTAGTATCTGTAGTAATTTTTTTAAAGTAACCAACATGAGTTTAAACAGCACTATATAGTTAATGCAAATTATCTACAATTGACAGTTTCTATGTAAACCAATTCATGCAGGAATGCTTCACCTAGGTAGAGTTCAAAATTACTGGTTATTACCATAGCTAGATCAATTGCATAAAGTAAGAGAGCCATTGTATTGTAGAAGGATGTTAGAGTTCGGTTTATGATACTTACAGAACATTAAATGTCAGCACACTCTAGGGGTCATACACATTTTGCTAAGTAAAACAGGAAATATGCTTCACCAGAGAATGAACATTAATGACCACAGTGAAAGTCAAACTGATATTTTTCAGAGAAGGCCACGGCCTCCTGACTTCCTCACCCTAAGTATGGGTTTTAGTTTCTTTAGTTTCATGTTTTTGTCTTTAATGAGGTATTCATCTTAGTTCTTACTGCAATTTCCTTCTCAAACTTTGGGGTTTATTGCTTCTTTTTATTTATCATAGTATTAAATCATGTAAATTGTTGAGTGAATGAAACATTTGTTGTTTTGTTGGAAGAATGGAAATGTATACTGAATGAAGCTTGTGTCTCAAGCACTTTTAAAATATGCATGCAAGGCTCTATTTGAAATACACGACAACTTTCCTTTTCCTAATTCCATTACAGTTTCTCCGAGTTCATTTCCCGATTCCCACAGATGACTCCATGTTTCCTGCTACAGATGTATAACTTTGGTTGTAGAATGCTGCCTGAGATTTCCTTCAAAAAACTATTAGGGCCACTTGCTGTTCTAATCAGCCACTGTGGTTACCCAATGAAGGAAATACGAGGCACTGCCTCTTCTGGGGACTGATTGCACTTCCAAATGAAGAGCTTTCAGTTTCTGACAGTATTGAAAGTAATTGTCTTTTCCTAAACCAACAAAACATTCCAATTGTGCTCAGTGTTTCATAAAGGAACACTTCAAATCAACACAGGAAATCCTTGAAAAAGAAGACAGATAGAATTAATCCGGCCTTGCAAAGTGTATTGATGTTTTCTAGAGCCAGTGAAGGTAGTCTGTACCTCCAGAAAGTCATCTCATGCCACCAATTTTACACATGTTAAACTGGAAGAAACTGCCCTGTGAGAAACCAAGCCCTTTTCATGCACTAGAGTGAAGTTTTGAAGTTAAGTTCATAAATTCAGCTACCAAGAACTTTAGAGCAAGGAGAGACATACAATGAATGTAGAACATTTACCACCTGCCAGCTGAGCCAGGCTAATTTTCCTGGTAAGAACTGCTAGGCCATGATAAATACAAGGTAATATGGCTTACTGTAAACTTTGGTCCCAGAGGGCTAGACTGAGCTGCCGTACCTCAGATTTTGAGAGGCTATGAGCATACGCCAGTAGATACTGCAGCTTAGCTGACAGGTGGCAATTTATGAGCTGGCAGTGGCACGCCTGCAAGACTGACTCTCAGTCCCACTTTCAAAACCAGCGCAGCCACCTAGAAATCACTTAGAAACCAAAGTGCCACCTTTCAATGTTAAATGCCTGGTGTGTAATAGGACAGAAAAAAACCCCCACATTCTTCTCTCTCACAAATCCAAACCACTTTATAATCGACTTTCTCTGGTCTAAAAACCCTGATCTTTCTCTTCCGCTACAAAATATCTAGTGATTTCTTCTCAAATTCAGTAAGGCCCAAAGCTCCTACTCTTGAAATGGTATGAACACAACAAGGGGCCTTCATCAAGGCGACATGCTGTCTTCTTTAAAAAGACAATGTATTTCTCTGAAAACATACTCACTAGCATAATCGAAAAAGGAAGAACTAGATATTAGCATACAATTAGAGTATTACGTTAACCATTCTGTGGCATTACTTGGGGATATCTAGCCATCACCTCAAACTCAACGTAATTAAAACAGAGCTTGGTGATGATTTGAAGCTAATTGTTTTATTCCCTAGGTTTATCTCTCTTTTGCCCTTCTTAAGTACAAAAACACCACCTGCAGGTTTCCAGTATTTGGGCATTTCCCCATTTTCCAAGAATTGTTTAATAGTAACATCAACGATTCTGACAGTTCCTCGGTATAAGTTATAGGGTTCAGTCAGTATGAAATATTTAGCTGGTAAACTGTTTATTCTAGCAATATCATATGACATACCTCTAACCATCCATGTTCCTAATATGAAGGAAAATATGATTGAACACTTCTACCATTTAATTCATCAGTTTTACATATGACCTATGCTTTTTCTTGTTTTGAACACTTATAAATGCACACTTTCACTGAGTTAGTGAATTAGTTTCACTGGCTAGTATTACTTCACTGAGTCTTCTGTTTCATTCCCTATCTACTGCCTGAATGCTGGAATTACTACTATATGCATACCACAATTTAGCCTTTTCTGGTGCTTCTGGAACTGTGGCTTTTTGGGAACTCAGACTGGTACAGCGCCATCATAGTTTCTATGAACTTAACAAACAAGGTGTCAAGACAAATACCTCCCAGACTGAAGTAACACATGAAAACCAGAAAACTTATGTCACCTTACCAACCAGAAGCTTATAATAATCAGACCTAAGAGACTGAAATTTCAAAGAGACTGGGAAGTTCACCAATTTGGAAGTAAAACAGAAGACCAGGAGATATGGAAGAGTGTGTATGAAAGGACCAGGAGGAACATAATTACTCATGAAGGAGAGTGGTGGAACTACAGAAGTTGTGGCTGATGTGCAAATGGCCCAAAAGTATTTTTGACAAGTTTTGCAGAGGTAACACTTGCAGAGGCCTTTTTAGGAAGCAAGACGGTTAACCCACTTGCCCCTGCTCCACCCACCAGGTAGAAGAGCCCAGTATAGCTCGGGCAGTTGAGGAACTGGGGTTTGAAAGTGAAATATATTATACTGTGAAATATATTATACTATGAAATGTGTAAATTTCCAGGAGCTCTCCCTCAAACATCTAGAGAAGCATAGGTACAAAAAAGAGAGGAGTTTAGATTTAGCCTGGAAGTTGTTCTTTTCAGATTTTGGTCTCCAGTTAAGCATTTTATAGCATGTCCTCAGCATTATTAGCATTAAAGTGATCATGCTTATGTTTTTAAATAAACACGTGAAAAGAACAAACACTTGTGATTTAAGTTACTATTGTTACTCTTATTGCCTGGTTGTTCAGACACCATTTCATTAATTTCAAGGCAGACTTAGAGGTACAACAACTCATTGAGGCAGTTCATGTTGGGAAGACCAGCAATAACACAGAGACAGTAACAATTCCACTGGATTCCTCTCCCAGGCTATAAACACCCTTTTGGGACTATAGATAATTACTTTCCCAATGTTGTACATACAGAAATAGATGCAAAATATCTAACCAGATCTTGATTAGACACTTGCAGGAATACTGGAAAAGGGAAAAACATTACTGCAGGAAAAAATATATATGGAAAAATACATACAGGAAAAATGAAAATAACATTTTTGCACCCAACCTCCCATCCTGCTCCAGGTACCAGAAATATCTAAGTAGATGGAGGCTGTACATACCAACTAACCTAAATTAATACAGTTCCATCTTTAAGTGGAATGATTAATCTAAAGTTGACAAATGTCTGTAGAATATATACAACAAAAAGCAATAAAGAATTTAGCAGATTAAAACCAAGTATTGGATAGGAAAAAAACCCACTGTTACATGAGGGAAGAGAAATGAAACAGAAAGACAAATTTTCTTATGATCAGAACGCATTACCATTAGCCTGGAATAACCTCCCAAGGGATGTGGCCTCAGCACCTTAGGCTGGCTCATTAAAAACTACAAAACAACCTTGCATTGCAGAGAGATAGACTAGGTGAGTTAATAGGTCTTTTCTTTCTTCTAGCTTTTATGACTCCGAGATCATCTAATTTACATAATGATGATTTGCATGCCCTTCTGTAAATACAGATGACCAAAGATTATTTTTCCACTTTTTAAAATAGGGAGGTAAAACACTAGAAGCTTTTGGTTGAAAGCTCCCCAATTAATTCTGTTATAACCCAAATGGTTCCCAAGTGTCACATACAAATATTAAGACTAATGAGTGTACATCCTTTATGTTATTTTCTTGGTTACGCCATGTGTTTTTATATGTATTAGAACCATATTCTTGAACATTCCAGATGTGATCGTTAGACAAACAGCATACAAAAATCAAAACATATGTAAACAATGTTTTTTATCAGCCAGCCCTGACTTCAAATGGTTAAATTACCAACGATTTACAACTGTCTTTTAAAAACAGTTATCTTTACATGCTGTCCTTTTCCACACTCTTGTTTCTACAGTTGTCTTTGAATTGCTCCAAAAATTAAGGTATTTAACTGAATGCAAACAAACGAAGTAATCTGCAAAGAGGTATCTAGAATAACTGATCAGAAATATTTCCAAGAAGGATGTTTTATTTGTAGTTATCTGTGTACTGTACTTTAAAAAGAAGCATCCACCAGCACAGACAATAGCTTGTCCTCACTACCATATCCTGGCTCTAATAGAATCTGTCAGAACAAAAGGGATATTGTTGTCTTTCTTGCTGCAATTGAACACAGTAACCCAGGAGAAGCCTTGCAAACTCAGACACAGGAAGGCAAAGAGGTGACAATCTCTGAACCAAGTGCAGAGAACAGGAGACTCCTCAGAAGAGCTCATGGAAGATGTAGAGCCAGCCTCAAAGCAGCTTTCTCCAAGGGTACAAGGAGTAACACAGAATTTGCAGTGAGCCAGGTCACTAGCAGTTGATGGACTGAGAACACAGGTAAAGAGACCTATTCTTCAAGAACTTAGTAGGCAGGGAAACATGTATATAATAATTTGTGACTCTCCTTTATTTCTATTTCATCTTCTCCACCATATTCAGTTTCCCTTATTTAAACAAATAATTAGCCTAGTTCATGTTCAAACAAAATCTTGTATTATAGTTTAAAAGTGTCCTTGGTACAGCAGGTATGCTCTAAGGATATGCACTTGAGGTAAACAGCAGAGGCAGAGCCACCTCAAGGCTGTAGATGACCTGAAGGTCTTATAAAGGAGTGTACGTGTGGGGGACAGAGTTAATTTCCTTTTACTTCATTCCTCTACTGACCAACAATCTTTAACTGGCAGAGAATCATGGCTGATCACACTGTAACTGAGATACGGCCATTTCAATCAAGTCTGCCAGATGGCTGATGAATGCCCTGCTCAGCAGTCACTCCCTTGTTCACATTCATGCAGTTTTCTCTCTTTACAAGATTAAGGAATGGAGAAATCAGTTCAGTTTTGGAACCTAGTGGCACCTTCATGACTGAGGGCAGACAGTGCAGCACTTAATACCAGATTGCATAAATCCAAGATATGAAACAGCCAATCTGCTGCAGACTGGGGCAGGCAAATGTCAGTAGAAGCACCATGAAATCCTGCAGTAGAAATGTATGGCATTTCCTAGAAGAACAGAATTACTTCAAATTGAGGACTGTTTATAAAGAAGAGGGCCTGAGAGAACAGCTGGCCAGTGATATTATTAGAACAGCAGTCATCAAGGGCTAAAAAGTAGCACTTCTTGGCCAAATTCGATACATCTCTCAACCATTTCCAAATGAATTCTTAACAACTTTATAGAAAATGCCACTTTCACATCTTATTACCTAAACCATTCATTTTTTCCCCTCATAATACAAAGAACTGGGCTTTTTACTGTAAACATTTGGTTTTCCTAGACATTACTGTGTTAGAAGAAAGTTGATTTCATACACCTAATGCCATTATAAATATACAATTGGCAATTATCAAAGCCCTCCACTTCCCTTATCCAAGTTATTTTAAGGAGTAAATATAGGAAACTTGCAAGGAATACTGAAAATGAAAAGTAATCACATGTATTTATCTTACGTACAGTTTTGAACTTTCAAGTGTCATAGATAAAGCAATACAGTTGCATTTCTTCTACAATTTACCACACTGTAAAATTCACGGTCACTGGTGCATTAGACTATTTGGGAAAGATTTCTGTAAAAAAAACATTTAAGGACGAATGCTTATGGTCACGGTTGCTGGTTTTAGTGGAAAAAGTGCTCACAACACCATGACTCCGATTTCAGCACCAACAAATCCCACGTTATAATTTAAGCCATAATTTTATATTATAGTTTTTGATAAAACAAAAACCCCAACCAAACTCAGCAGGTTGTATTTATATTCCTAAATGACTGTTGTTCCTAAAACCAGCTATTTGGACTACTGCTGAAGGATCAAAGTCATTAACAGCTGTTTTCAGCAAGCTGGATGCAGTTGAGTGGAGGGAAGAAATCTCTCCTACTCACCCTTAAACACATCTGCTTACTGTGCTCCACATCTTGTCTGGCAAAAGCGTGAAATGTGTCCTCTGTTCTACTCAGTTGAGCCAGAGCTACCACAGAGGAGAGAAGGGTATCTCTTAAAATGGAAGTGGCACTTCATTACTTTTAATAGGAAATTTCTTATTTGCATCAAGATGGAGTAAAGAATGTCATAATTGAAGCTTAATGTTCTTTGTAAGGACAATAAAATTTATTTCTTAAACATTAAGAAATGTTAGTGTCTAGAGATGCTGTTACCTTGGCGCAGATTGTCTTCATACTATGCAGTCTGTCAAGTGATTCCTGAGGATTTCCTAGGTACTGAGGAAGTTCAGCATGCAAAATTCGCATGGAGAAAGGAACCATGGAACCTAGAAACATAATTAATTTTGTTAAGTGTTTGCTATAATGATCCATTTGTGATTTGCCTACATTAAAAAAGGTATGCCTCACTAGTGTTTATATCACAAAGTCCATTTTGCCTTCATATCTTTTTCTTCTCCTGATGAAAAATGTGAAAGATGAGAAAATAGGAAACTTTTTCTCAGCTGTATCATGTGACATGTTTAACATGTTTTAAATAGATAAACACAAGTAAACCATAGTCAAGAAGGTAAGAAGAAGGTGCACCTAACTCAAATATTCAAAACCAAGTTGTACTGGGAAGTACAATGTTTCACTGAAGATTTTTTTACACTAAATAAAATGAAGGATTTAAAGAAATGAAGTTTACTCAAGTTGCAGCTACAACATTACTGCTAGCATTTAAGAATTATGTATATTTTATAACCAGTGCAGAATAAATAAGATGAAATTACTGGCCTTCGAAGTATGCTTGTGAGAGAGATATAACTGGTGTGGGAACCCAGAGTGCCGAGAATATTTCTCTGCCTGTTTTTAAGGGTTCTTACCCCCCTGAACAACACTGTTTTAGCTTCAAACCTTGGAAAAAATTACCAACAGTCAAACAAGAACTAGAAAATACAGTGGTGTGAATTAGGTGATAGACTACTATGTAAGATTGTCACAGGGTGAAAAATTTAGAGGTGTTGGGCTTCTCTTTATAGTAAATAGATAAGAGTAAAAAACATCAAAATGGAGGACTGCTGTTGTTCTCTAAACCTTCTTCTCCTTCTTCTACTACTCCATATTCTGCAGTAAAAGTAGTTTGGATTGACTGGATAGAAAATTCCGCAGTTCCCAGTCGTGTTACGAGTAATTGGTAGGAAAGTGAAAATAATGTACGTTTTTAGTAACTATTGGTTAAAATATCTTTAAAAGCTGTGTAAATCTTGATAAAGAGTCAGAAGACGCTCTCACTCCTACTTTTCTTCCTTCTATGCTGTACCTGGGTCACGCTAGTGGCTCTGTTCCTCTGATAAGACTTAATAAACAACTATGTGGAAGCATTGAAACTAAAGGAAAAGTCTTGGTTTATCTCTCAAACTCCTTGCAAGGACTTTCAGCAAATTCTCTCCCATCCGGAGGGACTTGATTTATGGCATGGTATAGTGTCAGCTGGGGCATGCAAAACCTTTTGGCATATTTTCGTGTAATTTCTGGTTCATTCAAAACGTCAAAAGATGGGGAATTTTAAGCAATATTTCGGGAGAAAAAGAAATGTCTTCCTTTTCATACTAGTTTACTACTACCACTACTACTGTTGTTGTTATTACTATTATTATATTTGCCAAAGACCTCATTGTCTAAGTTTATGGGCATCCTGGCTGACTTCACATGCAGTTTTAGGAGCTTACCCAAACCCTGATGTGTGCAACGTCTTGCTTTCAGGTAACTGTATAATCCTGATACATAGACACCAATACTGAACAGAAACTAAACACCACTACTGAAACCAAATCAGAGCTGGCATAATGGGGATATAGGCCCTGCAAAATACCATGCCATTTCTACATTTCTAATATTTTAATATGTACATTGGCCGTACACATATTCTAAGGGGATTTGCCTCTCAAGGCACCTCTTGCCTCATCTTTTCTCAAAAACAGGACTCAGGAGCTTTCTAAATAGATTTTTGCACCTGTTCTTGACAGGCTTGTACGTCAAAGAGGTAAATGCTATACAGAATGAGTCACTGCCTCTAGACACTTTTTTAAAGGTTGACAAAATTTTAATCACAAGACTCACTAATTATGACCTTCACAGCAAGCCACTTACATTGACATAAATTCTCTTTTGCTGATGCTAACTATTTATTCCCCATGGCTTCCCTGACTGCTGTGTTCCTGTAATGGACACACACATGAGTTTCATGCATCATCGTATGTGGAAAAAACCATTAAGAAAATAAAACTGCCCTTGAAATTCTGTTAAGAGACACATAGTAGTTGATTAAACCAGTAACAAAAGATGTGAAATATTTTATGTATGTATTCCGAATAGTGCCTAGCATGACAGAAGATACATGGTCAGTGTAGGTGGTGAACAACAACAAAAACGAAGTTGAAAATAATTTAAGAGTAAATTCTGTGCCAAAACACCAGAGAAAAATGGCTTTGTAGACATGCTGCAAACTGCACTGCAAACCTATGGAAGCAAATCTGAACTCCGGCTGGTTCTATCTCTACCACCTCTCTGGTGACCAAGTTCTAACTCCACAATCCAATAGTAATCCTGCCAAAAAAATCAGTGTCTAGGACCAGCTAGTTTGGTAATGTTCTTTTGGAGAAAGTAGTCTTAAGTTACTGATGATGCACCTTCTGCTGCACTCAGTGGGATTTCTAAGGCAAAGATAAAAAATGGGAAATTTTGTACAACGGAAAGAGTACAAAGTTTCAGCAACATTTTGATTAATGACTGTGTTGCAATATTGTCAATTCTGAACAAGTCTGTATCTTTACATCCTCTTGTAAGATGCAACAAGAGGTCAATTCAATAAACACTCATACAAAAAACCAGTACCAGAACATGTCAACATACAGACGTATTTAATGGAACACAGATGAAACAGCTCACATTACCAATTTTTATAAAATGCATATAATGTTTTGTGAAACAGTTTTTTGGAATTCTGTATTTTGTAAAGAACTGATCTTATGTATTGCTGAATGAAACTACTCTACTACGATCCCCGTGAGGGGAAAGAATAACCCACTACCAAACTACACCATTGGAAGTGGTGTCAGAGGACATTAGAATGATGAATATGATCTAGGTCAACTTAGATTCCATAAGAATCTGATTTATTTCCTATTAAAATTAAGTCCTCAGTTGTAACAGGCATTCAGAACCATATTATTTCAAAATGTACTGTATGGATGTATTATTTCTCAACCACTTCATATTTCCTTCATAGCTTGTGACCAAAAAGCATTCCAGTGAGATCCTCAGTAGTACATCAAGTGTGGTGACAGATCTCTCAAACAAAACCAGAAGAAAGCTGTCCCAGGGTGTAAAGCTAGTTACTGTAAAGAATTTTCAAATCAGAATTTGTATTACAATTTCTCACAGGAGGATCTAAAACTCTAGCATCTGTTTCTTCTCTTTCTTTTGGAAACTCATTACATAAATAGAAGATATTTTACTGTAAACATCCAGCAAATCCATCCAATGAATGTCTGTTACTTACTGCTTATTAAACAAGCTGCTAACTTTATTTAAAATACCAGAAACACTAGCTCCTTCTGCCCTCCTTTCCTCAGTTTCCTTGTAATCCTTCTGAATAGCAGGATTTTTTTTTTTTTTTTGGAAGAAAGCACAAAACTTGTACACATGCTCTCATACAAACGTGACAACTGGGGAAAAGAGAAGAGAAATGCCCTTTTACCACTGGTAAGGCTTTCTTACCAGTCCATGTAAACAGTATTGTGTAATTTCAGGTCAAATCAGATGAGCAAACTGCTCATAAAAAACCTGCAGCATTTATTCAAGCCACTCATCCAAATATAGACCTTAAATATGCTGCTTATAAATTATAAACTCTTGAGATTTTTGGCTAAATGCATTTTCCCAGATACGTTCCTGTCTACAAGTAAACTGCTCTTTAGTTAAATTACATGAAGTATGGATAATGTATCTAATTCAGTTCCTACATTAATAAACTGACTTTCTGGTTAAAAAAAAGGCCATAAATTACTTAGATTTGGTAAAGTTTTCAATGAGTGCTACTAACATAAGGTGCTAATACAATTTACATACACTTCTCAAAAAGAAATACATGGCAGTAATAGAAAATGCATGCGAAGAAATCTGTTCACCAATGCAATTCTGTGATTAACAGATGTGTTAGAACTGACAAGAGGTGAGACTTAAAAAAGGCAGAAGAGATTTTCAGAAAACACCGTAATTTTCATTTTACATTGTCTAGTTTAGCAAGAAAATAATGGGAAGAAGTAAATGATGTCTGCTGATGACTCTGGTAGATCAATAATAATAGCGTTAGGAAGGTCTGAAGGCAGGTTGTAGAATTTGGAGTACAAAATTTAATGAAAAGAAGATTAGCGGGGAAAAAAACCTATACTTCCCTCAATGAACACACATTGGGGGAAAAAAAAAACAAAACAAGAAAGTAAGATTGACTGCACTAACACTCAGCTGTAACAGAAATAATACATGTGCTTGTTAGACTAAGGATTACATCATCTTGTCTGAAAAGTTTCACCTACTCACTTACTGTGATGCCACATACTTAAAGCACGCAGGGAGAGACATATTTCTTTGTAACAGGTTTCTATACAAGCATGCATACATATATATTCCTGTGATATCCCACTAGGGATAAAAAAATTTTATATAAACACTGAATTTATCACAGACTGTCTTTTGCAAAACTACTTGGAGTCAAACCCATGTGCTCTATTATATTTAACTCAGTACTGAATTTAACAGGGCAACATGTCAAAGAAGTATTTAAAACAAATAGCATATCCTGTAATTACGTTTAGTTAAGAACATGATTTCGCTCTCTACTTCATGCTTCTGATTTCTACAGTAATGTCCTCTTACACAGTAAAACTATGCCATCTAAGCTTAATTTCCACAAAAGGCAATACCCTACAATTACTGCTATATATTGAAATTTTATTTTTAAGTTAAATAGGTCTTATTCTAGCTTGATATTTTACAGTTGACCTCTGTTGCTCTTCCTTAGGGGTTTCATAATAATATATAAAAAATTTATAATGGAAAATGGTTTAATTTTAGGACAATTTTCTTAGCAATCACTTTTAAATACACTGGAGATTTTTTTTTCAAAGAATGTGATTTTTGATTGTTACTTCCACATGAATTAATTTCATTTGTATGTATATATATACATATTATCAGCATACAAAAGGCAAAACTAAAAAGTAAAAAAAGGTCTGCTGAAAGGAAAATGAATACTCTGAAAGCATGGGAACAGATGGAATAAAGAGTAAGATCAGGTAGAATTTTCTAAGACCACAGATTTCAATTTCTATTTCTTTATGAACAGCTGCACATTTTCATAACTGTCAAAACATAAACATCACCTCATGTCAATCAAATTCGAACTGCAGCCCTCATCTGCAGCCCTTTTGGAGCAGAGAAGAGTATTCCAATGACCAACCATTTTACCTTTGTATTTTCTTGTTGCAAACCAGTAACCGGAAATACTTTCTGATCTGCCTTCTACAGCTTGTTCAACAAATCTTAAATGCCAAAAAAGCAACAGAAGAGCAGATTACCAATTACTAAAAGGATAAAGTAGGATCTTATAACAGTAAAAAAACCCAAACCAAACCAAACCAATTCCTTCCTTCACTGGGTAAAAGAGAAATACACAAAATCCAGTTTCTGAAAAATATTCTGCTTTACACATATATATTCAAAGAGAGATGTATATCCTTGCCATACTTCTACCAACAGTGTATTTGTAAAAATTATAGGATTTTTCAGAGGGATAATGTAGTAAACTTCAAATCCTAGCTTTGCTGACTAGCAATTAAAAGTACACTTAAAAATCCCAGTTCAACAGACTAGTTTCCAAGTTTTTGTTTATTACCCTCAATCCAGAGAGACTGAAGATGAGATAGGAGCCTAAATGTTTGGAACCATTTAAAGAAATGTTTTGAAAATTTTATCTGAAATTACATGCTTGCATATACTTTACAATTTAACTGCACATGACCTAGGAGCAGAAACTCTGAATCATGATCTGGTTTTAAAAGGTTTCAAAACTACTTTTTCAGTAATTTGGAGTTACTTGCACTGAAGAAAGGAAAATATAAGACAAAGAATGCAGGAAAACTCTACAACAATTGCCCTGCAGCAAAGAGATCACCCTAAATCTTACCTACTGATAACTGTATTAAGGCAGAATTTAGAAATGAATTACTTGCTCATAGTATTAAGAAATTCTGTGTAAAGCTGGTACTGTCTACAGTGAGACTATGTAGCCTTGGGAAAGAATGCACAATTAAGTATTTTAGCAGTACTCTACCCCCTTAGATTATATATACATTTCTTAACTAAAATATCTGTATCATTTCAGAAAAATTTCTATTTGCATGTCTGAGTAGTCCGAATAACCGAGTGGTATGTATTCAAGTTTTATTACCTGATTTTACAGGTAGAAGGTACCTCTGAAACAACAGAACAGTGAATTTAAAGAGGCCGTAGAGACGTACACAATAATGAAAACAAAATAATGGGCAAACCAGTTCTATGAGACCTTTTAATATGTTTTTTACTGCCAACATGAGCTTGAATGAAGAACCCTCCTGAGCAACTGCCAAGACTGAATCAGTCTGACATGGGAGTGTTAACTTCAGGCAGTATTTGTGGTAACACATGAGAAAAAAACCCAGTACCATGTGTAACAATGGAGTATTTTTTTTCTGCTTTCCTGCAAAATTCATTCATGAAGACAAGCACTCTCTATGACATAATTTCTCTAGCCTGTGCATTTCTTCTCTTATCTTTGTTTTTACATTGATTACTTCCTTTTGTCTCTCTACCTACCACAATCTTTTATTATTAATATTTTTATTATTATTTATCTTTTTTCCCCACACCACTTCATATTCTGCCAGTTATCCCACTAATCAAAATCTGATGAGGGTAAAAAAAAGGATGTTTTATTTATAGCACCATCAGACCCTATAAATAAAAAAAAAAAAAAAAAAAAAAGCTTCAGCCAGCCTGCCTCATACCAGCATAGACAAGTAGAAGAGGAAAAGAAAGGGAGACAGTAAATTCAAAATAGCCAAACACCACTATAGAGGCATCACATAAAGGAGATAATTTCCCCAATTCAAGTCTGTCCTTACTTATGGCACAGGCCGATATTCAGGACCAAGCTTCAGGTAGACCTTGGAGCTGTACTTACTCCTCTGGACTACACACAGTCCAGACGCCTTTAAAATGTCTGTTGTGGGTATTAGAGAAATAGTCTGGATAAGTGTTTTCATAGGATCTCTGTATCAACAGGTACAAAACTAGTTTCTCATTACAAATTTTGCTATTTTATAAGCTTACAAAATGTAGTAACAATTATTACAGTTCACCTTACACATTAGCACTGAAAACTTGTTAGCACCATGAGTTAGAGTGACAGTTCCAGACCATTTATGATACGATTCCTTTCCAATGACTGGAATTTCAAAACTGAATAAAAGAAACAAATTAAGACCACTGCTTGAGTAACTAAGGACACATTAAAAATGAAGTCTCACACAATTTTTTTCTATTAATTTTTTCATATATTTCTGATAAAAATTCTAACTGGAGTGAATATTGGTAATGTCATAGAAGTACCACTAGTGAAAAATGCTAGAGCAGTTGTGATAGACTCACACTATTTTGAGAAAAAAATATATATTTTATATATATATTATTTATATTATTTTTTTAAACTATCACTATCCATCCTAGAGAGCCATCCTATCACAGAACACACTAGTATATCCCTAGTAACAACACTGCCACACTTTTAAAAACCTTGTGTTGGTATTAAAACTAGAGCTCAAGGGAAGGTGTACAGTATGAAATAAGTTTCTAGAACACATACAACTAGATATTTAATGCCATGTTCCTTATTTAGGCCCTTCCCACTAGAGAACAGAAGATTGGTTTCATTTAGAGGAATACAGATGATGCTGCATCATCACAAGGAGAATGATAAAAGGAAAACGGAAAAAAACCCCCACCCCATGTTACATAAGCTTCTGGTCAGGGGAACAAAGTCAAATTTTTACTTATGCACAGCTTATTTTTTCCCCCTTTCTAATACAAAATAAATTATTCACAAGTTTTGTAGCTTTAGAAGACTGATTTTGGTAGCATTAACTTTTCTGTAACTTACTGCTCTATTAACCAGAAACAAGACCAAATTACCTCATAAAAGAATGAAACAGCATTTTAATGTTCCATTTTAACTGCTGGCTCTCACGGGTCCAGAAACACACAGGCATTACCAGTGGAAAGGCTGTCTTAGGTTAGGCAAGCTATCAAATGAGAGTTTATTACATATCACAAGGAACACAGACACAAATGGTATGAATAGAAGCGGGTCAGGCTGTGTAGGTATAAAGTTAAAACCCTTAAAAAAATCCTGAAATCCATCTGTCATGAGAACGATGACAAAAATTCAGCCTTATATATCCCACACAGTACAATAAAGATGTGCAGGAAGCAGTCTGAAACAGAGTTCCTGACCTAAGGACCTACCTATTATGAAAGAAAAAAAATATATATGTAGAAATAGGACTTTTTAGCTTCTTTATGCAGATGAATTTAAAAGAAGTGAATTTATAACTGAGGAATCTTAAGATTTTACTAGAAAATGAGAACAGTTTGTTCTCTGCTCCTTATCAATCAGGAATGACCCAAGAGTGCCTTAACCAACTCCACTGGCCAACACAAGGATCCCAGGAGAATCAACGCCCTGTGAGGCTGCACTCCTACAGGCAATGCAGATGACTGAACAAAGAACCCACAGAAACCAGGAAAGGAAGATTCCAGAAGGACAACATCTTATAGCCATGATAAAGACAACAATAATGAGATCAGTGCATAGCATGGCTGCAAATGCCATACAAAATATGAAGATGAAATTGAGATTAGCAGTGCTACCAAAAGGGAAACAGCTCTAGGCGAGTTTCAGAGGGAAATTAAGAGGACCATGTTTGCCATGTTAAGTTAAATTAGTGGAAGAGCATCTTTCACTTTTCATACACTTACTTGCAACCTAAATTCTTTGAGATAATATTTCTCAGAGATTAATGGATGAGGGGCTATTCTCACTCCTGTAAGAAGTTTCGAACTTTTCCTACTTCACGCATAAACCCCAGAAAACTTCCTAATGTATTACATTTTTTATTATGAATATTTTGAATACAAAGAAATTATGCAAAATATTATCTGTAATACAATTAATGGATACATTATTTATATCTATACTCTCATTTCTTAAATTGACTTTTAAGTGCTTACTCCATTTATATAACATGAATCAAAATTAAAATGTTGAAATAAAACCCTTTCTTTTATGCTTGTTACACCACAAAATGATACACAAAGTTGCCAAATAGTAGTGGATTGTGTATTGATACTAATATATTTCAACCAAAACATAGGAATGATTTATCTGTATTTTTCAATATTAAAAATAAGCTGTTTTGTCTAAGAAAAATCCTTACAGGTCAGTATTTGAGGCACTTGAGTCCTCTTGCCACAGGTGATGCAGGGAGCAGCAGTTCTGGACAGTCTGGCCAGGTGCACCTGTCCTGTGACTGAGCTTTGGGTCCTGGAGCAATCACTCAACAACTTGTGGCTATTTCATACAAGTTACGCGGATATTGATGGTAAAAAAAGGTGATCTTAAGGAACATAGTCTATTTAATAATTATATGCCTCAGTTCATTTTTAACAGTTGAATTTAGCAACTGGGAGCATAATCTGATCATATGTAAGGTAAAATAGGATCAAGGTTGGATGGAGCTGACCTGCTAGTTGTAGATATCTCATACACATACAAGGTGATTATGATGTTGGAACAGCTATCAGACATTCCTTGCATAGAGAGAAATGCCATTTGCAGGGATGTAGGAGAACACAGGCAGTTCTTTTTTGTCTACCAATAAACTATGCTGTGCTGGATTATGGATAAGGAAATTTAGTATATGTGCATTGTTAAGCAGCTAATTTAAATAATAAAAGATGTGGAGACATACGTATGGCCTGTGGAAGACTACTATTGCTGTAGCATCATGTGCGCAGCTGCCCTAAGAACACCAGATCCAAAAAGCTGTCCAACCTGATGACCAGGACCTCTTTTCACTCTTCAAACTGACACAGTTCCTTCCCAGGGGATTGCCTGTGATTGCCTGAAGGACAACGAGTAATGTCAGAGAGAGTTTTCTAGGCAGTCTGCATTGGCCTTGCTGGGCTGCAACTGATCTTTTGCATCACTAAGCAAAGTAATCTGCAAAAAATCATGAACTTTCTGACACCAACTTCCCTTCCTCAGTAACCTCAAAATCTTCTATCTTTCTAGGTTACCCCATCGAGACTACCAGCACCTCATGTAAAATAGACTGTAATTTTTCAGAGTGGCACTGCCTATAAGAACCGCTTCTTACAAATGTTTTATTACACACTGTGGTTCAAACATGAAAGCCAAAGAACATTAAGAACACTCAACAGTGTACTTGCATCAGAGAGTTATTCTTTTCTATATAACAGATTTAGAAAAAATAAAATTTCAAAATAGCCTGAACAAGAGCAAAATTACTCTTAAAAATAGCAATTTTTCAAACCCAGACTTCTGTAGGACTAGAATACTCTGAGAAGTGGAACTATGTGGTTAACCTATGGGCTATCTGGAGAAGAGGGAAGTAGTATGTTTGTAACTTGAGACAAATTGCTTATAAAGAAATGAAGCTGGTGTTGTTTTTACTCTCTTCAATAATGAGATACATAGTAAACCTCTGATTTCTACTTACTTTCAGTTATCAAGAAAATATTATATTTAATCATGTTTCAATGAAGAAGAATTATTAGCTTAGCTCTAAATTTAGTGGTTTTTTTTCCTTTTAATCTAGAAACCAGGAAATAACACCTGCAGTAGCCTATGGGCATGTGAGTGTTAAAAATAGCATAGTGATAGTCCCCAGATGAACTGAAGAGGAAAAGCTTATAGAGTCTGTTTCCACAAACTCTCTCATCATCTGTCAAGCCTGCTTTTGGGTTAAATGAACTATTCAAGTTCGGTAGTTCTTAATTTCAATATCATAGGACTAAACGATTATATTTACTTGTTAAAAACATTCCTCTGCAGCAGCCTCACGAAATACACTGCCTACCCGTATTGCTCTACCAGTTGTTACTTCTTATCGCTACCTCCATAATGCGAGCAATACTTTAATGTACGAATCAATCATGTTTTTCTGGGGAAAAAAACAAACCGAAACCAACATAAGCCAAAGCTCTCCAATGCTTTAGGCTTAAAAACCCCCTGAATCCAACCAATATTTTAAAATGACTGGTAAAAATGGCAAAAATAAAAAGCATTTTATAAATCAAGTGTTTTACCTTTACGTCCAGGGTATACGTTAGGGTAATATTCATAATAAAGATCAGGCTGGTCTAAATTTCCAAATGGTTCAAATTCCATTTCTGCATTTTGGAACAGATTCAGTTTTACCAGCAGTGCTAGTCTCACAAACCACAGCTAAAAATTAATATACATAAGAAAAGGGAAAGACAAAGTCTGTTATTAGCTTGAATCAAAAGCCATATTCAATACAATTTCAACTTTTCAACTTTTTCTGATGAAAGCTGAGTAAAGAGTTTCCAAGTTACTGAAAAGAATCAGGATTTATATTAACCTGCTCTTTTACAAAGTACTTTTCATCAAATCATTAATACAAAACACAGAGGACTGATGTTTAATTGTTTGTAAAGGTACTAAGATTTTGAAGATGAAGCTTAAAAACTAGCCTGCTTCAAAATTGAAACATCTCTCTTCAAAATGAGTTAGCATGTACAAATTATCAATTTGGTATTTTAACTGTGTTTCCAACCTTATGGTATTCTTAAAATCTTTTGGTGAAACTCCATGAGCTTTATAATCACTAGGGTCAAAAACATGATTTCTCATCTGGTCACATCTGAATCACTTGCAATATTTTATTAATCTGGATTCTTATTTTCTAAGCAACATGTAATACATTTCTAACATTTGGAATCTTACTACAACATTCACAATCTAGATAGTTACATGAACTTTAGCAGAGTGAGTCTTTCAAAACAGAAAAACATATTCCATTTTACTAGTGTAAAAACCTTTAAAAAAATAGACTCAAGATTGGATTTTACTTAATAAAACTAAGTTTGTTTTAAATGAAGGCCTACTTTACGTAAGAAAACAGAAAAAGTGACCTGCTAAAATACTTAAATAACCTCAGTTTCTATGTTACAATTAGGAAAAGGAGTTTGATCATGTTAAAAAAAAAGCCAATATGAATATTGTTGGAAGAAAGTGACAAGGGCATACCTTTAAACATACCTGTAAAGAATCTGTTGTATGGCTAGCAGGCAGCCCACTTTTTTTATAGCCTTGACCATGTGCAGTTAGAAGCCGCCCACACAAATCAACTGCTGCCCTCCAGTTTTTACTGCTCTGGGAAGAAGAAAAGAGTAAGTAGCAAAATCATAAAGTCCCTAAAGTGCGCAACTGCTTATGTTGTCTGCAGCAGCGACATGTGCCTATCAGTAATAACAACAAGGTCAGGAGAGCCAGCCTGTAAGAAGCAGAACGTCATTTATCAAATCTGCACATCTAATTAGGCAAAAAGGGAAATCAAGCACTAATATTACCAGATCACTAAAACAAAAGAATACACAAAATCATAAGGAATTCTAAACTTAAAGCTGTATCATGTTTAATTATATAAATGAATATACTGTAATATTCACAACTTTGTTTTCTCCTAAAAAAGGAGAAAAAATTGCCAGCCATGTATTATCAATAATATCCAAATTACTCTACAGTCATGAAATATTCAATTCCCATTCTTATCTCACTGACTTCAGTATGTCAGATTATAACCCCTAGTACAGTTCTCTCAACAAAAATAAAGTTTTCTAACATTGTCCAGATACAAAATTCTTATTAATCAAAAACAAAGAACAAGGAAGAATACAATGCATAAATGATAAATTCAGAACAGTAACAACTGTTTCACCTATAAAATGTAAACATCTGAATTTTCACTGCATGACTAATTTCAAAATACTCTTAAATTTATTTTTTTATTCATAAAACAAAAACATTCCTAGTTAGACAAATCAAACTGTACTGTCACACTGTTAATCAGTTTTTCAACAGAAATATCCTAAAAAAGTCTCTGCCTTGTATAGCCTGATGCAACACACTGAAAACTTAAAACACAGATTAATGCTTCACAGGTTTTAAGCTATCATACTTTTCTATTATACAGAGGTTTTAAAGGGACATGTATCCAGCAGGTCATTCTAAAGAAAATACATCTTATTCCTGAAAGTAATATTTTTTTCAAATAGTTTCTTAATACAAAAAAAATATAAATGTAATAGAAAAGAGTCATGTTGTCTGATGAAATGTAAAGGAATAAAATACATTCATACTGGTGCTTGCAAAGTTCAGACACTAACCTTGAATTGGTATTTTATTAAATTCTCTCCAATATTTTAGAAAACATGCTGATACAGCAAACAGTCAAAAATCAGTAATAACAACTGAAGACTTTCTGACCCCCACTTTGCAGCTACACAGGCTGCAAACAGGTCACTACAGAGACCACCATGCACTAACCACCTCTCCTCTGCATCGTCAAATGCCAGATAAAGTTGAGTTCCACTGGAAATGCAGAAGTTGGCTGACAGCAAGACCATGAAACAGCATGGCAGACTGAGCCATCTATGCTCTTTTGGAAGAGCAGGAATTGATAATGCATTTATAACATCCTTCAACATCTATCTGTATCAACTTAGAGAAGCAGAAAGATACTGACATGGATTACCTGAAATTCATTCAACTTCTCAAGAGACAAACTAAATTCTTATTATCCTGAGAACAGGAGCAAACACAGACTCTAAAACTGCTAAACTTTTCATCCCAAATGAGAGTTAGCATCCAAAAATAATAACGGATCATTTATGACCAATTTAGTTGTTACAATCTTTTAAATTCTATTTCAGGCATGGACAAAAAGTACTTTATAGAGCAAGACAGTCAAGAGAAGCAAGTCTGACAGTCATTGTGAAAACAGTCCTTATTGGAAAATGAAACACAGTATTTGCAATGATTTCAAAATTGGAGCTGCCTCCTGGTCATGGAGCATAATTCTATGTGGAAGCTTAATAAAAGGCTGCTGGCAGTACAGCTTCATTTCAAATTAACTGGACACATTATTGTACCAGACTTAAGAGCTGCCAGTCCACCAGAAATCTTTATCCATTTTAAACATCCTTCAAAACCTTGCAGGTCACTTTCGTGCCTCCTATGGTCTACAATCCCACAGTTCTAAAGATCTGGGTCCCCTGTACCTGAATTTTGTTTGTAAGTTTTAAGTAGAGACCCAAGGCAAATACGGACACTACAGCTTCAGATATAGCATAAAAAATACTGAAGAACGTTCTCAAAGACAAAAATAATTATTCTGTGATGATCAGGACATGGTTGTCTAGATGTAATTGTATGAAAACACTGATTTCTCTAAGTCAACCAAGTATTATTACTAAATAGTTCACTAACACAGCAGCAGCCTGCAGAAGAGAACTTCTCTCCACACAACATTAGTATTATCTTTCCACTCCCCCCAAAAGTATGGAGCTGTTGTTGTTTTAACGAAAGCCAGCAGCTTGGATGATTTCTGTACTTTTTGAACACTATTAGACTAGATGTTTATCTTGTGAAAGGATTTTTTTTATCCATATACATAACCAAAAATTAAAACCCCAAAACATTTCAGTACTGATGACTGTACACACATCAAAGCTAGCCAAGCAGATCAGCCACCCAACACACAATGCATTATTCCTTGCAGAACTTCTCTGCTCTTCAAAAAACCCCAGAAGTCCTGGGGGAGGTTTACATACAGACAGCGAAACTGCATAGCAAAACAGATTTCAAATGTAATTCTTCTGTCAAGCAAAGAGAGGCACATGGACTGGAAATCTACAGAAAATGCGTTCAGTGATGAAAAGGGAATTCCTCTGATACACAATTTATAACATTATTCAGTGTCTCAGGAAAACCACTGAAATTTTATCCAACAAATAGATGCTTCTTAGTGAAGAAATGCAACGTCTTCCCAAAAGCACACATCTACAATTTGCGCTACTTGTGTCTCCCACCTTCTCTCAACTCAGCTACAAAAATGTAGGAAATTGCTCACTGATTTAGAAACAAAAGAACAATACCATCCCCTATTTTTAAGAATAATTCATAACTTATTACAGTGAATATGTATGTCATACCACTGTATCCATGTTTGTTATATTTGAAAATACATGCAAAAGCACAACATTAATCATGTGCAAAAATAACAGTATATGACTTTTTTAAAATAGACTCAAAGGGAGTCATTAACTCTACATGTAACACCATTAAAGTGATTAAAATGTCCTCCTCCACTAGCTATGACATGCTTCTCCCCTGTAAATTACATTGGCAGGGCACTTACACATCAGTTAAGAAAATGTAGTTAGTAACCCTTTCCTGGTCTAGCAGCTTGAAGAAATTATTCCGTATTTAGAGCAAACATTACATATTTATAGTGGCAAGATACGGCAGTCTTTTTTCAAGTACAATTTTCAAGTAACCACAAGTGGTGTAAGTAACAAAAAATCCTACAGCTACAGATTGCCTCCTAGCTTTACTGCCTTGGGCCTAAAAGCTTTAGCATTACTCTTCTGAAGCTTAAGAGCATGCCCAAAGCAAAAACAGTATCAGCAGCAGCATTGTAATTAAGGTACAAGATGGTCTGCCACATAAAAGAACATCTTGCATAGACACTGCTAGCGGGCTAAATAGAAAAGCATTTCCCATACATCAAAAATTCTCTTCTGGAAGATGGAAAGTAAGTGTGAAAAAAAAGTTTTTCCTAGTTAAGACACTGGTGGGTACAAGACTTTTTCATAAGATTATTTCCCTCTCTCAAGTCAAGCAAAACTTCGAGATAAACAGAAAACACATGTCTAGGATGGAGATCACAATCTGTTTTTTCATGTTTAGGTTTTGAAATTACCTCTGAACTCCTTAAATAGTGCTTGCAGAGACCTCCTACAGTATTCCTAACACGACAAAAAAGTTGTCTCTTTTGGAGCTTCACATGTAAAGTCACATGATTAAATTAAAAGATGTTAAATACTAAATACAGCCTGTCCTGATAAATCCTCACTACTTTTACTCAGCAATTTTTCATCCATTTTTTCAAAAATAAAGTAAGTGCAAAATACCTTGCTACGTCATCAGATAAAATAAGGCTCAGTCATGCAAAAGTAATGAGTTTTATACAGGAACACAATGGTTAAAGGAACAAGGCAATGTTTACAATGCTGCTAGATGCAACTATTTCCAGGACAGAAATCTTTACAATAATGAAAGGATTAAGTTAAGCTTTCCTTTGGAAGTAATTTGTTTTGGTTTTCTGCACTGAAGTAAAAAATTAAGCAGTTGAAATTATCGTATCAGTCTGGTTTGACATTTACAACTTTTATGTCTTTTTGTAAAACATTCAGATGAAAACATAAATATATACACAGATAAACAGAAACATTATTAAAATCTGTTTTGCAACCATCTGCATTACATAAAAACTCAGTCACTTAAAATAATTTTTTGTAACTTTTGCATATAAAGAAAGGTTTACGATGTGATTTAAAGGCAATTAATTAAACCCCAGTGTCATTTCCATTAAAAACTACTGTAGTTTGGCTAGTACTATTGAATGATATAGTACTATCATGAATAGACTAATATACAGATTTTTTTTTCCAGTTTCTCCTCAGTCAGTAGCTCCCAATTATCTTGAGAGAAACACAATATTAAATATATATGATGATTGTTACTTACAATTAGCTGTTTCAAGCCTACAAATGACTGCTCTACAGAGTTGGCATTTAAAACTTGTCTCTTCACTGCAGCCTGCTCCCCCAAGAAGCGAAGCATTAAGTCTTTTACCGCATCTCCCTTGGTGTTCATGGAACAGAAAAAGAAAACAGATAACAAGACTATTTAAAACATTATTTTGGAAAAAAAAAAATGCAGAATTAAAACTGAGCAAAAGAGTTCTTTCCTCTAAAGAAATACATATTCTCCAGTATGTTAGGTGTGAAATAAACATAACTGCACATGAATATACAGCATTGGAATGAAAACTTCTACATTTACTCCACATAATTTACTATATTTTTTTCTCCATGTATAGGTTTCAGTTAGCACTGACACATTCAGGTTAATTTGCTTCTTATACTGCTATCGTTCACAGATCTTATAAAATACTCCTCAAAGATCTTATAAAAACCAGAAAGTTCTACAGGTTTTTGTAATGTATGTTAACATTGAAAGGTGCAATCTACTGATCTAAGATAAACACATGATAAGCTAGCCTTAAATATCCAGAAAATAAACTTTGAGAGATCATAAACCAAAGTAAACAGCAACCCTTCAACAAGTGTTTTAAATTTCAAAAGAACTAGCTGCAGGCATCAGTCACAGAAACTGTGTTATCTGACCTCAATAGCTTTTTGCCCAAAAAGAGGGTGAACTGCATATAGTAACAGTAGAGTTTAGCTATGACAAAGAGAATTGACATTAAGTGTTTCAATTTTCCCCATGGACAGTGATAGAAAACATAGTTGTGTTTTCTGTCTAGTTTCTTAAGCAATGAGATTGCAACTGCTTTTTCACTACATGGAAATTTTTTACCTCTAATGATGTCACTTATTCTATGAATAAACAACATATCTGCCTCTCAGACAGAAGAGCCTGAAGAATTAAGAAACGACAGTGTGTGCAAAATGACATAAATACAGAAGAATTTTTAATCCCCCTGACAGTACTTTGGATCCAACAGTCCTCTGGTGTAGAAAAAAGTACAAATGAATGCAATGAAACAAAGGACAATGACAGAAGACAGCAACTCATGAAAAAAGGCATAATGGAAAGAGCATAAAAAGCAGCACTCAGATTTGTTCTGACACTTGGAGAACACTCGTACAATCTTCACCATACACAACCCAAGATAGTTTAAAAACTAATGGTTTTTAAATGATTGTCAAAAAGTAGCATACAGCTGAAATAAAAATCATTCAGTATTTTTCTTGGTGTGATTTATCCACATAAAACTCGTCTTACAATACATTTTCTGAGCAAGCAAGCCAAAATATAAAGTCCCAAGCTCTTCGACACGTCACATGAAATTTCAGTCCTTCCCTGAAGCACACCTAGAGTTCACTCATTGCAAATGCATTTTTCAACCAACTTCTGTCTCCACTGCATGTAGCTTGGTTTAACATCTTGCATTAACATTCGGCATTAGCAAACTATTCATACCAAAGCTATACAAACCTTGTCGGAAGCTGCTTTAACATTGAAAACATACTTCCCACAATGTTTCAGTTAACATTTCAAGTACTCTACAATTACAGTTTCATTAAATACACAATTTACAATACTATGGAACAATGATACCAAACTAGGGGATGTCAAGTCAGTCACGGCATGCACTCAGGCCACAGAAAAGCAGTAAGTGAAAGTGAGGAAAGTTTTCTAAACACAAAGCACTTCAAAACTTGTTCCTGTGGACATGTCTAGGAGACTCTTATAAATTATAAACAATGAAGAAACCAGTAGGAATGCCCTTTAATTCCACTGATGATTTTACATCAGGTCTTTTGTAGAAATACATCACATAGACATTGCCAAACATCTTCTTTTCAATTATGTACTAAATGGTAGATCTGCATATTTGCACGAGCACAGATTTAGGGAATCATCAGCAGAAACAAGCCTTTAATCCTTGACTGGACTGAGGAAGGTGAAAGAGAACTATTCTATAAAAGGAAGCTTGCAAAAAGGAGACCACCATCCTCGGAGATTGCAGAAGGGATTCATTCTGTCCAACCGATTGGCTGTCAGGAGAGAAAGTGCACACTGGAATAACTCATCAAGGTCTAAGTGATATTTTGGGCAGGACTGGAGGAGGAATAGCTTCCTCTTACAGTGTTTTCTTCCATGCTAATTATTTGGCTCTGTGATAACATGTTTTAAGATAAAGTTAACCCAAGAAGCAGCAGTAGCATTTCATATGTCTAAACTGGTATTTATTGCTTGTGAACAAAACCCAAGATTTTTCAGATAATGCATCTATAAATCTGGACCTGCTTCACTCCAGAAACTTTTCTGCTAGCTCCTGCAGATTGAGAAGTTACTGCAGACTGCTCTCTGCTTGTATTTGACTATTGACTGATGGTCCTTGTTATGCATAATTAAAGTATCCAAACCCTCAACACCATCTATCTAAACAACAATTCTATTATCCAGAGGCACAGATATCAAAGAGTAGGATTAGCCTGTTTCAAGAAAACCCAAAATATTATGATGGTTAGCTTGGCTGAGCAGCCAGGATAAAACAGCTTCATGAGAAATCCTGAGTAAATCCTGAGATCTGAGTAAAATTTCTCAAATTCTGAAAAAAATGCTTTATGGCTTCTCATCAGTTAGAAATTGATAGAAGACAAAAAATTACTATATTGTTTGCTTTACGATCTCCTCTAGAGTTTTTAATTTTGGGGTTATCCCTTCCCAGCAGCTTGCTGCAGCACTCAATCTTTCTTACAGGTTATACCTTTCCATTGCTTAGGGAAGATAGAAATGATGCAATTTCAGTCAGTGTTAACATTATTTAGACCACTGTGAACATGAGTGAAAAATGTTATTTCCCACTTGACCACAACAGTGAATTCCACAAACAAAGCTGTCTGCTATTAAGACTCTGTAGCACAGCTTAGAGGGTTTGTATATATTCCGAATGTGAGCACTAACTTGGAGAAAACTTGGAGAAATAAAGTACTTAAAAATACAACCAGCTTCGGCTTCTATGGAAACTGTCAACACCGGTTTTCAATGTACCAAACAAACGTCACTATGAATAAACCAGATCTGGTTTTAGCCTCTTCCTGTACAAGGCAGCAGTGACACTGCATTTTCTAATTAGGACTGAAGTAATACACACAAGGTGACCATCAGCAACAACGTGAACCACTAGGATACACAGATTACTGGACAGCTCTTCTACAGTATTTCTAAAAATAATCATAGACAAAGATACAGTAATAGACTCTTACCTGGATATTATCGAATTTTAATCCAGGCATGGTGAGATTCTCTTTATCTATGAACACGGCACTGTACTGTTGTGTGGCAAGTGAAATGAGAACATTTCTTGTTTCCTCACTAGGAATCCAAGCATCATTTCTTCTATCTAATTCACTCATATTTAAGGCTGTGGCAAATGGGTCATCACTCCCAGCAAAAACAGCTTGGATTTGTGAGAATGGCTTGGGGGATTGAGTTATTTCTAGAGATGATGGAGGACCATCTGCTTCAGGTCTCCCATTTTGCATGGGGAAGGTAGGGTTGGATGAAGAACCACCTCCACCATTAGAAAGAGAGGACATTTGCTCTGGAACTGAAGAGCTTGCATTGGGATTACTAACAGAAATAAAATTGGATGTGGTAAATGAATCAAAAAAATCAGAAGCTAAAGTATTAGTGTTAACGGTGTCGCCAAAGAACTTGCTTAGACTAGGACTTGGTTGAACCACCTGTGGATTAGACTTCACTGGAGTCTCTATTATACTACTAAAACTAGGAGATTTTACCACCTGAGGCTCAAAACCGTCAGGTAGGAATAACTGTGGCTGGGTACTAGGATTGTTTGCTTGGCTGAAGATGGTGCACACAGGAATGGGCTCAGCCTCAGAAGATGGTGTGGTAGTATTGAGTGACAAAATTTGGTCCTCAGGTTTGCTTTCATCAATATTATTTGGTTTTGCTTCAACAGGAACGCTGTTTCCCAACTTTGGATTCTCCTTAACTGCTTCCTGAATTGAGTCTTCCTTTAAAGATGCCTGATCATCTGTTCCAATATCAGAAAAGTCTTTAGGAGTTTCTTCATGTTCAGTTTCACTCTCATTACTTAAAAACTCTTCTTTATCCACTTCTGCTTGTGTTTTTTTATTATCTTTAGCTTCCATTTGGTCTACAATCTCCTGAAGACAACCAAGTTCACCTGTGTCATCTTCACTGTTGTTTGGAGAATCTGAAATAATGACACTCTCCATCATTTGCTCATTAAGTTTATCTGCAAAATTATTTGAATCCTCTGATACAGTTTCATTCCCTTCAGACTCAAATTCATCTCCACCAAGATCGATGGTTTCCTCATGAAAGAGAATTTCTTCCTGAGTTTTCTGCTGAACTACGTCTCTGCTGTCATCTTCATCTGAGGTGCTCTTCGCATCCTTAGCATTGCTTTCATTATGTTCCATAGTAACTAAAGAAGAAGAAGCCCCCACCAGAACAAGAATTAGTTTTATTACTTGTGTATCACGCAGGTGTCAAAGTGAAACTCCTAAGTATCATACAAATACTGAAATTTTTGCTTTAGAAACAAAGTAATTTCATTATTTCACATCTTCCCTTTGACATTTTTCATTTAACGTCTAACCGCAGAATTAATTCTGAAAATATTTTCCCTTTATCCTTTCTGCAAGTCGTAAAACTATTTAGATTGAAGAGCAAATACCTGCCACTAAACACAGATGAAACAATATCATAGAATCACATCAGACAATGGTTTGGTTTGTAAAGAGACCTTACAAGATCATCTGATTCCGAGCCCCCTACCATGGGCAGGGACACCTTCCACTAGACCAGGTTGCTCAGAGCCCCATCCAACCTGGCTTTGAACTCCTTCAGGGTTGAGAGCTCTCGAACCTCCCCTGGCAACCTGTTCCAGTGACTCAGTATTTGCTCCCCTGGCCGCAAAAACCCGCTAGGTCCCGGTTTCAGCAAAGGGAAGCGTGGGTTCAGGGCTATCTCCAGCGCAGGCTACCGAGCACGGGCCAGCTAAGCAGGAGGAGCGCTCGCCGGCGACAGCAGCGCCGCTTACGAACCCCCGCAGCCCCGGGCTGGGCTCGGCGCAGCCTCCGGCGCCACCGTGGCCTCCCCAGTCCGGAACACCCGCGGCGGGGGTGGGCCCGGCCCCCGCCGGCGCAGCCCCGAGGCCACCTCAGCGACCACCCGGAGGCCCGTCAGCTGCGCGGCCACGCCACGCCACGCCACGCCACGCCACGCCACGCCACGCCACGCCACGCCACGCCACCCCGTCCCGTCCCGTCCCGTCCCGTCCCGTCACCTCCGAGCCACCGCCGCTCCCCCCCGCACAGCGCCTGCGCACGGGCCGGACAGGGCGGGGCTGCGCGCGCGCAGCTCCCGGAAGCGGCCGACGACGGGCCGCGCCGAGGGCCAGAAAGCATTGGAGGCGACTAGGGGTGTCTGACTGCGCTGGGGGGGTCGTGATGGAGGACGACGCGCCGGTGATTTACGGGCTGGAGTTCCAGGTGAGCGTGAGGCGAGATTAAGGGAGGGTTGGCAGGTGCCGGTCCTGCTTCTGAGAAGGCGGTGGCCGCGGGGTCGGGTGTGTGCAGAGAGGCAGGGGAGAGCCCGCCCGGGGGAGACCGGCGTCCTTCCCCGAGCCGGGACTGGGGGCACCACGGGCACCGCCGGGTTGTGGTGGCTTTTGGCAGCTGCGTTGGGGTGTTTAAGGGTGGCTGGACAGCGGCCGGGAGTCGGTCTCCCCTCCCAAACGCGCTGTTTGCAGGTGCGGGGCCCGGGCAGGGCTCCTTGTCCCCGTTGTGCCGGGGGTCTCCTGCCCGGGCACCGCTCCCTGCTCCGCCTCCGGAAAAGGCTTTGTCTGGCGCTGGAGTGGTACGAAAGTACTGTCAAAGACATCCTTGATTCTGCCTTGTCAGAAAAAAAAATTAAAAATTGTTTTTCTGACAAGAGAGCATGAAACTGTTCCCAGTAAATTACGAGTTTTAGTTGGATATACCCAACTGTAAATCTGCATGAACTTTGTGGGATCTCCCTGTGAGGTCTATGTATGTGCCTTTGTCCCATGGGACAAATCTGTCCATCATATCAGTATTATGGCTGTAAGGAAATGGAACTGTCTAACTTAGAAACTTACTGATCATCTTCTTAGAGGAACACAGGTGGTGTGTTTAATGAGGTTTCTGTAAGTTCTGAGAAAGCAGAGTCAGAGGGACCCTAGTTCATTCTTCCTCCACTAAGGGCTTTACTCAGCTGTTGTGTGTTCTCTTTGGCAACAGCTGGCTTATCATCACTAGCCTTTATAGCAGTAATACCTGCAGAAGAAAACCAGCACCTCCTAACAAAGCAATTCATTCTACAGTAGATGTAGTAATATAAATATCTACACGTGCCCTTTTTTTTTTGGCACCTTTGCTAAAGTGTTCTTGAAAATTAGTGTACAAAGGCTCTTTGTAACAAATGTTCTGCATACTGAGTAGTGTGCTCTGTAGTCCTGACTATACCAGTAGCTTTCATTAGCAAATTTTGTATTTGTTTGGTTGTCCTCTTGTATAGGAGCTGCTCCGTAGTATACACCTGCCCTAAATGTTGAATCTGCTGAAGTCTGATAAAGTCTGATAGCATGCTGTCTGTATTGTATGGTAGTATTTTGTGATTGGCTAGACATGGCTGTAGCTCATACTTCAAAATTAATGGAACTTATACTTAAATCTCTTTTGCAGAACAGAATATATATTCTGTACTTAATAAAATTCATAGTGCCTTTCTAGAAGGTCACATATAATTCATCTTCCAAAAATTTGGGGAAGCTACTGTGTGTTGTCTGGGACCTTCATGGACCTGTGTACCCTGTCCCCCCCCCCCAAACCATATGTCTCCCACAGACTTCTTCTCTCCTTTGAAGTACGTAACTTGTTGGAGTTGTCTGGCAGTAGGATAAAGCAAAAGGATGAGGTAAAGTAGCTGTAATGAAAGGAAATTACTGTTAATACAGATCACTTAGGGAGAGAGTGAGGAAAGAAGAGATGATTTATGGGTAAGTCAGAAAGGGAGCGTAGAGATGGAGGCTCTGTTTCTGATCTCCATTAACTCCCAGTGTGGCTTTAAAACAAATTGCCTCTCTGTGCTTTTTGAAAGTGGAGAGACACTAATAGAAACTTAAACCGAGAACTTATCTGGTTTTTCCAACTTGCATCTGTACGTCTTATAAGAAAGATTATTATTTTTTTAAGCATCATTTCTTCTGTGTTGCTAGATAAGAATGGTTAGTTGCATCATCACAATTACCTCTTTTTGTCTGAAGGCATCTCTTCAGACTAATTTTTCAGCCAAGTTTTAAAGATTTTGTCTTAGCTTCTTATGTTTGGGCTCCAGCAGTCAGTAAAAGTCCATCTTTGGCCACTGGTGGAAAAAGTATAGTTGTGTGGATGTGCTTTTCATCTGATCTAATGTGACCATATTTGTAGGAACATAAAGCTAATTCCTCCTAGGTGCTATCCACCAACTACCTTAAAATTATTTCTGCAAGGTTTCTATTCGCTTCTGTGTGCAGAATGTGTTCTGACGTATTGGCATACATAAGGTCACTCAGAGTAATGAATAAATACATTTTTCTCTTGTTTAATCTCTTAGGTTTGTCTGTGAGCTATATGAACATTGTACAGACAAGCAAATTACGTGTGACTTTTAGGGTGTATGACTCTTTTTGTGACTTTTAAAAAGACAATCTCACCATAGTTGCTCTGTCTGACTGCAGTGAGAAGATTACAGTGGATGGTGAATGAAAATGTGATATACTGCTTGAATTAAGGTACTGAGTGATGTGGCTGTGGCTCATGATGATGAATACAAAGCAACAGCAGCAGCTGCAGAACATTTCAATACCAAGGTGGTTCTTCTAAAGGGAACCTTGGTGGAATTCATCAATATCCTCAATTATAAGAATGCAATGAATGAGGTCCCAGGACTGTTGTTAAGTCCTGGTTTTTGTCAGTGAAATTATGTCTTTCTTGTCCTGTGTAGGGTTGACCTGGGCTTTACTGTCTAACCTGGAGTACCTGGTATGTTTACCCTGTGTTGAATTCAACACAGGCTTTCATTTTCAGGGAGTCACAATTTTCCCCATGTTTTTCTTGAGGGTTTAAACAGTGACATTTTGAGCAGGTGTGAAAGCACCCCTGAACATCTCAAAATACATTATTTGCCTGAGTTTAAGATTGACTGGATAATGTTTATAGCCCTGGAAATGAGCAGTGTGGAGTGGTGCTTTCTGGGATAGGTATTTGGTTCAAGCCTACAGCTTGCTTGTTTAAAAGTATGCAGAAGCCAGCCAACATCATGGGATGAGGGAAGAGGAACATGGCTTATGCCAGAGAGTGATCATTTTAGAGCGTGTGTTTGGCACATTTAATGGCTTTTGGAGATACCACAACACTGAGCTAAATTTCAGCATGCTGGATACTCCTACTAGAAGTTGCATGTCAAAAGTACGTAGAATTGCGAGGGAAAAGGATAATGAGCAGGAGGCAAGAACAGCAGAAAGCCACCTGGCTGAGCACAGGGCTGTGCTGTGCCTGGGCAGCTCCAGCAGCACCCTGAGATAGGGTCTGGCTGAAGCAGGGTTGAAAAAAGTGCACTAATGCTTTGATAGAGTTAGTGTTCTGCATTGTGGTTGTCGTGCTTCTTGAATAAGCAGTACTTGGCTCATTTTGTGTTGTCTGTTAGTTGTTAACAGGTTTAATTAATCTGAACAGAGGCTATTGATTTTTAGGACTTGCCTGCTTGCAAGAGTAAGATGAAACTTAATTTCTCTAAAACCAAATGTGTTTTCTTATAGTAAGAAACTTAAACAGTGCAAAATAGCAACTGAAATAGATTGTAGAAGACCTGTGACCAATGTGTGTATACCTATTGTCATCAGTATGTATTGAGAATAGCTCAACTGACTTACCTGTGATGGAGTAAAAGCCAGGTATAGATTTACTAGAAGTGGTAAAATGGGTCTTCCTAGGAAAATGTGTGTCATCTGTGAGCTACCCAGGGAAACTTGTGCTGACTTTCAGACTCGCTGTGTTCCTGGTATGGGAGTGCAGAGCCTATCGCTCCTATTGGCAGTGGTGTTCTCTTCCCTGGGGGAAGCTCTTGTGGTCTCCTGTGGGTTCAGAGAGACTGGCCTAAGCAGAATGTACATAATAATTTTGGTCCAGCTTTAGCAAAGTCTTTGGAAGATTTACTTTGAAAATTGAATCAGTTTAAGAAACTGCATAATAATGTCATACTAAAATTCCTAGCTTTTGTGTCAGTTCTCTTTCTTCTCTAAGATTACTTGCCTCATGAGTGCCAATCCTGTATATTTTAAACCTTTGTGCTTTAAAGTGTTAGTAGAGGAACAAAAGTTGCTAAGTGGCAAAGCTCTCTTCACTAATCCCCCAAAGATTTTCATAATGCATGAAGTAGAACAGTTGGAAAGTATTTTTTAGGACCCTCAAGCAATTAGTAGGATCGTCCTAATGTTAGGTATGGTACAGAGAAATGACAATATAAAGATACAGCTAGGTGAACTTGAAGGAACTTTTACATGATGATTGTTACCTTCACAACAAATGAATGGGTTTTCTGAGGATTGTGCTATGCAGGTCTTTGTATGCGGGTTACGTTTGTTGTTGTGAGGGTTTACAGAATCTGTCAGTCTTTGGAATAGGGTCAGTGCACTAAATACATCAGTGATGGGAATTCTTGTGCTGTGAGAGACTTGGGGAAAGCAGCTGTCTGAGAGCATTGAAGGTCACCTGGGCATGTGTGCTGCCAACCTTTTCACTGATAGTCACTGCAGCTTATTAGAGTCACTGAGAGGGTCTCCTACTGTGGTGGGAGAAACAAGGCTGTCTTACCTAAGGATAAATCGAAGTGTACTTACTTGAAAATTGAAATTGTGCCAGAAGGCAAAAATAACATTCATGACATTAGCAGCCTGGGGCTTGTCTGGGGAGGGCAGGGAACTTGTATTTTGCCTCCAGAATGAGGCATCAGCAAATCCAGCTCCCCACCGCAAGTTGCAGTACACTAGTTCTGGTTTTCAGCATAAGCAGATGGTCAAATAACTTTAAATTCAGATTTAGGGATTGCAAGCCAAATACTGTGTCCTCACATTTTGCATTGCAAGTTCACGGTTTGTTAGTACAGATTGATTGTATGAATTTCAAATGATCTCTGGTCTGCAGAATATTTTTTGTTTGTATTAAATGTAATACAAATATTCCAATGTTGGAGTCTGTTTGTTTTCTTGTTTGTTAATACCAAACCAGTGCAATGCATCAGCAGGACAACATATGTATTGAACAAGTACTTTTTTGTTTGTCTATTAATGCCATAAATAGTAACAGTCAAATTAACAAAGCAAACAAAAAAAACTCCAAACCAACCAAAAAAAAAAAAAAACCAACAACAAAACAAAACCACCAAACAAACAACCAAAAAAAACCCCAGACAAACAAACAAACAAAAAAAAAAATCAAAAAAACCAGCCCAAAACTCTGTGCATTTGGCTGGTATTTTAGATATTGAGTAGTGAAAGTTTTTCGGAAGAAATTATGAACAAAGTGTAGAGAATCAGTGCATTGCAGTTCCATAATGCCCTTAGTTTAAACCAACCTTCTTTATCCTTTTGAGGTTTGTCATTGTGTTCTTCTGGATCATCTCTTGCTGTTGTCAAGGACGATAGACTCTATTCTATTTCTTTTTCTCAGAGGTTTTTATTATTCTGCAGGTGGCCTAAATTGTCAAGGACACGGTAGAAGGTGATCTTTGCCCAGCATCACACTGAGCATAGTGTAGGCATAGACACAATGCCCAGTCTCCAAGTTAGTCTTACCTGCATTCTGCTACAATGATTGTTGTTTCTTTTGCTTTATCTTGATACTTCTGTCTGTCGCACTTGTGTGCTAGAGTTTTGCATGTCTATTTTTTTTGGTGGATTTGCAGTTTAATTGTTCTGTTTTGTAAAACTGCTTGCTTTAAACTGTGCGCGTTCCCTCATAGGGCTGTTGGTAAATATGGAATTTGGACATGTAGCCAAAAAGTTTTGTGGTTCACAATGTTTTAAACTTTGCTTGCTAATATTTTTTTCCTATAGTTAGGCCTTCTTTAAAAACAAAATGATGTGATTTTAAGTTGTTGCATTGTCTAGCACTATCAGGTGGGACATGACTTGTTTTCTTGCTGCTTGTGTGTTTCAGATGTGTATTCTGGGTATTTTCTAAGCATTATGGCAATTTTTTTAGTAAGTAAGTAACTTTAGTAAGTTTAATATCTTGGGTAGAATCATTAAATGATTTGGGTTGGAACAGACTTTACAGATCATCCAGTTCCAACCCCTCCCTGCCACGGGCAGGGACACCTTCCACCGGACCAGGTTATTCAGCCTGGTCTTGAACTCCAGGGATGGGGAGTCCGTGACCTCTCTGGGCAACCTGTTCAGTGCCTCACCACCCTCACAGTAAAGAATTTTTTTAAAATATCCAAACTAAACCTGCCTTCCATTCTCCCTTGTCCTGTCACTATGTACCTTTGTGAAAAGTCCCTTTCCAGGTAAGCCCAGTAGTAAAGTCTTCTTGGGCTATATACAGTTTTGTGTTCTGTGGGTGCAGACATAGAAAAATAATAATTTCCATTTAGATTAATCAATATTCATTTTACTATGCTTTTTTACTTATTTCCTATCTATGAGCTGCATTCATAACGCAGGATGCTTGATGAAAGATTTAATTTGCAACCTGCTCTGACAGGTTACAGTACAAGATGACAAACTTAAGACATTTTCCATGATCTTGACAGTGCTTCAGTTTCAGTTGTATTGTTTGTTACAAGGATTACTTGGTGTCTTCATCTGTTGAAAGAACTTCTTTTTCTCTCAGAGTAACTCAAGAGTAGACAAAATTACACATATCTTTGTGCAAGAGGCGACTGAAAGTCTGTTGTGCTGATACAGATACTATGAATCAGAATCTTCCTGATTTATGAGTGGTTGATGAGTTTGAACTTTGTATCCTGTGTATAGATGTTGCAGGGGTTTTTTTCAGGGGATAAACAATAGTGTATTTGTTCTTTTGAAATGCGTTAAAATATTTTTTTTATCATGCCTTTGATTTTTTTTTTTCTGCAAAATGGAAAATTATTTTAAGTAAGAGCTAGAGAAGCTGATGATATAAATGTTACTATGTATTTACACAATTTTATGTTGGGCACCTTGTGTCCAACTTTATGAATTTTTGAAAGCAGCATGATGAGACCTAATTGAAAAGCTTTAAAAGGGCTGGAAACCCCTTTTATTTATTTATTTTATTAAAGATCCTAGCGATCTCTACTTCTCTTTTTTGTATAGAAACAACAGAAGCTTCTTTGATTGAAGGAGTTATGTAGCTGTGGAGTTATTTCTAGTGTTTTCTCAAAATAATTGAGAGCAGGTCTTTTGAATGGAAAGAAATGCTTGCAAAGATCTGCAAATGTAAATTCTTTTAAAGACAAAAGCTTTTCTCCAATCATCTTGGTGGACTTAAGTTGTGTCTGTCAATCAGGAACACTCTAGGCTTCTTGTAGATGAGTGCTGCATAAATAAGAAAGTAAAGCAGATTGGTATGGATTCACGCTGATCTTTGATCTGCATTTGAGTATTTTGAACACAAACTATTTGTATGTTCTCTCGTTCTTCTTTTTTCCCTACATAGATATTATAAATGTATGTATAGGATATTAGCCTATACCTTACTAAGCTTGTTGCATCTTTCAACTTTTTATGCTCCATCTTACACAAAATATTACACTGTTTAAATCACACATTTCAGATACCAGAAAAGAAGTATCTGCTCTATACAAGTCCAGAGATGATTCTGAAAAATCAGTTTTTTCTTAGTGCTGTTGCCAGACGATGGCTTGCATGGCTTTGCTTTATTTAAGAAAAGTCAAATATCTTCAAGTTGCTTTTCTGGAATTAAATTGCTCTAAATTTGGGTATTGGGATATAATATATTCCAAATACTCCCTTCCAAGCTTCTAGGCATCTTTTTTATATCAATTTAAAAAGAAGTTTCAAATGGAATGATATTGAAGTGTTCCTGAATCCAGAAGGTAACAAGCTGCATGACAGGATGGCAGTAAGAAGGGCCATTCAGCAGTTACCCGAATCCTATAGGCCTTAGTGCCTGGAGAGAGCTGAGCTATTTTATGCCAAATAGGATGGGAATTCGAAAGATTTGTTTTTAGATTTAAAATAGTAATTTTGAACAATATTATTAAGGGTGTCTTTTGCATGGAGAAATAGCAGCTATTCCTCACGATTTATAGTTGCTAAAAATGCCTTTGAATATTAGTTTACCTTCTATTTACTCAAAATTATCTGAGAGTCTCTACTAATGACTAGTGCAAACTAGTGATTGTGGTTTTAGTTCAAGCTGTGCTTTATTTATCCCATGGCCCTTCACTGCTTTGTTTCACTTCTTCCAAGACTGTGGTTGGTACAACTTGAAGAAGAAAGGCAGAGACTCTCCAATGCCATTAACATAATACAACAAAGAAATAACATTATGACAAAAGTGTTATGGATAAGTAACAAATTGCTTCTCCCACCATTCAGACAACTCTTATCTCTAGTGGACTGCAGTGGAAAAGAAGAGGCTTAGATTTTAATTTGCTTCTAAACTTGGTGGCTAATGGTGAGAAAAAGTTATTTTTTACACAGGCATATTCAACCTGAATGGTGTGAAAACTTCTGTAAGAACAGCCTTTCTTGGATATCATATTGTTTTTTAACAATAGTTAAAAATTGTTCACTGTTCTATGGAATAAGATAAAGGAAAATTAGTTTGGAGGAGATGCTGTATTTAATCTTTTCACTGTTATAATGGAGATCAGGTAACGTATTTAGCACCTGTGTGTTCCCCAATCCTCACAAGGTATGACAAATTGCACAAAAAATGTGTTAAGCAAAATGGACATAAAGGACAGGAAAGTTTGCAGTTTGTAAGAATGTAATGCTTAAAATGATAATTGATATATAAGCTTCAAGATTTTTGCTGAAATTAATGTATTTTATTAATTGTACTTTTCTAATGGGTTTCTTCTTCTCTAGGCACGAGCTTTAACACCTCAGACAGCAGAAACAGATGCAATTAGATTTTTGGTTGGAACACAGTCCCTTAGATATGATAATCAGGTAATTTTTCTGTCAAATGTCAGTTGTAATTTTTACCTCTTTTTGTAACATTGTTCCAATATCATCCCTCTTTCTTTCTCCCCCCTGTTGAATGTGAACATTGACTGATAGTTAACGACTTCTGTGGGTAGAATGTAAAGATATTGGTAAGAAATGTAGGTGAATGAAAGCTGTGTGTATTTTCTGAAAATCATACCACTCCTCCAAATTGTATGACTAAATCAGATTGGCTTAGTAAAGAAACTGCCGTATTTTTGTTAATTTGAATCTATAGATGCTCTGGAACCATGAAGAGAAGTAAAGTAAAACAAAAGTCTTTAAGCCTTAATTGCTTCTAATGGGACTCCTGGTACATGCACAGTATGTGAAGCTTCATAAACTGGATTTTTCAATATTCATTATTGGCAATCATCTGTGTCCTTTCTGATCATGAGTTTAACAATTCAAACTAAAATCTGAGTGACTTTCATGCCTCAATTTCTATTGGGGTGTTTCTTCTGCAGTTAGGAGTATGAGTTGTAATTTAATTTTTGTGATTAAATTTCAGTAAAAGTTATACCGAAGCAAGTTCTTGGGGCTGAAAGGGTTAGAAGGCTGTATTGAGTGCAGGTGGCAAGGCTTGGGTAGCAGGAGAGCTGTAGTGGTGGCCTCTGAGAAGAAGCCAGGGGTTGCCTATGCCAGACATGGCTGGTTCCACTGAGTCCACTCCAGGACACAGGTGAGTCAGTTTCCCATGAAGGCCCTGTGCTGAAGCAGAGGAGAAGAGTGAGATGCAAAGAGCATCAGGGAGAAAACACCCATAACCACCATATCCCCCTGCCCCACTTGAAAGGGTCAGAGGAGTCTGGGGTGAAGTTCAGCCTGGAAAGTAGGGGAGAGAAGGTACTTGTTTATTTTAACTGCCAATAAACTAATTCAGTCACCCAAGTCAAGTCTCTTTTGCCCAGAATATTAGTTAGTAAGTGACCTCCCTGTCTGTAGCTGGGCACTTAAACTATCTCATTCCTGTTGTTCCCGGTTTCTCCCCCTGTCTTTTTGGGGAGAGCCGGTGTCTGGGTGGGGTCTCTTAGCCAAGGCTAACACCCACCATGGAAGTCCCTGGGACTGAATAGAGTGACCGACTCTTTTGAAAATGGGCTGCACAAAATGGCTTGGAACCATAGCTTTGGGCATGTGAGCTGTCAATTCCCAGTGAGGTTTTGAGTTCTTTACTCAGTGATAGTGCTGGATGAGACTCAAGAAAAGTTATTCCAAGGCATAAGGGGGACGGAATATTCAGTTTATTTACATTTCAAGTAATACTTGGGGGTAGAGTAACAAAAGAAGTGGCAGACAAACTTAGTTAAAAGTTCAATGCACATGATTATATTTTTGATTGCGCTGTTTCTTGCTCTTCAAATATTTGGTTATAATGTGGGGGGTTTTTGTTGGGTTTTTTTTTGCTTTTTTTTTTTTTTAAACTGTGATTTCTGTGATGGCTTTACTACTTGGTCAACTAATTAAATCCTGATACAAAATTGTTGAAGAGTGGTTCTCACTTAATCAGTTGATAGCCAACAGATCTTTAATAATTTAGATTTTCTGATTGTGGTAAGTTTTTTGGGTATATACTATGTATTTTAGAAATGTTTGCATATGCTGCAATTTTGAGTATGCTTTTCTTTTTCCAATGAATAACATTAACAATAGAAATGCAGGACAATTCTTAGTGTATTAACAAATGTTTGGAGGTTATTGGCCTGTAGCTGTGCCTCAGGCCATCATTTCTTCTCAGCTAGTTCCTCAATCCCCAAGAAGTGCCCTAGGCCTCAGCTCATTATAACTTAATTCAGCACTAGGTTCTCTACATTTGCTTAAAAACTTTTTTAGTTACCTGACCAAACTTATGAGCTAGCTTGCAACACTTAGTACTTTACCAAGTCCTGCACATTGACAGGTTTTATCATGTGCAGATTATTTCTTCCCTTCTGGTCATGGGCAGGTGCAGTGCAAATGAAAGAGCAATAATTTTACAGCTGACATGATAACTTTTGCCTCATTGAGGTTTATTGCTGTATGAAACAATTTTAGGTATTCATAGGAGAATATGTTTTAGGTGAAAATATTTTCCTATTAATACTAGTATTTCAAAAGAAAGGAAAGTGTTTATAAGATTTTATATTCTGTTAATATTTGACATATTAATAGTGTATAGTACTTGGCATTTGGTCCTCATGATGTGCTGGGAATGGTTTAAGTAGTAGCACTGTGTTCTACATGGTGTAGTTTTGGAACTTTTGTCCTCAGTACTTTCATTGTTGCTAAACTTAGTGCATTTATTGTACGCATTGGAAATATTCAAGTATGTAATTTATTCTTTTCTCATCTCATTCTCAGAACTCTGCAAGTTAATTTTTAGTCATGTGTCTTAGAACTTAAAATACTAATTTTCATGATTTATGTAATGCACTGCATCCCCTGTACTCAGCATCTCAAACTTTGTGCTCAGTTCTGGGCTCCTCAGTGCAAAGAAGACTTTGAGGTGCTGTGGTGCGTCCAGAGAAGGGTGATGGAGCTGGTGGCAGGTCTGGAGCACAGCTGTTTTGAGGAGGAGCTGAGGTTGTTTAGTCTGGAGGAAAGGAGGCTGGGGGGTGGGGTGTCTTATCACTGTCTACAGCTCCCTGGAAGGAGGTTTTAGCCAGGTGGGAATTAGTCTCTTCTCCCAGGCAACCAGTGACAGGACAGGAAATAGAGAGAGGAAATAGCCTTAAGTTACACCAGGAGAAGTTTAAGCTGGATATTAGGAAAAATATTTTCATGGAAAGGGTTGTAAAGGATTGGAAGAGACTGCCCAGAGAAGTGGTGGAGTCATCATCCCCAGAAGAGTTCAAAAAACCCGTGAATATGGCACTTGAGGACATGGTTTAATGGTGGACATGGTGGTGTGCAGTATTTGGTATTAGAGTATTTTTCTATGAAATTTCTGTTGTCCTTAGTATTTAGTGAAGTCACTATTCTATATATCATGTATTCAAATCAAGTTGAGTGGAAAGATCCTTAGCAAAAAACCATTGGGGGAACTTTTGCAGTTCTTTCTGTTATGCTGATTGACTTTTTCTGGTAGATGGTGTTGACTGGCATAGCTGTGAAAGATGTAATTTTTCAACTCACAACATGCAAACAATACTGTTGCATAAGAATTAAATTTCATATTTCCTAAAGATCTCAGTCTGGGCATTTCAATAGCTACCTGTGTGTTCCGCCAGTTTACAGCTGTCCATGTTGTCAGCTGAATCTGAGACATAACGACAGAGAGAAGTTTGTTACCTGTGCCTTCAAAGGGCTTCACATGGGATAAAGAGCACTCCCTTATGTGCCAAGTGACTCTTTTAACCTGGTTAGTGTGGGAAGAATCTGTGTGGCTGTAGTAAATGGGACTTAGATTTCTGATTCACTTTCTCGGATAAGAGACTTGGCCTGAGCTGCCAAAAGAGACTCCAAACAAAAACAAGGTATGAGGTTAAACTAATCTTTCTTGAAAGGCAGAAGTGTCACTCTTTAAGATGGATATGCAGTTGTTGGGGTAGATGTATAGTGTCCTGATTCCTGAGTAGATTCATAGGTTCAAGGCAGCAAATGACGTCTCAAAAGACAGCTTGATAATCAAGTGCAGAGGTGGTTCTATGCCTTGGATGACAAAATGGAAGAATAATACAAGTGATGAGGTCCAGGATTATATTTCAAGGAGGAGTTGCTGATGACTGTTTGGGCAATAAACAAAAAGGTAACATGTAAGCTCAGCCCCTTAAAAATAATATAGTGTTCAGTTGAAGTTAAGACGTATATTGCAGCCTCTGTATTTTAAGAAAATCTTCTGTATTTCTGCATAACTAAGATTTTTGCAGTGATTCAGTAGTTAATTCAGTAGACTTAATTCAGTCATGATGATAGGATGTCTCTTGGCTTCTTTTTCTTCTTCATTGTTCACCCAACTTTGAAACTTAATTTTTAATCAGGATACAATTGTTTAAAATTTGTGAGTCTTCTAAATTTATTTTTCCACTGTTGAGCTTAGGGGAATTAGTCCCGTGAGTAAAGTTCCTTCTGTATGTTATGCCAGACAAGAATCTTGCTAAATTTCTTGTATTTCTGTGGCAAGTATAGAAAAACAACTGACTAAAAGAAGGGGAGGGAAAAATGATAGTAATGTGGGCCTATCAAAAAACCAAACTCATAGCAAAGAAACCTGCAACAAACAAAAATTAAAATAATAAAATGCAAACTTAGTTCTAGATTTTAAAAATATTATCTATTTAAATACTATTTTTTTTTTCTTCATCTTTCAGTATTTTATATTTCGATACAGTATAAAAAGATTTGGTTTGTATCTTGGTAAAGATATGTGACTGCTAAAGTGAACTCTCAAAAAGTTTCTTACTGAGTGTAAAGTATTTGCTTCAAAAAAGAGTCCTTTCCCTCTCTCTCCTTCTTCCTTTGTAGATGGTTTGAATTAGATGATTTGGATACAGAATTGGTGCAGACATTTAGACTAAGGATTGTAATGTTGTTATTTTTGTTTATTGCTGTAAGAAGTGTTGAATTGTAATACGTGGCTTATTTACTATTAGCCATTAAATGAAAAATCACCTTCAAGCTTTAAGTTGAAAATTGAGAATAAGCATGGTATTTCCTCAAACAGGGAAATTGCTTGTGTTTTCCTAGAAAAGTTAATCCTGCATGAAATCAATGATATAGTAAATTGTTAGTATAACAATTAATTAAAGTAGGTATCGGTTATAAAAATCTCATTAAATTGTTCCATGTAGTCATCATGTATAATTAAGACCCACAGGAAAACATTTGAAACTCTAATGTTCTATTTTATTGTATTTGCAGATTCACATCATAGATTTTGATGATGAAAATAACATTATAAACAAAAATGTTCTCCTTCATCAAGTGGGTGAAATTTGGCACATCAGTACCAGTCCTGCAGATAAAGGTGTACTAGCAACCTGCTACAATAAAAGTAAGTCCTTTTTAATGTGCTCAACTTGAACACGTGTTTTGATATTTTGAATGTGCAAAGTTTGAACCTGTAGCTATGCGTAGACACTTTCAGTTAGAATTATCAACACAAGGATTTCTAAAAAAATCTGCTACACTTTTACCTCTACCTCATTTGTGTCATATCCTTAGGTTATCTTGGTTAGAAGTCAACTTCTGCATTCATGTTAAGAAAAGCCGCAAAATAAACCTTATGCTTGGCTGATGAATGCAAAGCATGGCAAATAAAATATATTCCTGTTACTTTATGCATCATTTTTATTGGTTTATATGTTTGCTTTTGAAAGTGGAAGTAAATGTCTTTCAAAATATGCCAGCGTCAAGCTTTACTTAAAACTGCAGAAAAAGTTTGTGTATAATGTTATTTTTCATATGTGAAATTCAGGTATGCCCACAGAGAGCTATAGCTTCTTATCTAAATATCTCCTGAGTAGGAATGCTCCTCGTCTAACCTTACACTGAGTGCACAACAGTTGAGATTAAGGATCTCTGTGCAATTCCTGAGTGAGGCAGGTGTGAAGATTTTCTGGCACGAGGCTTGAAAAATCCACTTGCATCACTTGGGGAAGGGGGTGATTTTTCTCTGTGACACATAAGAAATCTGAGGTGTCAATTGAAATAAATATTTCTTCTAATAAGTATTAGTCTGTTCTTTCATGGAAATACGGTCCAAGAGTATAACAAAAAAGGAATGAGTTTCAGGCTCCATACATCCGTGAACAGTTGTAGAGATGTGTGTTCCTGCTGTTCAGCCTTCTGGTTGTATTAGGGAGAGGATTCCAGGATTGCCTAGTTCTCCTAATTCTTTTGAATTGAAATAAAACTGCTAAAATTTGAATTTCTTTCACAAATCTTAGGGGTTTTTTTAAAACCAATGATAGAAGATAAGTAGATTTTTCCATTGAAATGATTGTGGGCATTTTGATTGAGAGCATTTCTGTGGGATTTCCAATTTCCTTTATTAGACCTATTAAATCATATGAATGTTTTCTATTCTAGATTCTTTGTGTTCTAGATTTAGTTTATCTGATTTCTTAATACTAAGCTCTCTTGTTTATACTTCATGCATCTTACTTCAGAATTCTCATCCATTAACATTCTGCAGAACACAAGATCTCATTCTCAAATGGCAGTCACTGACTCTAAATAGCAGTGTATAGAACTGAAAGCACACAGTGTGGGGTTTTGTAATAAGGAATACAGAGTTCAGCAGACAACTTATTTCAAGTAGTAATGCAACCAAATTAAGCGATTGAAACCTTTACAACAATTTAATGTATTGCATTTCTTTGTTATTTTAAAAAGACTCTTAATGCATTTTCTCATTGAACTACAAGTCAAATGAGATGATGCTGTCAGGAACAGCTGTAAGTATTGTGCCCATCCCTTGTGTCTGAGACCAGCTCTTCTGTCAAGACTTGAATGTTGTTGACACTGGGAGATTGAGGAAATGTGATGTGTGTCCGTTATTGATAGCTATTTCTTGAAGTCACTTGAAGAAGTGGTGAAATGTGGCATTGAAGAGAAGTGGAATCATGTACATTTTCTGTTTCGTAGCTCACTGGATAAGCTAATGGAATAGGGTGAAATTTCCTCCTTTATATTGGGAAACATACTGAGTTTTCTTTTACTCTCACACATTTGCAGAGAGTAACCATAACTGAGGTATGAAAAAAAGATGTAGTAGGTGCAAACAGAAGAGCACTTTTTCACAGCTCTCGTGATCTTTGATTTTTGTTAAGAGGAATTTGCCTTTTATATAGGAAGTTTAAGAAATATAAATTTCTTTTTTCAAACGCAGTGAAAAATCTTTCCATAGTATCCAGTTATCATCCCCATTACGTTATTGAGAACGTTATTTGGGAACTATGTTCTCTGAACAGTCAGTAAAGTTAAATGGTGCTCTGTATTTTTTGTTCAAGATATTTTAATAGAGTATCAACGTACAATTAGGTTTTAAAAAGGAAAATACCTTCCTGACTCTGAAGTCAAAATGAAGGAAACCTCCTGTTATTGTTAGCATCAGTATTTACTACTTTGTCTAATTTTGACATTGAAAAAATACAAGGCTTTGTTAATGATGCATTCTCAACTATGACATTAACTAGAATAATAATGGTTCCAGTATTATTGGAACAACTGTGTCTTTGGATATTAACCAGAAATTCCATTTTCTGGGACATTTTGTCTTAAAGAAAAAATTGTGAAACTCTTTTACCATCCCTCCTCATGCACACACTTTAAAAATACTGGTTTAATCACATAATTACAAAAGGAGAACTTATTAGACTTAGTTCCTGCCTCAATTATAGTGGTCTCCCCCCCCTTCACCAATCATTAATATATCACTTAGGAAATTTTATACTGTTACGACTGATATTATAGGAAGATGATTTTATTCTCAAGTGATAGGCTTACTAGTTGTGTATAATCTTGTCTAACCTCCAGAAAAGATCGGGAATTTACTATGCTCGAGGCACAGCACTTGCCTGTGCTCCACATTTCTAGCTAACTCACCAGTATTGTGTGCTAGAAATGTATTAATGCCTTCCCAGTGTAACTGAAATTGCTAATAGACAAGATGTGTCTTGAGGAGACACTGAGAAGTAGCTTCTCTTTTTGCAAACCTGTTTGGCAATTGTTTGATGTTGTGAGAATTGGGAATGTTGTATTTTATCACAGATTCCCTAACTGAAGAGAGAAAGTGCATAAATATGTGAAAGAAGCTGGGTATAAGAAGAGAAAAGAAGGATTATAGTCTAAATATCTCGGGGACAAGGGAAGAAGGCTTTGTAAAATTAGTATCTGAGGTATCCAGATGAACTCATGCACTATTAGTCAGTTTAGTGACATGTTGCTGTATCGTTTTTCTCTTCTACTGCAACAAATCAACTGAATTAAAACAGGGGTATGTGGTGGGTTTTTTTTCCCTCTTGAAGAGAGCAAGATTGTTACTGACAGCTTTAAAGTAGGTAAAAGTCAAGGGGAGAAATGAGTTTGGTAGTCTTCTAGCTTTAGAAGTTAAATTAGATTGTTAAAGTTCAGTATGAGATAGATTAGGTTTAAAAAAAACCTAAAAGGTTGGATTCTTGAGAGAACAACACTATTTAGAGATGGTTTGGGGTGATGGTAATAAAAGTGGCAATAAGCTAGAGTGCTGCAGTTGCATTTTAATGGTTTAATACCTAATCTCTGAAAATTTACATGTGCTTATTTGCCTGATACTTACTAATATCCTAAACTTATGTTCAGCAAAGTAGAAATCAAATAATTTGCTTTACAGTAGCCCAGAATTAAAATGGAGGATGCTGCATTTAGTGGAAAATCCCTGTGAGAACAATTCTAGGAACTTTACACCTTTCTTCTTTTTTTGCTGTTCTGACTAGCTGTAGTAAGTTGGCTATTCTCTTTTTTATTACTTTTGTTAAATTAAAATGTGACAGGAGTGACACTTCCAAAAAGTGAGTAAGAAAGGTGACAAAGTAATTAGGAGATCATAGCATTTCTTAGTAGAAATGCACATTTAAATATCAGAAAAGAGGAATTGTGGGGTGGGTTGAGGGTCAAAAATGTACCCTCCAAATAATGATATGAACCAGTGAGAATAATGGTGCACTAAATATAATAATAAGTTTAAAAATGAAGATAAATTAGTCTTCAAGAAGTTTGTAGCTATCTAAGCACTCTCTTCAACTGCTAAAGGGAAAATCATTTCACATGTGCATTCCTACTGCAAGTTTCAAAAAAGCTTGCTTCATTATTCAGACGAGCATCCTAGCCTACTCTAGGATAATTTTTCATTGTGAAAAAGTGAGATGCCAAAACCCTGTAAATCACACTAAAGGGGAGTCACTTGGGAACTAGAACAGTGGAGACCTGACGAAGTGCTAGCCTCCATTGGAAAATGATCTGTATACAGTCTCAGTATTGCTCAAGTTTCAGGCTATAGAAGGGGAATTCAGAAAACCGTTTGAATGGACTTTTAATTGGGTTCTGAGGCAACAAGAAATACTAACAGGCAATGGACTAGGGTGTGTCTAATAATTTTTGTATGTGAAGTAGGTGATGGGAGCCTCAGCTCTAGAAATGGCCAAAAAAATTGGGATCCCTCCATTGATACGATGATTAATATGATGTTGGGTAATACTTGGAAATATGTTGATGATGCCCTTTTTGTCATTCCAGCTTATCATACACTGTTATGTGGTGTTTGAAAAATTTCCGAGTTAGGTGGATGCACAGTGATAGGATAGGTGCAGGCTGTATATGGGTTTGGGGGGGTTGAGTCATGCCTTGCATGTGCTTTGTTTCATACAGAACTTCTTTTTAATCTGTTGCCTTGTTTATACATCCCTCTGCGTCTCTCACCTGCTTTTTTAGGATGCGGTTAAAATGGAAGCAGACTATTTCCTGTGGACTTATAAAGTAAACTTCAGCTACATCATTAAAGAAATGGGGAATTCAGGGGCATTTTTCTGCAAGCTATTTAAATGAGTTCTGCAGTCACTTGCCAGTTTGCCAGCAATGGATGGCTTCTTTCTGAGTGGCTCTTGGGTCTGGTCTCTGTGGACCAGAATAATAAGTAAAGAGGTTGAAATTAATGATCATGGTGATGAATTTGGGAAAAGCTGTCATTCTAAAATAATTATTTTATAAATATAATTATAGTTTATACAGCATTATTTGCAAAACCTGGATATAGCTTTCATTATATCCTATAAGCTAGAATTAATCCCCAGATTTATGCATTGCTCTTAGATACAAATGAATCTATTTAGCATGTCAGCAGAAACTAGTGGTTTGTTTGAATTTTGATACTGTGTAATGGCCAGATGCTTGGGAAGTTACTGTGTTCTGTTACGTGTTCTCCAGATACTTAGAGATGGTGAAAGTCAAGGGTTAAGGCAAACTGCTGGTGGGTTTGCATGATGTGATGGGGAGATAAAGGGGAGGAAATAGAAGAACGATCCAGACTGAAACTGAAAAATTTGCATAGGTGGAAAATAGTTTGCCTGCTGAACCTCCAGTTGGATCAAGGTAGTGGTATCCATTACTGCAAAGGTGAATTTTCAGGATGTGATTGTATGCAGCTACTTCAGTGTGTCTCCTGGGTGCAGAGGTAAGATATGCTTGGAGGGGCAAAAATAAAGGACCATGTCTCACAACATAATTGTAGACAATTGTGTTGTTGCCTGTCACAGGTCTAAATAGGGGAAATGCTTGCTGAAAGACAAAGTGAGGAAATAAAGGCAATGGTTGAGTGGGAGAAATAAAGAGATCGTGAGGAAGGAGATCCCAGAAACGATTATGGGATATGTCACTTAAGCGGTGACCCTATGGCTGCAACCACTTGTGAGAACACAAGAAGGTATGAGATGGTAAAAAAGCTTTTGGGCAATCGGTTCTGGGGGAGGCTGGAGAAATGTTAGAGATAAGATACAGACCTTAAGTGTTAGCAGATGTTTAGTGTCTGTCAATACACAAGTCTATTATTGTGGTTAAATGTCTGCATGTTTTGGTTTTTGATTAGCATTTTTTGTTTTGCATTTTGTTTCTTCTTTATCTGTGGCAACTTCTGGTATTTTCCTGAGACCTTGTTTTTCTTCCGGTGGCATTTGCTGAAAGGATCAGTGAAATAATTTGCCAAGTCTTAAATTGTTGAATCTAACTTTTAGTTTTGATTTTGCTGTAAGATGAACAGTGGTCTGGAGACTTCAACTTCTCTTTTAGCTGTTTTAAACTGTGCCAGCAAACTAAACAGAATGATTATTCTGATCGTTTATGCAATTGTGAATTGGGTTGCAAGGCTATTTTCACAACCACAAGAGTACCTTTATGTAATTGAAAACCTGAAAATTAGTATGTGACAATGTAGGCGATAAAAATAACAGCGTTAACGTCTGATGTTTGGAGTGATTTACTCTAATGATGTCAGGTAGGGTGGGAGCAGATGTGGAAAGTGTGTGTGTGAGCTGTATCAACACTGAAACAATTTAGGAAGAAAACAACCCTTAACTGCTAGTTTGTGAGGGATAGAACCTGCTGGCTGTGAAAGTCTTGACGTTGAATAATCAGCTTTTGGCATCAGTCAGCTGACTGCTTGTTTGTTGGGGGCTTTTTTTGTTTGGTTGGTCGGTTTTTTACAGCAATATTGCTGTAATGATCATTTTTTTCTGGAAACTGTAACCTGTGGAGTAAAATAAATAGTCTCAGGATATTAGACTATTATTTTAAGGTTATGTATGTATTCTAGTAACTTGAACAGGGCCATGGCATTGACTTAGAAACTGCCTTGCAGTAAAGCCTATTGTTAAACTGTGAGGGTACTCCCTGAGCAGTTTTGGTGTGCACCAAGTTACACAGTGTACTTTCAGACAATGATGCCCAGTCATAGTCCAAGAAGTTCATGAATAGTTGGAGTGTAGCCTCCTTTTAACTTATCCTGCAAAAAAAAAATCAGCTTGATTGTGCTTTCTGGCCTCAGGGCTAGAGATCTGTACCTGACATGTTTTAAGTAACTTGCCAAAAGAAAAAAATCTGTCATGGTTCTCCATTGCACATTTCTGTAAAATACACAGGTCGTTTGTTTTGGAGAATTACTGAAGGGAAACATGCAAGTACTTCAGAAATTAGATGAAAGATATTATAAAGATGTATATGAAATAAATTAAGATATGAAGATCTGTTCAAGAATTTCTGTTCTGCTGATCTTAATATGGTGGTTCTGTTGTGTGGCTTATTCGACAAAATTAAGAGTAATCATTTTAGAGATAATTTCATCCTTCTACAGAAGAAGATATTTTGAAACAGTTATCCTTTTTTGTATAGCACTTTTACAGTGTCTAATGCTATGGGGTGGTTTTGTTGTGATAAGGATTAGTACGTGATTGGTTGGTTCGTCTCAAAGAGTCTTGATGAATTAAAGTGAAAGCTTCATGCTGCTCAGCTTGAAGAGAATGTTTAATTACTAGGTATTAGGTGCATGCATTCATTGAGGCAAAATTAAGTTTCTAGCAATGATAATTGTCTTAATTCGTACTAGTTCTTGCTTCTGAGGAATGTACTTCTTTCTAGCTGCTTTCAGATACCAAATGCTGAATCAGATCATGAACTGGAGTTGTTTGCCAGGTTGGTGATTTCTGAGTTCATAGAAAGGCTTAGCAGGTTTTCATGGGGCTGTGAAACAATCACTTCTGTTTTATTTTCAGTGCCTTTTGTAAGGATGCCGATGTTTTGCTGACTTCCTCATCTACTGCTGCACATAAGGCACAGAAAACTGTCAGTCTTGATACAAAGAACTGTTCCTGAACTGCAACTACCACGTTATAGTACACCATCATGTTTGGATGGCTTAAACTATTTTTCTCTATGTGCGTTAACTAACTTTTGTAAAGAGAGGAGCTCATCTTTTGAGTCCTTCCATTCTCACCTTTTGCATGGCATGAAATTGCCTAAAAGTGTCAGCTCTGCAAGACTAGGTAGTTGACACTGTTACACTAATAATGCTGTTTCAGGAGCTCACAGTGGAATGCCTCCTCTGGTTTTAACTTTAGCCTTTCAGATAAATCATTGTTTTAAATACATGAGATAAAGATAGATGAATTGCTTTCACTAGGAAGGGGAAAAACTAAATTTAAAAGCAGAATCTTTGTCTAATCTAAATTTAAAAGCATAATTAGTAAGTTTCTATGTTGCTGTCATGTTTTGTATTTGTTCTTGCCCCTGCTTCTCCTAAGAATTCAAATTCTTATTCAAATCCGTGGAAATATATGTGGAAACTCATTTGTTGTCCCAGTTCAAATGTATTTTTAAACTCCTACAAAAACAGGTTCTGCACTTGTTTCATGTAGGGACGTAGGAAGCCACCAGAGGGCAAAAGGAAGTGTGACTGGACAAAGCTGTTACCTGCAATTTTCCACGGGCAGGCAGGCATGTGTGTGCACACATCCTGGTTTTCACTTGGATTTTTCCAAACAAGATAGGCGCCCTGGTGCGGTGCTTATGAAGACTTCATACAGATAGCTTGCCTTTGTAGATCCAGAGCATACAAACACAAAACTGGTGTTTAATTTTGTTGAAAATAGTTTGCCTTTAAAATCCATTATTTCAAAACATTAAATCTGCCATAAGTTATGGCTGTCTGGTGCATTGCACTTACCACACAGTGAACTTGTGTATTAAAAAAACTTTCTGCAGAGAAATTCATCAGTAAGGATACCAGATATAATGCTGCTGGTGATGCTTCATCTGCTTAGTATTGAAGACAGGAGGTGACACTTTTGCTTTCTGTAATGAAAACACTCTGCATAGGGAAATCATTGGTACAGCCAAGGGATATACGACAGTCATTCATATGGGCACGGAATTGGAACGTGTCTTTAAATATTCCCTCTTCTCAGCAGTAGCGGTGGGATGTACAGAAGAAAATTTATTCCCATAGTTTGAAGGAAGAAATAAATGTGCTTGGTGTTCTCCTAATGTTCTTTTCAGTTTGTACCTGTTTTTTTTTTTTCTAGGAATTCTAGCTCTTGCATGTAATTTGAGTGTTCCTTTAAAAGTACCATGCAAAAAGGGTTTTAAGTGAAATGGTTGACTGTCTGATCTATGTGATAAAAAAATACTACACAAGTGTTGAACAGCTTGAGAAATTGTTCCTTGCTTGTTGTTAATTGCTATTCAAATTTGAAGGCCTCTATGCATAGAGGTATATTGAGTTCTGTCCAAACGAGAGGTAACGTAGCTGTCATATCATAGTCTGTGCTATAATCTTACTTACGTGTAAGACTGCTGTAGGAGTCAAGCTCTGTTGTGTCTAAGCCAGTTTGTAAGAGCAGATACACAGTGAAAAGTCTAAGAACTGGGGGACCATGGACCACGTATAATATAATTAACTTGAAGCACAGGTTCTTGTTATCCCTTGATTTAGGATTTCATCTTTATTTTGACAGTGATTATCAGGATAATTGTAATGTTTTTGGCATGAAGCAAAAGAGAATGAATGTCAGAAGAGGGAGGAGAGAAAATTACTGAAATTCAAGTATTACAGAATGGTCATGATATTGAAAAGAGTGCTTTAAATGCAGAAAGTGGATAAAATGCTTCTGAATTAGTGCTGTCACTGGGGGATAATCTCTTGAATTGTCAGGCTGATCTCTCTTTCACTGTTAGAAGGTTTCATTCTCCTCCACCTTTTTGTTTTGTTTTGTTTTGTTTTTTAAAGCTTAGAACAGAAGAAGTGTTTTTCTGTCTCTAATGCCATGCAGTTTTTTAACTCTTTTCAAATATTTATCTGAACTAATATAAAAAACTGCAAGAGAATGTGTTCTTTTGCCACTTCCAGTCAATGCTATTGTTGTAAATACTGTTTTGCAGAAACACATACATTCTTACAATATGTGTTTAGGCATTCTTGTCCAACCAGTTTGTTAAATAAGTGAAAGGCTTGCTTTTCTCTGTGTTAGATTAGTTTTGTGTTGGACTTCAGAGTTATTCCCAAATAATGCAAGTGAAGCCAAGTATAACTATGCAAGTTCCTTCCAGTAAATGTTAAGACATTTTGCAACCACACTCTCTTTCATGACCTTCTTTCTACCATGGGAAGTAGCCTGCTTTTTTTTTCCATTATCCCATCTTTCTTGAAAAGCTGGGGAGACCAAAGGAATGTCACTTGCTTTCATACTCTTAAGAGAATGATAAAGATTTTTTTTTCTTATTTCTTCTTCTTTTTTTTATTCCCTCTTGCTGGCTTATATCAACATCACAATTCAAGTACTAGCCATATCTTAAATATTTTAGCTAAATGATATTTTTTTTATAAAGTAGCAAATCTGGAGTCAATCTGGTTATCTGATGACATCGATTCTGTAGCATATTCTATTGCATGTCCTCATTGAAACCATTTTAAAATGTTTTGAGGACTGTTATAATTTGAGATTTTTCTCCTAATTCTAGGCAATAGTTTGAAACCTTAATTCTCTTGTGTGAGGTTTTTTTTTTATTTCATGTGTCATCAAACAAGCATCAATGTTTCTGACCATTAGACATAAAACTTACGACATTTCTACTACTGCAGCTATTTAAGTGACAGAGCTACAGGAAATACGAGAATTTGAAGGTAATGTTCATGTGCCTTTTTTGATATTTTGAAGACTGTTTTGCAGCTCAGCATAGTTTTATGATATCCATTGTGGGTGCATGTGCCATCTAGTAGACTGACAGCATTTCTCCATTGTTTCACATGCTCAAATTGCTGTCACCATGACCTTCAGGGCCCTTTCTGCAGAGCATTGTTAAACTTCAGAGTTCCTGTTGGTCTGTTTCTCCAGCCTGTTTCTGTCCCTCCGATGTTCCCTGAGGTCATTAATGAAGACGCTGAACAGTGCTGGCCACACTGTCAGCCCCTGGGGTACACCAGTAGTGACTGGCTGCAGATGACTTCTATGCCACTGATCACAAGCCTTTGAGAATGGCAGTTCAACCAGTTTTGAACCCAGCCTTCCAATTCTTCAGTTTGTCTGTGAGGATGTTATGGACCAAAGGCTTGTTAAAGGTAAATAACATCAACTACTCTCCCCATTTTTACCAAGCCTATTTTTAATTTGATTTTCACTGCAGAATGCAATCATATTTGTCAGACATGATGTCTCCTTCATAAATCTGTACTGAGTAGTCCCAGTCAGGTTATGTTTGGAAATGTTTTTCAGATTCTCTTAATCTGTCACCTTCCTGGGGACTAAGGGGAGAGTGATTAGTGTGTAGATCCTTCTTGCCCATCTTAAATATAGGAATGTCATTTACTTTCTCAGAGTCCTCAGGAACCTCTCTCCATCACCATGACCTTTTAGAGTTAATTGAAACTGGCCTCATAAATACATTGGCCATTCCTCAGTTCTTGGGGATGCATTACTAGGATCTAATTTCTTTAAATATTCCCTAACTTGATGCTCCTTTGTGAAGGGTAAGTCTGCATTGCACCAGACTTTCCCACTGGTCTTTGCAGCCTGGGATCCCTCAATCCTGAGGATAGCAAAGACCCCTCTGCTAGACACTGAGGTTATTAAAGTCGTACACAAGGACCAAGACTATAAATATGAAACTCCTTCTCATTGTTAGATGGTTGTGTTATCCTTTCATCTTTCTAGCAGACACCAACTGCATGTTGCAGCATTGGTCTACCTTCTAATCCTAAACCATAATCTCTCATTTGAGCTGAGAGCTCCATGCACTCTAGTTGCTGATGTTTATAAAGGGTGATTCTCCCTTCTCACCTTCCTTATCCATCCATCCTAAAGATCCATACCTCTAATCCCAGCGAGACTGTACACACCAGTAAGAGTCTGCATTTGAAATAAACGTAAATTGTACTTGGTCAGTACTAGCAAAGGAATTGTATCCCATCTCTGAGCTGAAGATTTGACCACCAAAATGTTTCTATTTGGTTATGTTTTCATAATTTCTTTTCTTGTATTATAAGCCTTTTAGGGAAGAGCTATATATCTTTCTCCACTTGAGTTCAATAAAAAAAAATGTGGTGGGGTTTCTCTCTTGTGAGTGTTTCTGAGGTGTAAACAAGTGAGAACTGCATAGTTATTAGCTGCCAACTAACAACATGATGTATTGTTTGAATGCCCCAATTTGGGAAAACTACTGACTAGCATAGAGCAATATTCAGTCTTTTTCTTTCTTTAGACTGTTTGGATATGCTAGTTGTTGATACCTTGAACTAAGAAAAAGCTCAACCACAACTTATTTTCCTTGTATTAGTAAAAATACCTTTCTTATTGTAGCATTTTGTAATTGGCTGAATGAACAGAAAACTGAGTATATCAAAATAGTGTATCTAGCTAGTAGTAGTTGTTTATAATTCTTTTCTTCCATTACTTACTTTTGCGTGATGTGTGAGCACATCTGGAAGTGAGCTACCCAAATTGTCCAGTTAATGTAAAGATACAAGCAGATTATGATTCTGAGATCTAAGCTTTGAATCCCAATTTATTGCTGGAATAAACTTTGTGTGTGTTGGTTGTGGCCACACGTCTGGATTTCTATTGAGGGGAAGTACCAAGTGGAGACCGTGGAAGGCTGCTGTAAGGGGTAGTGAACCTACCTTTTTGAATTGAGCTAGTGGTTAGAACTTGGTTCGTCAAGCTTGAGGCAGCCACGTAAGCTGCTCATGTTGGATGGAGTGGCATTTGTCCTGCTTGAGGTAGATTTCTATGAACTGTAATTATATTTGTCTTTGGAACTCCTGTGGAGTAGAATGGGAATGCTTGAGGTTATTTAGATATACGATTGAATATGCAACTGTCTATTAAGGTGCCTGATTCAATGGGGGGATAAATGGTCTGCAGTTCCCATCAACTTGTTGAGGAACACAATTTTTAATACTTACAAAATATCAAGTGGGAACTTAAGTGCATTGGTTTCATCTCACCTTACTTCATTAACAGCTGCCATGGCTTTGTTGGTGATGAAAGTGAGTTATCTCCATGAGACAACTTCTGTGTGTGTAAAAGCAGCAATGTGGACAATGCTGTTCAGCTCCACTCGTCTTTGTGATGATGGAAGCCAACATGTAAATATGCCTCATTAAGTTTTATTGGTGTACTGTGCAGCTCTCCTCAGCACAGAGTTAAATCTCACAAATTGTTTTTATATGGCAAGCCAATACCTTTCTGCTTGTGTGGCTCTCACTGTTGTTGCAGCTTTTACATTATTGCGGTCAAATTCTGCCTGAAGAGCAGAGTTCAGCTCACCAGTATAGCAATGGTTGCACTTCTTTGCTTGGGCTGTCCCCATATGGCAGACTTCCAGAAGTGCAATCAGTTAATTTTGACCTCCCTCAAACAGATGTATATCTGCAGAGTATATAATCAAAAAAAGGTCTGTGCTGAAACATTGTCTGAAATCACCTTGGGATAACGTAAGAAGCATCAGACTATAAAAAAGTGCAATTTATACTTTTTCCAATTTGACTGTCTGCTTTCTGCACAGGCTCCTGTTCTTTGATAGAAAATGATGGGTTTACCTGTCTCTCCATGTCATACCCAACCCCTTTGCACGCTCTTAGATCATTCTAGCTGCATTAGTATGCAGCAGGTGAGGTTTTTAAAACCTCCTTAGACATCTGTATATACAATGCAATCATATACTTCTATTAGGATAAAGAGTGAGATGTTTTGTGGGGATTTTGTTTGTTTTGTTTTGGGTTTTTTTTGAAAATCAATGTCTGGTTTTTGGTAGCTAAAAAGTGAATTTAAGTAATGGAAAGAAAAATTTAACTGCCTGTTTATTCCTACATATATCTCACCCTGTGTATTTCAGAAAAAATGTAAAATCAAAGACTACACAGGCTTTTAGGACAAAAGATGAAGTTATTAACCCAGAAAACAAATGATCTGTTTTCCTCCTCTTTTTTTGCCTGTGAAGGGCATGATGTTGAATAAATGGAATACAGTTTATTTTTTTATTGATTTGAAAGACTGAAAGGCATATTCTTTTTTTAAACAAAATATGCATACCTGTGTAATTTTGTTTTTATTTCTTAATTTTATTAAACTTGAGGAAGGCTGTTTGCATTGATTTATAAGGAAGAGTGCTGTTTGTCAGTGGAAGGGAGGAGGGTTCTGAACACTAGCTGCTTGTTCCTGTCATACCGAGAGCACTAATGGGCACCAGCTGGGCTGTAGCTATAGCAGCTTCGCCACTTCAGCCTCGCACAGCACGAGCTGCTGTGGCAATGCTGCAGAAGGGCCTCCTGTGCAGATTTAGGAAGTACACACTTCAGTTGTTGTTCCCTGGGCAACAGAATAACTGCAGGCAGCTGGCTTTGCACCACCTGCGCTGATCAAAGAGCAAACCCTGTCAGGCACTGATACTTCAGCTCCTCCAGCTTCAGTGTGAATGTCTGCAGGCAGTGATGTAGGAAACATGGTCATTCAGGTTTCAAGGTTAAACACAGGGGAATGAGGTAGAATGACAGCAAAAAGTAATATGAAAACATGGTTCCTGTAGATAGTACAGACAGGTGCGTATAGCTATTGATGATCAAGAATTAACTTTAAAATACTGAATTACTGATGTACATATAAAAGGTCTTTTGGTATTGTTCAAAAAGAGACTGGGAGGCTGGCAATAATTGGCTTGAATTTTGGGAGAAGGAAGAACAATCAAGGGTGATATATCATGTGTTTAATTAAGAAAGACCATAAAGAGTGATTGAACACAAAGATTAAAGTGGTATGTAAAATGATATGATTGAGGACTAAGCAGACCTATATCTGGTCTGCTGGAAGCTTCTGACAGATCAGGACTGCAGCAGCATGGTGGGTTTTATTCAGCAAGTGACACCAGAAGCTTGAAGGCAGACAATTGAACAATAGTGAACTGTAATGTTGGCTGATGTGGACCTGTATAACTGGGATTAAGATCCACTTGAATATGTTGGATGAGAGTGGAGGGGTGGGAGGGGCAGGTGGTAGTGTTTCATAAATGTCAATTTAACTCTTTTCTTATACTTCTTTTATATTATTGTAATATCTACTTAACACTTTGCTTAAGAGGGGTGCTAACTTCTTAAAATATTGTTTTAAACTTTGTTGTGAAGTAATAAAGATTATTTTTAATTGCTCCTCTTAAAATAAGTCTCTGCTTTATTTTTTTCTAATATATCTGAATTTACTTCAAAAGGTAGTAGCTTCCCTTTTGCAGAAGCGGCTCCAGTCAGTGAACATGGGTGAGCAATAATACTGACTTTTCACGAGTCCTAGATGTGCATCATTCCACACCTGAATGACAAAGGCAAACAGAGTTGGTGTGTTTCTGAATGTACTAAGTCCTCATTTTCTGAAATTGCAGAGGATTGATTAGTATCCACACTTCCATTGAGGGTTTGGGTTTTATATTCCATATATTCTTTGGATTTTTTGTATTTCATATTTGGTTTTGAAATATTTGATAAAAGTCTCTCTAAAGTAGTTTCAGGTGAGGTTTTTTGCCTTTTGCTCTATTGGGGATTCTTTTGTTCTGCCATGGGGATTTTTGTTTTGGTTTTTTTTGTTGGTTTTTTTTTTTGGTTAAAACTCAAACTGTTAAACTTTTAAGTAGAAGAGTTTCTTTCTCTAGCTCCCTTACAAAAAACATTTGAGGAGCGAGAATTTCAGTAAAGGGATTCAGCATGAGAAAATAATGAAATTACCAGATTGTTTTCAATTGGAAAATCACAGGTCTAACATAGCAAGTATGACATTTTGTTCTTAACAATATAAAAACTAACATAGGTCTAGGTAAGAGCCCTTACTCTCTATGGTGACAAATTAGACTGTATTTCTTGTTTGGATATTCTGATTTACTGCATCAATGGTCCAGATATCAGTTGGTTTCTTAGTATGTTTACTGAGGTTGCATGTTAAGTCCTTTTTAAAGCTGCTGTTTATTAAAGAGAATAAATTAAGGAGATTGTATAAACAGATTTTTATGATATATGATGTTCAGTTGCATTCTTTGTAGTTTTGCAGCATTTTCTGAAGGAATCTTTATAATAATTCTGAATTACTTAAAATTTTAGGTTCTTCTGTCTAAGTCTGGAAATGTGACAAAGCTCACTTCTTTCATTTATGAGTCTTCAACTGTAGGCGTTGCTGATGCAAAATCAAAAGCAGGATGAAGTGTATAGGCCATCCCTTCTAGCTTAGAAAACTGCCAATTCATAAAAAAGTAGTAATTTTCTACAACAGCAGGAATGACTTTCAGTGTCCTGAACAACTGTGTTGCATCTGGAATCAGCAGTGTTCTTACACCCACAGGATTTTCTTTTTGCATCTAGTCCAGAAATTATTGTGTAGTTCTTAAGGAATGTCTGCTGGCTACTCTGTTCCAGCAGCACTAGTGCAGTGAATTGATTGGTTGTGCATAGAGGAACTCTATAAAGGAGTAACAGGTACTTGTAGTTAACCTTACAGATGTGTTTCTTTTTGAACTCCAGTTAGTAACTTCCTGTTACGTTTAAATTTCAGGCAGATATTTTTTTCCCCAGGATTATTTCTTTCTCTTAATTTAAGTTGGAGCAATGCTCCAAGGGGAACAGTGTTTGGAGGAGGATAAATGGGATGTCCCACCAGTTGGCAGCTTTTACTTTTTTTTCTGTGTTGGAACCAGCTGGTAGTATAAAGCCAAAAATCATCATGGAAATAGCCCTCATTGAGAGGTCGTTTTGAGTGCTGCAGGGAAAATTGATACTGATTGACCATGTTGTGACCCTTTGCAAATTGTATGGTCTGCATGCAGAGGGCTTTCTCACTTGCTCAACTTGTAAAGTAGTCACCAAAGATGGCCTCATGTTCTATAGTCATGATTATGTGTTAGACTTTGGCTGAATGCAACAAAGTTTGAACTCACCAAAGTTTGTTTCTACATTTAACTACTGTACCCTTATTGCTACCAGCATCATGTGTAGTTGCTTCCTAATTCAGTGCTGTCAAAGTATGGGATTAGTTGTTTTTTCCTTAAATTCTGTTTTGCTTGTTTGCAAGCCTGGATCATTTCAACAGAACTAGGTAGATTAAACTATGTGCAGTCACTGTAGCAGATATTGTCCTCTGGAGGACAATATTATCCAGGAGATAATATTGGTGGTCTTGGGGAAATGGTGCTTAACCCGTGGTTGTTGCAGTTGGAACAGTACATTTAGTTCCATCCTTAGCTATACCTAGGAAAAGATATACTGAAGATGTATGATGAATTAGATGAGGGATGATGAGGAACAAATATTTCCCCCTCTTGAATGAGGAAGAACAAATATGGCAAAAATTCAATAGTTCATTGTCTCATTCCTGGATCATTTTATGTGAACAGTGTGTGAGGAATACACTGGGGCATCCTTCTTCAAACCTTTGACTTATTCTTTATGAAAGTTCAGTAGTGCTTAGTAAACCCTGTAATATTTTTCTTGATACACTCAGTGATAAAACTGCAACACAGCCTTATCTGTTCTCTTCCTCATTGATGCTGTGACATAAATAAAAATTCTTGTTTCAATATGAAGTAGGGATGCAAAAATGTTTTCCAACCATATAAAGAGTTTTAAGGAAGGCATACAAGCACGACATAGACACACTATGTGTTTAGCTTGTTTTTCTTTCTTTTACAGAATAACTGGTATTGTCATTTAAATATTGGTTTCATACTTATCTTTTAACATTTTAAAGAGATAATATGAGAGCTGGTAGATAAAAACATTGTCATTTTGTATGCGTATGTGCAGTAATGTGATGTGAAGATAGTAAAAGATGAGAAAACCTGGAGTTTCTCTTTGGCTGTAGGCATTCTAGATAAGCAATGGCACTACAGAGGTGGTAGTGAAATTACCTAGTAACACTGGATTTTTAAATTTTAATATTATCGCTTGGGAAATAAGGCTATATGGGTAATGCCACAAATACGGTATACTGTTAGTGAGCTTTTCATGTGGCCATGGGAAGCTTGTTATGGGATTTTGATTTCTATGTAGTGAGAGTTCCTGTTTGTGTTTATGGATTTCTGTAGGTTTGTAGCTAGTTGTTATTTGATTAAGAGGCATTGTGACCCAGAAAAAGCTCCACTTCCTCTATCAGAAGAGTGACACTTTCACTCAGCACTTAGATTTGCCCTCTCTTTTACAAAGGTGAAAATGGTGTCTTTTAAGAAGTTCCTTATATAAAGGGAAATTAAGCCTTCCTTAAGGCCAGACATATCTAAAATTACTTCTATGGCTAGCTGTGGAAATTCCATTTTTGTTTCTCATATCTGGGAATTAACAAAGTGTCAAACTGTCCAAGGAGAAATTAGTAGTGCTCTGAATAAAGTCTTTATTCTACAGATTTCAGCCATGTATCTAATTCCAGAATTTCTCCGAAGTTTAAAATTAGAATCAGAATATTTGCAATGCACATACAGTTGTTCAAGACGGATGGACGTTCAGCAGCTGGAAAGTGATCTCACACTTTCCCTGAGCATCATCAAACCCAACTGAAAGCAGAGGATAATGTCTGTGCTAAGTGTCAAAGTTTTGTGCTTGTTGGCTTTTAGTGTTACCCTTTCTGATGTGCAGTTAATTTTATCCTTCACCACTAGTCCCAGTGAAGTAAAACAGGCATGAAACTGCATAAAATTCTGCATATGAAATTCTGCACCAACCTGGACTTCAGTTTTCAAACCACCAGTGTTGTAGGAGCCTGGGTCACATCAAGTTTCAGGGGCATTTCTCTCTATGTATACACACATATATATATGCATATGCTTTGGCCTCCTTCAATCTTCAAAATAATGCTGGTTTAATTGTTTTAGGGTTTTCAGTCTGGAAATCTGATTGTGCAAGGAACTAATACTCCAGTTTTAAGAAGTTAAAATGTCATTTCAAGGCTGTCTTAAGATTGTGGTGCTGTAGTAAGAGGAAAGATGTCTTGAGAACGTGTTTCTCCCCACCTCCCCTCATATAAAACCTTTGCTGCACAAAGCAGCAGTATTTGGAATTTCAATCTTTTTATGGAATATAAATTTGATGTTGCACTTCAGTCTTTGGTTTTCAGTCTTCCCTCAACTGATTTGGCCTATGCGGAAGTAATTTATTGTTTGTTAAGGACGAGAATTCATATTATGTGACGCCTGTATAACTACTCATTTCGTTTGTTTAAGACAAGCCAAGGAGAGTTCAGTACTGCATAGTTTATTACAGGGATTTGTTTCCTTTTCCTTTCTGGTATTCAGAAGAAAGTTAAATTTGTCCATTGTGTATTTGCAAGTTTGTTGCTTTATGGGTGTGTGTATATGACATGTTCTCACTGCTTCCTGAACAGATGCAGGGCATAGACATGTTAATACACTTGCTCCATGTTTTATCAACCACAGTTTGACATAATTTTGGGACCACCTAACCATCTACTAGCAAGAAAAGTTGAAACCATAAGAATGCAGTCTGCTATAACTTTTCAGAAAAATACAGTGTGGGAGGTGATCATGCAAGTTTTACAGGCTGCTTCACAATTATCAGAGAATTTTAAGAAAAGTGGAATAACAGAGCAGATTGTTGTAAATGAAATGAGAAGTTTGGATTGAGACTGAACCAGGATAATGAAACATCAGTGTTGGATATTGCTGTACATGTTGTACATGAGAGTGGAAAGGGCCTCTTTGGTTTCTGTATTCAGACACCTGCTATGTAAAATAGCCTTCATAATCTCATTATACTTACATATATTCTAATAGGAGTAATTTTAAATTTATCAAAAGTGAACAATACTTAAAATCAGTCTCGATGCTTTTCAAAATCTGGCTGCATAAAAATTTATGTTTGTTAGCTACTTTGTAAAAAAACCCCAAAATCCCCCCCAAAAACATTAAAAAAAAACCAAAAAAAACCTCCACAAAAAGACAACAACAGCAAAAGAACCCAAGCCAAGCAAACCAAAAATACCCCCCTCCCTCCCAAAAAGACTTCAGAAGTGATAGTTGAGTCTTCATTTTTAATTATGTCATAGTTTGTATCATAGATTTTAAGAATTTATCTCACCACTGATTACTAGTTGAAGCCTTGTAGGTTAAATTTCAACTAAAAAGAAAAAGGTAATATTTATTAGATAATTCTTGGGGAAGATAGGACTGGTGTCTTGGGGTGACCTTATGGTGTGTATCCCATCAGTGCATTGAAAAGTCTTTTGTGTAGGGCACTTTCTCTAAAAATCTGTTTCTTGATTATTACATTTCTTTGTGACATTTTCAAGTTCTCTTAAGACTTGTTGTGCTGTACTGAGGGGAAAGATGGCTTGAGGAACATGTAGTTTGTTTTCTGTGATTTGATGTTGTGGTTCTCTGTCATGATCTTGATGACAGTGGAAAAGCTAATGCTTTATATGCATAGTACAGACCTTTTAGTAGTTATAATCGACCAGAAGCTGTTCATTACTGTTCTGTCACATTGAAGTGAAGCGTTTGATAAATCTCCCCTTCTTTAGCTTTATTGCACTTTAAGTTATTTATTACTTGCATGGTATACAATGCACTCTGTGTGTGGGTTTGCCCTTTGCTAAGGAAAGGTAGCCATCCCCTTCTCTTTCTTCTCTTCCTCAGTGGCATGTGGATCTAGAGTAAACAATTTGCCTGAAATGATTTGGAAATAGCTGTTTAGTTAGCATGCTCTACAATTAGCAAAAGTTCAATTAAGTGTTAATAAATAGGGGATTTTCTATCATCTTTAGATGTATGGTCTCTTTTTACTGTATTCAACTTGTATATCCAAATTACTGTAGAACAGTTATGTGCATCATACATATAATTTATACTCAGCGCAATCTATCAAATACCCAGTGATTGTGTGTTCTGAATTCATATAAAGCCCTCTTCCTATCCCTGTTTCCTGTCACAGAAAGGGCCTTTTTTTCCTACAGGTTTGACCTACCTACCTTTTTTTTCCTTTTATTTCATATGACTGCATTTTAAACATGTCTGCATTCTTGTATTCAGGACTTATTACGTATCAGTTACTTTTTGTCCTATTCAGTGTTGTTTGGGTGCCTCTTTTTCCATAAGAGTATCCAGATTAGTGACCTTTATAATGCATGTTTTTTCCCACATTAGTACCATTTTAGCCTGAGAAGGCCTTTTCAGTGTCCTTCCTTCCTCTTGAAAACACTCTAATTACAGTTGCTGCCGTTTTCCTTTCCACTGATGGAAGTTGGTCACATTTGCTCACAGCTCTGTAATCAGATGCCCTTGACTAAAATCGGCTAAAATGTAGTTGGAGATAGAGGCATCTGAAATGACCTCAGAACAGAAAATGTATCACTCATTGCTGCTTATCCTCTGGACTTCTCATTTAGCTCATCCTTCAGCTGGCAGTCACTCCCCCTGCTTTTGCTCAAGGTAGCTGTGGCTGGTTCCTTTGTTCCCGCTGGAGTGGATCACACCAACCTGTTCATCCTCGGTGAACCCCGGACCAGTGGCTGGAACAGCGTGAACATATGCACTGCTGCCCTGGTCTCCTCCCATTCTGCACTGCTACAAATTGCTGTATTGGGTGATGGGCAATGCCATATGTGCACAGACCATATGGTATTTTCTCCTCAATCTACAGTTGCCTTGTTCTTCACACATTGTAATACTTTGCTGTATGTGTGTAAGTTCAGTTTGTCTTTTGGAAGCTGCTTTTATTTGTTGGGGTTAGAGGCACGTACTTACATGGAAAACCTAATTTTGCAATAAACAGTTACTGGTAGTAAAGGATATGAGATAACGTTCTGGATTGAACCGAAGATAGCCCTTAAAAGAGAAGTGTTTGTCCCAGTTTGAGACAAGTTTGGAGGAACGTCCAAAATTAACATCCTCTGATAGAAGGCAGGTTTCAGCTGCCCCTCCACCACCAGGTTCAGGAAAAAATTCCTCCGAGGAAAGTGAAAGAAAAAAGCCTATTTATTTGACAGACAATGGGAAAAGAATAATGCTAAATAATAAAACCTCTCTCTGTGGAGAGAACCTGGTAAATTTCCAGAGTCCTTTGTGAATGTGGCTTTCTCCTCTTCGGAGCTGGGCCAAGGTGTAAGATCTCCCAGTGTGTTCTGGCATTGTTGAACAGTCCAGAAGAGAAGAGGAGGAAGCTGGAGTCCCAGGAAAACAAATGAATTTAACTCTCTGTCTCTCCCTTCCAAGAAAAGGAGCCAAGAACTGGGAAAAGCTGGAAGGTGCTTTTCCTCTGCTCTACAGCACCAGTAGCAGCTATCTCTGTGTCCTTGGAGCACAAACTGCTTTGAAAAGTTTGTCTGGCTTTTTTTTTTTTTTTTTCCTTCTCTTGCCCCCGGTTTTAGAGACACGGGCACAGAGCGGCAATAGGGGATACACATCATAAAGTCACCCCAAGACAGTGTTTAAGTGATGTCTGTATCTTTACTATTAAGGAATCAAGCAAGGTAACTTGTGGGTCATTTTCATTAACATCAGTATGGGGAATGAAACTTGGAAAACATGCCTCCCGAAGAGTTTTCATGAGCACTTAATTTTGCTTTTGTTCAGGGAGACACATATTAAATGCGTGCTAATTATGAGTTTTGCAGCAACTTGACTGCTAACTTGAGGTCTATGTCTGTAGCCACGTTCTGCATTCTTTGAATTCATCTTGGTATAATATTTTTAAATATTTCAAACAGCAGATGTGCATTGCTTATAGATTTGTATAAATGTTGGTGCAGTGTATACACAATACGTCTCCCATACAATGATCTGTTGACATTATTCTCTGTTGCTTAGCTTCAGACACTAAAGTCATGACATGTGCTGCTGTTTGGAGGATGCCGAAGGAATTGGAATCAGGCAGTCATGAATCCCCTGATGATTCATCAAGCAACACTCAAACCCTGGAGCTACTCTGTCACCTTGACAACACAGCCCATGGCAATATGGCCTGGTAGGATTCTGCATATTTTATACTCCTAGAAAAAACCTAAAGGATAGACCCATGCTGTTAGTTTTGTGCAGATTTATATTGTAGAAGCTATGCTATGCACTTTAAAACTATTCCATCTTTAAAAAAAAAAAAAGTATAAATTGGATTTTTAGTCCCAGATGTTTCATAGATTAAAAACATTTATTATCGTCCTGCAAACACATATGGAGTAACAGCCTGTGTACTGTTTTAATGTGTTTTTCCCCACCTGCCCCCATCTAAAACCTTTGTTGCACAGAGATATAATACTTAGAATTTCAGTCTTTTTATCGAATATAAATTTGATGTTGCACTTATGTTTTTCTTTTTTAGTCTTCCCTCAACTGATTTAGCATGAGTGTGAGTAATTTATTGTTTGATAAGGATAAGAATTCATTATGTTATATGGTGCCTGTGTAACTCTTCTTTATCTGTTGTCTAAGTCAAGACAAGGAGAGCTGCAATACTGCAGATGTTATTACAGAAGCTTGTTTCCCTTTCCTTTCTGTTATTTAAAAGAAAGTTAAATTTGTCCGTTGTGTATTTGCAAGTTTGTTGCTCTATGGATGTGTGTATATGACATGTTCCCACTGCTTCCTGACCAGATGCAGGGCATATCATAAGTTTTAAGCATCCATTTCTAGCCACAGATTTCTAGTTTCAGCCTTGCAGGTTAAATTTTAACCAAAAAAAGGGGTAAATTGAAGGTAATATTTATTAGGCGGTTCTTGGACAAGATGGGACATATCAGTGCATTCAAAAACGTATAGATTACTTTTTTCTAAGATACACATTTTCTGAATGTTAAATTTCTTCATGGTAGTATCCTTTAATTCTTTGCTACACATTTTAAAATGAGTGCTCCTCTTTGTAATTCTTTTATTATTTTAATTCAATTTTTATTGTTGAAACCTTTTGATAACTAATATTCCCAATTATATTGGAAAGGTTTTTTTGTTTGTTTTATCTTTACTTTTTACCCTTTTAAGCTTTGTGCCTTTTGTCTTGCAGCTTCCCATAAACAGTTTCTGTCTGATGCTGGAATGCCAGAACTTTGTATGGTAGCTGGATCACGAAAGGAAGAATAGGAGGCGTATCACTGCTTTTTATCAGGATGTGAATTATGCGAATGCCCAGAATAATTCTTTTCCTCTAATAACAGCTTATAACAAGTTCATGTGCAGTTTTCAGTCATCTGCTATCTGATTTTATCCAGTACTTAGTGCTTACAAATTTCTGCTACAATTTAATGCCCATTATCTATGTGCATGTGTATATATATGCACAGAGATTTGAAAATGTCCAGTGTTACAGAGAGATAAAAGATGTAAACAGAGAACTTGGCATTAGTACTCCTCACAGCATCTCAGGCAAGCACAGCTGAGTTAGAGGATCTTGTTCTAGAGCAGGCTTTTCTATTTGTGTCTCAATCATATTGGACACAGCTCATAAATGAGTAAATCAGGCCTTTTGTGCTAAATGTGTCACTTAACATGCCATGCCTCAGTGAGTGGTGTGTTGGCTACAAATAGCAACGTAAATATTCTTTGTATTACACTTCTCAGGTGTTTAGAGAAACATGAAGCTATTTAGACACTAAGGGTTCAATTGTTGTTAGAACCAAACATAAATCAGAAAAGCAGTTTTCCTCAATGCGAAGTGTAAACAGTTTTCAAACCACAATGTAAGCCAGTGTTCTGGTGTACACAATCACTGAGATCCGTGGTGGTCTGGCACCATACACTTGCAGTAAGAAGGCTCTGTCATTTGCCTTGCCATTAGAGCATACTCTTTACATTTTGCCCAGAAAACCACAGGCTGAGCACTGGACCTGGGTTCAGTGTGACCGTGTACACTTCAAGGAGGTTGCTTAATCCACAGTGTGCAGTACAGCAGTGTACCAGAGCCACAAATTGGACACAGGCTTCATTTTTTAAGTTAAGTTTGAATATTATTAGTCAAAATGCATGCTAAAAAAAATTAAACGAAAAATGGCATTTCTATCACATCTTTATATGCTGGGCCCGCAAGAGTGTGGCAGAGTTGCCAGCACAGTTTAAAGATGCAGCATGTAATGTTGGTGTCAGCCTTTGTGACACTGACTCCAGATAGCAGCTCATAGGAAGGTATTTTTTGTGTGTCTTGGTATCTGTAGCGCACAGATGCTTCATGATATTCATGAATCTGGTTGCACATCATAAGTAATTGAGACTTGATTGTAAATCAGGAAAGCAAAACTATCTTGAACATGCAACTGGTTATGTACTCTGGCATCTATCACCCACCTCAGGGCTTTACTTGTAGTTTTGTTCATGTTTACCCTCCTCTGCTTTATTCCTTTTCATGCCTTTTTTAAGGTTTATTGTCTTATATTGTTTTTCTCTTCTATTAAGAAAGCCTGCTAGTTGAAAAATTACCTCACAGATTTTTCTGTTTCTAGTATCATGCACTAGGAAACACAAGGTGGGATTTTTTCCTGGTCTGATGTGTCACGTATTGGTTTTGTTCAACTCTGTACTTATGTTAAGAACTGATTCTTCATTTTTTTACTTTTATCTCATCTCCTTTATGGAATGCTGTGCTCACATGTCTCTGAAATTTCTTATTAAAAACCAGCAGAGACATATTTAATACCAGTTCTCTTTTATGAACCAAGACCAAAAGAGTGTTTTCAGTCGATTGTGACTAAAATCTTAAACTTTGCTGGTGTGTGACTCAACACTGTGCTCCTCCTGCTCAAGATCTATTGAAATAATTTTCTAATCTTGACAAAACCTTTGGCAAAATCAAATCTCCAAGACATTACAGGCAAATGAAAAAGAAGTTTGCTTTTCTGCAGTTCCACTTTATCTGGATTGCATGAGTTACTGTGTTTAAAAATTAAGCATAACCATTCATTTTTAGTTACTGAGATTGTTTACTCCTTTGAATTTGGGACTCATAAGCATTTTTACTCAAACTCTTGTATGGCATAAAGAGAGTTCAGAAGATTAAACAGATGCTTAAATTAGGCCACCAAATAGGCCTGTTAATTGTTCTGTTTGGTTCTAGCCTAAGATTTTTTTTTTCATCCTCTGCCTGCTGTTCCTCATGTAAGCCAAAATGCAAAGATTTCAAATGCAGAAATACTGAGTGAATTATTACAGAGTGGAAAACCCCAGATACACATGGAAATTTGTGTGTGTGTGTTTTAAAAAAAAAAAGTCTCTTCAATAAATTCAATTGGTAGATAAATATATGTATTCATGCAGAGTGAAACACACGTAACAATAAGTATGTTGCTCTATGCAATGTTGTAAGATTCAATTAAAGGAACTTACCATTGGGTATCTTGCAAGAAGCAGTCCAAAGTACTGTCTGCATAGGAGAGGCCAAGGAAACAGGACAGCAGTTAATGAGATTTTGATTATTCCTCTGAATGCAGCTTGGAGGAATCCCCACAACTCTTGTCTGTTAAACCCCAAAAGACTTATGTTTTAGCAGTAACCTACTGTTCTACTTCCCTCTCAGTTTTGCTGCAGACTTTTTGGTAGTAGACTTGACAAGATAGTCCTCGGAGAAGAAGGATACTACAGGACATAAGAGAAAATACAATCTGTGAGATCTTGAATTTGTAACACAGCAGGGAGTTTCTCTTGCATCTGCTGGAAGCAGGCTCGCCTCTATATACTTAAAATCCTACTTTTTCCCTTCCAAGTGTGGCAGGTATAAAATAGGATAGATCCTGCTTGGTACTAGGCTGTGTACTTTAAAAGAGAGGGGAACAAGTGAAGTAAGTTGGATTGTGGTCTGTGTAGTAAATGGGGAATAAAATGAAAATAATTAAGGGGAAAGTGTTAGATGAACAGTGAAATACAACTGTAAAGGGAAAATGAATGGGGGTTACAGAGACAATGTAAGTGGAAGCTCAATTCTGAGAAGTCTGAAAGGTGAGGAATGAAGAATTTGTATTTTAAATAGAAAACAAGAGCTGCTAAAAATTTTTTGAAAGGGACGAATATATTACAAATAATGATAGATCACTTCATTAGGCTTCTCTACTAGCTCAAGTTGATTTTTTTGTTTTGGTGTATCCCACTCAATCAATCCTAGATATGAACATGCAAATATTACCATATCTAAGAGAACATAGAGAGGGAGACAAATTATAAATTTTTTAGAGTCACAGATGTTTCAAGAACTCCAGGATGTTTATCACTAAAATATTAAATTAGAACTTTGAATTCACAAAGGAGGAAGTTATAAATGAGCTATTCCCACAGATTTTAAGTACTTAGATTTTATTTGGTATTTCATTGAAGGTCTCCAGATAGAGTACAGAGAAGTACCATCTCTTCCTTGGCCATACACAGTACAAATCAACCTCATTAAGGTTGGTTTTTTACAGAAGTGCAAATTCTCTCTAACAGCTCTTTCAACTTGAGTAGAGATTTAATTCATTTAAGATAAAGAAGATGCTATGCATAACATTGCTTCAGTTTCATCATGTTCATTCCATTAATGCACACAGTCACCTGATCGAAGTTAGGCACACTGATAATTGATGCCCTGAAGACAGATGAATGAAATCCAGTAGGGTTTTACTTATCTTTTTGGCCTTTAAATTTATTAAAAAAAAAAAAACAAAAAACACAAAAACCAAGCCACCCCAAAACATTTTCAAGTAAAAAAACAAAGAAGTAAGAGAATCTGAAACTCAAAAGAAAAGTGAAAACAGTGTTTATAATAGCTCTAACACTTCCATGTGATATTCAAGTATCACTTCTCTTTCCTGTCATAGTGTTGGTAATGTTACTTCTTCTATAGTACCCCTCTATTAAGCTTCAGGATATGTATGTTAAAGTTCTAGCTTAAGGTTTCATTCAAAAAAAAGTTTAAAATAATTTAATAGTCTATACCTAATGAATATAAACCTGAAAGTAACAATAATTTTAGAAGGATTGTATGGTCTTGAATATGTGGTACAGTTAACTGTTAGATATGTTTTATAGGAAAGACATGTAATAAATGCAGTTTTTAACCTTATTTTAACACTTCATATGTCCCAGTACCAGAAATATAATTGTGAGGACAGAACTCCCTCTGATATTTATATAGAGAGTTTCAGGACTGTCAGTTGCATATTCTGGTGTATAAACTGAACTCTGTATTTTCGGGGGGAGGTGATTTGTAACAGCTGCCCAGCAGATATTAATTGTATCTTCACACGATACACAAAATTTCAGAGCTATCTGAAATTGTCAGCATTTAAGAATAATTCTTCTGCACTTGATTCATTCCACATATTTGTATTCTCCATCAGCCTCTTCTGATATTACAACAATAAGTATAGAGACAATTTTTTTGGACTAGCTTACTACATGACAAGTGTAGTTTCACTGAGAATGTATCTTAACAGCTGCTTATTGGTACTGATAATGCCCTTTATATTCTGATCCTTTCTAAATTGGTAAAAGTTTAAACTATTTATGTCCCTGCTCTCTTCATAATTCCATGTGATCCTGACTTCTTCACAGGATTTTGCTCTCTTGAATCTTTGATTCTTCTTTACTGTAAATAAAACCATCTATTGTATATAAGTCCAAATATTCAGTGTTCAACCATTAGATGGCTTTCTCACATTTTCTCTCTCCTTTTCCACTTTTTTCATCCTTTAAAATAAATCTGGAACCAGCAGAGTAATTTAGAACTCTCATCTTCTCTTTTTCATTCCCTTGAATGTTTGTGGTAATTTTGAGTGGTTAGTGTTGTGCAATTTTAAAACTTTGAGCTCTTCAATGTAATCACATTTACTAGGCAATAAATGCAATTCATTAATTGGATACTGAACTAATAGAACTTTGTATTGTATGCCCAGTTTATTATGTTAGCTTTTAATCAGCATTTATTTGACTCTACTAATATACAGCAGAGGGAAACTTAGTCAAACTAAAATCTGACACTGAAGCAAATACTGAAGGGGAAAATATTTATTTATTTATTCCTTTATGTGAACTTACTGTATGCATTCAGTTAACTTATCACTTCTGATAAGTTCAATAGATTCCATATGCTTGAATGAAAATTAGTTTTGATGAAGTCTTTGCAGTTTTTTGTGTTTAGTTTGGATTCATAAGTCACGATACAGAAAACAGTGTAGAAATCATGTTACTCTACAGGTAACAAAAAAATGGGTTTGTAGAGTACTATTTCACTCTCTGTCCCAACTTGAACATAATTTCATTTCATTTCTCACATGCTGTTATATTCCCCAGTTTTACTGCCAAATTAGTTGAGATTTTTCCCCACTGAAAGAAAATTGAGCTACTTTTCAAAGGGGGTTTCTTCCTTTTTGTGATGTCACTTAAGCTATTCTTACCACTGAAAAAGTGATGGTTGAAGTCTGCCTCAAGTGATTTTGCAGGTGAAATAGATACTTCTGTTTATTATAATACTATTCTATTTATTCTAATAATTTTATTTTCAGTCTTACTGAATTGCTTAAAATGTTAGTGGGAAATGTTAAAGAAAAATGGTGTTGTAGAACTATGAAAAAAATTAGTTAAGCAGGAGGAATTTAAATATTCATGAGGAACTAACTGAACAGGTGCCCCTGTTTCCTTGGTGTCAGATTCCAGTTTACTCTCCAAAACCCCATTAAGCACTTATTATTTAGAATATTTATCCCTTAGAGTAGAATTCTTTCCTAGCACAATATTCTGGGATGACTGTAGATGTAGCGATGTTGCTGTTGACACTTGCTTACACGGTAGTTAAAAATTCAGGGTTTTGAAATGTCTTTTGGATGTCTATTGGGTGAAAAAATTGATCCTTGTACATTTTTGGTTAAGTGCATCTATTTGGTAAAATGTTTGTGAGATCTGAAGGTGTGCCCTGCAGCCTCCCACAGTCCATCCATCCCAGTGCTCAGTCTTGGGCAGTGGTGTTGGAGAGGCACGTTAGGGGGAGACCACATCAGTTACAGTCCCAGCTGCTTCTGGAATTCTCTTCACCTCAAATTCTCCCAGAATCCACAGTTGCTGGATTAGAGGTGTTAGAGGGTACATCTATGTCTGTGTAAACCTTTAGCATTCTTCCGTTTGCTCTTCTTCTGAACAGAAGGAGCAGTGATTTTCTTCAGCTATCAGTGCAGATCCAGGCAATCATAATTTTCTTCTTACGCACACGTTTCAAATCACTGGGGAAATGTACTCAGAGGGATATTCTGTTTTGTTAGGTTTTATTCCCCTGACCAACCATGCAGTTTGTTACTAACAGCAATAAATTAGTAAGGATATGCTATATCCATATTTCCATCTTTGAAAAATCCCATATGAAAATACTCAAATTGTCCCTCTCAAAAGTAGATACGTGTTTCCTCTAAAATGAGTCTGCAGCGATTGCTTTTGCCCACACCAGCTGTTTTGCACAGAAGTTTGTTTCAGCCCTTAATTTTTGCCTTAGTACGTGGAAAAAGCTATTGTTATCCTGAGGCCTCCAGAAGCTGGGCAGGAGTTTTACCTGGCAGCACTCTGTGTGCTTTCCTGATAGACACTGATAATACAAAATGTTTTTCTTAGGCTGACCACCTTACTGATCTTTGACAGACAAGCCAGTTATATGTTTCTTTCCTAATGTGTCAAATATCCATAAGATTCACTTCAGGGGGTTTTTAAGCCCTGTTCAGGCAACAGAATAGAAATGGTGTCTGGCAATGGCTACTCCATGAGGAGTGTGTTGTAGAGGCCTACACAATGATAATTTAAGGAAAAATAAACATTTTAGAGGTAAGTGATTTTTCTGTGGCACCTCCTTATTGGAATACTTTTGTATTTGTTTGTAAAGCAGTTTAATTTTTCTCAATGTAAAAGTAATGTAAGAGTCAGAATAAAGCCCAGCTGTCTTTGGGGTTCTTGTCCAAAATAATCCTTAACTTCATTTCTTAATTCTCATTTCTCAGGAGCTTTTTAGCTAAAAAGTTCACCTTACCTTTTAAGTTTTTTTAGGAAGCTGTGATTCTTGTTTTACTGCATCTTGAGGAGTTGGACTCCAAATTAGATCTCACTGTCTGAGAATTTTGAGATTACGTGTAACTTGTGTTCTGTGCAGCAGACTTCAATAAACTGTAAAATGGCCAGAACTGATTTCATTCAGAAATGTGGCTGCTTTGTAGAGCACTTGGGAAGGGAACAAGAATTGTGGGTTCCAGGTTGTACTTGGTCTGATCTCCTTTCTCATATAGTTAATGTCCTGATTACCTGGTAAGCAAGAGTCATCTTTAAATTGGAATCATTGTAATGCAAAGAAGGCAGGATATTTGAGTCCTTAATATGTGAATTTTTCGTGGGCTATACTGAAGCTGCAGGATGGTCTGCTGAGTTACCAAATGTATGGATGTATTTTCCATTTTTCAGTGCATGAGAGTTTTCAGTTTAGCAAAATTTTTCCATTTATAGAAATAAATGGTTGTCACTTCTGTAATTACAGTTAATCAGTAGTTAATGCTTGCTTTGTCCAACACTTGTGGCTTAACTGCAGTTCATGTTGATGAAAAGTGTTTGCATGTTGCTTTTTTCTTCCTTAGTCTATAATGGAGGACTTTGAATTGTTCATTTGTAAAAACTCAGTACATTTATTGATAGAGGTGTTAACTATCTTTTCAGCATAGAACAAGATAACAGAGTCCTTTCATGTGTGCATTTGAGTGAATATTTAAAATACTCTTATTTTTTGCTAAGGTAGTGTTCTCTGTAGGATTTAATTTTTTTTTTTTTTTGGTACCAAAAACTACTAGCTACAAGCTTAATTAAAGAAAGCATCCTGAGTCAGATGATAACAAAGTAGGGTAAAATGCAACATAAATAATTGCTTGTCTGCTGTTTGTAGTTCATTTAAAGAGCAGCCCAGAAATTGACACTCAGTTTCTGAGTGGCAACTGTGAATTTGACTACTGTCTTGTCAATTTCTGAAAACTGTATCAGCAACTGTTGGCACACTCAGGAAAATGGTACTGCCTGGTTTATCTGTTTTCCTTTTTAGACATTATTGCCATCTCTGCTGTGCTGAAAACTGTTCTAAATGAAACTTCAGTTTTTCTAAAATTTGTATCTTACTTTGAAAATAATTCTTTCTTTTCACTCACCAGTATTTCCTGCCCCCCTCTTTCTCCCTAGTATTTCATGTTTAATGTTCAGTCATGAGTACAGAACGTAGCTGAACATGTTACAAAGGGTGACTTGAGTAATTTCTGTTTAAGATTATAAAATCTGAATGAATGATCACTACAACCACACCCATAAATGAAAATTGAAATAGAAGTAAAATGGGCATCTCACAAGGATAGAGTGAATGTGGAGAGACCTCTTCATTGAAAGGCGTGTCACCTTGGTTATATTTGGCTCTAATTAGCACACTATATTCAGCTGTAAAAATTCTTTTACCTTGAAGTTCAGTGGCTCTCAAAAATGTGGAATTTCTTCCTACTTTTGAACAATCAAAGAAATTGTTTTCAATCTAGCTTTTACAACTGAAAGTTGAGTGATTAGTGTACGAAAGGTGCAGATATACCAACAAGCATAAAAAATATTGATCTCTGGCTGAAAGGGCTCCTAAAGAATTAAGTGGTCAAACTAGATTTCATTGCCTGTAATTAAAAATATATCTACATAGATCCATATGAAATGCCAGTTATATTTTCAGCAAAATGTAAGTAAAGTGATGGACTTAAATAAATGTTATCAGAATCAACTTGAAGATTTCTTAGTTACCTATTCAGCCATGTGATGGTCCTGATGTTTTTCAGTTTCACTTTGGAAAACTGGATTGTGGAAGGTTAGTTGTGATCACATGCAAGGTTATAGTGCACTAATTTTCTTTATCCTGTTACATGTTTTCATAAAATATTTTCATCTATTTGAAGGATCTAATCGATGTATCCGTGCAGCACAACTACATGAAATTCTGAAATATGCATGGCAGTGCCAGTTGGTTTCTTCACATTATTATGGGCAAAATGTAGTTGAACATTTAATTGAAACTGCATGCCATCATTTTTATTATCAACACTTATTTTCAATTGCTTGTGAATTTTTTCCAAGTTGTACCATACAACTTTTCAAAAGTGTTTATTGTTAAATTAGATTGGCAATACTACAGACAATACAGCCAAATTTAAAGTAAATCATAGAATCATTCTGATACCATGTTCTTGTTAAAACACATTTAAAAACATGATGGTAGCTTAATGTGCTAAATGTAGTGATTTTGTCCTAATACAAGAAAGCTCACTACAAATGGACTTTTATAAGTAGGTAATTTCCATGGATTGACAGCACAGTAAGGATGCAGGCCATGCTTCCAGCAGACAATGCAGAAGCTACTCCTTTATTCTGCTGCATTGCCTTAGGGAAAAGCTCAGAGGGTGAGGAGTCAGCCAATGCATGCTTTTAGTTAGAGTTCCAGATTTTTCTTTACGAAACAGCAAACAGGTGCAGTCATCTGCCTTGCCTATCTGATGATTGTTTTACTGAAAGAACAGAGTAAAAACTGATGAAACTGTTCACACAAGGAGCAAGAGTAATTTGAGAGAAAGGTATCAGCTGAGAATAACTGAGTTTTGTTGTATGTATGGAGTAAAAAAAGACACTGTGTCACTTCTTTCTGTTAGTTGCAACTTCCTATTTTCTTTTCCTTGTGTTCTATAGCATAAGATTAGATGAACTTCCATCACTTGGATCTGGGGCCAGCCAGGTTATATCCAGTGTATTAGGAATATAGGAGTAATGCAAAATCTGGGATAAAATAGAAGCATGCATAGTGCGCAGTGCAGGGTTAGGAAGGTTGCCAGTGTCTGCCTAATGTTGGGCTCACTTGCCCAAGGCTGCATCTATTTGTGCAACCTTCTTTCACTTATTCCATCTAATTACTGAATTGGTTGATGCAAAAGGCAAAACAGACTAGAAAACTTGTGTCTAGTTGTGGATTTCTGGTAAACTTCAGGTGGTGGTAAAAAGTGCCTCAAAAAGGCACTGAAGATGAAAACAGCATATCAAATACTTTTAAATAACTGAAGTTTCAGTTTTAAAATGGAAAGAAGTTTCTCCATTAACCTATTAATACTAAAGCTGTGATCTCTACCTTTAGGTGTATTGTTGCTGTATGCTTTTTGAGAGGTTGCAAAACTTCGTTACAAAAGTGTTATAAAATTACAAAAATAGTAGCCTATTCTCATAAAATGACAAGTATTATTCTTTCAATCTTACTGTTACCTCCAGCAAGTTTATTAGGTTTAGAGTGCACATACTTAGCTGAGCTGCCCATACTGACTGGCTTAAATATGCTGCTTCTCATAGAATGAGAAGAGGACTGATATTCTTGAGTTCCTTCCTGTATAGCATGATGTGAATCACAGGTTAAAAGTATATGTTGATTAAGTCATGATAACAGCTGCAGAACTGGAAGAAGTTTGCATCAAAAGTAAGGCTTATGATTTTTGGTGCACCTTCAGAAAGGATGCATGACACTACCTATGAACACCTCTGAGGTTTCAAACTAAAGCCTTCTAAAGTTAGTGTACATCAAGGTCTCTGGTTGTGTTTCTGTGTGTGTATGCAGAATGACTGCTACAAATTGCTAGTTAATGGCAGATTTTGCACTTAAAATATGTGGTGGATTTAATCTAAAGTAAACCAGAAGGAGTATGGTTTAATATGTTTTGGAATAGATTAGATCCACAGAATTAAAATGGCTTTCTAGTTCAAATTCTGATTGATTTTAATGTTGGGTTGTTGGTTTTGTTTTTCTGTTTCTGTTTTGCAGTGTTATGTGGGAACCAATGGGAGATGGTAAAAAGATTATTTCACTGGCTGATAACAACATATTATTGTGGGATTTGCAGGAAAGTTCAGACAAAGCTGTGGTAAGAAATTTTCTTTTGACGAAATATGCTATACTTGAATTTAGTGCAAAAAACAACATTCCCTAGCCTAGAATTTGCTCATCTTTTAACTATCTCTTCAAAAATATCTCATTGCCTTTAATGTAGGTGGAGGAAATGAATACTCTACCATTGTCTTGAATATGAGTGTTTAAGTGTAGTATTTCTGTATCTGTTGTTAGTGGGTAAATGTTTTCTTTGTTCCAGAGTTCCCTTTACTGTCCTACAGGTTTATAGTGAATAATCTAGAGTAAAGCAGTGCTGATTTGGTGATTGTGTTCAAGTGAAAAATTGATGGTCAGTAAAGGCAAAGGTTACTGAATTCAGATAATGGTGTATGAACTCATGTTGGTTAATGCCATGTAGCCTTCTATTTAATTTTCAACTCTTGACTGTATAAGCATAATACAAGTTTCTCTATTTGCTATGTGCTGCTTTGAATTCTCAGTGTTAGTTTAATTTAGTACTATACAGTTCATTCAGATTACTTCAGTTATTGTTAAAAACATCTTATTCAGAAACATATATAAAAAAGTGTCATTGGCGTAGATTTTTGTCTGTTTAAGCCGTATCATAGATTGTATATAGAAAACTTTGAATGATTCCATATAGTCATTTAGGTCAGTGTCTGTGCTTAAAAATGGAAACTTGTTATGTCAAGGACATTACTATTCAGTTGATCTGTTGTCACTTTTAGATTTAGCTCCTCAGGTCAGGGTTAATTTCTTTTCCTGGATGCTGCAGAATCAGTTTTTTCAACTTAGTAAAGACATTGTGTCCATAAACTCTTCCTTGTTGGTACCGTCTGACTGTGCAAATAGATGATGTCTTGAGTTATTAGTATTTTGCTAGATATCACATAGTATCAATGTAATGTTATATAGTTTAATACTTTACGTTTATAATTAAGCCCTTTGGGTTCCTTGTCTAGATGAGAAAACTTCAGCTTTTTTTTCACCTGCAACTTCAATTGGTGTTATGTTGCCTTCCAAGGCTTCAAATCAGTGTTTGTTTTTATCAAATTGATGTTGAGAATTTCTGACAGCTTGCCTTCAGGAGCTTGTCTGTGGCATTGTAGCCACTGGATTTGCATTATACCTGCATTAGTCAGTATTTCTTTCCTAATGTCTGCATAATACACAAACCTTTCTGCAATATTGAAAAACTGCTTTGGGGTTGGTACTGTTTCCATGCTACTGGTCTTCATATATCTTTGAAATATTGAGACTGCTAGGCAACTTAGCATTTTCCCTTTGTCCTACTTCCACTCTTGGTGCGGTTCTGTCCTCACTTGCTGAAATTCTTTTGAATGTTAGTTAGTATTTGCACTGTTCAACCACTTTCTCGTAACTCTCTCAAGTTTTTTCTAAATCCTAACCTCTCTGAAATGTCTCTGCCCTTGGCAGGAGATTGGCACTAAATGATCTTTGAGGCCCCTTCAAACCCAAACTGTTCTATGATTCTGTGATTTCCTTTAGGATGCTGTCTGGTGTATTATCAGTTTCTCTGTGCGGGAATCTTGTAATGAATGCCAAATTTTATGGGGTTTTTATTCCTCATTTTATACTGCTTGGGAATTATTTACTAGAAGTTTATGTGTTGTGTCTTCCATATACTATTCCTTTTCTCAAAACTAAACCCCCCCTCCATCACACAAATATTTGTGCAGATAACTATGATTTCCGTTTTCTTTTCCTTCCATTGCTAGAATTATGATCTGCATAATTTTGGAGAGGAGTAGACTCTACCAAATTTTTTGATTTCAGCATGATTTGGCGAATCAGTATTTTTGTCCTCAGTGCAATATTCAGCTTGCTGATCGTTTCAGTATTTCAAGTAGCGCTCCTTATGTAGAACATTTTTTAAATTGATACTTCTAAAATATGCTTGTACTGCATCAAATGTTGATGGCAGAAAAGGACTCTAGAAGTCAAAGTAAGTGATAAAGGAATTAAAGCAATTTAACCTGTGACATTTGTTATATGCTTATATTTGATAAAAGAAAATGAATAAAACCAAATGTGAAATTCTTTATCAAAAATCTGCTTCATCTAATGAAGTAGATATATCAACCCTTGACTGACATCTTCAGATAGGAGCATTTTAAAATGTTTGTTAAAAACCTTTGTTTGCAGAAGTTAAGAATGTTGTTTGTATTTTACAGTCAGGCTCTCAGGAGGCTTGATATAGAATTTGACTGATCCTCTATATTTCCATCTAAAAGAATGTAGTATCTCATGCAATTACACTGTAAACGAGAATTATTTGTGATTAAAATATTACCTGAGAAAAACTGTTTACCATAATCAATCTTCTGCTCCAGCAATTTTGAGTTGTTATTAGATGATACTTACTTCAATACCAAGTCAGGGACTGCTTTTAAAGTGAGGTTTGATAGAGAAAGTTCATTGGAACTTGACTCTCAGAAAAACATATCTCCATGCATCAAAATCTTTAGCCTAGTGAATCTCTTCTGAGATGACTGGAATTCTTGCAATTTTTGAATGTTGAATTTTTGTCGGCAACAAATTTGTCTCAAACAAGTCTGTGGATTCCTGAGCTAACTGGAGTCCAGCTGAACAAGACTGAAGAAAGCATAAGCATCTCTTTAAAAGGCCTGCTATAGACTTTCTAGTAATGAAAATTACGACATGCTGAAGTCCAGTATCATAGGCTTTTTCAGGACTAGAATTAACTGTGGTGCATTTCTGAAATCTTTGATGATTACCTCCTTACTAAGAGATTAACTTGCTGTTAAATTCTATATATGGATGAAAAATAATAACTTGGATGAAAAGTAATAACTTATTCGGTAGCAATTTTACATTTGCAAAAAATATGTAGGACTGACAGTTACAAAGAGCAATAAAGAAAAACAAGCAATGTTTTGTTACACAGTTGACTTTCTCTTTAAAAAAAAAAATACCCAAACAAGTAAAACCCTCCTCCATAAATCAACAGTCTACCCCAAATTTTGCTGCTATAGTATTCAGAATGCGAGAGAAATCTGTGAGAACAGGTTGGTTATAAAACAGATAGCATTGGTAGGGGTAAGCAGCAAATATATTTTCTATTTCGTTATCACCATTTACAAGGAGTGTTTGTAGGCTAATGAGCTGTTGGTGAAACAGTGGTTTCTTTCTGTGAATATCCTGTTTATAAGGGATTGCTATATGCATAATATATCATAGTTCTAAAAAGCACGTGATTTGTATTTTAATGCTTTTTGATCAGAGTGTAAAGAGACGCTTTCCTGAGATATTAATAAAAAGTGCTTTTTTTTGCCTAGAAAACAGATACAGAACAGCCTAAAGCAAAGAAATCAGATCTTGCCACATTAAAAAAAGGGGCATGTTAAATTAAATTTAAAAAAAAAAACAACCACAACATTTACTTTATATACAGATACACAGAGATTATGTGAATGACAAGAAAAGTTGTCTTTATTGTTTGCTAAGGTGAAAGGTTGTCCATTTTTGGAATCTCTTAGCCACTGATGTCTTATCATCTAACATGCTGTTTGGTTCAGGCAGGCGGTGACTAAGCAGGACATAGCTGGTGTTGAGGAAACTTCCCTGTCTGACCATTCAGGAGTCACTCTGGCAGTCCCACTTCCATGGTCAGAGACTTTGAGCAGCTCCAGTGGGCCAGCAGGTCCCTGCTTGACTCCCTGCACGCCACACTCTCACTCAGACAGACCAGATTTCCCATAGCAGAGTCTCAGTCCTCTCCATCCTTCAAGTCATGGTGCAACAGCAAAACAACAGCCTGGGCTGGTTCCTCTTATGAGGGACCCTGAATAAAGAAAACCCTGGGGTTTTACACCCTCCCAGTCTATGCAGCAAAAGTCTGGGGTCTTCCTTCTCAGTCCTCTGCTCCTCCTGTGTCTCTTGAGTGTCCAGTCACCCAGCTGGTGACACAGGTCCCTGTGCCTTTTGTTGAGCAAATGATCAGCACCTCTTCCCAGCCTCTTGCCTCATTTCTCTGCACCACCCGCAGCTCAATCTGCAGCTGGCACTACAGCTGCACCCCGAGCTACCTCCACTGAATGTTCTCCTCGACACTAGTAAACTTATATGTTCTGTAGGGATTGCTAAGGGGAGAATGTCTTTACAAAATATACATATTGCTATAGACTTACAAGTAAAATAACCATGTGCTTCTGTGTGTTTATATGCGTTATAACTGATTAAATCAAGAGCCTAGGATTAAAGTAATAGAAATGTCAGTGTGTTTGAATTGTTTTCTCTTCTTGTAAAAAACACGTGATGGTGTTCAAGTTGAATAATATCATTATCATTAACGAAAAGTAAGATCAGATCCACTGTATCTGTAGCAGGTAACAGAGGTAAGGAGGTATTCATTACGCTGGTGCATCACTGGTCTTCCTGTTTTTACAACACATTTCAATTGCTTCCTTTTTTTTTCTCATAGGTCCATATTATAGGCCATTTTAATGGCAAGAGGTAAACCAAATGCTACTCTATGGACTTTTCATGTTTATGAAATTTTTTTTCTAAAATTCAGGTATAATATAGATGAAAAACTGAAAATATCTGTCTTTAAAATTTTGCGTAGGCCAAAATTTCTGCTTTTCTACAGTCATCAAAACTTCAGAGTCTTATTTGGTTCCTTTTCTGTATCTGCCTGCAATTTACAAGTCACATTGTTTCATTAAAAGTAGCCTGAAGAATTTTAGAGTTCCCAATACATTCAGAGCTTCTTGGTAATAAAATTATTGATGTGCTCATTCTCTGAATTATCTGGTCAGCTTGGGATGGGAAACATTTTGTAACTGTAATTTACTGTACAGTTCAGTGGGTTTGTTTGGGTTCATTTTGGTTTTGGTTTGGGGTTTTGTTTTTTATTTTCTCTCAAGGTTTCTTGCTAACTTGTTTCCTCCTTACAGTATTTAATTTGCCTGTATTTACATTAAGGCAAGCTTCTGTCCTTTTGATCACTCCCTTTATTATTGTTTTGAGGACATTACCTTCTGGGGTGAAACTAATCTTATGCTCACTGCATCATTACCTTTTGCAATTGAATTAGCTATTCTTTGCCATTTATAATCATTAGCTGGACCCAAGAGAAGCCCAGACAATCCACCAGGTCTGGGTAGAGTCTGCTGAGAAGATGACAGTTAATATTTCTGTGTACAGATTTGAGGTCAGATGTTGACAAATCGCTAGAACTCTTCCTCGGATTAATGCAGTGGGTTTGGCATGGCAGATGAGTGAACAGAAAGAAATGGAGATATTAAAATCTAGATATTTTTCTGGTTTTCATATGTTTTCACAAAGGGGATAAATAGAGGTGTGGTTTTGATCATTTTAGTCCAAATTATTAATTAGATTCCTTCTAGATTTCTTGTCCCTTCTGGATTATTTAGCAGCATTCATGTGGTCTTGGTTCACAACAACAGATAATACCAGGCAGTGGCATTCCAGGCAAGGCAGAATATATTTTGGGGAAGATTTCACAGGCTATCTGGATAAAAGTGACATATCCAAATATAGAGGATGTTAAGAATAAGCATGAGATGCTTTCTTGGAAAGATAGCTGCTGTTTCTCAAGACAGGAAATACCTTGTGGAATTTAGTGGAGAATTTTTTAGTGCCCCGTTATTACTGCAACTAGAATAAACATAGATTAGCTATAGGAGGGAAGAAAACTGTCTGAAGAAAAATAAAAGGGAAATTACTGGATCAGAATGAGAATAGAAACCAGTTCTTAGAGTTGGAATCAATTTTATTTAATGGCATCCTTAACAATAGAATAGAAGTCGGAATGAAATAATAAAAATTTTTGTTGACAGAACTTGGAATGCATCATCAGCATATAGGAATAACAACATATTTCAGAGGATGAGCTTGATGTTTAGTGTAATTTTTGTAAAATAAAGCAGAAAAGTTGTGTTTGAGGAATAAAAATATTTTCTTAGTGTAATGCAGAAACTCAGCACTTAAAAATATGTGGATTCTGTTACTTAGCTATTCTGAGAATAACTGAGGCTATTTGAAAAGGCATACAGTTTTAAGATGGTTCAGGAGTCAAGAGCAGTTATGAAAGGACTATGTGGCATGGTTGCCTGCAGTTGGAGGAATTCAAGTCAATTTACAATCCTCATCAACATTTCTGTTTCTGTCAATATCAAGTCAGAAAAACACTCATGCCTTTTTAATGTCAATCTCAAAATAGTCTGCTTGGTTTTGTCTACTAAATGTAGCCCTTAATGTATCATTCTTCCAAGTACCTTCCTGTTCTGTTCTTGGTCACATTCAAGCTTTATGTATCCGTGTATTGGTCACATTCAAGCTTTATGTATCCGTGTATCTTTTGTCAAGGAGTTCACTGAGTAAAGAATCACTTTCTTTTGTTTCCTGTTTAATCTTCTGCAGGTTTCCCTCGGTGGCCCATAGCTCTTTTCTTGGAAGAGAACATGAACAGTTGATTCGCTGTCTCCATGCTGCTTGTGGTTTTTCTAGATAATTTCTGTACCCTTTAACATATATTATATATTGGCTTTTGGTGGTTTTTTTTGAAGGATACTGCCTGTCCTTTCCTCTTTCCCAGTCAGCCCTTATATAATCAAATTTTGAAGCAGAAAAATCAACCTCAGTCCTTAATATTTTGACTAAAATAAGTTGGAGTAATTGATATTTTCATTTGAATACACAGAAATCAGTCCTTCCTAGGACTGGTATCTAGGATATCCTAGGACAGACATTTTTTCATGTTTTGTTATTTTGTTTTTGTAAAACCCCTTCCTTCATTGAGGATAACATAAACAGTTCTAATCATTTTACATTGCTTAATTTTTTTCAGAGCATTTTATTCTTATTTCAAAGTGTTGCTCTTATGCAACTGTACTATAATATCATGCTGCCCTTTTATTTTTGTTCTTGCGTCACTAGATTTAGGCATTGTTCCAGCTAAGCATTTAGGAATAGTGTTAAATCCATCCATACTCTGATAACCATTTTACACTGTTCAAGATTTCATTTTCTCTAGAGTTCTTTTCTGAAATCAGTGTGATCCTCGTGCATTGCAAGAGTAATTCCTAATTTTGTTGTCTAAAAGTAGACTCTATTCCTTTCCTTCTTCCTTAATGTAAGTCCCATTTTGTGTTTATAAAATAATACCATGAATTGTTTACCTTCAGTATCCAGTGTGGCCCTCACACCTTCATGTCTTCATCTTCAGGGCAGCACAGATCCTAATCCTCATGCAAGAATAATGTTTAAAATACACCTGTGTAATGTTTTCCTCCCTTTTTGTAGTCAGTTTTCCTGCATTTAAAGAAATGGAGGAAAGAGTTCAAGATAAAGAGTCCTTGCTTACCTGTCCATATATTAGAGTATGAATTAAACTTACGGCTAAGGTTTTTTTGAACCTGCATTTGTGATTCTGAACTACCAACTTTGTTTCCTTTATTTCTTGGATTTCCAGGGAGGAAACTTGCAGACTTCCTTCTGTTACATAAGGATTCCTTTTTATTCATGAAAATTTCTCTTCTTTATCTCCAAATGGTCCTTTAAATCCTTGCAGTTGCTTTCAGGTTCATAGACAGCATGGAAAAGAAGATTGAGTTGATTAAGAACTTGGCTGCATACATAGCTGGACATCTGTATAAGGAAAGATGTCTTTTAATTTCTGCAAGTATTTATTAATTGCTTGTGAAGGCAAGGATGAATTGGCCCATATATGTGATTTTTTTTTTTTTATATATGTTGGTAAGAAATAGCACAATATGTGTGTGCTGGCCTCAACCCTAAACTTTTGACTGCAAAGAAGAAAAATTTGATCATTTTATAGTAGTTTACATTATAAAAGTTGAAATGAGTAAATATATGTCTGGAATGCTGGAGAAAGTATTGTCTACTGCTGACAAAGATCCTCTGCCCTGAGTCATGTTTTGAGTATGTGATGTTTTCCATCTCAAGAGCAGATTTTTGAAATACCTGATAAAATATACTCTCTTTTGGTACTGTCGTACTGTCAGTGTTAACATTTGCTTCCTTCCCCCTGGTCTGAGCTTTGAATGGCCAAGTCTGCTTACTAAAGAAACTTAGTTTAATTTTTGAAGTGACCTACACAAGCTATGAATATTCTTTTGTGCCTGGAATCTAGTATGTGTCAAAAAATAAAAAGTGAATTATATTATCCTGTGTCCAGTGTCCTATGCAGTGTTTTTTAATTTCTATTAATGACCTGCAAGTTGTAGAAAGGCTTTCAGACAGTATTTGTTCTAAAGGAGGAATGGTGTTAGAGGAGTAGGTTTGGCCACAGTGTTACATTATTCATTAACATATGAGCAATATATGATCTTACATGCTGGGAATTCCACGTTCTTTTTTTAAAAAAAATCTGTTTGTAATTTCTAGATTGTTAATCATAATGCTAAAGAAATTTGATATTCTTGTTGGAGTGGTAGTAATAAAAATTCAGCAAAATACATGCATGAACATTTATACAATATACAAATAGATTTAAGCAGTGTTGTGTGAACAGCATATTTTTCTGTTGATGTCAGTTAAAGTTTATGTAAACAGTTTGTATGTTTTAGTCTTTTTCATCTATCAAAGCATAATATTTCCACTGAGAAATCTACTATTAAATAGAATATTTATGTTGCATTAGGATCCAATAGGATCCAGTGCAGTAATCTGCTTTTGTGAAATACAAAATGTTTCACAATGAAACATTTTGAAATATGAAAATTGTGTGAAAGATGACCAATACGTCTGCTGTTTGTGTAGCTGCTTGAAATTTGTGTAAATTTTATATCTGATTAAATGCAAATATTTTGGTTTCCCTCCTTCTCTTTAGATATTAAGCAGTTTCAGTAAGTGATTGGAAGTAAAAGTAATTTGCAGTGTCGGCAGCTTCGATTTCCCCCATGTTCACGTGAAATGGGGGGACAACTTGCTATACAACTTCAAAGACAAAGTTGATTACTTTGGGCCTTCTTTTCATTAACTGTGGAGATGCAGACCTACCTACTCCACGACATGCAAGCCTGGTTTTGGAACTGAAACTTTTATATCTCACAGATTGTAGATTTGTTATCTAGTATCTACTATTATTTTAACAGGCATGTATGTGATAACGTGGGCACCTGGGCCTTGATTTATTTATTTTTAAAAGCTACTATACATTTATGGAAAAGAGTCTTTTGACACCGTAATTGTTACTACAGCTAAAATCTGGCATTTTGACATGGAAAAAGTCTTGTAAGACTGTTAATGAAGCTAAATGTGTGTGTGTGTGGCAGCTGCAACTCTGTGCAATGTGCCCATATTATCTTTCTACTCTTTCAACAATAATCTGAAACTGTTTTATAGAAAGCACGGTACTTACAATATTTTTGCATACATTACACTGCATACACCTTTTTAAAAATTACTGGTGGAAAATCAGCTCTAGCTTTTATTTGTTGGGGGTTTTTTACTTTTTTTTTTTCTTTTTTTTTTTTTTTTGTTGAATGTTCGGATTTGGTAGTCTGCCTTGGAGCAATAGGCTATTGAACAGCTTTGTCTTCATTGTAACTGGTTTCATTTTAGTGTTACATTTAGAAACATTGCCAGCTTTGTTTCATTATTCTAGCTCTCTAGTTCCACAGCCTTGGAAGGGAAAGGACAATTAAAATTTACTTCGGGAAGATGGAGTCCACACCACAACTGTACCCAGATTGCCACAGCCAATGATACCACTGTCCGAGGGTGGGACACGCGAAGCATGAGGTAATGAGAGCTTGCAGTCATGTTCTCTTATCTCCTTTGGAGAGAGATTTTTGCATTGTTCCTAGCACTTTCTTTTTTTTAAAATGATAAGAAAAATGGCAAACCTTATAAAAAGAATAGAAAAGCTTGCATACCTCATATAGTTACAATTTAGCAAAGAGTTTTCTCTGGTATTCCCCCTCAGCTTCAATTCTGACCTGTATATTGAGTTTTATTGAACTATATACTAGTCTCACAAGGATTTGTTCAATACATAAGGATTACCTGAATGAAGCTGTTTTGTAATTCAGCCTGAAAATGGTTTAACAACAGTCCTGACTATGCTATGAACTGTCTTCATAGCATTTAAAGATGACTTTAATCTTTGAAGGCAATTCACAGGTCAAGTTTTCTCTTCGCTTCTGATTTTAACAAAGTGTTCTATACTAAAGATTGTAGCTTACTAGTTATAAGAAATCACTGAATCTATCAAAATCATAACCAAATAAAAGCTTTGAATATACCTAATAAGGCGTTTTCCCCCCTGCTTAGTTGTGATTTTGGTAAGCAAAGGAGTGATGTTGTGCACATCTGTTGCCATGACTACTAAAGCCTCTGCAAGCTTTTTTAAAATACACTTTATCCCCTTAGCACATAGTAATTTATCACTAAACCGAGAAGACTGATGTCTTGTAATAACTTTCATTGCCTTAAAGGGCGATGACTTTAAATTTAGTTCAGTGGTTCCTGCCAGCTCAGAGTTGTAGCAATAAATCCCTTATTTGCTAGTCTTGTGTATTTTTGCCAAAAAGATTTATTTAATTAAGGAAAGCTAAAAATACAATAATTAAAAGTCACTTCCTATATGCTTATCATGAAGTTTGAAGGTCCTGTTCTTTGCCTTGTAAAGTGATACATAAAAATCTAACTTTATGTAGATGTGTATACTTAGATTTATAAAGACACTTTTAAATGAAGTGTACAAGAGTGGAAAGAGAGGACAAAGGAGAATGGGTTTTATTATTTTTGTAATGTTTTTGTAATCCTCCTGTTTCTAACACATAGCATGCAGATCTTGAAACTAAAGCCTGTTTTTTGAAGTGAAAATATTAAATATTGTAAACTCTGCTTCATGCTCTGTCTTATTAGAAAAAGCATCTCTATCTTGCATTAAAGGAATTCTCTGAGTAACTTCTATAGTCTGGGTATTATAGTCTGGATCCACAGTGAAAGGGGTACCTTGGTTAACAGAAACAAGCCCCACAATTCTATTTACTTCAAGTGGGGCTCAGAGTAGATAGTCCTTAAACCAGTTTGATTACTAGGCCGTGCCAAAAGGCTGTTTGCAATATACTCAAAAAGTATGTGCAAGAGTAAGTCTCATCTTCCATTACTCTGTAATATGTCTATATGTAAATATTTCATAATAATTAGTTAGGCTAGGAGTTTAAAATCAGGGCAATATAAACTCTGGCAGTATAAGAAGCATGAAATGATGGGGGAGGGAGGAATCAAGGGCAGAAAACTGGTCTACCAGCAAAGTGAAGAGAGATACTTGAAGAAGCTAGAATAGCTGCTCCTGCAGTGTGGTTATGATAGCTGCAAGATAGAGGGAGTATATTCTTTTGGACATAGCAAACAAAGAAGGGGAGAAGAAAAAAAAGATTGGTAGGAAGAGTCCTAGACTAGACTAAGAAGCAGTCTTAATCAGAGAAGAGCTTGTGAAGCAGAGGAGACAGACACTAGGCTGATTGGATTTAGAGAGAGAATTTTATCAGGAAAATTCAGACTCCAAGGCTAAACTCTAAATAATATGTAAGAAGAATAATATGAGGAGGCGGAGTCAATAGCTGGAGAAAATGTTCATGTGGTCTGGCATAAATCTTATGATGTAAGTGGGAAATTTAGTGTATGTATTATTGCTGTAGGTAGGGTGAAAAGTGAAGAAATATATATTCATATTTTGGGAGGAAAGGGATCAAATGGTCAGAATAATAGTTAAGTTGGGATAAAGGCTTTCATGGTGAGTAGTGTTGAAGATACAGTGGACAGTGGTATTTTTAAGCCCTTACACACATCTCTATGAGCAATGCAAGAAAAAAGTGAAAGGTGCAATAAAGAAGGAAAGAAGTGTTTTACTGCAGCAAACATGCTTGAGACTTAAAATTTTTGCCATATACATATCCTAAGAAAATAAGTGGAAGTTTGAATTCCACTCCTACAATACCTGGTAGAAAGGCATACCTGAATGATATCCTTAGCCTCTCAAACTCTGAGAAGAGTGTTGATGCTAGATACCTTAGTAATTTCACTGGTGACTGCCACAGCTGTCAGGATAGGGCTTGTTATAGGCCTGATACACTTTGAATCTCTCCTTATGGAGCTATTTCACTTTGTATTAGGAGTTAGGAATTAACAGCAAGAGACTATCTGATTGTGACAGAAGACCATAAAAATATGTAGTCTTCACAAGAAATAGGAAATTTTGGTCAGTATGTTTACTGCAGGGAAACATTTTTCATTTAAAGAAAAACAAAAAGCTCATGAAGTGTTGAAAAGTTCTAGTGAAGATTGTAGGAGACGGTCAAGTCTAAGCAGAACTTTAGATGATGTATTGGTGGCTTTGAGAAAACTGGTGACACAATAGTGGAAACAAGAAAAGCCCAGACAAACCCCAACTTTAAGAGGCAAGGTAGGGAAACAAACTGATGGCGCATGATGTTTTGAATAGACGTGCTAGGCTGTTAGCAGTACTGCAGATGTTTTCTGAAGTGGTCCAGATGGATGAGTATGCGTCTGGCTGAGGAGTTTAAGGGCCACAGGTAAATTAGTGATAAATGCAAGAGCTCAAGAAGGTAAATTCAATATGGAGCAGTAATAAAAAGCTGTTGTTGATATCTGTTGCAACCTTTGCATCTCAGCTTTTTCTGAGGGAGAAGTAGATTTCATATACAGGGAATTAGTATAACTGCTTAGGGGCAGAGAAGTTCTTATCTGAAACTAATGTGGTTTAGTAGCAGACATTTATAACAGTTTTTACAGAGTTGTACTAGAATCATCTGGGACTACTGTTTCCTTTTAACTCCAGATGATCCTAATGGAAACAAACATGGAAGGAGCAAAGCTTCAAGGCAAGCTGAGAAATCTGTACGAGTCACTATTGTTAGCAGCTGGAATGGGAGCTCTAGGTCTGTGGGTGCTAAGGGGATTATGCAAGTTTCCAGGGAAACAGATTCCTGTAGGTGGAGTGCTTTTTATAGACCACATAATTTTTTTAATGTTTTATAGGCAGATATATTGTATAGAAAATGCACATGGACAGCTGGTACGAGACCTGGACTTTAATCCCAATAAGCAGTACTACCTGGCTAGCTGTGGAGATGACTGCAAGGTGAAATTCTGGGACACAAGAAATGTCACTGAACCAGTGAAGACACTAGAGGAGCATTCCCACTGGTAGAACAAATTATCTGCATGCTGTTTTGCGGGTGGATGGTTTATATAATTTATTCAGCTAATTATTTTATCGTTTAGGAACAATGCAAACTGACTATGTTTGTGCTATTGTACATAATTTTTTTGCACAGAGGAAAAATTTTAACATGCCAATGTTCCTTGTGTAATTGTAAATTAAGAGTTTAGACAACGTTAGTCTAATTGGCAAGAAACTGTTGTTAACGTTGTTGGGAGGTGGGGTAGACCTTTGAGACGCACAGCACAGAATTTGGCCCATGGGCCCCTGCTGGGACACAGGTGTGCCTTCCCAAATGGAGCCTGATGTACTGCACCTGATGTGCAGTAAAGCAGCTGCTATCCATCCTTCTGTTGTCAGATGGTTGAAATGTTCAGTAATGCAGCTCCATTTTTTTGATGCTCTTCACAGTCCTTAACTCAAAAATATGCAAGTGAGTAATTTTATTCTCTGAGATTTAGAGCCTGTATCTACTGCACTGGCCTGTGGCTGGAGTAAGGAGAGAATCTTGTCTGATGGCTGCAAATTTCAGTGCTTAAGAAAAGATGAATTATTTATATTTTATAAAATTTGGATTGGAGTAATTCTTGCAAAATAAATCCAGACCCTAAAGCTATTTTAAGGGGAATGAAGATGGGAATTAACAAAAACATTATTTTAAATTTTTTTCTTCAGAATATTCAAAGAAAAAGAAGAAAACAAGAACAATAAGACATTTGGTATTAACTTAATACGTAAAATGTAAAACTTGAAGAGAAATATAATCCTGCATTTGTTTTAGGATCTATTTTAAACTTCATTGTAAGAATGTTGTGAGATTTTTGCTTAACAGGCTATTTTTAATCCATATTTTGCTTTGGGGAAATTTTTATATTTAGGACTTAAGTCAACAATGAATTGGCATGTACCCTCAAGGAATGATACCACTGAATGGTGTGATTTATTTTATTTTTTTTTAAACTTACTTGTTGAATTTTTAAAGACACCTCATAGAAAACAGATTACATGGAAGCTTAAAAGCCAAATGAAGACGGCAAAAAATGTCTTTGGAATGAGGCATGTTACTTCTATGCATATTTAAAACATTGAAAAGATGAATTTTTAGTGCTGCCCTTAAAAAAAAATTGTTTAACAGTGATGTACTACCTACTATGAATAGTTTCTTGTTCTCTCTGCTTTAACGTTTTTAGGGTCTGGAATGTCAGATACAATCATTCTCATGATCAGCTGATCCTTACAGGAAGCAGTGATAGCAGAGTTATCCTGTCTAATATGGTATCAATTTCTTCTGAACCATTTGGGCATATGGTAGATGATGATGAACTCAGTGACCAAGAGGACCAGCATCAAGAAGAGAAGTATGAAGTTTCCTGAGTTTTATGCAGATGCTTATAATTTGTCTTTTCATTGTGATGGTTTACATGTTATTTTTTTTTTCTGACTAGGATTTTTGTATACATGTCTTTGAGGTAAGTAGTTTGAATTCCCACTTTATTCAGACTTGGGTGGAATACACTCTTTAAATCTGATTGGCATGGTCACTCCATGTTCACTGGTAGGAGGGGAATGGTGATGCTGAGGATCACTTCTAAAGTCCACTGGATTGGTGAAAAGATTCACTTTAAGGGAGCTTGGGTTCAAGTCAAGCATGTAGAACAATCTGGGTTGAGAATTTGAAAATATGCTTTTGTATTTTCTGTGTATGTGTTGTAACCCTTAGGAAGTGTTACCTGTCTAATGATGAGCTTCTGCACAGGCAGAAGAAAGGAAGTATAAACACTTTTTTTTTTTTTTTTTTCTCTTAATATCTGTGACTGCTCTGGAACCCAGTAACTCATCAGACCTAGTTCAAGCGAACCAGAAGCTTGGTTTCAACACTCTTGGTAGAGAATAGTGCATGCTATTGGCAAACATTTGTAAACCCATCCATTTGGTTTGTGTGGAATCACATATTTTCCTTGTGAATTTTGAAGGGATGGGGTTTTAGTGAAGAATTAACTGAAATGCTAAAATAATAATTTTTATATTCAATTTTTATGTGCTTTCATCTTTTTTATTGTGCAGTATATTATGCTTGTTTCCCTTTTTACATGTCTTTACAAGTGTATATATGTATATATAGGGAGTTCTGTAGATTGAGGTTGGGCTGAGGCTTTCTAATTTTGTGACTAGCTTTCATGGTGATCTTCAGCAAACTCTTCCTTTACAAAGTGAACCACAGAATTACAGAATTAATTAGGTTGGAAAAGACCTCTGAGATCAGAGTCCAACCTATGACTGAACATTACCATGTCGACTAGACCATGGCGATGACTGCCACATCCAGTCTTTCCTTGAACACCCCCAGGGATGGTGATTCCATCACTTTTCTGGGCAGCCCATTCCAATTTCTAATCACCCTTTCTGTGAAGAGATCTGTCCAACCTAAACCTACCCTGGCATAGCTTGAGGCTGTGTCATCTCCTGTCACTTGTTGCATGGGAGAAGAGACTAGTCCCCAGCTGGCTACAATATCCTGTTAGGCAGTTGTAGAGAGCAGTAGGGTCACCCATGAGCCTCCTCTTCTCCAGACTAAACAACCCCAGCTCCCTCAACCACTCCTTATGTGACTTACTCACTAGACCTTTCGCCAGCTCCATTGCCCTTCTCTGGACAGCTCTGCAAAGCTGTCTGCAATGATATAGGCAGATTAATTCCTGAATGAGCTTTTAAAATGAAGAATAGTCGGATGTGATAAGGAACAAGGAAATTACAAAAAACATCCCCTAGTTGCTCAGCTGTGCTGGCTAGATGTTTCAGCTAAAATTTTAAATACAGTTTAGGTTACTTCTCTAATTGCATTTTTAAGGTTGCTCTTGAACCTTATTTTATTATTAAAGATGTAGTTTTGCTCCATATAATTTTGGTGTTTTGGCTTCATTTAAAGGACCTGGGAACTATTCTTTTTTTAATATTAAATAAGAAAGTTATTCCATATATAGAAATGGCTAATTTTAAATGTATAGGATTTCTTGAAAAGATTTTCTCTACATGTTTTAAGTGCCTGAAAAATCAAGGAGTATCAAATTAAGTACCTAAAAATTTGCTCACATCAACAGTATGTACTTACTTTCTAGAATGTAACTGAGTTACAGTGTTTTAAATATAGAATCAGAAAATGGTTTGTGTTGGAAGGGGTCTTAAAGATCACCTAGTCTCAACCCCCCTGCCACAGTCAGGGACATCTTCTGCTTCCTTATCTTTGGCTGGAGATTGCAATTTATTCTGTTCAGGATGGAAGATAAATAGCATTAGTGGAAATGAGAAAGAGACCACATTTGTTTTTTATATGGTGGGAATGCATTAAAAATAACACAAGTAAATAACATTCTGACAGACACTGTGTAGTAGGTTATCTGGAATTCTGAATTTCTGTGGATTGTAGACTGTGTAGGTTGCCTCACTGAAACACAAGTCATTATAGAATGGGAATTTTTGAATCCAAGGTCATCCAATGCAATACAACAAATATAATGCATCTTTTCCTATGGCTATGGGTTGGATGTAAACCCCATCGTGAATGACTTGTATAGCAGTGATGTAGAGCCCTTGCCTGTTCCCAGAGGCTACAAGAGTATCAATTCTGCATTTGCATTTTAAATATGTGCTTTTCAGCTACTCATCTGTTTTCTGTAAAACCTGGGAAAGCGCATCAGCTTTTGTAACCTCTGCTTGGTACTGTGAAAGTCTTGTTTTAGGCTCCCCCTTCCGCCCTCTTGTTACAAGTTGAGTCCAAAGGATGTTTGCAAGCTGCTCACTGGCCTTGAACTGTTGCCAAATCAATGTCTCTTTAGTTCTGAGTGCACAAATGAAGAGGGCAAACAGCTGTTGGGAATACTTCTTGTTAGTCAACCACTAGTCAAATATTTTGACTATGATGCCCTCCTGGAGACCTCTATGAAGAGTCTTGCACCATTCCATGGGTACTGTCTCTTTTATAAAATACAGGTTTTCACTGTATGGCTTGGTGCAGCAGGGGTGTGGGTTTTTTTGGGTTGTTTTTTTTTTTTTGCTTGGGTATGTTCTAGACTTTCAAGAAGGTATTATATTCTCACAAGGTTCATTTTTATCCTGTTTTGGAGGACATCTGATTTGTTATTAAACAGCACACAAATACGAATAAAGAGAATGTCTGTTTCAGGTGTATCTTGAAATACACCAGGAAGAGCATGTATTTGGACAACTAGAGCATCTGGCCAGTCACCTTCAGACTGAGTGCCATACCTCTCTCAGAAAGTTGAAATATCAATTGTAAAGAAAGGAAAAGACTCTTTCTGCATTTTATTTGTCCTGAATACAATAACTTGTAAAAATACTCCTTTGATTAAATATAAAAATGATGAGTATGTGCCAGTTACATCTTTAAAGGTTTGTTGTTTGTTCTACTTAGTAAAGTCCCCATATTTTGAAAACATTGACTTCTAATACTGTTCTACACAGTTAAGACTCCTTCCTGAAATCTTTAAGTCTTGTTAATTTTTAATATCTTTCAGAGTAAATTTCCTAATTTTTACTGTATTTCTTGGTTGGGCACAAACCAAAAATAGTATGTCAGTTTAACCCTTCCTTGTTCAACCATGTAGAACTATGCATGAGTCTACCCACTCAATTATTCTTGCCAGATTTGCTGCAGTAGTTGTCTAGTTTTTAAGGTTCCCAACTGAAAATAAGTATTTGGAGATAATTTTTTTCAAAAGAAAAGAATTCAACTTCATTGCATAATGAATAGACAAACTAAAAACTGCTGTATTCCATTCTTACTAAGAATTTCTTGTTAGTGGTTTCTTCTTTCAGTGTTTGTCTATATATGTGTTGACATCTTGGGCCTATGCTGCCATCTTAGAGACCAGAACATGCTTGCGTAAGCAATGTTCTAGGACTGTTGCATGAGGATCTGTCTCTTGTTGAAATCAAGTGACTGCCAGTTCCTCTTAATTGCTGGTTTAGATCAGAGCAACTAGTTTGCTGTCTTTTCCCTACTTTTTAACTGCTGCTGTTGTTTCTCCCATCCATTATAAAAATGGAAGAGCAGGCAGCTTCCCTGTATCATGTTAGAGGTCTCCCTAGCCTGTGTCATATATCTCATAGTAGTCAGGAGGAAAAAGTATAGCAATAGGAAAAGGAGATGTATTTCCCCTGGGTATATGCTCCTATCCCCTGACTATTCACAGTTCAGGGACATTTACTGCCTTCTGAATAATCTTTGGAGACTTCTGATTCTTCCATGTAGGGTTTTCCTTTGTTATCAGCCATATTCTTGAGTTTATCTGTTCTCACTAACTGTGTTTTTGTTTGTTCCAAAACATGCCAGATGTGCATGCACAGCTTTTGTGAAATGTGTCTAGGAGAAACACGCCAACTGTGTTTGTTTTCTTGCACTGAATTAAGAAAGGCTTCGGTGCTTTCTGCATGGGAAGCTGTAACGATCCGGTTTAAACCCAGAAAAGCAAAGCAAGCTAAGTCTCTATACATAAACTGGAAAGAACTTAGAAGGTTCAAAATATTCCCAGAAACGAGATTAAAACCAAACGAGGTTAGATGTTGATGCCAAAAAATGGATGTATTTTATTTAATGGTAAAAGAGGCAAAGAGAAGGAAAGAGAAGAGTAGAGGAAAGTTAGAAAAAGCCAAGGTTACTTAAAAAGAAAAGCATAGGATAGGTCACCACCACACTGTGCTACCTTTAGTGCTGCCGAGATGGGGTGGGGGGAGCGAAGCAGTTTGAAGCGTCTGATCTGCCTTCTCTGATCTTGGGAGCAGTTTGGCTGGAAAGCAGCCGCCCGCAGCCGAGCCTTGGCCCACTCACAGTGCTCTCCCCACGGGACACAGGAGCAGGGCAGGGGTTCCACAACTCACTCGTGATTCTGGTCCAGGGGTGCAGGTTCGGGGGGGTCTCCTCAGGAGGCCTCAGAAAGTCTCGCAGCAGGCGATGGTGGTGGTGGGGGGGAAAGGCAAAGGTCAGGGACTCTGCCCCTCACTTTTCCATTTGACTTGCACCAGTTCCACCTTCCTTTTTATGGGCCTCAAGGTGGGCTACCCACGGTCCAAATTGCCTGTAGAATGATAAGCAGACAGAATGATGAGGCATTTTCTGGAGTTTTTCAGGTTTAGAGCAGTCATAATGAAAAAGCACTTTTGAAGCCTTTCAGGTGTTGAGCAGTCATAATGACGAAGCACTCTTTGGAGCCTTTCTCTTATTATTAGGCTCTTACAGAAGCCCAAAGCCACTATTGAAAATAGGTAGTCTAAGAATAGGATGGAGCTGTTCACAGAGAAGAGGTGTAGGCATGTGGCCATATAGCTATGTTGTATTCTGGTCAAACTCTCAGTCCAGGTTGTTTAATGGACAGTTCAAATGTGGAAAAAAAAACCATCTGAGAAATGGTGAATGAAATGCTCTGCTACTTCTGTTTCAAGCACCTTGATCCAGAGGTAGAAAAAAGTGTAGAAAATAAAGGAAAATAGAACAGATGAGGGTGAGTACTTGGGGTTCATTTAGGTTTCATCCCCAGAACAAAGCTAATGTGCATGGATAAGAACATGAGAAGTGCTTTTCAATGCCTAAGTTTGAACAAAACTTTTAAAACATGGGATAATTCCACATCTGTGGATGCAATCACTTGTCAGGCTTCTTGACCTCTTTCTTTAGTGGCTTTGTACCCTGTTGTTGCAAGAACATTCTCCCTGCAACACTGAACTTGCCTGAATACTAAATCTCCTGAAGGTGACTGTCAGCTCCCTGTAAGGTATTAGGAGAGCAATGGGAACTGTCTTCCTCCTAAGGGAGATGTTGACTGTCTTATATCCTTTCTTTAGTCTTTGGTTATCCAAAATCCTGATGTTAGTGAGTGACTCTAGATGTTACTGTATTAAATTATTCTGGTAGTCATTTTAATTCTACATTTCTCTTTCTAACAATAAAAGAAAGCTACTAGCTTCTTACAGTTTAGTGTGGCCATTTTTACTTGCCAATCAGGATTCCTTTTCTTCTGTCATTCCAATTCATATTGTTTGCCTTATAGGTTTAAATTTTGGACTGCGTAGGTTTCTGTTTGGTATGCTGGTGATACACAGCATGAGAAGACTATTTGCTATCATAGGAGTACCAGCAGCAAGATACATGCTGCATCTACAGCAATGTTTTCATTCTTCATGACTTCTGTGGCCAGAACTTTGTGACAAGGCTCAACTGATAATGAAGGACTTGTTCTTTAAGAGAAAGAGCCTATTCTGTATCCATAACAATTGAATGATTTATATAGTCAATAACATTTTGAGCTCATACATTGGTCCTGGAAAGGAAGCCATCCTTGAACTTTAATTTTGTAGTGTAAGCTCCCAGCTCCCTTAGCTTTCTTTGGGGTTTGTGGGCTTAAGATGTTTGCTATTTTCACTCACTGGTAGAACTTGTTCCTAAGGTAAGTATGCTGCCTTCTCCCTTATGCTACATTTCTTGGTGATATCTTCAAAGATTATCATTATCTTTGTTTTCCTTTGAAGATTGTACCAGAAATTCCTATTCGAAAATACTGGTTTAGTGTTTTTCCTGAATGCTTAGTTTCCATCTTTTTTGTCATAGATGTTAGCCATAATGTCCTTTGATACAAACAGATGATCTAACACAAGCACTTCTCAACATTTTATATTTAAAGCTGAGAGATGTGATTAGTCCTTCCAGTAGAGAGAATCTCACTTGAGATCGTGAAGTTTTTAATGAGCTGTTTACATGCAGAAACATCTTCAGCCATCAGAATGGACCAGAAAGAAAATGGTGGCTGCCCTCTCTGTAGAAAGACACTTTCTTCAAAATTCTGTCTAAAGAAGTTGGTGGTTTCTACTTTTTGTAGTAGAAATGTTGTTTAGAGTTTTTTGAATAATAAATCATGTGTTTCACAATATTACATATGAACTGTACAATCTAACATAACACCTTTGTATATGCCTCTGTGACTTCAGAGGAGAGATTTGTCAGCGCTGATATTTTGAAAAGTATTTGCCAAACATGCTGAGGCAGGCTTTCAGGATATTTTCACATAGCTGTCACTAGTGTTAATTTTGATGCTATTTTGCTTTTGGTATTAATGTCCTGGAGAAACCTAGGAGTCATAGAATTATGGTATGGAATCAACCAAGAGACCTAATTAATTAAAACAAGTTTAATAGTTTCTGTTTTGGGCAATGCCAGGATTCTGGACTTCACTTTTTGGATGTGTAAGAAGCTGGGCAAAATGTAGTACAGCAGAACTTTTCAGTTCCAGGACTATTTTCTTTAAAAGCTTCTGGTTTTCTTGTACTATTTCTTTCTTTAACCCTCATCAGCAAGTATACCTTCCTTAATTTATTTTTCATATTAGGACATCTATGAAACCTGTTATGTAAAAGTATGCCTTTCTTGGTTTCCTGTAGAAGCAGTTCAGAAAGCTCTTTTTTGAATAAAAAATAGTATGTTTGGAATAGTATGAATGGCCAATTATTACGTATAAAAATTGTGTTCAAGAATAAACATACTTGAATTCAGGCTTTTTTAAGAGAGTGAAAAAGCAAATAGTATGTTGTCTAATATTACCAGAAACAATTTTCTCTTGAAGTCAAAAGGAAAGTGCATCCATGGGCTATTCCAGAATCCAGTGCTATGGTTTTCAGGATTCATTTTTGGATGCTGCAGTACATGTTGCTGCTTTATTGATTCACTTCTATTTCATAGTGATTTTTAGATTAAAGAGGGTTTAATTTTGACTGTGATAAGGAATTAATTATTTTTGCTGACTGAAAACCATATTTTATTGAACACTGTGGTGACAAAACAGAATTGCAAGCACTGCAAACTTAAGTGGTTGTTAGCATGAGAAGTAATTGGAAATAACAGCTTTCTACATGAAAACAATTATCCAAGGCTGAACAGGCTTCTTTCTCAAATCTGTAACACAATTAACCTCAGTTATCTAGTAAAATAAAAGGTTCTCTCCTTTCTTAGAAGCTGGTTGGGGTCGTGTTATTTGAATAAGACTACAGAGAAAACACAGTCCATTTTCAGCTCAGTGTGGCACAGGTCTGAAATTTATGCATGATGTTGGTAGAAACGTCACATTTCATACTGTGAATTCTTGGTGGCAAAGGAATGTGATGCATTGTCAGTTGATGCAGTGCAAGAACATGTATAAGAAAAGGTATTTTAGTCTGGTCAGAATAAAATCTTCAAAATAGATAGGAAAGCAAGAAACTAAAGAAGCAAGGGTCAAGAAGATCTGAGGTGAGGAAGAAAAGAGCTTACTAAGCTTGCTAGGCATAACAAGTGATTATCAAGTATGCTATCAAATACAGTCACAGAATCACAGAATAAGCTGAGTTGGAAGGGACCCACAAGGATCATGGAGTCCAACTGCTGGGCTTGCACAGCACCATCTCTCTATTATGGGATCAATAGGCCAAGGCATCTGTGGTACACTGAACTAGCTATATAGCATAGCTATTCATGCTATACGTAGCTGTTTTGTACACATATGTGCATGCTATATATATAGCTATACATGGCTATTTTTATATACATAACCTGCAGCTTTTATATAAAAAGAGGCATCTCTGTGTTCTGGCAACAACATGAATTATGCATACTAATGTACTGTAAAAGAAAGTTTACTTCATATCCAGCTCTGTACAGCTATTCTTCTTGTTAATCTGAGATGGTTCTTTAATAAATAAATATGTGTAAAAGATGTGTAAAATTTCATTGGGACTACATAACTCGTTGTGTGACTCAGGAACAGAACAATCCTAAGTACCCTAGATTGATATAGATTCAAAAACAGTGTCCTCAGCCTATTCTTGGATTACCAAAAAAAGCAAACATGTAGCCAAAACGCAGAGAAATCTGAGGTGTTTTCTTGGAAATCTCTTAGCATCGGGTAAGGTAGTCTGCCTCTAAGAGATTACTGTTGTGAGGCAAAAAAACTCATCACAAACACCTCTGCTCCTTATGTTGAATTTTTTTTAATGTTTTAGAACAGTCTTTCACATACATGAAATGAATTCTGCTTTTTATTCCACTAGCAGAATCCTTCTGGGCCCATTACCCATTGCATAATTTAAAGGCTAATCTGTTTTCATTCATCATGTTTGTAAAGGGTGCTCACGGACAGTTTCGTTTGGGTCTTCTGTATTGTTCCTGAGACACGTCATTTTGAGATGATTTTTTTTCCATCCTGATTGTCTTGTATAGTATCTAGCTCTTTTATACCAAGTGATCACCTCCATAAGGATTTTCTCTGATTCTCAATAACTGTTTCAATCGCCTGAAGAACCAAGTGGAATAGCATGCTTTTTTTTTCTAGGAAGGCACAAAATTTACTTTCATACCTAAGAGGAAATTCAGTGTATAGATAATAATAAAACACAGTTAAAACTGTAGTAATAAATGGGAATGCCAAACAGAAATTCATCTACAGGCTTGTTTCCTGAACACTCATTCCCCTGACTCCTGTAAATTAAATTAGATGAGCTGTGTTATTTAAATGAAACACTGAAACAGCTCTGAGCATACACAAAATAGTGTAATCTAGAAGCTTATTTGTCCCTGTTTATCCAACCTTCGGTTAACTGAGACTCGTGGTTAACTGGAAGTCAGTCATGTCCCCTGACAGCCGTGTTTACTGTGCATTACTCCCCTGCCTATCCAGAGAGACATCTCAAACCTTCAGAATAATGGAGTTGTGGGTAAGTGGGTGAGCACTGCATGGAGCACATTGCTGTCTGGGGACATGACCAACTTTCACTTAACCAGGCATGTCATTCAGCAGGAAGTTAGACAAACATGTTACAGGAGATGAAGTACCTGTATGTGTGTGTTAGCTCTCTGCTGTTAGGTGGTTTGTATCAAAGTTCATATTCAGGAGAACTGAAAAACAAGCTTGTTCTTTGCAGTTAACCAGTGGCTGGGTGTTGGTTGTGCTGTGCCCTTTTTTTGGTTAGTTAACCTGTAATGTAGCACAAATAAATGGTAAAAATCCTGGAAAATACATATCTGAAGCTATTCTGCAGTATGAGTCTGCTTTTGGTTTCTTCATTAAACTCAATTTAATTTTAATTGCAGTGTTAGATTCACAGCTGGCTCAGCTGGCTAGGTGGGGCAGCAATACCCTGCAAGATACCCTACTGTGCTTCCATCCAGGCTTTGTGATTGCAGAGCGGCATGCTTTCAGAGAGCAGCAGGAAAGGGCAAAGACAGCCAATAACAACACTTCATTTCTGTAGTAGCAGCATCTGTTTAAATGATTGAGTGGCATTCACAAGGCTCTTTGGCTTTGCTTTCTGTGAGGAGGGTTGCAGCTGTAGTACAAGGCTGTTTCTAGGAGGCGGACGGAAGCCTTTGAAGGGCGGACTGATTCTTGTCAAACAGAGATGATTCTCTGTGGCTGAAGGAGCACTAAGGTCATCCTCTGAAAACTCTCCTACCCTGTAGCTACAAAATAATGTGCTGTACTGGCATTCTGAGAGGAGAGACTGTCTTTAGGAACGCAGGGAAGAAGGGCTGTGCTCAGTTAACAGAGTACAACCAATGACTCTTGAGTGGTTTGGACTTCAGAGAATTGCCTGCATCTCTTGAATATTTGCAATGCAGAAGGGAACCTGTATCTCTCCTATAATGTAGGTGACCAGGAGCTCGGGTGTTGCAGTGAGAGGTGGGGTATGCAATAGATGAGAATCTGGTACTGATACAACTCTAGCAATGGGAGATAAAAATCGCAGTGTTCAGAGGTGCACCATCCCCCTTCCATAACTCTAGAGAGAATGAGTCCAGAATGGCAGCACAGGAGAGACTGATGTTAGGGACTGCCACTTCTTACCCATCTACGTATCTCTAACACTGTATATTATTTTAAGAATTCATTGAACAGTGAAGGGGGAGAGGAAGGGATGTAGCATGATGAGAGAAAAGATGTTGGTAAAAAGTTGTACATTTAGATCATGCCATGTAGTTTACCTAGCTTTAGAGAGTGAGAGAGATGCTTAGTGTAGGTTCTGAGAGACAGAAAATGCACTGAAGTGTAGAGTAAGAGTTACTTTGTCCCTGTAAGTGGGGTCTTTTGCACTGACTTGACTCTACTGTCATCTAAAACATAAGTACATGCAAACATAAGTTATCAAATATTTCCTTAGAACCTACTACTGCATTCTTATACTTTAAATGGGATTTTATGTATCTAGATGTTAGTGACACTTAATACTGTCTTTAAAATTGAGTGTGTTCACAAATCCTTACCCTTTTTTTTGGTGTTTTTTTTTCAATTTTAGGATTAAAGAGCCCCTTCAGGACAGTGTAATAGCTACCTATGAAGAACATGAAGATAGCGTATATGCAGTTGAATGGTCCTCAGCAGACCCGTGGCTATTTGCCTCTTTAAGTTATGATGGGAGACTGGTTATTAACAGGGTTCCCAGAGCCCTTAAATATCATATACTGTTATAATTTGTTTATATACTGTTATTATTTGTTTATTGGATTATGTTAGAGTTGTTATCTTGATGTACACAACCGGTAGGTATTGTTACGGGGTTTTTTTCAGGATCTATTTTTTTTAAGTATAAATGTTAAAATTTTGTTAAGAACATCTGTACTGATGTAGACTTGTATTTTGTCTTTAATATTTGAGAAACTATGATGCATTTTCTGAAGGCTGTGCTACCTAGATGGTTTGGTTTTTTTTAGAGGCTAATCACTTTGTGAGCTTTAAAGTTTTTGGAGATAGTGGGTACTTTGCATACTATTGCTTTATTACATCAGCTTTATGCAAATATAATGAATTACAGAAATGTTATGCTGATACAAAACTGGAACAATATAGGGTGCATGTAGCAGAAGTGATCTACTTGTTTTCAAGAATAATATTTTATATTTCTTGCATAAGCAGCCTTCTACTCTTAGCTAGGACCACATTCCGCTAACTGTTCTGGCCACAAATACAGTTGGGAGTGATCTTAAAAGGCTTTCTTAATACTGTCTAACATTTTAAACACTTTGTCTCAAGTTTTTGCATGTCTTCAGAAGAAATGTTTTTTGTGAAAGTGAAAACTTCAAAATATGTTTTTCATTTGAGCCTTATGGTAGAATCAACAAAGTAACATCCCGCAATTTGTGAACTAAATGCAGTTCTCAGCTATGTATTGTTACTGGAAACTATATTAGTCTTTACCAAAATCTCTGATATACTCATGTAATGTGTTATCCCATATTTATAGGTTAAGTTGTGCTGTGAGGGACTCTGGAGCTATACCACTGTTAACCTGAAAAATCTCTTTAATATTTGTCTACTTAGACTTTCTTATCCTTCTGGCTCTGTGCCAATCTGCAGTATGCTGGCACAATGTAAAAGGCTTGCAACTAAGCACAAAATATCCTTTGCTATATCCTACTTTTTGCAATAGGTGACCTAGACATTGGTTACTGTGTTGTTTCAAATGCTGAGAACAGGCAGATGCTGTGCTGTAGGAGAATGCACAGGAAATTTCAAACGTAGGTGGAAGGCATGGTGAAACATTCCTGTACATACTGACATCCTATCTTCCCCTGGCATAGCTTGCACTAAGATGAAGATTTGCTGCTTGCTCTTTGAAAACCCAGGCTCACTGCAGCATTAATTATTCCCTGCTCCCTTTTCAACACTATTATTTCTCTTTTACTTCAGAACTTGGGTACATGTATTGGTGTTGGTTGTGGTAGCATTGTGTAGAGCACTCTGAAGAAATGGCAATGAAGATGGGATGGAAAGATCAATACCAACCTCTTCCAGTGATGCCTTGTGTTGCTACGGCAACTGTTGGTGTTAGTGTTGAGGGACAGCCTGCTGCTCACCTCTGTTTGTCCTTACCCGCTCTTGGATTGAAACATGTCCAAATGTGATTTGTTGTGTACACACAGCTGCTTCGGTGAGATCACATTTGGAGAGCATGACTGACTGCTGTAGGCCAAAATATCCAGAAAAGATGACAGCTGAATTCCATCTATGGCTTTCTTAAAGAGCTTATTTGGAAAAATTCATAGGAGTGAAGTAATCCAATTAAATCGTCCCTACTATTGTTTGTATTTGTGTTAATGATGTTGCCTGTCTGCTCCAGAATGAATGCTTAGTTGGAAATTCTAATTACCTGATTTTCTGCATTTATATTTTAAATTTGTGCTATTTCAAATTGTTTCAATCTGTAATTAGGCATGAGCTATTCACCTGTATATTGTAAGAAAAACTACATTTTCAAGTCAGTAGTGCTTCAGTTGTCTGAACGTCAAAATCCTTGTCTGGGCTGCTGCTTTATATGTGGAGCTTTTCATCTTCAGACACAAAATCTTGTTGGGTATCATGTCTGTCCCACCTGTGCACCACAATCCCCACCCACCCCTCTGGAAAAAAAATGAAAAACCTCTGCAGTATATCTTTGGTATACTCCTTAAAACTTTCTTCACATTAGCAACAAACGTCTAATGAAACTTTGGCAGTGTATCTGGCTGGCAGTGTGAAGGTGATGGGGAAATTGCATAACTGTGTGTGGGACTTGACTTGATTTTTAACATGTAATAAATGCAGGATAGATTTCAGACTAATTTTTATGTGGCTGTATTTCCTTTAATATTTTAAGCTTATATGAGCTGGAAAGCTCTGTAAACAAGTAGTATCAAGAAATGTTTTCTTTTGTTTTAGTCTTGTTAAATGCATGTATCACTCAATAGGAAAGAAGAGAGTGGATTGGTACTGGAAAGGAAGGGATTTGCAGGTCAAATTTGAGTGAAAATGCATTACAGTAGAATCAGGAGAGCACAAAGGGTCAAATTTTAATCATTTTTGGCTGGCTGTAAAGTGGGATCTGGGCTACATGTACAGCACCGGCAGCAATGTGGAAATGACCTTCTGAAAGGGAAGGCATTTGAAAAGAATTCCTCCCAGGCTGTTGGAGCAAGCAAGCTGCTGTAGGATGAAAGGAAGGGTTCTAAGATGGTTAAATAACTGATTAAAAGGAAATAGGAAGGAAGAATAAAGTGTCACATTTAGTAGCAAAAAAATAAATTACCAGTGAAGTCCACAAGGATCTGTGCTTAGGCATGTGCTTCACAGTATACTCGTGACCTTTTGGAAAAAGGGCTGCAGAAAATATGGCAAAGTTTGCAGAGAGTGTTCAGAGTAGTAAAGATGACCGAAGAATTATGAAAGGGCTTTATCTCATGCATGATAAAATGGCAGATGAAATTCAGTGCAGGAAATGTTAAGTAACTAATATGGGAGAAAGCAGTTGTTTTACGTACGGTGGACCACCAATATGGCTATTACTTGGAAGTAAGATCTTGGGGGTTTTAAAGATCTTTAAAGACATCATCTTAATAGAGATTAAAATTTTTTATTAATTAAACAATAAATTAATTAAAACACTGGGAATTACTAGAAAGCAAGTAAAGAAAATAAAGTATTGTTAATCCCCCCAAATAATATATATTTATAAATCACTGGTGTATGTGTATCCTTAGTACTGTGTGTAGCTGTGGTTTCTTCCCTCTCCAGCCCAATGTAGTAAAGCAGAAAGATTTTAGAGGAGAGTGACAGGAATGGTGAATGGAATTGAGATGGAATGATAAAAGTCCATAAAATCACAAGTGGCAGAGGGAGAGGATGAATACGGAGTGATTGTTCACTGTCTCTCCTGATACCAGAACTAGAGGTTATTGAATGTGATCTGCATTGGTGGCTCAAAGCATACGAAATAAAGTGGTCTTCACAGGCATGAAGGTGAGCTATGGCACTCCCCTTTAACAATCCCTTTGCCCAGAAAAAAAACCAAAACTGCACAAAGAAAAAAATCTCATTAATGTTAAAATTTACATGACTTGAAAGTAACTGAAACAGTACTTGAACGATGAATCCATTAAAGGTTGCTAAATATAAAGTCAGCATCTCTGGCTTAGAAAAATCCTTTTGAACCATCAATTGGTGGACACTACAAAGAGTACTGGCAGAGAATCCCCATGTGATTGTCCAGTCTCTTTAATTACCTCCCTGGACATGTGCTATTTACCAGAAAAGGTAGGAAATGGAAATTTAAAATAATAACTTAGTCTCTAAAGTTTTGTTTCTAGAGCTAAGATAGCACATTGCTGCTGCGTTTTTCTTTGCATGTTTCTCTCTGCATGTTAACTTTTGTTGTGAGCTGTGTTTTAGGGGATTTCAAAAAACTCTCATTTCTCAGGTAAATTTCTAACAGAATCTTCATATTGTGTTTGGAAACAATATTGTTGCAAAATACTCCTTTACAATAAGACTGCAAAGGCAAGTAGATTTCTGTACAGCAAGGAGTCCATCACTGCTTTGGAAGTTCAGATCATGGTCTGACCTCACAGCTCTGGGTGGTTTTCAGTGTCTCAGAGAATTCTCTTTATACAGTCATATAGCAGCATTGGTAAGCACAAAATTGCTCTGTTTTCAAACACCTCTTAAATTATTTTTCTTTCTTTGCAGATTGTGTCCAGGTAAGAAACTTTAGTAGGTTTTGATTTTGAAAAAGTAAGTTACATTATTCCTTTAAAATGTCATATTGTCAGCCTTGCTGTCTAAAAATTTGTTTCTTTCTAGGTTTCGTGCTGAAAATCTTTTTCTTTTCCCAATTATGTATTAATATGTCTCTGGTGTGGAGCTACAAAAATGTTATGTGGTATTTTTACTCCACAGAAAATGAATTATTGAAGAAGAAAGGAATTTATAATATTTTATAATGGTTTTGAGCATGATCTAAGTGAAACTGATCAAAGTCAATACAAATCTTGGCCATTTAATGAGAAGCTTGAAATAACAATCTGTTTAACTTGAACTAAAATGGTGCTAACTTGGTATTAAGAAAAGACCAAAAACCCAACCCACCACCAAACACCAAAAAGCAAAACCTCTCAGTACTGACCTGGACTTTTCCTGTGGTGTTAGTGCTGAAATTAGCTTGATCTATCATGAAGCCCACAAAGTTAATGAATAGCTTGTCAACATCAGAATGAATGAAGAACATACATCAGATGGCTTAGGTAGACTGTGTGTTTGCTCTAGGCCTATAGTCCATACCCTGTACCTTTTCAGTTCTTGAAGTTGAGTTGAAGGAAGAAGCTATATGATCTGGATTATGTGCAGCACTAAAATTAGTTTAAAACTAATTAAGCTTTCAGAACACAGAATTTTCCAGCAGGGAACAGAAAACATTAATTCTGGATTTGCCTCTGCATTTGGATTTTCTTAATCTTTCAGCCTGGTACCTTTGGCAGTATTTGAGACTGAAATTCTGCAGCTGATGTAACATGGACTTCAACAGTGTCATCTGACTGTAGTCTGCAATGGTAGGACACCATGTGGTATCTTACATGCTTTTGATTTAATTGAAGCAGTGAAAAGTAGGTAATCATCATTAAGATCAGCATTTGGATGCAAGTTTGTAGTGCTACAGAGCTTCCATTTGGCTTCACAGAGGATGTCCAGGGTATTTTTTCTTTTTCTAGAGGATACAAATAAAGTGCTTAAAGTTCTTGTGATGCCTGCGATATGAATGTTGTTCTGAAGCTGAAGAAAGCCTATGATTTCTGGAATAGCATGTGAAGTGACTGAGAGAAAACTGCAAATCAGTTTTTCATGAAGCCTGGCCTTCCCATAAAGGGAGCTGCAAGGTGTGAAGCCATGGATACTTCCCAGAACAATTTGCACATTGCTTCTGCTCGTTCCACCTGCCACTTTGGTCAGTGAGAATCTGGCAAAGTGAGAAGGAAATGACATAAACAGGTTTGGAGTAAGAGACATGGGAAGAAAAAGTGAAAAGGAAGACTGGCAAATGCAGAATGAAAAGTGAATTGAAAAGGACAAGATCAGGGAAATTTGGATCACTTGGAAAAGAGAAATAGGAAAGATGAAAGAAATTGACAGTAAGTGAAGAAAAGGATACAGGGGTAAGGAGTAGAAAAACCCCAACAATATTATTTGCTTCTTTTGGCCATGATATTAAAGGTCGCTAAATTTCTACCGTGTTAATCTTCCTGTGTTAACTGATTTTAGTGTTAGAGAATTGCCATTTATGTTGCAGCATTTTAGTTCTGATGTTGAAGATGGTTCATGTACGTTAGTTACTGATCCATAAGTTATTAGTCCAAACATACATTCTAGGGGTGTGGGATTTTTAGCTGTTCGTTATTCTTTCCCTTTCAGTGCAAAATTATCAGATGGGGTAATTAACCCAAGCCAGCAGTAACCAGAGAGGCAGGAAGAAAATTTCAAGTGGGCTGTTAATCTTGAGTCACACTAGTTAAATCTGCAGAAATACCTGTTTATGACAGACACTGTTAATACCCCTGTTAATGACTTCAAGGGAGTGCCAGAGTCAGAACATCTCAAGATACTAGAGGCGAAAGTATCTGAGTCCCACTCTTCCTTCCACACTAACTTGCCTTGCAGCAAAAGAATTCTGAGCTATTCTTGAGAAAACTTGTTTGATGCTACAGTTTTTGGTGCTATGGCAGCTCCAGCTTCCTAAGGGAGTCCTACTGCTCCAGCACAGAAGATAGCTTTGGGGAAAAAGAGATGAATGAGTCTTACTAAATCTGGGAGTCAAGCTCCCAGTGTGAAGATGCCTGGCGAACGGTTGCCATTGTCCTGGAGCTAAAGCACAGCTGCCAAGCAGCTGGGCTGAGCAGGGAAGACCCTCTAATGTACTTTCTCAGCAAATTGTACGTTTATTTTGATGCTGCGCTGAGTTCAGGATTTTGGCAGGAGGGACTGTAGAAAAGCTCCTAAACAGAATGAATTGAGGAGAATATGGGAAACCTTGGAAAACCCAAAGATACCACATACTAATCGGCAAGTCTAGATGAGCTGAATCCTGGGGTGGCAATAGACTTGGCAGACAAACTCACTGAGCCACTGCCAGCTTCTAAAAATTTGTAGAGGACTGAGAAGACAAGAAAGACTGGCAAATAGCAGAAATGGTATCGATATTTGAGCTATGTGGAACAGCAGTGCACAGAGGTGGATAAGGAAATGTGTTTCAAAATGAGGAAGTTTTAGCCAAATTATCAATGTTTGTTTTTAACTGAGGTTTTTCTTATAAATGCCAGTCAAAATACTGGCAAATATCAGAACTTAAGAGATCGCTTTCATGCAACAAAGTGGGGATTATGCATTTTGTTACAGAGAAGAGCCAGAATTCTAGCCTGACAGCTTATATTATTTCCCTTACATCACTCTGTTTTCCAAGGAGGATGGGTGAAACATAGTATATAATGGAAAATTGAATTTGTCTTCAAACACACTTGAAGGGAAAAAAACCCTGCAAGTGTTAGTTTTTCATCATTGGAAAGAGTTTCTGCTAAGGCAAGTAATGAACCAATTTTAACTCTGCCTGGAAAGTAGTGGGTGGGGAGAATGCCTGAAACTTGAATTTGCAAAGGTCATGAATAGGAATGGTCTGTTTTCCAGCATGCAGTTTGTGGGGTGAACCACTCACTTGAGGACTTCAGCCATGTCTCAATATACACATACAATATTTTGAGAAGTTCCCTCAAAGCTGCTTCCAAACAAAGGATTATGCTACTCAGGATAATGATATGCACAAACAGGAAAGCATCTTCTTAAGAACATTTCTTTATCATCATGAGAGTGGCCGCATTACACATTTATTTTCAGAGTTAGGCTTGGGTGGATACATGCCTGCCAATGGCAGCTGGTAGGTGGATAGAGCCATAGATGCTTTGATATTGCTTTTTTTTTCTGGAAGTCAGTCTGGGTGACGTGGAAGAAATCTGGTGCATATTAATATTGGAAAGTCTGTTAGGGAAGGCACAAATGAAAGCTTCATCACAATGGAAGCTGTTTAATCCATCACAAAGCAAATGCCAATGAACTTCAACAACTTCTGACCATCCTGTCAGTCGTGAGGGACGGTTACTTGAAATCACTTTCCTGGATGGATGCATATTTCTGGTCTATGTTTTAATCATGTTTTTCCAGCATTAATACAACTTGAATATCTTCCATCTGTTTTTTGAATGACTAAGAAAAATGCTCTCTGTTTTTTCTATTGCAGTTCACAGGCACTTCTCATAAGGCAGAGGAAAAAGCTTTTAAGTCTTCATGCTACTTTATTGAGAGGTAGTCTGGTTTCTGTTTCTGTGTCCTACACCTCAAGGCTCAAATCACAATTCTGCAGGTTTTGGACTGGTCATTGCTGAGGGCTGAGAAGGGATGAAGGCTGAGTATGACTGACATGTTCATATTCATCAGAAAACAGAGTCAGCTGGAGAGAACGAGGGAGTAATTGTTGCAGTGCTCCCTCCCTCGCTGCTTGCGCAGAAAGGCTGGGGGGAGGAAGCTACCTGAGGTTATTAAGATTAATACTGCTAGAAATTTCAATCAACTCACACAAGGCTGCTCCTCAAGGCTGTCAGATGCCTACCGCCTCCTCTGATTCAGGCGGGGCCACATCAATTTTGAATTTCCCAACAGAGATTGCTATGATTTATGACTTTAGGAGGCTGATAAATATGGTTAGTTGAAATAATTGAATCAGAATAATTTCAGTCAGCTATGCTCCATTTATTTTGTGTGATAACCACAGGAGGGTGCAATTTTGGATAGGGAGTTTCATTTCAAAGACTCCTGTCACAGGAAAGACATTGTTGAACCTGGAATAAGAGCAACTTAATTCTGCTGCCAGACCTGTATGACAGCCTTATGACCTGACTTAAGACCTGTCAGAACTGAAGAGTAAGTACCTAGAGTTCTTCTGGTATTGCCCGTGACAGAGGTTGAGCCAGGTCTACTTTATGCATTGTGGGATAATTTCTGCTGGGAAGGGTAGTGAGAGTTTTACTACTTAGTGTTCGAAAACCACTTTACTATTCAGTTGAGAGTGTGTTGTTCTTTACACTTGTTTTTAAAAAATTACTTTCATTTTTATTAAATGTTTCACTTCTGGGTTTTGTGAATTTTTCTGGAGTAGTGATGAGCATCAATTTTATCCTTTTAGTGAAGAGAGCACTCATGCATCCCTGAAAAGTGCTTTATGAAACTTTCAAAAATAAATTTGTCCCTACAAGTTTATTATTTGTATGTTGTAACTTTCCCATATAGGTGAAAAAAAATGGCCTTTTAGGTGGATTGTCCTAGGAAGAGTATTGAATATAAAGGGCACTGTAAAATCAGAAGGTGGGCAGTGTTGTGATGACTGAGGTCAGCAGAGAGTGGGCAAACCTAGCAAGCAGAGCAAGGGAACAGGTGAAGTGTGTTGCAGACAGGTATTTTCTTGTTGCCATGGACAAGATATTGATGATAATCTGGGAGCTGCTGGCAGGGTATGTAGGAAAAGGCAGTGGCTTGTGCCTGTCTCAGCCAAAAATCTAACAGGCTGCTGGGTCTAGCACTAGTTTATTCCTCACGTCTGGAATACACCTGAAGTGAATTTTCCTTGCTAGGAAGGTGTTGTCCTCTCTGCTGCTTGGAACAGAGTCGTAGAGTGGCCATCTTCCAGCTCTGTTTGTCCCATTAGGATTTTAGACCTTTGCATTTTGGTGTCTTTTCCCTATTGAACCCCGCAGCTGCTAATGTTTCCCACTACAAAGAGGATTACCTCTGTCTGCAGTTTCATATTTGTCTTGTGTGGCTTTTCCCCACAGACTTTCATACTGCCTTTTCTAACAACCCGTCAGCTTTCTCAGAAGTCATAACCATAGCCAGGTAGCATGCCAGAGCTGACAGATTTCTGAGGGAGCAGCTTTCCCAAGAGTCATAATCTGTGTAAGATAAAAATGGACAGGTGTATTCTATGGTTAGCCAGGAACGTAGGCTGCTGCTAGATATAAGTGTTACCCCAGATGGTTTGTATCAGCATGGATATACCAATGGCCATGTGACATAACCTGGCCTGCACATCAACTACTCTCTGGTCACCCATGGCTGAAGAGCTCTAGGATAGGTCCCTTAACAGTGTGGTGAGGAAAAGCCGTAATTGCACAGGAAGAAATATCTCTCTTGCCTTAGTTCCCTTGCCTTAGAATTTAAACATTTTTGGATTTTTCATAAAATTAAACTTTATTATCTTTTTTTTTTTTTCTGGACATGGCCATCAGTTTGGGGGATGGGGGTGTCCAAATATTGGGGAACCAGTAGGAGTTGGAGGTGAGGTATTCTGATCTTATAGAAAGATTTGTGACCCTAGAGGTAGTACATGCTTTAGGGTCCATTTTGGCAATTGAAATCTGTCAACATCAGACTTCAGTGTTTCAGATACACTGAGCTGCTGTATTGAAGAAGAAGCTGTTGCAGTCAGTTTGCATTGGAAAACAGTAACAAAGCAATTTTTTTAATAACAAAGTCCTCGTAAAATTCAGCTACCCAACTTTGGTGTATGTCTTAATTCCTGCAATTCATTCATGGTGGTTCTTTTGACTCACATGATTGTTTCTTTTGTCTCCAACTAATTTGGTACCATCCCTACATGTTGTAACTTCTTTCTGTAGATCCTATAAAGTCCTGTTGTGTCTAAAAAGTGTGCTATGAGATGCAGGATCTCTTAGTGACATGTGCTCTATTGTGGCAGCACTTCTATCCAGGAGTACAGCAGAAGTAAGTTAACTTAAGAGAAAAACATTTGCCAAGGTTTTACCTACTTCCATTTTTCACTGCTCAGCACTTAGGAAGATGTTTCAATGAATAACTCTTACTGCATCTCCTTGCTGAGATCTCCTTACCATGAAGTGCATGTTGTGTCAGAGGAGGGGGGAGGATATTGTGAAAAATCTGCTGCTTAGTCAGGATATGGATATAAACCACAGAACGTTTTCCAAATCAAATTTGGATTTGGGGCTTAGTATAAAATGAGGGCACAAAATAACTACAACCTGTGCGAAAAATGTTAATAGAAAAAGTCAGGATTACAGTAATGCATTCTGTGTGGTCTTCAGTGAATAGAGAACAGCAGAACAGCATGTGGCAGGACTGTCTCACTTGTGTCTTTGCTTCTGCTGCTGTGAAAAGCATTTTCAATATTTGCATAATTTAGAGCATGACATTATGATTTTCAAAGCTTCAAATTGGAGTAAAGCATTTACATAATCTAATTAAATCATGTAAATGTTTTATGATAATATTCAAGTAAGTGCGAAACTTGTTCCACAGATGCATCCCTTTCTTAGGCCATTGGGGAAACTGAATTTAGGCATGCAGATGTATGTTTCTAGCCCTGCATGCTCTGGGAGGTCAACAGAATACTTACTGAATGCTCTGTTCTTAGTATAACCTCCAAAGCCTGCTTTGCAGAGCATCATCCTTCCAAGAAGCTGGAAGGTAAGCTGGGACCGGAGGGAAAAGCAGAGCAGATTTAAAAGGCTGCTTGCAACCTCTTATAATTTGAACGAAAGCGATGCTACTGCAGCATGTAATAAATTGCTTCCATTTCAGTGCACATTAAAATAATCCCATGGTGACCCTCTTAGCCGCAGCCCTGCCACATTTGGTATCAGATCTCAGAAAGCATGCATCGTACTTGGATGGGAAGCTACCAGGGGAAGCCCCACAAATCCTCCTGGTGACTACTGGGTTTGTTTTTGCCTCTGGCTGCACTAACTCACAAAATATTGGAAACACTTGGCCAGCATCCATGATGAGAGATGCTGTCTTGTAGTGAGATTATTTAAATAATATTTTTTATCAGCACACTCTCACTAAGCTGTCTTCAAAAGTAGGTCTTAGTGAATCCTGTCTTTGCCAGGGTATACCACTGCAATAAGCAAATGAATTGAATCATGATTTTCCAAATGTAGCCAAGCTAATGCTAAGCCAGTACTATTAAGATTCTTTTAGAAAGTACAGCACTGCTTTGCTAAAATGAGTTTGTGTAATTGGCTAAAAGGTGGGCTCTTCAAGACAAGGCCCCTGTCTGTTCTAAATAAGCTCATTGCCATTGATTTTTATCAATGCCACACTGATCTTCTCTAACTGGTGACAGAAATGCATGTGTATATACACTGCCACTGTTCTGTGCTCTCACAGTAATTGCAATGTTTAGGTTAGGATGTTACCTGTGCCAGGCTGTTGATGAAGCCTGTGTGCTGTTAGAAATATAGGACTGTCTGCAGACGCGATGTGGAGCTGGTTTGTGCCTACACCATGACTGTGCTGAGCCCAGCAGCTCTGATTTTTATCTGAAAAGGTGGCTGTTTTAAGAGGCGCCTGGATCTAACATAGTGCGAAGTCTGGGGATTCTGTTATTTATTGTCACAGCACATAACAATATCCAAAGGTTGTAAATTAGTTTGGAGCTCAGTGGTATGGAAAACTCTGAATATGTGAAAAGTCATTGCTAAACTAGCTGACAGAAGGGTGAAATATATCAGTAGTGAATTAAGTCTTCTCTAATTAGACATAGAAATCTAATTACTTTGCAAATTTTTCCTCTAATTTTTAAGGGAGTGGAGCTAGTGTAAATTTAAAAAGGAAGCAGAGACGTTCAGCGCGTAGTGTTAACTGCCAAGGAGAAAACACGGTGACCTTTTTTGCAGCTGCACATGCATCATGTGTAGGAACGCCTGTCATAGCCATAATGATTTAACATCAGGGCAGGCCAATATTTCTTGGTTCTTCCTCCGCAGTGTAGGCAGTTTCCTTTATAGGTGGAATGGGAAGCTGTAGGTGTTTCTGGTGAAAAATGGTAATACTAGAGAGGTGCCCTTTACTACAAATCCAGCCCTATTTGCTTTAGTTCACCTCCCAGAAAAGAATTTGCAAAGTCACAGCCTGGGGAATGAAGTCACAGGTGGGTGAATATTTACGTTTTAGCATGCTCGGATTCTGTTTATTTGATTGCTCAGCTGTTGATTATACAATGTTAAAGCATAGTAGGTGACACTGGGAATGTTTAAAGCTGCTGAATTTTATTTTAAGGTGCCAAGATGTCTCGGTTTTGGAGACAAAACTTCAGGAGGAAACACTCTGGAATGAGTGTCTCCTCCGCAGGGAAAAGGGACCCCCCCTTTTCCTTCACCAATAAGACAAGTGGGTCACAGCCAGTGAAAGTGGAAAAAACAAACTGTTTATTAACACACAAACAAAACAGGGTAGAACAGGATAAGAAAACCCCTCAAAATACAACAAATTCCCGGAGGGGGAACAGACACCGGGGCTCGGACCAGCCAGAGCCACCCCACAGGCCCGTCAGGGCCACCCCCGCAGGCTCCCCAGACCGGCAAGGAGGGAAGGGAGGCAGTGAGGCAAGGGGAAGGAAAGGGAAAAAAAGAACAAGAAAAAAACCAACAGAACCTTTTCCCAGCTAGCTGGAACACAAAAGAAACCCAAAAAACAGCACAGCGCTCCCGGCACACTCCCTCCCGAGCCTCCCCGAGCCCCTGCCCAGGCCCTGGAGCCCCTGAGCCTTTGGGCTGAGCCGTTCAACCGCCCCCTCGGGTCCGTGGCTCCGGCCCCGCCTCCGGGTCCATCGAAAAGGCACAGCGTCCTTGGGCATTGAGCGGGCGGTTAAGGAATAAAGCGGCTTCATAACCTCACCCCAGCTGTTGATCATACAATGCTAAAGCATAGTAGGTGACACTGGGAATGTTGAAAGCTGCTGAATTTTATTTTAAGGTGCCAAGACTATTTCATTGCAGGAAAGAATCTTTTTAGTTTAAAACCTGCAAAATTTTGGGCATAGTAGATATTTTACATTTGGACATGAAAACACGCAGAGCTGTTTAACTCCAGACATGAAGACATTTTCCTTAGAACAGCTTTTCATACTTGAAACATTTTGTAAGAGTACAAATATGAAATGCCACTAAACATCCTGTGTGAATTGCTGGTAATAGTTCTATAATAAAATCCCTTTTAGCACTATGTTAATTAGGCTACAGTTGAAGCATTTGGGTGTTGAACACTTTCTGTGTTCAAAGAGGAAGGACTTAGACAATCAAGTATAAAATATGAAAGGCCTGACAGTATTCAGATCAACTCTAAAAGGATAATAAATTGATTTTAAGATAATATATGCTAACCCAGCCTCATGGCCCCATCTGATGTCTACGTGTATAGATTCAGTAATTTTGAATGAGTTGCCCTGTTTCTTTTAATTCTTTGTTTTGTTTTGCTCTTAACCTGTTCCAGTCCACCACTGCAAATAACTCACATGGATGTGGCCCGTGTTGCAAGGGAACAAATTTGGGATTTAATTTAATTTCCTAGTCTTTGTCCTTAATATTTATGCATAATCTTGCAAATGAGACCAACATTTCAATGGAGGAAGAAGAATTCAGCTGAGCCTTACCCAAAAAATTACATATCCAGCTCTAGTGTCTCTGGCTGTGTCCCTGCATGTACTTAAGAGAGGGAAGAAGCCACATGTAAATACTGCAGGAAAGTTGAATATCATAGCAATACCTGACAGCCCTCAAAAATTTCTGAAGGAGAGCATAAATCGGGTTGTATTGAGAAGAATTCTGTAATTCTTCAGCTCTGTTTTCTGGCCAACAATAATTTTTAACCATCAATATTCCAAAATATAAAAAGAACTGAGTTGATCACGTTACCTGTATTTGCCTTTGTATGTTGTTCCAGCATAAGAGAGCCTGATTACAAAGGAAAATCTGTCTTGCTAGAAACTGGCATATGTTCATTCAGTATTTTTTCTGAAGGTTTTGGTGTTTGTTAATGCAACCTTAGTGTGTTCACTACAGCTTTTTAACAAGTTCACTACTTTGCCTGGTCTTTCAAAATGGTTTTATAAATGCTATAGTTAATGTCACTGACAACATGTTTAACATGAATGAAACAAGGGGCCATAGTCTAAGTTTCAAAAAATCTCTAGTCTAACATGACTCCTCTCTTGTCCTTGATCAAACCGATTGGCATGTTATTCCAGTTGGCTGTAGCTTAAAATAATAACTGTATATTTTTCTTGTGTCTTGGGAACACTCTGGGTCCTATTAATCTCAGTATTCTGAATAGAGAATCAGTTTTATCCTCTACAACTGCAGTGTCTACACACATAACACAATTAATTTTGTTTACATAGTATCTAACTTTAACAGAGAGAAAGAAGGATCCCTACTGTAATTATAAGAAACAAAGGAACAAGATGGTTTAAGTTATTTATTTGAGTAAATTGAAGAGATGTCTGTGGATGTGCCTGAAAATGTGTGCCAGGATCTTGAGGTACTGTCCAGAAATTCACTTTTTAGGTCATCCTTTTTAGCATTATTGAAACATTGCATTCATGATTAAGGGGAACACCTGTTGGCACAGTTTTATGTTAGATAGATGTATAATTGGAAGAGAGTAGTTTGACAGTACCCAGATCTTACTTTTAAATGCCTGAGTCTGCTCAGTAGCCAAGATCACATCCATAAGAATGTCCTTACCAAAGCACAGTGTCTAGTTAGAGATGAAAACAAGCTGTCTTATGTGCACCACATCTAGTTGTAGGTAATGGAGCTGTTTGCCATGTTCTGTTGTCACAGTCCCATCAGTTTTTCTTTCACCCTTGGAGAACGCAAAGATTAGCTGAACTGAACAGAACAGAAACAGTGCATTATAAGAATAGCACCTCTGCACTGTAATTCAGGATTACATAGTCTTTCATGGTCTACTCTTGCCAAGTATAGTGAGTTACTGCTCCACTATGAAGCATGTGATCCTAAGTGTTGGGGAGGGAGTTTAATTTTTAAAAAAAAAATTAAAAACCCACAAACCTTCAATGCATCTGGCAATGGAAAAAAGTTAATTTTGTTTAATTTTTAATCAGACAGCCTGAGACAACCACTGAGCACTACTTGACGATTAGAATACTAATGAAGTACACACTGGGTTAGTCTGTTTTTAAAGGACAGCAGACATGCACTCAAAGTTGAGAGATTCTATTTCATTCCAGTCAAGTCTTCACATATTTACCTTCTTACTTTGTAAGAATCCAGGAAACGTTTGCCCTGTTTTCTTCTTTAAAAATCCCACCCCATGGTTAAGTATTTTTCAAATACAGAAAGCACAGAAAATGATAAGTGGCTTTCTTGTAAAACATTAATCTTCTGTTTGAGGCACCTTCGATGCCTTAAGTATTTTCTTTTTGTTTGTTTGTTTTTATTCTTCCTCTAATGTATTTGCTTCTGTCTACCATTCTGCAACAGTTTGAAGTCTTTGGTTTTCATGCTTTTTATAAATTAGATACTGTAAGTATTTGACTGTAGTGTGCAATTTCACAAAAGATAGTCAGATTACAGGAAAAAATAAATTGCCCATGCCTGAAGTGTTTATTTCTTATAAAATTTATAAGCAGCTATCTATAGTAAGGTTGAATATAGTCGACAATGCTCAATGAATTCAAATGAGTTCTGAGACATAAATTAAGTAGCCTAACCATCCATAGTAGCCATGTCATTTTGGCCTCACTGTGAAATGGATATTTCATTGCCCCTGCTATGTGACATTGTCAAGCAGAACCATATAATTATACCCTAGCTGGAATGAAGGATTCGCACTAGCTGCTGTGCGAATGTTCCAACTTTAAAAGTTTGCAGAGGCTGTAGGTGACTTATCAGGGATATAATCCTTTTGGTGTAATTCTTCCATGCTGAAATCTGAACTCCAGTGCTTCCCTGTGGCCTTGAGTCATGGCTCAGCTCTAGGCACATTTAGTGTTGAGGCAGCAACACTGAGCCTGGGGCAGATGTTTGCCAGACTTGCTGCATCTCCACTGTTAACAGAAGAGAGTTGAGGAAAGGCCATTACCACTATGAGGAGGGAGACCAATGTTACCCAGAGTACAGCTGCTGGCTTTTGGTCCTGTCCTGATATGTTAGAGCTCTTGGTCCTCTTTTCAATTAGCTCTTTGTTCTCCTGTCCTCGCCTCGCATCAGGAGCTGTCAGTAACCAGCACCTCAGGATTGAGAGGCAAAACCCAGCTCACTGATGAGCTCTACAGAACCCTGTTTTACCCCATTCCTTGCTGATTGCTCTCTCCCTGCATTTGCAGTATCAGTTTGTTCCTGTTCTAGCTGATTCTACTCCAGATCTGGAAGTTGCTGTGGGAGGCAGAGCCAAATCTACAGTAGGGAATACCATTTCCCGATCTGTTTCATCCCACTAGTGATGGAAATATATTTAACGTGGGACATGTCAGCTTCTTTCATGAGTTGTTCAATGACTGTTGAGGAAGAGGCATGCCTGAAATTCTAATGACATGAATAAACTTTTGTTGCAATGCTTAGCAAAGAAATTGAAACCCAAATCATCCAGGTCGAACTGGGATATACCAAGCCAACAGCTGGTGGTCTGCTAGGAAAGGGTTGCTCACCAGTTGTGAATTTACTTATGAGACAATTCATAGGGAAGTCTTCAGTTAAAAAGGCTGCTTAAATTTGTTTTCTTTGTCACATTGTTTAAATACTGTCTCTACTTTGCAAAAAGAGCATGTGGGAAGTTCTGTTCCATATCATCATTCTCATATTTTTTTTCCATAATACTGTGCTGAACTAAAAAATTCTAGTAAGTGAAGAATTTTGATTTTTTTCCCCCCAGGTTTTCTGTAAAACAAAATTTAGAGCTTTCAAAATTGAATGAAAGAGTTGAAATCAAACCTCAAAACTAGATCTGTTAAAACAACACAGGTCAATTTCTATCATGCCAGTATTTAAAAACAATCTGGTTTATATTCTTCTGCATTTTTTTCTGTTTTAAATACATCCCCTTTATATAAGGACTTACAATGTCTCTTTTATGCATTCCTGATGTCAGGGGGTTGATTTATTAGTATTTCTCCTTGCATAATTCCCATTTCTCAGGGCTGTAATTGGTTTTACTGTTTCTTTCAAATGCACAGAAAAGTCTGTCATTGTGGACTGGGAGAATTAGTAGGGAGTACTTTTGCTGTAGATAGTGGTTTTATATTTAAAGAAATAGATGCATTTTTAGCAGTTGGTTTGATAGGGAATCCAGGCGGTGTGGTAAAACACGCAAGTATCAGTGAAGCCCTTCTTCTTGGGATTGCCATAAAAACTTATTTTCTTTGATAAGATAAATGATGTTACTGTTGTTTTTTCATTTTTAAATTTTTTTTTCCCCAAATGACATTACTTCAGGAATAGGAGGTTGTCTGAGCAGTTACTCTATGGTAAAAGTATTATTGTGCAGTGAGGTAAGTTCTCATGCAATGATGAATAGCTGTAGTTTTCTTTTATATACGAAACAATTCTTGTATATACTAAATAATTAAAATAAAAAAAAATTAACAGAGGAGAGGCAGAATTTGTTACCATCTTTTGGAATATAGAAGCACTTGGCCATACATTGGAAATAAAGCTCTGCCCCACTTAAACTGCCAGCACAGGTAAATTAAGACCACTGTGTTCAAAGAAATATTCAATATCTAAGAGAAGATATGAAACTAAAATGTGTAAGTTAAGAACCTTTCTGAGATCTTGCTGGGGAAGTGAACAATCACATGTTGAAGGTGGAGTGTAAAGAGTACAGAAGAAGAAATTCTGAGGAGAATCTGCAGGCCACCTAGAAAGTGGGGCAGTCCATGGATGACTGTAGAGGTTTTAATTGTAAACTGGGGCCAGATGAGCAAGAAGCCATGCATCTGAATAAAAGATTTTAAACAGAAACTCACTGGAATAAGTTCTGCATATTCTGTTCAGTGTCTGCAAGTTTTGCTCCTCTGAAAGTTAGTATGTGTGATCTGTTACATGGTAAAGATGGAACCAGTGTGGAAGAGATGTGGTGTCAGGTTAAGGAGGATTTTCTCATGCCATGTTCCAGCTCACTCTGCTAAGACGTGGCAGCTCCTTCTGGATAGGGACGTGGAATGGGAGCTGTTGTTCGTTTGGAATCAGCTGAGCAGTTGGGTTTTGCTTTGTGTCAGGAAGTGGCTCCTGCTAATCTTAAGAGTGCAACTGTTTTGTTTTGCCAGAGATGGTGAAAGAGTAACATTGGTAGTAAAGATCAGGTCATGTGGCATATTGGCACATGCTGCTTTCCTGAGAGGCACAGAGCCCCTGCCTCTAGAGAGCACTCAGGCTTCAGAGCACTGCCAATATGTAATTCTCACTAGTAAATGAGTAGACACTGAATTTATGTTAGAAAGTGGGGGAGTTGGGAATGATCTCCCTGGCTGCTGGTAGTCTGAGCAGGCTTCATTTGTTTCTTTAGAGAAGATGTAGTAATATATTGAGGTGCTGTTCTGGGCAAAGCAAACCAAAATAACATTTCCTTGTGTAGCTAAGACTGAAGCTAAGACTGTCTTCAGATAGATAATAGAGACTTTTCCTCTTTTCCCTCCCAACCTCTGCTGTCTTGGCCATTAAAGTTACCGTGAAAGCAGTTGCACATTTATTACTACTCTGACAACTGTGCTTCTCTATGTGGATTCGTACTACTCTGTCATTGCAATCTATTTTTCAGCCTTGCTGCACTGTATGTGTGTGAATGTATGTGTGTGAAAGCTACCTGGGATGTCCGACAGTTCAGAAGCCAAATGTCTTGTGGTTTACAGGTGACACTTTGTATGGCTTCTGTATAGTGAGTACTTACTCAACTGAGGTTTGTTAAACCAGGAATACTGGTGAGGCAGCATTATTACTGTTATTATTACTACTACTATTACTATTATTATTAAAATAAATGTCTTGAGATTAATGAAAAAAAACATTTAACTTCCGTTCTAAATCACCATAGATCAATCTTGTTGCCAAGATGAGTTGTTTAATTGAAGCATCAGTTTTAAACAGGAAGGCAAGGCACTGGTTGCCATTCACAACTCTTTGGTAATGCATTCAGGTCTCTTAGCAAACAGTACATCTTGCTAAAGACTACAGCTTTTCATAGGAAGGTATGTATCTCAAGTGGTCATCAGAAGATACTGGGGAGCAGAATGAAGCCCCCATAATGCACGAGACTATGTGGCTGGATGGGATTCAGACAAGGGTACTGAGGGAGCTGCTGAAGTGCTCACTGAGCCACTTACCATCATTTATCATCAGCCCTGGTTAACTGCGGAGGTCCCAGATGCCTGGAAGGTAGCAAATGTGATGCCCGCTTACAAGAAGGCAGAAGGAGAATTACAGGCCTGTGAATCTGAACTTGGCCATCTTAAAGGTCTTCTCCAACCTTAATAATTCTATGATTCTATAAAACCATTATCTCTTGTTAAAATTGTGTAGGCATCTTTTGCTTGGAAAAAAAATTGTTATTTAAAAGAACAAGCTTAAGTGATTCATATCCATACATGAAAGTAAAGGTTTCTCTGGAAGTCCCAAGCAGACGTTGACTGAAATATGACTGATTTTATCCAAGAGAAAATGAACAAAATGAGAGGGAGACTTTTTTATATCCCAGGTCCCTCTAATACCCACCTTCAGGCATCACTCAGGTTATCTTCTAAACTGAATAAACAAAGTTGCTCTACTAACAAGAGCAGCACAACACACTCAAAAGCGCATTCAAATGCATGCAGGTAAGGAAGGGGAAGAAATTATAAATATTTATTTGTATAAATATTATACAAATAATATAAACATAAGCATGATATCACATCTCCTAATCACATCTCTAATGTGCTGTTGATTTAAGTTACAGACAGTAGTTTGAACACTGAGCCAATATTCTTTGGATGTTTTGTTGGTATAATTTACTTTGCTTACTCCACAGATAAGTTTTAACATGCAGATTAGGAATGACTGTTCTAGGAGAATGATGAACATGTAAATAACATCTCAAAAATGCACTTAGATGTCACTGTCCTGAGCAAATAAGAATTTCTGGCTAGACATGAAAGATCAGGTTAGCGAACTCAAAAGTTCCACCTCTTTTTGAGAGAAATTCCATCAGGCTGTTGGGAAATGAGAGAAGGTAATTATTTATTATTTGGAAAAATGGGCCAGGTTCCTTCACTGGGTAGAGTGAAACTGCAAGTTTTGGGCAAGTTGAGCATAGTTTCAATGCAATCAGGTCTTGCATCCACAGACAGATGCACAGAAATGTAGCCACTATGTTTTGAGTGTCTGAGGCCGCTGTTAATAGGTGCCAAGCAGAGGCAAGCACTATCTGTTTCCAGGAAAAGAAGTGCAGTAATTGAAAACAATTAGGAGAGTGTACACTGAATACAAAATAAGTTGAATAGTTAGACACCTTCTGCTGTTTGATCAGTTTAATATTGCTGTGAGACCTGGAGAGAGCATATTCAGCCCAGCAAAATTCTCCTTGGGTGCTTGGGAGTTAGAGCTACATTATATGGTATCTTTAGTTTGCTTCCTCCTTCTGACCCTACATGCAGCCAGGAGTAAATATGGGGAAATTTGGAAGCTAGCTTCTTTCCTGTTACTCCAGTGTAGATAAATAATATTTTTCCCTCATGGCCCTGTTTTTCACCAGACATAGGATGAGTGAGGAGCTGAGGCTACTTCTGTCCTGCGATCAGAATCCAGTAAACTAACTGAACTTGAAGACATCCATTCCTTGGTCTCAGAGGGAAGCTCAGAGAAGACCTCAACTGAGTGCAGTGTTAACAATTTCAACTAACAGCATTTAAGTAAAAAAATAAATTCAAATAGGAGATAGGGATTTAAAAGAAAATCTTGAGTTCTGTAAACAAGCATGCTTAGTAAAAAAAGTAGATGTGTAAAAGCTGTATAGCTACATTTTGGAATTACTCAACACTTTGGACTACATCTCTTGATCAAAAAGACATCATACAGCACCATTTATAGATTTGTTCCTCTTGTTTGTTGTGGTTTTAGGTTTACAATTCTTTGGCTCAATAGGTATTTTTTTTTTCCATTTTCAATTGTGCCAGATTTATATAACTATGGGAAAGAGCTGGACTCTTTCTAATGTATGTTGTTATTTCATAACAATTCTGGTAGCAGTTATTTGTCAATCTTACTCTGAAAAATTACCAGGATAAATAGTTTCCAGGTCATTTATTAACTGTTTATAAACTACTCTATAATCACATATATTTTTTATTCCTAACACATCTTTATCAAAGACTGATTTCCACATTACTGTCTACGGATAATTTGCAGTATGAAGACACAGCCTGTTGGATGCGGTGTTTGGTTTGGTTGGTTGAGTTTTGGTTTGGTCTGGTTTTTTAAGTTGTTTGGTTATTTGATGAAGTGAATCACAGAGTGGGTCAGGTTGGAAGGGACCACAGTGGCTCATCTGGTCCAATCTCCCTGCTCAAGAAGGGTTATCCTACAGCACATGGCATAGGATTGCAACCAGATGGTTCTTGAATATATCCAGTGACGCAGTTGTTTCCAGTGCTCAGTCACCCACAGAGTAAAGAATTTCTTCATTGTATTCAGGTGGAACTTCCTGTGCATCAGTTTCTGTCCATTGCCTCTTGTCCTATGGATTCACACCACTGGGGAGAGCCTGGCTCCAGCCTCCTGACACCCTCCCTACAGTGAAACTGTATCTGAATATGTTTCAGGATTGTCAATTATACATAACATTCACTGAAGCCAACAGTTACTGTGAATGAAAAGCTTTTTGTGAACAAAGGCATGTTATAACCGCTTTTCTATTTAAATAAGTTGAATAAGAGATTTCATGATTGTGACTTTGCCAAGAGATTATATAATTTTGCCTTTGACAAGAGACTTTATAATAATAATTTTATATATGACTTAGACTATGGAAAAAAAAATCCAGTTGTCCTATTTTTTAAACCAAAATGGAGAACAACCTGAAAAAATTCAGTTGTCATCAGCAAAACATAAGGCAAAAAACTTGGTATCTAATGACACAGTTTTCAGAATGAGGCTTGGTACTCAGACCAGTCATGGGGGGGAAAAGCCAGTGTGAGAGTAAGTGTGTTTGTGACAGGGCATGTTCTAGTTTGATACATTATAAGCAATGTAAGCAATTATAAGTAATAGCAATTCTTTTACCTTAGGATTCTTCTGCTGTTCAGCAGGTGCTTTTGGTGGTGGATGAATAATTGAGTGTAATTGTTTTGAGAATCTGTGTCTGGAGACTCCACCTGTTATGCCTTCTCTGTAATTCATTTTCCCTCTTCCTTTCTATTCTTATCTTGCATTATTTTGAACTGCCATGGTATTGGTTGCTTGTGATGTACTCAGCATGGGTACCACAATGCAGAATGGTGTACTGAACTTCAACATATATATATATGTGTGTGTGTATGTGTATATATATATATTATTTATGCCACAAATTTAATTGGATATATACCACAAATATTCTGTGACAGAAGTCTTGAGGCTTAACAGGGAATGGTATTGTATCTCCCTGATACTTGGAAATAATTTCAGAACAATTTTAATGAAGTAAGGAAGCTTTGCTGGAGCATCTCATCATTGTCTCCAAATTACTTTGTCTTTGATACATTCCAAGGATTGAAGTTAGCAGTTTTTCTATTGAGTCTGTTCAGTTCTTATTTTGTGTTTTCACTTGTAAAGTGAATAAAGCACCTATATATTTATTAACTATACTACTATGGCCTTCAGCAAACATTGCAGTTGATTAAAACATTGGTCAGAGCAGGTTTATCTGATTCCATCAGCATCCAGAGGACATGAACCTCAGTTTATTAGGGCTGTATTAGTGATGTGATTAATGATACAATACTTCTTCCTTCCAGTTTTGCTCTGGAGGTTGACTTCCATAGCAACATGTCATCATCAGGGAAAATTCTGGGGTAAAGTCTATTAATCATCCCATCTTATGGTTGGAAACTTCGAATTGTGTTGGAGATCACACTTAGCAGTTAGAACCAAACCCTTACTAGAAAACATATTATTAGAAAGGGAAAAATGGATGGGAAATAAGTTTAATTTTGCTAAAAGATCAAAACTGAAATGCGTCTCCTGGTTTGTTTTATTTTTAGGGTTGGGGTTTTTTTCCCCTACTTTTGCTTTCAAAGATGCCGACAGTGCTTTCTCATATTTCGGACTACCACATCTGTAAACTCATTTAGAACAAGAAATGTTGCATCAGTGTCTGTTGTACAACAAATTGTGTTTATACAAAGGAAATTCACATGTGTGATAGGATGTCCTTAAGAGAGGAGATAGTCATTTATTGTTTTGGAAAACTGCCTTGGAAGAGACTTGGAGAAGCCATCCTTGTGTCCCAGGCAAAATCAGATTGTCAGTTCTGTTTTGTAGATCATCAGTGATGGAAAACCCGTACCTACCCTTGACAATCTATTCCAGTATTTCATTATTATTCTCAACTGAGTGATTTTCCTAAAATCTATCTTTCTGGTTGGTATTTAAGGCCATTATTGCTTGTTCTAGACATCACTGGTATGGAGAAGAGATTATTTTCTTCCTGTTTTTTCCTCTTTTGTGCCTTAGGTTTTCTACATCTGATAGTTCTTGTTAATCTTCTTTTGAACATCTCATGTTTGTGCATTTCTTAAATATCCAAAATCATTGTGCAGTGTTACGATTGTGATTCACAGTTCAGAAATAGCTCCCAGGTGTCGCCCCCCCACTTCTTTTAGTTAATAACAGAACTTTTACTAACTAGCTTTTTTTTATCTTATCTTGAGTAAACACTGTTTCTTCAGCTTGTTAAAACCTATTTGAATCTTTCACCAGTCCTCCAACATACTTGCAATCCCTATTACTGTCAGAAATGTTTTCTTCTATCTATCATCTAGATTGTTAAGAGAAATGCTGAAAAAAAGACTAGACCCTGGACAGACCCTCTGAAGCACCATACAGTACATCTTTCTATTTGACAGTGAAACATTGGTCCTCTGCAGGTACAGTTATCTAATTTCTGTGTTCAGATTTCATTGTGACTTACTGAAGTCAAGATGAATGACAATCACTCTTCTTCTTCTAAAAAGACCTTTTAGCCACAACACAGGAAGAAATTGGATTGTTTTGTCAGTTTGTTCTTAACAAATTCATATTGATTGCCACTTATGTCTGTGTTACCATATAGCTGCACACAATTGTTTCATCCAGAAATGTTCTTGAATGTGAGGTTCAGTTTGACTTGTCTGTGATTTCTCAGCTTCTCTTTCCTGCTGTTCTAAGCATGGGCATGAGACATCACAGAGCTGCTATCAGTTCTCATGTCAGGTCAACTATTTTTTTATGTATCTTCACTGATACTTGTCAGGCCAATTAAATTTGAAAAACATAATTTGTAATCTGTGTTCTCATTTGACCTCTGACTGATGTTGCTATTAATTCAGCTAGATACCAATAGATCTTGTTCATATAGACTAATGCAAGAAGAGCTCTCTGGCTCTCTCTGCATCTTCTCTGCATTCTCTCTCAACAGTTGGTTAATGTAGTCTTTCTAGTTGTAGAACCTGATTTATGTGTTCACAGCTTACTGCCTAGATAATCTGCGTTTAATAGCTTGCATAGTTCTTGGGATTGCTTGAACTAGGAATTACATGGAAATTTCTGGAGAGGGATATTGATCCTTTCCTAAGAGCATGCTTAGGAGGGACATGTTTCTGGAAGGTAGGCTGTGGCGTCTTGGTTTTGAAACAGGTCAAATGAGGAGAGAGAGAAGCTTACGAGACAGGCAGGTGATAGGCACAGGGTTCAGAAGGAGGCTGGAGTATTCATACACTTAGGAAGGGCAAAGTGGCTGCTGGATTAGAACAAGACTGAAGAGGAATAATGTAAAGATGTGGTAGGGAGAATGGAACTTCATTTTCAAAGCTTTTTTGTATCTATCTTATTTGACCAGTCTGAGACTTTCCTCTTAAAAAAAAAAAACAACTTTTCTACTTCATGTTTAGATACTGTAAGTTCTTTGGTGTTTTGAAGCACTCACTTTAAGGGCAGACTATTGGCAGATCAGCTTCAGAAGTTTGCCTGACCTGATCTCTGCTCAGCTGTTATCATAGGGTTCCTTTGTTTCTTATTGTCATGTTCTGTGTCTTGACCTCTTTGCTTGTGCTCCAGCTGCTTGTGCCATTCTTTTATGCTCTTCTTTAGTGATCTGACCTAGTTGGTAAGCTCCTTTCCTGTGTTTGAGGTCAATAAGGAAGTCATGATTTTAGCAAGACTAATCTCTTATAACACTTCTGTCCTTCTACATGGAAATGGGCAGAATTTTTGTCCTCAGTTATTAGTTCTTTCTCATGCTGTCAACTCTATTTTACTTTTTTTTTTGTGCATTGAGAAAGGCATTAATGCCTGATTTCAAGGATGAAAGGTCAGATGTCCATGGGGTTCAGTCCCAACTTTCTGTAGGATAGAGTACTTGCTCTTAAACTCATGGCTTCTGGTTGTAACATTATCTGGCCTTCACATAATGGTAGCAACCAGCTTCTTCCCTGTGAATTGTTGGGTTAATCTTTGTGGCTGGGCGCTGTTCTGTATAGCTGTTCAAGTGATTTGTTATAGTGGCCTTTGTGTCCTTTGGCATCCTCCTTATTACAAATACATCCCTGACTTATTTTTGAGCTCTCCTTCCTGCTTTATACCGAAGGTATCATCAAATCAAATGTCTCCTTCCCAGCCTTTACTGGAGCACAAATGTAGATGTCTCTTCTTTCAAGTAGAGCTCAGGACTATGGGGAGGGTATTGATATTCCTACCTGAGCGTGGCTCACAGCTGCAGGTAGACACAGAACAAACAGATGGCTAGAGTGGTCACTGCTCCTCTGTCTATTATAACATTTAATGACTGCTCCTTATATTCCCTCTAGGCATTCTTCCATTTATTGCTCAAACACATCACACTATGGAAACTATTAATAAGTTAGTGTTAGTTGCAAACTAATGAATTTCCCATCTTCTCCTCCTCCAAACACGTAGCGAGTTATACTGAACCCTACCTGTGTGTATTTTCAAGAAGAATTTGGAAAAGAAGATCTGACTGTATCAGTGAAGAACATAGAAGACTTCTACTTAAAATGATGTATAATTAGGCTATTATCTTCTAAATGTTCATGTATGATCTTGGAGGAGAACTTCGAAGAATAAAAGAACATATTTACACCTAGAACTGGCTAATGTGATAAGGAACTTTACCTTAATTACTACGAGAACTCTCAAGCAACACTTAAAAGGCTTTTACTGTGCAAACTCTTCTTTTTAAAAATACTTTGGCTTCACTGTTGTGATGAAGATTATTTGGTAAATTACCAGGAATTTAGAGAGTACTCAAGGTAATCTGGAGCAAATTTAGAAAAAGAAGGTAAAATATTCTACTGCTGTGATTTAATTTCTTGTAATATATTTATTTCAGTAATGTAACTCATTGCAGGAGGATATTGAAACAGGGGTCAGAAGTGTATTACCTTTTTGTACGAATACTGGGAACATTTTCACTGGATAAATTCTTTAAATTCTGATAAATTCTCAACTAAAACATATATTTATAGGGTATAGATTTGTTCTGTTGTTCTCTGAATGTCTGATGCCAGCTCATGTCCAGAACAAAATATTCAATTAGATGAACATTGTTTGTTGTCTGGAATGACAGTCTGTATATTTGGGTTGATATTTCCATGTAGAGGAATTGGAAATTATAAAAGTTTTGTCCCAAGGTAAAATTTTACACAAATTTGTTTTTCTGGCTTCTTTTTTTCCTTTTATAAAATATAGCAGTTCATATGAAATCCAAAGTAGGAAATTAGCAGAGGTGAACAGAAGTCACAAAAGTTGAACATTTCCCTGATAAAATTTTATGTGGCCATTAAAATGATGGATTTCCTGATTTTTTTTTTCCAGGGTAGTAACAGTACTAATTGTAGTTTGCCGTCAGTGTTAAGCTAGGATTTTGAATTTAGCCTGTGGCAGTATAACAAGAAATTATGCTAGCTTGCAGAGCTGTGCAGCTGATGAAAATCCCCACTTTAAGAACAGCCTTTAAAATGTGTGAATGCAGAACACCAGCTCTGTCGATCTTTGAAAAACATTGGAGCAGTTTCTACTCTGATGTGTGCCAGTATAAACCTCAAATTATTTCGGTGATGACTGTTGAGTAGTTTTCATCAATGCACATGAAATAGTGGTTTTCTTCACTTAAATGGGCCTGGATTTATGGGCAGGGAGGGGCTGAGAAAGCTAAAATGTCCTTTTAACATCAGGTAGCCTGGCATACTGCTTTTACCTTGGGGCTAGATCTGTCCTTGTGTGCAGTAACCGGTGTAACCAGTGTAACAGGACTGTAGTAAAGCAGATGCTGTAACATCACCGAAATAAGAGGTTCTTCATTTGTGTTGGTAGATGCAGAAATCTGTGCAACGCCTACACTGCCTTTGTTGTTTTTTAAAAGCACAAAAGTAAATTAAGAAACAAGACTAACTAATTTTTTTTTCCTGGTGCTTCAATCTATAAATTGCTTAGGAACATTTTCAAAGTCTATTCTAAGCCACTGTAATTCAGTTTTCCATTAAGTTGTTGGGATAAAACAATTCAGTGCTAATATAATTGATAAACATAATGCAACTAGCATATCTCTGATGTAATTCTTCTGAAGAAAACTGTAATTAAGTAAAACGAGGACTAATAGTCTAAGGAGATATTAAAGGTCCACGTGGGGGTGCCTCTATTAGAATCTTTGGTGAATTTGACCCTGAAGATTATTTTCAGGGCAGATAAGAAAGATGCACATGTTGTACCTATGAATAGTTTGGCCTTGTAATGTACTCATTGTTAACACTTCATGAGTTAAACCCACAGCAGCCATGTTTCTTTCTTCTACCTCTAAATAATGAATAGTTATGGCTCTTGGGTGGGGCTTATGTTTCTCTGCCGCCTTCAGATCTGTGTAAAGGAGAGGGATGGAGACCTTATTCCAGTGATTCCTCCCTGGCTCCTCCCTGGCCAGTAACTTATGGGATTTCTGTCATTGAGTTTGGTCTGTCTAGAAGCCAGACTTCTGGACTGAAGTAGTTATCTCTGCCTTCTGTAGTCGCTGGCGAGGAAGGGCCAGCTGGACAGTCATCCCATCTATCACAGGATGTTGATGAATTGCGCTGTGAAAGTACTTGTTTGTAGAGGAAATTTAGGCAATGATCTCAGCCCATTAAAAAGAGATGAAAAGATTCTTACTGTAATGGGAAGCTGTTAATAATCAAGGAATAGTCCCACCTGTCTATATGCATTGCATCCAGTATTTTTATGCCTATTTCTCATAAATTATTTTAAATGGTGCATGACTCTAGATCTAAAGCAGCACTTTGATAAGACTTGTGTCTTAGTTTTTTGTAGGAATACTGGGAACAAGAACTACTTTCCTGTTTGGAGGCCTCAGTCTTTGGTACCTGTTACAATATGCTCCCCAGAAGAAAGCTCTAGAGATCATCTAGCCTAACCTGCCCAGAGCAGATCTGACTTTAAAGGTAGATGAGATTGTTTAGGTCCAGTGGCATGTAGAACATCTCTAAAGCAAGCCAGAAAAGTTGTCATGTGTGGGATGTACAAGTCAGCAATCCCAGTCTTCATTATTTTTTCATCTTTTTTCTTCCCATCCCATGACAGTAAATCAGCTTCTTCAGAGTTTCCATTTTGGAATTACCATCTGAGCTCATTGCACACTCCCAAAGGATATAATTCCAGTAGCCTAATCAGGTGCTACACCTTTGGGGTATCATATAGCAGTGTTTGAGGGCTGGGCTCCAAAGGCACTTCCAGCCAATATGTTTTACTTTCTTTTCATTTGTTTTTAATTTCATTTTGGATTTAAGCAGTTCTGTAAAATGTATAAAGGTGCAGAGTGTAAGTTTTCCCTATTTAGTTTCTGTTTCCAAGGAAGGTCATTATATTGGAGACCAATGTCAGGAATTTGGATAAAGCCAAGAGCAGTATTTCATATGTGTCCATTGGACAAGACAGATGGCAAATAACAGAGAACTTAAATTTTGAATGTATCCTTCAACCTATGCCATTTTAGTCTTTAAAAGGCAATGCTTTAGTTTCAGATACTCAGCTAAATCTGGGGATACAAATATGTGATGAGAAAATACACAGAACCATTCTTTTGTCATCTCCAGGTGAAAGTGAAAGGCTGTTTCTTCCTATATGGTCTTACGGTTTACAGGTATTGTAGGTAACTCCATGGCATTCCATGGCTCACCTTGCAATTTTGGCAAATTTGGTTCAAGGAGACTTTGTTGTATTAACTTCAGTCAATTCCAAACCCAGACATTAGGTTTTTTGATAGTAGGAAAATTCCTGATTTTCATTCTGATTTTGAGAACTGTTGATTCTCAAACATTACAGACTCTTCTAAGAGTCCTGAGCACTTTATATTTCTCAGGATTAAACTTTGGAAAGGTGTCTACTGTGATGATTTTTTTTCCCCCCTTGATATTAAAGCTACTCTATTCTGCCTCTGCTGTGGAACATTATAAATTGCTTTCATATGACCTGTGTTTCCCACTGAGTTGCAGATACTTTAGATTTAAGAACAGCCCTGTAGAGATGAAGCTTTCCTAAGAATTTTCATTTCTATTAAAGCTTACATTGTTAATATTTTTAGCAAGGCTTTTCAACTTCTGTTACAGAAGGTATGCTTTCCTAAGTAGATGAGGCATGTTACCTCTCTGTGGGAATCCTTCTCATGTCATAGCCAAAAAATGGCAGTTTAAAAATCTTCTATTTGGACTTTATTACTTTCAGCAGAACCTTTCAGTGCAAAAACCCAGATGTTTTAATGCATAAAAAAAAGACACTCTGTTGCATACACCTCGCCAAATCAATTATTCGGTAAAATGTTTGTGGTGAAGCAGCAGTTAATGGAAGAGTGGCAGATGTCAGACACAGAAGTGTCCATTTCACTATGGTGCTCCATGGTCTGTTGTGACAGCTAAATGAAGCAGCTCAACAGCTGTCAGCATGTTAATGTTTTGGATCAAATAAACACGCTTGGAAGAACTTTCCTCTGATTTTTAAGACTTAATGACTTTGAAGGCAGCCGTGCTTCTTTGCAGATGAAGTTTGAAGTGTTTTGTAAGTGAAGCCAGATGCAATGAGGAATAATATTGGACTGCAAGCTAGACTAGTGTATTTTGATTTCATTGGAGCTGTGTAACTGAACCACAGTGGGGCTTAGAAATTCCTACTCAGGCTAAACATCAGAATTAAATCAAGGTTGCAGTGAGGTAGATAGTTTCTTCCTTTGCTTCAGTAACCATGGAGAAACCATAGAGGAAAAAAGCATGAGAGAAGCTTTTAACTTGTGAAGAGTGAGGAGACAAATCAATCAAAAAAGATGGACACATATAAACATAAATCCAATGCAACATCTGTCCGTTTCGGTCAAATACGATGCAGAAAGCTCAGGGATGAATGTATGATCATTTAAAAATATTTGTTTGGGGATTTTTTAGTTGGTCACTGATTGCTTTATAACATAGCTGATTCTCCATGAAAGCTTCTGTTGTGCCTGAGGGTTTTCTTGATTGCCTTTCTGACTTCAATTGTTTTGAAGTTGCAGTGCCTGATAGAGGTGTAATACAGGGTCAGATTCTGCTGCATGTAGCTGGCCTGTTCTTTTTCATTTCAAGATTTTTTTTCAAGTAGCTTTTCCATTTCATAGGATCTGAGAGGGCATCTGTTATTGTTATACAAAAATACAGCTGGTGGGATCCTCTTTGCCATGATACTTTTCATGGTTGACTGTCAGACTAAGTAGGGGCATATCTTTCAGCACCAAGGCTGCTGAAGAACTATGATGGTAATTTATTGATTTCTCCTCTTTATCATGAGTTCTGCTGCTTTTTTTTTCTCCAAGTGTCTGCTTCTGACTGTGGCTGACTGGCTTATGGAACAAAACAAGAAACACACAGGAAACCAAAGTTTTCTAGATTATTCATCCAGGCTTGAAGGAATGAGTGAAGATTTAGCATCATCAGAGTATCTTAAAAAATAGAAAGAAGTATTTGTGATGGCATCTGAGGTAACCACAAGGGTGCTATATCTTTAACTGTTTCTATGGATGGAGCAACGATCACTTATTCCCTGCCATTCCCAGAATCTAACATTTAAAGTGTGCAAGTATGAGCAATTATTGAATATCATATCCTTCTGCTCTATCACTTGTCCAGCAAATGAGAGTGGAAGCTTAGTGAGCTCACTTGAGGAATGCACCAGGACTATGGAAGATGAGAGAAGAGGTTTGCCTGGGAGCTCTACCAAAAAATAACTTTTTCTCCATTAACCCTAGCAGCTTTATTACATAGCTTTCATTGCGAAAAGTGAAACCAGCAACAGTTAGATAATAATTCACTCTTCTAATATTTCTTTTTTTTTTAATGCCAATGTGTGCATGACAAGCAATTATTAATGATCATGTAATGATAAATATTACAAACATTTGTATGAAGTAAGTGAAAGTAAAATGTAATGCTGTTGAAAAATGAGGGTTGTTGCAATTTAAGCATAGAAATTTGCAGACTTTTGTTGCTTGGGTTTTTCATTTGGTCACTGTTTCAGGAATGTTGGGGTTGAAATTTTGTGGCAGTCACCCCACATTTAGACCAGAGGGATCAGAAGGGAGGTCTTAATAGCCATTGCTTCAGAGCCCCATGGGAATGGGTCTGGCAGACTTTTTTTATTAAGTCTTCTTCAGGGGAAAGGTCTTTTCATTTCTCTATATTCACTTCTTTTCTCTCTGCAATTATTGCAGTACCATCAGTTAGCAGACAGGCCACCATGTCTTGCTCAGTGAGCTTCCAGTATACCTTTCTCTTCTCTTCTGTTTCTCAGGTCAGAGATGCCCCTTCCAGTTCTCACAAATCTGTCCTTTCTTCTTTGTCTGACCAAGTGTGGCTGTGGTGTTTTGGTGGAGTTTGGTTTGTGGATTTTATTACATTTTCTTAGCAAGCTTGGACAATTGTAGCCATAAGTATATTTGTAAAATATGTAGAGAACTAGAACATCTGAAAATCAGATCCTTAATTCATGGTTATAACTGTCAAATTCTGAACTGTTTTTCATGCCATAATAGAGTAAGTATGTGCCATTAGTTAGTTTTGGTCTTGGAAGCAGCTCTAATCACGGTAATTTTTTACTAGCTTCTCTTTCCTGCTCACCCTCAAATTCTCATATAAGAGCCTTGGCACATAGAAATGATAATTTCCATTATTGAAACCTCTAAAAATTTACAGCTGCTTTTTTCAACTCAAATAGGAAGTTTTCCCCTAGAAAATATTTTCTTACCTTTGCTTTTCACCCATATGACAAATGAATGAGTTTTATTCACTGTTTTTGTAGGGATTGAGTCTCTTTCAGGTTTTGATTTCTAAGTTGAAATTGGGTAAATAAAATAAGTGCAATCTCCATGTCAATAGAAAGCAAGGAGAGTTATAAAGTAAGACTCTACATGTGTAGCTTTGCAACAATAGAATAAAAAGTGGAATAATGAACTGTAAATGTATCTAATTACATAAATAATGCATTTGTGTAATTGTCTAGTAGGGGTGTGCTAATGAATCAATTACTTTTAATTGTAGGATGCTTGATTGTTTCAGAAATGTAATTGATTGTAATCAAGAACCAATTAAATGCTGGTAGTAATTGTATTTATCAAATTTAATATATTATTGTAGTTTAGAAGCATTTTCAAAAAAGGAAGTATTAAAGGACTATATTGGTGTTACATGTTCATACCATTGGGTTGATGCGGTGGTGCTTGCTATAATAGTGCACAACAAAAAAGAAACATGTATTTTCTTCTCATCTTTGTTTCTGATCTCATCTGATCTGTGAGGATAAAAAAGGGTTTAGACTTGCTCAGTATTCATGACTCTTAGCTTGCTGTGTGAAGTGGGCTTTTATAGAAACCAAGTGCCCCCATGTGAGACTCCTTCAGTGGTGTGGTGCTTTGCAGTCCTGACCAGATGAAAGTAGTGCTCTGCACAGCAGGGTGGTGATGCACAGGGAATCCAGACCTGCCTGCCTTCTCCAGGTGCCCTTGTGAGCAGTCAGCCCTAGATACGCTTTCTCTTCTGGGTTGTAATGTGTCTCATGGAACTGTTAGCTTTTACCTCAAACTAGTTTATTATTCTTTTTGTAAATAAGACTTTATCTAGTTGTTTCAGTTTGAAGGATCTTTATGTACATGATATGCACAGAAGAGGCGTTAGGTCTGCCTTCCCATGGCTCTGCTGGCTTTACAAATATGAAAGACGAACAATTAAATGAAGTTATTATGACTCTAAATGGATAGTGACCTGACCAGTTAAATGAAGAGGGCTCTGTTTTAACATAGACCTCATTTTGCTTCGTGTGCAGGTGCTTTGTTAATGCTGAACCATTTTTGGCCTTTGTAGAAAGGGCCAATTTTGAGGCCCATTACACTGCAGATGGGAGAATGGATTGTCCTTTAACTGCATAAAGTACAGACCATATGTGCAATTCATGTTTCCATGGGTTTACAGGTCCTAATCAACAAACTTCACCAGATTGTGTGCCATGGGAAAACTGAAATCTGCACTAAGGAGTAGGTAAAGCACAGAGCTCCCTTCTAAAGGAAGCTGTCTAAGGACCTGTGATCTACTACTGCAGTTCCAGGAGAAGCAGCATTTCTTTGACAAGTGTACAAAACACGTAGATAGTAAATATAGAGAGTGCCATCTACTGACCTGTAAGGGAGAAAATATATATATATATGCAGCATTGTCCAGAATGGGTCAATAAAGTTGTTGTTGTTTTGCTCCAAGTGGCTTCTTGACTGTAGATGCATGAGTCTAGTTTGGGCTTGTCTTTCCCCTTTAGCATCATAAAGGGATCAGTCAAGCTGCCTGATGTAATCTTGGTGTTTCTAAAAAACTTGTCCTTGTAACCAAAACCCTGAGACTGATGTGCAAAACTTCAATGGGGAGGAGGGGTTGGTTTTTTTTTTTTTAATTATTATTTTTAAATTAGTTTGGGAAGTATCTAAACTGGGTATTTTCTGAAGTTTTTACACCTGGTGTCACTGGAAATGTGATGGAACCTGTATCTTGTCCTTGGATCTTTTGTTGAATGAGCTGTAGAGTAGCTGCAGAAGTAGGAGCTGGGTCACCTCCCCATGGGTTTTTTTCCTCAGAAAATTGAATGTTGAGTATTCATTTTACTACAGAAAAGTACTCTATCAGATAATATCTGACTATCACTATAAATCACTCCTTAGTTTGACAAAGAGAAACTATCAGAATTACTTGCTTTCCTGCCTGTGTGGGCTATTATTTGAGTAGTGAGTTTTTGAATTTGAGGATGAAGAGAGTATTCAACCTTTTGGTTTTTCTTTTGTTCTAGCACTGTGTTCTGAAGATAAAGGGAGGGGAGGGGTGTGGAAAAGAGTACAGAAAAGGGAATTTTTGGCTTCCCCCTTCGCACCAAGAACTGAGCTTACTGCTCAGAAAAGGTTAAAAAGAAGCTTAAAAAGACAAATGTTAGGAAATACTCATCTGTGAATGAAGAGCAAAGCAAAAAACTTTATTGTTTCACTGTATAAATCTGCAGTGCATCATATCTGGAATTCTGCAGTCAGCTTTGGTCTCCCTGCTTCAACAGAGTTGTTACATAAACTAGGGAAGGGTAATAGAGAGGATCAAGAGTTAAGGAGACACTACTGCGCTCAAGAGGGTCCTAAAAAAAAACATGGAAGGGAGGAAATGGTTACTCTCCACTACTCACACTTGAAGAATTGAGAGCCAACCAAATTTAAAAAAGTGTTACTGTGCACAGATGAAATTGTGAAACTTGATCATATATTATGGTCTGAGAGCCAAAATAATTGAATTAATGAATTCATGGAGAGTACTTTGGCTGTTAAAAGTTGCTGTGGTTGCAGCCTTTGACTTAGAAGGCTCTTTCCCTTCTAACTTGGGACAATCAACACTATATGGCCGGGAAGTATCAGTTTATCCTCATCCCATTTCATATATTCTCCTCAAATTATGGCCTACGGAACATAGCAGGAAATAGATTATTAAACCAGGTGGATTTTTATTCTAACCCAAAGCAGCAGGAGCCAGAAGATAAGACCTTGCCCCCTACTCTGTGCTTGCAGAGTCATGCCCTGTTTTCTGACTGCTCTGTTTGTGACCCGAAGAGAGGAATAATTTTTGCACAGGTACCACTGGGTATCATTTGGGATGACTGATAGGCTCTGCTCAGGGTATCCTTCAAGAAGGGAGAGAGGTGTGCCCAGAGTGAGGTTCCCAACTCTACTGTGTAACACAGGTGCCTAAAATAACTCGGGACTGTGGTGTCAATCTTTCAAACTCCAAAGGCACTTACTGGCTCTATCCCTTAATTACAAACCAAAGGCAATATTCTTCAGTTCATCTGTACATAGATCTTCAGGTTACTTGTCAAGAGTATTTCTTCTGGCTTTTCAAGTTCAAGTGAACTATTTTGATTATAAGATAATGTAACATAAGCACATCACTAATCAAGTGAATATGTTTGTATGTAAATACACCAAATCATTCCTATTAGCTGTTTTAAGAGAAAAATAATGTACAAAAATGGCAAATTTCTACAACTGAAACTCCTCTATGTGTCCTCAGTTTCTTCCCAGGTACATGCCTGCCTTTCAGGCATGGTATGCCAGTTTCTGCTTTTCCATAAAAGCTTTGTTTATCAAAGCAATTTTCCTTGTTTATAATTTTACCCATGTAATTTTCCTCACATTGAATGTCACCCTTGGTCCATATCAACAAAAGACTTTCAAGGATTAAGTAACTCTTTCTTTCTGTCTCCTTTGTTTCTTGGTTTTTTTTAAGTAATTCTTTACCACTGAGGTGGTGACAAAGTGCCCTGACTAAGGAACAGTATGTGTCATCTTCAAGTATACAAAAAAACCCCAACAAAATGACAAAACCAGAGAAAGATGTTCATATGCAGTTGGTTGGCAAACCATACAAGCTTCCCAAATCAGTTGTCAGTTATGTTCTGTAATCTCTTTGCTTCCTGTAATATAAAAATTCTTGTCACTCACTTTGTAAATAGGGTCTCTTCTCTGGTTTTAACACTCACGTTTAATTTCTGGGTTTTTTCTTCCAAAATTTTATCCTGCTGGCATGCAAGCTAGTGTGAGAATGTCTGTAGAGGATGTTTTCATGGAAGGAGGCTATCTGGAAGGTCATTAATGTCCTGATGGAGGTGAGTCTTGTGAGCCTACACCTGAAGATGGGAATGTTTCACTGATATCCTTTTGGATTTGATTTTTAAGTCACAGTGCATGTTTAGTGTGGAAAAATGTTATTAAGCAAAAGTTAATTCTGTGTGATTGAAATAATTTGTGTGAGAGTGATAGCTGGATTAAAAATCTCAGTCCATGCAGTGCTACACCACTAGTCCAGGAGGTCACACTTTGGCAAACACAGAGTTCATGCGTTTCTTCCAGTGATAATACTGTCAACTCCAATTTACAACAGCCTGGTTTAATGCAGAGCTTACCAATAATTTGTAGTGATCAGAAGATCAATGAGATTTAGTGTTCACGTTCTGAATGAACAAGTAAGGGTTGAGTGGCCTCCTGGGGGTTCCTTTCTTGTCTTTGGCTGCGATAGCTCAGAGTCTTCAAAGTCGAAGCTGTAATTAATTGATGTAATTTTAATTTTAGAATGTAAAAACGTGAACACTTGATGTTTTTTACAGTTAGAAACTCGTGAAAGTTAAATTAGGGCGCTGTGTCAGTGGTTGAATTTTATCCCCTTGGTTTTTAGCCATACTAATGTAAGCAAACCCTGGCTCACGGCCTCTGTTAGCAGCAGCATGCTCTGACACAGCAGTGTGGTGCTGTAGCAATCTTTCTTAAGGGCTTTCTTTCCCCCATGAGGTGACCTCTTTCCTGTCTCATTGAGGTAAATTCTCCAAGATTCTTGACCTGATCTGATGGAGGTAGAAAACTGAATGGCAGTTTCAAAATCACTAGTCTCCGCATGAACAATGTCTAGCACATATTGCACCTTTAAGAACCAAAATAAATAAATGCTCTCCCTGCACCCAAAACCCAGCCATGGCTTTAGCATCTTCAGGCGGAGGCATTTCATACAATCTGCTGAATTAAAGGGATTTTTCCTTCACTCCTCATATGTAATTTTTATGTATACAACACTGAACTTGTGGAAAAAACTTAAAGCAGTAAAGCAATAAGAATAAATTGCTGAGAGCTGCAGTGAGAAATGTGCCATGTGAAATCATGGAGGAAAAAACCAGCAGCTGTTACTGTGTTCCTGGGAGAAATAAGCCCTTCACAGTGAAACACAAGGATAAGACAGAGGAAAACATATTTTAGCTCTCCTAAGCTCTAGCACTTGATGTAAAGCCAGTTCTGATTTAGAGGAGGTAAAAGAGGGTATTGGCTTTCTGGCAAGAAATGCAAATTACTTGTCATACTTGTTGCTAGTTGTAGTCCTGTAGATTGGTCAGTGTATATAATTTTTTTCCACTAATTACAAGATCAGTTTGGATTTTGGCATATTTGCAAATAATCATTATGTTTATTTTTGATGCACATCAAATACATGTATGTTAATATTCATACTTTTAAAAGAAATCATACATCAACTACAATTTCTAGTCTAAGAGTGATACAAGGACATTCTTATCCTTAAGTTTTTGTGCTCAAGACTAGTTAAGAAAGCCAAAACAAATTCACAGTTTAAAATAGCGTATTTCTAAGATTTAGGGGTTTGTCAAGAGTTGACAAGTTATTTTTGCCCCGCATGAATGACACTAGGTACAGAATAGTTATGGTAAATTTGGGAAGTTATTGCTCAGAATGCAGTATCTCCTAAACTCTAATCAGTTCAGGCTCTGGATGTGTGGATTTTATTAATATTCCTGAACTGAGTCATATAGACGTGAGTTATTTGAGGTGGCATTGCAGTTTTTCCCTAGCTACTCAATAATTGCTTTGGAAAAACTGTTCAGATTCTGTTCGTGCTGCTGGAGGAAGCTGGTATGTTAACACACTTTGCTTACTTTGCAGTTATTTAAATTTATCACTCTGGGGAGGTTTTTTTCAGAATCTTGTCCTCAAATTGCTAAAAGCTCAGCTCTGGAGGAACTTTTATCATTGTTTCATCTGCAAAGGAGGGGGTAGTGCAAAGGATTCTTCTGCTTCCAGGTTGCGTTTTAAGATTCCCATAGCAAGTGGTGTGAGTGGAGCAGGATTGTCTCAGACACTGAAACCAGAATTCACATCTTACCATTGAGGACTCTGCATTCAGCATTTCTGAGTCCTTCCCTGTCTCTGCCATTTGTTGTGCTGACTGTTTTCAAGTGCCTAACTGTTCCCCATAGCCTGTAATTACGAAGTCAGTCTAAGGTGAAGCTGTTCCTTGTTTAGGAGAAGACACGAACAGTCTGTTTAGGCCATATGTTGTTGCCTTGTCCTTTTCTCGAAGCCTTTGGATAGCTCAGGATGCTATGTATGATGATTAGGAACACCAAAATCTTTCAGAGTGTACAACTGGGGCCGGCTTAGCTCCAGTATGCTCAGCAGGTTTGTGGGGTCCCTGCTTGAGTCTTAGATGGTAGAGTAAGAAAGTTGTTCTGGTCTGCTATTTGATTTTGAGGATTAGGTACTACATGTCCCCTGGCTTTTCTTGCTATGTTCTGTGTTTTTATTGCAGACAACAAAGCCCATCAGGTATCTATTTTTCCCTTTTTTTTTTTTTTCAAAAGCATAATTTTCCCCACACCCATGGGCGTGACTGCTCTGTATCATCCAGCAGCCAGTGTCTGAAGGAAATATTTTTCAAATAATTTTGTGGGTTTTTTTTTTCTTAAGAACCGAGACTTTCTTTGCCATGATTGCAAAAATGAGGAAAGGGTCAAACTATGTAAGGATGCTTCTTTGACAAGTAGCTTGCTTGCAGCCTTCCTCTGATGTTCAGTCTAGGTGTTTGCTCTAGCTATTAATTTGGTAAGAAGCACGTAAGGACACAGATCTATTATTTCCTTGCTGAAAAAAAAAAAAACCCCACAGGCTACAGCTTTGTTTTAAAACAGATTATGGTTGCTAAGTAACAGTCCCCTAAATTGAGTGTCTTCCCCGAAAACTAATCCCAAAGTCTTAAAAAGTGAGAAATTAAGGACGCGATAAATCTTACTCTGTCCTTGTGATTAACAGATGTTCTGAGTTAAACCTTGATCCCACTGTTGTTGGTGAAGAAAGCTTCCACAGGCTCAAGGATATGAGTATTTCTGCACTGATTCTCATCCAGAGTAGTGAAATTTGTAGTATAACATACTTATTTGACTGATTTTGTTTTTGGTAATGAACTAATTACTAGATTTTTCCACATTGCCTCCACCTTCCCACATCTGCAGTGTTGGGGTTTTTTTGTTTGTTTGTTTCTTTTTTGACAAATCAAGAAAAATACAGGAATGAAACTGGACATTGTCATTAATTCAAAAGGAAGAGTATTTCAGATGCAGCTAATCATGGCTGCTTCCATCAGTGCATGTGTTTTGTTTCCCAGTGGATTATGTTATTTACGTGGGTGTGGCACAGCTCTGCTTTTTCTTGCAATGCTCACAAAAAGACAGGAAAGCAGATCTAGGCTTTAGGTTGAAACTAGAAGCACGTCCTTCTCCTTCACAGCCGGTGCTTAATAGTGAAAGTCACAACACCTCTTGATCAAGTCATTAAATCTCCTGCAGTGCAGAGACACCCCAGGTAACGTCTGAGATAGTCCCAAGGATGGAAGTGAAATAGGCGTGGAAGTGGGCTCTGCACCTGAGCTACTGAGCTCTGCCAGAGTAGGTTTATTAGCTGAAGAGAAGTGCTGCACTGACACTTTTGGACCAGGGTTAGTTCACCTGGGTGTTGCTGTGCTGTGCAAAGTAAATAAATGAGCGTGGTCAGGCACTTGCTTAGATGTTTAAGCCCTATCCACCCATATTGTACACATGTCTTCTTTGGAATACTCATGGCTTTTTACTGGCTAGCACTCGTAGTTCAATGCCTTAGAAAGCCTTAGGCAGCCTAGAGAGGTAGCACAGGCAATCCAGCATTTCAGTGGCTCTAAAAGCGGCGAATAGTAGCTGCAAATCTAATACCACCAGCAGAAGCAAAGAGGGAGAAATATAGCTCTCAGCTTAAACTATAGTCCTGCTTTCAATAAGACACAGAGACACACAGATGTTTGCAGAAAGATTTGCAAAGCCAAAGAGGGCGGGCCCCCTCTCGGGCCCTTTCTTTTATTCGGAGAAGGAGAAAGGGGAGGACTGGGGGCAGACCCGGGGTGACTGGCCAGTCAGACACTGCTGAAGAATTTGAGTTACATTTGGTTTTGCCCACGCCTGGAACAAAGGAGTTCAGAGCACATGGCAGGGACAAGTCCTGGCTTGTTTGACCAAGGAGGGGGAAGGGCGACCTCAGAGCAGGCAGCAACAGTCTTCCAGTAATTTTATTTGTGAACTTGGTTATGTTGTATGGTTTCTGTCTATTTCTTACTCTTTTGAAGATTTCAAACTGTTGACAGCTTACAGAAGTTGCCAAATATTATTTCAGTTAATACTACTACTTTTATGTTTGCCAAATTTAGGGACCTTGTAAACTGACTTAGAATGTGAATTTCTCATTAAAATATGTAGAAAACCACTTTTTCAAGTCTCTCGGCACAAACTTCTCTGTTTTGCATATGCATTTGTAAGAGCAGTACTGATGCCAGCATGCACAAGATGACTCTTTTATGTCTTTGCAATTAACTAGACAATACAATAAAGTGAAATTTTAAGTATATTCTTTCCCAGTCACTTGGTACTTTGGGTGTCTGGGCCTAGTGCACTGTGGGGTGGGGGGTTGCCTTTGACACTGAGCATCCCTGCCAATGGCAGGGGCGTTGGAACCGTACAATTTTAATGTCCCTTCCAAACCAGGACAGTTCTATGATTCTATGACTGAGCTTTTGTGTTGGGCCTCCATACATTGATCGTCCTGCCTTTGCTGTGACGTGCTTTCAGTGGTGGTGGGCTCTTGTGCACTCACCTTGAACTGCTCTGAACTTGTGTCTCAGGCTGAGCACTGGCTGGTTGGAGCACAAGTCATTGAACGGGATGTCTGTGCAGAGCTGTGTTCTCAGCTGAACATCTCCTGGCTCCTCTGTGGCTGACAAAAACACAGGAATAGGTAGCCAAAGTTTTAGGAGAAAAATCCCCATTTACCTTCTCTTCCCCCTCCAAGAAAAAGGTATCCAGATGTCCCAAAATGAATGTCCTCTGATAGAGGGCAGGTTACAGCCGTCCCTCCCCCACTGGGTCTGGGGTAAAAGAAAGAGTTTTCCTTGGAGGAAAGTGAAAGGGAAAAACTATTTATTTAACAGACACAATGCACAATTGGAAAAGAATAATGCTAAAGAATAAAACCTCTTGTTGTGGAAAGAAACCTGGGAAGATTTCGGTCTTTTCTGTGGGTGCGGTCTCTCTCTCTTTCTCTTCTCTGGACCTGGGTTCAGTGTAGGCCCCTCCGGACCTCGGTGGAAAGCTCTCCCAGTGAGTTCTAGGTGTTCTGAACAGTTCCAGAAGAAGAAGAGGCCAAAGTCCCAGCGAAAAAAAAGTTTAAGTCTCCGTCTCTCTCTGGAGAAACAGAGCCGAAAGCTGAGTGAAAAGCAGCAAAGGGTGCTTCCTCTGCTCCTGCCACCGCAGAAGCACGCAGAGGAGTAGTGTGACCTTGGAGCATAAACTGCTTTGAAAAGTTCATCTGGCTTTTTTCCTTCTCTCTCACCCAGTTTTAAAGACACAGAAAGGCACAGGAATCATGTCTGGGCATAGAGCGGTGATAGGGGATACACATCATAAAGTCACCCTAAGACACCAGAACATCACCAGACTCAAGGAAAATGGAAAGCTCAGGAAACTGCACTGTGGAACAGGGACTACTAAGTTATTCTTCCTCTCCCTTCAGATTTAAGTCACTGAGGGTGGTTTCGTTCTTGTCTGTCTAAATGTAATCTCCTTGCAAGCAGCTCGGTTTTTAAAATGAGGAAAAAAACCCACCCTGTAAAACCAGATCCTTTTTCTCTTCTCAGTAAAAGGAGTGAACTGAGAAAATCCCACCCATTAACTGTAACCTGTGTTGTTTCTTCACAGAGCAATTTTGTGTGTGTGTTGGGATCTATTTAAAGCATTTTCATGAATTGTGTTCATTTAAGCAAGTGATTCAGATTGTTTGTAGCAGTAAGCAGCTCCCTCACTACTTACCACTCCATGAATCTCTGTCAACTATTGTATTTAACTGCCAAAGATTTTCTATTCTCATTCATCAAAAATATCCTCAAATCATTGATTAAAAATATTGATGAGAATTAGACCCAAAAAGATCTTTGAGGAGCCTCACCCTTTAGTTGTCCAATTAATCAATGTTTTCCCAGTCACTTTATTTTCAGATGTGCCGGTAAAGGAGTTTTTGATACCCTCACTTCACGTTGGATATTGCTACTTCTGTATACTGTCATTCTTAAAACAGTAAGATTTGAAAATCAAGATGTCATGTAGTACTAAGTAACTTTATTTTTTTTAATCTTAAGCATTTTATCAATAGAAATGTTATTAATATCTAAACTCATATCCTGTCAGAAAAGGTTAGTGATTCAATTGCGAAGACTTAGTTACCATGGAACTTGTTGACTGTAAGTTTTATTTTTTAACATCTATTTTTTTTTGTTGATACTGTCTATTTTTGAATTATCTATTTAAGTATCTTAGTAGCCATATCAGCACCACCTTCCCACCTTTTTTTTTTTTACTTTTTACAGACTTCTAACAATGAAACCAATTTTTACATTTTTGTAATCATGTACAAATCACCTTATTTTTCCAAGAGATTTGTCAATAATTAACAACATTTTGGAAAGCCCTGTATCCTTTAGAAAATAGCAGATTCTACTGTCATTATCTTTCTCATTATTTATATATTTGTGGCTTTCATCAGTCCTTTCAAAGCAATTTTAATAATAATAATAATTGTTATTTAAATATCATGATCATAGTCATGACTGAAACATTACCTTTTACAAGTTCTTGCTGTATTCTTTAGTATTTTCTGTACCACATGCTGCTTGAAGGAAATAAACACAACATAATAACAGTTTTTCAAACCAGCCACTAACTTTTAAAGTCAGTTTTTAACTCCTTTGTCAGTGGAACTCAGTATTGCATTACTTCTGTGGCTGCTGCATATGCTCACTAAAAAATTATGTGCTTTTTTAAAAATCTGAGTGTAAACTGTTTACCAGAATGACATTCAATATAAGAATATTTTTATCCAATCTTGCACAATATGGGCAGCCATTAAAGAAAGATTTTACTAGTTGTTCTGGTGATAGCTGCTACTCGAAAGGAGTGGATGACCTGCAGTATCCCATGTTTGGGTTTATGTGCTGTAGTTCTTAAATTCCACGTTATCTGCTGAAAGGCACACGTAGCTGCAGTGATGTACCATGTCTCTGGTAAACTTGAATTCCGTTGTCTTAATATTACAATCCATTCCACTGGGTTTCAGTTATATTTCCAGTACATTGGGATTTTTTCCTCTAAATATGAATATCTTCAATTTGTTGAAGGTATTAATTGTTGCTAGGCAAATACTGTTCATTTTCAGTTCATATGTTCTTTGAAAAGTTCAGTGGAGTGGATTCATGTTGTGAGACTAGCTTACATAGCACAGTGTTTGTGCCGTAATTATTCTGTTGAATGAAAAACCTTTCTGGCTACCCAGTCAAGTTTATGACTTTGGAGGGTGAGGTTTGACAATGATGGGGCCAACTGCTGAAGCATGAAACTGCCTCTATTACAGTAGACTTTTCACTACTTCTCTGCCCAAATGCTCCCTCTCAGTCCCCTGGTGACATTTTAGGTCACCAACAGCTAGCCTTACAGATTTAGCAAATTCCTTGTTCTTCAGAAAAAAGAGACATTTATCACACACCTTTCCAGATATCCCCCTCCAACATCCTAAGGTCTTCCAGGATCAGTGGAACATGGGTTAGTAAGGTATTAGAGGCTACCAAAGGAAGCTACTGCTAGAGGAGCCCCTTTTTATCACCTTTTTCAGTACTGGAAGGAAGAAAACTGTCCTGCCTGTGAAATGTCCTGCCTGTTTAGCTGCTCTGTAGCCTCCTCTCCCCAAGCAGGCTTTCGTGACCTTGTGGTAGGTCAGTGTATTTGGAGCTGGACAGTAGCTCAGTTCTGTCTTCCAGCTGCTTTTTATTCTCTTCAGATGACTCATTCTGCATATTGATGTACCTTAGGTCCATCTGAGAAGATAAACTGTCAGTCAGACAGCTTGCAAATTGATGTTGCAACTTGGTACATTAGTGAAATACATAACTTTAAGATGTGTATTCAGTCTTTGGCAGGTGACAATTGCACTGATGTCTGCGCTGTCACCAAAATATGAACATTAGAACACCTTGACCAATTTTTAAAATTATTGACGTAATAAATACCTTCATTATATTTTTTCAAAATCATTTCTCACAAATGAATGATTTGTCTTTACAAGTAAAATTGCATTGCACTTATTTCTGCATGAATTCCAGAATTACCCTGAGAAAGTATAATTTTATAAGATTGATAAGAACAAAAGAAGTTTACAAGAATTAAATAGTCCATCAGATACAAATTATATCATGTTCTGCTACCTTAGACTTGCAATCTAGATATCTGATGAATTTAAAATAAAATGCTAAGTAATTTCAATTGGGCTTTTCCCATTATTTTCTCGGATTTTTGCTTTCCTTTCTTTTCTACTGTCACTTACCTTTAAACATCCACTTTTTATGTCTTGATCAAAGCCAGAAAGAACACTGTTTTTATTTGAAAAGAACTAGTACAACATGAATCTCTTCTCTCTTTTTATGATATGCTTATTTGTGATCTACTGTAATAATTTACTGAGATGCTTATGAGAACCTGTACTCATGAGGATGAAGTGGCTAAACAGAAATCCCTGGTAATGTGAGAAATAACTTCCACTTAATTTAAGTGCAGTGTTGAAATGAAACATTAGTACAGAGATATTTGTATTTTAGAGATTAAGTTACTGTGCTATTATGGTAATTATAAAACATTTTCATAGATTATCAAACTTATGAAGAAAAGAATTGATCAAGTTAGGGAATCTATACAGAAAACTAAGGCTATTTAAAGTATTCATGATAGACCCCTGAAAATAACAAGTGCCTTATTAAGAAGAAGTTCTGTTGCTAGGAGACCGTAAGCGCAGTGTCAGAATAACATGTTTTTAATTCATATAAGAAATGCTGGTTAACACACCTAGTTAGATAATGAGCAAGGATAGCTAGGTGGTGCAAAAGACTGGATGAAATACTTAGTTGGTGAGATATGAAGCCAATAAAAACTGCAGGTCTCTAAAGGCTGCCTTAGAGTAGTGTCCCCAAGACCAGACTAGTGACCAAGACCTGATTGAAGCTTGACTGATTTCACATTGTATCAAAACTTACCAGGACATCTGTGACAAATTATGCTTGGTTGCCATAAGTGGCTGACACAATGGCTCCTTCCCTTGTAAATAAGGAAATGTGGGCAAACAGCATGAAAATGCCTTCAGATATTTACTTGCATTCCTTGTTTGTGTGCCTCCATCTACTTTGGACATTCTTTTGTGAAAAGCTTTGCTGGCAGAATTTTTCATACATTTAAATTTTTGTACATTTAAAGACATGTAAGTTAGTATTTGTGGAGATAGTTGGGGGGGGTTATCTCTTTCAAATGTAAAATTATCCTACTATGTTTAACCATTCAGATAACAGAGAAAAAAAACCCAGTAAGTGAATTTTTGAACTTGCTCAAAATCAGATGATATGTTTGATTTGTGATTTATAGGAAAACATAAAAATTTTAATTTGCTCCTAATTAATTCACAGAGGAAGGGAAATATAACAAAATAAAAAGCTTAATTAATTTGAAAAAATTATTATAAAAGTACACAAAGTCAACCATTCAACTTGAGATGTATTTTCATCCTATTCCTCAGAGGATACAGGAGCAGCCAGAGAGGGGGGCATGTTTTGCACAGAATCACATTATCTTGGGAAAAATTATAGTTTGACTGGATTCTTATCTGAGGACTATACTGAGCACATTCTGCACTTTTTCTCTGGACATGCTAGCAGCAGAAACTGAGGAAAATGCCTGTTGTTCAGTGAATCCTTTGGAGACATTTTTTATGATTTTAGTATGCTTCAGATAATTCCTCAGAATGGATTCTTGCTACAATGATATTACAATATATAATAATATTATATTTTAAAAATCCAACTTTTCACCTAATTTAAATGAATCTCTAGAGCTGTTTATAGGCCTAGCAGTAGCAGACAACTGCACCAGATAAGAAAAATGCCCTTAATTTTTATACATGTTCCTAGATAAGCTCTTGTCCATCTAGAAGTGCATAAGTTTTCCCAATCCTTCATAAAATTCATGTGCATATATAATTCACACTGAAACAAGGAAATAATTATGAATTGTAAATTCAGATGTTTTCTTACATAGTCTGAAATTATGCCTCGGCATAATTATGCCTGTTGCCTCGGCCTGTTCCCAGAAGGCTTATCTCATGTACAGTTATCATTTTAGTCCTCTTTGCAGAGAATACATAGATGTTTCCTATCTGAGTCTGATTTTCTGACCCTCCTTTGCTTGTGTGCTTTCTGCTTTTTTCAGATACTCCCTTGTTAATCTCCATGTTTTCTTCTATGCTCCAATTGCTGCAATGTGAGGAATGTCTCAGGCTTTCTATTTGCAGACTGTTTTCATGGTGACAGCTTCTGCTCAGACCATCTTGCCATGGCTGTATGTTCCTGAAGCCATCAGTTCAGGTTCACATCCTCCTTCAGATTCTTCCAAAACTAGATGGGAAGATTTGTTTTTTTCCATTGTTTCAGATATCGTTAAGTATGAGGGAGTGTAGTTATGACCCTTCACAGGTGCCTTTGATGGCTGAATTGGGGGTGGTTAGGGGTGTTTCAAAAACATCCCTCCATTCTTAGCTGTTCCAGGGCAAGAATGGCATGGAGGGGATTTATGTTTTCCCTAACATGTGTATAGGATTTTCAATCAATACTAAAACTATATTGTACAGAATGAGCAGTTATATTCAGTGAATAATCTAAGTCAGGTTTGGGAAATGAATCTGATGCATCAAACAGTATGTTTTTATTTCACTAAGGTTTCAAAAAAATCGATGCGTTGACTCTGCCTTTCACCAAAAGCATAGGTTCATAATGCAGGAAACAAGAGTGGATTAGCTAGGAGACCAGACATACTGCATCTAAGTGGAATAGATAAACAATGAAAACATAGTTCGAAAAGCAACAACTAACTGAAAAAGCAGATATATAGATGTTGCTGGTTTTTGCAAAATGTTTTCTTTGTTATAATTAACAATTTTAATTAAATTTTGGTATTTTCTGTTGCTTCATCTAGATTTATGATTACAAAAAATACAATGACCCAAATGTGTTGTCTTATGATTCTCTTTTCTGCTAAGGTTAAGTTCACTTTGTATGATAGTGCCTGTTTTTCATAATACCACTGCCAAATGACGTTGCAATCTTAATGATATTCTCTTAATATAGGTCTGCATTTTTAATTTCAAAAAGGAAAAGTCATACTTAAGGTTGCGTGTGCAGTTCTAATTTGGCTCCTGTGTGTATGTCCATCCTGATGAGAGTGTTTAATTACACAGGCATGGCCATTTTTTTCCCAGTCTGTGAGCACCCCCAGTCCTGAATGCATATGAGGTAGCTAATGAAAACTTTTCCTGTAAGATGCTCTTATGTCTCACTCATTGCTAGCCAAGTCTTGTTACGGAGAGAGAATTATTAATTCCATTGGGTCTCTCCAGTGGTGTTCATCACTGTTGTTTCACGTGTCTTTCAAATAAGAATTAATGTCTTTTCACATGCGAGAGGTTGGTACTCTTATCTTTCTGTAAAGAGAAATATAGAGAAATTGTTGTCATTGGAGTTTGCTGATTCTGAGCATCCAATCTGAATTGTCTACAACTTGGTTTTTGGGTCAACGACAATACCACTAAATCCACCAACTTCTGTGCAATTCTGCCTTTGGACAGCTTCTCCTTGTTGGCTGGAGTCAGCAAGGAGCACACAGAGAAACAAGGTCTCTCTGCTCTGTGACCTGTACTTGAGATGTCTGATAATGGCCCAGAACTGCAATTACTGGGAAACGTAAACCCAGTATGGACTTCTGTTATTCTGAACCTTGAATTCTCTCCTGAAAACAGGTAGAGTGTACACCTTCTGCAGGTGACAGATACCGCCTTTCCAATGGGAGGAATCCTCTTTACTTCTGTCCAGTATACTATAGGTTACAATTCCCACCTAGGCTGAGACATGGGCTTCTATTTTTGTTCATTCTGAGGATTTGCAAACCCATGTGATGTACTGGGGATATATCAGCAGATTATGTTGGAGATGGAACATTTTACTAACTCTCATTAAAATGGTTACATTTTTATGGATAAGTGTGGTTTTTGATTTGGGTTCTTTTTTGAGGAATGGGAGTTAAGCTAATTTGAGAGTAGGAGAGGATGGCATGTGGGTCTTTCACTTAAAAATCAGAACAGTCATGTGCTCACATTAATATTTCACTGTATTGTGGGTCCTGTCTAAAAGAACTTCTTTAACTGGAAAAAAATGTCTGACCAATGCTCTTGACTGAATCTCCCCATGCCCTGTCTTCTCCAACACCATAGAAGAATTCAGTTTCAAGTCCAAATACCCAAGTATGGACAGATAAAAGCAACATGAAGCAGAAATAAAACAGTGAAACTTCAAATGGTTTTATGAAAGCCCCAAACATGTGAAAACATAATTTTATGATGCAACCTTTTGGTGATCATTTGTCTACTGTTTTAACTTATTTAAATTGCTGCAACAAAACTGAGAAGTAAAGGGGAAAGTTTCTGAATGTTTGTTTTTCTTATAATGAAATAATTTAAATATCTCCAGTAAGAGCCACAATATTTTTGGTATTGCTTTTTTTTGTGTTCAGGTAATTGGCTCGTACTTATTCTTCCCCCTTTAAATAGGAATTTTAGCATAAGGTCACCATAGCTGTGAACAAGTTTGTAAATAAGGAAATGGTTTTGTTTGAAATACAGCTTTGGACTAACAGGTCCTCGAGTCTCATTTTAAAGGGTTTTTTTCAGAATTTAACCGAATTAAGAATTTATAATTTAAATTAATTATGAAAAATGAAAGAGCATGCAACATTAGCAAGAGCTTAACCAGAAGGAAGGAATAAAGAAAATGTGTACTGGTCTTCCTGAGTTAGGGTTTTTTGTGAAACTTTCGTTGATCTTATAGATGGGAACCTTTTGAAGCTCAATCAGGACAAAAGCAAAGCCCTGTATGTACCTGGGAAGGAAGAACAACTCCAGCACAGGGTGGGGAACAGCTCTGGCCAAGAGACCTAAGGGTCTTGGTGGACCATGAGCTGAACAAGCTTGAATAAAAGCAGAGTTGCAAGATTAAAAGTTTAGCACACTTGTGTATCGGGCAGCATTTATGACTTACTTATGCAGGGAAGGAAACATGCAAAGGAAGTACTAAGTGTTGACCATTGTTTTAAAACATGCCCTATGAGCATTGAGTAAAGCCTTCTGAAGCTTTGGTGACTGTAAACTTTAGCCTGGGCTCAATTGTCAGAAGAACAGATTCCTATGGTGTAGTCAGTAAGTTTGATCACATTTTCCATGTATCACATCTACGAACCTGCCTGTAAAAGGAAAAAATAAACAACAAACAAACTGCAGTCCTCCTAAAATGTCTGAATCAGAAGAATATCAGCAAAAATACTGTAGATTGAGAACTAAATTTTAGGGTTTTGTGTAGTTTAATCCAGTATCTGGTTGTCATGTCCCAGTGAAACACTAGCTGAGTATCTAATTTCTCTAGCCTTAATCATATTGGCTTTATCCTTTAAAGGATACTTCAGAAGACATAACCAGTGGGAAAAAAACAGTGTTTGCAATACAAGGTTTACTGGGCATAACTTAATGCTGACAACTAGGCTGACAGTTTCTGTACTCAGGCTGGTTTGTATCCTACCAGATTCATACATACAGAATGGTTGTTTCTACCAGCCACTATCTGCACTTCTGTGCCTGCAATTACCATATCTGACAAGGAATAAGCTGTGATTATAATATATGTGATGTGGGAAGTCTTGAAATAAGTTATCTTCTCAGTGATTGGCAGGAGACCCTGAATGGCTTTAGCATAGAGAGCTGAAAGTGTATTCCTGAATTAGTTTCACCTTTATTTCAGAGAAAGCAGAAGGGTGGACATTTCATGATTTCTTAAAAGTGTTATCAAGATCTAGAGAAGAATACTGTCATTTGAATTTGAAAGAGAATCCAACAGAGTGCTTTGCATCAGTAAACTGCAGAGGGCTCTATGAATTCGTCATGCTCAACAAGAAGAAAAGCAAATTGAAGGAAGTGCAGGTGTAGTGCTCTTAGCACAGTTTTGGATTTAGCTGAACTTTACTCTCCAGTTCACTGGCTCGCGTGACATTAAGAAGACAAGAAAGGTCAGACAAATGGCAACTTCAAAAAGGTTCTTAAATTCCAAGGATGGCTTTTGACTTTGGCCAGGCTGGTGAATCCTTAGCTAACTGTCATAGTATACCAGTAGACAAGCACTCTACTCTAGATGTAAATTGTGTTCTTTTGATTTTCAAATAACATGCAGTGATATAGCAAAATTCCCAAGTTCCCAGCACAATAAAACAAAATAGATTTTGTGAATTTGTTACTTAAAGTTTTTAACAGGTTCTAAAAGAGGGAGGCTTTGATTTGTGTAAAGCTGTTTATGGTGCTATTTAAGATTTGACCTCTCCCTTGATGTGATTAAAAGTGGGAATATAATTAATATTTCTTCCTGACACTAGGGCCAGCAGGTCAGTAGTTGCCGAAGAAAGGAAAGCTGTTATTTCTAGGAGCCAAATAGGAGCTCTACTTTTGAAGTTCTGCTTGTACCAAATGGTATTTCAGCTTGGAAGATAAGGGAGCTGTAAGCAAAATCTCAAAAGTGAGGAAATGAAGGACTCTTTGAACTACTTACAACTGACCTACAAGTTTCTTTAATCTCTGTGGACCTCCTGCATAGACCTGTAGCCAGTTTGACATACCTTTATTCACTATACTCATCTCTTCTTCACATGAACAGCGCTGAAAATTGTAGTAAGGCTGGCAAGCTTCCAAAGTTAGCAAACCATTGTAGAAGCACCTTTACTCTTTGAAGAGCAAACAATAAAGAATAAAGGAGTGTTTCTCAAATGTCCACAGATGGATATTAGCCCTGATCATTTATGGATGGATGTTAGCAGAATAGTGGCATAAATTAGAAATACCAATGAAATACTATTCAAGTGATTTAATCAAAGTCATTAAGGCCAACTAGTTCAAGAAAGAAAGTGAAAATGAATAATTCCAGCAATGACTGCTGATTTAACTTGTTTCAATTAATATACTTCAGTGCCCTTGAAATGCGTCCAATTGATGAATGCAGTAGTAATGACTACTGAATCCATCAAAAATAAACATATTCATTGTGGGTGATTTTTGGATTTAGAACAACCAGAACAGAAAGTTAAGCCATTGGGCTAATTTGAGGCACCTTACCATTGAGTAGAGCACTCTCATTTCTTGGGTAACAAGTGCCTGTGTGCACTGAGTAAGAGGAAGCTGCAGTGGATGGGCAAGACCTACAGAGGTCACAAAACCCATCATGTAGCACAGAGTTTTCTGTGAGTTCCCAAGAGATATTTATACATGAGTTCATTTTCCAGGCTAGACATGTTTTGCAACTGTGGGTGTGCTTGACCACTGAGATAAACTCTTCTGCCCATCAGTACAAGTTGATTGTTTCTAGGTACTGCTCCATGAGCATTTTCATTTGTTCTCGCAAGACAAAAAGCCAAGTTACTCCTTGGAACTGTTTTTGGATTCTGTTGACCAGCAATTTCCTCTGCATTGTAACAATTCGAGCACCTAAATAGACTGATCCTGACCAGACAAGGTTGTGTCCTTAAAAAATTCTGTGTGAACACTAGGCTTAATTTTTGTTATGCAGTAGACTTATAATTTTTGATACCTATAGAACACCTGTGAATAGATGCAACTGTGGATGCAAACCACATCTTAAAGCTGATATCCCAGAATTCCAGATAATGAATCAATAGCAGTTTTACTGCTGACTTCAGCTGGGATATAAATACATATATAATTATAATAACAGCATTGCAATAGCTTGTCTAATAAAAATTATAAAAGAATTAAAGAAAGTTAGATGTAGGATAGGATATTTCAGTTGGAAGGGATGTACAAAGATCATTTAGTCCAACTGGCTGGCAGCTCCAGGGCTGACTGACAGTTAAACGTAGTTAAGGGCATTGTCCAAATGCCTCTGAAATACTGACAGGCTTGGGGCATCAGCCACCTTTCTGTGTCTGAAGTGCAATACAGAATCCATAAGAATCCCTTATAGTAGGTAACTGCCCCAAAGAACTACACCTTAATCACATGGTTTCATTTTATAAGGAAAGACTCTGGTAACTTTCACTACCTTGCTGTAGTCAGTATTTGTAATGTGGTTACTGTTTTTTATTTGCCAGGAAAGATAAATAGGGTTGGCTGGGGGGGGCTTTCTGGGGGGATACTGGGGGGAAGATCACTTTTTGTCTATATAGTTCCAACCCTCTTAATTTAAGTTATAATGGGCAAATTCCCAACTTCCTGGTATTCTCTGTTAGAAGCCAATCCCAAGCCTGTCACCATGGTGGCAAGGAGCAAAGTCTTTGGAGAGGCAGCATCTCATTTGCAGTGAATTCCTGGATGGTTTTTCTTAAATTGGCTCTTCCCCAGGAGTAGCTTAAATGTGGTTATCCATTTAAATAGTTTACTACTGGGAAAACAAAACTCTATAAAGTACAAAATCTCATTTGCAAAGGGGGTCCTGGGGATCGAAAGTGGATATACACATGCCATGTGTTGCAGTCTCCATCCTCTGCTTTTCCTGCTGTTAGGAAATAATTTGAAAATTATCTAAAATAAGAGCAATATATTCCATGGCTGAACAATAGGCTCAGATCTGTCTCCACAGCAGAACCTGAAGTGGCAGCCTTCAGCAGTACTTCCTGTAGTCCACAGGAAAAAAAGAAGTGAGCAGTTATTGGGAGGAACAGCACAATCTCTTCCCAGGAGGGATGTCTCAAAGGAAAGGCTTGGCTGTGGTGTGTGGGAGCCTCTGGCCATGGTTGTACTACTAGAAGGGAAGTTCCCAGGACTGCTCTTTGGTCATAAGAGCATCTGCATGTAGCAGCTTGTGTCCATGATGATTAAAAAGAAAAAGAAGAAGTGTCTCATGCTCTGAAACAGAGAGGCTGCCTCAAAAATTTCTGGCTGACTGGTCATGCCTATGCCTAGACTGTGCCAAGGATTGGTCTAACAACAAGAAAAGTTACTGGCTTTCAGTGCAACGTCCCTTCTCAGAGATCCTTTGGAATTATATAACGAAAAGTGGGGGGTTTTTTTCCTCCTGTATTGGGTTTGCATGGCCTATTTTTAGTAGTGTGGAGGAGGCCACAGAGGTGGCTTCTGAGAGAAACTTCTGGAAGCTTCCACGACATCTGGCAGAGCCAGTCCCTGGTAGCTCCAAAGATAGACCCGCTGCTGGCCGAGGCTGGGTCACTCAGAAATGATGGTAACGCCTCTGTGATAACATAGTTGAGAACAAATCAAAACAAAGGTTGTTGCACAACTGTATTTGCAGCCAGAGAAGAGTGGAGTGAGAACACATGAGCAGAACAACTCTGCAGACACCAAGGTCAGTGCAGAAGGAGGGGCAGGAGGTGCTCCAGGCACTGGAGCTGAAATTCCTCTGCAGGCTGTGGTGCAGCCCATGGTGAGGCAGCTGTGCCCCTGCAGACCATGGATCCACAGGGGATGCAGAGATCCACCCGCAGCCCGTGGGGGAGGTGCTCACTCCAGAGCAGGTGGATTCCTGGAAAGAGGCTGTGACCCCGTGGGAGACCTGTGGAGAGAGGGGCCCTGTTCCCATGCTGGAGCAGCCTGTCCTTGGAGGACTGCACCCCATGAAAGAGTGACCCATGCTGCAGCATTTGGGGGGTGGTGTTGCTCATGGGATGGACTCACATTGGAGAAGTTCACTGAGAACTATCTCCCATGGGAGGAACTCCACGGTGCAGCAGGGGAAGGACTCCTCTCCTGGAGCATTGGGAGAAGCCACAGGTGATGAACTGACCATAATCCCATTCCCTGTCTCCTAGCACCTCTGGGGTAGGAGGTAGAGCTGGAAGGAAGGAGGGATGGGGAGAAGGTGTTTTTAAGGGCTTATTTTACTTCTCATTATCCTGCTTTGATTTTGTTAGTAATAAATTCATTTTATATCTCTAAATTGAGCCTGTTTTGCCTGTGATGGTATTTGATAAGTAATCTCTCTTGATCCTTATCTCAACTTATGAACCCTTCATTAAATTTTCTCTCCTCTGTCTAGCTGCAGAGGGGAGTGAGTGAGCAGCTTTCATGGGTGCCTGGCAGCTGGCCAGTGTCAACCCATGACATGCCCTAATTTAGGGATAGAATAAACTAAATCCTTGGGTCCAAACCATAAGTGATAAAAGCTCTAAGGAAACAATGCTGCTTTCATACATCCAACATTTCTTCACTTGGAATAACAGTTTGGGGAATATCTTTTGGGAAATACACTCCAAAACTATCCCAGGCACAATGAGTTGCCCCAAAAATAACAGCCCTCTTACTAATGATAAAGGAGCACTGGCCCTTGGTTCTTATATGCTTCTCTGAAAAATCAGAAAATGTTTTAAACACTATCACAAAGTCCATTAATATGGTATTTGTTGGAACGGAACCTGGTATCATCTGTAGTTTTAGTTTTATTGTCCAACAGAACTTTAAAAAGTCTCAGAAATCATTTTCTTTATTTAGTTCAGTTTAGTTTTTGAATTTTTTTTAAATTTACTCAGTGCTCCGGCCCTTGTGTAGTCTGGGTTTGGCTGAAGACTTTTTTGAGAGTTTAAAAGACCTCAGAGACACATCTAAGAGTTTAAACATTAATAAAAAGTGTTGGGGAAAAAATGGGGAGATTTTAAAATGTGATTTTGTTCTCTTCTGTACTGTAGCGTATGTAGCAACAGCAGTACGTGCTTTTCTTAGCATACTATTAGCATTAAATTTTAATAACATATATAGGATCTCTGGACTATTATACATAAATGAAGAAGACAAAACTCCTTTTCAGGTAAAATATGCATATATCTCCTATATATTCTTCTTTTTTTTTCCTGCTATCTCTTTTATCATAAACACCAGAACTATTTACAGTCCTTGAAGGAAGACATAAAATTTAAGACTGCAGGTACTGCTCCTAGGTTTTTTGAATGCTCTAAAAACCAGCGATTTAGATTTTCTAAATAGAATCACTGTTATATTTAATACATGATCTTTATTTATTTTTTGAGGGGATAACTTGGAGAAGAGAGCTGAAGTTTCATATACCTTATAAAACCAGCATTCTATCATGTTGATATTTGTCTTCTTCTGTGAACAATGGTTTCCATTAGTGTCTTGTACAATTACATCTGTTTGATTATTAATGTGTTCATTAAAAGTATTTTTTTTACCCTATTTCTACATTTCTATTGTTCATTCTGGCTGGGAAGGAGATTTCTTTCTAAAAAGAAAAAGAGCCCAGTTGCCTGAATCTAATTGTATTCTCAGTTTACTTTAAGCAGAGATTTTAGTTGATCTAAAGTAAAAAATATTGTTTTTTGCTGTAAGCCAAGTGAACAGAATCTGTGCTTCCCCATTTTTCCCTGTCTTCATTACCTAATTGTTATTCCTTATTACAAGGTGTCTGCCATCATGTTATTTATTTATTTTGCAGCAGGTTCCTTCTCCTCCACACTTGTTCTAACTGGTAGTAAGCCCTTAATGCCACAGTGACCAATGGTAAATCACCGTGTCTGACACTGGGAGACAAAAGAAGCAGGAGGGACCTGTGAAAAATGCCTGCAAGAAGCAAAGCACAGCATGGATGGAGATGATTCACGTCTCTGCAGTGAATCTTCAGTAAAAGGTAGTAGAGCAGAACCAAAGACCATTTTCACTCATCTTGAATTCATTTCACCTGATCTCTAAAGTATTTCCCTGCTACCCACCAGAGCTTTGAACCAGGCTGCGTGTCTGAGTACTGCTTTTTTTTTTTCTTTTTCTTTTTTTTTTTTTATTTCCCAAAAAAGTGAGATTAAAAAAGGCAGCTAACAGAGGGAGAAGCTACAAGCAAGGAATACAAAAAAGAAACCAATTTGGACATCTGTCTGTCCATCCCTTGAAACTTTCACAGATTTTTATGCAATATGATTTAGAATATGAAGTTTTCCAAAAACATGTAATGATCTTAAGTTCCCAAGTCACTTAAATGCTTTTGGAAAAGTTGCTGGAAATTGATGCATCCATACTTAAACAAAGAAAGGCTTTCTATTTAACAAAGCCTACTGGTAAATTTTTGTCTATTTTTATAGCTATTTTAGCTGTTTCCTTAAAAAATTAACTTTTTTTCCTTCTCTTTTGCAAGTATTGTAATGCCTGTTCGATTTAGTAACTGAGGGCTATCTTATTCCTGTACAAGTCTATGTAAATCTGCTGGTTACTTTTAATTAAGCAGAATCAAACCTGTTGCCCTTCATCCTGAAAAAGCTATAGCAACATGCTTATATGAGTCAGAGACTCAAAGTAAGTAAATTTAGGCTAGCACAGATAAGATGATGTTGAGAGTGACCTCATGGATCGTTGTGTTCCTTTCTACCACAGACAACTCCAACCATCATACAAGCTGATTTTCTTTGGGTTTAAACCAGTGTAGGGCTAGCCTTGTTAGTATGACTGAAAAGACACTGTCCTGCCTTCCTGGCTTTTCTGGCATTCCAGTTCATTTCTGCAGGACAAGAGACTTGGGATGTAAGTTTGAGTGCTTTCTGATTAACTTCAGCTGAAGCTGGAAAAAATCAACACAAGATTTTGCCACTATTGAGGTGTTGAACCTGGATTCCTCATATGTAGATATTTCAATTTAATTTCACTGGGGAGCTTACCAAAATTACCTTGTTGAATTCTTTGGGGAGGTGCCTGCATTTTTCCTAGCTGCTGAAGCTCTGTACTTGTTACCTATTCTGTCCAAAACTGAGACTTCAGTTGTCATCCCCCAGGCCCCCTCTTTTCTTATGAGAACTGTTAGCTGCGTCTCACTTTTGTGACTGAATTTTGGATCCTTCTAATAAAAAATCTTTCCCTAAAAACTTTTGACCATGTGGAAGTAATGCCATTGTTACTTGTGTGGTACTACACTATGTAACTTTGTTATAAGATTTATTCTAAATACACCGTTGAAAGTTTAAAAGGGAGTTGCTAAGGCCTGTGGATCTGAACCTTTGCTAAAGAAACAGTAATTTACCACCCAGAAAGTGATAGACAATGAGGGTTGGAAATTGTAATGCCATAGGAAAGTAAAGAATGGCCCATTTCTTCTTGCACAAACAGAGCAGAATCTTTTTATGCTAAGCAGTCTGCTTTGCAAACATACACAAGAGCCCCTGTGGTTGCATCTTAAAAGAATAAGCCTACCAATATATCTTATGCTCATTGATGCTATATACTGTAAAGATTTTTTTTACTGTAGAGGCGCTTTTGTCTTGCCTGGGTTGTAAAAATATAGCATCGACCTTTTTGTTTTGGTGCTATCAGTGATGTTCCAGGCCCTAATACCTGGAGGTGGGTCTAACTGCATGTCAGGGTAATTGCAGAGAATATAGAGTGCTCACCCTGCCCTGCCTCGGATCTGCAGCTACAGCTCAAGGTGGCAGACAAAGGGAAAAGAGAGAGAAAACATGTGCATGTGTTTGTGCATGCGTAGGCAGTGTTAACAGAAGGGAATTAGCTGGCTCAGAGCTTTGATTATTGACTACAGAGATTTTCAGCTCTGGTCTCTTGTGTGAATCAGTCAGATCCATGATATCCAAAAGTGGTTATCAGCTGATGATTGTTTGATTGCCTGTGAAGTAATTAGTTTGAAGTGGGCTCCCCCAGTGAGACTCACCTGGTGTCTGTGCACCCTTTCCAGGTGCTCTGGGGCCAGTTGAGGAGGTGATGCCTCCAGGCAGCCCCAGCTCCCTGTAACCCTCCCTTTGCTGACATGAGGGCTGCTTCTGCCACGTCACTGCTGATGACTTGCTGCTGTAATTGCATCCAAACCCATCTCAGTTAAAATGAGCCAAATAACCCTGAGATTTGAAACAATCAGTATTAGCTAACCTGGCTGGTTCTGCAAGGGATGGTGGAGACATGGCCACACAAACCCTTCTGCTAGCAGGCTGGAGGAGCTGGTGGGCTGCAGCAGTGGGGATAGGAGATGGGGCTGGAGTCAGCAACCTGTACAGCTGACACAGCTTCATCTGCAATGGGATTGAAGGGGATCTACAAATACTAATCTGCATTCTTCACTCTTGTGATAGCACCAACACATTTCTAGGGACTAAATGAAAGTAAGAAATCACCCACTTGGCCTTGGTCACCATCCTTCAATTTTCCTGTTATGGACACCAGTCAGTTAAGACTAAACCTTGGTCCCATGATAAGAACAGCCAAATAATCAGTGCTTTTCTTTAAATCAGAAGTTAGTTCTTAAATGATGAAAAAGTTTGTAGTTCTTTAATCTACAACAATGCAAAGGTTCTCAGTGTAGCAAATATAAACACTTGTCCTGATCAGCCTGATAAACAACCACTCTTGCGGCCATTCATTACACCTGGTTACAGTGAGTGTGGAAACTCCTGTATTCTCCAGTCCTGCAGGCTGCCTGACCTGTGTATAAAAGGACTGTGATTACAGCAATTTTGACAAGCACTGACTTCACTGTTAGACATTTAAAAAGAGTTAGAAGTAGAGATTTTCTTTTGGTGCTAGTTTTTCTTGGGTTGTAATTTTGTATTACTGTTGTAGTATAAATCATTTACTGTACTAATGGGAAGGCAAATTTCTGTGGGAGGGAGCAGCAGCAGCTGTCCTAGAGACAGGTGTGAGATGTGGCCCTGAAGTTTACATTTCTGGAACTACCTCTCTGCATGAGCTGCAAGTAATAACCTTGTAAAGGAAGTTGTCACCTTTTGGCCTCTGCACCTCTAACCCTCAAATAATGACCAAAAAAGTGAAATTGTCCAAGTTAAAAGTTTTCCTTTTTTCAAGTTATAAATACAAAGAAGAGAAGGTCTGTTATTCAGTCATGTTAAAAAGAAGTTGAAAGCTTCTGAACTGGAGCATGGTTGCCATTATATAAGAATACATTTTCAAAGAGCATATTCTTATTTTAATTAAATCTTCAGTATAATCTTCATTGTTTCCTGTCTCATTATTTGACATGCAACATATGTTAACTCCACTAAAACCAATCCACTGTCACAGTTTGTGTGTGTTTTAAACATATCTCCCCCTGCTGTATCACCTGTCAACAAACTGGTCACGTCTAATGATCTGTTTAGTCATCTGGTTCCCATTATTTCAAGTTTAAGTTCTTTTTCTGACAGTAGCTGGAAATGTTTCCTGCTGGGTGTCTCTGCTCTGTGGGCCAGCTGGGAGCACAGGGATGAGGGGAGCTTCTGGGGGTTGCACCGTGGTGTTGCCTGCACTTCTGGAAGGAGCATCAAACCAGAACAGTGCTGGTTAAGCTACCAAGTACTCTGAAGAGTCACGTGCCTTGGCTGGGTCAGACATCCCATACAGATGAAGAGTGAACCAGGGCATTTCCTCACAGCATTTTACTGGGCAGTTGGCGCTATTTACACACAACATGGAGTAATGGGTTTGCTGGTTGTTTTAATTGAAACTCTTGTTGTCTCAAAGCTTTACTTGGTACCAGCCTAGCAACTCCACCCCACCTGGCACAACTATTTTACATCTTAAGTAAAGACATGGCCAGATACAGCCATTCTGGCTGCAGCAAGGTTGGACCAAGCAGTTCCTATCCACCCCACCCTATGCTGCTCATTTCTTCTCATGGTACCAAAGGGTAGCTCTTATGGTTCTGTGGGCTTTACTGGTTGAGAGTTTTCCAGATAGGGTGAGAGTGATCCTACCTAAAAAGCCCTTAAGACAGGAATTGTGGGCAGAAGTTGGGAAAGGAGAGAAATCTGAATTACAGCTGGACTGATGATTCTGTCACAATGCACATTTCCCAAAATCTGGAGATGTTGATGTGCTGGTGTACTTTCTGAAGAAATGTTGTAGGACAATACCATCTGTCCAGGATCTAAGGTTTTATTTTCAAGCATTTATTTAAAGTTGTATCTACTTCTGAGTGTTCACAATGCTGTATGCTTATTTCTTTTTTTCTGTTTACTATGTCTAGATAAAAGCATGGAGTAACACTTATCAGAACTGATATATTATGTGGTGTTATTTTAGCACAAATGCTTACTGTTCAGCACCTGTACAAGATCAGCCATGACAGCTGATGGTTTAAAATTTATGATGCATCATGTTGACAATATGATTTCAGCTCCAAAACATACAAACTGTACTTCAGTCTTCTTGTCTTTGCACATATAATTTTAAGCAAAGAGAGAACAACTCTGGACTATTCTGACAATTTTGTATCTTATTGCATCATATAATGTGGATTATATACAACAGAGATGGCTGAAAAGTACAGTTTCCCCACAGACTCTGCTCTGACAGATTTGCAGTCTGCTGAATCCTGCAGAGAATTGAGGATGTGCATTACAATGCCTCATCTCCTGCAGGATGCTGTGAACTTTCAAGTTCTTTTCACTGGGTAATTCCTACAGTTTTTTAAGTCAGGTATGAGCAGTAGAAGACTAAGTGATAGATACGAAAAATGCAATTTATGAGCAGTTTTCACATTTAGAGTAATACACATTGTAAATCAGATCATTGTCTAGTTTGCCAATACATGACACATTGTGCTGCAATGTAAAGCCAGAGCAGGGCACTTACCACATCTGGAGTGCTATTACTTAATTGAATGCATACCACGTGCCACAAAAGCAGACATATTATATATAAGGACAAAAGTGGAATAGGATTATGTGATGAAGAAAGGCACAATGCTTTTTGCTTTGATACCAGATGATGAAGTGACTGCAATCTGTATTTTTCAACCCTTGTAATTCATGTATTTCATGCCAGCAATGGTATTTATTAATTTATCACCAGCATTAAAGTATTAATATTATAACTTGTAAATAATATAGTCATATGCAGAATTGTATATTTTAAATCAGTGGTGAATTTACCCCAACACTGAAGTAAAGAAACCATAGCATCAGGACTTAAAACCAAAATTAGTAATGAAGTGAAGAAATGGTTAGTGTGTTGGTGTCAGATTTGTCAGGGCAAAGCCAAGCAGTTTTGTAAATTTAATCCTTCCTCCACAAAGATTACCTAAGATAACTATTAGTAATTTGATATTTACTATTTAATGAGCTTGGATTTAAGCAAATAAATTTTCATCTTTGTGTTTATCCTTGTGAAAGTATAAACTGATGTATTATGCAAATAGCATCATCTCTGGTAAACCCACCATCTCCCTTCATTCACACCGACTTGTCTGTGTATTCCCATGTTGACACCTTCATTTTGAATATCCCTTTAATCCCTTATTTATTGATTTATAGCTGTCTCATCAAGAAAACACTTCCTTTCAGCTTATTTAACTTCTATTGACTACAAGATGTTGGTAAAAAGCAGCCTCTTCCCAAGGCAGCTTTGGACTTGCTGCGCTTGGGTTCACCGCTGGCTCAAGGATTTGCTCTTGTGTACTCTTGGTACTGTGAGGGAAAATCAGGTTTACAATAACCTCAGCCAAACCATCCCTGTCATGTGGGGTGAGCAAGCCAAGCAGATTTCCATATGATGTAAAGAAACAAGTACAGTAAAGGGGCAAAAGCAATTCTGATGACTAGAGCACACGCACAGAAAACAAATATGTCTAAACTGTATGTGTAGAAGTAGGCATTTCAGACCCCTTTGAATCTGAAGGGTGGGATTGCTATAAACCCTTAGCTCGTGTCAGGATTTAGCCCCAGGCCCACACAGCCACTCAGTCACTTGTCTGATCGGATGGAGGGAGAGAATCATAAAGGCAAAAGTGAGAAAACTCATGGGTTGAGCTAAAGACAGTTCAATAGGTAAAGCAAAAGACATTCACAACCAAAGCAAAACAAGGGAAATAATTCACCATTTCCTATGGGCAGGTGTTCAACCACCCAGGGAAAGCAGGTTTCCATCGTGCATAACGGAGACTTGAGTAGACAAACACCATCAATCCAAATATTCTACTCACTTTCCTCCTACTTCCCCCACCTTTATATGCTGAACATGACTCTGTATGGTGTGCAATACTCCTTGGGTCAGTTGGGGTCAGCTGTCCAGACTAGGTTCCCTCCCAACTCCTTGTGCACCCCCAGCACCCTTGCTGGTGTGGTCGGGCGAGGAGCAGAAAGGTCCTGACTCTCTGTGAGCGCTGCTCAGCAATATATAAAAAATCTCTATTATCAACACTGTTTTGGTCACAAATAGAAAACACAGACTCTTAATGGCTGCTATGAAGAAAATTAACTCTCTCCCAACCAAAACCAGCTTGACTTACCACCTCCCATCTCTGTCTGTCTTTTCATGCTGCTCCCTGAAATCCAGGCAAGACATTTTCAGTTATGTACCTCATTGTAAACTCCCTAACTCAGTTTTAGGAAGTGGGACAAATAGTGCAGCAGTATTAAGACAGTATAAGTAGTAGTGTTTGCATCATTCTTTCTTTAGAAGCGTGCACTATTTTGTCCTTACAACTATTTTCTCGTTTGAAGAAGATAATGTAATAAAAATAATACTAAAATAGTAAAAAATTCGGACTTCCATCTTAAGTACTTCTTACTCCAGAAGCTTCTGGAAAGCAGATGCAAGTGCCCATTAACCATATACACACAGAAAGGGCTGGGTCTAAATTATTTATGTGGTATGCTCAGCGGGAGGCAGATAAGCCAGCACAGACAGCAGTTGCTGCTGTGGGATGGTGCTGAGCTTGTCACTGGCCCTGGTGTGAAGAAATGCTGCATGGAGAGGTTTAAGACGAGCCTGTGCATGAGAGTCGAGGACCATGTATTTGTTGTGAATGTTTATAATTTCTCTAATAATAGATTGTTATGTACAGTGCAGGGAACAGAGAGCAACTCTCACCTCTCCTTCCATTGAATAGCAAGTCACCTTATTCTGTGATGTACAAGGCAAAGTAATTGCATCTCAAACATGTGGTGTGTATTTGTTTAGAAGGTTAGTGCAAAATTGATTTATGAAACAATTTTCCCTGTTTCATGTCAGAGAGGCCATTTTCTGGTGAGTAATTAGATGTGGGTTTCACCTGCATTGTGACATACACTTTTGCGAAGCAAGGTATAGTTGCTGCTTTTCATTAAATAAATCTCAGGGAAATTTTGTCTAGTTGTTCATGAGAATTTTTTTTTCTGTGACATCATTTCGAAGATTGATTCTAGTTGATTTTGGAAGAGTAATGTTTTGAATTGTGTTTACCTGTGCTTCCCATGACACGCAATAAACAATGATCTTGTCCTACTCTGGAGGTAACTGTCCCTTTTCATTTGAAAATCATAATCTTAGATCAACATACATGAGAAGACCTGTACAGTATAATTGCACTTGACATGGAAAAAAATTGTCTTCCTGGTCCTCAAACTATCCCCTGGGCTTTCAGTTTGGTACTGAGCACCTCAGGGCAAAAATATTCTCCCGACCTGGTGCCTTTATTTTATCACAGTCAGTAAGCGAGGCAGACACAGTTTATGCATACTGATTGAAGATTTTTTCATACTTTTACATAGATTTTTAGGTAATTTTTCAAACTTTGGTACCTAAAGTTATATACATAAATTTTGCTTGTTTTTTTGGGGTATCCATTTTAATCATGTAAATCCTGGATTAGATTCAGATGCCCAGTACATTTTATCTCCTAAATTTGAAATAGTACTCTGCTTTTTATTAGACATTGAATTGAACTGATTTTTTTTAGGAAATTACAGGGTTTCCAATGAGTTTCCTTACAATATAATTCAAATCTCATCAAGTTTAAACAAGAAAAGTTGAACATTAAATGAGCTATTTACTTTTTATAGACTTATATTTAATCTGGGAATATAGCAAAGAAAAACTTACAGAATATATTTGATATGTTATTGGCATATTAACTTTTAAAAAATTGTCTTTTTATGAATTTGTTAGATTAAGTGATTTTAAATGTACTATAAAACAAAGAAATCATAATTCATTGAATAAACTGATGCTGGGACTCCAATTTTAAGAAACTGTGGTGATTCTACAAATCTAAGATCACTGTTTTAAATAAGTTTCCTTTTAATTTGTAGATATTTTCACTTTACTTCCTCCTTTCCTTAGTGTAGACTGAAAATGCACATTTTTTCCAGGGAAAACAATGCTCTATTCCTGATCTAATTTCTGAATCTGGCTTTCATTTCAGTGGAAGTAATCTTGACATTCATTTAACACAAATGAAATCTATTTTATCGGTGATGATTTATTTACTGTTTGTTGGGACATGCCTTTAACACTTGGAGAATTTGAGGGTTTTTTGCAAGCTTAATATTAGGATTCTTTGGAAGAGAGGAATAGGAGAAGGGGATTTTGTTCCAGAATATTTTGAGTAGTAGCACCATGGGTTCTTTTTAGTTGGTTTTATAATTTTGAAATTTCTCTAATAAAAGCATTGTACTTTTTGGTTTGAATTTCTGGAATTATGTTTCTCAATTGTTGTCATGTGTTAGGCAGACTCTTGTATGGGAATTATGAAAAATGTAGCTTTTCTAATCACATGAAGATGAAGGAACTATATCAAGTCTGACTAGTATTTGAAATATTAACAGAAAATTCAGCTATGGATATGAGGTCTTCTGTAAACCCACAACACATGCAGAGTAATGCAGGGTCAGATCTGTAAAAGGATCAGAAGTTTAAAGCTGTTTAGGCAGATGATTTCTGGCAAGGTAGTCCAGAATTTAAACTTCTGTGACCTTCTACCAAACCTTAGATAACAAAGGCAGATTAGAAATAGTACTAACTGCGGTCATAAAATTCATTCACCCAGACTGTAATCTTCCTTAAAATAGAAGTTACAGCCTTCTTGGGAGGTCCATTCCTAAAGATTAACAGAGCATTCACTGCTTGTGGGGAAAGAAATGGGCCTAAAATTGGAAGGCGTCATTTTATAAAGCAGACATGGCAGGACAGAGACAGCGAGTTGTGGGGAAGGGAAGCAAGGCCACCCCTGGCATCTCAGAGGAAGTCATTAGGAGGAACTTGGTGTGGGGGAAAAAAATTGCTCTCTTAGCATGAACATTACTGAGAAACTGGCTGGTCCCCACACTGGCTGGCTCTGCTGAGTGCAGGCGAGACAGATGCAGAACTCTGATTGTATTGATCTGAGTAATAAAAAATTTAAAAAGAATAAGAAAAAGATATTTTTTTGTGGGAGCAGAAATGAGTTAGGAAACTGATTGCAGCACAGACTGGTAACTTATTGATCACTATTCAGGGCAGCTGGAAGTAGAATAAAGGACACGAGGATGGGAAAGCCAGAAGCCGCTCCACAAACAAATGGATAACCTCTGGCTAGCATACAGGAAAACTGGGATTCAGATGCATAACCTCTTGATCATGCTATATGGCAGAAATTTAAAAGAGAAGCAGAGACAGGAGATTTATCTCTTTGTGAAACTTGTAATTATACAAATTCCAGTGCAATCTTTCATTGCAAGTTTCTCCTTGCTGTCCTGAGTGGTTTGCCAGCTGTTGTCCACTGCAGTTTTTTACACATGTTGATATAGACAACCATGTTGATATGTACATGGTTGAGATCAATATATTTGTGGTGCCATTAACAGACACATTATAGCATACAGAGAATTATTTATTCATACATTGAATAGTTCCCAATGGACGTTTTACAACCTACTGGAAAACAGGCTCCGTGAGATCAAAATATAAATGTTATAACTGATGTGGGAAGGTTTGGAGAGGGAAGAAAGTGTAACTTTCTCATATATTTGTTCATTAAAAAGTATATTTCCTTAAGAAATGAAACAACTGGCTGCCGTGCTGTCCTCAGTCTCAGTGCTATTAATAGACTGACAGGCATTGCAGCAGACTGACTTTAGTAGAGTATTGAAGAAGATTGCTTGTAGATTGCTCCAGATGATGTTCTAGATTCTGTTCTGTTCTGTTCTGTATTACTCCACTGGAGGATGAGTAGAATATGTACCCAGCTCTGTTACATCTCACCAATGTGTGCTACAACTTGCATGCGTTTCTGATGTTGTTCAGAAATTTACATTGAAAATGGCCCTAATTTGCTGACCTACTCACTGTAGAATTGTTCTCAAACAAAGGGGCAGCTTCTGTGGGGTATGATCGTGCTTTTCATCATGTTAATATCCTTACACAAGTGGCTTAGCTGTGAAAATTCCCCTCAGGGCAAGTACCAGGACATAAGCCTGAAGGAGTTCATGCCTTCTGATGGGCCATAACTGACACAACCAAGCTACGCTGACACGTAAGAGGCAGCTGTCATGTCTTAGAAGGTGTTGAAGACTGCCAGAGTGTCCCACGAACCACAGTATTACATCATCCAGCGTAAAACTCCTCACCCTAGGAGAGGTACCTGGGCAATCCCACTCAGCCTGAGCATAATACTAACCCCCCAGGCTTTGTATTTCATGGGTTTCCACCACCCCAACAGATCAAGACTGTGACTATCACTTCGACCAACAACAAAAAATTGCAAGTCAAGTTTTATTTGTGGATCCAAGGGTGGGGACTGTATACATTTCTAGTCTTATCCTTTCTCTTTCTTTTTCATTATACATTTTCGTAAGAGTTGTTTTTACACTTTTATATTGTTGCATCTCTAACCAAAATGGCTACATTTTAAAATTTGCAGAGTACCATATTGTACTTTAATATTCTAAAGTTTGCAAGTAAAAGTTTGTTATTGAACATCCTGCGAATTTTCTCGTTTCTCCCGCGCACTGCCCAGAGTAAATCAAACAAACTTCCCCTAAACCTGCCGGAGACCATGGCATAACATGTTACTTAGTTAAATTGCTGCTTCCTGCCTTTTCATTCCTTAATAAGAGGAGTCCAGTGAATGACAAATCATGCAACCAATGCATAAGTGACAATTCTTAAAATGTAATTCAACTTCATGTGTGATTTAAAATACAGTGAAAAGGTTGTTATCTTTTCATGTACATGAAAATAAAATTTCAGCTTTGCAAGTACTCTGCGAGGCTTTAAAAATATTAAAGAGGTGACAACCTTTTTAGGATTTTAGACTGGTGATGGCATATAATACTCCAAAATAGGAGTAATCTAATGGTTTGAGCAAAAGTAATGGTTTGAGCAAAAATTATTTCCAGTTGTCTGCAACTACATAAGTATATGAGAAAAATCTTGATGTATTAAAAATTGATGAGGAATAATAATCAATCTTTATCTTTAATGCAGTATATTTAGCTCTTTATATTTTCTATGATGGATTTCTTTCAATGCAGGTGCAACCTGTGCTTTCAATCTCTCTAGTTTCGATACACCTAGTCTAATTTTTATACAGGAGTTTAAACTGAGATATATTCACATTTCTTAAATATGTCCTACAGCATTCTATTCTCAGACTCACAGTCTGCAGGAGGGGTTGCTGCACCCTTAATGAAAGAACCTGTCCCAACACCATCTAACATAGTGGTTTAATAAACCCCAGATTTTTCTAAGGTTTATAAGAGGATTTTGAGGAAATTTTGGAAGTCTTTCACATCCTTCTATGGAATGACAATCAAAAGTATCTGTAGAGACAGTTCTGGAGTTGTGGTATTAAATTCCCTGTTCCAGCCTAAGAGGTACTCAAAAGCTGTCTAAACATGGTCAAGGGCAAACAGCTCTAGGTGATCCTTCATGAACCGCATGACCCTCAGAGGTCCCTTCCAACCTTAACCATTTTATGATCCTCTATTTACTTTGATAAAAGAAATTAAGATGTGTGTGGATATACATTTCATGAGAATAGTCCTATTTTTATTCATCAAATATTGTTATTGTGATTGTCATCACTACAGAATACAATCAGTAAGAATAACTTGGATTTTCTTCTAACATGTAACCAGACTCAGCTTTGTACTTTTTTGCGCTTTCAGCTGCAACTATGTATTGAAGGTATACATTTTATTAAAGCTGACATTCTTACAGATTTCTATACTCATATGATACTGGTTTTTGACTTCTTTTGCTACAACTTGACTTTCTGGTTTTCTCATACTTCACTACATCCTTTAGAAAAGGTTTCTATTTCTGAACCACAGTGCAGTTGTTATTGCCCTTATTGCTTCCCTCTTAGTTTTAGTCATCTCCAGCCTTAAGTATTCAAATGTTTGTTACCCTTTCCTGTCATCTTTTGAGTTATGTTTGAATTCCTTGAAGGAAGGCAGAGTTCTGTCAGGGACTTTTCATGAGACTGGCATTTTTCCCCCTCTCCCAATTCTACTTGGTTGCTCTAGCACTGTAAGTGTAATGTACTAACAATAAAGCAAAGCTGTACTACATTCTGCAAACCTACAGTAATACTTTCAGGCACCCAGTTCAAAGATCTTTTTCTCAATGATATTTTCATAGATTTTCAGGGAAAACCAAGAAAATAGGAAAAGGCTGAAGTATCTATAGGCTATAAATATCTCTATCTATCTATCTATCTATCTATATCTATGTATAGTTATATCTATAGATAGGTATCTATATCTATCTATAGATATGTATAATATATTTATAGGCTTTCATTCCATGATTGCTGATTTTTGATTAAAACAATAATATCATGCCTGACTCATTACAACACCTCCCCTACACACACACACATGCTTAAAGTTATTGTATCTGCTAGAAACACCCCATATTGCTATATTTAGAAAATCAAACCTCCTTCTATCACTCTGAGTGTAGGGTACCATTCTCTGGTTAAAACCTGCTTCTTATTTCCACATACACATTCACATACACATTGAGGTGGACCACAGTTACTTGACTAGTGATGGAAGTTAAAAGTTAAGCAGCTGGGTTTTTTTCTTTTTCCTGTGGGGAATATAAATTGTGATATAGGTCAGAGAACAGTTTACAAAAACTTTTATACAGAATTTCATATATGAAAGAATAAATTCGGGAAATCACTCATTTCCCCCCCTTCAATCTTTTCACTTAAATCTAGATTTGTCTGCATATAAATATATAGAACATTTTCTGTAATTGTTCTGCTAGTAGAGCAGATGACTTGTCAGTAGATAAAAATGTACTTAACACTTAAATAACTCCTTCATACATATTGTTAGAAAGCATTTTACAAATACAGTCCTATCAATGACCATTTTACAGATAGAGAAGGGAGATATATATTAATTTATTTGTTAAGAGCTAAGCAATGGATAAAAACAGATTAAAACATAGGACTGTAGGATAAAATTCTTATGTGCTCTACATCAACAAGAAGTTTGCTGCTTATTTTATGAAGCAACAATTTTATCCCGAGTGACCTACCTTCTCATCTATTGCATAGCCTAGCACTGATTGCCTTTACCTACACTTGAGATGGTTGACCTGACGTACAGAGTTAGAACCTAAAACAATATTTTGTTTTGAATTTTTACCATAGTATGGACTGCTTTGTTCATGGATGAGATCTCTCTCACTTCAGCTGTCTGCAATTAGAAATTTAAGCTCAAGCTAGTTTTCTGAGCTTCTTTTGTTGTCAGCAAAGATGCAACTCTAGAATATGCTTCCTTCCATCTATTTGAAGACAAAGATGAATTATCAGTTTAAGCTTGCCCTGCTGTCAGAAGAAACAGTATTGGAGTCTTCCCCCCTCCTCATGTGCTCATCACAAAGTGTCAGATGCACCATGTGGTGAGTGGATCTGAGCTAAAACTAAGCTTGTGTGAAAATGGCTGGTTTTCAGCCAGATCAGCTCCCTGAACAATTTACCATATATTTGTACAAATGTGGTATCAGCACAAGAGACAAATATGTGCAGGACTGGGAATAAGGCATGTAAGTAAAAGCAGTGCAGGCCTGCTTTCTTTCCCTGGTAGCACCAGGTTAAAGGACCTACTGAACACCAGTCTTAGTCACCTGTGATGGTTTTGACTGGGGCAGAGTTAAGTTTTCTTCATAGTAGCTGGTATGTGCCTGTGTTTTGGGTTTGTGACTAAAACAGTGTTGATAATTCAGGGATGATTTTGTTACTGATGAGCAACACGTACACAGACTCTGGAGCTTTTCTGCTTCTCACCCCACCCCACCAGAGAGGGGGCTGGGGGTGCACAAGGGGTTGGGAGTGGACCCAGATAAGACAGACGACCCCAGCTAACCCAAGAAATATCCCACACCGTACAAGTTTCATGTTCAGCATATAGAGCTGGGGGAAAGAGAAGAAAGGGGAGGACACTCAGAGTGATGGAATTTGTCTTCCCAAGTCAGTGTTATGTGTGATTGGGCCCTGCTTTCCAGGCTGAACACCTGCCAGCCCATGGGAAGTTACGAATTAATTTCTTGCTTTTCTTTGCTTATATGCACAGCTTTTCTTTACCTACTGAACTCTCTTTATCTCAACTCATGCTTTTTCTCACTTTTACCCTTCTGAGTCTCTCCCCCATCCTCCTGGGAGGGGAGTGAGAGGCTGTGTGGGTCTGAGCCGACAGCTGGGGTTATACCATGACACCACCTACCATATTAAGCAAGATTAATCTCACCTAAAGTTTATGTGCAATCACTGCTGCCTGGCATTAACCTTATCAGCTGAAGTTTAGTGTGATATTAGTACAACAGGCTTTTTTAAACTCCACCTCCATGAAGGAATCTGACATGGTTAAATAACCATTAGAGAAATGCTGTTATTGGAAGTGGAGTTGCTGAATTCTCTGTTTATTTGTAACATCTTACATGCAAAGATGTTGTTATTTTCCAGATATCTTAATTGTGAAAATTTAAAGAATTATAAAATTGAAAAAGACTGAACAGATTCACCTCATGCTCTGATTCTATACTTGATCTAGTTACAATTCTCCTAGATACTTGTTTATTTTACTGAGAAGGCAAGCCCAAAAGGATTAAACCTTGCCTGCAGCTTTCTTTTTGTGCAAAAGTCAATTATGGCTAGCTAAATATCCCTGAGGTAAACATGTGTGAGGCTGATAATGTGGTTAGAATAGCAACAGCAGTTTTAAAGGAGACTGGTGTTCATGGAGTTAACACATTCCATATTGCTATCATGCAAAAAATTACAGACACTTCCAGTCAGGGAGCATCAATCAATTTTTGTTAACTTTCAGGATTTTTTCTTCCTGATGGAGCTAATATTACATCCAAATATTATGTGTACTGCATTTGTAAATTTAATTCCATTTGCTTAAGGAAATCTTCTGTATGAAAAATGTGAGTTAAAAACTATGTTATTTACCTGGTGCCACTGGATTGCCTGTGGAATGGGTCAAATCCTGCCATTCTTAATGAGGAAAATATTGACTAATGGCTTAAGTAAATATTATCTGAATTCAATGAATGTTTAAGTCTTATGTATTAAATATTCAGAGGAGCAGAAAATAGTTCATAGCTTTTCCTCCCAACCACCGAACCACCATGGCACCTAACCAGCCATGCTCGTGCTTATAATTTCCTTCTGTATTTTGGCAAAATGTTGCAGTTTCAACAGACAGTGCTAAAAACATCATATATCACCACAGTATGCAACCTCGTAGCAAAATGATTCACCTGGGAATTTCAAGTTCCTTGCAATTAGAGAAAGGAACTGAAACCGTGTTCTCACAGTGAGCAGAGTGCTATAGCCACTGACACTGGATTAAGGGAGGCAGGAGCTGCTGTACAACTGTCCTCCAAGTGAATTTTGAGTAAAGGCTGATTTTACTCCAGGAGGAGGTAAAGGAACCGTGACATGCAGTCAGAGAGAGAAAGAATAACATTCCTTCATTTGGGCCTACCAAAACTCTGCAGCATCAGCTAGCTTGAAGTGACTCCTGACTAGGACATAGGCCCAACAAATCCCAGTGTTGCATCCCAGGCTCTTTCCATGCATGTTTAGGAGCCTAATGCCAAACTTTGGCCTATGACTTTCCAAGAGTGATAGGGCACCTAACTCCTTTGCCCTTCTAGTCTTCTCAATATATTTTGTCGTCTGGTCTATAAAATGGAAATATTTTTTTCTCTTGGGACACTGTGAATAGATGGAAGACCCTCAACTACTGATGTGAGCCAAGGCTAAAATAACCAAACATTAACAGATAGCAAAGAGGTGCAGAAGAAACTTGAATTTTGAAATATTTCTGAATGTATTAGACCACTTTTGTTGAAAGGGTTAGCCTGGCAAAGAACCAGTAAGAGTAATGGGTAGATAATTTTACAACAGATATTATTTTTATTTCTTGTCAATCTATGAAATATTGTCCTTCCGGAGGTAACCTGACTGCCACATGGTGTAGGCAATTAATTCCCTCTGTCCTCTAAAAGTATTTTGCATTTACTTTCAAGACAATTGGCTTTTCTCTCCCCTCTGGCCTTCCAGAAATTTTATGTTAAACAGAAAGGAAATTGGTGACCGATATGAAAAGGTATTTGACCACGTGTTGATCTCACAGATCCAGAAAATATTATGTTACCTCTCAAACATGGTCTTACTAACAGTCTGAGTTACTCATTCAAAGATCAAGTGCAAAATAAAATCAAAAATTTAAAACCATCAATTTTTCCAAGTTATTCAGGTGTAAAATCCCTGCAAAATATTTCAATGAGAAGCACTGGATTGCTTTTGGAAATATAGACTATAGGTGTCACTTTCCACAAAATTACACCGGTGTACCTCCATTGTCATTAGTATATGTTACTTGTTTAATAGACTAAAAAAGCCCAATTTGGTTGGCATTATTCATGTTATGATGGAATTTATTTATACCTGTTGACTCAAAGGTGTTTCAGTTCCATGACCAAAACGTGATGAGCATGTGATAAAGAATATCAAAGTATTCTCAACTAACTTTGAGATAGAAGAGCATAAAGACTTCCTGTGAAGGGTTGGAATCCCCATCAGTGGAAGAAAGTTGATTCTCTTGGATTCAGAAATAAATTATAAAGGTGGAATAAAACAAGCTTTTGCATTTTGGAAGATTTCATTTGGAGAATTTCAAGGATGCAAAATCAAAACCATAAATAAAGGAAAATGCTAGAAGTCTTTGTAATCTTAATACAACCCCTTGCACTGTATGTAAAGCAAAAGTGTCTTTAATTACAAGATCTCATATAATTTATGTCACAGTCACTGCCTAATTCATCGCTCTGAATGGTTGGTACCCACAAAAAGAGTATTAATTTGACATTTACTTTAGTCTTCTTTGTTTGAGGCATGACCCTCCCTTTTGTCCCTAAGATTCAAACCTAATTCTGAATGTAGAAATACTGACCATATCAGGGTAAAAATACTTGCTATGGTAGTCTTGCCTAGTGTCCTAGTGCTTCTTATCTGCTCATTAACATAATTTCAGTGTGTTCCTGGGTTAAAGGATGTCACTTTCCTGTTTAACTGATGGGAGAACTAAAGTAAAGAAGGACTATTGTCAGTTCCCAAGCTTGCTTAAAACAAGATAGGATGTGTTTTTTCATAATTTGCATTCATAGTATAATTTCATTGTTTGTTTTCATAGTTTGTGTGTTCTGGTAGCAAAGATTCCCTGGGCTATTGGGAGTAACCCTAAGTACTTAACTTATTTCTAAAACAGATTTCATGGACCATGTGGAGGCCATAAAATGAAGAGCATGAAATGATCTAGGAGAAGTCTGATTTAAGCGGCCTCTGTAATTGTACACTGACAGTGTAATACAAAAACTCCGTAGCAGAAGTAAAGGTAAAACTTAGCTCTTCAAGGTAATGCATGCAAAATTCTTTTGCTTTCTTTGAACCCCATTTTCCCACTCATTACACAGATTTTTTGTTCTGCTGTGAATGATGTGAGTAGGAATCTGATTCACCCCCGCAGCCCTCTGAATTGACAGAAGAGGTGCCTATTGGCGGGAAGAAAAGTGCTAAATTTTTCATAATATGAAATTCTTTATAATTCTTTGTAATAAAACAATGTAATATCATGTGGGGTTCTTCAAAAGTCTGTAAAAAAGCACAGTTTGTGTGGAATTGTTTTATCCAAAACAGGCAATATGAGCAGTGTCACAGTCAGGAAACAGCATGCAGATGGCAGTAACAGACTCTTGCCACGTCTGGCGCTGACAGGAGATGATTTTCAGTGGGCTTCACTGATAGCTGTTAATAGTAGAACTTTAGAATGCTTCTAACTTCTAACTTGGCTATTTTAGGCTGCCCTCGTCTTTCTTTAACTGCTCTGTCCTTGGTATTGAAAAGAAAACCTGGGTGTCATCCCACACAAGCTCTGCCTAAGAGATTATGTATCAGGCTTGATCATATCTTTATTTCATGTGCTCATATTTTTGAGATATAAAATACAGTAGACTAAAAAGATCATACCCGTCTTGTTGAATTTAATACTTTCAATACAAATCTCTAAATAAACAAGTCCACAAACTGAGAGGAATTCCAATATCTTGTCTTTCCCTTTGTTAACTCTAATAATGTAGGTTATAAAATTGAATCTTTTTTTTTGTAAAACCCCTTTCTTGTCAGTGAAAGCACTGTACCTTTTCCATTTTGTCAAGTGTTCATTTAGGGTGTTCAAAGAGATCTGTGCCTAGCTTAACTCATTTTTGTGCTAAGCTACACTCATAGCATGTGTTCCAGCTCTCTCATGTTATTTGATATGGATGTAAAAACATATTCTGTCTTCTGCCTTTATATGCTAGGACAACAGACAGCAGCTGATAAATATGCAGATACTAAATGCAATTCCTTTAATTGAATCGAAACATTTCTGTCAGAAGCATAAAGGAAAGACTTGTGATTTTCGTGCAAGTAAATATAATAAGGCTGTCTTTTTGGGCTTTTTTTCCTCCTCAAATGTCTGTGGCTCTGACATACCATAAGGGATGAAGTGTTTTAGCAACCTAAGGGGTTGCTTCTAGTAGTGGTGGTTGCCCTTGGTGAAGGATATCTGGAAAGAATTTGAATGACCTTGTACTTTTGAGCCAGACTGGTGCTATTAATATGTTTTTGCTGAGAAATTCCTAAAGAGGCAATTATATTGTCTGTCGTTGCAAATATAAGAGCAATATAGGAATATCCAAAAAGTTGTCATTGCTCAGAAATCATGCAAGTTGTACTTGCAATATTATTGCATTAGAACTTTAGAGATTTTTACACTTTTTTTGCTACCGTAAGGTTTCAAACATGCATGTGGGTCTTCTGTGCTCTCTTTCATTCAGAATAGCAGCACACATGTGAATGCTGAGCTACACTCACAGCAGGTGTTCCAGGTCTCCTTGAAGAGGATATATCACATGCTATGTGAGCACTTTCCATTTGGGCTCAACACTCAAAACACCAAGTTCCAAACTCAAACCCCTTTTCTGAACATACAGAAAAATAGAAGCATAATGTATATTTCAAACTCCATATTCACACACGTGGAATTTGTTAGGCTATGTGCTTTGGCAGTGACAAAAAAAAGAAAAAAGGGGAAGGAGAGAAGAAATAAGAAGGACACCAGAAAGAAGACAACTACTAACAAAGACAGAACAACACAGCGTGAAGACCAAGGCAAAGGGGGTGGAGAAATTTTGTAGAGCTTTATTGAAGGATGGATTTGTTTCTGTCTCTTTTTCACACTGGTGGTCCTCTGTACTTCCATCCTCCCTGTCTTGTGATGTGATTTCCTTTTGTGTTGTCAACATGATGTGGCAGTTAGAGAGGGTTCTCTCTATGATAATTTCTTGTTTAGCCCAAGAAGTACTTCTGTATCTTCTCCTGGTTGACTTGGAAAACCAATTAGTGCTTGTTAGTTGTACTGAACTCCATGCTTGTTGGTTTGTGGTTACGTACTCTCAGACCCTAATGTCTGACACAAAACAAAGACACACTTTTTTTCTGATCTACCTGTAATTTGTGGGTTCAACTCTTAACATTTCTATTCCATTAATATTGTCATTTCTGGACTGAATGAATATAAAATCTAATCTATGCTCTCCAGAGGAAACCACTGTAACACTTGAACATGTTACTGTTAAAGGTATTTGGGTCAAATATTGATTTTTTCCAGTATGCCAGTATCAATCACTGTATTTTAATTTAATTCAAAATAAAAGGAACCAAGAGTTCGTGGAAATGAGTCATACCAAGATGGACTTATTTTCTCAGGGCTGCTATCTCAGTCTGCTGATACAGCGGGCAACAGAAATAATTCAGTACTTTAAGGAAGAGCTAGGCTGCTGGGTTGAGATAGCCCATATTTATACTCATTCTGATAAAATCAAGAAGCAATCTGTTAAGTGAAGTCTCTCCAGAGGAGCATGAGCAAGGTGGCTGTCAATGAGTGGGGTTAAAGCCCAAGGGACTGGAGTGGCTAGGGGAAGGAACTGATTTAGTAGCATATTATATGGTGCACAGTAAAACAAGGGTGTATGTCAAAGATTCCCAACCTAGAATATCTCTAGCAGCGAGCCTCAGAAAATCGGCTGGCCATGGCAAACTGCATTTGTAAGTAGAGAATGAAAACAAGCCAGTGTTGCTTGAACGTGCATTCCTACCAGATATTTAATACTTCAGTAAAACTGCAGGATTCACAGATGTGGTGGATTCCTCTGGACGTGGAGCAGAATCACATGTGATTTGTCTATATTTTCTTTTGGGATTTCTGGGTAGTACAAGGAGACAGTTAGAGATATGTGAATAGATTGTGAAGAGAAATTGGGAAATATGCCCCCAAATTGTAGATACACAAGTTTGAAAGTTTTGTGCCGCTATCTAATGCAATGGTCTGGTGGGAAAGCGGCCAAAGGAACCCCTGTGTTGGTTCACATAAATCCTGTGAACTTGTATATTTGTAGTTTCTGTAACTGAAGTAGGTTTTCTAGGGTCCGATGTGCTGTATCCCCAGTGCAGGGATTCTAATAATCCTGGCAGCAGATGGATTTTCAGCAAGTAGAGTTCAGATTATGAAATCCCTTCTCTTGCTAGCAAACACCTGCTGCTGCAGAAAGATCCACTAAGACTAGTGGAATTACTGGAGTCTTGACTAATTTCAGTGAAACTTCCACAGTCCTGGTCCACTAGTAGGTAGGTGGTTAGATTTAATTGTGTTTGAAAAGAAACGGAGCCATACCAAAGTACAGGAGGGGAGAAATATCAGTGGTGCCTATGGATATGCCTTCGTAGTAGGTGAAATCCACATACTTCTCTGAGGTTTACCCAGAATCCCACCCTGTTATTCACATCCCCTTAAAACCTTGCCTGCCTGTCCACAGAAAATTGACACATTTGCTCAGACACAGCTACAGGATAAAGTCTGTGCTGTGCTTTAAGAACAGTTCTAGCCTATCTACTTTGCAGTGAACATGTGAGTGAAACTCATTTTGTTTCCCCAATTCTATTTTATATCTGAGAATTTCTCACCTTTTTCCTTCCTCCTGCACCAGAGACTGCATGCGTATGTGTTTGTGTATGGTTACAATTTAAATCCTCATTTCAGATGCTCTGTCTCATATCTGACCAGCAGAATCTGTCTCAGCCCAGAAATTTAAAAAGAAAAAAATCTGTTTGAGGTTGGTGATTGCTGACCAGAACACTGTTAAGTCAGTCATGGTCATATTCAGAGGTAGAGGATGTGAATGAGTATTTCCACCTCTGAAGGAAAGACAAAATTGGTCTGAGTGCTAGGCACACATAAGCACATCTTGAAGTATCTTATCTATGCCATCTAATTTAGAAAGCTGGGTTGGAAGCCTGAGTTCTCAAGCAGAAAATCCAGAAGGAGATAAGCAGCAAATAAGGCAGAGGAGGGAAGAAAAAAAAAGAGTGATGAGGAGGACAGGGGGAAAGAAAAGACTTTTTGATTAAAGTAATTGATGTGATTTACTCCCACAGAGTATTTAATATCAAAATGTTTTGAGTTGTCCTTTAGACTATCTTGTACAGGAGGCCATGATTCCTAATTCACAAACAGGGATGTGGGCAAAATTTGTCACTGTGCATTCATTCTGCTATGGGCTACAAGACACCTCCAAAAAGGCCAGCATGCTCTTTATTAGCAACCCCTTATCTATTGAATCGTGACCTTGGCATGGTTCTTGCAGTACAAATTAATCCGCTACTCCAAGGAGATTTCTTTCCTCCCCACTGACTTTCTATTGGTCACTGCTCTTGTGGTCTTGCTGTCTTGTAATAATGAAAACTAGAACTAAGTGTCCTTTCAGTGCATGCACTCAAGTCTACAGTTATTGTTTCATTCACTGTCACTTCAACTTCAGTGTCCTATTTTCTTATCCTGATATTCTTGTTTTATCTCTGTGCACTCTCAAATCAAAGCCAAGTGTTATGCTAATCCATACATTTAGTGAGAGCACACAAATATATGTGGATGCTAAAGGGGCTTCAGTTTAGTTCAGGACAAAAGAAACAGTGGTTGGTATAAATTCTGAAAACCACAGCAATGGGCAGATCTGGCAACTGACCATCCACCAAGAGTGTGCAGTCTTTCTTTAGTGTTCCATGAACCTTCATCCACAAACTTTGAGGTTGCTCTCTCTTTCAGATGAAGGTCTGGGGTCACTGCTGGTGAATCCCACAGCAGAAGGAGGAAGAAAAAAGAAACAGATCCAACATGACCTGATGACCTGGAAGTTGTGCTGAGCAGGATGCTGAGGACCTACTGGAGATGAATCTATGGGAGAAAGAAGCAGCAGAGTTGAAGTCAAAAACCAATAAATGACTGCCACTGTCTTTGTGACTGTGGCTGTTACTGAAGCAACAGCAGTAAGAGTGGGAATATTTCCCAGGTAGTAACCAATATAGTAAGTGCTAAAAAAACTGTTGTGCTGTTGTATGCTGGGTCACCTCAGATGGAATTGCAGGGAGATACTAGGGGCTTTCCCTTTGAGTCCCACACAACCTCTGCCATGTACAACCCAAGACAGATTTACACATGTGAAAAAATTAAGATTGGAAGTGCAAGTTTACTCCGGCTACATCTGAACTCGTTGTGAAGCTTGTGATCCATTTCCTTTGCATTCCTCTTATGCTGTTATGCTCACAACACTGTCCCAGACAATTAAAAAATCATGGACACTGTGATAAATGAAAATGTCTCTTGATGTTTTTCGTACTTTAGATCCTTCTGTTTTCTGGCTATGTGGCTGAGAGTTCTGTTGCCTGCAATTTCTCTTCCTTAGTTCAGCACCCTATTCATGTGAAAATTTTCCTTTTTTTTTTGGCAATTTGTGTTTGATAATATTTTGTTTATTTTGTTTAGAAGAAACTGAAAGCAAACAGTAAGTCTCTTGGTTGAAAGAAGTTTCCAATAACTCCAGTAGTGACTAGTCTTGGTCATTTGGTGGCAAGCCGCCAAGTTAGCAAGCCACTAAATATCTCTCTTTAATGTAGATAACTGAGTTCTTAATGGGAGTTTGTAAAAATAAACTTTACTACAGAACTGATCTGATTTCCCTGGTGCACCAACCTTCTCCTTCTTCAACTCACATCCCATCTTTTCTTCCTTGTAGTTTTATTTCGTTGGCTTTCTGAGGTGTGGGCTAGTGAGAGTCTTTCAATGTGCCTTTCCACATGTCAAATGGTCTTACATGTTTTAGTTTATAGGTCCTTATTTTCAGAGTACTTAAAGCAACTCTTAAGTAAGGTCAAAGTTTGCAGCACTATTTCTGCATGGCTTTACCTTGTCATGGGTTAGCAAGCATAGTCCCAGAAGTGATGTTCTTGCAAAGGGGTGTTTACAGCTTCCTCTATGACCTAACAGAACCTATCAGCTGGCCAGTTTGAATATGGACAATTCTTTAAGCCACTTAAAGTTGTGATCACCTCTGTGATCCACATTTAAGAATAGGCAAACTCCCCCTCCAAGCTCTCTCTCGTTTCCGGCGCTGGGACAGGTGGCTGCGGGCCCCGTGTGGGGGCCAGCGGGCCCGGCCCAGGTCCTGCTCGGGCCGGGCCAGGCCGGGCCATGGCCATCCTGGAGCCGATGGGCCCTGTTCCACCCACGAAACCCCCCCCTCCCCCACAGCAGGGCTGTGGGCAGCTGGAGCGGCTCAGCTCCCCCTCTCCGCTGCAGCCAAGATTCAGCTGAAGCTGCCCTGCTGTCCGGCAAAGGATCATGTGGCCAACAGCAATAAGCGACATTCCAGCTGCAAAGCCTGGGTGAGATTAACCCTTTCAGTGCTATGAAGAGCTGAAAACCTGAGGGAAGAGAAAGAGGGGATGCTTAAAGCTGAAATTCTGTTGTAAAGCTATGATATATCAGAGTACCCGTTGTAATTTCATGAAGATATGGGGGGGTGTAGCGTTCAACTTGTGAGCAAAAGCACCTGCGCTGAGATAGGCAGACGCTGACACAGCTATAATTTCATGAGAAGTTTGAACAGGGAGAGATGGAAGCGATGAGGACTTTTGCTCCAAATGGGAAAGGAGAAAACCTCAGTCCCTAGAGATGCTCCCAGAGATAGTCCTAAAGATGAAGATGAGGAGGACCCTTTGCTCCCAGGGAAGGAGAAGGGCCTCTGTTCTTAGAGATGAAATGCCAGAGATGGGTGAAGAGAACTTTTGTTTCTGAACGGCTCAACCTTAAAATTGTACCCCAAAAACTTCAAGAGTGGACCCTCAAAAGCAGTTGTGGGAAAAGCTGCAAGTCGGGGAAGGGACTCACATGCGAGCAGGGAACCAACCTGGGCAGCTGTCTCATTGTGATAATGTTTTCATAGCATGGACAAGAGAGACTCCTCTTCCTAAATGGACTGAACAAGGTTATTATGGAAGTGGTAAACAGACTGAACATCTCAAGGGTTGTCTTTTTACATTGTCACTGGGAGAAGAGAGGAAGGTGTGGGGAGGAGAAGTGTTCTGAAGGTGTGGTATGATTTTTTTTTTTCTTTCTGCTTTTAGGTCTGTTAATAAACTTCTTTATATTCTTTCAAGTTTTGTGCCTGCTTTGCATTTCTCCTAATTCTTATCTCGCAGAGGGTAAACAGTAATGAGTATTTTGGACCAAACCACTACACCTTCACTAGTTAGTCAAATCACACCCCTACAATTTAAGGAGAGGTGAGTTAATTCTTTATTTTTGTTCATTTGACCTTGCCCACTACTGAAAGACACAGAAGGTCCCTTTAAGTCCTACCAGGAGCACACATTTTGGCATGGGCACCATGCAATTTAATCAAAAAGGAATGAAAACTCCAGAAGAGTCATTGAGCCTCCAGGAAGCATGTGAAGGATAAATGAGTTGGAAAAATAGTAGGGAGGTAAGGAGGTTGGTTGCCACATACTCCTAAACACTACTCCACACCAAAGAGTCTGAATTGCCCTCTGAAGGCTTGGCTGACTATTCAGTGACAGCAAGCCCCTGTGTCAGCACTCAGCTTAGGATGCACGCGGTTCATGTGAATACCTGCTCACTTCCCCTCTGCTCCTCGTGCCCCTTTAATAAGGAGAAAATTGATTCCCTGTTTCTGAACAGAAGTCTGTAACTGGGAGAGAGCTGGGGTGGTCTCCCTGGCTGAGTAACAGCTGGGGAAAAACTGAATAGACCATATGCTGGGAGAGCAGCCGCCAGAACATTGGGACAAAGCCGTGGACCACTGCCAAGCCTTGCAGCTAAAGCCACAGCAGCCAAGATGAGGGGTGGAGGGAGACTGTACAGAAACACACCATCAGGGACCCTGCACTGGGTTACTTTTAGGAACTGCACTGTGCAAACCCCAAATGAGACAGAAAACCTGCTTGTTTTCAGAAAGGTCCTTGAAAGGGAAAGTAATTTACCCAGGTGGCCCTGAATATCTTTGTTAAAACGTGCCTAGTTCCCTTATGCTTTCCTTTTTTTTTCACCTGCCTGATGATTCTCAGGAAAGCCTAGACCATTGCAAAATTTTCTCTGAGGGAATCAATGGCTCCTGATTTCTTTGTTTCACTTTTTCCATCTTTGCTTCCCTTTCTCTAGAAGCAAGTTTTACTGTTTCTCTGTCATCTGGGCTCACTGACAGGATGAGATCTGCTCAGGGGTACATCATAAACAGCTGTAACAATTCTGCAGCCTCTGGAAGAAGAGCTTAGTTTGTCATGGAAGACTTCCATGCAAAACAAATCAATCGGCAATATTTTCACTTTGCAACTTTTTTCCCTCCTACCCATAAACTGATTATATATGCCAGTCTCTTCCAGGCCCAGAGAGCATGCCCTTGGTGGTTATGTATAATTTTATTAGAAGTGGACTGGAGAGCTATAAATGATTAACTCGATGAGGCTCTGTGAGAGAAGTAAGGTAGGAGCATCAGCAACCCTCAGGGGAAAAAAAGCAACTCAGGCCTGGACCTGAACTGCAAGCCCACAAACTGTGGGTCATAGCCAGTTTTTTCATGGGAAATAGTGTGAGCCTGGATAGATGGGACCTGCTGGCCCATTCTATACTTTGGGCTGAGTTTATGTTGGGTACTACATACCTGATCAGTTGTAATCTGTGAGGGTACGAGTCAATGACCAAATTGATAAGTGGAGAAACAAGCTAGAATCTTGGCTAAGTTTTGGGTTAAAAAAAAAAAGGAAGTTTTAAAGTAGGGCAATTCTTTCCAAAAGAATATATGGATATATGTTTTAAAACCACAGTTTCACTTTCTAGTAAGAATCACACTCATTATATTCTAATTAAATTCATTTAACCACACTCTTCTGAAACTTTTTACTTTAAAACAGAGTACCTGCTTAGACACACTTAAGCAAAAATAGTAAAACAGTTCGCATTAATTGATTGTGACTGATTTCAGTGAAATCTAATTGCCTACAATGCTGATATTTATTTGTCTAACAAACCTAAATGAAAGCAATTGGGAAAAAATCCTTATGCAGTATTTTACACCTTGTTGGTTCTTCCCCTGTAATTATTCATTTTAGATTCTAGATATCCAGTTCAGTGTAACTTGTCATATATTGGCTTATAATGTTTAAGGGGAAAAATAAATGAGAATATACTTCTGGAATGGCAGCGATATCTACCAAATTTTCTTTTAAATATGCGCAGCAAAATGGATTGTTAAAAATAATCCCCTGAGGATGGTGCCTCTTTTGTCAGTTTTCTACCAGAGTGCATCCTGCTCTCTGACAGAAAATTGCTCATTAATCTCCAAGGAATGACCAGTTTTTCAAAACAGTCACTCAGCTATGCTGCCACTGTTAATTTTTAAGCATTATGGATGCCATTAATTGCCTGATGTGGTTGATAACAACAGTAATCCTTTTTGAATGGGACATTAACTCCAAAACAAGTCATTAGTTTTTGTCCACATACTGTAATTAACACTTACCTTCCAGGAATTCACAGAAATTGCAAAGGCCACATGTCACTGGAGATTTGGCAACTCTGTCTAATATGTATATTTAGTCTTGAGATATTATGGCAGGGTGGGTTTTTTGGCAATCACTCTTTTACTAGCAGCAATTTGCATTCTGAGTGGTGTACATAGTAAAGGTAAGGGATCTGATCTGCAATTTCAGCCTGACTGGATTTTTCCCTTCTTTTTTCTCTCCAGCTTTTTTTTTTGCTTCCTGAAATACGAGAGAGGAGTGTATGCCTCAAATTGCTTCTTCTCAGATGTGTGAGATAGCACCATGTCTGGCCACCAAGCAGGAACGCATTGAGCCATCTTTTTGAGCAGAGCAGAGGTAGTCACTGAGTGTCTTTAAAGGGAAGCTTACGGATTGGTTGCTGTGGAAAAGATAAGAGACAACATATTTTTATTATCTCATACACAGCATACTTTGTCCTTGCAACCTCTGCTCATGTCCACTACATCTTACCCCAGTGGGTGCTGAAATGAGTGGTGAGAAAAGGGAAACATCATGGAAAGGAAGAAGCTACTAGAACTGGAGCTGCTTAGATGTGAATTTTTTCGAATTTAAGCTTTAAGGGAGACATGGCGGGTTTGGTTTGCAGCGTCTGTTCCTCACTGTGATACTTTTCTCAGTAAAAGGTGCAGAATTACAGGTGACTGTGCATGTATGTGCCTTTTTGTCCTTCTAATTCATTATGGTATGACTTTTGACTCAACTCATTCAATTTTACAGCATAGGACTAAACTTAGTGTGTTGAAGTATGCATACATGGGCAGAAGGGAGGAAGAACATAAAATATATTTGGTTTTATATTTAAGAAAACAGTTCTTTCTTTGCTCTATGTTTAAAAAACATCAAAAAATGCAAGTAAAAAACCAAAACAAACCCAACAAATCTAACCTGCAATATAAACCTCTAGTAAGTCTATTTAGTCAAGATTTTTTTAAAGCACTACATGATTTAAGATATATGCTGTCCCAGAAAACCTGAGAAGTTTGTGCTTCTAGGCTGCTAAAGCATATTTGATATGCCTGTTTATATTGGATTCTTTATATTGGATTCACTGGTAGCTTAGCTCAAATTGAAGCAGAGCTTTGGTTTATCATTCCTCCAGGACTATAATGTCAGCTACTGACACAATCTCCAATATTTTCTGTTTCAGGAATGTGCTTTTTCAGAGCTGTGCTTGGTGGTATCAAAGGGCACTTCCCAGTGGCATCTTCTGCTGGTTGAGAAATTAGTAACCTGGAGATGTTCATAAGTCTTGCCTGCTTTGCTCAGAGATAGCAAACACTCAAGCAAAATTACACACCATAATACTTCCAGCAGACACTCCAAGGAAGGCACTGGAACTTCCTAAACCTGCAGCAAAAATGCAGCTTGCTTAAACATGTCTTGCTTATCTTATTCTTCTTTATCTAGTTGTTCCCATACTCTGGCCTACAGGTCTTTTCTCCTCTCTGTCCCACTGCTCCCCCCAACAATTTTCCTAATACCATGGAGTGTGTAGAAAAGGCAGGTATGAAGTCTCACTACACATACTTTATTCATAAGGTCATTTGTGTAATAATCTTGGGGTGATGTGGTTGTCTAGGAGTACTTTATATTCTTTCTACATGTGCAAGTATTACAGAATTTGTGGTTCCCCTTTTTGAATATGTTTTACCTCTTCCAGATTTTGGGCATCTTGCATTATTTTGACCCACAGTTTTCTAAGCTTTTTTTCAGCTGGGGCTATATTCTTGTTGTTGTTTAAAAATATTTTGAACCATAAAAATGGCAGAGGTGAAGAATGCTAACACTTGAGTCAATACAACATCATACAGTTAAAAGAGAGAGTGCATTTCACTTAGATCAGAAGGATTTTGGACTTCAGACTTCATTTATCCAAATTTTTAGGGGTTTCTCATAGCATTTTCTGTACTAGCCATCTTGACTTGTATATATGTGCCACGCACTCTAAATTATACTGGGAAAGATTTAAAATGTATGTAGTTAAAGCTATGCAGCCAAATGTAACAGGGTTTGATAAGAACTTCTATTAAGTAAATGGCTGGCCCAGGAAGGCCATTTTCACATGGTGATGATGAGAATTGAATATTGGCTATTGTTAATGAATATGAGGGTAGAGTAAAGTTTTTTGACTATAGAATCAGTATTAAGACTCTATGGTCAATTAAAAATGTGCAGCTACACCTTTGTAACTGAAAGTCATTTGTCTGCATCACTGTGTATGTTTTTCTGAAGAAGGTACTCAGCTCTAAATAAAATCTTTAAGGGATTATTTTCAGATTAATTGACTGGAGCTCAGGAAAAGAGACTTTGTTTATTTTATGGATTTATAGACAATTTATTTAAAATAGTCTTTTTATGAGTGGGCCAGTAGATCATAGTAAACTGTAAGATAAATATTAGTTTTCTTGCTTCTTCTTTTATTCTGGAAGAGACATGTGACTCACTGTCTTTGGTAAATGAATTAATTGGTTTTTTCCAGGTAGTTTGCAGCTTGCGAAAGGGACAATAAGGGTATTTGGTAAGATATCCATTCCATCTTTTTTTTAGAAATGTGTTGGGAAAAAGTTTGTGGTAAGATATCCATTCCATCTTTTTTTAGAAATGTGTTGGGAAAAGGTTTGAAGTAAAGAAAAATGGAAAAAGATTTGACATTGACATGGGGAAAACCTGACTGGATGTAGTGAAACTGAGTAGACGACATTTTCTTTAGAGGTGGTGGAAGGTACCAAAACAAGTCTTTCTCATTCGGTGACTGCTGAGCCATTGGGTAAATAAATAGAGAATATGAACACAGGGTTTTTAAAGGTTGCCCCTCAATAAATTTTGGAGTTGTTTAGCAGGTGTCTGAAAACAAAGCAATTTATTTTGATTTCAAAAGGATATTCCATGTTGAATGAAATATTTGCTTCCTGCCTTGGTTAAATAATTGAAAAATACCCAGTTGAAGTTGATCCGAGTCTGTTTTATTTTTCAGTTTGCAACTAACTAAAGAGTTCACTCTTCACCTGTTGTTTTACAGACTTTCACTCTCTTGGTGGATGCAAGTTGTAAAGGCATCCATGGGTTTACAGAGTTATTCTGGACATATTTGCATATCCACGCATAAACCTAGAAAAATAACATTTGAAATAACTTCAACAATAAAAGAAAAAACATCTAGCCTATATTTACCATTATAGGTTCCATTAATAACACCATCTGTGTCACACTGAAAGAGGCAATGGCAAGAATGGCTGAGCCATGCTTGCCTTCCTTGCTTGACTTCCCTGTTACCTGTTTTAGAGAAGCTGAGGTGTTAAGAAAATTATATTGTTCCAATTTTCCTTCTTAGCTCTAAGGAGCTTTCACATGCAGCAGCACTCCTCGGCTCCTTTCATATTCTGTGAGGTAGCAAATAAAATCAATAGCTTGTGTTTTGACTTGGGAATTGGTTTTTCTAATCTTTTAAGGGTAGTCAGCATCAGCAAGTGATGTGAAGGTAGGAGGATTTTAGAGCAACAGCAGTGACAGCACAAGGAACATCAGTCAGTGCGGAACTTGTGATGGGACAATTGCAGAACAATTGTGACTCAAGGTTTCAGTAGCCTAAAGTGCAAGTCTGTTGAGAACATACTTTTCCAAGTCCACAAGGAAGGGAAAATGACAGCAAGGATTTTAGGAGTCTGGCAGAAGATAGCCTGTGGTGAGAGGCTAGGGGAACTAGTTTGCTTCATTAGGTCAGCTTGATTAAAGAAGTTTTATCAGGAGTATTCATTCTACCAAAGAAAGCTGAATAAACAGAGTAGGTACAAGTTTCTGTAGAAGTGTAGAGTTGTGGGTTTGGAGGGCTGTGGATTTGATAGGACAGCTGAGGCTGTCGCAGGGCACTCCCTGTAAATCCACTTCTATAGGGCTTGATAGTTCCACTGACCCTGAGCAGGAGCTCAGAACCTGCATCACTTTTCAGCATTTTTCTTGCAGCAGCTAGGTTGAGCATGTGAGAACATGAGCTCAGTGCTGCAGACAACGTTCACAAGTCTGACTTGACACAAGAAAGCACCTGCCCATGTATTTAGATCACGCTGGAGTTAAGGAGATTTGAATCCAGGTTTAAAATTAATCACATACTTAGACCTGTTGCTAAAGATGAATGGACTTAAGCGTTTCCTGAATTGGGGCCCAGAAGCAGTAAAAGGCTCTTTTACTGTTTTTGTTCTTTTAGAATTGGCCATTCTTGCAAGGCGTGTAGCCACCATTGACAATTATGAGAGAAGGGGTGGCAGTTCAGAAGCCAAACCACACACCTTCAGCCCCCAGCATCAAACACTGAACTGAAACACTGAAAAGAGCAAGGGGGTGGCTCACTCTTTCCTAACCCCTGACTATATCATTAAGGTGGTAATATTATTTGAGCCTAATGTATCATAAGGAAACGGTTTCATTGTTATCCAGTGGAGCCCCATCACAATGCTGTAGTGACTGAGGCTGTAATGAGGAACTCTAAGATTTCAATGGCAAAAGGGATTCATTGCTAGTCCATGACCTCACGATGAAATCATTACAATGAAGTCAGAGATATGAAGTTATTATGGGAAAACTATTTCAGAGCAAGTCTATAAGGACCTTTTTGACAGCGCCATTATGAAGCCATTACAATGTAAGGTTATGATGGTAAAATGGTTTCAGTGAAACCCTATTATGGTTTAAAAACAGACTAAATGGTGTCAGTGAAATTTATTCTGCCTTCTAAAACCTAAAGTTAAGCAGTCCTCTGTTTCTAAACAAAACCATGTGATTCTGACTTTCATTTTCTCTGATAAAGGTAGCTGTGACATACCTCAAAAATGAATTAAAATTCCACTGCCACTCCCAGTCTAGGATTTTGAGTGACATCTAAAACTGTCAAAGTAAACAGTGTATTTCAAAAGTGAGTAAAAATCCCACTACCTAAAACTGGCATCTCATCAGTAAAGATGGCTACTGTTTATCTGGTGAAAAATCTAGCCTATTCTAATCATCTTCTGTACCACTGGTGGTGAAATGGAATAAAATGCACATTTAAAAATTGGTCTATTTTTCCACCTCACTGTGAGATAATTATATTTCCATAGAGGAACATGCCTCTGAAGTATCTCTGTTCTTAACACATGGAAATTCAAATCTTGTCAGTCCTGTTTAGTTTTCAATTAATAGCTACATATTAGATGTTCAAAGAGTTCAGTTAGGGATGGTCTGATAGCATGGGGACGTGGATGTGGGACTCCGTGGAACTTGTGGTATTTAAATGTCCACAGACCATTCAGGAGGGAATGTTCTGGGCCACAAGAACATAAAGTGTATCCTAAGGTAAAGATTTTGTTTTATTGAAATGAAAGATTTCTGAAAAATGTTCCAAGTTTTGTCAATCTCCTTTTTTCCCTTCACTCTACATCAAGACAAAAGAGAAAAAAAAAATCCATGTAAGTTTTACATGTGCTGGAGTAATGCTTCAAAATGAGTTACTTAGGTGGGAGCTTTCTTTTCACTCCTCGCTCAGTATGCATGCAAAATGATCTGGCAAACTTTCATAGAGGTCCATTATTTTTATTACCAAACCATGGGTGTGAATCCCTGTGAATAGTAGTTGGTGTGTCTTTCTAAGACAGCTTGAAGTATGACCGTTTGGGTTTTATGTGTCTTTGTCTCTGGAGACTGTCACCCCTGAACACACATTTTTGGATAGAAGGGCCAGGGTTCTCTAGCTACTGAAGAATCCCATCCCTTTTAAAAAACTGTGGTTGAAAGCAAAGCCTTGAACAAGAAGTTTCCTCTTGAAAAGCAATCTCGGTGGTTTACAGCAATCTGAATTACACTTTTTGCATCTCCTTTGCAGAGACTTTTAATGGACGCTCACTTATTTTTTTGAACACATGCCGTTTCTGTACAGTGACAGCAGCAGAGTTAGATTAGCAAATGAAAAATGAGCTCTATATTTCCCACTTCAGATAAAATAGAAATTATAGATTTTTTAAATTATTTTGGTATTAAAACTACAACTCAGCTATCAGTTCATCAGTGAAATAAAAATCATCATACTCGCCAAAGGATGTATTTTCTTCTTCTGGTACATGGTAAAACAGGAATAAATAAGGTCTCCTACATTTGATAAAGAAAGCTATGCAATACTATAGAAACACGTAATATCCCAGCATCAGGTGTCTCAAATTCTGCCATACTCATTCTTTTCAACTACTTAATAAGTTCAAAACCTTTTTGATGTCCTTTGAGCAATATCATCAATCTCTGTTATCTGTGGTAATGAGGAAGTTATTCTGTAGACTGGTATAAATTGGATATTAAAGGTACTGTGGAGAATATGGCAGAGGAAGTCCTCTGAATATGTCTGTATACTGCCAGCTTAGGTCTGCCATTGGTAGAATTGAGCTTGAAGTGATAGTTCTTCCTGGACTCAATGATTCCTGTTGATTAATTGGATGCCCATATGTCATGGGTTAGCAAGCATAGTCCCGGAAGTGATTTTCTTGCAAAGAGGTTCTGACAGCTTCCTCTATGACCTAACAGAACCTACCAACTGGCTAGTTTGAATATTGGCAACTTTTTAAGCCACTTAGAATTTTGACCACCTCTGTGGTCCACATTTAAGAATGGACAAACCCTGCTCTGTCTCTTGCTTCCAGCCGGGGGACAGGTAACTGGGCTGGGCCTGTGCGGGGCCCAGCGGGGCCTGCCGGGCCCAGGCAGGGACACAGCCATCCTGGAGCCAATGGGCCCTGTTCCACCTGTGGCTCCCCCCAGCCCTGCTACGTGCAGACGGCACAGCCCCCCCCAACTCCAGTGCGGCTGAAGATTCAGCTGAAGCTGCCCTGCTGTCCCGCAAAGATCATGTGACCAACAGCGATAAGCAAAATTCCAGCTGCAAGACAAGGGTGAGATTAACCCTTTTAGTGCTGTAAGTGCTGCAGACATTAAGTAAAGAAAGAAGAGCTGAAATCCTGAGGGAGGAGAAAGAGGAGATGCTTAAAGCTGAAATTCTGTTGTAAAACTATGGTGGTGATGGACTATGATATATCAGAGTACCCGTTGTAATTTCATGAAAGCATGGGGGCGGTGGATCATTCAACTTGTACTTGTGAGCAAAAGTACCTGTGCTGGAATAAGCAAATGCTGAAGCAGCTGTAATTTGATGACAAGTTTGAACAGGGAGAGGTGAAGTGGTGAGGACTCTTGCTCCAATCAGAACGAGAAGACCTCAGTTCCTAGAGATGCTCCCAGAGATAGTCCTAGAGATGAAGATGATGAGGACCCTTGTCTCCCAGGAAAAGGGGAGGGCCTCTATTCTTAGAGATGAAAATGCTCCCAGAGATGGGTGAAGAGAACCTTTGTTTCTGAACAGCTCAACCTTAAAATGGTACCCCAGTAGCTCAAGATTGGACTCTCGAAAGCAGTTGTGGGAAAAGCTGCAAGTCGGGGGAAGGGACTCACATGCGAGCAGAACCAACCCAGGCGGCTGTCTCGTGATACTGAAGCCCTGAGAGAACCTCTTGTGGAGATGTCTCCATAGCATGAGCAAGAGAGACTCCTCTCCCTAAGTGAACTGAACAAGGTTATTATGGAAGTGGTAAACAGGCTGAATGTCTCAAGGGTTGTCTTTTTACAGTGGGAGAAGGGGGGAAAGGTGTGGGGAGGAGAAGTGTTCTGAAGGTGTAGTATGATTTTATTTTTTTTTCTTTTTTCCCTTCTTTTAGGTCTGTTAATAAACTTCTTTATGTTCTTTCAAGTTTTGTGCCTGCTTTGCTTTCTCCTAATTCTTATATCACAGAGGGTAAATAGTAATGAGTATTTTGGACCAAACCATCACACCATATCACAGTCCCAGTGAGGTAGATGCTGGGAGGGTGTACTGGCTCAGGCACTGTTCAGCACAGACACTGCTTCTGTACATTCATGTCATGCAGCACCCAAGATAATGTGAAAGGCCAAATGCAACAAAACATAGGATGGATGGGCTGATCATCTCTTCAGGTCATGCTGCTACGAACAGGTCATAGTCCGTGCCTGAGAGCAGATGCCTGAGACCTATAAAGATGCTTTTCAGACACTTTGCCCTCCTCACCCTCTATGGGCAGTAGCCTTACAGAAGTGGGACTTGCCAAGGGAATGAAGCCTTGGTTTCAGTTTTAGCTCAGATGAGAGAATTCATATCCCATATCTCTTTCTGTCTCTGAAGAGTGCCGAGTAACACGGTGCAGTACCTGTGCGGTCTCCCCATGCTCTTGCACTGGGCTGCTGCAGTGGGTTTGCAGCTGGCAGGGCCTGTGGGGGACAGGAGGGAAGGTGGACATCAGGCCTAGATATAAATCTGCCTTTAGATTGCAGATGATGGAGATGCATCATCATCTGATGGTTCATACTTCTGTGACCAGTCAGTATATCACTACCCTGCCTTTCCTTTGCTGCATCCAGCTGATGGGCCAGTGGCAAAAATTGTTACTAGTCTCTTATATTTTATTATGCTTTTTTACTATTGCAGAGTTATCCATCACTCCTTGTCCTCTTCTACTTCCATGATGACCTATCTTTGTTTAATCAGCAAGTTTGATGATCACTGTTCTTTTTTTTTCCTCTAAAAGCCATTAATGAAGATAATAAATAGGATCTGTCTCACTAAACACATTTACCCTCAGAAAATTCAGTCACCTCTCTCTTTTTGGCTTGGTAGCATTCCCTTTAAATGAACCTGGAAGAAAATGTAGATGAAGTAAAATCACTGTGTTAACCAGCGTTACAGACTTCACAACCATCCATCCATCCATCCATCCATCCATATTTCAATTTGAACAACAATTTCCCACATGATACTGAAATCCATATATGTTAGATGACTACTTTGCTTGAAAACAAGAACATTGTAACTATTTTGAAAAATAGTAGACTCCATTCCAGTTATGATTGCTTTTCTATCAATTTCTTTGTCCATGACCTAATGGAATATTGTCTTGATACCATGTTTAACCATTCTAATTTGACTAATATTTTTCTATGACAAGTAGGATAAATATATTTATGATAATCATTACTTTATAAAGGTTGGTTGGGGGTGAGATAGGCAAGGATTGCTATATAACGTAAGAAATCACTAAAAAATTTCAGAAGCAAGTAATAATGTCTCTACTTTATGGGTCAGTTCTTAAAACATCTGATATAATTTAGTAGAATTTATGGCCATTTCTGTTCAAATGCTAAGTACCGTAAGCATACATTACTAGAAGAGAACTAGTTTTGTGTTGGAAGGAACCTTAATGGTTATATAGTTCCAACCCCTCTGCCATGGGCTGGGACACCTGTCAATAGACCAGGTTGTTCGGGGCCACACCCAACATGGCCTTGAATACTTCCAGGGATGGAACATCCACAACTTCTCTGGGCAGCCTGTTCCAATGTCTCACCACCCTCTGAGTAAAGAACTGTGTTCTAATATCTAATGAAAACCTACTCTCTTTCAGTTTGAAGCTATTCCCCTTGTTCTGTCACTACATGCCCCTGTGAAAAATCTCTCTCCATTTTTCTTGTAGACTCCCTATCTGACAGCACTTCAGACTCCAGGTTTCCAAAGTCTTGATTCTTTGCTACTTTTTTTCATAATTATTGTTACTTAGAAACAACTTCAGAGAGTTTGTTATCTCTGTCTCTCTCTAACACATGTGATGGATATGCTTTCCTGTGTATCCTGCAATCCTACTGGATTCATGGATCTTTCCTTGGAGGACTACAGATTACTTCCAGCTCAGACACCCGTTATTCTGTCAAGACATGCAGAGGGATGGTGACCATCCCCATCCTTTTGTAACACATACTGTCAGGATGAAGTAGTACACTGAAGGGTTTGGACGTGTGCTGAGTCACCACAGTTTAGGAATGTACTTTACACAGATATAGAAAGTTTAAAGACTTAGTTAATGGAAATTGGGCATTATGAATCTCTTTGTATTCTTCTTATTTGCTTTTCTATAATGTTAGCTGTAGCGGGTTGGGTTTGTAACCGAGCGGAAAAACCAATTTAGTGTAGTGGTTTGGTCCAAAATACCCATTACTGTTTATCTTCTGTGAGATAAGAATTAGGAGAAATGCAAAGCAGGCACCAAACTTGAAAGAATATAAAGAAGTTTATTAACAGACCTAAAAGGAGAAAAAAAATTATACCACACCTTCAGAACTCTTCTCCTCTCCCCACCTTCCTCCCTTCTCCCAGTGACAATGTGAAAAGACAACCTTGAGATGTTCAGTCTGTTTATCACTTCCATAATAACCTTGTTCAGTCCATTTAGGAAGAGGAGTCTCTCTTGCCCATGCTGTGAAAATATTACCACAACGAGACAGCTGCCCACTTCCAAATAACTTTGTTCAGTCCATTTAGGAAGAGGAGTCTCTCTGCTCGCATGTGAGTCCTTTCCCCCAGCTTGCAGCTTTTCCCACAACTGCTTTTGAGGGTCCACTCTTGAAGTTTTTTGGGGTACAATTTTAAGGTTGAGCTGTTCAGAAACAAAAGTTCTCTTCACCCATCTCTGGGAGCATTTCATCTCTTAAGAATAGAGGCCCTTCTCCTTCCCTGGGAGCAAAGGGTCTTCCTCATCTTCATCTTTAGGACTATCTCTGGGAGCATCTCTAGGAACTGAGGTTTTCTCCTTTCCCATTTGGAGCAAAAGTCCTCATCGCTTCCATCTCTCCCTGTTCAAACTTCTCATGAAATTACAGCTGTGTCAACATCTGCCTATCTCAGCGCAGGTGCTTTTGCTCACAAGTTGAACACTCCACCCCCCATATCTTCATGAAATTACAATGGGATACTCTGATATATCATAGCTTCACAATAGAATTTCAGCTTTAAGCATGTCCTCTTTCTCTTCCCTCAGGTTTTCAGCTCTTCATAGCACTGAAAGGGTTAATCTCACCCAGGCCTTGCAGCTGGAATGTTGCTTATCACAGTGGAGGGGGGGGGAGCCAAGCCGCTCCAGCTGCCCACAGCAGGGCTGTGGGGGAGTTCCATGAGTGGAACAGGGCCCATTGGCTCCAGGATGGCCATGACCCGGCCCGGCCCAGCCTGAGCAGGGCCTGGGCCGGGCCCACTCGCCCCCACATGGGGCCCGCAGCCACCTGTCCCAGCACCGGAAACGAGACAGAGAGGCTCTGCCTCGGAGTTTCCTGTTCTTAAGTGTGGATCACAGAGGTGGTCACAACTTTAAGTGGCTTAAAGAATTGTCCATATTCAAACTGGCCAGCTGATAGGTTCTGTTAGATCATAGAGGAAGCTGTAAGCAACCCTTTGCAGGGACATCACTTCCAGGACTATGCTAGCTAACCCATGACATTAGCACATGAATACCTTGTTCAATGACAACAGGTATTCAAATCCGCTATTTGTGGCTCATCTGAAGTAGATTTTATTCTTTCAGTTCTCAAGTAGCAGCAGATTAAGAGTAAAAAAAAAAAAAATTGTAGCTTGCAACAGACACATGAGGAGAATCTAGTATTTACAAACATGAAAAGGACCGTCAGCCAATTAGCCGTTGTTTAATAAAAAGTCAAATTCTCTGTTGAACACAAATCTATTTTATTTTGAAAAGCATCACAAGACTGGAGTAAGGAGCCATCATTGTGTTAATGCTATCAAATAGCTTTTGGGGAAGAGAAAGAGCATGCACTGGATTCTTAGAGCCACAATCATGCATCGTGCACATGATACACATCAGAAATGGTACACAACATCCACATCATAAACCTCTTCTTCAAGTCACATCCTGATATGACGTATCAAATGTTTCTCTATATAGTTTGATGACTGTAATGTACTCTAATAGAGTGATTTTAAATGCATTTGCAAATTACATTAGCAAGGGGAGAAAAAAAATCTTTGCTTTATACACAAGTTCTTTGTGCTTTTGGTATGGCAATGATTCAGAAACACGCCTCTAATACTAAATTTACACTGAAAAAAATTCTTTAAATATATAAACATTTTTCTTGCTACATCGCAGTAATGCTATAGTATTCTTTAGCTAATTCTTCTCTGAATATTAGTCTGTGTAGAGGACAAATGGCTTATAAGGATTATAAGGAAAGTCCTTATTTCATAGCACAGTTCTATATGGGTATTTCCTTTTCCGATTTCCCAACCTGTTTTCACTTCCCAAAGGATCAAGAGGGTGTTCTCTAGAAAACCAGGGCAGCAAATATCCTGTTGCAGAACTGAGCTCTGTACAAATCCTTTGAAAGAAGGGGTGGCATAGAAAATGCTCATTGCATTGGTTTAACAGAATCACAGAGTGGATCAGGTTCGAAGGGACCACAGTGGGTCATCTGCCAGCCTCCCTGCTCAAGAGGGATATCAGGATTTTAAAAGCACAGTTGCCTGTCTCAGACACAGTTAAGGCCACAGAAGGTGTCTCACTGTGAGTTTTCAGGAATAGCAGAAACAGCTAGCATTTCTTTCCAGTTTTCCCAATTCCTGAAGTAAAACCTGAAGCGTCAACAGCAACTACTTGCAGCTTTATTCTCCTGTTATTCTCTTCTTGAAAAATCTAAAAAAAATCTAATCTCTAGGGATGTTATCTAGGAGAAGTCAAAACTGAAGAATTATGGAAACCAAAGAGATATTTCTCACTCCTACATTTGAATTCTTCCTTTTCAAACAGCTCTGATTTATTTCTATCATTCCTTCCTTATCTCTTTTTACAAGCTGAAGTATCTTATTTTATTTAAAACATTGTCCTATGAAAGACTTCCCGTATGGTAATCTTTATGCTGCCCTACAGTCTTTTACAGACTCTATCTTTTTGCAGACTCTAACTTTTCTTTCTTGGGATGACCAGTACAGTGTCCAGTCATCAAAATGTGGGTACACCATGTATCAGCACCATGGCTTTATGACATTTCCTATTTTTCTTGCTACATCTTTCCAATTAATTCCCTTTTTAATAGCAGCATCTTCATTTGATTGCTCCAGGCCACTGAGCTGTCAGAGAACTGTCCTAATTTCTTTTTATCTAATGGAGTATTTCACTGAGGAACTTGTTGCTACAGTGTAGTACAAATACCACAACTTTACATGGATTTAAAAATAATTAAAGAAATCCATGACAGAAAAATTAATCAATGGCTATTAAATAACAGAAGGAATGTTGCTGGTTCAGGAGTTTCAAGCATCACAGTGTCAGGAGATGGGAGAGTATGGTGGGAAAGGATGATTTACTTCCTTTCCATGCTTCTCTCTAAACTTTTGCTATTGGCCTCAGTCAGGCAGAAGCTTATGCAAGGTGGACCTGGCTCAGACAGGCCATTGTTATGCCATGTTCTTAAGCAGGAGTAGTTAATATGTAGACCTTTAACATAATACTGCTGGTTTTCCCATGATGATGACTTTGCATTTGTCAGTGTTGCAGTTCAGCTGACAACCCATTTACTGAAGACCGGAGACCTTTTGAAAGCCTCTGCTGTAAGTGAAGTGAACTGCTGTAAGTTAGTGAACCTATCTCATCCTGAATCTTTGTCACTATCAGTGATCTTATACAGGCCGTTTACAGGTATATTGAGCAATGCAATCTCCATTGTAGCTCCCTGGAAGACTGCCTTACTGAAATTCCTACAGTGTGAACTTCCCTTTATTCTTGATCATTTTCCCCCATCCTTTAAAGAATAATTTATATATGCAAGGTGTGTGGCAGTTTAGTGTCTTTAAGAGACTCTGCAAATGGGTGTCTTCAGGCCCTTTTGTATAATCTTGTTCTACCTCCTTATTGCTCCTTTAAACTACTTTAACTGGTTTGTGAGAAATGACTCCCAGTACAAAAGCCAATTGGACACTTACCTGTTGCATTGGAATGTGTGGCCTAATTCTATGCTTTCTTCTCGATGTAACCACTTTACCTAGCATGAAGATTTGTATGTGCAGTTTCCACTTCCACTGAGATCTCTGAAAAAAATCATGTTTCAGTGACAAAGCTAATGTAGATTTCAAATTACAACTCAGTACCCAGATTTTGAAGAAGGTGTAAATGAGTACAGTCTGGGTTGGCTCTTCTGCGCCTCCTTCTGCTGACCCTTTAGCCTTAAAGTGATTCTTTAGCATATTCCCCCTGCAGAGTAGGGCTGAAAGATGGAAAACTTTTCTATAATGAACAGTAATACTAAGCATTCATCTAACTAGTCTGTCATGGTCTTGTTATCTTTTACCTTGCCCTGACACTTTGGTGATGACCGAGTGACCCTTGGCAAGGATTCTGCATTCAGAAAGAGGTATTTTTTCATGTTCTTTATGCCTTTAACAGGTTGCACCTTTAATCTGTTTGGCTTTCCTTATGGCTGTTATATCTTTACATGCCAAGTTTATTCTTTATCCCATTTTCTTTATTTTCTTATTGAGACAAAGATTCTATTTTCAGCAGGCTGTCTTCTCACCACCCTTCTGTGACTGTACATGTGGGGCTGAGGGAAAAAGTCTTTACCAATCTTTTTGCTTTCTAGTGTGCCTTCACAGTGATGTCTTAAAACAGTCCCCTTCACCATTTACAAGCATTTTGTCCTTTAGCTGCTTAATTTTTTTTACTTTCACTGGACTTCTTTGTTTCTATGTACTTCCCTATCTAATCTCAATGCTGTTAGACTCATGGTGGTTATTTTTTCTTTTTCACTCTTATAAGGATGCTGAAGTTCACCCTGGTATTATAGAGTATATCTTTGGCAGTGATTTCATAAACTGAGCTGCATACCTTGTCCAGGCCTACCCTAAGGTTTGTTTCTTTTTTGTAGCAAGGGGCAGAATTTCAGTTGCTGGCAGTGTTTGGTCAGGTGACTGCTGCAAAGTTTGTTTCAGAGAGTGAGGACAACAAATGATGTTTGGGCTGGTTCATTGCCTAAACAGTGGGTACAGAAGGACTGACTCTGTTGTCAGTCCAGTTGGTCTGTCTACCAGTTGTCCTGGTATCCTTGGAGGATGGTCCAATGATGGTTAACAGCTGCAAGTGTCTTATTTCCTCACTGTGCTGCTCTGCACTGATATTCTTCAGCAGTCGCCATGCCAGCCCTGCATGTGACGTAACACATGAACATGCTGCATGATGAGTACTGAAACCACATTCGGAAGCTGTGCCTAGTTCAAGAGCTTTAAGCTGTTCATCATTGCTGTAGAAGTAAGCCTTTTTGCCCTTAGAGTCTACAAACCTGGTGCTCTGGCTGTGACCATTGAAGAAACCTGGTTCCTTACTGCTGCAGAACTGTAACAGTTTTTAACTCTTTGAAATGTAGAAGATATTGTGACTTTTACTCAAAAATCTTTTCTTGGATTGTCCCTGTCTTAGATTATGCCCTGGCACACAAAAGGCAGGACCTTTTATGGGACTGTGTTTTCTGGATCGGGGAACATCTTTTATGGGTAATTGGACATCACTTAATAAGAATCATTGCAAATGCATTATTGTAACACCCTCTACTCTGTCCTTTTGACCTTACTTACATCATGCATATTTATTCTTTCTGCCAATACAAATATTAACCTCCTATCTTGCATTAGAATCAACTATTCATCCACTACCTGGGAAAACAGCGAGAGAGGAAAAGAATGATGCAGGAGAGAGGGGCTTTTAGTATTCTGTAGCTGAGCTGTCTGATGTAATATGTTAGAGAATATAGGTGCCAGTAATGCACAAAGAGCTTGAAAAATGACCAGACAGTCCCAAGCCCACAGTGCCTGTTGTCAGGAGGGCTAACAGTGTAATAAATGAACTTGCCTTGTGTTGCGATGTTCAAAGCTGTTTGGCCAGCCTGATCCAGACAGGCATATGCTATTCATTTCTGAGCTGTTAGTGCTATTACTAGAACCATCCTAAAGCAGTGTCTGCCCTGTGCTGCTTTGGGCTTTAAGTCAGGGAGAGTCTAAAGGAGAAAGTATCTGGGAGAAGGGAATGAAGCACTGCTTAGTTTCAGGTCTTATGCTTCTCCTGTAATTACTTTTGCTAGGCACTACCAGGAAGAGTATGGAAAACTGCTTGCCAGATGGGTTCTTCCCGTGCCTTTTGTGTAGGACAGTGGTGCTTAACCTGCTCCAGCTGGATGAGCCATATAGGACCACAGGGGCAGATGGGAACAGCAGTCAGTGTCTTTGTTCACTTGACCACACACTTACAGAAAATGGACAGAACATGTCCCGTTTTGAGTAAGTGGATATCAAGAAAAATACAACTGAATGATCCATTCCAATCCCATTTACTGCATATTTTGTCAATTGTGTTTCTCACTTGTAGGTCTCATTCCTGCTGTGCTTTTCACCTCCATTCTGTCATGTTTAGATGGGCTGGAGGGAGGACAATCTGCTCCTAGCCCTGCTGAGATAGGATGAGCCTCTTCCCATCTGTCTTCTCCTACCCCAGTGTTTGTAGGGCTGGATAGGTACAGGCAAGCTGCAGTAGGCATTTCAGGCCAGTCTGAAACATCCTATGTTCAGGAGATTTAATTAGGCTCACTAGCTGGGAATATTCAGGGAGAAAGGTTAAGGCAGCAAATCAGGCTAATTACAGGCTGGAAGTCCCAGGAGTTCAGGTCGAGTGATCTTTTGTGGCCCTAATCTCTGAGAAAGAGGCTGTTAATGCCATGCTGTCTCTGCCAGTGCTGCAGGGCTGCTGGTTTTCAAGCCAGGCACGTGGTGACTTCCCAAAGGGCTGTTCTGCCCTGGGTACTCCCAAGGCAGGTCAAGTTACAAACCCATGTAAGCTGGGTCACAAATTAGTATTTCCCCTCAGTGCTTTTGGGTGATGATGGCAGTAGGCCCTTGGTCTCTGCTAGAACACTCACAGATCCACAATCTATAAATCCATCCATCAGGGGCTCATCAGGCTCCTACGCTGCACCCCAACCTCTGTCTCATATGCAGCTGGGGTACTGAAACTGTCAGAAGCAAATTTATGTGAATACAAACGACATGCAGCATAAAAGGCTGGCATGTATTTTATGTAGCAAGTAATTTTGCAACCTGAAACAAATTTCAGAAGAGCAGTTGGGTCAGAGGCTTAAGGATTCTTAGCAGATATAGCATGGAGGAAGTTTCAGTGGGAATCTGGCTTGGTCCACATAGACAAAAACCCTGCATTACAATGTCAAACAAAACCCCCAAAGCAAAACATAACTCCAAACCCAAAGACCGTTCCCCCAAAACTATTAAAAAAATAGGTTTAAACGAGGTGTAGAGGGAAGATTCAGCAGGAGAGTTTTGACTAGGAATTTAATCAGTTTGCTTCCAGAATTTTTCTCAAAGATTTGTAAACTCCAATGTTTGAAAGTAAATTTTATTCAGAGAAACAACTATGGTTACAATGTAAGTCTTAATTGTACATGGGGTTTTTAATCATTTCACACATCCTATGTGGACTTTATTTCCACTGAGCATTTCAAGTTATTGTTTCTGAGAAAATTACTATGCCCACCTAGCCCCCGAAAGACACACTGGTTATGTTCTTCTCAGACTGGAGAAAGTGTAACTGATTTCTGTTTTTCTTGTCATACCCAAATCCTGGGAAGGTCTTTTACAAATTAAGATCAAAAGTTGTTAAAGTACTGGACTGGCAGTAGTGCTGGTGTCTTATACTCAGGCATTGTGCAACAAAGTCAGCTCTTACCAGCTCTTTTCCACATCTGCAGAGACCATGATAATGCCTGATGCCTTTGTAATTGGCTTTGAGAAACTTATAAGAAGTCTTTTATATAAGAAAGCAAGTCAAGTCATTATCAGCAGAGCCTAACTGGAGTATCAAGATGCAAGACAAAAGACAAAAAGCAGATTTGATCACTTCATGCCCCTAAGTACATATCTAGGATTATTAATTTTTCAAACTATGATTCTAAAGGTACCGTCAATGTTAAATGCTTGTGAAAAATTCTGTCTATGTATTTCAATACGAAACTTTGTAATGATGAAGCATTAGAACTGGGAATATTGCTCTCTTTGCAGTGTTTTACGCAGTGCAATAATAAAAATAGAAAAACAGAGTGTAAAACCAGAGCAAGGCAGCAAATAGTGAAGACAGAGGGCAGAAAGGACCACTTGACGTAAAAGAAAAATATATTCGTTATCTGTAGCAGTTAAATCAGTGCTCTTAATAGCAGTGTTGAACTACGTGTTACCATGCTAGACTTAGTGAGCAAGAGTGCCATCTCAGAGTCTGATAAAGAAAGCTGTGGATTAGAAGGGGTTCAGAAAATAAAAGGAAAGAAAATGTCCAAAGAGTGACATACTGTTTCATCCAGTGAGCTAATTGAGAAGATATTTTGCAAGGTTTTTGTCCTTCCAGTGTTTGCTATAGAAAGGACCTTAAAAATTATCCAGTTCCAATGCTCCTACCATGGTCAGGGACAGCTTTCACTAGACCAGGTTGCTCAAAGTCCCATCCAATCTAGCCATGAACACTTCCAGGGGTAGGGCATCCACAGCTTCTCTGAACAACCAGTCCCAATGCCTCACCACCCTTGATTTGAAAAGTGAGCATGTCAATATTTGATATGTGTGTATTTGGCAGCAAAGCTGGCTCGAAAGTCCCTGGCATCCATGACCAATTTATTGCTCCCTCTGACATGTTAGAAAAAGCTTAAAGTTCTGTGCACGAACTGGGTAACTCCGATGGTTTGGAGCCAAAATAGCCATTCAAATCCAGCAATACTAAAAATCAAATTGTTTCGGAAGATGGTGTAATGTCGGGTACCAAATGTGAGCTTTGCTGCTGGAGCACAATATAGTGGCTAGCAACAGCAAAAGTGTGCAAGCTTCCACTTGAATAATTCCACTTGTGCAGCTGTGTTGCCGGTCTTTGGCTGGACTAACCCCACATATCCTGATACTGATGGATTTATTCCCACCATGTAGTAAGAGTAAGGTTTGTAAATAGGGAAAATATATCTACTATAGAAAATTTGTACTTGATGGGTAAGAATAATCTGCAATAAAAAGGGTTCTTTCTGTTGATTCATCTCATGTCAGGCTGCTGTTAATTTCATAGAGTCAAAATGAACCAAAATGTTTATTTCTACATACAGGTAACAAAAAAAAAATTAAAATTCCGTAAATGCTTGCTGTATCATTCATTTAGATTTGAAGTCCTTCTTTATTACAAAAGAAAATGCATGTTTATCTGGTACAAAATGATTTTTAAATGTTGTAGGGGAAGAGAACTTTTAATTTCCAAAACATTCTGGACTATTACTAAGGTTAGAATAATAATCCAGTAATTAGAACAGACCTAATAAGGCCAAGGTTTGTGTTTGTTTAAGTTATGATTACTTAAATTATTGTAAAGTAGAGTCTGAATGCTTGTTAATTAAGTGTAATGCATTACTATTGACGCTTGTTGGTGCAGCAGCTGTGGGTAATGCGTTAGGGATCTACAGGAAGGAAGTGACCGGCAACAAGCAACCTAAAATCAAATGTGGACTCTGCATCACCTTGCATACAATCAGGAAGTAAAACATGAGGCTCTTTCAGGCTCTGCAACAGCAGACACAAAGTAATGAATAAAAAATAAAGCCCCTGCAAGTATTTTTAAACACACATTAGAGGTATTTCTCCTGCAATATTTTAATGGTCTTACGGCTTTTGTGATTGTTTTATTTAAATATTGATTGCAATTTGTTTGAGTTTGTTTTCCATGTTCCTAAACCTTTCGAGATTAGGTGCTGAGCAATGGGGATAACTGGAGATCAGTGGCAGACTCTTGGTGTTAATGCACCTTGTTATAACACTGGAATGTTTTTCCAGTCGACCCTGTTGACTGTGGCTAATGCAAATGCATTTGGTGACCATCAGCAGGTGTGTGGCGGTGGCATGTATGTAAAGATAAAGTATTTATTAGTCCATGCCTCTGCAGTCTTTGCTTTCCCAAATAATTGAGACCTGTTTGTCCAAGCAGCCTGTTGCTGTGCACACCCTAAATGCCAATTATTTACATGATTTAATATGATATATGGATATTTTTGTTACTGAGCCTTTAACAATAAAGCGATCACCTACACACTTCCTATCCAGCCTAGGAAAGAAGCAGGATGGGGCATACTGCATTTTCCTTCCCTTCTGTCCCCCAAGGAAAATACCTCTGTACAGGGAACTCACCCAGCATGAGGGTAGAGGGGCCATTTGTATGCCCCTGTATGAAGGGCATGTCCCATCTTGGGAGAGCCTGGAATCAGCTCTGCCATTCAAACTGTGAGCATGTGTGTCCACCTTCATCTGCTGCACAGGTCTCTTGTTCTCCAGCTGATCTTGAAGAAGTCTTGTTAAAAGCACTTGCCCTTTCTAAAGCAATGGGAAGCAGACATTCTCCTGTGCTTGAAGGTGAGCACTTGACCTGAAGATCACTTGGAGAACCAGATGGTGCTGGGTTTGTAGATGTGGAGCCGCTGCTCCCAAAGCACTGCAGAGCTGCGCAGCCCCAGCACCTGGCAATGCCTGGCCCCAGCACATGGATTTATGAGGTCCATGTTTGGGGCTGCAGAACCTGGAGGGTGATGTGCCCTTGGATCACCAAGCTGGGCTCTGTGAAGGACAGCAACCCCAGAAAAGTCTCTGAGGAGTCCATTTGTCCAGAGCTTGGGTGAATGAGCCATGGCTAGATGTCTGTCCTGGAAACAAGTGTCTAGTACTTCTCTTTGACAGAATTCAGGTGGGCTTACCCTTAGGATTAGGAAACAGAAAATCCTGTAAGAGTAAATGCTAAATGACGGCATATTGTAAAGTTTGTTGAGATTTTGAGAGATTAATCATTTTATATGCATATTTCTCACATTGAAAAGCTTATATCAGCAAGTTAAAAACTTTAATTAAAGAGTTAAAACCTCCTGGAATATTGAAAATATATTTAAAATATTTAAGTGCATGTTGATGGACCAACTAATTTTCCACCATATTTTAATTTCTGGAAAATATTAGATTTTTGAATTTTTATCTTTTCTCTGACTAGGAATTTTTTTTCAGGGTGGAAAGTGGTTATTTTTCCTGGAATCTCTTATCACAAAGCAGTTGTTTCTGTGGGTTAAAATTTTCCAGGCAGTGAAAGACCAGTTGTGTGAACAGCCAATTACCACGACAGAGCCCCATGCCATTCCAGTCCTTCAGCTTCTGAACTCACCATAATCTACACCAGGTGCTCTGTGCAGCTGAAGGGATGATGCAGGTACAGCTTTTGTGAGCATCCCTTTCAGAGGGTGGTAATTGCTTCACGGCAGCTTTTGTGGTGTCAGCATTGTTTTCAGTTGGCATGGGAACAAAACCAGAACCTCCTGAATGTTTTTCAGAAATAATTGGTTTGAGATGAAAAATCTTGGATTTTCAAACAGACTGCATGCTTTCTCTGTTTTTGCCTCCAGAAGTGACCAAGAGCCTTGAATCTTGAATACCTCCCTGATTAAAACTTCATGTAAACAGGCATGTTTTCTGCAAAATTTTTGGCTCTGACAAAGCAGCATATTTTGATGAGACTTCATTTATGAAAATGTTCTGACCAGCTCCAGATGCATACTTTAGATATGCATAAATAGTTTCGATTGCCTAGAAAGAAATACCTAGTAGACAGAGAGGGTTTGCCAAAAGCAATTACATTTTATCTCAGTTTGGTTTCAGACCATTTGGGACTATCCATGACCATGCTTTGGTAAAACAAACAGATGTGGTCTGAACTGCTGCAAGAAGCTAAATTGTAGAAGACAAATACATCTATATGCTGTGTTACATTGAAAATTAATATTGTGCTGCTAGAGAATTCCATCCACATCTGTAGCAAATAAAAAGAAAGAGGCTTATAGGATATTATATTCTGAGTAGCAATGTGACCAGTGAGGCAGAACTTGATCCACAATTGCCAAGTTACAACCTGATAATACACCATCAATTCTGAATGATACCGATCAGGGATGGTGCTTCATAATCTAAGCAATTGCTTCAAACAGTTCCACAAAGTTCCAAGATCTACTGTACTGAAGGCAGCAGAAAGATCCATCAGCAGGAGTACTGTAATTTAACTTGAATCAGCAGCTGGTGATAAATCATTTGTGACCTTAAGTAAAGCAATCCTAGGACAGTGCTACTCCCTGGAGCCAGACTGAAAACTCTCATATAATCCATTCCCAGATAAAATTGCTGGTAGTAAAAGGGCAACCACTTGCTTCATCTTTCCTTTCCTCACATCCCAAAAAAGAGTGGTTGTCCAGGTGTCACTAGGTAGAACAGAAATCTGCAATGTAAGAGAGGGGAAGCTTTCCCCACTAACAAAGAGCAGCTGCAAATTTCAGCAGCTCAGGACTTGCAGAAAGCACAGAGTCATTAACCACGTTAGCTATAAATGAAGCAAAGCACTGAAAGACTGTCCGCAAGCAGCCATATGGGCCAAGAATCAAACCCAGGAGTAATGGAGCATGATTGCTTTCCCAACTGTGTGATCTCAGCAAGAAGCAAATACAAATGTATAACACTTGCAGATACAGGCACTGGGAGCATAATTGCCAGCCCTAGTGCTGAACAGTCGCAGCTGATTAGAAATTCACTCTGTACTTGCTGAATTCCTCACAGGAGGCAGCTGAAGGATTGTGCACGAGGAGTGATTTGTGGGGCAAAATGTGATCAATAGCACAAAATAAGGCTTTAGGTCTGTTTTTTCTCATCAATAACAGGACAAAAAAAAGTAGATCTGGCTGGATCAAATGCAATGTGCTAAGAGTGCAACAGCTTGGTGCTTCAGGAGACTAATTTCTGGACCAAACAGTCATTGAAATAATTCCATGAGCTGCTATCTTCGCCTTAGTCAAGTCCTGTGATCACAAAGGCAGGTAAAGTAAAGCACAGAAGACTGAGAACAAATCAGGAGCTTCACAGACTTACTTAGTTTTTAAATGAAAGGAAATAGCAAGAGTAAAAAAAATAATGGTTTGCACAAGAAGGTGAGGTAAGTAAATTTTATGGAATTAATAAAATAAATGTTGGATCTCTCATTTAGCCTGGTTGTCTCTGAAGGTTTTGGTGGGTTTTTCAGAACACATATTCAGAAATATGAGGTATTTACAAATTACAGGACAAATTATACATTTTGATCACTGTCAAACATGTACAGATGATATCCATACAGGACTAACTAGACTCTGCCTTTAATGCAGGTCGTCTTCTAGGACAATCATTATAATATACTTTTGCTAGTTGGTTATCAAAATAGTTTCAGTAGTTCACTGTCAGACTAGTTGTTGAAGCAAAAAACCACCCACTTCTCATGTTAAATATCGTGGAAACACAGCAAAGAAACAGAGACAAAAAGAAAATACCACCACTCCTAAAGAATCACCAGTCTTATACAGACTGCATCTCAACTGTAACTTTTAATGATCTGGGCCTGGGACTCCATTAGTGTTTAATAAATAATGATGATTATATCTTACCTGCACAATGCACGCGAAGCTCCTATTGATGTTGATGTGAGCTCTTGGCACAGACTGATGGCAGGATACTTCTGTGACAGAGATGAATTTTCCATTAGAACAAAATGAGTAAGACCTGTCTCAGTCAGCAGAACTCACAGCAACAACAGACATTCCTCAGGGGCTCAGTGAAAGATGCCCATCCTGGGTGGTTGAAAGCAAATTGGGTGGGAAGCAGTGAGGCAGGCTTGGACAGCCACAAACCCCAATTTGGGCTGAGGTAAAATTGCCCTGATGTAAAAAAAAAAAAATATACATAACATGCAATTATATCCATATTTAATTTGTATCACATGGAAATCTTTGCTTTCTTTCTTATCACACCACAGGGGAAATTTGTATTTTCTTTTCTATGAAGGCAAATGATAAAATTAATATTAGGGGAGGAAGAGAGAGGATGCAGATGCATTGAACAATCTTTTGAAAATCAGCTTTTATTTACAGTAAATCAAGGAAAAATTAAATGCTGTTTTGGTAAACAACAGGAAACCATTACCCACACAGAAATTTGGACCATGAGTCAGACCATTCAGTTGCATTTTTTCTTTGACGATTTTGTAAAAAATGTAGAGATGGGGAAATTTTGTGAAACTAGCTGTGTGTGAGACAGGGAGAGAGCTAAGCACAACAGGGGCACAGAGAGAAAGCTCTTACAGTGTGGTCTTGAGAAAAAAAAATTAAGAAGGAAAGCTTTTGGCAAGGCGTTGGCTCAAAAGACCTGAATCTGTAAGTCAAGAAAAAGCCTCTGCTATTTTGGCATTAATTTTGTTGTGGAATAGGCATGGAATTTCTGTAAATAAAGACTAGTGCTCAATTTTGTTATCAGCTGTTCCTTTGGACATCTGCATATTTTGCTTGACCATTTGTGTAAAAAGAAGTAACACTTTCTACCAGTTTCTAAGGTGATCAGTGAAGAAAAAAAGGGAAATGGGAAAATATAAGAGACCAAAAGTAACTGAATTGCCTTTTTGAAGGATGTTTAATAATAATAGACTATTGCTAAGTGAGCAAGTTTATTTCAGGAGGATAACCATAATTTTTAGAACATATGCCTTAGCAGATCAGGTGGAAAGGCTTAATCTGGTAAGAAGAATACCTATGCTTCAATCTTTACATTCTACTAATGATCCCAGTAAAGAAAATCACAGCTTAGAATAGGTGATTAAAAGAGCATAGGAAACCATCATCTACTTCAGCGAAAAATAAAAGCTGAAAATAGTTATAAGCAAGAGGGATGACAAATTTTGTCTATCCGTGAAATAAATAAAATATATCAGAAAGATTTCATTTTTTCTACATTCAGGTGTTATGTGCAGATAATGCACAACATAGGGTTAGGATTATTGGCAGCTCCCAATATATATATTGTTTTATAATAATAATTTTCGGATGTGTAGAGCTATCTATTTAGTAAGTGTGCATTTGTAAAACCTGAAACCTACAGTTCATGTCTCATTAAAATTGTGCAAATTAGGTACCCAAAACGCAGACTGGCATTTCAAAACTCTGGTTCAGATTTCTGTGAGTGCTACTAGAAAATCGTGCTTTTATTTAGTAATATTTTCAGGTTTTATTGCTCTAAAAAGTGATCCCAACAATTTGTTTTACTCTCATAACAGCTTTTACATGGCATAGTGCAAAGAATGTAAATATTTCTTGAGCTACTTAGTGGTGCAAATGGAAATGTGAAAATATTTATTGCTGAAACAAAAGTACAATCTCTAGTGCTTAATTATGATAATCTAGGGAAATTGTTCTTGCATAATTCCATATAAAGTAGTAAGAGAAAAAATAGCTAGCTGTTCTTTTCTATTGCTTGCCCTTAGTAGGTCCAGGTAAGATTCTATAAACTCATATTTTTATGTCAAATTTCTTGCTTAATCTGGATTTTGGAAAAAGTATAGTACTTTAAAATGCAATCACTGTTATTTGTGCTGGGAGAACCGCTGCTGAAGTTCTGGGAGAAGTTATAGATTTCAATGTAATGTCATTTAAACTAATCTCTGAAACTGCAAGTATTTTTGTTTATGTATTTGTACTTTTAATTTTTTTTTTTTTTTTACTTTAGGATCATGAATCTGTTTTCTAGAAGGTAGAAAAATTTTGAACAGAAGTTATTTCTAGTCCTTCTGGCTCTGAAGATATCTTCTTAATATAAATAATTACTGCAACTAAGTTTATAGAATATGCAACCCTTGGGGCTGCGGAACTCATTATGTTTTGTGTAAATACATATAGATTAGGCTTGCCTAATGTGAAATTTTGAAATGTGTGCATTTAATTTCAATTCCTGCTCTGGAAAAACCAACTGGAGAAAATAAATTATTATGGCCTGTGGGGATCTGTTAATCCATTGCTTTTCCTATTTCACATGTTCCCCCTGTTCCCTGCCCTAGCCCTGGACACTCCCTCAGTTTCTCCCTATTTGCTCCTGTACCCCAACCCCACCCAGGGACCGCCCCTGGGCCCCTGACAAAACCACCCTGCACCCAGACCACGTTGTCTCTCTACCTCTGAACATCGCGGGGACAAGATGTGATTAAAGCCATCTCAAACCCTCATGAGAGACCCTTCTCTACCTTCTTTACCATCCACTGTGTTGTAACACTGCTGGCTGCCAGAGCCAGGTCGCAGGGCTGTCCAAAATGGACTCCAGGATGGGACTGGTCGCATGGCCCTAGGAAACCCTCGCTGAGCTCTCAGGGAGCAGCAGTCTGCTAGGCAGAGTCTAGCGGTTACAACAATGGCCTATAGAATATGCAAGGTGTTTCATTAGGTTCACATGGCAGGAGGACTGCCAACTCAAAGGCTTCAAAGGACTTTCTGGGAAAAACAACCACACTTTAGGAATAGCAAAAAATATATAGCTTGGTTTTCTGTGGTGCTCTGTTTGGTTTTGTGTTGCAGTGAACCATGACCGACCCCAGGGCCAGCCAGATCGAAGGGACTAGAGAGTCCACTGGTTTGATTCTTCCACAGCCCAAAACCCCTGAAATTACAGGGAGCACGCCAGAGGCTGTGATCCATGCCTTACCTTCAGCTGCAGCTCTCCCTTCCCCATATTTCTCATATCTGGCCACTTTTCAGAGAGATCTAGGTTCTTCGGCAGCTAATTGGTCTCTGTTACTCCTCCCCACCTACCCCTTCCCCCATTTGTTGTAATCCCTTCTCCCCGCCTCTGTAACACCCCCTGGTTGATGTATCATTGGTTACTGTGCATTTTCCACACCCCTTTGTCAGGGGTACAAAATGCTCCCGCAAGCCGCATGGCTTGAGCTTCTCTGTGGATTTCTGCTCTCCAAATAAACCTTTTTCCTCCAAGAGAGTCCCTCTGCTTCCATCCTACCTCCTTCGCGTGCCCTCAACACTGGGAGGCAAGGTGAACCCATGCAGGTGCTCCGCCTGCCCCGCCAGGCTGCGTTTGGTCTCCATCTGTCCTCGCTTGGGGCAGGCAGAAGTTTGCTCAGTGCCAGGACATTGCGCTAGCCCGGGACGGCACCGTAGTAGTTTTGCCTTGTTGGATATCTTTGCTATGGCTGGAGCATTCCTGTGAGCTCCTGAGAATGACACCTGAGCTCCTGCCAGTCCCTGTTGTGGGCACACAGACTTGTGTCTTTCTCCTCCACCTGGCTGTGTTCTTTTGTGATGTTTGGAGGAATTTACATCCTTCATACCTCTAACAGAAGTTAGAGGTAGCTTAAGCAGGCAAAACAATTCACAAGTGTTGGGGTTTTTAGGAGCTCTCCTGGTTTTTTGGTTGGTTTTTTTTTTCTGTTAAAGGAATTTTTCCCCATACATGTTGCTAGGGGAACAAATGGCCGAGTATTTAAGAAAAACAAAGGACCTGGCTGGTTTTTTTGTTACACCTGGGTGTGTGGTCAGTCAGTCTCGGGGTTCGGGGAGAGAGGGAAGCTGCTTGTTCTTTCGGCCGTTTTTCTTTCTGCCGGAGAAGCCCCGGGATCCCAAGCCCGCCTTCCCTGCCCTGCTAGGAGCCGGGCTGTGGCAGCCCTGCCCTGCCACTGTTTCGAGCCTTCGCTACGTTGTAGGCCTGCTTGCCCTGCCTGCCCCGACCCCCGGGGGGGGCGGTTCTCTGTTTGTATACACCTCGTCTGCCAGCTGGGATTTGTGCTCGTCCCTGCTGTTCCAGCCTGCCGCTCCAGCCTGCTGTTCACAAGGGTCTGGCCGGACACCGGGATCGGCTGCCCAGCGGTTTGTGAAGCCTTTGTTCCATCCCTCCCCGGGATCCCAGGGCGCCAGTGCCGCGTGCTCCCCGAGCTCGCTCCGGAGCGCCCCCTGCAGCCGCGGGGGAACCATCGCACCTGCCCTGCTCACCGGGAGCCGCCAGCGCCCCTGCCGGCTGCGAGCGGAACTGCACCCGAGGGGAAAGGGCCTGACAGCCGAGAAGGCCGGCACTGGGTTTGTGATTGTTTGCTGTTACTGCCATAGTTATTGTTGTTTGTTTGACTGGTTATACACATATAGATATATAATAGTAAAGAACTTTTATTCCTATTTCCCCACATCTTTGCCTAAAAGCCCTTGATTTCAAAATTATAATAACTCACAGGGAAGGGGGTTGCATCTTCCATTCCAAGGGAGGCTACTGCCTTCCTTAGCAGACACCTGTCTTTCAAACCAAGACAACAAGTTACTGAGGGGAAGTGGAACTAGGACATACAAACCAGGTAAACTTTATTTCCTTAGAAGGGTCTGGAACACAAATCTTGAGGAGCAGCTGGGGCAGCTGGGATTCTTTAGCCTGGAGAAAAGGAAGCTTGGCAGGAACCCTATCACTCTCCAACTACCTGAAAGGCGGCTGTAGCACGGGGTGGTCTCCTCTCCAAGGTTACAGAACAAGGGCAGAGGGCCTCCAGTTGCACCAGGGGAGATTTAAGTTGGATATTGGGAAATTTTTTTCACCAAGAAGGTTGTTAAGTACTGGAACAGTCTGCCCGGGGAAGTGGAGGAGTTGTCATCCCCAGAGATATTTAAAGTACATGTAGATGTGACATTTGGGGATGTGGTTTAGTGGTGGATTTGGCAGTGCTGGGTTAATGGTTGAAGTCGATGATCTTAGAAGACTTTTCCAAGCTAAATTATTCTATGATTTTAAAACCAGTTGAATCAAGTACTTTTTCAGTCCCAAACAAAAATTCTGGGTATAAGCTCCCTAAAGAATATTAACATTCCCTCTTCCCAGCCTATTGTCTGTCCTGGTGCTGTCTCACAGTCATTTCAAGCCAGGTTGAAACCAGGATGCTTCAGAGAACCCTTTCTTACCCCAGCTGCTTTCCTTGCCTCCGGTCTACAAACCTTTCTTTTGGGGTGTGTTGTTAGAACAACAGATGCAGATTAAGAATGAGCTGATGATGACTTCTTGCTCTACAAGCTATTTTACTTCGTTTTAAAAACATCTCCTTTTATTTCATTAGTTACTCTGGTGATGGAAGTGAGAGTCTGGATAAAGATGAGACAGTTTTCAGTGCTGTGTATCTCACTGAACACTGAATTCACTGGCTGCTGACAACTGATGGTGCCTCTCCCCAAGTCCTTACTCCCTCCTCCAGAGTGAGCAAGTGGATTTTGGTGAATTTGATACAAAATACAGCCTAAGTACAGCCTTTCTGCAGATCCTTGTGTAATGCATTTCTTCCCTGTAATAGGTGTGCAGCTTCAATGTGACACCATTTAGTTATGCCACAGCTCTGTGTGTATGTGATTTGGATACCGTTTTTATTTAAAACTACAGTACTGTACCATCGTTATGCTTTTACCTCAAGACAACTAGCATGGATTCATTACATGAGATAAAAACAAGAGCTTTTTCAGTGAAGATACATTCAGAATTGAGTGACCTTTCATGTTTTGTTTGCCCAGAAAGTTTGTGTTATCCCAGAACACTTGTGTTTTCTGTCTGTTTTTCTGTCTGTGCTGGACAAAAGAGAAAGGTAATTCAGCTTTGCTCTTGTTTTTGTTCTTTTTTTAAGCTAAATAAAACAGCTAAGCTCTGTTTTCAGGCCTTTGCTTTTGTTTCACTGACTGTCCTTTCACACGTGCTCTGTCATCCCATCTTTCCTTTCTTCTTGCTTCCCTTCTCTCTGGACGATCTCTGTTCCTCCAGTGGCAGTTTCCTGCAGCCACAGCTCTTCCCCATGGCTCTGTCTGCAGGTCTGGGGGTGTGTGTGTCTCTGCTGCAGCACAGGGACAGCGGGAACATTTTGGGCTGTGTCACAGAGCTGCAGGTGGGTTTCCTCTACAAGCAGAGGTCTTGCCTAAAATCATGAGATAAATTACATTTCTCTGAAAGGAAGCACAATCTTTCAGATGTACCATCTGATTTCAGTCACTTTTCATAGCTTGCAATGAAACTATAAATAACATTTACAATTTCTTTTGCTTCATTTGTATTTAAGAAACATACTTATTACATGAACTCTTGTTACTTTCTAGCAGTATTTCTACAGCTATGTTTGCCATAGCAGCTCCCGTTACATTACAGCAATTATAATAAATTATTGAAGCAGAAGCCTAAATATGCATCTAGCCTACTCTTTCAATTTTAATTCCAATTTAAATATTTTATATAGTTTTCCTATAGATTCTTCATTGATGGCTAGTAATCGCGCCAACACAGAAAATATAGTTTTGTTTTGAAAGATGCTTTTGGAAATTGTACTAGCATTGTTAATTATTCAAGGCAAAGAAACAAGTTAAGACTCTCTTTCTTCAACATGTAAACAGGATAAAAGAGAAACATCGTTCGTATCTAGGTGGGCATATTAAGCCCAGTCATAAATTTGGTAGAGCAAGGAGGGAAAAGTTAGAGGCATGCCTAAGACACACTATGAACATCTGGTCTTCAATGCAGAGATGGGTTTCTGCAGTTAGAGCTATTTTATTAACTGGCAGAATTTAAAGTTGGAATAGGAAAAGAAAAATAATTGATGCCACCCATACTCCCAGTCCTACCTCCACCTCTCCCGATTTTCTGGTCAAAACATATTTCTGCTTTCCTTTGATACGCTTTGTCCTTTTATGTAAGGAGCTGGACTCGATCATCCTCATGGGTCCCTTCCAACTCAGTAATTTTTAATAACATTAATCATAATTTACTAATCATATGGTGAAGGGCAATGATCGTAATGTATCAGCAGATTATGTAACTCAAAGAGAAGGCATTTTTTGTGCCAATATGGTACTAGTTTTCTTTTTTTTTCTTTTTGATTTTTTTTGTGTTTTTTCATTTTAAGAACCTGTACCTGCTGAGTAATACATTTTGTTAGCAGTTATCCAGCACAGAGGGTCACTTTCCGTTGTAAGCTTCAGATGGGAAATGGCAGGTTTCTGCTTGCCTCTTCTCTCCAAGCTTCTATTGTTTTATTAGCAGCAAACTCCCAGTAAGTTTGAAAAAGAAAAATAATCTTTTTTTAATTGCCTTGTACTAAAGTATAGAATTAAGCTTTATGTTAAAATAATTAAAACATGGAATGAAGAACGCAATTTTTATGAAGACATGAATTCAGAAAGTTGTCGTGAATTTTCTAGATGCAGCCTAATGAAGAAAAAGAATAATTTTGCTTAAATTCTGTTATCTGTCACAGGAATAACACATCTTAATAATATGAGTTTTCTTTTTAATTAGCTAATGTTTTGTGTATAAATTAATCTTGGCCAAGTAACAAACATAAGAATTATAGCACCTCTCTTCATAGAAAGCTGGGCACAAGAATTCAGCATGTATTGAAGAATGCATGGCTATGATAGATCATTATCTGACAACTAAACTGCTATTTTAATAACTGGCTACCTAATTGCATACATGAAACTATTTCTAGTTGAACTCCTTACTGGTATCAGGTCTCTTCACTTTACAACGCTTCCTTTACAAAATGCTATGGAAACTATAGGATTCAATTCCCATTTGGAGAGTGGGAAACAACTTTGCATTTTGGTGAAACTTCAAAACTTTTCTTATTTCACAAGATAAAGCCACAACTTTTTGAAGAAGAGAGAGAGGATACAAGATTAGAGTGTTCCAGTGAGGAACCTGGACTGCAAGAGAACCAGTGTTTTGACATGGGTCTTTTTAAGGGGACTTCAGTTTCTGTGGCTGTTATAAGGACAAGGCTATTCTCTTTCCCGTCTGTCTGTCTGCCTCTTTCACTCTCTCATCTTGATCAGGAATTCTGTCCTGGAGCAAATAAACCTTTCTCAATGAAAGTTTCATCTGAACTTCTGTGAAGAGTTGCAATTTCAATATACTGGCGTTTTTGGCAGAGTTGGCTAGCTCTGCCTATGATTACATATATATAAAATCAAGTATCCCCTGCAGTAAGGAGCTGAGTAATCACATAGTTGTTAGCTAAGACTTCATTTTATTATATTTTGATGTATTACTTCTTAATAAATTGGAACTTAAGTGATGTATTGCTTAATAAAACTCAAACCTGAAATTCAACACATTTGTGGGAAACAGGCTATGGGTAATCCTCAAGCTAAAGCTACTTAAATTTGTGCTATACTGGATCTAACTCATTTTCACACAGAGTGTTATTCCCCCTGACTGAGTTGGTGAGTTAACGAAGAAAAAATTCTGTGACAAAGGCAGCCAGCAATACTGTGATGGCAGTGTAACTTCTGTTCCTTTTCCGTCAGCACTCTGTATACAGTGGTCCTTTAATGTTCAGTTTCAAAATTGGATAGCACATTTTCTGGGAGGATTTTCATGCTCATCAATCATAAAGTTGACCTTACCAACTGAAGGCGCCCAGTCATTTGTTTATAGACAAGCTCACAAAGGTATTAAAATGCTTAGCTGTGAAAGCTAAACCTCAGCTAGTGTGATATGTAAAATCCAAGATAAAGTGGTTAAGATGACATTAAGGAAAGGCTTTGATGGAATCAAAGAGAAGTGTTTCACCTCATTTGGGTATGTACTTTTGTTGAAATGATGATGACAGAATCAAACTGTATCTTGTTCATTAATACTGTCATTTGTAATAAACCCTTTAATCCTGGAAAATAGCTTTTAAAATTATTTTGATAAGGGATGATATGAAAACTAAGCAAATGCTGCTCTTTCTCTACATATTGTACATATCCTAGTTCAGAGGATGCTTAGGCCAATACCACAGGAGGCTTTTTGAAAAATAGTTGCTCAGAGAGTCAATCTGGCTGCAGTCTTATGCCAAAAAGATATTTAATACACTCTGTTTTTGTTTTACCCCTTCTCTTTGTATTTTATTTTCCCTATAAAATATCAGTCCTGAGCAAGTAAATGACATGGGGAAATCCTGTATCAGTACCATCTGCTTAAAGATATACTGTACATTACTTTTAGAAGTACATGCAAATGGAGGCAACTTTTTGAAAGAAAGAGCTTTCCCTCTCACTGCACATTTCTTTCACCACTACTGTGATTGCAGTGCAAAGACTGGATTTGCAAGAGAGCTGTACCTTTATATAAATGAAATTTTTCAGTTCATCAAGAAGAGAGATCACTGTGAAAATAAGTGAACACTGGAGTGGGTTTACATTTCATTGTTCATAGATCTTAAAAGTCATCCCCAGTGCAACGACCTTTGTCTAATAATTGTATAGCTATGCAGTTTGCTTAATCTTTTGTGCATCATAATATATTGGAGCATATACTGCAACCACAAGCATAATAAACATCAGCAGCAAAATAAATTTCTCACAGCTTTCCCTAAAGTACCATTCACCTTTTTCCCTCATACCCAAAAAAAGCACCTTCCCATCTCAACCAATCTTTCCAAACACAGAAGCTGTCAGCAGAGAACTCTGGCTGCCAACTTTGCTGGAAGTTTCCTGGTGCCCCAGTTGCAATGGGTGATAGACCTCCACAGGCTTCCCAGGGAAATGTGATCATTTCTTGCCCATCCTTGTGTTCTCAGCACCATCCAATTAAGAGTGGACCCCGACCAGCAGTGATATCCAGCAGTGAATATTATTGGGAACCCAACTGAGCACCTGCTGATAAGGTTTCCCTGTTTCCCTCTGCACTCTAAATACTCTCATTGTTTATTCATAGAGTCAAAGATTAAAGCCAGAGAGGGCCGCTGTTATCATCTAACCTCTAATCAGAAGCTTTTCCAGTTTTTCAACCTTCTCCCTCACTTGCCAACATTAGACGTGGATGCAGAATGCAGTTTACAGTGACCCATTTAGAATTCCACCACACCTCAGTCCTGGGCTTGCTCAGGTACCCTGGTTTCTTGTTCAGTAATATCTACAATAAGTTTTGCAGGACTAGTGTCTGCTCTCCAGTCCAACTTTGAGCTCTGTCCCAACACACTGCCTCAGCTTTATCTCAGAGGAAAACTCAGCTGTTTAAAAGATGTAGAGATCCTTGTGCCAGAACTCAGAATCAATGAAATCCATTGACATTTGTGTAAATTGTTCAGACTTACATCTGAAAACTCACAAAAACTGGCATCGTGAGTTTTTCAGACAGCCTTTGCTCTCTCTCTCCTCCTTTCCTTTTTGACTGTCGTTCTTTTTGTTTTTTGGGTTTTAGGGGTTTTTTTTTGCAATAGAACAATGTCACTGTCAGTGTCAAAAGTGAAATGTATTTCAGAGCAGTCTAGGTTTTCATAGTGGTAGGTATCCACAGTAGGTCAAGAGACAAAGCTTGAGGAGAAAACCAGTGCAGAATAATTAAATGGGTTAAAAATGAGCACTCTGCAGACCGAATGCTGGCAAATCATTTTTTAGTTTGGCTAATTACTACTGGAACAATGTGCTTTCAGCACACATCTGGCACTTTGACGTGAACTGGTTTGTATCTGGATGATTCTGAAATGGGAATGTTGGTAGTCCCTTACGTAGATGTATGTCGAACTGCTTTATTTTATGCTTAATTCTGGCAGGTCAAAGCCTATCCTGAATTATTCCATATATCTGTATAGATAGACAGGAGTTACTGATATGAGTAGAGCATCTTAAAAAAAAGACACAGAATATCCTTCATACCTGACTTTTATTTGTGGGTCGAGGTATCTGAAGGATAGAAAAATCTTAACAGTTGATAGTGATCAATCAAAGAAGTTCAGGAGTCAAAAGGGGCCTTTACAGACAGGCCACGGGAAATCCATGGTGGAACAGATACCCACCTGTGGTCCTTGGAAGAGCCTATGCCAGAGCAGATGGATGTTCCCTGAAAGAAGCGACAGCCCATGGAGAGCCCGCACTGGAGTAGGCTCTTGGCAGGAACTGCAGCCTGTGAAGAGGAGCTCACACAGCAGCAGGTTTCCTGTCAGAATCTGTGGCCCATGGGGAGCCTACAGTGGGGCAATCCATTCCTGACAGATTATACCCAATGGAAACCACACACACTGAAACAGTTCTTGAAGAACTGCAGCCCATGGGAAGGACCCATGTTGGAGATGTTCATGAAGAGCTGCCTCCCATGGGAAGGACCCCACACTGGAGCAGGGGAAGAGTGCAAGGAGGAAGGACCTCAGAGGCGAGTGTTAGGAACTGACCAAAGCTCTTGTTCTCCATCCTTCCTCCGTGGAGGAGGTAGGAGAGCTATGAGTGAAGCTGAGCCTGTTGAGGGAAGGGATAGAGTGGCTTGATGGGTACCAGGAGGCCAGCCAAGGTCAACCCACCACAATCAAAAAGGTGTTTTGAATGTAAAGAGAGCTACATGAGCAAACCAAAATGGCAAAATCATCTTTCTTTATCAAAGCACACCAAATGAGTAGCTGTGCTGCTCTCTTCCAGGTTGCAGCTCCAGGTGGTGTAGCTTCAGGGGTGTGGCTCTGTTTGACACAGCAATGCCACAGAAGTCAGGCCTTAACAGGTGACATTTCTTCTAAACTCATGGCTCTCACTGCCTTTCTGAATCTCCTGGCAGAATTTTGCCTAGTTATTAGCATATATAGCTGGGAACCAGGTTACCTAGGGCCTTTATTTCTAGCTAGAGCACTGGCTTGGTGGATAAGGTGACCTTTAGTGAGATATCCCATGTTGTTCTGCCTCTTTGCTGTAAAATAGAAAAAAAAATAAGTAGGGATGTGAGACGTAATTCATTATTATTAGTAAAGTATTTGCTGATCTGTAGAATACAAGTGTTCTACTTTTGAATAATTCTTATCCTTGCCTTACATTAAAAGTGTGTTATTCTTGCCTTTATAATAAAAATAGAGATAAAACAAATAATACAGCAAGTGATAGTGAAAAATAACTTGGTTCTTGCCCAATGCTGCATTGCAATTTGTATGCACCTACTAAAACAATGAGAAACCTTAAGAAGAGAAGGATGCTACTTTTCTCCCTGTCTTGACTTTCAAAAGATTTTTAAAGCTGTAATATAAAGGCATGCTATGTAATATCTTACCAAATCTTATCCCCGAATTAAATACACAAAGGCTAATTGAAGCATATTAGCAATATAAGAGGCTTCAAATATGAGGCTCTCTTAGAATATTGAAGCAGAATTTTCAGTTCAGCAATTATCTAGTAGTATATGTTTTTTCTTTTCCACTGTATCCCAGTGTATGGATATTTTATTCGGTGATTTGGTAATTTCACCATGACTGTGTATAATTTCAAATATTATTAAAAACAATATCAAAACCAAGGTCCAACCAGGAAACAGATGAACATTCTAGTGTCGGCCTATTTTTGAGGTCAAGGTGTTTTTAAATCTTTTCTCACACAGAAATACTTTTTGCTTTTTATGGGCAGGTATTTGAGGCATAACACAAAGTTCTTACCCTTCTGCCACCTGGGAGTCAGAGGCTGAATCCATCTGAGTCTAGGGCTGCTTCTTTCCTTCGGTAAGTCCTGAAGAATGACTTGTCAGCAAAAATGTTTTCTTCTGACATCATATATTCTAGTTACAGTGTTTTTTCTTTTCTCTCTACAGATTTTGCACTGCTTGGTGTGTAGTGGATCTTTTTGTCATCAGCAGATGGATAACGAATGGAGAAGTTGCTGTGAATAGTACTTGCAGAATTAAGCATATGAGTATCACATAACTCTGATAAGGCACAAGGAGAACTTATAAGTGGTAAAGGGATAAATCGAGAGATTTATTTCCTAACTCTCCCTCCTTTTTCCTGGAACAGTGAATAGAAAGACTAGTGTATTAGCACTTGAACTATTTTGTAGGTCAGATACAGCAAAAAGCTTATTCTTACGTACTCGTGGATAACCCACATGCAGTGTACTGTGGCATTAGTGTGGAGAACTCAAGAAGAAGAATGTAGGACCTTGGACAGATGTTAGGTTCTTCTTTTATATAAGATGGAAATTCACATGCTTTTTAAAAAAAACTTTGTAGTAAAATATGTAGGTACCTGTTCATAAACTAGGCAAAACCTGCTGAGTGACAAGCAGCATCGGTCTTTAATTTTAAACTGGCATTATAACACTAGTAAAATAAGTTTGTAAAAGCCAGTTTAAATACAAGACTTCAGTAAATGTTCTGCCTTTTCTGTGATTTTATAGTCTTGAGTTTCTTGTGGTGCATTTATATTCATACATCTTTCACTTTATTAATGAGTTTTCTTCTATAAATTGACCCTGACTGCTACTGTAAAATATAGCTTAAATGAAGTGTGGCTTTGAGACCAGCAAGATTATTAAAATATTGAAGTATATACATTGAATCATATGAATATCTTTCTTGCTAATATTTCAAGACTAAATACTTTATGTCTGAAAGACAACATTTAATGAACAAACTTATGGTCCAAAATGTACAAAGCTCCCTCTGGATCTTATTTTTCATTGCCTTACATCTTTTAGTCACGTCTACATCTGCAAAATAGATATAAAATGACATCACTTAACCTAGCAGCCTTTGACACTCATTTTATTTAAATACAGACAAGTGGTTAAAGTACAAAACATGGGAAAGCTGCATCCCTTGCCTTTTCTGTGAAATATAAACATGAGATGGTGGTAGAAATTAATATATTCTGTGTGTAACCAGCAAGCTCAATTCTTGAAAGTTTAAGAAAGCAAAATAAATTCCTTGTAAAATTCTAAAAAAGAATGTCTCTGACTAAGCATTTACATACTCAAAAGAAACACCCACATAAAGTGTTGGAGATACTTGCAAAAATATCCACATGCCTGACTTGGGGGTCACAGTGACTTTGTTAGGATTTTACCTTAGGTCCTTGTGTTTTTCATACTAATTGTCACTCCAATACAAAACTAGTAAAATAATTCTTTTATTGCACACTAGTGAATGGAAAATCAGTGTCTTAGTATTTATATTGACGAGAGAAAATTCTTAATTATATTTAGATATGTACATGTACACCCATAGACAAATTCTGGTTTTTACCATACAAGTCTCAGTAAGCTACTCAGTGACTAAGAACCATATAAGTTGCTTGAGATATTGTGACCAGATGGTTCACGGGACTAGTAATGGATTATAGTGCTTTCTAGCTCCAGATTGCCAGTTCAAATCTGGGTCAGGTTGACATTGTCTGAAAATTATTACTGTTTGGTGGCTTATGTGAAATAAGTTGGAGACCTCAATACACTTCCTAAAGGCTGGGTTAATATAACACAAATGTCACCAGATGATTGTTGGTTTCAGGGCTCAGGCTGAAGCACACTGAAGTCAGCGGAAAAACTTCCATTGATTTCAGTGGGTATTGAATTAGGTCTTAATTATGGAGAATGACTCCTCTGTGCTCTCAGAAGTGGTTATTTACAAGTGGGTGAAGGACGCCCATGAACTGCTCCTGGGAGATGTGTAGTGCTGCCAGCTAGGATAAAGCAAAGAGATGCTTATCTGTCCTTGTACTCATGGAGGATGAGTATATAAGGATGGGCCAAGTCTTGACTGAAACACACTAATCTTTCTGAATTTAGATAAGAGTGGGCTTATTCTGGCAGATAGTGGTAGAGTCAAAACCTCTCTGAAAGTTTACATTATCATTCTCTTGTTAGGCATGGTGCCTGGTCAACAGGTCACATAAATGGCTCCTATATTTTTTGCAGATCACTTGCTCTCACCTAAGGATATTTTTGGTTTTGTTTGAAGAGCAGAACTCCTTTGAACTCCACAGAAGATGACCTGGCTTCAGTCTAAAGTGCCTTTTGTCACCATCCAGGCTCCATTAGTGCAGCAATGAATGAGAAGTGACTTGATCTTTGGGGATAAGTGCCATCATAGGGAAGAAATATTAGCTATTAAAAACTCCTCAGTTTAACTGGCTGGAAATTTAAACCAGACAGGTTAAAGTGGGAAATGAGACACAGTATTATCACAGTAGTTGATTTGCCAGTGGATCAAACCAGTAGGAAAAACGGAGGAATTGCCATTTCTATCACATCAAGTTCAGATACATGTTTAGAAGACATGCTTTAATCAGATATGCTACTGGACTATGTCCAATAACACTGTTTGCACTGTGATAGCAATGTAGTATTATTGCCATGGGTACCACAAAAAGAAATCAAACTCAGCTGCTAGTCTTGTAAACTACATGTATTTACCCCTTCTGCTCTCTTTTGAGCTTGGTTTCCAATCCTACTCCAGAAACACTCAAGTACAACTCTGGTTGAATACTTCCTGTACCCCTTAAATTAAATGAATTCAAATTTCAAAATCAGCTCTTGGCTATCCATCTGAGAACAAAATATCTAACTCATTTGATGTCCTTCTATGATAAGATCACCTGTCTAGTGAATGAAGGAAGTTGTTGGATGTAGTTTTTCTGGGTTTTGCTAAGGCTTTTGATACTGTCCCTCATAGAATCCTTTTGCATAAGTTATCCAGTTGTAAAACAGGCAGGTACATGGTGCTCTGGGTAGAGAACTGGCTGTAGAGCAGGGCTTAAAGAGTTGCAATGTACACCCAGATGGTGACTGGAAACCAACAGTGCCCCTCAGGGTTCAATTCCAGAGCCAGTTCTGTTCCATACTTTTATTATGATCTCAGTTGAATGAACAATTAGCAAATTTGCTGATGGTACCAAACTGTGAGATATTGTTGACTCTCTCAAGGAATGAGAAGCCTTGTAGAGGGATCTAAAGAGACTGGAGCATTGTGGAATCGTTAATGGAATGCCATTTGACAAGAAAAAATGCCAGATTCTCCACCTGGTATGGAATAATGCCAGGCACAAGTATATTCTGAGGGAAGAGTGCCTGGAGAGCAGCCCTGCAGACAGGGATCTGGGGGTGCTGGGTGACAGCAGGCTCCACGTGAGTCAGCAGTGCCCCGGCAGTCAGGAGGGCAAAGCCCATCACAGGATCACCAAACACAGCATTGCCAGTTGGTCAAAGGAGGCGATTGTCCCACTGTTCAGAGTTGGTGCAGCCTCACCTTCAGCACTGGGTGGAGTTCTGGGCTTCACCATTTAAGAAGGATGTGAAGGTCCTTGGATACATCTCCAGAGGACAACAAAACTGGTGAAAAGGCTGGAAGGAGTGTCCTGTAGGGAGTGGCTGAGACCTTTTTTTTCTAGTTTGGAGAGAAGGCAGCTGAGAGGAGATCCCATTCCCTCTACAGCTTCCTGGGGAAAGAGAGTAGAGAGGGATGTGCTGAGCTCTTCTGGTATCCAGTGACAGGACGTGTGGGATTGGTTCAAAGATGCATTGGGGAGGTTCAGACTTGACATTAAGAGGCATTTCTCTACAGCAAGGGTGGGAAAACACTGGAACCAACTTCCTAGAGAGGAGCCTGTCAGTGTTTAAAAGGCGTTTGGACTATGCCCTTAATAACACGTTTTTTACTATTAGCCCTGATCAGCCCTGAAGTGGAATTACAGTTGGACTAATAGGTCCCTCCAACTGGACCTATCCTATCCTATCCTATCCTATCCTATCCTATCCCATGGTATGCTATCTCTCCTAGTCAATAAAACTGTAATTTCTTCTAAAATCATCCCTTTTGTTTCTTCTTTATCAAAGCTTTTATGCTTTTATATTTAGTCAGATGCTGGTGACTTGGGGATTTTACATTCTAGGTACATATTCTGACTGAAGTTTCAGTTTTGCTGTTGAATTGCTGTGTTTTAGAACACCTCATTTGTTTATCTGTATAATTTTTACCTTTGAGAAAAATAAAAAATCTTACCTGTTGACTGCTGATAACAAATGGTAATAATTGATACTTTCAGGAGGAGGACAAAGAAACCAGATTTTGGGACTAGGCCATGAACAGAGTGAGTAAAGAGAAGAGACAAAAGTATTTTCATTGTAGATGAGGCAGTATGGGTGTTCAATTTAGTCTTGAGATTAAGAGCAAGATAATCTCCAAACACAATTTGGAGCAAAAATCCTGAAAGAAATAAATCAAGGAAAATTTATGGGTTTGTCCAGCTCTTTACTGTCTTAAATAGGAAAGCAGAAGTGTTTTAAATGTAGAACTTACTGCTATATTATGTTGTATGTTCATGAAGAGATAAAATCACAAACCAGAAAATTCACATCTTCCCTGGGCTATCATCAAGCAGGTGAAGAAGGCTGAGAGGCAGCTCCAAATTCAACACCTAACATCTGGATGAAAGACTATGTTCCTATTACCAGAAGACGTAAGACATCCAGTCTGCACTTGAGCTGTGATATCAGCTTGGATACCATTTAAAACATGCATAATTTTAAATTTTGTCTGTATTTATTTAGCAGTGGATAAGTGATGATAGTGTTTAACGAGAATCATACAATCATAGAATGATCTGAGTTGGAAGAGACCTTAGAGAGAGATCATCTAGCTATGGACAGGGACAGCTTTCATTAAACAGGTTGGTCAGAGCCCCATGCAACCTGGCTTTAAGCAATTTCAGAGTCTGGGCATCCACAGCTTTTCTAGACATATGATTATGTCTTTTCTATCAAACATAACTAGATTTTAATGAAGATAATTTATATCACTTTAGCCACATTTTTAGCATGTGTATAAATATAGTGTTGCCCACTAAAAGGTTTAGAGTGTCTGAATTATGCATAAAAGGAGTCTGTAAGAGTTGTTTAGATTTACACACGAGCTTAGGGAAGCCTGTTGTTCAGATTCCTAAAGTGTTTCAGTGTCCTGTATTTAACTTCAGATGTAAATGTATTGTTTTTGTGTGCGTGTGTGTATATATATATAAAATATGCAATGTGAAATGCCATTTTCTTTGGGAAGCAATTACATTCTCATTTAGCCATATAATTTAGAATAGATTTACATAAGAAAATAATTTAAATGTAATATTGTTTTATGAAATCTCACAAAAAATCCTTCTCCTTTGCATTAATTATCTTTTCTGTGGTACTCTCCCTCCTCCCTCCTTCAACCACGCCAGTAATTTTTAAGTTTGTTAATTGGCAGGTGTTATGAGTGAGAACACAGAATCTGTGTTGAGTGATCACACATCCTGGGTACTTCCCTTGAAGATACACCTTTTCACATATGCCTGTGTCATTTCTGTTTACATGACCAACAGATGACAAAGTCTAATTGCTTACTGAGAGATACTAAAAGTCTTGGTGATGTCATGGATTTATACTGTTTTTTTCAGAATTTGCCTGATCTAAAAAGAAGGAGGAGAAGAGATTTCATAATGTCTTCCTGAGGTGAACCAAGGTACCAACAAGGAGTGGTTGCCAATACACACCCACCGAATGGATTATTTTGGGTTGGACAAACACTATAGCTGGGTGATAAATAGAATGTTATGCTACAGTAGAAGTTTTTTGCTTATAATATGAGAAATATAAGATAGCTAATAATTTGCAGACATATATTTGTGGGGGTTAAATAATTTGATGAGGTTTGCTTCTAATTATTGATTCACCTTATCTGGCCATAAGTCCTCTTTTCCCAACAGCCTGTCCATTTATTTTTTCTTATTTTTTCCATTGCTTTTTGTAGGATTTCTCTTAACATGGAATTATGGTTAGAGCCATGATGAATAAGCATATATGTGGGTAATTTAAAGCAGGAGGGTCATGTGAATCAAAGACTAACCTATACTGGACATATATTTTTGCTATGTTTGTATATATTCATGCAGACAGTGAAAACCTGATCAAACTAAAACTTCCATCAAGGTGAAACCTCTTTGAGCATCAAGTGAGCCCAAGTAAAATGAGAAGACAACCGTAGACTGTAGCAATCAGTGCTCTGCATCAGTGCTCTGGATTATAATGATGTAAGACCTTGCTCTGCATTCTGTGTGGTAGCTAACTCTCTTCTTTATGCAAAGTGAGCACAGAACAAGAGAAAAGCAGCTCAGAATTCTTTTGTTTTAACTCATGGAAGGACAAATAAAGAGTCAATCATGGATATGTCCATGAAGACAGTACAACTTCTGCAAACATTGTTTTGCCATAATTATTCTCTGTCTGGGCTTTCTGCTTCAGTTTTAGACACCAGCCTATATTAGAAGTGAATTATATTTCTGGTGTTTCATAAAGCTCTGTTTCACAGTTTTGTGTGAAAAATTACCTGTGTGTGGATGTTAGAATTCCCTAACAATTCAGACATATTCAAAATTTCATGTATTCTAAATTTAGCTAAAGAAAAATTACTGTCAAAAAGTCTTATTCAGTGGAATAGCCCCACATGTAATATAGCCTTACCCTGTAAATGCTGATTTCCAGAAAAACAAAACCTATCAGTGAATGAAAAAAGATCCTTCTGGTTTTCATTCCTGTTTAAGGAAGATAAGAATTAAAAGAAAAACAGTCCTTTGGAGAGTGAAAACAGAATTTTGTAAACAGACATGTCAGCTTAACATTGCTGCTACCTAAATGGGAAAAGTACGTGATATACCTACACAAAAATTTGCAGGTAAACATTGGCTTTTTCTGGCAGTCCTAGAAAATGGTTGAAAGCCACGTAAGTGCAGATAGGATGATGCTAAGTCAAACTTAATCAGCCCTGTCATTGACTGTATTTTTACTGTTTCTGGTTGTTTGATTATGAGCCGTGCCACATTGTGCCATGCATAGTCAAGTGCTCCCAAGTTCTATCTCAAGAGGATGAATTTTGTCTACAGCCTCAGATTTATGTGCTTAATTTCTCTCTGGAATTGCCTAAGTTTATTTTGAAGATACAGGCTCTGGTTTTGATGATGGAAGTGTTTTGGGGAAACTGACAGTGTCTAAGACCTTGAACTGAATAAACCAGAATTTATTATATGCAATGATCAGAAATTTGCTAACTCCTTCTGAAAGTACAACATTCATTACTCTGGCTTTATGAAACTCCACAGGCAGCTAGTAATTAACACCCTCACCCTCAAGATCAGGACTGATATGTGGGTTGAAGACAAGGCCAGCTTCTAGAAAGACCCTCGTGTATCTGTTTTTATTGACGTGTAAGGGGAAGAGATATTAACAGATGTGCAGGAAGCAGCTGGATGATGACTATGAGGAAGGCTAATAGAAAGTCTCATGGAGCTCCCCTTTGCCTCTTGTCTTATTGCTGGGTACCACTGAGCAGAGCCTGGCTCCCTTCTCTGACACCTGCCTTCAGATACTGACAGACATGGATCATATCCCCTCAGTCACCTCTTCTTGAGGCTGAACAGGCCCAGCTCCCTCAGCCTGTCCTCATAAGACAGATGCTCCCGTCCCTTAATCATCTTTGTAGCCCTCCATTGGACCTGCTCCAGGAGCTCCATATCTCTTGTCCTCAGGAGGCCAGAACTGGACAGTCCAGATGTGGCCTCACTAGGGATGGGTAGAGTGGCAGGATCACCTTCCTCAACCTTCTGACAATGCTCTTCCTAGAACTCCTATTATTATAACCCCTGTTATTTCAGGCAAATATTTACTTCTCAGTAACTCAGTTCCACCTCTGTAAAACAAGGATGGAAATATCAATCTGACCCATGTAGATTTGCACAAAGTCTCAGAGATGCTGCAGTCCTAGGACAACAGGAGAGAAAGCATGAGCCACCTTGGAAATGTCCATAAAAGACAGGGTGGTTATAGTTTATGAGAGCTCCACAATACCTAACTTCAGCAACCTTATTTAGGCACCCTGGGTAGATATTGGAACCCCCAGATTCTATACCCAGATAGTGGAGAAAAAAGCTGCCTCCAAAAGGCAGTTAAGAACATAACATTAGTGAAGCTCACACCCTGAATTGTCATAGGAGAAGTTGTTAATTACACATAAATGCTATTGAAATAACTTCCTAAGATGTGTGCACTTTGCATTATATACATCAATATGCTACAAGTTATACCTACCCCAGGGTTTCCTCACAATGTGGCTACTACACTAGTCTTCCCTCTTCCCCAAAGACTGCCTTTTATTTGACACTAATAAGAGATTTGTACAGCTGTGGAAAAAACAGGAACATTTTTAACTACAGAGTTTTCCCCAGCCATTTGGATTGGTCATGAAATTTTACATTGCTTCAGTTGAGAACATCAAAAATATTCAAACTAACCTAAATAAAATAAATATCAGGAAAACACAAGGAACTGGATAAAATGTTTTTAGCATAGCAGCATTTTGGGGCTCTCTGAATTCTATTGTCCATTTTCTGAAGTATGGCATCTATATTTCTTGCACTTTTTCAGGGCTTTCAGAAGGCCCTTGGTGATACGTGAGGGATTTCTGTACACAGCTAACATGAACACTGAAGGAAGAATAGAGCCCTTTAGTTCCCTTCTCTCTGTGTAAATCTTCAGATGTTCTGAGCTGCCTTTTGATATTCTTCAGAAATGTAACTGGAGTATGGTTGAGAATTTCAGTGTGATAATCCCATGTTGCTAGTGATATTATAAGTAATATTAAATGTCAAAAATAACAAAAGACAGACTGCCTTTTTTTTTTTTCCATTCCAGTCAAAGAAATAGTTATTCAAGTTATTCAAAGCAGTAGCATATCTCACAGGTTGTGGTAGAAATCTAACATCAGTGCTTTTTAAATATTTTTTTTTTTTTTTTTTTTTGCATGCAGTCAGACTTAGCTGATTTGTACTTATTTTATACATATGTCAGGGCCACCAAAGGAAGTAAGTGCTAACCTATCTCATAGCATGTGCCTTGACAGAAAATATTACAGGTCACAGAATCCAAAGCTACAGGCACCCACTGTGTTGCATTTATTACTGGGAAACCTCATATGAAAGCTGCCATTCTCACCAAGTCTGTGCACAGAGACCCAGTAGTAGCTGTCACTCTTGGAGAAGTCAATTTGTATTGAAACTACAGAAAATACAAATAACAAACAAGTTTCTGGACTGCCAAATAATGGCCTAGTTAGGGCACTTGATAAACTATTCTTATCCACATTGAGTTGGAACAAAATTCTGTGATGTGACAAAGGGCTTGTGAGCCATGTGGGACTTTTTTTTTTTTTTTTTTTTTTTTTTTTGGTGATGAATGCAGTCTTATTTCAATTGTTAGTGGGTGAGAAGGTTGGAACAAGAGTTAAAGCTAGCCAAAAAGGTATCAGCAAGGCAGCTGAGCAATGATGGCTGAAGTTATGGCTGTTTCGAACTTTGCACTTTTGGGAGGCATTCAACTGCCTTCTGAATTAAAAATCTAGCAAAATGTAGGCAGAGGATAGACAAGGAGCTGCATATAAGAGGAAGCTGATGAAATAAAGATCAGATCTTATTTACGTTGTGTATAGAACTGAGTTCTTAGTACAGTGTTTTCTTATTTCCTAGTCTACTTTGATATGTAATAAAACCCATGTCTTTTCAGATTGCTGCTAAAAGCATACTGGCATGGCTTTCTGGTAGATTTTTTTTTCAGGGCTGTGCAAACCTTCATTTTGGATACAAATGCAGGGGCCTGTCAAGTACTAAGATCTAAAGTAAAACCAAGCATCCCTCTTCCATCAAAAATATTATTGACCAGAAAATGGTTTAAACCAAAAATATTAATTAATTCTTCTGGATTTGGCAAGCCTTCATAGATAATCAAAACAACATAAAATGGAAGAATTCTCTTCAGAAAAATCTGCATTATTTCAGTCTCTGCAAAAGAAAACATCTTAGTTTTGCCAAATGAGAGATTTGAATGTTGTCCTAAGAAACAGATTTTTAGAAAGGGTTTTACAAAATATCACACAAAACAAAATATTTTGGCTGACCCACTTTCTCCTCTGGTCTCTTGAGCAAATTGACAATGCTTATTTCAAGCAGATCCAAGGTGGGTTCTTTTCTTTTTTTCTTTTCTTTTCTTTTCTTTTCTTTTCTTTTCTTTTCTTTTCTTTTCTTTTCTTTTCTTTTCTTTTCTTTTCTTTTCTTTTCTTTTCTTTTCTTTTCTTTTCTTTTCTTTTCTTTTCTTTTCTTTTCTTTTCTTTTCTTTTCTTTTCTTTTCTTTTCTTTTCTTTTCTTTTCTTTTCTTTTTTCTCCTTCCCAACCTTTAAGTTTTGAGCAGTATTAAATCAACTTCAATATATGTAGCTCTGCACTAAGATACCTCATAAACACTTTCTACTCTCAGTGTTTTATAATGGTTTTCTTGTTTTAGTGCTGGTGCTTTGACCCCTTGCAGTTTGCAGTAACAGGGTTAATTTTTTAGTTCAGGGCAGCAGGGACTTGTGTGACGTGGCTTAAGCTGTAATCACATCTACCAACAAGGCTCCAGGTCTGCAACAGCACATTTGTCTAGGGCTGACTGGATGCAAGATGCAAATATGTAGAGCACAAATATACTGTTACTATGAAGACCCTAACCCAAATCCCAAAGCAGTGGGATTTCTCCACTTGCCACTTTTTGGTATCTAACTGAAATATTTTCTAGATGCTTATTTGCTGTTTTCCACCACTATATCTATTCACCTCGAGTGGCTGCACAGATTCATTTTTCCATTTCAGACAAAGGCCTAGTCTAGTCAACAATTTTGTATATGCTTTTTGAATTAATGAAGTATAGCAAGCACTGTTGGCTTTTCTTGCTGAGCATGTGGATGTCAGGACTATGGAAGCAGGCTGGCTAGCAGGTGCTCTGGGACTAGGAGTGACAGGGATGCCGGTGAAGTATTCATGCTTGGAGCTGCCATCAAGAATGGATCAATGAATCATTCCAGAATCTGAAATCCTAGTCAACCTGACCCAGAGGAACTCTTATCTTGAGTTTCACTGTATCTCTTAATGATACTGGGAGAGGTTTGATCTTCTTGGTGGCCTTGTGTGAGGTCTCCCTTACAAGTTATTAGACTAGTTGGCAAGTCCTTCCAGGGAAACTGGGACACAACACCTGTAGCATTTTTTTCCTGCTAATAGAGATTACCCTGCAGGTGGCAAAATTTTGTACTTTAAATGGTTGAGCTGGTTTAGGTCATGGGTTGCTTCTGGCTAGAGACTTTCAACAAATCTGTTTAATTCAGTATAGGCACTATACGTTCCCATGGTAGGGACAAAACTGTCCATCTCTCTCTCTCTCAAACAGTGGTGATCTAAACATAGTCAATTTTAAACACCTGTCTTCTTTATGTAAGAAGTGTGTTTCAAAACTCCACTGTGTGTACGGGTTGGACAGGACATAAAGGATTTTACTGGTATATGAGACTGAATTTCTGAATTGTATTCCTGGTGACTCTGTGCTGATATCATTAGGAATTTGGCTGGGCTATTCCCTGGCATTGTGCATGGGCATAGAAACAGACCTGAAGTACAAAGTTATAATGTTTTATGTTAAATTTACATGTGTGATTAACATGCCAACCAATAAGAATGCTATTAACTTTATTTGAGTGCACTCAAGAAAGGATACAGATGTAAAATTTTGTAAAATTTGTGTTCCAGAGGTCACTTGATCCGTCCAACTTTTTTTTTTCCTGTATTTATGGGATTCAGACTTTTCTGGCTCCCTCCTCTGCTCATCCTGCATCTCAGAGAGGTCATAGTTATAGCAAAATCTGCTGGTGTGAAGAGCAGTTGAGAGAGATTCCTGGCCTGCAGTGCTGTTGAGAGGAAGCTCTGTACTGCCATCAATAGATTTTCATGTATGGAAAATCTGATTTGGAGCTAGCTTAGGTGTTCTTGCACTGTGTTGGCCATTGCTCAGGCACAACTATGAACTGGACATCAAGGTTTAGCATTCCTACCACCTTGCTTTGCCAGGACTGAATTTGAGTACTTGAAGATATTGGCTTCTTTTGGTATAGTCACAAATGCAAGCAGGATGTCCACTAAGTACACAAAATACTTAGTGATAGTAACCTGAAAGGGGTGGGTGGCTTATGCAACAAACCTCCCCCAAATAAATGTTGTATAATGAATCTTGTATAACGAATCTCCTCTTCTGCTTTTCTCTCCAACTAAGCTATGAATATCTTGAATTTCTAGAAAAAAAAAATTAAAAATCCCTGGTCACTCCTGCAGTGCTAAAAAAATCTTTCTTTATCCCTTAAGCTATCAAGTTCCAGCTGTTCCCAGAGTTCACTGATGTGTCAGGAAGGAATTGCTTTAATACTTTCATGAAGAAATATTTGCTCACACAGACTGTTAAGCTTTGACTGTTGTTCAGGTGACACTGTCTCTTTACCACCACTGGCTGTTTCTCTAGCTCTTAAGCAGTACACTTTGCTGCCCACCGTGAGCCATCCTTACCCAGCCAAAATGGACATGTGTGATTTTCACATTCAGAACCCTGACTGCCAAAGTCAGATCATACCCTCATGACCCATATAAAATCTGTTATCAATTTCCTCTTGCTATGAAATATAAATTATTAACAGACCTTAAGAGTCTGTTACACCAACTATTTAAAGTAATGATTTTTTTTCCCTTAAACAGTAGAAGCAAAGACATTACAGCGATTACTTTTATTCTCCAACAGAACTGGATTAGATTTACCACTGTTGGTTCAGGTTCCACAATAATGTAGATTTATTTACTATTATCTTGGGTTAAAAAAGGGAAAGAGGTGTCCAAAATCCTTCCACACACATCTGTTAGATTAGAACACGGGAGCTCTGGTGCTTGCTTTTTACTCCTTTGCCTGCTTCATTGCACTCAGGCTGGAGAGTCAGAATAGTGCCGGTGGGAGACTACAGCCACTGCTCACAGAGTGAATTGTGTCAGGCAAGCACACAACTGACTGTGTAGTTACGTCCTAACATAAAAATAAATGTGAGTATAGATGCTACAGAGACATTTACCGAAGCCTTTTTTACAGAGATGCAAATATGTATGTCCTGTTCCTTGTAAGAAAAATGTGTTGGGCTCTTTAACAGTTTAACCAAAATTTTTTTTCTTTTTTTAGGATGGTGAATTGGGCGTCAGTGTCTGCTGCCATGGGAGAAGGAGAGGTGGAGGGACAAGACTGAGCTGGGATGCTGGGGAAGACACTGAAGGATCGGACTTGCTGTCCCTGCTGCTGACAAATGCTTTGGGGTAATAATTGCTGTTTCTGTTCCTCCTTCTCCTCCTTGTAGCAATAACTTGTATCCTGATCCCTCCCCAGGACCATGAGTGAGATCTGGTTGTCCACGGGCCTGGCCTGAGCAGCAGAGAGAAGATCCTTGGACTGCTCTGCTGCCCCAGCAACTCCTCACGCCTCAAGCTGCTAAATGGTGACCTATTCACCTGGCTTGAGGATGGTCCAATGGGTGCTGGCAGGTTCAGAAAGACTGGGGAGATGGCAGCTGGAAGCAGTAGGATGTGCTGTTTCTACCTCTGTGCTCTACCAATGGGGATCCCACAAGTCAACACAGGTCTCCAAGACTAAGGTGTGCATATCATGAAGGAGCTGAATGGCTGAACTGAAATGGTGTGTTTGCATTTTATTTTGTTAATCAAACACTTTTTCTCAAAAGAAATAGGATTTTCTCTGGAAGCCAGAGCAAAGCTTGATTGAGTAGTGCATTTATATGAAGTTTAACTGGTTAGTCTTAGCAGGCTCATAGGATGTATTTTTAATTTCCTGCCCGAAATGCCTGTGTGATATGTGGCATGTTTTTAAGCAGAAGATATTTTCACAGAAGATGCACTGGTGCTTCTACAATGAGCATACATCTGATTTGCAAAGTACCCTGAGATCCTCTACATTCCTCACGGGAAATATGGTCTCTGGCTTGCATTTCTCTAAGGTTGGTGGATTCATTAAAAATCCTGGGAAGTTCTACATAATGATTTTGGTGTAATGACTGCTGGTTTTCATAAATTTTTAGTATGTCAGTTAATTCTTGCCTCATGACAGGTCAGTTCTTTCACACCAGAGTTCTCCATCACTGGCATAACATCCAAGCATTGACACTGCTATTTAAAAAGTGTCTAAAACATCATACATAATTATTTTCAAAGTCATGTGGTCATTTTTCTGCTATCAAGAGATCCTATGAATTTGGCCTACTATAGGCATGAGACATAATGATCAGAACAAAATTTTCTGGGGTTTTGTATAATAACTTCTTTGTTCTTCTTTTTTTTTTTTTTTTTTGTAAACAGGAAAAAAACTCCCACAGCAGCATCAATTTAAAAATTATCCACTTTCAACTTTGAACTGCAATTCATGGATCAGCGGGAACACGTTATGGTGAAGTGTTGATAAACATTGTTCATTATCTGCTGGCTGCATTTAGCACTACAGCTGATTTTTCTTAAATTTGGGGGGAAAACTTAATGTTTTACAACTATATTTCTATGGAAAATGATTTGTCCTTTCAGTATTATGCACTTTCATTGAAACTGCAGTGAACACTTTACAAAGCTGTGGGGTACATGGTAATTTTACTGAGTACATTTACATGGAGACACTGAGCCACACCACCCCCAAATTTAAACCTGGATGTGAAAGGGTCTCTGATGGAGCTCTGAACAGAGTCCTGGAGCTCTCATTTCTCTTTGACAACACACTATACTGGACTACAATCAGTTTTGCTGCCTTTAGTATGCATTCCACATCCTCAGGATGGCATGGCATCTCTGATGCGATAGCTTAAGTCTTCCAAGCAAATATTTATGTAACAAACATTAGCAATTTAACTGCAATACTAAGAGGAATAGTAGTTTGGGTTTCTATTTCCTTACAAAAAGACAAGGACCAAACTCTTACCAGGTTAAATAAAAACCCACTTTCTTTTTTGGGTTTATGCTGTTGTCTGGAAAGAATTCATACAGGGATTTGGCCTGTTTTCTGAATCATGAACTTCTTTGAGGTTTACGTACTGTTCCTGTTCCACCCTCCTCTCGGCTAAGTTGAAACTTGATTTCCATGATGCCTTTCATCTTCCTGAACAAATAGCAGTTGCTTCTGTTGTCCTCTGTAGTTTTCCCACCTGATTTCTCTCTGTCTTGAGCAGCTGAGAAAACTGGATATGCCATTTCTGATTCAGCAGTGGTCTCATTTTAACAGTATTCACCCATTTCCCTTAGTTGTTTTGTAAACAAAAACTTCCTTTGCCCTATCTTCCTTTATGGCATTCTGTATTAAAGACTCTAATTCTTTCATTTACAATATGATATATGCTCCATATTTGCAGTACTTTCATAGTTTCTCCAATATCTGGAGGCATCTTCAATACAACCTTTGTAGCTGGCACATCTCTTTGCTGTGCTGCTGTTTAATTTCCCGTTGTCTTCTGGGACACATAGAGGCCTCTTTCTGCAGTCATTCCATTGTCACACCCTTCTCTCTGTGACTTTGCAGCAAGAATTCCCATTTATTCTGCTGGAAGAATGGGTTCCTTACTACAATGGATATTGCAACGGCTGCTCTTTCAGCACAAAATTCCACAAACCCATGAGAAAAGCAAACTGGTTTATGTTTATGCTAAACAACTACTGCAACAAGTACCACATATGTCATGAAATGTGATGTAGAAGTGCATAAGGGCTTTCAGAGGTGGATGTTTACTAGTGCTGGAGGCTGGAGAGCCCAAGCTGCAGGTTTGCTTCTATCAGTGTTTCTTCTTCCTGTACCAAGTGCTCTGCACTGAAGCTGAATGCACTCAAAGAGCCAGCATTAGTGCCTGTGGGCTTATCGGTTCTGCTTGGGGGAAACTAGGACATTACACTAGTTTAGCCTCTCTTAGCTAAGCCTAACCTCCAAAATCACAAATCAAATGTATTAGAAAACTAACAAGGTATTTATTCCATTTGTGATACTCACTTGGCCCTGTGGGTTCTTCTCTCTCCCTAACATACTGCATAGTGCCTGGTTTTGGAAAGTAAACTCCACTGGGAAGAGTATCCTGGTATCCAGAAGAGGGTCAAGATGAGAGAAAAAGGGTCCCAATCCTATCTGTTTCTTTGACACCACCACCAACCATCCAATAATAGTTTTTAGACCACTCCTTTACCATGCAAGAGTCCAAAGCTTTTAAAGATAAATGTTATCCTGAGATGAAGTGCTATAGTCAGTTGTCTTGTGTTTAAGGATCTTATAATTATCAAAAATATTGTAAAATATTATTTTTCTGTTAGTCTTTTGGATTGTTAATAGGATAAAATTTTAACAGGATGGATTCTTCCACCTTTTAGAGGTCTGAAAAGCTCTACAAAAAACATACAGGAATTGCTTCATTCTGTGCAGGGTTGCGGTCATCTCCAGACTAAAATACAGCAAAGATTTACCATTTCTATATAAATTTTTAGAAAGAATATTATGACAAATGTCATTTGCAGTAGAACTGCAAGGGGGACTTTGATCTGCAGGATGTAAATTTCTAGTTGGAAAGTGATGAGGATAGCTGAGCAGTCTCCTACCACTGCAGCATGGGATTGTCTGTGCTTCTGAGCTCATTGCATCTTGTCCAGGAGCAGTGTTCTCCAGCATCATGCTGCTGTTTCTACTCAGCTCTGACTCAGAAAGCAGAATATCATCTTCTGAGTCACAGGTGTCCTCTGTCATCTTGGGTTTCACTGGAAATTTTTAATGCATGCAGAGGGACCACAGTTAGTCCCAATTGCTCTGTGAATGAGCCTAATGCACAATTTATCAGGCAGAAGCAGGACAGGATTGTGTCTGCAAGGCTCCCCTTTCAAAGCAGACCTCTCTACAGCCTGAGCCCCTGTCCCCACACTCTTCAACTTTTCTCTTAAGGACTTGAGCTACTAGCTTTAATTTAGGTGGTGTGGAACATATTGTTGCTCGTCAATTCACTGAAAGCTGTGATCTACTGTCATTATTTCATTTCAGTGCCTCATCAGCTCCTGATGTGCTGGCTGATACATTAATAATGATTTTCACGTGCATTTATCGCTCCCAGGCTTCATGCAAATGTTATGGGGACTACAGCTGGTTTGAAAACCAGGTAGAAAGGCTGAGGCTGGGCTTCACAAGCAGAGACAGCTGCAAAGAAGGATTTAATCTCAGCCACAGGCTGAAAGCATGACTGCTAGGTTAGATATGTAAAAGGCCAGTGCTTTTGAGATGAAGGTTGCGGCCAAATGACAGTGGTGTATATGTGCAGAGAGGGATCCTAGGGAACTTAGGGACTTGTATATACTGGCTGCTTAAACCCAAGGCCACTATTGATTGTTAATGTAAATTCACTCATCTTACAGCTTTGAACAGGAAGTGTTGTTTTATAAAATACTAAATTTTAATCATTTGACCTAAAATCTCTCTCACTGTCAATGAATGCTAGACTCAATGGATAATTTCACTAATTTATTTCCAATAAATTTCAAATTAAAATTATATACTGTGGAGAGACTTGATTGACAATCTTGCTGTTTTGTCCCTCATTTGAAAACTTGTTTGCAATTAGTCAAGCTGTCAGATACTGAGGGAACATATTTGTTTATTTATTTATTTTTACTGAGGAGTCAGGGGGAAGGAAAGCTATTTCTGTAAGCATGTGGAAAAGCCTGTGGTAATCCTTTTGTGCAGAATATTTCTGATCATAGTTCAGCATGAGATAGCTCTTACTTTTTGCTTTAGTATGTTGTTTTCCAGTGGTACTAGTGTTAACCACAGACTATTTAGTAGGTGCAAATACTAAAAAAAGAATCAGGGTGCCTGAAAGTAGATGCCGTCTTTAAATCCTTCCTCCCATTCTTCCCTCCCCAGACCTGTGAGCATGGACTTTACTTCTTCATTTCCTCAGGACTCAGCTGGCTCTGGTGCTGAGCAGGGGCCTGTGTGTTTGTGCCAGGGCCAGAGCAGAAAAGCAAGGGTGTGATGCTGTGGGTTCTTGTCTAATAAGCCTCTTGGCCACAAATTTAGCCAGATAGTTAGAAGATGAGATTAACTCTCTTATTTTCCAGGAAAGCACTCCAGGTACCTGGAAGGAAGCACTGTTCCTGCTCGTTAGGGCTGCACCAGCAGCAGGGATTGGAGCAGGAAGATTCTAAGGGTAAGCAAGACTTACCTCATAAGCAAGAAAAGTCACTTGTCTTGCATATGGGGTCATGTTGTATTTCATTGCTTGTTTGATATCAAACTTCCAATGTAATTCACTTCATGCAAAACGACAGAAGTCATTCTGGGAAGGGCACAGCAATCTCTCCCCACCAGTGGCTTAACTATAGAGGTACTGAATTTTTTTCTCTGCTCCAGTTCCTTCCTTGTTGTTACCAGAATTGGTTTTTCTCTCCTTTTCTAACCCCCTGTTCCTTTTAATGTTATATCTGCCCCTGGTCTTGCTGAGGGATCACTTTATAGAACGCTTTTGTATAGCAGTTTGGAGAAAAAATTAAGCTATAAATTTTCAAAAAGCACAAAAATCAGAGGGATGTCCTAGGCTATGGTCAAATAATCACTGCCCACAGTGTTTGAATTGTTATTGCCCTGTGTTATCTGCTGCTGCCCCTAAAAATCAGAAAAGCTGAGTTTAGTTTCAGGTGGTTCCCAATTCATCTGAAGCCAGCAGGGTTAAATTGGACCAGGAATGCAAACTGTTCAAGCAGAAGCCTCTTAGGGTCAGGGACTGCCTTCTAGGAACACCAGATCCTGTATGAATTATGAAAGGGTTATCAATTAATACATGAATCTTCCATTCCGGAAAAGAGATGAAAATGTGTAAATAAACCAACAATCTAGAAAGTAGCAAATAGCAGAAAAATCATGATCTTTCGCTGTCCTTATAACATTAATGAGAAAATGCTGATAGCAGTTGCAATGGTTTTAAATTTGTGGGCAGACACTAATATCTAAGTAGAGGGCTATATAAGTATAGTCTTAGTCTTAGTGCCAGAAATTGCTTTTTCTTACTGCATATCAACAGAAAAGGAGCTATAGATATATTCCCTGGCAAAATCATCCCATTGTAGTCAAGATACCTTTTCGAATTGCAGAATGGCCTCCTTAAAGTAAATGGGCCATTAGTGATTGAATTCAATCATCCGGATGACAGCTCTAGCTGGCATCGAGGCTGAGTGCAGAGTGACAGATTTTACTCTGTGTCATGGGCAGTCATCAAGAGCTCTCCAGAGACAAAGAAGGAGGTGCTTGCTGGGTCAGCCTGAGAGATGGCTGCATCATGCCTGAGTACGTGCTAGCTGGGGTGTTAGCGGGTGTGATGCTGCAGCATGTTGGCTTTCCTGACATCACAGCAGCCATGTGGGACCTGTGTACACATGGGCAGTGGGGAGGAGAGAAGCCATCTCCCATGTTACTGCACTTTTGCTGTTAACTCAGCCCTCTGAGAGTCAGTCACCTCTGTATGGGCAGTGACTGCAGCACAGTACTGGGGTCATGATGACCTGAGCTTCTCCCTCACGTCCTTGGTGCTTTGTCAATGCGTACCTGGAGCATCACTCACAGCAGACCCACGTGTCTACTCTTGTGACCACTTTCTGGGAGACAGCTGCCTGTTTATTTCTATTGCTTTGTTTGCCTCCACGGTCTGGATTTATTGACCCAGCTGAAAAACATCCCAAACCACACCTTTTCATATTATGCTCATTTTGACTTTAAGCCAGGCACTTAGCCAGTGCAGGCAGGCAGGTCTGGAAGGACAGGAGGTACTGAGAGCAGCAATCAAGGGGACCCATGGGGAAACAAAGCAGCTCCAGGCAGTGCCCACCTACCTCCAGGTTGTTTCATCAGCCCTAGATTAGCAGCAGAGAAGTTATTTTGTCTACCTGGAGACATGGATTGATGTGCCTCAAGGGATGTGCTGCAGGAGAGAAGTTCGAGATTACTTACCTCTGACTGTTTCTGTGATAAAGTGCTGCAGAATCAGGGTGGTGGCTGACTAAAAAACATGGCAATTCAAGAGATCTTCTGGACAGTTGCAAAAATTCACATGGTTATCTGTGTCTGAAGAGGGGCAACTTACTTTACAAGGAAAGCATTGAGTTAAAAGCTGCTAGGAACCAAATCCACTTGCTACCTACATAGTAGACAGACAGAAATGCAGAGATACTTGTTCTGCCTAAAGGGTAAACACAAGGCTCTCATCTCTGGAAGGTGCAAATCTTAAAAGTAGTTAGTTGGTGGAGGAGATGCTGGGAAACCCACATGTAAATACTGCTATTGGCATCCTAAATACACATTTTATACCTGTGATATTAACATTGACATAAGTGAGCTACAAACAAAATCAGAGCCTGCCTTACTGTGATAGTGACAGTTTGATATTATCTGTTTTCTTCAATTTGAACACACAGGTCAGCTGGACTTCCCAGTCCATTCCTATGTACTTTCTAATTTGACAAGAAAATTATTCAGTTGAATAAAAATATATGATTTTATGTAAAATATATTATTTTATCTCTCTTGCTTGACAGTGCTTATTTAGATGGCTATAGACTTTTGGATCCAGCAGATTTGGAAAAAGAAGAGCTGACCATGAAAAGCTACCATTTCACCACAAAAATCTTCAGGTTTTCTTTGTAGGCAACAAACGACCCTGTGTGGACGATAACTGTTCTACAGATGTAGCTCTGCATTGTACTCTTAGGCAGCCTCCCTTCCTAGGTGTGATTGTAGGTTAACATGCTTCTGTAAAGTCTGGCTTGGGCTGCCAGGTCTTTGATTAGAAAGAACTTGAAGGATTGAACTGGATCAATAGAGTCAGTTTTAATTAGGATGTAACAGTGAGTGTCAAAAGCTGCCAGACTCTGACTCAAACAGAATAAGAAAGGATCAGGAACCAGCCTCAAAGGTGAGTAAAGAAATGAGTCCGTAGTAGATGGTGATTTTGAGGGAAATGAGAACATCACTGCTAAGGTTTAGGAAGAGCCAAAGAGCAGGAAAGTAGGCAGCATGCAGTCTGGGATCTTGGCATAAAAATGGCAATAAACATTTTTCCCAAGTTGTTGTGTAGATGCTGAGTGTATTACTGGTGAAATCAGTTGCACCTCAGCCTGGATCCTTTTCTTGGAGCAGAGTGGCTGCCTTCAAGTTATATTAATCTAAAAAGACAGAAACATTAGATAGTGCCAGAACATGAACTGAATTTTGATAAGTGTTTGCTTTTAAAAGGTTATACAGAATTTGATTGCAATCAGCAGCTCAGGGCATGCTAGTCATTTTCAGACTCCTTCCATATGCTTTGATATTTGGCTATAGGTACCTGCACAGTCAGAATTTTAGTAAGTAATTCAGATGTTCATACACAACTTTTCAGAGCCTGATTTCAGTCCTTGATTTCAATCTCCTTGATTAAAGTTCAGGTATTTCACTAGTCATTAACCCCATTCTCTAGTAATGCCAAAGCTTTGCCTTTTGGCATATTTCTCTGGCTATGATGTGGCTTTTCTGATAGAAAATTCTTGCAACCCTTCGTAAAATGTATGTTCCAATATTAACCCATGCTTCATTTTTGTTATGTTGAAACAGAATCTGTCAGAAGTGTACTTGGAATATTATTTCTTTTAACAAATATTTTAATTTCTTTTAATGATAAAGCTTTTAGTCTACATGGCAGTATTGGGATCTTATTTACCTAATGTTCTGTTATCCATTAAAGTTCTGCCAGAATAAACCACATCTTTATTTGCCATTATTAGTAAGTATTGAAAATTAGATCAGCGTCTAGGTGCTTGCCCCAATAAGAAAATAAATAACGAGTATTATAATTAATCAAAAGGCAAATACCTTCAAGAGGTTGGGAATTTTGTTATCTTACTTTACAAAATATAAGAGAAATCAAGTAACCTGATGGGCTCCCAGCCAAATGGTTATCATATTATAACCACATGGGTCAGATTGTTTGCCTAATCACTTTATATTCAAACATACATACACAGAATAAAAATTTTCAGTTTAGAGGAAAATGTAGTATCTTAAATGTCTCAGAATAGTCTTTATTTATCCATTTTAATGTAGGTGGTATTTTATGATATATTTTTATATTTGACTGTGGACATGTGTCTTTTCATTAGCTGCAACTATGTTGCCTTGAGGAAGTTCTTGATCTTTAGCTTATTCTCAAACACTTATCGCTGCCACCTCTTGGTAACTGCAACTTCCAATCTGCTGGCAGAGCTACTTGTGAAACTCTACCCATTTCAGTCAAACTAGGTTAGCAAAGACCTAATATTTAAACTCTGACAAGCCTAATGAATTAGATTACCTCGAAGGGAGAAGCAAAGTAACTGTATTGAAAATATCCATCTGTCCCTGTCTTGCCAAAAATTTCTGAATCCCTCAACCAGACCAGACAGAGAGCCTGAAGAGACAAGCTTTGTGAAATTCTTTGGCCAGATACTAGTTCGTTTATAATCTCACGGTTTTTCTCTGCTGACTTGCAAGAAAAGGAAAAGTTTAACAGTATGGTTAAGTGAAATATGAAGAACACTTTTTCACATTTACAGGGTGGAGGGGAACAGTAGTGAACCACGTAATGGAATAACAGCAAATGGAAAAAGCTTCACATAAGCTTAACTCCATCCAGTTAGTTTCTGGTAACAACAGTGAGCCAGATACAATAGTAGCAGGTATAAGAACAAAGTTATCTCCAGAACAGGAGGAGCAGAAAGAGAATTATCATCCATTTAGCAGAAGAAAAAAAAAAGGTTTTCTTCTTGGAAAAAAAAAATATAGCAAAGGAAAAGCCAATAGGAGGAAAAGTAGCATCAGTATGAATGCTTGAAGCAAGAGCTCTACCCAGGAAGTTAACAATGTGCAATGCCTGGTATCATAGGCTTAAACTTTTCAGAAGGCTGCAGGAGCCTGCCTATGGGAGCTCACCTCTGCACAAGCCCTTGGGGGTTTTTCCAGCAATAATACGTTCTGAGTTTTCCCTCTAAATTTTCAAACAATAAGCATAGCAGGGGAAAAAGGCAGCAAACAGCTGTTGTAGCATGGCAGATGTTTTTTTTTATTATTATTCCGAATGATAATGGCAAACGGCTAAATCCTGCCCCTTTTCACACCGTTGTCTGTATCCCATTGGAATCATCTCAGTACTATGAATGAAACTTAATTCTTTTCCAAATTAGCAGAATTTATTTTGTGGTGTTAGCAAAACAGAAGAGAGGTAAACAGGGTTTATGAGAGGAAGGGAAGAGTAGGCTGAGAAACCACAGGGCAGGGACTGGCAAAAAGAGCAAGCAAGCAAGCACGCAAGCAAATTGGACTAGGACCAACAGTATCCTCAGTGCTATGCAAATTGGAGAAACTCAGCACTAACAAAATGGACAAAGTACAAGAAATCTAGTGCTCTGTGACAGGCCATTTAGCTGACTGAATATAGCACATTTTAGGTTAGTTCCCTGTAATTATAATTATTATTTCATAAGAGGAACTGTAACTTTGATGCTGCATTAAGCATTTTATATAATGTTATACTGTTACAGCAACATACATGTGCTTTATAAAGTTTTATACATTCACCAAGATCTCACCCAGGTGAGGGGTCAGATGAGGTGTGGACCAGATGCTGGCTGAGGTCAGAATTTTGCAGTCAGGATGGGAGCTGTTGAGCTGGAAGAAGGGAGCAGGGAAGAAGCAAGCAAATGGTGAAACCTGGGCTAGTTGGTGGAGGCCACCATGATTGTGCAAGAACCATAAGTACAGGAAGTGTATGGAGAAGGGGAAATGTATGCACAAACTGCTGCAGTAGAGCCCACCACTGCAGGACTCCTTGGGTGAAATTGTGGCTCTTTTGAAGACATGGAGTTTACCCTTGAATTCAAAGTAGCAAGAATGTCCCCCTTTCCTATTGACACTACTTTGTTTGCCTGCTAAAAGAGAAGTGCTGTTAGGTTTTGCTAAATTTTGTATTTCTATTTTTCAAATCTTCAGTGAATTATAAAAACAGACAATAATTTTTTAATTGAAAGCACATGAAATTATTGACTGATTATGTATGGATCACACCCTTTATGAAAGCTAAGAACTGAAAAGCAAAGAAATGAGTATAATAAATCCTTACACTTTGCCCATTTTAAACACATGCATTACTTCTATAAAGTGGAAAAGCATTAATTCTCCATTGCAAAAAAAATTCTCTGTCTTGTGAACAGTAGGCTTTTAGTATACAATTTTCATTTTTCCATCTGATATTTTTAAGTAAAAACATTGATAAAGAAGCCTCCATTAGTAAGCTTTGTTTAAATAATTTCATTCTTTCAGAATGTTTTTGATCTTAAACTAACAGAAAGACCGTGATAACAGAATGAGTCAGGTCATTAGCAAGAATAGGTAGAAACAGATGTTTCATCTGAGAATCAGTTTTTGTCACTTACACTGTCCTTTTTAAACCAGAAGTTTTTCAGAAATAAAGAAGCTAATCTTGAAGTATTAGACAGTTTGTTTCAAGAGATTATTTGAATTGGCTTTTTACTTTTGTCTGAGCTAAGAATTTTGATACCCAAGGTTACATCAAAACATAGCTGTCTTAAGTATGAATGTATGTCTGTAATGCTGTGATTACCTGTAAGACCCCCCACATTTTTGTCTTGTCTGACAAATCCCTCTCCTAACCCAGGAAAAAGAAAATTTTGCAAAATCTTAACTGTCGCTTAAATCTAAATTTTTCATTTTTGTGATTACTAATGGGAACAAAATGTTGTGTTGTTTAAACAAATCCCTGGGGACTGAGATAAAATCCTTCCAAAAGGATACGAATTGTTCCTGTTAATCTCAATGGCATCTTAACTGTGATATAAAGTAAACTGAGTACTGCTGTTTAGCCTTTCTTACATAAGAAGAAAGTTAAAAAGTGTCTATCAACCAAATTGATAGGGATAAAGTGAAAAATGAACAAAATGAACAATTATGCTACTACCTGTGGAATTTGTCTACACATGGTTTCAGCATACAAGACAACAATAAAGAACAAAAGAGGATTAAAAATTGAGATACACTTATATAAAAAAGAAAAGTTGCCACTGACACAAATGTGAGACAGAAAAATACAAATCACATAGTTATCCAGCAGAAGGACTTTACATTTCTTTTTCAAGTTCTTTTGATTCTTGAAGTATTAGCCAAGATCAATACAGGTTGCATAGGTGAGTACACCTGTAAGTGAAAATTCAGACTATACCTCTAAAAAGTAAGAGAACTAAAGGAAATGGAGGTTAACCTATCCCAGTATTTAAATCCCAAAAAATTCTGATGACAGCCTTTAACTACCAAAATTTCTCAACTGAAAGGTGAACAAGTATCTTCACAGAACCTAAGAAGCTACTCTGTCTTTAGGGTGGAATTTGCTTAGTAAGCTTGACTACATAAGTGTTGCCCAGAATGATTTCCTATTTGTAATCTTTGCCAAGAGTTTTTGATTAAAATCCTGTGGACCTCATTAGCAATAGAAAAACATATCAGCTTTTGCAATATAGAAAATTATAAAACTTTCGTGTAAACTAATGTGAAATCTTTCCAGATTAAAGAAAGGATCTTCTTGATGTGTATAAATTCTTTAGGCTGTATATTAGGAAAACGTTCTTCATCCAGAGGGTGGTCAGGCACTGGAACAGGCTCCCCAGGAAAGTGGTCACAGCACCAAGCCTGACAGAGCTCAAGAAGCATTTGGACAATGCTCGTAGGCACATGGTGTGACTCTTGGGACTGTCCTGTGCTAGGCCAGGAGTTGGACTTCAATGATCCTGGTGGGTCCCTTCCAACTGAGGATATTCTATGATTCTAAGATTTTATGATTCATTCAAACCTGATGACATAACAAAATTATCAAGGCAATGACTCTTTCTTGCAGTTAAGAACTCAAGGTCTGAATCCAGATTCTCTGTTTGGTACTGCTATTACGGTAATAAGGTATTTTAAAAACTTACTAAAAATAAAATTAACAATACAGTGAAGTAATTTATTGAAATACTGTCCTGCAGGCCCCACCTCCTTGTACATGGAGGATAGATCTTTTCAGATTGTGTACCTACTTGTGTCACAATATACATTAAGGTGAATAAAAACAGTCTTGAGACTACAGGAAGCCCATGGTATCTCCAGGTTTCCAGAGCATTTAGAAGTTACAGCCCTTTGTACTTTACCTCTGCCCTTGTGATTGACATTTCATTAATGCAACAGGACTTATATTGTGGTGTATTTTATGTTAAAAGAGTATCATTTTGCATCATTTCAAATGAAAGGATACGTCTTTGTGTCACATGTATTGAAATTTAGAGGACTTCTTAATTTTGGAAAGACCTCAGAGATAACCTAGAAGTAGGGAGATGGATGTCAACACTGAGCTTGCTCACTGATAACTTCTGAGCATCCACCTCTAATCATGAAATTCAACATGCTGAATTAAGTGCCCAACTCCCCAAGGCTGAGACATTTCTGTTCTCTGGGAGTTGATATGAAACAGCTGAATATAAAGAGTTCCTTCAGTTCAATGAAAGCCAGCTCTACACCCAGTGGGAACAGCAAAGAAAAGGTCTCTGAATCTGGTTCCTAAATTAGGTTTTGGATGCAAACATCTGTGATGGACCAGTGATCTCCTGTTTGTCTCACATTCAGGTTACCACAGGTGGAAAAGCAGAGACTCCAGTTACATTATGTTACTGCATATGATTTGGAAAGCAGCCTCAGAATCTGCAAAATTCAAGGTAACTGTATAAGACTGAAACAATTTATAACGAAAAAAATGATTGGTTTTGAGGATCTGCCACAGAAGCAATATATTTCACCCCACAGATCCATATACTGCATATAGATATACTGAATACTAGTGCCTCATGTTGATAATTTCTCCAGATGCTTTGACAACCCCCAGGGTGCTAATAATTCCACCCTAGGATTCAAAGAACTGGGATGAGATTTAATATTCCACCTTGCTCCTTTGAAATTGTTACTCTGCTATTTCCTAGATTTGGTTGCCTTTTCTTTTCCTCATTAACCCTTGGTCTGTGCTGGTGTATCACTTTCACTGGCAATTCAATGCCAGAGGATTCCCCATTGTCAAAACTACTCATCTAAAGTAAATGGAAATCATTTCCCTCATACAGAATGTGTTTAAATGTAGAGATATTGATTATCACGGTTTCAAGATCGATGGAATAAGACAGAAGAACAGAGACTGAGAGAAAATAGTTGGAAAAAAGGCATTTAATGCTCTACACATTTATTTTCAAAATATTCTGATCACCCCATATATATCAATAATTTTGAGAAATTGATTTCATTGCTTCTGAACTTTCCATTGTCAGTTCTTCAGTGGATAGAACATAGAGGTCTAGAAACAAATGTGATTTTCAATGCAATCACAATATATAACCAACATCTCTTTGTTTTCAGATTGAATTGTGTTCCAAGGACAATTAGGAGTTCTCCGGGCCTCAAAGCATCATGCCTATATTGGCAATTAACTCACCTTCCTTTTAGAGGATCAAGCACTTTATCTATTTTCGTGGCCTTGAGAGAATACAGTCTGTATGTCAGAGTCATTGAGAAGAAGTATAAAACATGCTCTTTCCTTCACTCCTTAAAAATCTCTTGTATCTCCACAAATCAGTTTCTTTTGAGGCCTTTTACACTAAACAAACAATTGCTGTCCATCTTTTGGACTTGCGGTATCCATCTGGAGGTGTGGGTAATTCTAGATGGATTCGGTGTCTTCAGATAAAAAAAAAAGTTTCCACATCTTTTAGATTACATGCATCTAAAAAACCTCCTTTGCTAAGGATCCAAAACCTTCCCAGTACTTCTAATCTTCAATCATTTTAAAACTGGAAAAGCTCCTTCCTAGATCGGAAGTGCTGAATACATCACAGTGCTTGTTGCTGCACAGTTATTTTGCCCATTAGACTGGCAGCACAGCATGGCACAGAAAATCGGGTGCTAATCTTTCCCACAGGGGTGAGACTGTAAGCATATAACTGAACTGGGTGAACATTTCAGCTCTAGATCCTCTTTGTTGAGCAGAACCATGTCCTGTGAACAATATTCTGATAATCTGGTGCTGCTTTTGCAATTTTGTGCCACAACCTTATAGATAAATTTACTCTAGCCCTAGCAATTTTAGTACTGAAGGCAATTCAAGCTGGTTTGGTAATGTCAGCTGCTAAAAATCACAGGTACTCTCTGAACTACTTCATAAAACTCTGGTCTCTTTGCAGGAGGTTGTGCCACCAGTGTTCAACTTGGCACAGCAATGGGAATTCAGATCTGCTTGAGCTTGGCGCCAGAGCCAAGGCGGCTTTGTGTCTTGGAGCAAAAGCGATGTCAAGGCAGGTGTCCTAGCTCTGCCTGTGGATGAGGTTGAAATCCCTTTTCCAGCAAGTAATTGTAGGTGTAATTGCAAGGGGGGGTTGTAAAAATACAATCCCCCCTTGCCTTAGCAAGAGATATATAACCATGTGCTGCTGAAGAAAGGAACATGTCAAATGACAATGTGCTATGAGACAGATTGATCTATCCACGTATCTGTACATGATTGATTTATCCATATGTATTTTTTCCCCCTCTGTGACCATTATGCTCCAGGCAGCCATGGCACCTTTCTTTTCTAGGAGTGCTAACTATCCAGTTTTCTCTCCATCAGGATTAACAGCCTGCCTGTGAGCAGTTTTTGATCTTTCACAGGTGCTAACTACCCTTTACCTCTCAAGTTGCTCAGCTGATCAGCATTTTTGTGAGACCTTCCGAAGTCACTGCATTCTTGAGAGCTCCTGTATTTTCCCTAGCTGGTTTTAAATTTAAAAAAAAAAAAAAAAAAAGAAAACCACGTTCCTTCTCTTCCCCTCGACTCTCAGATGGGCAGGGTGTATGGATCAGAGAGGCAGCCAGGGAGCAGGTGGGGATGGAATGCACTGGAGGACGTGCTGGGGATGTGCTGAGGATGTGCTGGGAATGCGCTGGGGATGCCCCAGGGATGCTCTGGGGACGCGCTGAGGGATGCGCTGAGGGATGCGCTGAGGGTTGCGCTGGGGATGCGCTGGGGATGCGCTGGGAATGCGCTGGGGGTGCACTGGCGATGCACAGGGGATGCAGATCCGGCTGCGCAGCTCCGGGCTGGGGCTCTGCCCTCCAGCGCCGGGCTACCTGTCACTTCCAATGACTTCTTGTGCAGCTGTTTCCGTGCCGGAGCAGCATGGCCTGCAGGTGGCCTGGTAGCTGTCTCCCGAGCTGCCGGGGAGCTGCCGCTGTGTGTGACCTGAATGGCAGCGCTGGCTGCGGGTCCTGCTTTGCATGCAGCGTGCGTGAGCAGCAGGCTCAGAGCAGCCCTGCTGATATGGCTGTTGTATAGCAGTTATTGCTTCAACACATTTAGACACAGCACCTCTGTAATTTGTCTCGACGTGATATCATCTTTTGTCCCAGCAAACTGACCCTTTTATCTGTCTTAGTTCTGCTTTCTCCAGCTCTTTCCATTCCGTGCCAGCAGTGACAACAGGCAACAGCAGAGGAGGGAAGAAATAGCATATTCAGGTGGTGATAGCAGATATAATAACTGAATTCAAAGTTATTCACTGTCTTGAGGTGTTTGTGGATTTCTTGTTGTTTTGTTTGGTTTGGGGTTTTTTTTGTGGTTTTTTTTTTTTTTTTTTAGTTGAAGCGTATATCCATGTGTGAGGAATTCTGCCAGTATTACATTACTCTTCTTGCTTAATTCAGCTATTTGAAAATTACAGCGAATCTCAGTTAGGAGATGCCATATAGGGGCTAGATTATAGTTCCTTTTCTAAAGCAGCACTTTGCAAAATAGTTGCTCTTTTAAATATTTGGGTTTAGTTCTCATTGTTGCTTTGCACTTATAGCTAAAAATGCTGGGACTGATACAAGCAGTGTCTGTTCCTGAATAGGATTTTCTATCCCCTTCTGCTCATGCCCTGCTCAAGTACATCCTACTCTTCCCCAAAACAGAAGTCAATGGAGAGCAGCAGAGACTGACTGTCATGCTGAGGAATTTCCTTTTGCAGTAAGGACAGTTTATTGTGTCCATGTCAATGCAAAGATTGCAAAGATGCAACAACTTCAGTCGTCTCTGCTTCCCTCTCCTGTTGGCCCTGACGATACTATGTGGGAAATGAGAAGAGTTCAAGAAACCAAAAGAGGCTTTCATAATAGCAATTGAAAGGAGTTTTATTTAGCAACTAAATCATGTAACACAGTAGATAAATAAAGTGTAATGCAATACAGGTTTGATATAAAGAATTAATACGCAACAGTGCTAAAAAAATAAATACCAATAATGATAATGTGAAAACAATAGGGAAAAAAAATTAAAAAACAGAGGCAGATACTGAAGAACGAAATTAAGATTATTTCAAAAAAACTAAGAAAGAAATTGCTCATTTGCATGGTCACCTAACTTGTGTTCAGAAAGAAAATTTCAAGGAAAGATTGAACATGGAACGCTAATACCCTTTTCAGTTATCTTGGTCAATAAACAGAACTTTTCAATCTATACAAATTAGTTGGACATAATCAATCCATGTTATCTCAGATGAGGAATGACAAAAAAATTCTTTGTTGGCCACTTGCCAACCAAGCTGCTTCTTTTTTGCCCAAAGTTCCACTTCATCTCTGTCTTGCACCTCTGACATTTTCTAATCCTATAACTTAGCTTAATGCTAAATTGACCTAAACTGCCTTTAATATCAGCTCATGTGTATTAAACCACTATTCATATACTTACCCTGTTATATCTCGTGGTTATCATACGTGATGTCCTATATTATCGGAGATTAAATACTATACCTAGGCCAACTAAAAGAGTTAGGATTAAATGATAAGTCTTTACTGTTCCACAAAGATGGTTTTAGGATTTAGGTTGGAAGTAGTATAATAATAATAATAATAATAATAATAATATCACAGATTTTTATCACTTCAGTTTTGGGGTTTTTCCCTTCCACTATAAATTGGTAGTTTGCAGACAGAATCTTAAAAGCAGTACCACAGGTTCTTGTGGCACATTCTTCCTCCTTTTTTAATGAGGGTCTACAAGACGTGTCAAAGCAGTTATCAGAAGGTTACAATTGTGTCACGGGAGTGGTCTTGAACAGTTTAATGGACCTTATTTCTTTCAACCATTCCCCAATACAGTAGGGGCTGAAATTAATATGAAAATGGCTCAAATAAACAGGATTACTGTGATAAAAAGAATTATGAATATTATACATAAAACTGTTAAGGGCTAATATGTCCAAATATTCATTTCAGGGGCTTGGAGGGGGAAGCCTTTTTTCCCCCCACCTTTCTTCTCTCACTTCCTCTGTCTCTACCTGTTTATTTCCACTGTATCAGAGAAATCTGAATTTCCATAGTTAAGCTTAAGTAGTGTTTTTCAGCCCATTTTCTAATCAGGGGATGAAATTCTGATTGTCTCTAGGCAATGTTGTGCTGAGGTGTGTGATTGCCAGAGTCTAAAGCCAAACTGGAAATTGTGGAAAAATAATATAAACTGGAAAAAAACCCACCTAATTCCTAGCCCCCAAAAGCTGCATAACCACAGGAAAAAAAAAAATTATTGACATTTGCAGATCTAAATGTAACTGAATCTTATGCATTCATTTTACGTATTAATTTTAAATATTGCATGCACTTGGAAAATTTGAGGCTGATAGAGGAAAAATACCGTGCTGGTATTTCGGGATGAGAAAGCGTGTCTGAGTGGCAGCAGCAAGTGGGTCACGGGCAGGCAGAGTTCAATAAACAAAAGCATATGTGCCCTGCAGTGCCTCTTGCCTTTCCCCGGAGCAGAGTCTGGGTAGCGAACCTTGGCGGCGCAGCGCCGGGCCGGGGGTGAGCACTCCTGACCTTTATCAGAGCAGAAAGCTGCTGGCATCGGGCACCTCCGAGGCTGCGAGATGCCCTCTTGCACCTACTTCTGGCGCTGCTGGAAGGGGGAGGCGGTGGGGACCAAGAGTGTCATCCCAGCCCCTGCTCTGCAGGATGATGGGGAAGAGGCTGCAGTTTCCCCCTTCTCTTCGGGTCTGCTTCAGCTCTTCAGTGCCTTTTGGAAGGATTTGCCTGAATTTGTTTAAACAGCGACTCTCCTAAGGGAACCCCAGCTGGGGAGGAGCAAAGGTGCTGGCATCACCTGTCTCCAGGCTCCTGTCCTGGATGTGACAAGTATTTCTATACCTCTCCTGCGGCTATATTGCTAAAAGCTTTAAGACTGATGCATAAAACTATGTTCTGCCACCACATATTATGGCACATATTACATATATGGATTTGTAGTGTGGACAGGATCATGGCGGAGATTTTTTAATGAACAAAATACTGCGGTAAGGTGCATGATAAATGCAATTTCTTCTGTATCTGCAATTTTTCACAAAAATATGTAAGCATACTGGTGCATATACATTTAGTTAAACAAATAATAATTTGTTAATAATAATATGCCTTTATGGGCATATTTAAATTAATTAATGATCACATTTTTCCCCCTAATTCAATTATGAACAAGTATCAGTTTTTAAAGGTAGAGAAATAATTGGGTCCTCTGGTTTTCCATACAGCATGACTCTAGAGGCTTCAGCCAAAAATTCCCATACCCAGGCTAAACCTAGAGCATCCTTTTGAGGAGAGAGCTTTTCAGAATTTTCAAACAGTATAGATCCAGTATGTCCCTTGCTTATTTTCACTGTTGCTGGGGTAGTCACATTTTCATTCTGGCATTACCCAGTTTGCTTTCAGGCATTCGTTATGCCAAGTGTGGTGGAAAACGCTTCTCCCCCGCCTCCTAAAGTTTTCCATTAAATCTCTGTAAACCATATGTAAACCAGTTTAATCTAATTGGCATAACCATTTTAGCAGAAATCGGACTAATGGGTCTACCCAAGGAGTGTAGCTGAATCCAAACAGTCTGCATTACCAGGCGTGTCATTGTGCTGGCTTTTTGGTGGTTCAGCAAGGTGCTGAGGAGTCAGAGCTCAGCCTCTCGGTGCCCATCTGGCAGTGTCCGGTGCCCTCCTGGTCTGTCTGCCTCCTCCTAGCCCAGCTGTGCAGGGGTTTTACCAGGGATTGAGGAGAGACACAGGGGTTGAGGGGAGACGTGTCCTTCCCTGCAGGAGAATATGCAGAGAAAGAGTTACTGGAGCTGAAGTGCTGTAACTCATTAGCTGCCATAATTCAATTTAGTTTCTGAACTCTGCTACAGTCTCCCCTGAGAAAGGTGTGTTTTTAACCATGCTGCCATTCTTTTGTAGACACACAAATTGTAAATTAATATCCATCAATTGTCTGGTGTTAGATTCTTCACTTACAATTACTTAACTGGATGAAATGAGTCCATATGAGGCGTACCTCATCTCTACTGAGATGGTAATACATTAAAAACATTGTTTATTTTGGGAAGGCAAAGGTTAACTTTAATTTATAAAATACTCTATTTTAACAAAATGTGTTTATAGAAAAGACTTGTGCAGAGGAATTTCTTGCCTATATAGACAAGAATGTAAATGGTTTTTTATGAATGAAAAAACACCCAAACACCTAAAATTAAAAAACACCTACAAATCAATGAATGAGCAAGTGTTAAAAACAAATGTCCATGAACTGCAGAACTGGTTTTTATGGCTCAGTCCCCGACTATCTTTAATTTTCTCCCTGCTGGGAATCACATCACCATAACAGAGCTGGCAGAAGAGATCACGTGTCAACGCTTCAGCTGCTGCGGGGAAAGTCTGGTGTGGGAGCTGAGATTCCCTGTCTCTCCCCATGCAAGCTGGGCTGGCCAAGGCACTCATGTCCTCCTTTCCTGCTTGTTCTGCTGCCAGAGAGGTAACCTCTGCAAAAGGTGAAACACACAGCTGGGGGAATAACCATAGGAACCATCAGAGTTCTTCTGTGGAAACCTTTCTTTCTCCCATGCTGAAAATCATTTTCAGCAAGAAAAGGATATTTTTAAACTTCATATTTACATTAGATATTGTCCTGGCATATAAAGCTAGGGAAATTACTAAATTAATTAACAAAAGTTGGACTACTAACAAGCAGAACTGCTTTTAGTTCCTGAACTCAAAACTCTTAAACTATAGTCAATATTTATATGTCAGCTAACATTTTGGTCACAGAGATCTCTGTTAAAGGTTCTCCTAAGACACAGCTTTAAAAATGTAGCTGAGACGTAAGTTGTCACTGCCTCTATCACAAGTCGAATATATAGGTTTTTTTAATCTGAACTCAATTAAACACCATCATCTTATATATGATGATTAACGGTCGAGGATCTATCCTTTTCTGCATTCTTTGAAGAAACAGATGGGCATCATTTAATTCATGCTTTTTCTGGCATTTTTCTTCAAACTTTATCTAATGCTTCATTTTAATGCTGTGTAAAAAACCTCAGTCTCCCTTCAGAGCACTGTTATTCTGACCATGGTATTTGTACTATGACAAAAGCTTTTTCCATCCTCTCATATTCCCTCTATACTCTCTTCCTCCTTCCTCCCCATTAGCCCTGAGCTGCTTCACCCCCCTCTGCCCCATTCCAGATCCCTGAGCTTTTATAGACATGCTGCTAGTATTTCTCTCATACTTTTGAATCCTCTCAACATGTGGTCCTCAACATCCAGCTTGTCCTGTGTTCAGTGTCTCCCATCTTAGGCCAAACCTTGCTGCTCTTTCTCATTTAGGGCCTGTGGAGGAGACCAGCACAATCTAACATGGCAAAGTTCGTAATTCCTACCTCTCAGCTGTCCTGAGCTGTGCCGTCCTGCCCACCTCACCTGGCAGCATTGCACTGTGTTGTCACTGCTCACTGCCACGCAGCACCGGGATCGCTGCCCACCAGCCAGAGCTGCCTGCGGTGGCTCTGCCCAGGGCAGCGCCAGTGGGATGTGGGAGCGGTGCCTTCATGGGCCGCCTGGGCAGTGGCAGCCCTGGGAACCCCGTACTTTCTCATGCCGAGGACAAGATAGAGGCATTAGGAAGCTCAGTGGAGAGTGAGGGGGTACTTTGCTCTCTGATAGATAGTATATGCTTTCAGAATATTTATAAGCTTTTGGGGGGCTTTGTTTTGTTATTTTGACAATAAATGAATATCTGTGTATTTTTTTTTTTTTAATTTTCCAATTCATATGTAGATGTACATACAGTAGCTGGGTCGAGTGCTGATAAAATCCACAAAAGTGGGGGTATTTGTGTTTTGACTATTTTATTCACTGTAAGCTCAAGGTATTTATTAATGCTGTCAGCCCTTTGACATTTTTCTCTTTCCAGGGTGTGATTCAGATTTTAATAAATAGGTAGGAATGTGGCAGGTAATGGAGGGATGGAGGTTTCCCACCTCAGGGGATGCAGGGGCTGGATTTTCAAAGATGCTGAGCACTCCCCTTCTATAACTATAACCCTCTTCAGGTGTCTCAAATCAAAGGACCACCAAAAGAACTATAGACTATTAATTTGTCTCAGTTTTTAATTAGGAGAAAATGCACGTTAGCCTTTTCCAGCCTGTGCGATTTTGACTGTTTCCCTTTCACATCTCTCAATCTAAATGGCACAAGTCTAGTACTGCTGCTACCAGCTGGTTTGAGAACTACTTCTGGCAGCAATTTGCTGGTCCCTGAGGACTTGGGACATTTCCATGTCATCCTCCTAATCGGAGGAATGTGGCATTAATGGCATAGCTTTTCCCTCTGAGTCAGTGCAGTGGCTGACACTAGTTAATACAGGAGAAGGTATCAAAGTCACCTGATAGAATAATGTATTCAAAAAGAAAATTTCTTCTTAACTCCCATCAGTAAGCCTGAAGCAGTGACACCCATATTCCTCTGTAGCTAAGGTACACAAAGGGGTGGCCCACGCACTTGCTCTGCAGCAGGGAAAGCCCCCCTTGCTTCCTCCAGGCTTGTGATCCTCGTGCCCTTTCATGGGAATACCATATACCACAGATGGGGTGGCCTCTGGGCCCCTGCAGGACTCACAGATGAGAGCCAGGCTGTGGATGGCAGTGAAGAGTGCTGTGATTCCCGTCTTTGAGACAGCTATAAATAACATTTGATGCAGTGAATCCCTTGAGGCGTCATGATGGTTTGGGGATCAGATTTTATCTGCCACTGTGTTTCCCATTTGTCTACTGGTGGGATTCTTTACAGGCACTTCCAGTCTTTATTATCCTCAGAGCTTTGTGTCAAATGCAAATATTGTTGTTAATTGCTATTTGCATTACAAGAGCAATTACATCTTGCTGTTTTCTAATTCCTGATTTATTGATGAATATTTCCAACACTGATTTAGCATAGAGGCTTTGCCGAGGTGGAAATTGATTATCTGTTTTGGTACTTTGCCAGTGTCTAATCCAGAGAAATTCTTTGCCTCTTACCCAGTGACTAGAATTTTCTTCTTCGTGTCTGTGAGGGGTGTATCAAAGGCTTGAAATTCCCAGTACTAGAAAAGAAACTACATTACTTCATCCATTCCCTTGTTGATACATCCAAAACTTGGCTCTGTGAGGATGTTTTAGGTAGCCTAATACATTTCATCACATCATTCATCAGGGTTTGCCCTCGCTAAGTTTGCTCAGTGTCTCCTTCTTGGAACCACAGTCCACAATACCTCACTGCCTTCACGATGTGTGAAAGGGTAAAATATCTACAAATGTCCACATCTATAAGCACTTGCATATTGACTGAAATTGCTATTCTGGGTGTGTTGGTTTTGCACAGCCTCGTTCTTGGTAGTGGGAGGGGCCACAGAAGTGGTGTCTGTGAGAAGCTTCCAGAAGCTTCCACCATGTCCAGCAGAGCCAGTCCCTGATGGCTTTGAGGATGGACATGCCTGTGGCCAAGGCTGGGCCAATTAGAGATGATGATAACGGCTCTGTGGTAGCATAGTTAAGAAATCAAAACAAAGTTTGTAGCACAGCTTTCATTCCTGCCAAAGAGGAGTAGGTGAGAACATGTGAGCAGAACAACTCTGCAGACACCAAGGTCAGTGCAGAAGGAGGGGCAGGAGGTGCTCCAGGCACAAGAGCTGAAATTCCTTTGCAGGCTGTGGTGCAGCCCATGGTGAGGCACCTGTGCCCCTGCAGCCCCTGGAGATCCATAGGAATGCAGAGATCCACCCGCAGCACATGGGGGAGGTGCTGGAGCGGGTGGATGCCTGAAGGAGGCTGTGACCCTGTGGGACACCCATGGAGGGAGGGGCCCTGCTGGAGCAGCCTGTCCTTGGAGGACTGCCCTCTGTGGGAGAGTGACCCATGCTGCAGCAGTTTGGGGAGGACAGTTTGCCCGTGGGATGGACTCACATTGAGGCAGTTTTGGGAGGGCTGCTGGTCATGAGATAGAGCCACATCAGAGAAGTTCACAGAGAAGTCTCCCGTGGGAGGGACCCCACGGTGCAGCGGGGGAACAATTCCTCTCCCTGAGCAGAGAGAAACCACAGGTGACGAACTGACCAAAACCCCCACTCCCTGTCTCCCTGCATTGTTGGGGGGAAGGAGAGAGGGGTTTGGGGGGCAGGAAGGTGTTTTTAAGGGTTTATTTTGCTTCTCATTATCCTTCTCTGATTTTGTTAGTAATAAATTCACTTAGTATCTCTAATTTGAGCCTGTTTTGCCCATGATGGTATTTAATGAGTGATCTTTCTCCGGGTCCTTATCTCATTTAATGAACTTTTCATTATACTTTTTGTCCTCTGTCCAGCTGTAGAGGAGTCAGCGAGAGGCTTTTGTGGGTGCCTGGCATCCAGCCAGGGCCAAACCACAAAGTCCTCATGTGGACACTTTTACCATTTAGAAATAATTATACTGAAGTAAGTATTATGGAATAGATTTTAAAGCACCTTCATCCCAGGGGCTTTTCTACATGAGAAAGTCATATAAATAGGACAAGAGTTTAAAATTAGTTTGTTCTATGGGCACAGGTCTGCCTCCAATTCCCTTTGCCACTTGGGAAGCAATTTTCAGGCCATCTGAAAAGGTTTAAAATACTCATATTCCAGGTAACTCTGCCGACACAGGAGAGTTAGGCCAGAAGAGCTGACAGTTAACTGTATCAGTATAATTAACTACACTGGCACTGAGAAAGCTTCCTGTACAACCAAATCCTAAACTTTCTGCTACCAAAAAAAACCCCTTAAGACTTCTCTGTGTCTAGGTTTATATTGTTAACTGGTATTTAAGATAAAAGAAACTTTCAGACTAAAATCTCCAAATATTTTAAAGGGAGCATTTTGCTGAAACAGGCTTGCCTTCATATTTGGGTGAAGACTGATATTGACTTTTGTCTCGTACCAGTATTACTTCCTCAAGATGGTAAAGGCTACTAAAATGGGAACTTTGTGCATCCATCCTTTCCTAGTATTAAGCAATTCTTATGACATTTATAGTTTGCTGATAGACTGCAGAGAAGCCAGATGCTTTATGGCTTTTCTACATTGCTATTGTCAGATTCTTACAACTGAGTGAATACAGCATGAGAGCATAAAAACGAAAGTCTGTGTTATGCATTCGCCTGTGCTAAATTAGATCTAGGTCTCCAGAAAGAGACAGAAACTCTAGATGTTGCATGTCTGGGCCGAGACCATGTGTTTCATTCAAAATTCACTGATAAAAATGGTAATGACGTGCTTTGAATTTTGTAGGGATGTTTCTTCATTTTCTGTGGTATTTTCAGCCAGTGCCATGGCGAGGCCATTTATACCACCCTCTCCCATAAAGATGCAGTGCTACAGCAACTGTGATCTTTCTGTACTTTCTGAGGGAGAAAGCAACAGCAGAAGATGGGGATTTGCTTTGCAATGGTTTTCATGGCTGTGAAACTGAGGGAACTTGAATTTAAACCTTCTGTGAATGACTTTCCCAGAGGTATTGTATTCCAGTAAAATCCACTGCCCTCTTTTTTCGTAGAATATGTAATCAAATATAATAGCATCTAATATAATTTAAAAGTTATGACTTGCTCAAAAGTGGGGAGAAAGCATATTGGAGCTCCTTAGCATGTCAATGAGTGACCCCACCACCAAACAGCTGTTATTTGATGTTGTGCTGTGGAGAAGCCAGATAATTTATGTTCTTTCTACATTGTTACACTCCTTTACACACCTTCTGTGTCTTTCTCAAGTCTCCCAATGGCATACAGAGCCCACAGAAATTACAGTAAAATCAGCCATGCATCCATCAGATCGGGGGGGAATAAATTTACTTGTTTAGTCTTCGTTTGCTTTTGCCTTTTATTTTTTTTTTTTAATAGAGGAACTGTTAAGGTCATTGCTCTGTGCTAATTTAATCCCACTGTAGTGACGAGCTGTGGTATCCCACCTACGTACACTCTTTTCAATCTTAAGTCTCATACACACTCCTTCATGTAATTCCGAGTGTGAGGGAGAAGATAGATTATACATAGCCCTCCTTCCTAAAGCTCTTCCTCCTTACCAGTTTTCTTCCACTCTTACTTCTCCCTCAAGGGTCTGATGATATGACAAGTTTTTCCAGTACACTAAGTCCTTTCCAAAGACCAACTTCTCTGTCCCAATATTTACTTCTGTCATTGTACAGGCCTTCAGGTGTCTGATATCCCTGGGAATGACACCTTCTGTTGCTGCATAAAAGAAAAAAAAAAAAAAAAGTGGTGTTCTGGTGGCTTAGATGTCCTTATGACTTTGACAAAGAAAACTAGAAATGAAACAGATTTCAGTACTTGGGTTGCCTTTGTTAGGGGTTAAACAGGCATTGGGACACTGTATTTGGGTAGCAACTTGGACTCATCACTATTTGTTATAAGTAGAGTGAAGGAAGAGCATGAAACTATGTTTGATTGCCCACTTGCTTGTCCACTTGCATGGGATACGCCTGCCAAAGCAGATGGAATGCTGCCATTTCCCTTTTGCACCATTAAGGTGTAGGGGATATGTGGGGCTACAGCTAATTAAGAAATTCTTGCAGAAAAGATTTTCTGAGAGGCAGTGCTGAGTCAACAAAGTTGGAAGGTTTCACAAGGGATATTTGTGAATGTAGTCTCTAATCCAGTCTCCCAGGAAGCTATTAAAATGTTTAGTTTTAAAAGGTCAGTGCATTCTGTGTTTGATATAATTTATTATATGGAAATTGAAATAGTAAAGCAGAAGCAAATATTCTTATCTTTTATGAAGAACCTTTTTTGAATACTATTTTTTACAAAACACTGCCTTTTTGTGCTTATTTTCCAATCTCAGAACATTCAGGCTTTGTAAAAATCCAGAGAGGTCAGTTTCAGAAAGGTCTTTTGGTGGCACTATCCAACCATCCAATTTCTCTGCAAGCTTCTATTGCCTTTGTAGGAATAGAAATGGAAAGATAATACCAAGTTTGTCTGTACAGACATGTACATACAGAAGAAGTAATGGCCATAGGATAATACACAAGAAGTTCCATTACTCAACATGAGGAAGAACCTCCTTACATTGAGGGTAGCAGAGCTGCCCAGGAAGGTAGGTGTGCTGCCCAGGTGGAGTGGCCCTCTCTGGAGACATTCAAAGCACACCTGGATGCATTCCTGTGTCACCTGCGCCAGGTGATCCTGCCTTGGCAGGGAGGGACTTGGACTGAATGATCTCTAGAGGTCCCTCCCAACCCTAAGGATTCTGTGAATCTGTGATTATGTGTGTCTTTAAGTCTACTGTTGGAAACATTACTCCAGTTTATAAAATCTATTATTTTACAGCTTTCTTTACTTCTCTAGGTACATACCTTCCTTGGAAACTGTGTCTTTCTTGCCCACGAGTTCTTTCCATTCTTTATTATTTTGCATCTCTTCAAGATGTTCAACTACTATTTTACAGAATCACAGAATATTCTGGATTGGAAGGGCCACACAAGGATCATCAAGTCCAGCTCTTAAGTTAATGGCCCATACAGGGATTGATCCCCCAACCTTGGTGTTTTCAGTACCAGGCTGTAACCAACTGAGCTAATCTCAGGGTATTTGTCAAAAAAAGTTGTAAACCTTTCTGAAGTGTGGGGTATGCCCAGCCCCCGCCCTGGAGGGATGTCTGCTGAGATAAGGAGAGTGCCTAAACCTCCCAGCAGAACTCCCCTGGAAAGGCAGCCACTTTTCAGTTACAGTGGGAAGAAGACAAACCCAGAATCCTCTGGGAGACCCTGTGCAGGTCCTTTGTAGCCCATTGGCGTTTACCCTCTCACACCCACCCCCTGTATCCCTATAAAGCCAGCCCCCTGCCCCTGCGAGGGCAGAGAGAGCCTGTCCTTGGCCTCCCCTTCGCCGGAGTACGGACCGATAAAGCTGCCTCGTGTGGAACAGCTGTACGGGCCTCTCGTCTCTCTCCCTGCTCTGGCCTGGAGGCTGCCCTGCAGAGCTGAGCTGAAATCACGAGCTGACAATCACTAAAGAGCTGACAGACTCTGCCTGGGCCCTCCTGCCAGCAGCTGAGGGAAGACACCGGGCCTTGGGAAGACAATCTCTTTTGGGACCATCTCTCCGGACCAGTCACAGCTTCCTCAGTCACAGCTACTGACCCCACACCAGCTGCCATACTGAAGTATTAAAAAAGACTAAAACTTGACAAAGTTTCCATCACAACTTGCAAGACTGATTGACTATGCAGAAAATTATTAACTTAGAACATTTTATTCAAACTATATTATATTTAATTTACAAAAAATAGTCTCATAAACACATAGTTACCAGAAAAACAAAATAGATTACATTCATTGCCTTTGACAAAAGCACTCATAAATTGAATGTATTGAAATTGTTGACACTTCAAACAATTTTTAAAGTGATAATTTCTTTAATGCTTTGTATGAAGCCACTTGCAGAATATAGTGACTGAATACGTGCATTTATGGCTGATTTCATCCAAGTCACTGTTATTCCTGAAGTGGAAGCTATTTTCTAAATAAAATCTATATTTTCTGTGCATCACAGGTCCTTCCAGAAGTTTGAAGCCAGAAGGAAACAATAAGATCTGCATTATACAAGTCCTACAATGTCTCAGATGAACTTTTGCATCTGTGTGACACACCAATACTGCTTGTCCAGTGTCCCAAGCTGCCCCATTACTGCATTTCACTAAAGGGACCTCAAGTGGGAATAAGGCCAGGACACAATGCTAATTTTGTAGGCTTGTTTCCAAACAGTCTTCTCCCAGCAGCACCTTGCCTGTTTTTCTGTGCCACAGGGGGAAGTGTGTGTCTGCTGGTGGGTGCAGGCTGGTGTGTGACTGGCACATGCCGGGGCACTGAGGCACATGGCTGGGCTGGCATCAAGCCCACTTCTCTACAGCAGGACTGACTTGAGAAATAGGCAGTTAAAAATGAGTTTGTGAATCCTGGCATTGGTAAATGACCCAAATTTGGCCATTCATCTTTTAACAGATATGTATTTTACTGTCCTGTAGGAAAACTCCGTCAGGCAACGGAAAGATTTTCCCCAAAGAAATGCAGCTTGCTGTATATTTTTTCTTTTATCCTTGGAATTCAGCTGGCATTAAATAACAGCATATTTATATTACTTTGCTTTTATTTCTTTGTTTCTAGTTCTGGAAAGTGTTCTTACCTAGCAAACTATTTGAGAAAAGGCTTCTTACAGCTCTTTGTTAGGACAAAGCTGCTGGTATATCTGCACAATTGCAGTGAGATTTGGATGCGTGTGAGCTGCACAATTAGCAAAGCCACATCCTATAAAAGAAATTGGTTGTATCAGTGGAAAGGATGTATGTCAATACTGGGAGTAACTGCCAGCATTGCTGCTTCAGTCAAATACCTCAGCTCTGCCAGTACACTTTTCTCACTGAGCAGACTCTTCTCACTGACCGCCGTCAATAATGGAAGGCATGTGGTGAAAAGCCTTCCCTATTTTACAGTAAAAAGGTACTTAAGAATATGTATGGTGCTTTCCTGAATTGTAGTCTCTGCTTTTAAAAATATATAAATGAGCAGTTTAACAAGTGAATTTACATTCTACAGCCCTCAGCTGCAGCCCTGTCCTTAAATTCAAGGTGCTGTCCCTAAAACAGCAACATTTTTCTTCCTTGATTGCACTTCCCTGATGTTCCTGCAGGCATGTTTAGGAATACTATCATTGCAATTTGCATATCTATTTTAACTCTTTTAAACTGTGTATTTACAACAATATGATGACAGAATTTGTCATCCCAAATGACATTCTGTTTCTGGAGGGTCATTGCTTTGTGTCTTTTGTTTGAAATAACACAAGAGGTACAGCCAAGGGCAGGGGATGAAAAATTACTAGATCTTACAATCGGCATCAGGAGCATCCACAAAGGAACAATAGCAATAATAGCAAACACGTTCATCTGTGAACTCCATAGGATATCACTAAAATCTGCTTTCCTTTCTCTTTAAGTAAATACTTAATATTCTGTATTCAGTTTTGCAAAAACAACATTTAGGAATCACCGCATTACTCTGGATCGGTATGAATTTGCCTAATAGATTATTCTGTCCCTGACAGCAGCCAATACTAGCTGTTCAGAAGCAGGTACAAGAACCACATTAATGATCAATTATGGAAGAATCTGCCTTTTGGGCATCAATTCACAATTTTTATATGCTAGTCACCTTTTGCAAAAAGGATACTGGGTGCACCAAACCACTACATGAAGATATGAATAATGGGTTTGCTGCCTTCTCTTATAAATGTTCTTTGAGTAGTCTAAAAGTCAGTGTGGTCCACTACTAAATAAATTATGATCCATTGTGTTTTTCTTGTACTTTTCAGGGAGTGGGAAAATGAAGGGGGCCTCATGGCTATTGCATAAATGATGCATCAGGGTTCCCTTCCTCTAACAAGAGAGAACCTGAAACAAACATTCTGGCACTATGCTGTTTAGAACCCTGAAGAATAACTCAAGAGATGTGTGTCTTGTTCCCATCTTTGCCAGCCTCAGTTCATTTCTATCGCCTTTGCAGAAGGCTGCATTCCTCACTTTTAGAAATCATGCAGAATTAGGTGGTACTCCCAGACACTGACTTCTGTGTTTTGTGGGTTTACCTCCATGCATTGTGCATGATAAAACAGAAATCTTGGAACTGAAGAAGTGTGAGTTATTCTTTCATAATTTCTATTTGAAACAATGGCCTTGTGTCTGAACCTAACAAAATCTTTTATCCTCTTGACTTTTGATCATGTTACGATTAAGGCATTTTTTAACCTGCTTATTAAAAGGCTGTGTCTAATTTTGTTTTGTAGGGTTTTTCAAATTCTATTTTTTCCAGATTTTTGAGCTGACTCTGATGTTTCTGGGCATTGGTAGAGAGACGATGTAGCAAATTTTTCGGATTTAAACAGATTTTAAGATGGAAAGAATGTAGACAAAATAATATTTTTCAATGGTTTTCATGTGTCCCCTGTTGGAGTATCTTGCTGAGAAATCACTAGGAGCTCAGTTGCTCTGAGGGGTTTTACACATCTGAAAAATCTTGAGCTCTGAAAGGGAAAAGAGAGAAGAGGAATACAGTTAGACTTTCCATTCTCTAGGGATGGTGTCCGACATGAGTTAGACCTACTTAAATTTTAGATCACATAACCTTTACTCATTTGCCTCTAGTTTCAGGACATTTTTTATTGTCATATGGTCTTAGTGCTGCTCTTTTGTGTTGAAAAAGCTGTTCTGAGTCATTGCATCTACTAATGAAAGTCAAACCAAAAAAGAGTCCCATTCAAGCACTAAATTCAGCACAGTTTGCTGTGGCGGCACAGCTGGCTGGGTAGTCCTGTGCAGCTGGGGACAAGGCTGTGAGTCAGAGATCTGCAGGATTTAACCTCAGGGGCAATGGAGCAGCTCATCTGCCATTCAGGAAGGCCCGTGTGAGACAGGGAGAGACCAAGGAGGGATCTGATGTGCAGCTAACCCAGTAACGGTGACAGCACTGAAAAAGCAAATCTGATTATTATAATCTTTGTGTCTCTTCTGAATACTACCGAAGTTGCTAGTCTACATATAAAAAAGCCAAATGGCATGCAAGTCCCCTGTGTATTGTTCTTTTCCCTATTGTGCTTAATGACTGATCAGTTATATAAAATAGGTACAACTCTCTGATAATGCTTATGTAAGTACCTGTTTAGTAATCCTTCTCTGAACATCAAGTTTTAGCTGACAGAATTTATTAACATTTATATTGCTGTAGAGCTGAGAGACATCAGCTAGGTTACAGATATGTTGTGCTAGGTACTGTAAAAGGAGAGACTATCAGCATGCTGCATGAATCCTTGCTCCATATATTTATTTTATGAAATATATCTTCTATATTTGCATTAATGTGAGGTGACAAAACATTGTAAAATTGACCAGCAATTTATAGCCTCTTTATTTTTTAATTAAAAACATAAATATGCTTCTATGTAGCAAAAGAGAAGTCTTCTAAAATGAATTCAGAATTACTTAACCAGCTTCATTCCTTCCACCCACAACTATAGAGGAATTTTCTGTAAAGATATGGAAATAATTTGACTTTTAAAAAATATCAATGAATAAATGAAGAAATAATCACAAGCTTTCATCAATTTAGGCTAATGTAGCAGTAGGTGAAAGATTAACTTTCAGTAATGCACAAATAATGACTCAAAACTCACAAACAATGCTTTTGTCAGTTATCAAGGAGTAAAACATCATTTTAACAACCAAATGTAGACTGAAACCTTGGAACTGTCATCTGCTCGGGAACTAAGTTGGGAATTTGGGAGGAGACACAGCCAGGACAGGTGATCCAGACTGACCAGAGGAATATCCAGACCATACAACATCATGCTCAGTATAAAAAGTGGATTAGGCAGAAGGAGGAAGTGGGGGTGTGGGGACGTTTGTAGTAATGGTGTTTGTCTTCACAAGTCACCATTTCATGTGATGGGGCCCTGCTCTGCTGGAGATGGCTGAACACCTGCCTGTCCTTGTGAAGCAGTGATTTAATTCCTTGTTTTGCTTTGGTTGTGTGTGTGGCTTTTGGTTTTCCTGCTGTACTGACTTTATCTCAACACACAAGTTTTCTACCTTTTACACTTTCAGTTCTCTTCCCAATCCCAGCAGTGGGGGAGTGAGTGAGTGGCTGCAAGGGGCTTGGCTGAGAAAGGCTGAGAGAATTGGGTTTGTTCAGCCTGGAAAAGAGAAGGCTTTGGGGTGACCAAATTGTGGCCTTCCAGTACCTGAAGGTGTTGCGGTGAGCCATGGCCAACGCCCTGGCCAGCCGGGTCAAGTGGACCAAAGGGTCCATTGGTTTGAGGCCTCCATAGCCCAAAAGCATTAAATTCAAGAGAGTGCCCAAAAGGCTGTGTGAAATACGTTAATCTACACCTTACCATTGGCTGTGGCCCTCCCCTCCCCTTATTTCTCATATTTGGCTGTCTCTCCATAAAGTTCTATGTTCCTTGGTAGTCAATCTGCCCTTGCTGCTCCTCCCCGCCTACCCCTTCTTTCGATTGCTCTAATTCCTTTTCCTTGGCTTTGTAACACCCCCTAACTGATATATCATTAGCTGCCGCGTGTTTTCCACACCCACCCTGTAGGGCTATAAAACTCCTTGTCAGTCCCATTTTCCCGGCTTCTCCGTGGTTTTTCTGTATTCTATAAACCATCTGCCTTCAGGAAGAAGTCCCTCCGCCTCTTTCCTACCTCCTTCGCACACCCTCGTCATCAGTGGGCAAGCAGGGGCTTCTTCGCCCGTCCTCCTGTGCCGTGATCAGCTTCCATCCTCCCCTTGGGGACAGGCAGAAGATTGCCCGGTGCTCGAGACAGTGTGCTAGCCGGCATTAGCACTGTGGCATGAAGGGGCCTCCAAGAAAGATGGAGTCTATTTACAAGAGCATGTAGTGGCAGGACAAGGGGAAGTGGCTTAAAACTGAAAGAGAGTAGATTTACATTGGATATTAGGAAGAAATTGTTTATTGTGAGAGTGGTGAGGCACTGGAACAGGTTGTCCAGAGAAGCTGTGGGTGCCCCACCCCTGGGAGCATTCAAGGCCAGTTTGGATGGGGCTCTGAGCAACCTCGTCTGGCAAAAGGTATCCCTGTGCATGGCAGGAAGGTTGGAACTAGATGATCTTTAAGGTCTCTTCAACCCAAGCCATTCTGTGATTCTATTCTATGATAATCTTGAATTTTTTCTTTAATTAGCAACTGTTTATGACTAACACTTCTAGATGTTCTAGGGTATAATGCTAGGGTGTATAAACTTCAGTCTTTGCCACAAGTCTGCCATTTCAGTACTAACCCTAATGAAACACAAATAGTTTATCTGTAATCTGAAAATAAACAATCTTGCAACAATGGAAGGGGTTCCTGGTGATAACAGTCAAAACTCAATTCTGCATTAAAACAAACCAAAACAACTAAATATTGCATTCTCCTGTGCCTCACTCCTGCAGTCCATGAGACAGCTTTCAAATCAGTCAGCTGATTTCAGTCACATTTGGAAGCAGAATAGAACACTCAAAGATAATTGGCTGAATAAAATGGAAGAGCCCTGTTACTGCTCCAAATCTGCAACATGAGTTCAGCACCTACTAGACAACAGAAAATGACCACGGGATCTTAACCCTGGGCTTCACAAAGCAATAGGAGACCAGGATTCAGTAGTTCTGCTGCTAGAGCTAATTATCAATAAGGATGAAATTGGAGTTACTATATGTTTAGTGGGAGGAAAACTCAAAGAGCTGGATTCGCTCAGTGTCCTGAAAGAGCCGATGCACAGTCAGAAGAAGGATTGTTCATGATCCAGCCTGTAAGAGATTTTTAAGCAGGGTATGGTATAAGGGGTTTGAAGAATAGCACTTATATTTAACCAAACACAAAAAGTGAGCTAACAGGGACAGGCACTTTTGTCTGAGTTCAAGGAAGGAAAAATTGAAGACATAGCGGTAAGCGGAAGGTAAAAGGTTTTCTGAAGAGAAATTTGGCCAGACCAGTCTGCTATCTATTCCTGGCAAAGGCACTTTTTAGACACAGAAAACACAGCTGATCTAATCTACCACACATCATCTGAAGGATTCCTTGATACAGGATGTTGATGCTTGAAGTTTACGTAAATTAATATAGCAATGAGAAAAAATCATTGAAGAAAAGTCCCTTAAGGCTACTACATATATAGACACCTATTCTGATTAGGAAGTCTGTGAACCATAGAGGTAAGGAGACATTTTGAGGGAAGTAAAGATACATACTCAGCCCATTTTTATTCTCTTTTATATGTGGGCTATTGACAGAGAGACCTTTAGTCTGATCAGTATGGCCATCCTCATTCTCCTGTGTTCTTGTCTGAACTGCACTGCAGTATGTGACAGGAAGTTATTAATTAAGCTGGAGAACATGTAGGAATTATTCCAGAATTTTAGAATAATAATTTTAAAATTATAAAATAATTTTAAAGTGATAAAGCTAGGGCTGTATCAGCTATCACAACAGTGATTCTTCCCCTCAGCACTGATGAGGCCATTCCCGGCACCATTCTAGGCTCCTTACAACAAAAGAGATATGGAATTCTTCCAGAGAGTCCAGTGAAGGACTACAAAGATGATTAAGGAACTGGAGCACCTCACATATGAAGACATGCTAGGAGAGCTGGAAATGCTTAGTTCAGAGAACAGAAGACTATGGGGCATGTTACTAATATATATAAACACCCGGAGAGAGGGTGCAAAGCCAGGCTCTTATCGATGGTACCCAGTGACAGAACAATAGAAACACAAACCAACAGGCACAAAGTGAAACAGAGGAGGTGCTGTCTGCAACTGGGAAACACTTTCTTGATGTGAGGGGGACCCAGCTCTGGCAGAGATTGCCTAGATACTCAAAAGCATTGTGGATTTCTCCAACCTAAACCTAAGGGTAAACCTAATCCTGGGCGGAGCAGTAAAAGCCGCATGCAGGCGAGGCTGGTGCCAAGAAGAAAAGCATGGAGGGAGCAATGTTGGGGCAGGGCAGCATTGGCATTGAAAAGCTTCTTGCAGCTGCAGACGTCCTGGAGCTTTGGACATCGTTCTTTTCCCAATACTAACTCTTAAGAGTAACGCTAACCTTAGCTGGATCATTAAAAGCCACATCGGGGTAGAAATTGGGGCGAAGGAGAAAAGTAAGGAAGAAGCAATATTGGGGCAGCTGTGCGGTGACCTACACATACCTTTGCAGATGAAATGGCCCTGGAGATCTAGGCTTTCTGGTTTTCTAAAACCAAGACCACAACCAATCCGAAAGAAAAACCTAAAAAATAAATACTAAATAAAAAATACAAACATAAACATAACCGCAACCGTAATTCAAGCCCTAACCCTAATGCAACTGAAACCATAACCATAAAACTAACCCAAAACCTAACACCAAACATTAAACCAAAACCTGAATCTAACCCTAAACCAAATCCAACACTAAAACTAAATCTAAACCTAGCCCTAACCCTAAGCCCTAACCCTAACTGTAACCCTGAACCATAACCCTAACCCTAAAATGATCCTAACCCTAAACCGAGCCCAAACCCTAAACATATCATGACTCTAACTCTAACCCTAACCCTAGTCCTAACCATAACCCTAACCCTACCCAAGCCCTAACCCTAAACTAATCCTAAATCTAACCCTAACACCAGCCCTAAAACAATGCTAACCCAAACCCTAACCAAACCCTAATCCTAACCCTAACCCAAACCCTAATCCTAACCCTAACACTACCCCTAACCCTAACCTAACCATAACCCTGAGACACCAAACCATACGGGCAGGGAATTTCAAACATTTATTTTAAAAAACAAGCTGGTTTTATACGCTTTTTCAAGGCACGGAAATTCTCACTACGTGACCTATCCCATGTTGCCACGTCAGCAACACGCTTTCAAAATGTCCATCTAAGGGGCGATCAAGCGCTGTTCACCCGTCTGTCAGCTTGCGGCAGGCACCTCTCGGTAGGGGTCTGCAATGTGAAACATCCTCCCTCCAGGGTCTGGCGATCACCAGACTCTCTGTGCCACCACGTGCTCCTTTGTGCTGCCAAGTGCTTCTGCAGATACATCCCATAGCCTGTAAACCAATACTAATTTATTTCACCCCACATAACGCTAAGAGTAACTCTAAAACCTAAACCTAATCCTACCCCTAATCCTACTCCTACTACTAAACCTAACCGAACCCAAACCCTAAACCAAACCGTAACCCGACTCTAACCTAAAACCTAACCCTAAACCTGACCCTAACCCTAAAACTAACTCTAACCCGAAATGGAATCATAAACCAAACCCTAACCCAAACCCAAACCCTAACCCTAACCGTAAACATACACCTAACTTGAACCCCAAACCTAAACCAAACGCTAATTATAACGCAAAATCAATCCTAGCCCAAGATCATACCGAAACCCTAACCCTAAACGAAAAACCCAACTCAAACCATAACCATAAAAATAACCCAAGCCCTAAGTTATAACCCTAACCCTAACCCTAAATAAAACCCTAAACCTAACCCAGCACTAAACGTAACCTTAACCCTAACCTTAACACTTAGGCTAAAAGTGAAAAGAAATGCTAAACATAAGTAACCCTTAAATAAAACCCTAAACCCTAACCCTACCTTTAATCCTAAATCTAACATGAACCCAAACCTGAACCCTAGCCCTAGCCCAAGACATAACCCTAACATAACCCTAACCATAACACAAACCCTACTGCTAAACCAATCCCAACCCTAGTTCTAACCCTAAACCTAACCCAAACACTAACCCTAAACCTAAGCCTAGACCTAAACCTAAGCGTAATCCTAAACCTAAACCAATCCTAACCCTAACCCAAAACCAAACCCTAACCCTAACCGTAATCCTAAACCTAAACCAATCCTAAACCTAACCCTAACGCTAACCCCTAAACGTAACCCTAAGCCTTACAAAAACCAAATACTAACTGTAACCCATAACCCTAACTGAAAACCTAACCCTTACCCTACCCCTGAAATGTAATCCTAAACATAAGATTAACCCTTAAATTAAATCCTAAACCCTAACCCTAAACATTAACTGAAGAATAACCCTAAGCCTAACCCTAATGCTAAAACCTAACCCTAACACTAAGTGTAATGCTGACCCTTGGCAGAGCAGTAAAAGCCACATGAGGGTAGAGTCTGGAGCCAAGGTGCTGGACTTGGCATTCCCATGACAGTTCCAGTGACCTTGGAAATCTGGACTTTCTGGTTTTCTAAACACTTACACTAACCCTAAAACTAACCCAAAGCAAAACCTGAAGTCCGAATATTAACCCTAAGAATAAACAAAAACCTAACCGAAACCTTAACACTAATACTAACCGTAGCCCTAACCCCAAGCCTAACGCTAACCGTAACCCTAGCTAACCCTAGCACTAACCCAAACCCTAACCCTACATGGTAAACCTAATCCTAACCGTAACCTAACCCTAAACCTAAGCCTAACTCTAACTCTAACCCTAAACCAAACCCTAACCCGAACTCTAACCCTAAACCATAATCCTAACCCTAAGTGTAACCCTAACCTTCAGTGGAGCAGTAAAAGCCACATGGAGGTGAGGCTGGTGCCAAGGAGAAAAGAGTGGAAGGAGCAATGCTGGGGCAGCGCAGTGCTGGCCTTGGCATGCCTTTTGCAGCTGCAGTGGCCCTGGAGCTCTGAGCTTTGTGGGTTTCTTCCTCTTGAACTGAGGGGCCCAGAACTGGTGAATCTTCCTGGGGAAAATATTTAGTGGAAACATTTGTCTCAGATGCATTTCTGAACTGATTTGCAAAAGCATACACCAATATTTTCATAGGAACTAGGATTTTCTTAGCTGTGTTCCACAGGGGTAGAAAATACCTGACAGGAAATATGTTTTTTAGCATGTTCAGATAAGCTGTCCTCTGGTTGTTTAAGCTTTAAGTTCTTATCACCTTAATAGTTATTCTTGTCAAAGCAGATACGTGAGCAGCTGAGGTCTGTATTTATAGAGACCTATGTTGAATCCTAGTATTTTATTTAGGGAAAGGTGATATTGGTAAGTTGTCCCAAGGGTCAAAATTTACCACTGGCACAAATCCAAATAGATTTTAAAAAACTGCCAACACAGAGGCTGATCTTGATGGTTAGTGGCCTCAGTATTGTTTCTTTATGGGGCACTGCTTAACATAAGGCCTGTAGGTGTCTCCAGGAGAAGAGGGAAGATAAGGGAAGAAGCTAGTTAGGCTCAGCTTAGCAGGCTGTAAGGACCAATGTGGAACAGTAAATGTTTTTAGGAGGAGTATGGGGAGGAATAAGATAGAATTACGTTGTGGGCTGTGAGACGTGCTGCAGAGGCACGTGGCAGCACAAAGGAGCACATGACAGCACAGAGAGGCTGGTCTCTGCTGGACCCTGGGGGGAGAAGATGTCACACGGCAGAGCCCTACGGAGAGGAGGCTGCCAGGAGCTGACGGACGAGTGAACAGCGCGTGATCACCCCATAAAAGGACATTTGGAAAGCGTGTTGCTGATGTGGCAACACGGGATAGGTCACGTAGTGAGAATTACCATGTAAGGAAAATACTGTGCCTTGGAAAAGTGTATAAAACCAGCTCATTCCTTTGAATAAACGATTCAGATTCCCTGCCAGTCTGGGTCCGTGCCTCAATCACCAACAAGGAGGGAAAAAAGGAAGCTGGAGGAAAGGATGCTGGAGGTCCTGAAGGTGGCTGTAGGAGCAAGGAAGGAGCAGCCTGATGCAGACAGAACAGGGGCAGGAGTGCCCTGCTCTCGACTGTGGATGAGTGTTGGGGCACTGTGCTCTGTTTCTGGAAGTAAGGTGGTGAGTTTAAAACTTGTACTGGTGGTGCAAGTGGAACATGCAAAGTCTGTGAACTACTGTCTGGTGAGTTGAGGTGGGAGTTGGTGGTACGCTCCTTCACACAGAATTTAAAGCATTTATATCCATGGTAGTTCCACTGTCTGAGTGTGGAAAACTGTGTGTTATTTGTCAGCATACAGCTATTTATATGAGCCCATGGAAGGCTCAGGTTGAGGGAGGCTAGTGTTCAGACACACATTTTGGCCCTGCTCTGACTTAGTTTTCTCTGCACATATCTGCACATCAGTGTCCTCATGTTCACACTGACACAGCCCGAAGAGGGATCAGTTGCACTATTATCTAAATCCCAACAGTGTGCTTGGATCCAATGATGACATGAATATACACTATTTCTGTACAAAGAGAATTGCGCCGAGAAAAGCAAGGAGGATGGCAGATGGGAGCTGCAGCTTACCAGGTATGGAGGTTTATAGGAACTACTTGTCTGGAGTTTTTACTCGTTATCTTTTCACATGGTACTTTCTCAAAAAAAGCCAGTGTAGTTCTTTCAATTACCTATTTGTGTGATTGTACACATGTACATAACTGTCTGTAAACTTTCTCTGTAATATTGCCAGCATGATTTTTCAAAAATCTGAACGGTTGCCAGTAGCTCTGTCTCTGCCTGTTTTCTTTTTCAATGAAGGTACAATTTCATAGAGCGGATCTAACCGTTCTTATTTCCCAGAATGTACCAAAGTTTGATCTTTTTAAAAGGTAAGATAGGAAAGGCACCTTGAGTATTACTGCTACTGCTGCTTCTCTTTAATGGTTATATGGTGACACTGCTTCGCATAGGATTACTGTCACTGGCACGGAGGGGATAGGAGATTGGCTGCCTTGAGGAATGAGATGAGACGATAAAGGAAAGAGGATGTCACCTCTGTGGCATCTGGCTCTGTCTCTCAATTTTCATTCCATGTGTTCTGTGTGGAAGCAAAGTAGGGTTTGTAGTAGTTTCTTGCCTTTGCATCCCTGCCATTGTTAGGCAACAGAAAAGAGAGTGAGAGAATTGTGACAAATCTATCTTACCTAAAATAGCTGTATGGTGTAATTATTCAAGAGAGCTTAGCAGGCAAATGAGATGAAGCCAAAATTTAGGCAGATCACCAAAGGTACATAATACAGTGACAGAGTGATGTATAAAATTCTTTGGAAAGCATTGACATAATTATGTTACTTATGTGTTCATATTGTAGTGAACATGATTTTCAGAGTGCTGCATTTCTGCTTAACTGAAATGAAAGCCCTAAATTTCTTAACTAAATTTTGCTTTGTGCAGCAAAGGCTGAAACTTTCTCTGCAAAAATCAGATTCCAATACACTGACTTTGGAGTACACTACTTTGGAGTACAGCAGTTAGAGCCAATCTGAGACATTTTTTCTTCATGTGCATCCAAAGTGTCACAATTAAAACTGTCATTGTAGGAGAGAAAAGTGCAAAAGGAGAGGCTCAACTGTGCATTGAGAAGAGGAAATGTTTTAGTTGACCTCCACTTGTCAGAGCACATTTCCCTCTGCAGGCAGGGCCATTTGTTTGTCTTGAGTTTGCACCTGATATCAAACAAGCAGCTGCTCTGCCAGCGGTTTTACCTTTCCACTCTCCAAAGCTGTGTCTATCCCAGATACTTTTAAGCAAAAATGTTGTCCCATAAAAATCTAGTAATGAGAGATTTGAGTTTTCTATTGAAACTTTCCCGTAACAGTCTATTACTCGATGCCTGTTTGTTTCAGGGAAGGGTAATTAAAGAGCCAGAAGAGAAAAGAAGGGAAAAAATGTATCTCACCTTTCTGGCATATTTTCAAAGGATTTAATTAGGGACACACAAACCAAAATTTTTTAAAAAACATGATTGATGTTGGAGCTTTAACAAGGCGCTGTCATTGGATACAGGGGCTTTTTATTAATGCATGTGGCGTGATAGAAATGTGTGGGACAGGATGCCAGGCTGTTGACAGTGTTTGTGTGTTGTATATGTTTTACATGAAGAGATGGGCTGTGTAAAGATGCATTTTGTTTCTTCTTTCATTGGTTCATTTCTTTAATCTGAACTGAAACGGAACTGAAACTGAAAGATCTTACTGCGAGGCAAGCCGTTTTGAGTGAAAAGGGCTGTTAAGAAAATCTACCTTGAAGGAGAATATTTTATATACAGATTGTTATTTTCTCTAGAATTTAAATACTTCAAAGCTGGTGGTTGTACTCTATACCATGCATACTGCAGAGGACTGAAAAAGCACTCATGATCATGTGATGTTCCTGAATTTCTGTATATATATGCACATATATGAAGATGTGTATGTACATATTTCATATACACATATTCATCTATATACATATACATCTAGATGATAAGTAAGTATGTATATATGATATATACATATATGTATATATATGGTAGCACCATCAATAAGATGTAGTAAAATGCTGTTAGCACTGCCTATCAACAGCTTTTAGAGGTAGAAGCTGTTTCTGATGGAGGGAGGGCTCTTTGTCACATGTAGAGAAGAAAAACAAACTGTGAAATCCTTATTATCTTTGAAAACACACTTCAAAACTGAGTAGTCTTCTTTTTTTTCTTACGGTCATTTAATCTGTCTATAAATAGACATATTCTTTTTTCCTCTCTCTTTGTATTTATTTATTAATTTAGTAGTGATTAGTTGCCTGTGCACAAAGCAACCTTGATGAAAGGAAAAATCTGATTGCTTTTATTAAGAGATTATAGCTACATCCTGCATACAGATACCAGTAGCTCTGGGGAAACCTAAGGTGGTCTTGCAGAGTCTTGGAAGAAGTTACAGTGGAGGTACTAGTCAATAGTTTAAAATACATTCTGGAAATACATACAAAGACATTTTTCACCAGGTTTCTAAGGAAGATTCAGGCAGTAGTTAAAGGTTACAGAGAACAAGAAATTTTTTTCAGGAAACACCAAAGAAAATAGTTTCATAAATTGGCTAATGATAAATTGGTTAATGGTGATTTGTTTTAATGCAAAGAGAAGTTGTGATTTTTTGCTTTTCTTCCTAAAGATCTCTGAGACTTTTACTTAGAAATGTGGACGAGCATGGAAAATACTTTCACCAAGAATGGGATTTGAAACTGCAAACACTTACATACTTGAATGACATTACTGAGATTTGTGCTTGACCAAGTAGGTATACTTGTATAAGCACCATGACTTGATCTTTTACTTGTATCTGAGTGCTAAGGGCTGGCCCTGGATGGAACCCAGCATTAGTCAAAGTGGTTTTGTGCAGATCTTAATTCAGACGCCCCATTTTTTTGTGATGCTTTTACAAACTGCATTGAACACAGTCTGAGCAGCAAGTCCATTAACAAAAAATTGCACCCAGACAATAAATCTTTCAAAACTGCTAGTGTGGTTGCTTTTGCTACAGTACCAGCTACTAAAAGCACTGAAGAATTGTCCAGTAAATAAAAGATACTGTTAGAAACTGCTAATAAAGTTTAGAGAACCACCCGGTGACAAATTTCAAAAGAGCAGTCTTTCGATAGAAATGACATTGCTTTAACACAAGTAGGAAAATTATCCAAGGGGTAGAAGATGAAAGGTTCAGAAAATCTAACTTTATAAAGTGACACACTCGGATACATTTCCTATAGGTCTAAAATGAAAATTGCCATTTAAGAATAAAGATTTTGAACAAATGGCAGAGTTGGCAGAATGAACTGCAGGACCTTGGATTTTGCAGAAAATACGTTAACACAAACATACTGTGTACATATTACCAGGAATAAGGAGAAAAAGGCAATAAAATAAAACATTTTCTGAATATATATCTCAAGACCTGCACTCAGACAATGGAGTTTTTTCATCTATTATATCAGGGCCATTAGACGAGCTCAGTAAATTTACCATTTGAAAACAACTGGGTAAAAATATAGCCATTTCTTTCAATGAAAGAGCTGTTCATATTAGAGCCATTGCAGGTATGAAAAAAAATGTTTAGGACAAAATATCTGAAAAGGAAGAGACCAGGCAACACTGTTAGGAAACAACTTTTCTATTGAAGAATCTCCTTAATTTGGCCAAATGCCTTTGTAACAGATAATAAGCTATATTTCCTGACTACTGAGTCTGAGAAATTCTTAATTGCCCATAAATCCATGTACTGGAAAGTTTGGAAAATTTAATGAGTTGGCAACAGACTTCAAAGAAAAGGATTTCATACAGACTGAATTACTAGAAACTAAAGGACAATGGATAAATAAGAAGGACTGGAGCTGAAGTCTTGGGGATTTAGGACAAACTAACCCATATATTTTGTAGATTAAATCTTTCCTTCATGGTCAAGGATGTCTGTCTTCTACAATGATGATGACTTCTACATGTAGTTTGAGGCATGAATTTCAAACAGTAATACATATCTTGCCTTATTGAAAATTATCTTGAACTGTTCATTTTCTTCACTTGTGTCTTTAGTTGCTTGAAACAGAGGGAGTCACATAAAGGACAGTACTGTAAACTTGTAAGAGTGATGAAAGGTAGTCAGGTCTTGCATGGGCTCATCCTCCCATGCAGTCTCACACCCCCACATAATCAGTGTCATGTTTCTTGCACTTGACTGAGAAACTTCCACTACCCTTATTGCTGTAATACTATACCTCATTGCTGTAAGCCGTTTTTATTTCTCTGTTCTTTGAGAGAGAGTTTGATGTTGCCTGACTTGTTCATGAGGATACTCATATATAGAAATATCTGGTTTTTGGAGGCTTTGGCCTTGTATCTTTGAACTTGAAATTAATATGTTGATTGGGATTCTGATTACATGCCTGATCACTTCTTTAAAATCTATGTATGGTCCATTAGAACACTGTTCAAAAGCCCCTTCTTCTTCACATCTCAGTTAGTATTTGTGAAGCTTCTGTTTCCAACTTACCATAGAAGTTAAGACATTGCAGAAAAAAGCTTACAAACATCAGTTAGTAAGACCAGCACTAGCAGATCACAGAATTGTAAAATCTAACCTAAGAGCTGGGAAAGACTTCTAAAATCATCAAATCCAGCCATCAACTCAGCATCCCCACCATGTTCAGCTTTTGTTGAGCTTTGGATGGGGTACCCTTCCTTCTTGGACCAGGGTAGAAGAGCAGAGGAGGCTGCTGTTCTGCTAAGTTCTTTACTTCATAGTCTCATAGCTTTCTTGAAAGCAGAGTTCAAGGGGGTAACATGATAAAGCCAAGCAGCAACAGCAAACAGCAGGCAAAAAACAGCTTCTTCTTCTAATTCTAGTTTCTTCTATATATTTATTTCTTTACAGAAGTGTGGATTATATTTGTTAATTGACCAATAAGATTAACACACGATTCTAGTTTTCCTTTTCTTAACCTATCTTGGTCTAATTCTAACAGTTGTAAGTCTTACACAAGTGTTACATAGGTATTACACAGATTTGCAAATACAGTTTCTATCAGCTCTTATTGTTCATGTGAACACTCTATCTAAAAAATGTGAACAGTATAGTTCTATATCTATATTTTGTCTAAAGTAAAGAATTCTGTGAAAAGGCAACACTGCTGCAGCAAGAACTGTGTTTAAGGTCTCTGCTGCAGCTTTTTAATGTTTAAGGCACTTAGCATATATTTCTACTAAAAGTTAAAAATCTATATTTCTATTTCACGTTGGTGTGACTTCATGTATCTCAGCTTATCCAAAGGTTTTAATTCAACCCCTGTGCTTTGGCTTTCCTCTGGGCCTGAGTCCAGAGAAGCTTTCACTCCAACAGTTAAGACATTGCAGAAAAAAGCTTACAAACATCAGTTAGAAAGAACAGCACTAGCAGATCATAGAATCATAAAATCTAACCTAAGGGTTGGAAAAGACTTCTAAAATCATCAAGTCCAGTCATCAACCCAGCACTCCCACCATGTTCACCATTAAAACATGTCCTCAACCATGAACCACGTCCATACAGGTCTGGAACACTTCCAGGAATAGTGACTCCACCACTACCCTGAACAGCACGTTCCAACACTTTACAACACTTTAAATGAAAAAAAAATTTCCTAATATCTAATCTAGACCTCCATTTCCTCTTGTCCTGTCTATTGTTACTCAGAAGAAGAGACTGACACCCACCCCACTGCAACTTCCTTTCAGGTAACTGTAGACAGTGATAAAACTATCCCCCCCAAGCCTCCTTTTCTCCAGATTAAGCAATCCCAGCTCCCTCAGCTGCTCCTTATAGGACTTGTGCTACAGCCCCTTCACCATCTCCACGGACCTTCTCGGGCTCATCCCAGGACCTCACTGTCTTTCTTGTAGTGAGGGGCCCAGAACTGAATACAGCACTCAAGTTGTGGCCTCACCAGTGCTGAGTACAGGGGGATGACCACTATTCTAGTCCTGTCAACCACATTATACAGGCCAGGATACCCTTGGTCTTCTTGGCCACCTGGGCACACTCTGGCTCATGTTGAGCCAGATGTCGACTGGCATCCCCAGGTCCTTCTCCTCTGTTCCCAGCCTGTAGCACTGCAGGGGATTGTTGCGACCCAAGTGCAGGACCCAGCACCTGGCCTTGTTGAACCTCATACAAATGATCTCAGCCCATCGATCCAGCCTGTCCAGATCTCTTTGCAGAGCCTTCCTGCCCTCCAGCAGACCTACATTCCCACCCAACTTGGTGTTGTCAGCAAACTGACTGAAGGTTCACTTAATCCTCTCATCCAGATCACTGATAAAAATATTAAATATGACTGGCTCCAATCCTGAGCCTTGGGGAACCCCGCTAGTGACCAGCCACCACCTGGGTGTGGCACCATCCACCAGCACTCTCTGGGCCTGGCCATCCAGCCAGTTTTAATCCAGAAAAGGGTACACCTGCCTAAGCTGTGGGCTGCCAGCTTCTCCAGGAGAATGCTGTTGGGAGACAGTAACAAAGGCTTTACTGAAGTCCAGATACACAACATCCACTGTCTTTCCCTTATCCACTAGGCAGGTCACCTGGTACTGAAGGGACATCATGCTGGTCAAGCAGGACCTGCCTTTCCTAAACCCATCCTGGCTGGGCCCGATCCTCTGATTGTCCCATACCTGTTGCTTTATGGTACTCAAGATGATCTACTCCATTACCTTCCCTGGAAATGAGATGGGATCACATTTGCCATCTTCTGGTCACTTAGGACTTGCTTGGTGGACCAGGACTCCTGGTAAATTATTGGAAGTGATTTGGTGCACGATGTATGAATAAAACCACAGAATGTGGCATCCTATATCCACTTTTATAAAAATCTTGTTAAAAATATTTCTATGAACATGTTACAGTATATGCAATGACTCTACTCAGCCATGTAAATAAAGTTGCCCAATTCAAGTTTTGCCATCTCAGAAGCTATTGGATAACACTCCCATTCATGTGCTGTGAGAAGTCCTTAACAAAGTCCAGTCATTCCTAAACTCGAATAAAACCAGTCATTTATGAATGACTACGTAAATATAGTAAGATGAAGTATATCTTGTGTAATTTTATTTTTCTGCAGACATTTAGGAAACAAGCATTCTGGAAAACTCAAAACTATCACAATGACGATCTTAGAATGACTATGTGTTGTACATACTAAAAATGAAATTACCTGAAAACCCACTTTTCTGATGCTTTGAAAATAAATATTAATAAAGCAATTCTATTTTGTCTTTGCTACAATGTAAAAATTCTGTCCCAAGGACTGGAAAGTATTTTTGAGACTGTAAGAGCATTTGATTTTGATTTCTCAGTGCTTAACAATGACCCTACACCAGACCAGCTTCTAGTTGAGAGTATTTCCCCTTTTGTGTAGGAACAGGTCTGCCTAAAGAGAGAAAAAACTAGAACCAAAGCTTAACCAGCTCTTCATGCTTGTTCTCTCCCCTCCTTCACAGAGTAGCATGCGGTGACGTTCACCAGGTTTCAACCTGGCACCAGGTTTGACTCCTGGTGCCATGGAACAAGGGCACAGAGTGTTTAAGGCTTTCCTCCCTGGCATAAAAGGTCTGGCTAGTTAGACAGAATCTCAGCATAAACTTTTCAATGTGAGAACCACAATCGAAAAAGTCACAGAAAAAGAAAGCCTTTTCCAAACCATCTGCCCACAACTCTATTCAATGCTCTTCATCAGTCTAGAAGTTTTGTCTTCCTTCTTGGGGGACACTGACATGGTGCATTTCCAAAGCAAAAGGTGACACCTGCCATGAAAGCAATGAAAATTATTAGTGTGTCCAACTTCAAATAGTTTTCAATCTTTCAGTGATTATGGATGCTTCCTATCAAAACTGTCCAAGATGCTGTAACTTTTATATGGGTTTCTGCAAAAAGATAAACCTTGGAAGTCGCTGGACTGTAAAATAGCGGTACACTATAACATTGGCAAACCTTTAAAAGATAAATCTTGGCAGCCACTGGACTGTACAACATTAACACACTCTGACACCACTGGATGTCTCAAATTCCAGAGAAGGATCCTAGAGGTGGTTTTTCTCATGTAACAGAATGAAGAAGACTGTGTTACCTCAAAAATCCACCTGGCTTAAGTTCATTCACAACTATCCTGTGTAAGTGCATATATCTTTAGCGAGCTTTTTCTAGAAAGGCAAAAGTGGCAATTACTTAGTTGGTTTATATTGGCTTATAATGATACGTAATGATAATGATAGCTGTAAAACAAAGTCTGGCAATTCCAGTTCTCAGAACAATGGCTTATCTGTAAAACATAAGATACCAAGATAGTCAGTAGTTTTCCAAGAACATAAAACGTTCCTTTTTATCTCCCTGTTAGTAATTTTGCAGGTATAAAAAGTTTATTCTTAAAAGCCTTTCCAGAAATGCATCCTCTCAACTCACTTATCTGAGAGAGTCTATCTACTAGGAACCTCTAAGAGCCTCTACAAGGCTCAGATTTCTCTGTCCCTGCTGCAGGAGCAGCTAACTGCTTGAATGTTCTTTGTATGGTTTCACATAGCTCGGATGCTCCAGCATTTGCTTGACCTCCATACTTCCTTCTCACAAATTCCTACTTGGCACTTTCCTCTGTTCTGTTGCAGCACGTTTGCCTGCACTCTGACTCCATGTCCTCATCTTCATGCTTCTCTGCCACTCCTCTGCATCCCTCCTGGTCCCTACATTAGTCTCACTCAATTTGCTGTCCTGTTTCCAATGCATTTTCCCTCTCCACTGATCCCACTGTATCTGGCATGTCCATATTCCCCTGTCCCCTGGTTGGCCCTCACAGAGTAGCTAACAGACCATTAGTTTCCCTGGTGGCATCCTGTCTTCTGCTCAATTGCTAATAACAAGGAGTGGCATCCATCTTCACTGGTTTACCCTCACATTCACCCAGAAACTTTAAATAGATCTGGCAACCAATCATCTGAAATCAAGTTTGGCCTGGTCATGGTCTTGACAATGGGAGATGGGAAAGTATTTTACTTAGAGATCAAATTTCACAGGTTTTTAAATGAAAAATTATTAATAATTGTCATATGCTAAAATTTATTAAAAATGTATTGATAAAACCCCTCTAACTAATCTTTTCTGTGATTTGAGCAACAGGAAGGCTGATGGTGCTGCTGACAGAGGTTCTGCACAGAAGCTGCAGAGGAGTGAGATCAGACTTGAGAATGGGGCTTTTCTTCTGGTACTGGTCAGATTATGCTCCAGTGAAACCCTTACAAAATGATAGCATAATTTACTGAGCCTCAGTCCTAAATACGTGACCCTTGCTTGCCTCACTGGTTTTCACCTCTCCATAGAAAGTTGTTCTGTGTTTTGGAACAATTCTGCCATTTCTGTGACAGCTGTCTGTAAAAAACTAGAAATGATGGCTACTTCATTATGGTATCTCGCTGCACACTGTAGAAAACTAATCATGATCTAAACCTAATCCCCAGACTTAATAAAATACTTTGCATTCTATGACTTCAGAAGCTATATTTTATTTCTAAACCTAATCTACCCTTAATGTGTGGGGAGGGAGGACAATAGACCATGTCATCTCAGTGTAGGCTGGGAATCTCAGGTGCAGTGGGTTTTGACAGTTTTGAATAGCAATCCATCACTTAACAGACAAATAGAGGCTACAGTCTCTTTGCAGCAGCTCTTTTTCAACACCAAGATGACATCTGTGCCCTCTGCAAAGGACTGTATGATGTCATCCTCAGAAAAGAATAGGTTTCAAACACTACTGGGCTTGAGCAGGCTGTTCCCAAGGTGGTTGGAGTGTTATTTTTTCTTCAAGAAACTAGTTCTCCAATGGTGAGGTTATATTTTTGTCACCCACAGTTTTCAGCAATTGCATATCAAAATACTACAGCTAAATAGTGGAAAACAGCAAACAGAGGATCACAGACGTAGCTATACGTCACAGGGAAAACAAGAAGTTATACTGACATATGCAAAACTCCATCTGAAAGCAGAATTGATGCAATGTGTACATCAGAGCATTAGGTAATGATGTCTTCTGTTGTTCTCTTTGATGAAAGTTTTGACACCAGGGAAAATATTTGTAAAGGTTTGTCCAACATAAACAGCATTAAATATATATATTATAAAGTGAATTTTCTGGTGAGTTCTTAAGAGGCTGGGATGCAATACAGCAAGAATCATTTCAAGTCAATTTTACAGTTAAACACTTTGACTCAATATAGTCCATCAAAGTAGTTGAGTTGTGTTAGCATTTTCTTGTAAAATATACTGTACATTTAACAATCAATGCTGTGTCCTCAAAAAGAAAGATCAAAACTAAAATAGAAATCTAAATGTTAAATTTTCTTAACTATTTCATTCTTTTACTATACAATGCTTTTCTTCATTATGGTGACCTTGTTAGAAGTCTGACAGGTTATTAGGAACCATGCTTTCCCATTATATTCTGTAAGATACTTTGCTCTCAGAGAGGTCTACAGAGCTTTTTCTTCACTTCCATTTGCAAATAGAACTGTGGGACTATGCATCCAGGTGTTTCCTTCAGTATTTATTATCATGAGCACATGCTCTTTGAGTAAATTTGAAAAGGTTTTAGTCCATCAGGGAATGGATTTAGCAATATTTTAATATTAACAATTAACCAGTAGACTTGCTTGTTAAGAACAATTTCCCCAGAAACAGTATGTCATGGTCAAAAAGTAGCATAATAAGCAAAGAACTCTTTCCTAGTAAACCATTTCCTGCTGCATTCTTGATATTTATTCTGATAGAGAGGAACATAGTAATTGTTTAATTGTTTCCTATTGATATGTCCAATTCAGCAGCTCTCAGTCAGTCACCCCATGGCCCTGCAGCAGTCATTTGGCAGTTCCATAGATTTTTAAGCCATCAGGGACCATTAGATCATCTTGTCTGATCTTTCTGAGTAAAACAGGTCAGAGATTTTCATGTAGTTATCTCCTATATTGAGTGGAGCAACGGATATGTAACCAAAGCTCATCCTCACCCTCATCCTTACCTTTTGTTCTTTTTAAATGGGGACTATTACCTCCTATTTCATACCTAGGCTGTGTTTCATTAATGTTTCCAAAGACTCTGAGATACTGGGATTTAATGGGCTATAAATGTGAACAGTAGAAGTATTTCCAGTGATGACCTAAACAGGATTTTTTAATCAATATGATGAATTGGATACTGGGACAAATTAATCTGTGGTGTCTCCAGCAGGAAGGAGTTTTGCCAATTCAATTCAAGATTTTTTTATTATAACATTTGCTGATAATTTGAAGAAGGAAAGATATACAGTACAAAAATGATGCTTTAAAAAATGCTAGAAATAAAAATGTCAGGGAGCAACTTTAAATATTCAATGTCATTAAATTTAATTGATGAAATTTTCTTAGATTTCAGATTAAAAATTCACAGAGATTCTCATTCCTTTTATCTTCATTAGCCCATATATGTCTTATTAATTATTTGTTAGGTATTTCCATAAACATGTGATGATATTAGTGGTGAGAATGTAAAACTAAAATTCTTTTACTCTAACATCACTGGGACAATATAGCGATGCTTACCCTGATCCATGTTCAAGCCAAAGAGTCTCCCTTTGAAGGCATTAAGTTATGCAAGAGGTATTGCCCAGCCTGTCTGAGATTGCAAAGTGCCTCCCAGTTCCATGCTTGCTCCTCTGCCTTTGCATCAGGCAAAAGGAATTTATACACGAAGGGCTGGAACCCTCTCTGAACATCTGCAGTGACAGGAGTAGGTAGTCCAAGACATGTTTTCTGACTTCAGTGAATGTGATTTTTGTATGCCTTAACCAAGCTTTCTATCAATTGTTTTTGGGAAATCTACCTGAAAAAAACCCAAAGCTTTAGAAAAATACTTACGTTCACTGGTTTATATTTGCCTTTTTAGCATCATTGTCCTTCAGTTTTCCACATTGAGCAGTACTGCTCTTGCTACTGTGAGTCATCTCTGGATCTTCCTTGAAGAAGTTCTTCTTCAAGCAGCTTTTGTGAACTTACTTGATGGCCAGAATTTCAATTAACAACAAATCTCCTTCAGAGGAGGGTGTAGTCAAGGCCATTCCAGTTTATGATGTATACTGTCTATTTCTATTTACCTACAATCTATGTATATTTAGTCTACTTAAAACACACACATGGATGTATTTGCTGAACAAACAGTAGCTTCTACCCCAAAGTTACATTTACAGTGAGGGGAGTAAAACTTTTAAGGTTGGTAGTACTTGGAGAGAACTACTACATAGGAGACACTAAAACTGGTGATAATGATTTAAAACTCTGTCCCATCCAAAGCTTATTTTTAAAAAAAATTAAAGTAATACATTAAAGATGCTAAAACTTCAGGCCTGTTGTTTTACCTCTGAACAGCTAACATGGCAACATGTCGTCATTTAAGCCCAGCTGGCAATTAAGCACCATGCAGCCACTCACACGCCTCTACCCCACACCCCCAGCGCAGTGGAATGGGGAGGAGCATCAAACTTCCAGGCTGAGATAAGAACAGTTTAAGAATTGAAACAAAGTAAAATATAATAATAATAATAGTAAACAACAACAGCAGCAATAATAATAATATAAAACCCAAGGAAAAAAAGTGATGCACAATACAATTGCTCACCATCTGCTGACTGATGCCAGACACCTGTCTCTGAAACCCAGACAGCCCCCCTTCCAGGTAATTCCCCCAGTTTATATACTGGGCATGCTGTTCTATGGTGTGGAATACCCCTTTGGCCAGCTCAGGTCATCTGTCCAAGTTATGCTCCCTCACAGGTTTTTTGTGTTCCTCCTCACTGGCTGAGCATGAGCCACAAAAATGTCCTTGATTTAGGATAGACACTTCTTAGGAACAAGCAAAACATCAGTGTGTTATCAACATTATTCTCATACTGAATCCAAAACACAGACCTGTACCAGCTACTGAAAAGAAATTAACTCTATCTCACGCAAAGCAGGACACATTGAAAATACATACTTACAAAATTTTAAAAATTAAAAGGGAGTTGATTTAATCCATTCAAGATTTTCAGATTCTGTAATTTAAACTTTTGGAACCAGTAAAATAAGTGGCACTTCTTCATGGTCCTGCAGGATCTGCTTCTCTGTCCAGTTTGACTGTGATATCCACTGGAAGCAGCAATAAGTAACTCATGGTCCTCCAGTTACTGCTCCATTTCTTCCTTGGTATTTGAAAAACTGTGTCCTTTCTTCATTGTTTACCATAAAGGTGTGGAAGAGGAGGAGGTGACCAGCAGGGCTATGGGGGCCCAGAAGGACAATCCTGTGGGAAGGGAGTCCCATGAAGAGACTGTCAGAACAGGGAAGGAATCTCAATGTGAGCCAGAGAGCATCAAGCAAATGTTCGAGATGCCCTCTTTTACACAAAAAAAATTGAAGTTGAGGGAAAAAAGTCATTCTAGTCTACTTACAGTAGAAGAGCAATATTTTTTTTTTTAATGACCATTTTGGAAGGGAATGTGGATAGCACAATCACTACCATGCCTTCGAAGTTGCAACTGAATTTAGCATATGTGACGTGTAATCCAGAAGGCGCTGTTATTCCTGCTCTAGGACTTATAACTGCTCCCATATACATAAAAATCAATTGACCCCATTAAAAAAATTACATTAAAAGACTTCAGTGAAAAACAGCATAGCTACTCACTTAGAAATAGCAGAATAGAAAGAAAAGAAATTATTAGTTTAGGGTCCTTGCAAATCTCAAAGTTTCCTGGCATGCAAAACTCCTACATTCTTCTTACCGAGAACAAGAAAATATATATTTCATCACAATGGCCTTAACTTTGACCTCTGCATTGTGCCTTTTATGTATTATTTGTATTATATTGATTTAGAGTAGAATTCATCTTCACTACATTTAGTCATTTAAAGTTAAGGGTTTCATCTAAGCTATTTGTCCAGGTTCCCCTTATAGTAAATGGAGAAAGGTAAGTTCCTCCAAATGGCAATTCATCCCATTTTAAGATAGGCATCTGAGATAGACTGGATGAATTGCTCTCTACTGCAGTCTCTCTCCAGTGCTCTGAGGAATGCAAGTGACTAGCTTAGGCTAAGCACCCAGCTTTCAGATGGCTAAAAATTAGGCAAAAGGAATCCCTCACACATATCTTCTTTTAAGGGATGCATTTAACTAAGAAATATCTCATAGTCAATTTGTTATCTGTTATTTTGCTAAAATTTGATAAGTGAAATTTCTTCAGAATCATATGCCTTAATGAGCAACCATAATCTCAAATAATGGTAAAATTACATTTGACAAGGTGGTTGATCAATACATGACATTAATGTGCACATAAATCATTCTCACATTCTCTTTCAAAGAAGGGCATTCATTTAGACTTCTGGTAGAAAACACAGCTAGAGGTTTTTTTGAACTACCAGTTACAAATTCATTTTGAAATATTACAGAGCTGCAAGAACTAAGAACTCCTGATAAATCAGGCTGATAATATTATTTCAGGGTCAACGTAGGGGAGGAGTTGCAATTGATTTGTTTCTATTTGATAGGAATTGTATGTTCAGATTTTATTATGTGTATGAATTGTGTGGTACCCTCAGCTATTAATTTCTTGAAGTGTCTGGGTTTGGAAATGATGCAATAGATATCAACACTATTGTCTCTTAGCAACCTCAATTAGTATTTGAAACAAAGGAGCATTTGCAAGCTTGGACTTTTTACCATGTGTTAACAAAATCTTGTTTGTTTGTGTGTGAACATATTAGTGAATGAATCCATTACTAACAGTTTTTAAAATGGGGGAGACAGGCCACCAGCTTAATAAATTATGGGAACAAGTGTTGCAGGGCAAGCAAGAACTGCCCTTGTGGAGCCCTGCTTCTTTCCCTGTGCACCTGACATGATGTGCACATCTCCTAGGTGGCTGAGTTAGCCATGCATGCCTGCATATCACAGCATGCTTTCCTTCCAAATGCTGGTAGGAAGGGCTAAAAAGTCACTGCAAATTACGTGTCACATCTGGCAGCAGTGTAGGCAGCGAGTTGCTACCAGACCTCCTATTTCTTTCATGTCAACAAGTTGCCCTCTGACCTGGAAGGATATGTCTAGAGTGAGAAATTATTTTCCCTAGATCCAAACTGGTTCTATGTCCTGTTCAATTAAAACCAGGCTTGAAAGGATTTGAGTACCTTCAGCTCAGTGTATGCACCAGTTTTATTAGCCAACTGCTCCAGAAATAGCAATATTTTCAGTGCCTAGTCCTATGGATGTGTCTTATGGAAGTACAGGGTTCCTATTGATAGATAGGAAGATTTCACCAATAAAAAAATTATTTTTGTTTCTTATTTTCTCTCACTAATTATAGCTATATCCTCTGACCATATTTTGTGAAATATCTCTTCCATCTCTAAAGTTTGGCACTTGCATATTCAAAAATAAATCACATTCTTGCTTCACAAGAGCTTGGTATGAATAAATTTGCATTCAGGATGAGTTGGTGGGGACAGAAGAGTGAGTCTGGCATTGTAATGACAGAGCTGTATTACTTAAATTCATTTTGTGACACTTCATGTTGCTATAACCACATCAAGCCCTGATACCACTCAGTTTGCAACAACCATGGAAGACTATGCAGACTCCCCTTAGGGCCTTGCTATGCCTTGGCTTGCCTTTTCCCTCCCATTGCTTCTGCTGTACTAACACTTTTAAAGAAAAGTGTAGAGGAAACCTGTGTTCATGTCACTGCGGGTGACTCCTTTCACACAAACCTTGCATTTCTGCTGCAGCATCCCTAGCAGAGCAAACAAGAAGAAGCTGCAGCCAAAGTGCATATCCAGAAAACCCATTGCTTCATTTATGTTGTTGCCTGTTGCCATTTACATCTTTCAATTCAAAGGGCAGAAGTACTTTTTATCCAATAACAACAAACCGACTTAAGATTTTTTTCCTAGAAGCACAAGAGAAAACTCCTTCAAGAGCAAAAACCTAAAGCTGACCATTACTTGGTCTGAAGCCCCAGTAAAGAAGTCTGCTATTCTAATAAATGAGTATCCAAAAATCCTTGGATTTATTGCATATTCAAATTTTTGATACTCACAGTTTTATTCCTACAGGGAACTTGTAGGAAATAAGAATTTTAAAAAATCCCTAAAAATAAACGACTTAGCCCTCAAACTGGCCCATATTTATCATTCGTGTATTGAGCAAAACAATGATAAATTAACAGAGGAATATGCACGTCAGTGTTAATTTTTATAAATTTTTTTCTTTGAAGTAAATACAGCAAATACACAGCTATAACATTCTAGCAGAAATACATGATGGCTATATGTATAGATAGAGAGGTAGATGGTCACAAACTGATTGTCAGAAAGACCAGGCACAGGAGTAACAAGAAATTTCCATGGAGAAGAATGGAAAGATTTGCCAAGAGTGCTACAGCCGTGACAGCAGGAAACTTTTAAGGTCCAGGTTTGTTATAAGTGTCATAGAAATACAGCTTTTTCTTAGTGTGATGCACTTGAGTGTATCTGGTATGCTGCAAATGCTCCTCCATGTTTCACCTCAAGGCATGACTTTTGTCCCTGGGTTGGTTAGAGGCATCCACAGGGACTGACTTGCTGCTGGTGGGACTGCAAGGCTGGGCATGACATTGGCAATCCAAGTTACACCTTCACAGTCTAATTCCCCTCAGGCTGTGCAGACCCCAGCTGTGCTGAGGCTAAGGGCTGTTGAAGCCCAGCACACTGAAAGACAGACCACCTGTGGTTACTCGCCCACAGGTTCAGTCCCTACACATCGGCAGGAAACAGAGGCCCCAGCCACCTGCCCTGTGAGGGAGAAGGAGGTGAGAAGCCTCAAGCTTTGTCTGAGCCCAGCTGCCATTTGTACACTGGCTGCTGTGAAAGAGGACTGGAAATAGGGCAGCGTTTGTCAGTGCTGTCTCTGCCCACTCCAACAGTCCCTGTCTGATGCCTGTGCGTGTCCAGTCTGTGCCTCTGACAGCTGTGGCTCTTTGCCAGTGTTTCCAGGAGCTTCAGGTCTGGAAATCTGGGATGGTAAGATGGTACCACCCAAAACAAGAAGATGGTAGAGCTTGAAGTTCCCATGTTAAACAAAAACACTGGATAAAGGTACAAGAAGACTGACCCAGAAACTTAGGACAGGGGACGCAGCTTTGCATGTGGTCATCAACCTGGAAACCTCTGGATACAAAATATGATACCTAGTCCTCAGGGCTGATAACCAGCAGGGAAAAGAAGGACAAGGGGACATTAAAGGGAAGGAATTTTAACCAGTAGTCCCTTAAACAATATGCATAGTCCTTTTAAGACCCTGTAACACTCCAAAATCAGCAGCAGCTGGGTAAGAACTTTCCCATTTGAGTGCAAAGATTTAAGTGCTGTGAAGTTTTAAGCCGTCTATAGTTACTTTGGTGGTTCCCTGTATTGTTTCTTTCCCTTGCTAAATATGAATAACTTTTAAAAAAGCTGAACAAAATAATTCAGCATTTGAAGGCAGATGCCTGTGATGACCTAACGGACTTTTTTTCCTTCCTTTTTGTTTTCATCACTAAATACTTCTGTGGTTCTGTCAACGTTTCAAATAAGATTTCCAAGTGCCAGTGAAATAGTTTCATGTTAGGGGGTTATTTTTATAATTCAGTGTATCCGAACTTCATGAAAAATATGCAAATCACCTTCATTATAACCATATCTTGTAGCAACATGCAGCATACGTAGTGCCAAAAATGAATGCATTCATGGCATCTTTTGGGTCCTAAGATCCAATTATGTCTTTTGTTGTTCCTTTTTGGCTTTCTGTGTCAGCTGCATGCTCTGTAAAGTTACTGATTACTGACCTGTTGGCAACTTTACAAATCAGCTTTGAAATGCAAGCTGTCAGTAGCTCTTGAGTACCCCAGTCCCAGGTTACCAAGGCCATGAAATGCTGCATTGAATTTTTAATCAATTTTCCCTCTGCTTCTGCTTAGCTTTTTCCAGGTTAAGGTCAATTTTGAAACCAGCTGAATTCTTTAATAATCACTGTCTTTGCAGTCCTCACTGGGTTCAAAAGGAAGAACAATTTTTTCACTGCATTAATATTAATTTTTTTACTGTGGGGGCTTATTACAGGGGCATATTTTCTGTTTAAGTATTCATTGTTAGATCACAAAGTGCACTGCAGTCTAGCCAAAGTATTGCCTCATGAAGATAGGAGTGAACTGCCACTAACCCGAAATTTCACCAGCCTCACTTTTAAAATGAAGCAAGGCTGCTGTTGTAACCCATTCTACATTTTTTCCCTGCAGCCATGCTACTCAGAGGAGAAAGCTTGCCACCTCAGACACATGTCCTTTGGCTCACCTTTCTAAATGTGACAACTGCAGTTTATTTAGTAATTCTCCCATCAAGCTATGATCTCTGTTTTCAAAAGTTGCAGCTCTTTGTCCAAGTAGGCAAGACCAGAATAAGTCTTAGAGTACTAGAAATTAGGACCTAAATGGGAAAAAAAACCCCAGTCATCTTTATTTTCTCTTCAGTTTACACGCAGAAGCATTTATCATTTAAGAATTTGATTTAATGTGTAGGTGCTTATTTGATTGCAGTGGTGAATAATCCATAAATGCTATATTTTCAAGGATCCTAGTGATGCTAGATTCTACTAGATTACCTTGCAGCAAGGTTTATTTAAAGGTGCCTATGCCATGATGACACACACAATCAGATAGCTATCACCACGTTTTCACTATAGCTTCTTGCATGCTTTTACAGAATCTCATGGTAATGTGATTTTTTCATCCTGGAGTGAAAAGACAGTTATAGCTACCCTTTACTACCAAGGAAAGCAGGTTAGTAAGAGGTACTGTGGTAGCATTTCTGGTTCAATAGTCAATAGCATATGATTAAAAGATGCTGGTATTTGGTCAGCTCTTGAGTATATCTGTTCTCTTTGAGGCTACATTTAGGATGTCTAGGATTTCCGGGCACGGGTAGCAGTACCACTCTAAGTGAATTCCTGCAGCTGTTTTAAAAGCTGTTGGCCCCCATACCACTATGAATCTTGAAACAGTTAGTGACAATAGTTGTCCAGGGGTAATCCAGGACATTTGAAGTCTGGAGTCCACTGAAGTTGGATTTACTTCTGTCTGTGAGCAATGCCTTATACTGAATAAGTAGAGGTACCTTATAATAAGATTCAAGGAAGGTAGTACACTACAGGTATCTCAAAAAAAAAAAAAAAAAAACAAAAAAAAAACCCCACAAAAATGGAGGTATCTGGGGAAAGAACTTACTGATTCTGCACATTGGATATTGAAAAATAGCTGTTGATTCACGAATAGTCTGCAAATATAGCACCTGCAGAATCAACCACAAAGTTAAGCAAACAGTTCTGTAGTTTCCAGGTGGAAACAGTGAGTTCTGGTGTCTCTTCAAGCTCTAGTCAAAATTCTCCTGTGTCTGGGGTTTAATGGTAGTCCCCACACTATTTCTCATACAAGTTGACATTTTGCTGCTTCCTTTTTATGGATGATGGGCAAGAAAAATTTTTTGGTCAGTCTCTTCTAACTGACGGAAAATTTAATTTATTAGCCATGAGGGAGCTTAATAATAATTGAGAACTTTCTTCTTCTGTCCTTTTCAGTGGAAGTTCATCAATAGTTAACATGTTTTGAGGTGGTAGGATGACCAGTGCATAGAAAGACACACTTGCTGGACTGTTACCAAAAGGTTATTCCGTTATGAAGGCAACAGTAAAGATACTTTCTCAGTGGCATTTACGTACAACATCTTTAAGGAATGTACTAATTACCTGAAAAAGGCATCTTGTTAACAAAAAAAGAAAAAGAAAAGAAAAAGCAAATGAGATGCTTCATTGAAAAATTTAAGAAAAATTCAGATTTTCTGTCAAGTTCTTGTTGCACTGTGCTGCTGTGGGAGATCTCTTGCCTTCTGGGAGATTCCTATTGCTGGGCCTGGAGCTGCTCATGTTCTAGCTTTAAGAGTGGATTTTAACCATCTCCTCAAAGATGAAGAACTGAGCAGGTCCGAAACTGTTCAGAGTTCTATGGATACAGGAATCTGTGCTGCTAAACCTGTCTTAATTTGAAACATTGGAGATGATGGATCCTTTATAGATTTCCTATGATCATGCTGGCATAGTTACGGGTCTCACAGAGAAGTTGGGACTTAATTTTACCATACAGGAGCAAAGCTTTCAATGAGAACTCAGTATTCTGGTGCTATTTGTAATTATTTTATTGAATCTCTTTTAGTAAGTACAGTCCAGCACACTTTATTAACACAGTTGAGAACAAGAATGATATCTCTTCCACATGGCTTGGAAAACAGGACAGCATTGGAGAAAGCAATTATTCAAAGATCTTTGAAAGGAAAGAGGAGATGATAAGGCTGAAAATAGCACTGATAAAGGACAAAGACTGGATACACTGAAACTGAACAAGAAGTGTAGTAAATAGGCAATTTGAGGCAACTTCATTTTGAGAAATAACTCTTGAACCAAAGGTAGTTGCTGATGACAAATAACAACAGTTACATGGTTTAGGTAGCACCCATAATGTGATAATTGATGAGCAAGCCACTTCTTGAGGGAGATCATTCCGTCATGCAAGATTTTTTAAATTTTAACTTTGTGGTTTTGACCATCACTTTAGGTTGATCATAGGAGAAACTATAAAGGGTTTCATTGATGACATTGAGAAGTGACCTGTAAAGTTGAATGATACCCCTGGAACTTAAAGGCCAGTACAGTTCATATCGCTACCCACACAGTGCATAACTGCATAAAGAAAGCACAGGAGAGAGTAATTATCTTTTCCAAACACAAACTCGGAATCTCCACCTTGGTAATACAAAAATAAAAAAACAGTGCATGAAGAAAGCTTTGCTAACTGTTACTCTGACAAGCTATAGCTGACAGCTGTCAGGGTTGTGAGAAAGTCACACAAGTTGAAGTGTGGTATTAGTGTACTGTGAGGGCCATGAAGAGGATCAGAGGGCTGTTTGCACCTTTCCTATGAAGACAGACTGAGAGAGTTAGGGTTGTTGATCCTGGAGAAAAGAAGGCTTTGGGGAGACCTCATTGTGACCTTCCAGTACCTAAAGGGGGCTTATAAGAAAGAAGGAGAGGGACATTTTACTCCAGGAGATAGTGATACGACAAGGTGGACTGGTGGACTAACAGAGGAGAGATTGAGATTAGATATTAGGTGAAAACTCTTTACTGTGGGTGTGGTGAGGCACTGAACAGTTTGCCTAGGGAAGCTATGGATGCCTCATCCCTGGAGGAGTTCAATGGATGGGGCTTTGAGCAACCTGGTCTAGTGGAAGGTCCCCTGATCATGGCAGGAAGTAGAATAAGATTATCTGTAAGATCCCTTCCAACCCAAACCATTCTAAGATTTTATGATTCTGTGACTGCTATTTCTCGTGGGTAATTAAATCCCTCATTATACCCCAACACAATGCCAGGCCTCAATACCATTTGGTATATCTTTAGGAGTAAAACAGCCACCTTATATCCCAGTGAACTTCAGACTCAACATTTCTAGTCAATGCCGCAAAGACGAACACCATAGGGAACAGCTAAGTCAGTTTCTTTACAGCCTTGATGGGAAAGGGAAAACTGCCATGTCCTCTTGCTGTCAATGCAGTGTAGTCAGGGGATGAGTTTAGAGAAGCAAACATGCAGCAGGAAGTTTTAGGGGTACACTAAATTCTTATTTTACTTCCTGTACAGCAAGACCAAATTGGGAACACTTGTTCTTAACATAGCAGTGACCAGAGGTAAAAATCAGAGTATGAAGCCTGTCATTGCATATCACACCCTGCTCTCCGGAGTTTGGGTACAACCAAAAAGGCTCAGACTATTTTTTGTTTCCTGGCCTGTTTTTTTTTTTTTTTTTTACCAGTCATGTATGAAGCAATGACATCTCAAGAAAACCCATCTCTTTGCTCATTATGCTTCCTGCTGTTAGGTGTGCAGCTACTCACATGAGGTATGTATTTGCACGCAGCTTTTCCCTTGCTCTGCCTATGACTAACCAGAGAGAGGAACTCCAAAGAGACTCGTTAAACCTATGAAAGCTGCCACAGTTTGTCACATGTGGCTCTGCACACGTAAGCAGAGCATTGCTTCTGTTGTAAGCTGCAAGTGTCTCTTTCTGCAACAATAGTATTTCATGTCACCACTTTAGTCTCAAGAGAAGCTGCTATTAAATGGTAGATGTTAGTTTAATATTAGTAATTGTCTTAACTTCATACATCTACAGGTTTTCATCTAGTAAAAGGGAACTATTCATTTTTTCTCATAAAAACAACATTCCTCTGAAGGGAATTTAACAGATGTACAGAGGATGATGGCAGGTGCAGCATAATGAAAGCAAGACACTTTGAACTGTCAGTGGCTCTCTAACTGCTCTTTGTATTACCCTGGCAGAGGTGTGCCTGCTCCAGTTCAAAACAGCTGCTCTCTCACAAGTGTACTCCTGGCTCCCATTCACCACCCTGCAAGGAAAAGCAGGGCTGCAGAAGGAGAAAAAATACAGAAAAAAAATATCTGGATCAGGTGAAAAACATCTGTCTGCACATCAGTATAGTTTAGAGCAGTCAAGAGAGCCTGTAATGTTTTATATAACTTGCATATTGTAATTTTTAAGGGGGAAGGCTCAGAAAATGAAGATTCATTAAAGCTATAGCACTGGGTGTCAGGCAAACCTCTTTCATCATCCAGCACACCACTGTGGGGAGTGCTGCTCTTCTGCAGAGTGTTCTCCGTTTTTTACCAGCTACTATTAAATTGGTGCTAGGGCTTCTGCCACTTTTCCTCAGGAAAAGATATTAATAGGTCTTAGCAGTAAGGGATGTTTCTTCCTAGCTAAACTACAGATGCCTTTCTCCCATTCTATCTTATTTTAATTATGTTGCTAGTTTGTAAGGCATTAAGATTCTCTCTTTGTGCTGTTTTTTACATTCTTCACCTTATTGTCATTTGAATAACAGAGTTGCCTTATTCAATATTCTCCACTTACTTGACTTTTGACCATTTAATCAATTTTGTGCTTTTCCTTTTTTCTTCATAATTCTCTCATCTCTGTCCATATCTTTCCAGATGAAACTTTCAGAACTGTCTGCCATATTAATAAAGAATGCATACCACTGTAGTAAAAAGGTTTCTTAACATACGTTTGGGGTGACCTGTCAATCTATTGTGTTAAAGTCAAACTGTAAGCTATACAGCTCACCTGCAATTATTATTATTATTATTATTATTATTATTTTTATTATATCTTCATACTAAGGTTGCGAGATATATAATTTTGAGACAAGTGTCGACACCTTTTCTAATACTATTGTTCTTCTAAAACTATTTTTCTAATAGTATTGCTTCAAGTTTATTTTTCTTTCATTTTTAGTTTCATGTTGTCTCCTTCTAGAAGGCATGGGAGGATGCAATTGCTATTGCATTTTACTATTGATTAAGGTTGAAAGAGAAAACAAAATACTCTCAGTGACTACAGAAGGTTGTCTCAATTCCTGTTGTCAAATGTCTTATTTATTAGAACAGGAGAAAAGTTAGGGCCATGGAATCTATCATTCTCTACAACTACCTGAAAGAAGGTTGTAACAAGGGACAGGACAAGAGGAAATGTTGTCAAGTTGCACCAGGGGAGGTTTCAATTAGATTAGAAAAAGGAAAAGGTCGTCAGGCACAAGAACAAGTTGCCCAGGCAAGTGGTGGAATCATTGTATCTGGAAGTATTCAAAAGGTGTGTGAATGTGGTGCTTGAGATATGGTTTAGTGGTGAACACGATGGTGCTGGGTTAACGGTTGGACTCAGTGATCTTGGAGGCATTTTCCAATCTTATAGATTCTAAGATTCTATGAATCTTGGAGGACACACTGAATCTTTAAATAATTAATTGATTAAATGCTGCCAAAACAGATTATCTGTAACTTATCACTATATAATCAGAGATCTGTTTCTCAACTATCTGTCTTCCCATTGTGGGTGTAGTGCGTTCTTCTGAGATCTTAAGTGAGAAAGGGGCATCTGCCATCTAGCACACAGTTTTTAATCAATACTGATTTTGAATATCTTGCAAAACAGTGGTTTACTCTGCCGATTTAATTTTTGCATTGTATATATGTGGACATACATGTTTGACTGCCTTTCATATGAAGTAGCAGTCCAAACTACATAGGCTTATTCATATGCCTCATTCAAGAAATGGTGGCCCCAGCTCAATAAAGCACTTAATCATATGCTTAAAATTAAATATATCCTGGAGTATATTACTGAAAATCTGCCTGCAGAAGAGTTTTGCTGAACAAAGGTGGCTTTAGGCATATGTCTGGGTACTCTGTTGAATTGCAACTTGTGAGCCCTATTACTCCATGAATTGAATGGAGTCACTCAAATTTTGTATAAAATTAAGCATGTTTATGATATGCTTATGATTTTGCAGGATCAGTACTTCGTATCTGGGAGCACGTATTCACATGAGGAGCTCTTTAATAATGAAAGGATTCAGAACTGGTCTTTTTTAAGTGGCAGTTTTAATAAAAAAACCTTAATAAAAACTGTAAATTGCAAAGTAATGATGTTAGTTCAGTTCTCTAAGACAAGCCTTACATCATCATGTATGTATACAGTAAATAAGCCTACAGAGAAAAGAAATCCAGACCAATAAAATGGGTAATAGAAACGAGTTTGGTAATGAAACTTTACACAGCAAGACATTTACCAGTGAAGGCAAGACATGTGGCTGAGACACTGTTAAAAATAAAGGTTCTTTAGTCTGCATAATATTTCACTGGCCTTTGAAACATTAATTTACATAAGTATGTTTTCTTATGACTCCCTTGAAGAAGGGATTTATTATTTGGATGCTGAAAATTCATGTTGGTACTGTTCTTAAAAAATTCTTTCTGCAACTTGAGGAGAAAATCAGGAAATCAAGTTTCCAACAATAAGGTAGATCAGAGTGAGCTGAACATTCACATTTTGTCTTAAAGCATGAAAAGGCAGACAGCCCTGAAGTTTTAAGCTTCTGCCTCAAAAAACTCGAGGCCCCAACCATACAATGTCTTGTACTTATATGAAGCATGAACTAATACAGTGCACCTTTAGATCAACCATCTGCTTTTATCAGCCTTCTCCTCTTTGTCTGCTTGCAGTGTGGATTTAAACTATTCTTGTGTGATATAAAATTCAGTGCATCTAGCAGACCAGAGGAAATTTAGGTAAAACCTATTTTTTACAGACCATTTACATACTGAATGAAGCTGCTCCCATCACCAGATGCATGCTTTGACTCAAATACCTGACTATCCTGGTTTGTTTTCTAAGCAGTTAGTGCCCTTCTGTGATGAACATCAAGCACCACAGAGACAAAGGTGCAGGCTCAAGCAGCTGCTGCACTAGCCAACACACTACTCAGCCAAGCTTTTAGGAAATATATACATAGACACGGAAGCTATGCTGCAGACTCCAGGCCTGAGGTCAAACATTTATCATTAGAGGCATCATTTCCTGATATTAGAGGCTCCAAATCATTAGTCTTTTAATACATAATATCAATAGATGTAATGAAAAATGCACAGGATGTAGAGAATCCCCTGAATCTTAATGTACTGTCTGCCATTGGAAGCATAATGTAGTGTCTGTGTCAGCTGAGCTGGAGAAAAACAACGGGGTAAATGGTGAAAATGGAGAGGAAGGCAGCAGCTAAACCTCTGATTCTGGTGTGTGAATGCAAATCGCCTCCGTTCCCGGGGTCAGCACAAGCTGTGCCTCTGGAAATATACTGAGATGAGTGGGATTTCTGCAGCATGCATGGCTGTTCTGGCTCCTGCACAGTGAGACGTTTCACACTGCGCACAGCAGATGGGAGCTGGGAAGTTCAGCCCAGGCACTGAAGCTTGCATACATACGCACAAAAAAAATAAATACATATATTGTATGTGTCACCAGGCCCTGGCAGAGCTGCTGCTGGGAGTGTCTCACTGGGCTGTGTCTGGGTGCATGTGCACTTCATCCTTGCATGCCCCTGGCACATCACATGAGCATGGTTGCTCTACCAGCACATGGATGCTCACAGACCGAAGTGACCTTCGGGACCATTGCTGAGCCCTTTCTTTGCAGATTCTCCAGCAGACCAAACCCACCTTTTCCCACGGTATGGATATTGTGACCGTGCCAAGTTTAAAACTCAGTTTGGTTTTAAACTTTGTAAGTTTAGTTTAACTTTCTAAGGATGTCCAATCACTGAAAGTAAGCAGAAACTTTATCTGAGTTTAAAAAATTAGTTGCCTTTTAAAATTGTAGCAGCAGATGTAGCTGTGAATAACAACAGACTGATGAAATCCCGTACCTCTTTCTCTGCTTCAATTTCTTCTCTGCATTAAGTTCTCAACAGGATATACAGATGATCTGCAAAAGAGATGGAGATCCTCCTCCTGTGTCAGGTTTTGTGAATCAGAAATCCATCCCATTCAAAGAGACAACAATAGCACCATATTAGTTTCTCCATCCTATTGAGCTTTTATATTGCCCAGCCCAGAGGCTTGGGAAAGCTGGTTTTGCACAGCATAAGGCAGCCTCAACTAAAGCCAGACAACTAAAGCCTCAACTAAAGCCAGCCTAACTTCTCTCTGTTATTCACGATCAAGAACGGTGTATCTTCAACCTTTTTTAACTGGTAGATGCACTTTGACTTTTTAAAAAAATTCTACCAATTCTGTTGTGCAGTATTGCTTCAGTGATTTCCATTTAGGATAATATAAAAGGCTGTATTAAATTTCATTTATTACTTTTATTTCCTCCACTCCTTTCCCCATTTCTGTTTGTTTGCTCAAGGGTTGAATATGTCTATATTTTTAAATGTAAATATACTTCCACAAGTTTTTACAGGCAACATTTAATCTGTGCAGCATTGGTGTGGGAGATAAATAACTTAGTTTTGATTGTGCATGGCTATGTACACATGAGGATTTCTGGATGCAGTGATTTCATTAGGTTAGTCAGAATCTCTAAATTGTAAACCAACAGTAACCCTGAAACAAAAAACTATGTTAATTTTCATTGAGAGGCTGGTTTATGGAAAGATAGCCATGAATGCACAGACAAAAAGTGCTTTTTGAACTGATCTCTTCAAAAGTTCTTTCTACCCAGATGCCCATGAGAATCTGAAATATACTGACACATATGGGTTTTCTTCAGCTCTTGCTTCTCTACAATGCTAGTGTGAGAAATGTAGTTCCAGGGAAAGCCTTAAATATTTCTATTTTTCACTGCAAGAAGCATTACTACTGATCCATCACATGAGCTGAGATTTCCCAACTCATTTCTAGCCCAATTTAGCAGACATACAACTTTGGATAATTGGGGCAAGCTCTGGACTCTTTTCTGAACAAAACCATAGCTCCCTGAGCATCTCCCTCGCCACAGCAGTTATCTCACCTTCATTCCCAGGCAGGAAACTGCATCCCAGCATTCAAGTGCTGCTCTCAGGTTTTTGAAGCGTAATGGAGCTTTAGGCCTTTGAGGGGAGGATGAGGAGGACTTGGAGGAGGTCAGAGATTCCTAAATTAAAGCTTTTCATTTTGTTCTTGAGAAATGAAGAGTGAAAGGCACCACTAGAAGCCAATTCACAGCTCAAGAGGGCAGAAGCATCCCCTGGAGATGTTTCTCCCACACTTCACTCACCATAGAAAGAGCCCCAGGTGACCAAGGCTCCTGTTTGGGTGCCTGAAATAAATGCTTAAAATTAGGTAGACTGGTCTCTCTTCTTTACATCATCACAAATCCCCTGTTTTGCCCTTTGGTACAGCTTGCAGAGGGCAGTTCATTAACAAAATATTGATGTTCTGTGACAAGTGAAGAGGCCAATAAGAGCAGTGCTCAATGTGAATTATTTCACCTGTTTGATACCTGTTTTTTTCCTTAATTCTCTTAATGGTGCAGTGTGTTTTCCTACCCCAGCGACATTCAGTTGCATGTATTGTTAATTTTGGCTTTGTAGCTTGCATTTAGATTACAGCTTGTGTGTCCCCAAAGTGGTATCAGATGCCTGAAATCTTGATTCCTCAGTGTTGTGTGGCTTGCAGAAATGTCAGCTGGTCCAAGGGAGCAGTTTTAAAAGAAGCAGAGCTGATCTGACATTCTTCAAAGGAAAGCCTGGGAGACTCATCTCTGCACCTGGGTTTGTTATATACACTGAGCAATGGGAAGAGCGCTATGAATGCTGTCACTCGAGCAGTGAAGAGGGACAGGCAGCCATGTCAAAAATGACAACGTTTCTTTTACTAGTCTTGCAAAAGATGTCTGCAGTGATGTGACTGCAGATGACATCAAACAACATAAGTGGCTGGTTTCTGCAGTAGATTGAAATTCATCCAGTTCCCTGTGTTCACTGTGATGACTTTCAATGCTAATTCTCAGTGAGTGAGGCATGAAATATATTCACAGGCTATACGCAGTTAAGGTACTTTTAAGTTATTTGAGGTACCTCTGATGTAAACAACTGTGCCTCTTGCTTTTTGCTTTTTGCATTTTTTCCTGCATTTCAATTATGCAGTCAAAGAAACACTGGAAAATGGGAGAACAAGTTTGCTGATCTAGTTATTTTTCTTTTTTGAAAGGAATGAGTGCCTCATTGTCTGAGTAGAGGGAAACGTAAGATAGAAGCACACTTTCATCTTCACCAACAAGGAAGAGATCAGCTGAATTGATGCAAATGAGGTGTTTTTGAAAGTGATCCCCAAAGCTTGCTGTATTCGCCAAGCAAAATTGTGGGTTGCTTAAATTTTCGTTTGGAAACATAAATAATGGTGTAAAAAATCAAAAAGTTTTAGTTTGAGTTTTACTACATGACTGTAATGCTCTTTGAAAATGAAGCTAAAGCCAGCATTCAGCACTGACAGTGTCCTGCATCTGCAGCAACCTGTGTGCCTCACTGTATTTTAAGAGGGTGCTTCTTAGTTCTGACTTCAGATGACACTCTGTGATTTTCTCAGGGTTACCTGGAGGAGAGAGGCTGCAAAATGCAGGGATAAAGAAGGGAAAAACCTCCTGTGCCTGTGCAGAAGGTCACAGGAATCTGGTGACAGGAACTGCTCCCTGGCATCTGTAGAACTGGGAGGACAGTGTGTCAGTACATCAAGTCTATCCAAGGCAGATGGGGTTATAGTTGTATAAATAAGAAAGCAATCTCTTGTTCAATATAAACTGATACCAAACCTTTTCTTTTAAATAGCAAAAAACTTCTTCCTTTTTCATACATGACAATCAGCATCTGCATTTTCTGTTAGCTTCTTTGCTACATACTCTGCTTTTACAGTCAGCTAAGAAGAAAGAAAGACATATTCCTGTCATGAATTTTGGATTTCAGTCTAATGGCTTTTTCACATAAAAGACATATATAGCTGCAGCAGCAAGGGGCTGGCACTCCTCCCTTTCCCAAGGAGAAGATCTAGAGAGTAATGTGCAGCCTCTCTTCCTGACCGCTCACCTTGAATTCTGGGTTTTGTACAATGGAATAGCTTTCATAGGATAGGGTGAGAATATCTTCACCTTGAAATAGATTACCAGATGAGAAAAAATAATCTAAATAAAGAAAAGAGAAGTAAGCCCTTCTTACCCAGGGCTCTTGCAATCTGGGTGTTCATCCTCACCACTGAGCAGCCTGACTCATGAGCTGTGGCGGATCCCCCTGGAGCCACCCCAGAGGTTTGCACAGCCAGTGGTTTTCCCTGTCCTGCCACCTGGAGTTGCTGCTGGAGTGGCGTTTCAGCTCCTCGGCTCCTTCATGACCTGTTAGGCTGTTGGCATTTCAGCCTTGTGTCCTGGGCTGAGACCTGAAGCACCCAAGCAGCAAACACACAGCTGGCTCCCTCAGGGTTTGTCTGGGGGCACCCGAGGGACCTGCCAAGGCTGGTGAAGCAGTGTTGGAATGCTGAACCACTTGGTGGTGTTAGGCTCCTACATTGTAATAGTCTAGCAGGGGGGTGTGGGTTGAGATGTTCTGGGAGGCCTTCAACAAAACCTGCTGGATGGAGCCTCCCAGGGAAGAGCCATGAAATAGTTGTTTCTGGATCCTCCTTGGCTGCAAGCACATAAGAGTTGTTTTTCTCCATCAAGGCTGAGACACCTCTGGGTGTAGAAGGAAGCACAATTATGAATACTTGTGTTACGATACATCTACCTTTAGGTGTTTGTTCCATGAATGTTTGTATACAAGCTGGTTACATCAGGATGCCATTATTGGGTCCTGTTGGGATGTGATTCATCAGGCTGATGTTTTCAGCATTTTGGAGTTTTTTTAAATTTTACAATGAGCCTCCCCTATGTTGGTCTGTTTATTTGTGATACCTAATTGTTGTTGTCTTCTGATAAAGCTGCAGTAAGAACACTGTCCTTCCTTTTTAAAAATTAATTTCTCCAGATATCTGTTTCATAAAAGAGTAGTAAAGAGGAAAAAAGATTTAACGTTTCTCTCTTTTGAAATGCCAGGAAATAAAGAACGGAAGTAGAGCAGAATTTAGATGGATCCATAGGCTCCATATATTTGTGACCTGACAACAGTATCCATTTGCTCATTAATACCTCTTCAACATTCAATAAAGTAGAATAAAGGCTTTTATTTTATTAAATATTAATTAACCTTTTAATATGTTTAGGGAAGGATATAGGAGTAAAGCACTGATGGAGGGACATAACTGAAGGGATAACAGTAAATGAGACACAATTTTCCTGATTTCTAGCAAAAGCTCTTGTGGCTTTATGCTACCACTTTATCTAATTATATCTGATTTTTTTCAACAACAAAACATGTAGAGAAAGAAAAAGAGAAGAAAGCACAAACAGCTTGGCTTTAGGGAAAAAAAATTGTCACTGAAAGCAATTTTTCCCCCTCTTTGTTTACTGGTGAAGGTGAAGCAGGAACTCAACATGCAGGTACAGACGTGATAATTTACTTGTCAGGTGGTGGAAAAATCATTCTTAATGATAATTGTTGTATTAAGGTTGGGGTTTTTTTTTCATTTTTTTTTTTAAACACGAAGGCAGCTGACTATTCTTTTTCAACAGTGCACTCTACTGTTATTTATTCCTGGCCCCTATCATCCTACACCTATTTTTTCACCCATCAGAGTCAGAGAGGGATATATTGTGTTTTATCATTCAGCACAAAGGCTATTAGTGGTCCTGAGTCTGGTCTTCTCTATCCACTTGGCAATGCTATTCATGGTTGTTAAGGATGTGCAGATAGAAAATGTACCTATGACTTGGTTTAGTTCACTTGTTGACAGAATCAACCCTTACTTTTCTTTTGATGGCCATTTCTCAAATGCAGTAGATCATAATCTTAATCAGTGATTTTTTAGCATTTTTAACACATCTATTGAACTTGTATACATAATGCATTTAGGTGATTTAATAATGTATTTTAAGCATTCAAAATAAAAGGTAAGGGGAGCTACTTTTTGGAAAGATGGTCGTTATTTAGTTCAACTGGCTAGAGGAAAAATGTATTTTCTTTTTTGTTTGTTTGCAGAGATGGGGATGGTATGGAGTTGACATAAATGGGAATCATGCGAATTAATTTGTTTTGAAAACCTTCACCCTAAAAATTCAGATGATGCAGCAGCAATGGAATGAGGTACCAAGTAACCATCCCAGGTGAGAACACAGTGAAATGGACAGGAGAGCAGGCAAAGATCATAGCTGTCATAAGTAGTAAATCTGTACCTACTAAGGAGAAGAACATGCAGTTACAACAGAGGTGAATTTTTCTTCACTTCTTATTAAGCAAATAAATTAAATTAGAAAGGAACATTGTGTCATATATCAGTGCATGTGGGAGGCAATGTGAACAAGACCCTCACCTCCTGGCTTGTCTTCTTCCCATAACTTTGACCAGTAAAGCCCATGTCCATGAAGAATTCAAATCCCAAACAAGCTTTCTTAGTAAAAGATCTGTGAAGGACAGGACTTGAAGTTACGGGCCATTAGCAAGGGAGATGCCATCAGCAACAACTTGTCATGAACACAGAGGTGCCTGTCATGTCCAAAACCTGCCTGGAAATTCTCAATGAGTTAAGTGTTGATGTTCCATCCATCTCTCTAGGTACTCATATCTTTGCCAGCCCCTCTACAACCCATCACCTGAGTGCAGGTCAAGTTACAATGCAACTATCTACCTCTATCTACTCCACCCCCAGTGCAGATGAAACATGCAGAACCAACAATTATAATGTGGCTACAAGTAAGATTAACACCAGGAGATAAGGTGACGTGAGAGAGGAAGCTGGAGATCAGTTTCCTGCTCCTATTGCTACCAGTGAGTTAGGCAGCACAAGGGCTTTGCTTGCTGCTCTCCTACAGCAGCAGCTGCCACCCCAGAAACACTGATACTTCCCTCAAAAACAGCAAAAAACTTGGTTCTCCATGGCTGTAGTGTAGCTCATGGGGTATGGGAGGGTCGCAACAATCTGGTCATCCTCAGCAATTTGCTGTCTTATCTAACCTGATCCCTTGGTCCCAGCGTGGCCAGACTGCAGAGCTTTCCTGCCCAAAATGAGCAGTTTGCCTGATTTTGCTTAGGCAATATCACAATCTAGTCAAATTTTGATGATGCCACTTTAATAAGGATGGACTTCCTTTTTTCTCCTGTCTTCTTTGTGACATAGCAGAGCCCTTCAGAATGTATTAGTCATCACAGCAAGACCTTCACAGAAAGGCAAAAACAATTTCCAAAATTTTGTAGTAATAATTTCTCTATTAAATATATGATAAGAATTACATTTCCTTTTTAGAGCTCCCTTTTGTCTCCCTAAATCCACTTTATCAAAAGTTTTGCAGCAAAAAACATTTACAGACAAGGTGGTCTTTGCAGATTAGGATGTTTTTAGCATCATTTTTCCTTTTCTACCAACAGAGGGAGTACAGTTATCTTTCCCCTCCAGAGCTTTTGGCCATAAGGCTTAGCTATGTGAGACCAGTAACTTCACTGTGGCTGTTATACGTTAGGGCGGGAGGTCAGTCAGGTCTCGGTTTGCAATCTTTAGAAAATCATGGTGCAGTATAAACCAGAACAGACTGTGTAAGATTAATCCAGGATATCTGGTACTGTGGGATGTTGCACCAATTACGAGATGCATATCGAAATTTTGCAATGTGGTGCACTCACTTAAGGACTAGTGATGAGATCTGTTAATTGCATTTTATTATCTACTGGTAACTGCACCATTAATGCATGTCAGCACCACTCCTGACAGGGCTGGCTTGAGGGGTTTTTACTGCCGTAGGCAAACTGGAAAGTGTGTGCCACTCTTAGCCACATTTACTTCCAGAGTAAACAGTCAAAACAGTCAGTTGTATCTAGGTCTCAATTTTAAATTATACCCGGTGACTTATTTAAGTAATTAGGGCCACATTATCCACCCCAAGAGCCAGAAAATGTTTTATGAAGAGGAGTCTTCATAAGAGTAATTACATTTCTTTCCCGATCCCTCCTAGACTGTGAAGTACTTGTGCAATTGCACTGCCTAGTGAGAATTTTGGAAATGCAAAAAGCATGAGGCTGGGAAAAAACAGGTATTTACTGATTCATGAAAAAGTTAACACTTGGTATGTCAGTGCTCTCTACCTTAAATTCTTCTCTGTGTCCTTTTGTGTCTTGTATTGTTCCCAAATTACTATTAGACCTCCCCAAATTCCTTACTTCTAATCAAAATTATACTTCTATTGTCCTATGCCCTTCATCATATATTTGCAAAGTCTTTGGCATTGCTTTGATTTGAAATCATAATGTGCCCTAGAGAACCAGCCTCCCCTTTCTTGCAGAAAGCTCTCTCATGCCACCGACTCACCAGGGCCCATGAGAACAGGGCACTCGTGTTGGCTGGGCAGCTTCGCTCTGCAGTCTTGGTGATAAACTTGCTGTTACCCTTCTGGCTGTATGGGACATATCTCTGAATTCCAATGAGCTGAAGCTGACCATAAGGTTCTTTTGGTTACTATGCATAAGGAAATGCAGATTTGTTGGCTCTATGCATGTAAGCTTTATGTCCTGCCGAGTTTCCCTCTAGATATCAAGCTGTGTGTGAGAGGATGTTGGTATGCCCTCGTCTTCTGTCCTGCCCTCAGTTCTGTTGCTTGCTACACAGGGAGTGTGAGGGAATATGGGTGGAGGAAATATCTTATGGTAAGCTAAAAATCAGAATCCATGTATGTGGAGTGAAATTTTTTTAATATGATCTGAGCTATATCTGAGTTGGAATCAGATTCTTTGATATAGCTAAAAATCCTCAGGAATTTCTAACCTTTTTTTCTCCTCTGCAGTCCAAATATCTAAATTTATTGTAAGTCAGAAAGTTGAAACAATTAGTTTGTACATAATGCAGTACTTTCTGTAGTGCTTTAATTGAAATTAATTATTTCTGCAATCCCAGGTTGAAATACTTCATCTCAGTGTAGTGAATCAAGTTGAAATGTTTGATGCATGGTAACTCTTCAGTTTCCAAAGGAAAGCTTCATGGGCATTGTACTTGGCTTGTCGTATTTTTCCCTGCCTTACAGCAAGGGCTAATTTGCTGTAGTATATTTATCATCAGCCTTACAAACCATGAGATTCAGTTTCCTACATGACTTGCCCATAGGGGAAGATACATAGCATCACAGCCAACCCAGGAAGTCCACGAGAAATCATGGAGATAGGTAGCATCTGCATCACAGTTCCAGTGGGACTTCCATGAGGTGGTGAGCAGATGCAACTTGACATCAGTATGATTCAAATGAAATATTTCTGCTCAATAAACCAAAGCATTTTGATTGAGTGGGACCACCCTGGAATAAATAACTTTGTTTTTATTTTCCCAGGTTTGGTAGAATCATTTTTTCCTAAGCAGTTAGCATAAATCACTTAACAAAAATCTTCCTGAAAATGCTAATATTTCCATTGCAAAGGTGCATGTGCAAATGTTTGTGTGCATATACAGATATGTATAAATGTATCTGCATATGCACCTATAAATTGAAGGAAGCTTGCATATGTTTCTTCACATCTTCATTTACCTGGCATGCTTGCGTGAATTTTAGAAATGAAGGAGAGATGTGACCCCAGAAATTAAACTTGCTGTGTTAGACAAACGGGTTACTGTGGTTATGAACATCAACTTCTTGCTATTTCCCTTCTCTTTTTAAAAATTGTGATGGTGTCACCTTGAAAAGTGAGTTGATTATGTGGTACAACATATGCATTAGAAAGTGCTTGGTCTGAAGGACTGACTGGCTCAAGGGATCAGTAATCTAATGTGGGACCTTTCACCCCTTAGCCACCAGTCTGAGCCTGGCATAGGTGAGTAATAAAAACACAGATCTCTCTGCAGCTGGCAGCCATTTGGATGAATAAATAAACTGAGCTGATAATGTCAATATAATTTGGTGAAAAAAATTCCCACATCTGTGCAATAATTAGCATGCTTTTGGGGTATCTCAGCAAACAGAAAAACCTGAAAGAGCATGAGGATTGAAAATAGCAGTGCATCATGTTTCTGTAATATTTCCCATCCTGAGTTATACCAAAGCATTTTATAATTTATTAACTTTGGTCATGTTCCAGTGCGTATCTCTCTGCAAATTGAAGACACCAGGGTCTCCTTAAATCCGATCATCCACTCTACTTGATAAGGACACCATGAACACTGAATTTGTTTGTATTTAAAATTTCCTAAAGAGGGAGTTCTGGTGCTCTGCTTGAAATACAAGAACGCAGGGGAGCAAGGAGCTGAACCGGCTCCAGGACTGTCTTCCTACAGTTACTTGGCAACATGGCCCTGGCTCTCCCTCCTCGCCACAGTCCCCAGGACCTGCTTTTGGTTGGGGTTAATTAGATGTTGCTCAGTGCATTCCCTGGCTAAGGCTAAAGTCTTCTGGGAGCTTTCTTGTGGAGTAAGGCTGAACTCACAATAACTATGTTAATGAATTAATGGGAACAAGCAGGAAAAGGGTGAGTTACAGGCAACTATCTGTGTTTTTAACCCCAGTATGAGCTGGTGTTAATGTAGGGCTGGCAAAATCTGAAGCCTTGCTGGACATGAGCTGGCTTCCTGTGGACCCATTTGGATGTCTGCATAGCACTCTGGTTCCAGCAACCCAATGTGGAGGCACCCGAAGCAGGCTCTGGAATCTGTGCAGAAGTATTTTTGCAGAGCTTAAGCTAATAAGCTCTGCCAGACCTGGGTGAGCCTGCACAGAGCCAGTGTGGATGTCTGCAGTTGTGGGACTGTTTATCAACAAACTGGATAATCTGCCAGGGGTAATGGAGAGCTGACTATATATTGAATGTTTGTTTGCAAGGAAAATTACGTGTTTAGGGTTTTGACTCTAAAGCATCAGTGGATTAAAGTCAAACAGCTGACAAGATTTCTGCTCCTGTCTGCTGGCCTCCTTCTCAGAGGTTGCTGCCCCTGTGACGGGGTTGGCTTAAAAGCTCATGAGGCAGCTTCTAAGTAGTTTATAACATGTTGTGGTAGGGATTTTTCTGGAATGATAGAAGTGATAAACAGTATTTATGGTAGAAGATTCAATAATCCAGGAGGCTGATTCAGACACCTTGTACCCTTTCCATTCTGTTTTCTGCAGGTATGTCAGGTGTGTTTTTTGATTGTGCTGTTGGAAAGGGAAATGTTGTCTTGCTTCTGCCTGCATTCACTCTACAAATGCCTAACTGTAGCTGCAGAGAGGATGATGAACATCCTCATACATCCACCCCAAACTTTGGCTGTTTCAGAGCTGTCTGGGTGAATGCATCACAGACTTGATATTTGTGATGTCACATGAACTCCAAGAGGAGGAACCAACAAAATATGACACACAGCAGAGCTCTGGAGTTGTAACCCAGACACAACAAAGATAAAATAGTTGCAAGGATAAGAGAGGAAACTAGGAAGACCAGCTTCAAATATTCTGTCTTGGATGTTTTGGAGTCATAGACACAAGTTAAGCACACACACATGAGCAAGTGCACAAGTTCATATACATGTGGTTGTGTAAGCATCCCTAGAAGGTCCAGAAAAAGTAGCATTTAAATTCAGTAAAGAAAGAAACATGCTGGAATTATAATATGTACTGACATTCCTTAGTGGTGTGATATGGCAGTCAGGGAAGATCAGATATTTAAATGTAGAAGAACAAATTAGCTGACAAGTACAAAAATTAATAAATTATAATTTTATTCTATTTAAATATATATATATGGAGTCAGTTTCTCACAGCAAAAAGAGCAAACACAAACCTAAAAGTCTGTCACATCAGTTCTCAGACCCTTTGTGCTTTTAAAAAGCAGGTGGAATAATTTTTGCAGAGTCCTTGCTGGGTGATGCCTCTTAGTCTGTGACTGCCAGTCGTGGCAAAAGACTAGGTGTGAATTTTTATGGCAGAAGTGTCTGTGCTACAATCCATCTCCACACCATCTGAATGCAAGGTTTTCCACCTATTTTTCAGTGGAGATGCATATTAAGCTGTAATGTTTTATTTGTTTTTGTACTGAAGGGAATGCAGATTTTCCCCCCCGGCTTTAAGGTGGCAAGTACTGGTGCTTACAGTAGGGTCCCAGATGATACTGCAGTCTGTTTGTCCTCTCCAGGCTTCCTGAACTAAGCAGGAATCCTTGCATCCCTTTAGCCTGCTGTTAAAGTCATGGTGTCTTTCTACCCCTGCATGCCTTACACCACACAATTAACTTTGTATTTTCATCTGTGAAAGATCTAATTCTAGATATCTATTTCCTATTTCCCTTTTTAATAATGCAATCTGGGAAAGAAGACATGAGAATGTAAATTGCCTTGGAAAATGTTTTCGCATATGTGTCATGTGACAGAATTTTTTGTCTATTTGCAGCTTTCACGCTTAGATGAAATTTCAATATTAAGGACCTGATTCTGGCAAATACCAGTGCCCTTCAGGAGTACTCTGATGACCACCCATCTTACAATCCCTTCACAATGACAAAAGTTTAAGTGGTCTTATAATAAACAAAAATATGGCTCAAATGTTTGTATTATTGAAGAAAAGACACAGTGTTGGTTTAATAGCTACATTTTCTTCAAGGTAGTAACAAAGGATGCATAAAAACCCATTGATAACTGAGAGGTGGCAGAGTTTATGTTATTTGGCCCTGACTAGTGTTCTGAACTTTGTGTGTATTTATTGAGCTATCACAGACACAGTTTTCATACTACTTGCTTTAATTCCAGCTGTTGAAGTATGGATACTCTTACAATGCTGAAGTGCTCATCAGGCTCAAGCCCCCATTGTGCCCTGCTATGTACAAACCTGAAGCAATTCCATGCGTTATTCCCAAAAGTACTTTGGGTTGTCCAGTGGGTCATGTTTCCCAGAATTAATGGTTGGGATGCTGAACCTCAAACATTTCCCTCTGGCAGATACTGGTTTTCATGTTAAGGAGCTTGTTAAGGCCCTTATGACCAAAACATTAAGGAAGATGATCTCCATATGAAAAACCATGAATAATTTTATTATATGCTATGTAAATGTTTTCAGGATGTAGAAGAACCATCTCTAAGAAAAACACCTTCATTAATTAGGAATACCATATTCTCAATAAAATTACACAAAGAGGTATAAAGCACTGGAATTAATGGAGTGGGATTTCATATATTTTTCTCCATTATGGCAGCCACAGGAAAAGTCTGTTACCTAAAACTCTTTTCTAGAGTCTGGGCTCATTCACACTGTAGAAAGATCCTCTTCGAAGGTGCCCTACGGGATCACCTTAAGCTTCCATACAGAAATGAGCTTTGTCTTGGTCTTAGCCCAACCCCAAGGACAGTCTTGCCGGCATTTAACACAGATAGGAGTTTCTTCGGACTCCATGACTCCCTACTTGGAAATACAGATAAAGTCAATATGTTCTACAGGATCTGAGCATTTATTAAGTGCTGCTGTGGCCCAAATATGGCTTTAATGCAATAGTTAAACAAGATATATCAATGGAGGAAATAACCATTGGATTCAGCGAAGATTGTTTCAGACTCCTGAGATTTCAGTGTAAATAGGGGTATGTTCAATGCTATTGCTATGAAGCGAAATAGTCTCTGCACTATTTGTCTGAAGCAATCTATGATTTCTCTGATGTCCTTGCTCTGCAGAATCTTGTCTTCAAAGCTGAATACAAGGACAGTTGTGCAAGTTGTGTTCAGTCTCATCACTGAATTTGTCACTTAATAAGTGGAACAGTTTATCATGTCTACATAGGGATTTTTCTGTTATTTTCCTGCAAAAATTCAAAAACAGGGATCATCATTTTGTTATGATATAATAAGAAACTCTGTGCTACCCAAAGTACTTTTAGATTTTTGAAAGGCATGGGTTTTGCTTAAAGGGAGGACCATGAGTTCAGCACAGAAAAGAGGTGTATAAAGTGAGGAAAACCCATGTCAGATATGGAGCAAACAGAAATTCTTCAGTTCCAATGTCTTTGATGCCTTGGAAACTAACACTGAGATTGAGGTACAACCGTATTTATTTAAAAAGTGAAATGGCCTCGAAATACCTTTCTTAAAAAGTAATAAATTATAATTTAGTACTGTGGGATAAGAAAGGCACATTGCGGGAATATTTGAGTCTATGAGATTCTTCTGCCTAGAAAGTCTCCACCAGCTAATTACTGCTTGCTTTTAAACAAGAGCCTTGACCTGTTTTTGATCAATCCTCTAGAGGTTTTTCTTGAAGTCCAAATGTTCAAAGATGCCAAGTAGCAAACTGTCCCCCAAAATGTCGTTCTGTATGTACTAGGGATGAACTCAATATCTAGAGCCACAAGGCTGAAGATAAGAAGTTTAAAACCAGTCAGAAAAATATTCCCCAGTCCCAGCTGTACTTTAATTTTACTGCACTATGGAACAGAAATACTGGGGGAAAATTCCATATCTACATTTACCATGTCAGGTGGAAATTTTATGCTATAGCCACAGCCATGTGATTATTCACAAAAGCAAAATTCATACTTAGTTAGGAAAATATGAAGAACCTACTGTGAGATATAAGTGAACAATATGGAGAAACACTGCTTCCTTTTTTCTTTTAGGAGTTATTTCTATTACTACTATTTTAAATCTATTCTAGGCTATGGTTAATGAAGAAAACTTGAAATAAGAAAAGAATAATGATAAACTGTAGTTCTGTTGCAACACAATTTAAACTGAAATCTGTGTTTGTAATAGTTTATCCATATATTTATTCAAATATATGAAAATGTATGCAAATTTCCATCCCATTGTTTTGTGGTTAGGTATACTACAAGGGATGTTTCAGGCTATGCAGCTTCTCTAGCTAACAACTCTCACTGTCTTCTATTGCAATAAGATTCAAACAACAACTGATCTTGAAATCTGAAACTAAAGAAAGCAAGCAAAGGTGAAGTAATATTACCCAGGATCTTAAAAGAAAATGGAAGAGCTACCCATTCTTACAGGTGCTTTATAAAACAAAATAATGCCTTTAGCTCATTTTTTAGCTTTTTGTGCCCATGCAGTTAGGCATTTAATTACCTGTTTACCAGCTTATTTCCTAGACATTCAGCACTCAATAAATTGGTGATTGCATTCAGATGAAATTCAAGAGAATTATCACCACTCTAAATAATACTTACATTTATTGCAAATCTTAAATGACCCTTTTTAAAAATTGTAAGCCTCCTAAGTACATCCTTTCTCCTAAAAGACGCAATAAATCACTTAAGCACCCCTCCCCTTCTACTGAAGAGGCATCTGATTAAGTCTTTTTCTAATAGAAGTAAGAACCTGGGAGGGTCAGAAATGAAATCTAAATGTCTCTTCTCACAGCTATTCGGGAAAGAATCTGTGTAGTACTTTGATCTGTATCAGCACTTGGATTGAGCAATTGTGTTCAGGCACAGAATTGCCTGGTATTATCTTACGACTCACTTGACAGAGCTTACCCCTACTTTTCATTACCTGAGAAGAGATCATTACAAAACATACAAGTAGTATAATTTTATAGCAATCTATTTTGAACTAGGAAATTAAATGGGAAGAAGAGCGGAAATGGAATGCAGCAAGCATAATGCTTTGAATTGTGTTTTAAAGATATAGGAGTTTAGCAGAAGTGGGGAAGAAAGTCCAGGTTAGGGAGCAGGAGCCTTTTCACTATCTTGTGACATGGCAGAACTAACTGCACAAACCTGATCCATGCTGGAGAACTCTCTCACTGAAAAAGGGTGAATATACATGGGCGTCACAAGTGAAAAATATCTTAAACTGTGAAGGGCAATAGGTGCCAGATAACTGGGTGTATGTGTGTGTGTTTCAGCAAAAGTCCAAAATTGCACTTTTGAGGCTTCAAGCTGAAGCCTGCTGCTTGCTAACTGCAACTAATACAAGTTGGCTCTAATTTTTCCCAAAACTTGGACTAAATAGCAGTGAAATGTCTCAAGCCCTCTGGGTACAAAAGAGACACGTCAGGACCAACAACTAGAATAATGATCATGCTTCTGCATATAAACTAGATTGGGAGAACCCTGCGCTCAGGACGCCCATAAAAAAAGAAGGCCGAAACACTAGGGTTTCCAAAGTGAAAAAGTGGTTTTGGAGAGAAGAAAGAGGACCAGGAAAGAAGGTGGTGAGAATCCTGACTGGGAGAAGGGTGCTGGTAGTCAGAGAGATGCACAAAGATGGAAACCAGGGGATGCTCAGGGATTTTCACCAGTGATAGTCCAGAAGGGTCACTGGGAGCAGCAGGAACCCACAGAACTTCCTGCCCAAGTTTCCCAGACCACCAGTGACTTCTCTACCAGGATGGAAGTTAAGGGTTAGAAAGGGTGGAGTTGGAGAGTAAGGGACTGTAAAATAACCAAGCAGGCCAAGAACTCAAATCTTTCTGGTTATTAAGCCCAATATACAGGTCAACTACAAGTTACTGTTTATTCTATCTCTCCTGTGGCAGTGGGAGAAGGACAAGGTGACCAACAGAAAGGCTTGAAAGCCAGGCTTGGGGATTTGGAGGACTGCATTTTTATTAAAATCTGTGAGGAATGGCAAAACCAAATAGAATCACTGTCCTCTAAATTCACGACTGAAGGAAATCCTTAGTAACATTTCTTGGGAGAGGAATTAATTAGAGGGAGAAGAATTTTCCAAAAAAGGTTTTCCCATTCAGTTGGTTTGCAGAACCAATGTTAATGAAGTGCAAGGTTGTACCTCAAAGCGGGATCTCCACTCTCCCAGCTTTCCTGTGGAACTATCTCACCTCTTGATCCCTTTGCTTCCTACAGATAAAGGTCAACATACCTGCAAGTCCCAAAAGTGAAATCAAGCCAATTTTATGGGTTACTCCTGAGATCTGTTAAGTAGTCCAGCTGGTTCAAGCATCTACAAGATACAGATAAAAACTATAATTAATAGAGGAATAGTAACAGAAGATGCTACAGAGACAGCCTTGAGCCTAAAGTTTTATTACAAACACACTCAAATTGACTTACCAGCAGGACAGTCAAAGCTGCCTGGAAGAAACTTATCCACAAGGTTTCAGGTACTTTTCTTGCACACGGGTGCAGAAGGCATTTTTACAGATAGGAAGGTCTTTAGCCAGAAATGTAAGATGCCTTTGAATGCTTTAAAGACCAGAGGCATTTTTGGCACTTTGGTAGCTCTTAACTCAATCCTGAATGCCTTTGAATGAAATACAGTCTCTTTCAGAGGTGCATCAACCTTCCCAACAGCGTCCCTGTTCCATAGAAAGCTTTTCTTCCTTCATTCCTGTGACCTGGCTTTCTGCTCCTGTCACTACCAGCATCCTCTCTGCTGGACCCACAGACTGCCAGCTCCTTGCTGCAGCTGCAACAGGAAGATTGCTCCAAGGGCAGGAGTCAGCTCCCAAGCTTCTTGGAGTGTCTCACCTCACACAGTCACTTCTCATAAGGGAAGACAGCCTGCAAGCCAGGAGCATGCAGTGCAGCAAGCACTGTCCTATCTGCCATATCCACACTGAACTAAAACAGAAAAAATACTACCCACAGGGACCAGAAAGTGGGAATTCCACATCTTTTATTGTGGAGTCTTAAATACACCTGTTTTACTTGTCCTCTTTCCTTGTGCCTTCTCTTTCACAGATCTACTCAGTTACAGTGGGAGGGTTTCAACCACTCCACTCCCCCCAGGCCTTCTGTACAGCTTGGTGCCTTCCTCCTGCAGTTTTGGAAAGGTGAATTTAAATTAAGCGAAATGAGTGGTGTGGCCAGGTGTGACCACAGCTGTCTCCTCTGTTTAAATTCATATTGTAGTCCTCTCAGAAGAAGCTGTCACATGGCTCTTCTGGAGCCTGGGGAGCAACGGGAAGAAAATGAACCTGTTTGGAGAGGGAGAAGGTGGCAGAGGCGGCAGGGCGCAGAAGCAAAGAGCCACAGCAGTGATCCAGGAACTGCAGGGAGGGTTGTGCAAGGGTAAGTGGCATACACTCGACTTTGCAGAGAGAGCCAGAAGCAAGGACACTGTGGGCCAGGGGAAGAACTGTGCAGAAATCTTTCTGCTTTGTTCTGTTTACATTTCATCAATTGGAGATTTCTGTCATTAGTGATCCTACTCTTGTTCTAAGAAAAAATTGCTTTAGAGAGGTTGTTATAAGAAGAAGCCTAAGCAGATCTATCACAAACTTCTGACCTGCTCAGGGTCTCAATGCACTTAATGCCTACATGGGTGCTCCAAACACAAGATTTGAGGTGACTGCAGTTGCTGCTCGTTATCATGGTTTAACCCCAGCCAGTAACTGAGCACCACACAGCTGCTTGTTCACTCATTCTGCCACTTCCCTCCACCCTCACCCTGTGGGATCGGAAGAAGAATCAAAAAAAAAGGTAAAACCTGTAAGTTAAGAACTTACAGAAGTAAACTTACAGAAGTAAATTTCAAAAGTAACCACCACAATAATAGCAATAATAATAATAATAATAATAATAACAACAATGAAAGAGAGGCAGAGAGACAGAGAGAGAGAAATAAAACCCAGGAGAAATAAGTGATGCACAATGCAATTTCTCACCACCCCACTAATCAGTGCCCAGTCTGTCCATCAAGAGCAATTGGTGGCTCCTAGCAAACTCTCCCCAATGAATATACTGGGCATGACATTCTTTAGTATGGAATGTGCCTTCCCGGCCAAGTTTCCTCCCATTTTTTTTTGTGCACCTCCTCACTGGTAGAGCATGAGACACTGAAATGTACTGTTAGCTGTGAGCAATAGGTACTCAAACTTGGGGCACTTTTAATTGATCTGAGTTCTTACAATTGGAGATGTTTAAGATAACTGAGCAGATAGTTGGGAGGCTCTTGTTCATTTTAGCTAATGATACCAATAGCATTCTTTTCAGTTCTTTTCACCCGCTTTGTCTATTCTTTCTTATTAAAGACAATTAGAAAATTTTCTAACTGCAATGTATTATCTCTGATATAATTACCAGTAAACCATGAATACCAGTCATATGACGGCTAATGAAAAGCTGTTCTGTTTCTTAAATTAGCTATCTTAATATTTTCTGCAGCAAATTTTTTCTTTATTTTTCTAAATCAAGTTTAGAAAAGTGCAATAGAGCAGTAATGGGACAGGGGTGCTATAAAAAAATCTTAGCGAATGGAGTAATTGTAACACTTACAACAGATGAGATGTTTGCAATTAATTTTACAGTTACTGCTCAAGACCCTATTTTGGGAAATAAAATATTTTACTAACTTAAATTAATACTGTTTGTAGACATTTCATGTTGGAAAACATTGGGTAAAAATTTACTCTTCTGTTCTCCTTAGATAATTAGAGGATGCATGTTACTGCCACCTCATTAAACTAGTATCAGCTCTCTGATTTCATCTCTAATATTTTCCTAAACCCTTGTTTATATTTTTAATAAAGTTTGAGGTTAAGGTAAGGGAATCAAATCAGAACTAATATGAAATTTTATCTCTAAAAATGTACCAAAATATCACAAATGGTCATGCTTTTAGTGAGAACACCTACTAAGCTTTAGGTTGTTATAGTAAACAAAAGAAAGTGTATGATGCAGCCACTGAGAACAGAAGTTATTTTCTGGAGTAGTACTTCTTCTGTTAAATTTTAAAATTGTCTCATCTTACAGGTAGACAAAAAGCCACCATGCATATGGACATGGTTATACCACAAGGGCTGAAGTGGGGACGTTCACATGGTGCTAACTAAGATCTAAAACGTGAATGAGATGAGGAGTCTCCTCCACATGACATGTCATCCTTTGCCTGGAAACAGAGCCATCTCACAAAGTTGAATATTTCCCACAGTTTGTAGACCCAGCCAGTTTCCTCCCAGCTCCTGCAGTCCCCAGGCCAGCTGCAGAGAAGCAGCAGCAATTTATCTTATCCATTCTGGAACTGAATGATATGAGAGACTCCCAGTTTTTTGAAAAAACAATGACTGGAACAGTCCAAATAATGTTATCTGATACAACGGACACCCAAAATGTTTTCTAGGGTTTTATATTTTCCTTTAGAAGATAATTACTGAAGGAAACCCATCATACTGTGACTTTACCAGGTATGATTTTTAATCTTGTTCCTTTCTACTAAAAGTTAGCAGCACTGAAAGCCAAGGTTCAGTGTATAAGTATTACATACAAAGACTGAAGCCCTATTAAGATAAAAGTTCCAGTGAAATAGTTAGTGAAACTAGTTGAGGCTATTGCCTAAAGCAATCCCATCAGGCCTCCTGCTGAAGGTATATCTTCTACTAAAGAAAAACCACTATATGTGCTTTCTGCTTTGTAGCAATGCTTTTCATTTTAATCTAGCTGTATTTGTTCTTGTGCTTTCATTCCAAGCAAACAAAAATGAATTCTTAGAAATCTGGGAATGTATTTCCTAATGCCCTGTAGCAAATACACTTTTTTCAGAGATACAGGCTACTGGAGAGGGAAAATGAACCCTTTATGTGGTAAGCAAAGACAAGGAAAAATGGAAAAGTGCAAGGGATGTTTTCTGACCAAGAGTAATTACAGTGAATAGAAGTATTTTCTATTCACAGAGCAGGTAAGCTTAACTCCCCTCTTCTTCAGGTTTGATCTAAAGCAGGAGCTGCAGTGTGTGATCTCCATGGAACTGAAGTGCAAGAAGGTCACTCACAGACCTGGCCTTAAGAAGAAGAAACAAGCTTTTGAAACTTGTTTACTCTCTGTGTAGGACATACATATAGTTTTAATGGTTCCATGTGGAAATGTGAGTTAGCTGATTATATAGTACAGTTGTAGAAGCATCAAGTAAATCTTCATCAAAATATTGTAGGTTGTAGCACTACAATAAACCCTGCAGGCCCAATCATTAATGTGAAAGCCTACATTAACAATAATGGAGTTTTACTGGCCTAAGAAGGTGGCGTACACAACTGGCGTGAGATGATTTTTGTTGTTCTACTTCATGGTCTAATGCACTGAATATGAAACACAAACAGCAATGGGGCTGTGAGGCAGAAATGGGGAATTCACTGCCTTGATTTGCACTACTGTGGCAGGGCATATCACCTCTCTCCCCACCACAGGTGGCCAGTGCAGAGAGGAAAGATAATCCAGGCAGGCAAGGCCCAGCGGGTATCATCTTCTGGTGCCAAAAGGTCTGCCAGCTTAACAGATGTGGGAAGAGATAAAAAAGATAGGTGACCAAAAGGCATGTTTTTACACTAGAGAAGTACTACAGTTTATCACAGAGGCAGAAGTCTCTTACACACTCCCTGGGAACACGCGAGACGATTTCCCCCTGAAGCTTGGACGCAACTTCGTGGTCACTTTTCTGGAAATTGAGGGAAAGGATTTCGATGTGTGCCCCTTCAACAATTTGGTGGTAAGAAACACTGGATCCTAAGTTATACTATTTCTTAGCTAGCTGTAAATTTAATGGTACCTTTAACCCTGTGTGTATAATACACACAGTTTCCTCTTTTTGTCTTATTCCTGTGCAGGAATAGTCTGTTTTAAGTCTTATGTCTCTTAGTTTTGTGTCTATTAAATAAATAATCCATTCTATAATAGACTGAATCAGCCATTATTAAAGAATTTGCGATAGAGCTACTGCCTGCTGCCAGAGGCCTGGGCAAAAGGCAGGGACTTATCTTAACCCCTCACATCTAATTCGTAACAGTTACCCAAGTTAATATTCCTCTCCAGCCACATCACTCTGACTAGCATGTCAAGTGTGACTGTAGACTGACCCCCAGTCTGATACTGTACAGTATCCTTAGTACCCCTAAAGGATTTGCAATACTTCACGATAGGCACTTTTCCCCCTTTTGCAATGCTCAGATTAGGCTGCCTATAGGTAAGGTGCACATCCTCGTTATGTACCTCAAATCAGCTACACTGTGCTATTTTTGCAGAAGCTTTGCCTTTGAGGAGCAATTCAGAGTGCCCTCTGATGCCTTAGGTTTTAACTTTTATATTTTTCAAATCCTGTACTGCCTAGTGTGTAACTCTGAAGTTTCTTGTGGCCTGTTAGCTACTGTTCTCTCATGCTGGTTAGACATAACAGACCTCTCTAGGTTTGCACTTCAAGGACACCTTGTTGTCCCAGGCCCCAAAATATGCAAACTAAAGCCTTTGAGAGGAGGAGCAAACTTGGGGTAATTACATCATTAACTGAAATTATAATTGGATAATTAACCCTGATCTGCAAATGGACCAAACTCATAAAAGTGTGAAGAACCTGTGACCCAGCATCCATCTTGGGCGGAGCCCCACGGAGGCTTTTGACTCCCAAGGTGTACCTTTGAAGGCCCTTCAAATAAATACATACTTTTATTCTCTTAATCTTGTCTAGCCTCTGTTTTCAGGTAGCCACTTCAAGGCATCACCTCAGTAAGCTTTATTTTTAGATAAGAGGAAAACACAATCCCTGTTTCTCATACTGCAGTTCAGTGGCTGGAACACCTGCACAGAAGGTGGAAAACTCCTTTGGAGCCCAGTGCTATTGAGCTGAAATGTCTGAAACCTGCTTCCCTGCCCTAACCATAGCAACCTGCAGCACAGGCAGAGGAGTTGAGGGCTTTCCTCCATGCCTCTTACTGTGACTGTCACTGCAAAAAATCAAGACGTCACAGGAACTCAGAAAACTGGAGCAAAAAAGAGAAGGGGCCTTTGAGGCTTGGCCATAAGCCCACCAGCAAGAGTAGGAATGAGTAGCAATGGCTCTTCCATTGTGCCATATTCACAACCTTCAGACAAAGCACATGAATCAGTCCCATGGACGTCAGAAAATGAAACAACCAAATGCTTGAAGCTTGGTCAGAATCTACTGCATGTACTAGGGGATAAGAATTGCTGACTTCACTTCCATTAGGTGGCTTTGGACACACTGTCTTATCGGTGTATTCCCACAATGTTGAGGGAAACTGTAAACTACTGTAAACTAGACTCATTTCATGTATACTTGTTTAAAAGACACCATTTGTTTAAATGTGGTTAAAAGCCCTTCTGCTTTATAAATAAAGAAATTCTGAAAATAATCTAGACCTCTTCTGTTATTGCTTTATTTTGGTATACTTCTTGAATGTGATGAAGTAATTGCACAGCCAGAGAGGACAATTATATTTTCTTGCTATGAGAAATTCTGTAATTTCTGACAATGAAGTTACTTAACAAAAGGTAAAGCTCATCTGCCTGTGTGTCAGTGTGTACACACAACTGTGTACTACTGTAGTCTGATACAATTCATAGTGTTTGATTGAGACAAATAGATCTATTTTATCCTCTGATTTTCTAACACATGATAAATATATACCACTCTTGTATTACCATAAGGCTGTTTTCACGAAGTCTGGGCAGTAAAGGGATTCATCTAGAAAAAGTTCATGTTGCAATTATCAAAGCTTTCCATTCCTTGCACTGATGCTTTTCATTTTTATTTTTATGTTTATTTTTATTGAAGGTTTATATTGCTATTTTCATTTCTGTAATGACAGTCCCTCTAAATAAACAGGAAATAAAATGTGATAAAACACCAGTCAGTCATTTTCTGGTAGTTTCTTTGAACACTAGAGAACTTAACCTACATTTTTTAGGTGCAAGGTAAGATGCAGTTAAATGTAACTGCTCTCCAAGATGCTGGACACAACTGTGACAGTTGTGTTGCTGAGGATCTTTGTACAATTCTTTATGTGCTCTGACATGTTCATTTGTCCATTTATTACTTGAACTGGACATAAGCATATGTGGACTATTTTTGCTCATTCATATAAATCCAGCAAAACTTCATTGGCAAGTGTTTTTAAATAATTTAGATCCAAGTTCTACTTTAGGAAGACCCATGATTTTCAGAGTCCAAGAGAGAAATAGCCTTGTGTCTAGCCTGTTGTATGTGTCTCCACTGTTCCATCACTCATGCATCTCCTCTGTTCCATTATCTCCCTGAGACAGGCTTTTTAAAGGCTGTTACCCTATTTGTGTTTTGAGGTGAAGTTTCTGAAGCTGTATAAAGATGCACCTGAAACTGAGAAGTTTTGATTCTGGTTTGTATATTGTTGTCTGCTCACAATTCTGGCTGAAGTAGAACCGTCTCTTCTTTTTCATGGATGGCACAAATATTCAAATATTTTTTATTTTGCATCTAGTTCATTTTCACTGAAATTAACAGTTATATCCACAGGATAATAAGTAAAAAATACCTGGTTAAAAACACTCTTAATTGCCTCCCTGCGGTCTTTTCTATAACTTGATAAATATTAAGCATTTATCTATAACTTGATAAATGTTAAGCACTTGATAAATATTTTTTGACCAAAAATTTGTAATTACAATGCACTTTAAATTCACAGTTGAGTTGAATTTGTACATGGAACTTCCTATAGTAGAGTTGTCAATATGCTCTGGTTTTCAGCTCTTGAGTATGTGATTTAGGGGTTTTGTGTTTCTGGAGCTCCCTGTGTACTACATATACTGTTCTTTGTCACTGATTCATATCATGATTGTTGTTTGCCATGAACTCTGAGATAGGCTCTGACAACCTTACCATTGATTATACTATATACAACAGATTTTTACTAGTCAAGGAACACTTGAATCAAGTGTTCTACTCAAAAGGAGAAAAAATAATGGAAAACTAGAAAATTACCTATAAACCAGAGGTTCTGGAAATTGATTTAAAGTATCAGCTTTGAATGGTATCTTTGTTTGGATGCAAATAAACATTTATGAAATTGTTACTAGAGTCTGGAGAAAATCCAAGATCTTGTTTTGCACTCTTATGTATTTATTCTAGTAAATGTGGTGTAAGAACTGTGGCTCATGCATTATTCTTGGCTCCCTGGGAAATAATATCTTTCTGAGGTAGGAGTACAGTACAGGACTGCCTCTGGGTCCTAGTAACCTCTCAATCTTCTGTAGGAACATGAGGAACTCAGTGGGTTCAGGCTACGGAAACCACAGGTGGGCCATCTACACTATGATATTATAATACTGTAGCATACATAAGCATGAAAGGGAAAACCAGCCAATCCCTTCTAATCTCATCATTAGTGTAATGCTACAGTTTAATTTTTTCCATGAAAAAATACAATAAACTCAAAATTATATCAACTCATTTGTAGGACACATGAAGCATTTGCAAGTCCAAAATGACTCTGCAAAGCTGTAGCTCCTTGTGTAAGGAGGATTAGAGTCAGATATACTAAATATACTAAATATACTAAATTAACACATGCTAAGTGGTCGGGCATTGGAAAAAGCTGCCCAGGGAATCACCATCCCTGAGAGTGTTCAAGAGGTGTGTGGATGTGACACCTGGGGACATAGTTTAGTGGTGAACATGGTGGTGCTGGATTAATGGTTGTACTTGGTGATCTTAGAGGTCTTTTCCAAACTAAATTATTTTATGACTGTATAATTCTATGATAAATGCCTATGAGGTACCCAGGATGCATGGCTGAACTTTGTTATCTTTGGGATTGTGCTGGGAAAGCACCCAAGGGGAGATATGAGGGAGGACTCCAGGCAGGCGCTGGTGCCAGCACAGTAGAAGAATGGTGGCTGTTGGACCATCTCAGCAGAGAGGTAGCAAAGAGGATGGCTGGAGGCTGCTCTGAAAAGCCAGTTTGGGAATCCCGCATGAACTTAGCAGATGATTTTGTTGAATGCGATTGTACAGCCTTTACCATATTCCTGCATAAAACTGATCATTTTTTAACATTTTTTTCTTAAATTATAAAAAATTCCACATATACACAGGATTTCAAGTGCCCGAGTCTTCAGCAGCAGCCATGCTGCCATCTGAGACACTGTTCTGTTAGCACAACCAGTGCATCCTGGGATATTTCTCAAAGAGAAATGAATCTTTACCACTGCAAAAGAACATCCCAACACCTTGCTGTCATCACAATGTTTTTACTGAATCCATACCTGCAGTAGAAATGAAAGACATCCCTTTTTAAAATACGCCCTCTTGCTGGCTACATGAACAACAGCAACAATGTGCTTGAGATCTTCAGCTAATATATGAGTTATGTAGCTGTGTGCAACTGTCACAGTGTCCAAGGACCTTTCACACAAAATCAATGGTCAGCGACAACCCCCTGACCCCACAGGGGCTCTGGCACTTCTTGGGGTCAGTCGTGATGTTACAGCTCTTGAACTGAACAGCAATTTTTAATGTGTGCTGTCCTTGTAACAACCAAATTGAGAAATGAAACTGCTAGTTGTTTACTATAATTTCAAATTCTGAATGAGTGTTCTCTACCAAATATCTGCTGGGTTTTTACACCAGTGGTCTGTTGGAATTGTCTTCCTGAAAGTAAAATGTGATATAAGCACTGCACTATTGACTACATACCTTTTCTCAAGTAGTACAGCCTTTTGCTAGGCAACCATGAAAGTGTTCTCAAATGCTCTGCTGATGTGGTTAACTCTATATTTTCTTTAAAGCAAGCATTTAGACCATTTCTGTTTTGGTTGAGTCAGCCCCCTCCAGAGTTACATGTCTCTGCCAAGGGGGATGCAGCACATGCAAAGTTCGCTCATACAGATCTCTTGAGGCTTCTGGTTTGGCTTTAAGGTCAAGAAAGAAAGTTCAGAAGGTACAATTTGTTTGAATGATTTGTTTGAAAGGAAGCTAGCTTTGCTTTTGCCTCTAGAGAATAAGATCACGGCAGTTACAAGCACAACTGAACAAGCACTAAACCAACTGAAACCTGATCCATGCCTATTCCTCTAAAACAGAAAAGTGAGTGCTGTGCTAAAGTCCCACAGGACACTCTTCCCTGTAGCAAGCAGCATCTTCAACCTCCTATTGATTCCTTACCAAAGGATCTGCATACATATACAGATCCCAGCCAAAAAGGAAAGGACAGATGCAGGAACTATCCTAAAGGTACAGAATGGTTCCAGACTACTACAATGATTTCAAGCAATACATGTCTTTTATTTCTGTGAGATGTCCTTGATACTGTGTTGAGGTTACTTGTTGGTTTCAACCGGATAAGCGAGTTAGAAAATGCGTGCATCTAGTCCTGTGTTATAGCAAGATTTGTTCTTGCACATTATTACACTTCTTTAGAAAGTCAGGGAATCTTGGGTAATGTTAAAATGTCTTCAAGCAGAGCCTCAGAAGTACTAAAGAGATCTGATAAAATGTAAAATAATTTTCTGTATATTTCACCTGAAAAGGAGGTTTTTGAGACACCAATACTATATGTTCACACACACATATATACGTTTGTAAATACATACCTCTATATATAGTATGTATTTATGAAATATGTTCTATGCTAGGTTACTAAAAGCCAGTCAATTGATGAAATTACTGTAGTGGAGTCAAATAGCCTCTCTGAGAATACAAAAATCTTTCAGAGGCAAGGCAGAGTCTTCATGGTGTGATGTACAGGGTGTCCTGAGGTCTGCTGATATGTCAAGTGCTGTTTCCCACCATCCCTATGCTCCTTGAGTTGTGGTGTACACAGTATGGAATACCTTGATGCCCTTTACTTCCTGAAGACTGAGGTAGTTTTTTCTTGATTGCAGGACACAGCACTGCAGTGCACATTACAGAGCTGATCTCAGGCCCTAAACTTCTTGAGGCAAGGAGTCCTGATACAGGCATAGAGCTCCTGCCTTTGTGGTTCCCCACGCATCCCAAGGAAACACAGGTGTAAGGCAGAGTCTGTATGCAGGTCTATCTCCAACTTTGGATGCAAACAGGGTATATGTGGGGACCAGGACTACACAACGTACTGTAGACTGCAACAGCCGTGCACTCTACAATATCTGAAAACGCAGATACTGTAGAGGCAGGAGGTGCCTCTAAGGACACTCGTGATTCAGGTCATCATGACAGCAGTTGATTCCTAGCTTTAGTGCACTTAGCATTCACCAAAAAGTTTTACTTTTAATTATATAAGAACCTACATTCCTAACCTGGGCATATTCATTTAGATAAACAACCCTTCCTTTTCCAACCAGTGAGGAAGGAAAGCAGAATCTGGTTAAAAATCACAGTTATGTAGGATGACGTCAGGGTTAGCAGCATTAGAACTGAAAAATTTCAAGCATTTGTCTTGTTGGCATTTATATCGAAGTTTGTTTGCTATTTGCATTTCTTTGTATTTCATTGTGAGTCTAGGACTAAAATGCACACTGAAACTCAGCTGAATCCATAAAGCATCCACTATAAAAATTCATGCTCAGTCAGAAACTTTCCAAAATTTTAATGAAGCCATAACTAAATTCAAAGTTGAGTTAGCTGTGCTTTGTTATTTTGTAATGAAAGTTCTGTGCAGCCCTGCTCAAATGGAGAGGACTGCTGCTGCTCCTGTGATTAGTAAACATGGGAGACACGCTGAGCCAATGTCTCCCTGCGGCATTCTCACTGAAGTCAAAGTCACCCTCGAGATGAATTTGACCTGTTGAACTCAGTGTTTTTAGAACTAATAGCATAATTTCTTCAACACACAGCTACAAGGAAAAAGACTCACAACTTGAAGGCCAAGTTGTATGAATTCAGTTTAACAGTGTGGAGAAAAGGTGTGGAAGACAAATCTGCCACAAACCAGATTAAATTCTGATTTTCAGAAACATTCTCTGAAACCACCCCCCACCTGCTTAATCCGAGGCAGAATCAGAAGAGAGGACAAGGAGGCCAGTGTTTATATAGACCAGCAGGTGGTCCATGAAAACCTCCATGAGTCATATCTTGAATTTTCACTAACTTTTGTTGTTGTTGTTGTTGCAAGGTCACAAAATCAAATGTTTTTGAGGATGTGGAACCTTTTTCTTATGGGAAATTATTTATTCTTTGTTTTGCTGACAAAAAATTGGTTCTGTATTTTTAAATTGGTTTAAGTTGAGCAGCTTACTCTTCTCTCAACCTTAATTTCTCAGTATAACAGCTAAACCAACATAATTAATAAATTATGTAAGAGGTTACACACCATTGTTTTCTTTTAACACAAATGATCGAATTTTGAACACTCCACTTTGAACTATTATCATTTGGATTTTTTAGTTGTTACATCATCAGTAATTTTCCCATGGGTTTTCTCTGACAGCAAAACTGCAGGATTTGAAGTCCTAACACCTGCAAGTCTTTAAATACATGTGTGACAAAGGAACTTGGGGGCTATTTTTTTTAGTAAAGCTTCACTAAACTCACAATCCAAATGGAATATGCATTTGGAATGTCTGAGTTTTTTGTAAATGCTATCCCTGAAATACAACTATTGCCTTGAAAAAAAGATTATTTATTTTTAAAAAATTAATTAAACACCAAAACAAACCAAAAATGTGGGGAAGTCTCAAAGAAGACCCAGAAAGATGGCATTTCTACATTTTTTGGATATTCATCTCTCATATCAAGGTGACATAAAGGTCATGCACTAACACTTTCTAATTTTCATCCTTTGAGTAAAATTGGCCTTATTTTTCAGTGGTGTTAACACCAGAAGTAGTCACAGAAAACAGGTGTGTTTTCTTGAAGTGCCAGTCATGAGAGAGTAAAGTCTGTGAAGATTGGAAATAGTATACAAAGGTGTCTCTTTTTCAGCTCATACTATACTCTATGGATTCTTCAAGATTACTTCTGTACAACCTTCCAGGAATACAGGAATGGCAGAACCTAGAACTGTTAGTGCTGAGTAAGAAAACCTGGCCAGCCTAAGGGAAGACTGCAGGACAAAGTAGATAAAGCTGCTCAGTAAATACTTGTATCTGGAGACAAAGAGAATCAAGAGCAATTAAAACAGGCATGACTGAGCAAGCATCCTTGAAAGGATGACCTTGAATTTCCTTTATGTTTGCTGGAATTATTGGCCAGGGTGAAAGAGTGTGTGTTATTTTGCTGGATTCCATGGTATCCTGGAGAAAAAGCAGATGTTATCCACCATAAACATCTGGCAAGGATAGAGCAACCAGCCTTTTTTTTATAGTGTGTAGGATGGTCAAATAAAGAGGCCCTGCCTATTTACAGAAGTTAGCCTTTTACTGTATATGGGATAATCATATCAATATCTTTCTCCTCACTACCATGAATTGTTTCTACTGCATGTGTTCTGGAGTTGAACTCCATTGATCTGCATATATCCATCAGACCATGAATGCTATTTTCCAGTTCCTGTACTGGATGGACCACTGTGCCTGGATATGGAAGAGGGAATTGAATGCAAGCTCTCAACATTAGTTCAGCCAGTTCAAACATGTCCTTTTTATAAAGCATAATCCATGGCTAAAGCAGTAGTGAGAGACTGAATAATGACTGTGTATTATAAAATGAAAATAAATATAACATGTGTGTGGTTTCTATGTATATAGAAAAGATATTTTAGAATATATAATAATTCACTTTCAGAAGCAAATTAACAAGAGTAAAAATCTGGTTGTTTTTTAAAGACCTTTCTAGCATATTTTCATTGCTCTTAAACCACAAAAATGGCAATCTTCTACAGAAGAGAAAAAAAATGTGATTTTACAAAGGGACACACAATCATAGTGTTATTTTATGAAACTATATTACATTGTAATCAGCTGGAAGAGCTAGCAGGTTTTAATGCCAAGTGTGTTTTCTTATGATAAACACTTGTCAATATAACACTATCTTGTGCCTGCTATATCTTGTTTCCACCATGACCTTTCAAACCACATGCATGTTCTTTTCTCTTCCTCTGAGAAAACCTTAACAACATTCTAATCATCATGAAGAGCAATTAACTGTCTTCAACCAGCTGTGCTACTCAGCTCATCTGGGAATGGGAAAAAGCCTGCTCCTTAGTGCAGATCCGCCTACCCAGGCATGGCAAACAAGGCTAGTGCAGAACAGTTTTAAATATGAAAAACTGGCACTCTCACAAAGTTTGGAAGCTTTGGAGGAAGAGCAGTGGTATCTCTTCCAGTAAAGAGAAGCCTCGTTCCTACTTGCTCTATAGTCTCTGTAAGATAATGTATCAGTTTTAATAATGCGCTTTTTAAAGGTCAGCATTTGAAGAACAGTACTGATTTGTTGACATCACTGCAGAAAGCAGCCTTGCCCTCACTTAGCAAAACTTTGTGGCAGAGGTATTTTCTGATTGCTGAAGAAAGAGAAATAGCTTCTTGAATGTGCAGTTGCTGAAAGGGCACTGCAGACACTTTCAGAAACAGTAGCTGGAAATTAATTGTATCAAGTTGTATTTGGCTTCTTTCTTTTTACAAATCTGGGACTAAACTGTGTTATGTATCAGTCCTAAAGTTCTTGCAATTTTTTTTCTATTAGCAAATGAAACAATAGAAAACATGGAGCAAGTAAAATTAATCTGTATACAGAATGCTTTTATAAATAAAAAGATGGAGGCAAAATTATTAGTTTACATTTGATAACTGTTTTTCTGAGCTGCAAAATAAGATAAAAAAAATCAAGCAGACCATATGCTCTTTCCTGAAATCATCAGGGATTTTGTTCTGTATCACTGGAAGTATGCATAAAAGAGGTGTACCTTCATTTTGAACATATGTGTATATCAAACAAGAGAAGTATTTTTTGTTAGTTTTATGTGGTCATTTTAATTGCTGCTCTTAACTGCCTTGCAGATTGCTCAGAAATTTAATCTAGCTAAACAAAATGTGTATGATATCCCTAATGAAAATTCAAATATAAGGGGGCAGATCCTACATAAACCTTTTGGAGTTCCTTGAAAAATACAATCTTATTTTGTTTTGGTTTGTTTCTCATTATTTTTACATATATACTGCTAGAAAATAATTTTGTGATTAACACAATTTTCATAAATATCTGAATTATGCTTTTGGGAATCAGAACTAAACAGCTGATGGGAAGTGTTGACTACTTTCCTTCAAGTCCGAACCTTTGTCAAATTGCTGAATATTTAAAATTCAGATCTCTGTTTATCCTCATGCTATATATTTTCTAAACATTACTTTTTTTACTGTAATATTCTCAGAAATAAACTACACATTCAGACCCATTCTAACGCAAAGCCAAGGTGCCTAAAGTTTAGTTCTTGGAAAACTCAAGTCACTTTTTTTTGCAGCCTAACCATGGGTTTAAATCCAGACATATCTAGTGGTTTTGAGTTCAATCCAACCCTTTGTGTGCACGTATTAGAGCAGGAGGCCAGGTGCAAAGTATTCACCAAGTGTCAGAATCCACTGTCCATTAACTACTGAAGATCAAACTGCATTTCAACTGAATTAAGAATAAGATTAGCAGTAGGTAAGCTAAAAATACATCTTGGTATAACTTCCAGTGAAATTTCAACTTAGGGGATCTCCAGAGAAACAGTTTAAGAAAACTGGGAAAAAAGCAAATTTAAAAAAAGAGAGAAAAGAATGAGGCATAGTTTAACATGAAGGAGCAGGAATATCCACAGCATATTTTATGTGGTGCACAGAGAAAGTCTATTTATTACATGGGGAACTAAGAGTAATTGTTATTACAGGAGTTCTTCAATTGTTTAAAAGGAGGGTGACGGTCATTTGCTTATAATTTTGTTATATTGAAAAAGTTGCTGCAGAATTTTTTTAATATTTAACTGGATTTTATTTGGAATATTTTTAGTGAAAATAGCAGAGCTACTTCTGAGACAAATGGAACATGTCTCAGCTGCTTCTGAGACAGCAGGACCTACTGGGACACCTGAGCTGTACAGAGTTAACAGGATGAATGAACCACTGATAGCCAGAGGACAAGCTGTCTCCTTGAACAAATGGAACATATTCCACTTAGCAAGGTTTAGGAGGCTTGAGCAGAAAGCACCGTATCCCCTGCATGCTGTGGAGAACTACTCTGCTTCTCAGTGGATGAAGTGTAACAGCCATCTGCTTGGGCAACTGAGCTGATGGCCTGTAGAGGAAATTGCTCAGGTTAGAGAGTCATGGTTACGTGGCTGTGAGCTGTAACAATTCATATCCTGTGTGGGGCAAGGACATGCTCACTGAGGAGACATGAGGATAGCTGAGGATGAGATGAAGCCTGTGGACAGTCAGCTGTATAAAGTCCACAGGCTGGTGCTGGTAGAAATGAAAGGCTTCTTGATTGCATATATCTAACATCCCTACTCCAAGAGAGTGCCAGATAAAATCCTAAGAATCCTTTATTTTTGAGACCCTTGTGTGCAAGAGACTTTATCTTTATTTCCTTCAGGGACAGGCAAATCTCAGTCTGCCTTTTAGGCAAGTGACGAAATGGGATTTGACTGCATGAAGGAGGCTACACTAGATCACCTTGGTGTGAGCAGAAACATGTCTTGTTGATGCTTTTGGAACCTCTTATCACATTCAGTAAGTCATTCTAAATATCAGCCTGTTACAGCGGGGATTAGTGCAACACGCATATATCAAACCAGGAGTCCCATGGAAAAGAAGTATGTATGGACAGATTCGTGGTAGATGTTTCAGAGATGTTTATTTCTCCAGCCGCATGGCCGGGGCTGTGCTCAGGAACTCCCCCAGTCATGGGACCCGAGGGTCCTTGGCCACACCGGGGAACACAAACCAACCAATGGGGAACGAGGCTGAGCAGGGGCAGGGAAACCCCGTGTCTGTCCCCTCAGGGCCCCTCTCCCAGGGCTCCATGGCAGGGGGGGAGACCCCAACATCAGCCCATCACATTAACACAAAGCAAAACAGTGGTTGGTTCTCTTCAGCCCTGTACAGAAAAAGATTCTTCTTTCACCACGAAAGTGCCCTGTGTGGCATGAAATAGTAATAGGTCTGTAAAATCCCAAACTGAGACAGGAAATACATTTGCCAGTGCTTGGCAAATTGCAGCGTGCTTCTGCCCTTACAGAGCCTGGGTAATTACAGACTTTGGATGTAGCTCATGGTTCAGGATAATGCAGAAATCTGTAAAATAAAGGTGGAATGAATTCTTTTGCTGTTGATTTAGAAAAGTGAATGTGAAATCTTTGGAAAAGTGGAAGATCCAATTCCTTGTTACAAAACAAAGTCCCTGAATGAAGAGTTGTTCTGCTTTCAAAGGATGCTTTTTGGGCTTGGATGATCCTCTTTCAGAAGTTTATGGATTACATTCTGGCTTGGGATACTAGCCCATGAACAGCTGCCCCCTTAGACAAGGATGCGGTCTGTACCTAACATGATGAGTATCCATTGTAATGGCAGTAAGCATAGAGCTGCTATCTACAAAGCACAGCTCTCCCTGTCAACATGATTAATGTGCTGCTCTTCTTTGTGAGATAGCCCTTTTCTGACTCAGTTGCTCACTTATATCATTGTGCAATCTTGAGAACAAAAAAAAAAATGTAGGGTAGTTTTATTTCTGAGTGTTGTGAGACTAATTTAGACAGATTATTTGGAACCCTATTTCCACCCTAGCTGCCCTGGAATTAAACTTTGTTAGGGTCCCAAAAACATTAGTTTAGAAGGCGGCCTGAGCATAAACCTTTTTGACGCTCAAAAAGAATTATGTACACACATGAATTGTTCAAATGGACATACACAAAAGAAAAGTGTCAGAAATATCAACAAGCAGTTTTCACGCTACTGGAAGGAGTACTGAACACATGCTTGTTACAGCATAAGAAAGAAATATTCAGCAATTGAGAAAGCCTAACAGGAAAATGGCCTATTTAATTACTGAAATTCAAGCAGCACCTCCTGAACAATTACTTTGTCCATTGATCATAGATTATGCATTGCTTTCATGAATTTCTTCAGCAAAGGGAACAAATGGCAGATTTCTAAAATGCAATCCATTGTCCAAGATACATCCAAGCATGACCTGCAAAGGGCATTTTGTGGCAGACTGAAACAACCCATAGAATGGCCTGGGCTGGAAGGGACCTTAAAGATCATCTAGTTCCTACTCCCCTGCCAAGGGCAGGGGCACCTTCCACTACACCAGGTTGCTCAGGGCCCAATAAAATCTGGCCTTAAGCACTTCCAGGGATGGGGAAGCCACAGCGTCTCTGGACAACCTGTTCCAGTGCCTCATCACTCTCACAGTGAAGAATTTCTTCCTAATATCTAATCTAAACCTACTCTTTTTCAGTTTGAGGCCATTCCCTCTTGCCCTGTCACTATGTGCCCTTGTAAATAGTCTCTGTCCATATTTCTTGTAGGCTCTCTTCAGGTACTGGATGGCCTCACTTAGGTCACCCCAGAGCCTTTTCCTCTCCAGGCTGAATAACTCAACTCTCTCAGCCTCTCCCCTCAGCAGAGCTGCTCCATCTCTGAACAACCTGGTGAGCTCCTCTGGACTTGCTCCGACAGGTCCATGTCCTTCCTCTGCTGGGGACCTCAGAGCCAGATGCAGCACTACAGATGGTGTCTCACCAAAGAGAAGTAAAGGGCAGAATCCCCTCCCTCGATCTGCTGGCCAGACTATGTAGAGATGCAAGGTACCACTATGATGGGCTCCAAAGTCTGACTCTCCCAGGCAGATTCAGATATTATGGGCAGTGCACATGACTTGAAAGATATGACCAAAAGGAAGTTGTGACTGCATGTGACAACTCTCACTGAAGGCAGAACAGGCACTTGGTCTGGATAAAATCTTAGCCTGTGGCTCCCCAGGACAGAGTATAAAGCTTGGTCCAAGACAAACAGAATGACAAACCTATCTGTTCTTCACTGCATCATTCCATGTTTTTTCGTTCACCTAGGGTGGAAAAATACCTGTAAGTAAGAAAGAGAAGAAACATATGCTTGAGGCAAGGCTGAACATGTATCAGACCAAATCCTTTACAGCATGCAAACAGAGATTAGCTTTTCACGTTGAAAGCAGTCACCTCTTTTGGGTACTTTGTATGGATTAGTGTTTGAGAAACTAAGGATGCAGATGATCTGGATTTATTTTATTTATTTTTAGACTGTATCTGGTTTGTATCACCTTGGGGTTTTGCTTATTGATTGGTGAGATTTGCTTAGGGGGAATGAAAAACTGGAATAAGAAGTGATTGAAAGCACAGAACTGCAGACTGTTCAGTGTGCAAAAAAGCGCTAAAGCTGAAGAATGGTATTGCTAAGCGAAGACAACAGAAAAGGGATAGAAAAATTATGAAACTGGCTGAGGATAGTGTTACTTGGTAGTAGTTGAGAAAGTAAGAGTCTTTTTAATTCAGCAGTTTGTTGCAGTTCATATACCAGTGACACTGCAGCAGAGCATTCAGAGGATTGGTGGACAGGCCTCCAGAACACAGAGGTCTCATTCTCACCCCTGGGTTAGAGCGAGTTCCCATGTGCCTAAGGGTTCATAGTTTACATGTTTTAAGTTTATTGGTTCAGGAGTTCTCCACCCAGTTTTATGTATAAGTTCATGTTTATGTATTTCCCCTAGTTGCTTATGTATTAGTTCTGGAAAGTTCTCCCTTCTTCAATGCTCCATTGGCCTACTCCTGCAATTCCCTCCCTTAAGTTATCCCTATTGGATAGTCCTCTGTTATCTCCTCCTCCTCCTCAGTTGATCCCCATTGGTTGTTTCCCTTTGTTCCACCCCTGTATAAACTGCTGTGCTTTCCCTTTTTTCCTGGTCTTTGTCCCTGGACCCTCCAGCGGCAATAAACCGGCTGGAGCCTACACAGAGACCCCTCTCTCATCCTTTGTCTCTGCCGATGCTTTTACTCCACCTCTGTTTGGGGCTCACTCCTTGTGAAGGAGCCAGCTTTCCCTGCAAGCTGCAGCTGACAGCTTTCCCTGCAAGCTGCAGCCAACCCCTGCCTGATGCAGCTGACAGCTTTCCCTCCTTGCTGTAGCTGACAGCTTTCCCTCCTTGCTGCAGCCAACCCCTGCCTGCAGCAGCAGAAGCCGAGGATGTCTGCAGCTGGACGCTGTGCTGCCTCGGGCAGCCCAACAGTGTCAGTAGTTGAGGTAGGACCATGGGTACGACCCATGAGATAGGTCCACTTTGTACATAAATAAGTGTGCAGAGATGATTTATAGTAGAATCTGTGTATGCAAAAGCATGTTGGGCCTTCTTTGCAGTTGAGGTCTAACAAAAGCTTTATATGAGAGAGTTTAACCAATGTTTCCTTCAAGGTGACAGCTGGTTTGCTTTCCCTTGAGGCTATGATACGTTACTTTTTTCTTCTCTTGAGTCCTGTCAAAAAAAGCGCCAAACCACGTAAAACCTAAGTTGCTTGTATTATCACTTGAAGTAAGTCCGTTCCTTTTCATTCTTTCCTTGTCTCCAATGGGAAATTAAAAGCAACAACACCCTTTCATAGGAATAAAAATAAGACTATGAATCATTAAAATCTTTCAAGGAAGTTGATTTCTTACTTCAACAGTGACTTAGCTTTATCTCCTCTGTTGATGTAATTTTTAAAGTCTCTGAGAAACATACAGCTGATCTTTTTCTGAAGCAGTACCAGCCCATGGACATCTGTGTAATGTTAAATTTATCAACAGTGGTCACGATCGGTGGATTCCTCAAAACAAACACATTTTCTGAGCATTGGAACACAATAAATGACATATAAATGCAGCTCAGTTCACAGTATTTGTATGCAGTAAAAAGGACTATCCTTAAGCATCCTCAAAAATACCAAATGAATGAATTCATATATTGCTCGTCAGACAGAAGTACTCCTATTGCATTTCCACTCCTGGTTTTAAAGAACCTTAAAATGTGGTCTAAGCACCTAGAAAGAAGAAGAAGCATTGATTGAATAAAAAGAAAGAAAATGTTTCCTAGTATGTAAAAGTAGAAAAGTATTATCTCTACTGAGATCTTTGGCATTTAGCTTTCTTTTTTTTCGTTACACAATTTAAAACATTTTATTTGAACTCTGTAAGGCCTTTAACAGGGTACACCACAGTATCTCTCTCTCTAAATTGGAGAGAGATGGATGGACTGTTCAGTGGATGAGGAATTGGTTGGATGGTCACATCCAGAGGGTTGTGTCGACTCAATGTCCAAATGGACATCAGTGACAAGTGATGTCCCTCAATGGTCTCTATTGAGACCAGTACTGTTTAGTATCTTTGTAAGTGGCACAGACAAAGGGATCGAGTGCACCCTCAGCATGTTTGAAGGTGATACCAAGCTGAGTGGTGCAGTGACATGCCTGAAGGACAGGATGCTATCCAGAGGGACCTGGACATGCTCGAGAAGTGATCCATGGGACTCTCATGATGTTCAGTAAGGTCAAGTGCAAGATGCTGCACCTGGGTCAGGGAAATGCCTGGTATCAACACAGGCTGGGGGATGAACAGACCCAGAGCAGCTCTGATGAGAAGGACTTGGGAGTGCTGGTGGATGAAAGGCTGGATGTGAGCCAGCATTGTGCACTTTCAGACCCATATCCTGGGCTGCTTAAAAAACAGCATGGCTGCAAGGTCCAGGGAGGTGACTCTCCTCCTCTACTTCATTGTGGTGGTACCCCACCTGGAGTTCTGCATTCAGTTCTGGGGTCCTCAGCACAGGAAAGTCAAGGATCTCTTGGAGCAAGTCCAGAGGAGGCCACAAAAATTGTCAGAAAGCTATGATCCTACGAACATAGGCTGAGAAAGTTGGGATTGCTCAGCCTGGAGAAGGAAAGGCTCTAGGAAAACCTTATTGTTGCCTTTCAATACTTGAAGGGGACTTTCCAGAAAAGTTGTTCAACTGAGTATACAGCATAAGTATTTTTTGTTCCTTTCAGTGTAAGCTCAGTAAGGTCTCTTAAACCACGGACTAGAATCACAGTTAGTTACCATAGCAGAGCTGGGAGCTCAGATATGGGAGATGCCTCTATTGTTGAGTGCTTAACAACATACTTCCACTCAAAATAATGACACAGGTTAATTAATCCATCATTGAAAATGCTTGACCTTAATTGTCTGACTTTGCTCTGTGAGAGTATAATTACTTAAGGACTCAAATACATCTGAAAAATGCTTTTTAAAGTTGTGCACTGTCACTCCACTGTTAATTTTTCATTCGCAGTACTTAAATTCTTGTGCTGGTAATGTCCTCCCAAGAGGTGTCATACCGAAGGGTACTATTTACATGTCTAGATTATTTGGTTGTTGTCACAGGTTAGCAAGCATAGTCCCGGAAGGGACGTCCTTGCTAAGGGGTGCTTACAGTTTCCTCTGGGAACTGATAGAACCTATCAGCTGGCCAGTTTGAATATGGACAATTCTCTAAGCCACTTAAAGTTGTGATCACCTCTGTGATCCACATTTAAGAATAGGCAAACTCCCCCTCCAGGCTCTCTCTCGTTTCCGGCGCTGGGACAGGTGGCTGTGGGCCCCGTGTGGGGGCCAGCGGGCCCGGCCAGGCCCTGCTCGGGCCAGGCCGGGCCGGGCCACAGCCATCCTGAAGCCATGGACCTGTTCCAGCCATGGAACCCCCCCCCCCACTGCCTTGCCGTGGGCAGCCGGAGCGGCTCGGCTCTCCCCCCTCTCCACTGCGATAAGAAAAATTCAACATTCCAGCTGCAAAGCTGCAAGGCCGAGGTGAGATTAACCCTTTTTACTGCTGTGAAGAGCTGAAAACCTGAGGGAAGAGAGAGAGGAGATGCTTAAAGCTGAAATTCTGTTGTGAAGCTATGATAGATCAGAGTATCCTGTTGTAATTTCATGAAGATATGGGGGGTGGAGTGTTCAACTCGTGAGCAAAAGCACCTGCGCTGAGATAGGCAGATGCTGACGCAGCTGTAATTTCATGAGAAGTTTGGACAGGGAGAGATGAACCAGATGAGGACTTTTGCTCCAAATGGGAAAGGAGAAAACCTCAGTCCCTAGAGATGAACCAGATGAGGACTTTTGCTCCAAATGGGAAAGGAGAAAACCTCAGTTCCTAGAGATGCTCCCAGAGATAGTCCTAAAGATGAAGATGATGAAGACCCTTTGCTCCCAGGGAAGGAGAAAGGCCTCTGTTTTTGTTTCTGAACGGCTCAACCTTAAAATTGTACCCCAAAACACTTCAAGAGTGGACCCTCGAAAGCAGTTGTGGGAAAAGCTGCAAGTCGGGGGAAAGGACTCACACGCAGGCAGAGAGACTCCTCTTCCTGAATGGACTGAACGATATTTGGAAGTGGGCGGCTGTCTCGTTGTGATAATGTGTTCATAGCACGAGCAAGAAGAGACTTCTCTTTCTAAATGGACTGAACAAGGTTATTGTGGAAGTGGTAAACAGACTGAACATCTTAAGGGTTGTCTTTTCACATTGTCAGTGGGAGAAGGGAGGAAGGTGGGGGGAGGAGGAGAGTTCTGAAGGTGGTATAATTTTTTTTTCTTCTTTTAGGTCTGTTAATAAACTTCTTTATATTCTTTCAAGTTTGGTGCCTGTTTTGCATTTCTCCTAATTCTTATCTCACAGCAGATAAACAGTAATGAGTATTTTGGACCAAACCACTACACTAGATTGGTGTTTCCGCCCGGTTACAAACCGAACCCGCGACAGTTGTGAAAGTCACAACCAAATGCTACAGTGGTAAGGACAAGAAAGCTTGACAATGTGAACTGCAAGCAAAGTAAAGCTCAAACCCAAACACCCACTTTGGCATACGCAGAGCACCACGCCCTCATTTAGCTTTGCATACTAAGCATGACTTTGGGTGTTGCATCTTGGGTCAAGTAGAGTCTTGAGAAGGGAGAGTGCATCTTGCGTGAGAGCACCGGAGAACTGGAAGGAGAAAAACATCCCATGTGGGGAAAGATAATTTCTTCACAGGTGTTCGCAGAGTGGGATCCTGAGAGAAAACTTTAGCTTCCATAGAAGTTAAAATAACCTATCAGTAATAGAAATTAACCTGCTTTTTGTACCGTCATCTGAACTTACTAACATCTCTCAAGCCACTACTTTATTCACTGAAATGTTACTCTCTTGTTTCACCACCAAATTTTATTTTTTTGAAAAGGTTAAATTTCTCTGGCAAAGGACTTTAAACATAAATTCAATTTCTGTTCAAATTCCTTAAGATACTGTAAGACCCATTCTTTAATGAGCATACAAACCTTTTCAGGGTGTATGACTTGGGAATTCTTAAAACATCATCATAAAATTGAATTACATAGCCAATAAGGTTTCTGTAAAAACAGAATGCATTATACTCCTGGTCTGGATTGAATGTGACACTAATTGCAGACACGATTGCTTCTGGCCCATTGCCTCAGGGTGCCATTGTTTTAAAAGTGATCTCAAAAGACAATAGTTTCTTCACACTAGGGAAACTGGGATTTGAATTCCTGGTAGAAGACTGATTATCCTTTGGAATTCTTATTCTAAAGAGGAATAGAAGACATCTCTAAGTAATCCTAAAAGAAGACCATAGTTAATAGTGTCTCAACAATCTCAAAAGAAGTTAAAAAAAGTAGTTGCAAAAAAGTCAGAAATTCTAAGTTATCACAAAAAAGTAAAACTGTCAATGATAGATTTGTTATAGAAACCTGAAACTAGATTCTAGCAAACTGACAGTTTTATATTAAAAATAACCCTCTGTCATCTTTTCTAACTTTTTAATAATCCTTTTAACTTACACTGAGATTTCCAGTCGAGGCTTTCCAACTTTACAGATATCACTCATTATTTCTATTACTGTGTTATATGACTGTGTACATCCGTATATTTATGTACATGCTGTAGCGGGTTGGGTTTGTAACCAGGCAGAAACACCAATTTAGTGTAGTGGTTTGGTCCAAAATACTCATTACTGTTTATCTTCTGTAAGATAAGAATTAGGAGAAATGCAAAGCAGGCATTAAACTTGAAAGAATATAAAGAAGTCTATTAACAGACCTAAAAGAAGAAAAAAAAAAAAATCATACCACACCTTCAGAACTCTTCTCTTCCCCCCACCTTTCTCCCTTCTCCCACTGACAATGTGAAAAGACAACCCTTGAGATGTTCAGTCTGTTTACCACTTCCATAATAACCTTGTTCAGTCCATTTAGGAAGAGGAGTCTCTCTTGCCCATGCTATGAACACATTATCACAACGAGACAGCCACCCACTTCCAAATAACTTTGTTCAGTCCATTTAGGAAGAGGAGTCTCTCTGCTCGCATGTGAGTCCCCTCCCCCAACTTGCAGCTTTTCCCACAACTGCTTTCGAGGGTCCACTCTTGAAGTTTTTTGGGGTACAATTTTAAGGTTGAGCCGTTCAGAAACAAAAGTTCTCTTCACCCATCTCTGGCATTTCATCTCTAAGAACAGAGGCCCTTCTCCTTCCCTGGGAGCAAAGGGTCTTCTTCATCTTCATCTTTAGGACTATCTCTGGAAGCATCTCTAGGAACTGAGGTTTTCTCCTTTCCCATTTGGAGCAAAAGTCCTCATTGCTTCCATCTCTCCCTGTTCAAACTTCTCATGAAATCACAGTTGTGTCATCATCTGCCTATCTCAGCACAGGTGCTTTTGCTTACAAGTATGAGCTGAACACTCCACCCCCCATGCCTTCATGAAATTACAACGGGATACTCTGATATATCATAGCTTTACAATAGAATTTCAGCTTTAAGCATCTCCTCTTTCTCTTCCCTCAGGTTTTCAGCTCTTCATAGCACTAAAAGGGTTAATCTCACCCAGGCCTTGCAGCTGGAATGTGGCTTATCACTGTTGGTCACATGACCTCTGCCGGACAGCGGGACAGCGCTGCAGCTTCAGCTCAATCTTGGTGCACTGGAGAGGGGGAGCTGAGCCACTCCGGCTGCCCACAGCCCTGCTGTGGGGGAGTTCTGCAGGTGGAACAGGGTCCATTGGCTCCAGGATGACCATGGCCCGACCCGGCCTGGCCCGAGCAGGGCCTGGGCCGGGCCCGCTGGCCCCGCACAGGGCCTGCAGCCACCTGTCCCAGCACCAGAAACGAGAGAGAGAGGCTCTGCCTTGGAGTTTCCTATTCTTAAGTGTGGATCACAGAGGCGGTCACAATTTTAAGTGGCTTAAAGAACTGTCCATATTCAAACTGGCCAGCTGATAGGTTCTGTTAGGTCATAGAGGAAGCTGTAACCACCTCTTTGCAAGAACATAACTTCCAGGACTATGCTTGCTAACCCATGACACATGCACATATATAGACATATATATATAGATATATGTACAGTCATATGCATTTGTATAAAAACTCACACATAAAGGGTTTCCAAACACTCTGGGCCTGTAAACCACAGTTAACCCTCAGATTTATCAGCCACCTGTGTTTTATAATTTTAATCAAACCAATCATGCATATTGCTGCTTAATAAGGAATCATAGACACATTGTAGACTGCTAATCCTTGCCCTTACGAAACAAGAGAGTACTATGGTCTGGGTTTAAAAGTATTGCAATATGACTGAGCCAGAATTAGGAATTTATTTACAATTACGAGATAATTCAGAAAGTTGGTGTCATTTAGTGACTTGACTGATTGACGAAATTTAGGAAATATGTATTTTATTCTGAGCAAAATTTTTGAAAATTACTTCCTCGTTTTTTGTCTGATAACGATTCTGATCCCTTTCACAAAGTGATTTGAAATCTACTAAATGCTGAATAAGCATTATGTAGCAATAAATAGGGACGCAGATTTTTAAACACAGACAGACTATATTGCATAACAGAGACAATAACCATGCCTCCTTTTTCCTCCTCTAAGACTTTGTATTTAAACACGTCTGTGGTTTCCCCTCAAAAGTTCAGAAAAAAAGATTCTAAATTTGCCAGATCAAGTTTTATGAGTTGCACACTTTTAAAATTAAGTATGTTCTAAAAAGGGTTTTTAGCACCAGCATTCAAGATGAATTGCCAAACTTCCCTCTGTAATGCTGACTGTTGCTGAATAAGAATTCTTGAGAACCAGCAACGCATAAATAACTTGGGACAATAAGCCTCATATAATGATGGAAAAAATCCCATATTTTTAAACAAAATTTGGTGTGATAAAATATTTCGAAATAGAAATATTTTTAAAAATTCTTTGAAAAGCAGATGTAAAATTGTCGCATTTCTCAATAGCATGTCTTCCTCCTTCTACCAGGCCAGAAGTATTTTAAAGATGATGACATTGAGTTCTCAAAAGTTTATCCAAGCACATTTTGAGTACAATTTATTTCAAGACCTTTCAACTAAAAACAATGGACAGAAATATTTCAAGCATCTCAGTATAAATATGTGGGATTTGGACAGTAATTATTGACTATTGTCGACACTATTATTTTCACTCTTCCAGGAAATTACAGATACTCACCTTCAAAAATGAAAAGGTCAATAAATGGACAGTAATTCTAATGCCAAACTGAATGGCCATATTACTATTAGACAAAAAAAAGTAGTTCTAATTTTGCTATGTGTGACATAATATTTACTTACAAGATATCCTAAAAATAAATCTAAAATTTCAAACAATAAATGGTAACTTAAATTTCATATGCACAACCCATAACAAATCAATCTAATGACAATTGGTCATCAATAAAAACTAAGGGAAAAGAAGTTCAAATGTGCAAAAGGCAATATGGCTGGCAGTCACTGAGATCTGAGATGTGCATTTTCATCCTCCTCTTGACAAATTCTCACCTAAACAAAAGTACAGTAAAGGCAGGATAAAAGCACAAAGAGAAAGGATCGTTAATATAAAATAGCTGTTCTGGTGAGAGCAAAGGTCCATCTGACCAGTTCTTGACAGTGACTGCTAAAGGAAGCTGAGGGATCCACCACAAGAGAGCAAGTATAGTTCTACTAGCATTTTCCCACTTTCAAAGAATAAGTCACTTAGGGATGCTAAAGACTGTATACACAGTTCTTCATTTAACAGCCTTCTATGCAGCCTTCATCCAAATGGGTCTGATTTCCTTTTGATATTCTTGGCATGCAATAGACAATAAACTGTAAAAATAAGTTCCAGAGTGTAGATATGCTCTCAGTGAAAAGGTATACCTTCTATTTATTTATTGTCGACTCCTTGTCCTTGTTATGAGAACTTGACAATAATTATTTCATTAGTTGTATGGAGCAGGTGAACAAGAACTTAAAGACCTTCCCCATACCTCTCTGTAGGAGCCTCTTTTTGAAAACATGGAGTCCAGCGCTGCTTGATCGAGCTTAGGCTGCATTCCTGAGGAGTGTGCCACCACACTGTGAAATGCATGGGATCAACACCAGCATGTTCTGTGAAAGGTTACGTGGCCTCCTCAGTTATGTGCTACTTGTCTTTTCCTGCTTGGGATCCTAAAGCAATGCTCAATGAATAAGTTCACCATCTTCCACTCTTGGTTAAGAAAGCCTTTGAGAGTCATTTTGACATAAAAGAAATTGCAGTTTTGTGCCTCTTGTCTATTGTGGCCTCACTTTCTCTCTACTTTTGGCAATATATGAAAATTGCAATAATAATTAATATGCTCTCCTCAAAAGTCTTCCAAAAGGCTGCTTTTTCAGCCTGATCTCAGTATTTGACTGCTTCCAGTTGACAACTCAATGGTCTTTTTTCTTAAACATAACCTTTCTGTATTGCTTTTCCTTTCACCTTGCCAAGTCTTTAATATCTGAAATGTAAAGTTGCATGGACATAATAAGATCAGTGCTTTCTGTAAACTGCTTGTGATACGAGAAAAATCAGTGTGTCCTTATTTTTCTTCTAAAATATTTCCTTACTGTTGTGCTCCATCCAATTGAGTTTTTCTAAACAAATTCATTAACTTTTATAAGTTAATTCTATTTCAAAGCCTTCAAAATCAAAGTAAAAGAAAGCATGTAAGTTGGAGTTAGAGTGATTAGTGTCTGGAATTCTCATCTACTGCTGTAGTTCTTAGTGATCTTGCATTTTCCACTGACTAACAGAGACAGGATAGGAGAAAATTATTCAATTTTTTCTTTTCTTTCTTTCCTTTCCTTTTTTTTTCTTTTTTTTAAAGAAATGCTGAAATAAGTATTTTTCTCTCAAATACAAATTTACAGCTAGTCTGCTCCTGAACTGCATATACCTCTATTTGTGTGGTTGCACATTTGAATCATAAATTAACCTGTTCTGTGCAGAGGTTACTGGCTGGTGCTATTTGAATTTGATCCTCCAGAGGAACATTATGAAAAGTTTAGGTGAAGACACATTAACATTGATTTTCATTCAGTTTTGCTGAGACATACACTGGTAATTAACATCCATTTATCAACTTTGGCACCTATCACAGGAGTTCAGAAGCAAAATAAAAAAAATAATTGGTATTTTAAAGTCAGCATGAAAGGGGTATTTTTGGTCTTTCTTTTTATCATAAGACTATAGGATTTAAGTTTCTTTTTAATAACTTGTCAAACATCTCAAAGCCAATTAAGGCCTTAAAAATATTATAAAACCTCACAGATTCTACATAATTAACATTTAATTGTGCCTGTAAAAAAAAACCCCTTTAAAATAGTATTGAAGAAAATTGGAGAAAAAACATGTAAATATAAATATATATAATATGCAAGAATGGGTTCTTGCATATTTTAGCATTATGCTTGCCATGTTTTAGGTGCTGGCCCTCTGGCATTTCAGCCTGACCTTCTTGTAACTTTCCAAGAATTTTATTCCTCCAGATGTCATCAGACACTTCATAAGTCCTGTCTTCCATCTTCCCTGGGGAAGTGGAAAGAAGCTATGGGTTAATTTGCTAATTAACCAATGCCCAATGTCTGACGGACAGAGATATAAACTGAAGAGAGAAAATACTTCTTCCTACGTTTTATTTTCCCTGTGTATTTAAGTACACAGGGAAAATAAAATCTAATTTTTTTTCCCTATTCATGTGTTAATTATTGACAAATTAATTGTAAACATTATAAATATATTAAGTTTAACTCAGCTCAATGATCTTTGAGGTATTTTCGAACCTTAACGAGTCTATGATTGTAGATGGCAGAGCTACTTCAAGTTGTGAGTGAAAAATACTTTCTCATTCTTCCCTAAGTTTGTTCCTTAACTGAAGGGAAGAGACAAAAAAAGTGTATCTAGTTGTCACAGATATTATATCTAAGAGCCAAATAAATGAACAAAAAGCTCAGGGTAACTGAAGCATTTTCTTTCCATTTCAGTCTTCAAACTTTAGACTCTAAAATAGTGATAGATTAACTTGTAGACATGATATGTCACTTTAAAATAGAAATGCATTCTGCTAAAGTATAAGAAAATGAAATATTTAAACAAATGTTCACCAAAAAAAAAAAATCCAACTTATCTGATATAGTAAGAAAATCTAAAAACAACATTGCAGATAGAGTGAAACTGTAGTTTTACATTTACAGGGTTCAAGGATCTTTAGGTGAAGTGTCTCTTTGGAGGCTATTTTTTAAGTAAGGGATCAAGAAAAAACTTGAAAGACTCTAAACAAGTTGCTCAGCTGGAGAGAGATATGAAGGAACCGGGATCAAGAGAAAATACCTAGAATAATGATTCATAGATCTGTAAGGTACATGTGAAAAATAAAGGATGGCAGTTGGATGACCATGCAACTTCAAACAGTGGGCTGCTACAGATAGAGGTTTTAGGGGCCTCACAGCACTAGGACACAATAAATATGTTTTGATTTGAAAGTAACTACCTGAAACATTACAAATAAGTTTCTTGCTTTTGAGAAGGATAGTATGCATTTTGACTGCCTGTAAAAGTTTGGCTTGCTGGTGTCACGCAGGTTTGTTATAGGCCCTTGGTCAGCTTTACCAAGTGAGTTTTCACCTGTCTATCTTTATATATATGTTAATCCACTATTACTTTATTAAACATGCCATGAGAACACAAACTGACCAAACACTGGCTGCACATAACTAATGCAATGCAAACAGCAACACAATAACATGTGAAACCATTGATTTTTAATAATTTTCAAATTGATGCTAGCTAACCTAGAGAGCATACACAAAATTGCAGACAAGGATAGACATGAGAGAGAAACATTACAGGAAAAAATGGAAGGCTAAAGCCCAGCTGAAGTTAAAATTGCCTAGTGACATGAGGAATAACAAGAAGAAATTCTGTCGGTTTGCTCACAGAAAAAGGTTCAGAGCAAAAAGTTCAGAGGAAATGTGGCACTGCTGACAAAAGGGAGGAAACAGCCCAGTGATGGATGACAGAGATAAAGCTAAAGTACTTGAGGCCTTCCCCACCTCCCTACTTCAGTCCCTATAGGAAAAACCTGAGACCAGATCGCTGCATCAAGCCAGTCAAGCTTGGGAAGGAGAAGAGCAGTCAAGAGTGGAATTGTTGCAGGCTAGGGGCTACTTGAAGGATCTTGATGTACTAAAAGCCCTGGACCTGGTTGAGATTCATCTGAAACTGCTGAAGCACACAGCTGAGGTGATTGTAAAGCTGCTACTTACCTGTGGCCAAAAAAATTGAGGCAATCTGGAAAAGTCCCTTACAAATGAAAAAAATAAAAATATTATGTCAAGCTGTACAAATGGTAGAAGGAACCATCTGGGAGTTACAGGCTAGTCAGATTCATCTCAGCCTCGGGAAACAGATTCTTACAGGATTTTTCTAAACAGTTGTGCTGGGTGTGGCTCAAATAGAGTTAGGTTTTTTTCCAGAGTAGCTGGTATGAGGCTGTAATTTGGATTTGTGACCAAAACAGTGTTGATAATACAGGGATATTTTTGTTACTGATGCTGAGCGGTGCTTGCACAGCATCAAGGTATTTCCTGTGATTCTCCCCACCCCACCAATGAGGAGGCTGGGGGTACACAAGAAGTTGAGAGGGGACACAGCCAGGACAGCTGATTCAAATTGACCAAATGGACATCCCACATCATACGTTGTCATGTTCAGCATATATAAATGGAAAGATGGGGGAGAGGTTGGTGAGGGAGCCCCTGCTCAGGGACTGACTGGGCGTTGGTCAGTTGGTGGTGAGAAACTGTTTTCAATTGCATGACTTGTCTTTCTTGGGTTTTATTTTCTCTCTTTGTTATTTTTCCTTTTCCTTACTATTATTGTTGTTGTTTTTACTGTTATTAAACTGTCTTCATCTCAATCCACATGTTTTCTCATTTTTACTCTTCTTATTCTCTTCCCCATCCTGCAGTGGACAGAGGGGTGAACAACTGCATGGTGCTCAGTTGCTGGCTGGAGTTAAGCATTGAAGGGCAAGTAGGTAACAAAGGTTTACTAAGGACTGATCATGCTTATTATCTCAATTGTCTTCAGTGACAATGAAGGGATAATAGTGGATGTAGCACACCTTAACTTTGCTGAGGCTTGGAAAGCTCTCAGAGCACTGTAACCTGAAAGTTAAAGAAGAATGGGTTGTATGAATGCACTTCTAGGTAGGCTTAATATTGGCTGGACTTCTTTGCTCATAGGGTAGGAATCAGGCATGGGATGTCCAGTGAACCTGGTAATGTGCACAAGACCTAGTGGGGTGACAATGGCTCCACAACTGTTTGGTATCTTTGTCAACAACCTCAATGATGAGACAAGAATTCTCAGTAAATCTATAGAAGACACTAAATTTGATTCACGCAATAAATAGTAAAGCTTCAATTTAGTTTAAAATGCTGGAGGACTCGGCCAAAAGGATGTCCATGCAGCTCACACATGAGAAGTTCAAAGTTGTTTCCAGAGTGGAATAATTTTAATACAGCTGTGAGATGACCAAGTGGCCATGGAGGTGTAGTAAATCCCTGGCTGAATCTAAGGCCCCTGTGGGTTCTCATCACATAGGAGGCAAACTACATACTGGGTTAAGTTAGGAGAATTTTCACAACTAGATCAAAGGAACTTATTATTCACTTCCACTGCATGCTGTCACATCTCAAGTATTGTATCCAGCTTTTGGTCCCCCATTCAAGGCTGATGTGGAGGAACTGGAAAGGCTCTGTCAGAAAGGATGTCTTCTATGAAGACCAGCTGAGAGAGCTGGGCTCGTTCTTCAATGTGGAGAAGAGAAGAGGAGATCTTCAGGGAGATCTCATTGTGGCCTTCCAGTACCTTAAGAGGGTTTATAAAAGAGGAGGGAGAGGGGGGACTTTTGATACAGGCAGATAGTGACAGGACAAAGGGGAATGGCTTTAAACTGAAAGAGGCCAGGTTTAAATTAGATGTTAGGAAGAAATTCTTTACTCAGAGGGTGGTGAGGCACTGGAAAATGTTGCCCAGAGAACTTGTGAATGCCCCATTCCTGGCAGTGCTTGCTTGAGGCCAGGTCAGATGGGGCCCTGAGCAGCCTGGTCTAGAGGATGGCAATCCTGACCACAGCAGGGTGGTTGGAACTAGATGATCTTTAAGGACCTTTGCAACCCAAACTATTCTATGATTCATTCTATACCTGGACTTGCTGACAGGTAAGAACCACAAACTACAGCTTGGGCATTTGGTACATAATCAAGCAGGGCATTATAATACATTTTTCAGCACTGGAATGCTGGAAAATGGTTCAGCATAGCACTAAGATTACACAGAGGAGTTGTGGATTCTCTTCTCATAAAGGTTTTTAGGATATGATACTCCTGCTTTTAGTAGGCAGTTGGATGAAATAATCCAAAGATCCTTCCAATGATTCCCTTGTTCTGATTCTAATTTCCTGCTTCCTAATGCACTGGAGTTTTATACTGTTTCCATGTTCTTAAGCATGAAGAAAATGTACTTTGATTTATATCTATGCAGGCAGTGTTGTAGTTTGGGATGTCAGAGGTCTACACTTATTTTGAAGAAACAGGAAAAAGTGATGAAAAAAGTAGAGCTGATTTGCTATTTATCTCAGTAAGGTGGTGTGTATTACTGCTAGAAAGACTCTTAAATGAATTTGGGTAAGAAACTAGCTTTTTATGTCTTTGCTTTCTTCAGTTCAGGGATCAGGATCACCTTGGCACTACTATCTAGTAACGAAAAGAGCTATGGATGTTCTCATCGGTTAGATCTCAGTAAGTAGAAACTGTCAAATAGTAGACTGCAGAGAAGTTCTATATTACCAGCCACTACAAGAACACTTTGAGTTATAAGTATCCATAAGCTTTAATGGAGAAGAGAACTGTGCCTGTCAGCAGAAAAAAATACTATCAACCTGTGATGCCCTACACAAATAATGTCAAACTTGGGGCATGATGCAGATTAAGGTGCACTTTAAACCATCTCCTAAATGGAGTATTAGCTGGAAACTGGATTTCGCCATCAATGAAACATAATTTAATATATATGAAGGCCAGAATTGGTTCACCTATCTCAGCTGCAATTGCGGTGAAGGAAAAAAAGTCCTTCTGACTGTAAGAAAGTACTCTCTTTTCTATTACTGATCTCAACAGTGAGTTTTAATCCTGATTGTGTTCCATGGCAGCCTCTTGAAAGTATTTTTAGCCTTGAACACAAGAATACTCCCTGCTTCTCTGAGTATAATACCACTGTAACTCAATGGAGGATAAGCAATGCTTTCATAACTTGCTACCTTAGAGTAAAAAAGGATATATTTAATGACATGAACATGTGATAGAAAATGTTAATCTTTGATTATCTACCAGGTAGATAACCCGGGTTTACGATATTACTCTGTAATCTAATCTAATCTAATTTCTGATGTTATTTTACCATTTGGCCTTTAGCAAGGTATTGGCCTTGCTTACCTATTAACATAGGTTTACCCTACCTTAGCACTGTAAACAGGCTAGCAAGGCCTACTCACTTTTTATAACACCTTGATAACTATAGAAATCAAAAATGCAAAGTATTTTAACAGGGCAGAAAAGATAAAAGGCAGTGTGAAGACAATCTTTGAAAATTCACTCTAAGATTTTTAATGATTTCCATGGCTGTTCCTGATTGAGAGTTCCTTTGATTGTAAGCACTTTCACTTTTGGCTTATATGTTCACCCTTGACTCAGACATGCAAAGACTCCCCAAAATTTGAGGCCTAAAGACAGGAATGAAAGAACAAAATGAAGGGCACATGACTCAGAGGATGCAAGGACGAAGTTAAGAAACTGCAGAGAAAATTGCCAGTAATGAGAGTGGAGTTATGCAGAGTTTGGAAGTCAGGAAAGAGGATAATGAGAGGTTAATGAATAGATCATAATAGAGGTTGTCCATAATGTAGATGGTTACTAGACCAGCATTTTGGATGAAATTAATAAAGGAAAAGCAAGGAAGGCCAGTGATGAAACACGCAACTGAAGAAACTGAAGATCAAGTTTAGACCATATTTGCATTGATACCAAAGAAAATCAACTAATTTTAAAAGAGAGAAATTAAGGGAATAAAAGGAATAAGAGACAATTTTAAAAAGAAAAGTGGTGGGAGTAAAGGGAAAATATCTGTATTGTATTACAAAAAATCAAAAAATGAATAGAGAGCTTGGAAGAATGCTCAAGTCAAGAGTACAGCTCAAGAAGAAAGATAGATTGTTCCACTTCCACTAGGCTCTTATGCTCTAACCAACTACGTACTGCCTCTTGATTACATCCTGAAGGAATTCAATGCTTACACAAGTAAAACTGTTTCAATATTTGGAGAATACTTACATAAATGGTTCAGATGGCATTCCAGATCTATCCCTACAGATTAGCTTCCCAGTTGTCTCACCAAACTCTGGTTATATTTTATATAACATATTGAACAATACAGTATAAATATAGTAAACATTCTGTACTTAATGCATGCATTACATAAGTTAATAACATATATGAAATCATATACAAACATATCTATATGTTGGAACCCTGGGTTTAGAGAATTTAGGTTTCTGGGATATAATAATATATATATGTGTGTAACAATATGGAGGATTTTGGGTGTGGATTTGCTCTTCATCTTTTCTCCTTCTTCACAAATCTGGCTGTTCTGGTATTGGGCCAAAAAACTTGCACTGTGGGTCATGAATAGATAGTTATTGGATTATAAGTAAAAACATATTACTTAGCATTTCATAATTGGTTGATTTGGACCTTAAAAAGCCTTGAAAGTTAGAACTCGGGGCCATTTTTCCACTGTGTTACCTTGGAGGCACATCCCGTGCAGCTGTATTACAGATAAGAAAAAATAAACATCTAAGTCTGAAGAACAACCTAGCGTACTCTGCCTTTTAATCCAAACTCTTGAGTAAAAGAACTCACTATAAAGAGTCAAGAAACGAAAACAGAGAAAATAAGTATGTATATATACGTGCATAACAAATTCTTAAATGCGTGGAGTTATGTTAGTTCTAAATTAATACCACATAGATTAAAAAAAGTGTGTTTGAAAGTTTTTTACAGCATATCAGGATGAAAATGTATCAAATGCAGCCTTTGAGATCTTTGTGCAACAGGTGAGGTGTGGCAGTTGAGGTGGTGTCAGTTACGTATGTTGTATGATAACATGGTGGTAATAGAAGAGGGTTATGGACATGAAAAGATCCTGGACTATCTGGCTGTTTTGGTAGCAGGGTAGCTACAGGGGTGGCTTCTGGGAGAAGCTGCCAGAAGCTTCCCCATGTCCAAAGAGCCAACGCCAGCTGTCTCCAAGACAGACCCACCCCACTGGCCAAGGCCAAGCCCATCAGTGGCAGCACCTCTGGGATAACATAGACAAGAAGTGGGGGAAAACGGCTGCACAGCAGCAACCAGAGAGAGGAGTGAGAATATGTAAGAGAAGTAAACACCAAGGTCAGCACAGAGATTCCCCTGTAGCCCATGGAGGGCCATGGTGGAGCAGAGATCCACCTGCAGTCTGTGGAGGACCCCATGTTGGAGCAGGTGGATACCTGAAAGACAACTGTAACCCTGTGGGAAACCCAGACTGGAGCAGGCTTCTGGCAGGACCTGGGACCCGTGTTCCAGACCCTCTGGAGCAGGTTTGCCATCAGGATTTGTGACCCCATGGGGGACCTATGCTGGAGCAGTTTGTTCCTGAAGTACTGCACCCTGTGGAAGGCACACATGCTGGAACAGTTTGTGAAGAACTACAACCCATGGGAAGGACTTGCTTTGGAGGACTGTTTCCTGTAGCAGGAACCCCACACTGCAGCAGAGGGAGAGTGCTAGGAGGAAGGAGCAGCACAGACAACATGTAATGAACTGGGCCACAACCCCCATTCCCCATTCCCCTGCACCGCTTGGGAGTAGAGAAATCTGAGTGAAACTGAGCCCAGGAAGAAGAGTGATGGAAGGGGAAGGTGCTTTTAGATTTGGTCTTATTCCTCATTATCCTACTTCATTGTTAATTGTTGATAAACTAAATTAATTTCTCCAAGTCAAGTCTGTTTTGCCTATTACAGTGATCTCCCTATGCTTATCTCACTCCACAAGGCTTCTATTGTATTTTCTTCTCCCCAGTCCACAGTCCAGTTGAGAGGCTTGGTGGGCCTGTAGCAGATAGACAAGGTCAACCCACCAGAGATACCAAGGAGTTTTCTTACCTATTGTGAGTGAAAATAGGATGTGACTTTTGGGTTTGTTGTAAGTTATCCCTTGCACTGTTTTTCTGCTTTGCATTCTGTTGGTTATAAAAGGCGGCCAATTCAGCTCCAGGGTTTCAATGCTCTTTCCTTACTCCAACACATCTATCATCTTCCTAAGGATAAACACAGTGTGCACAAGGGTAGATAACAGCAGAGACCATTATTGGCACTTTCTCAGGGTTTTACATAAGAACACAGGAATCCTCTTGCTAAAACAGGTTGTCTAGGTCCACCATTCAGATTCTGAGGGCTAGCAACAAGCTTCCCACAGGAAGATGTGTGATGCAAACCATGGGAAAAATACCTCATTAAATGGCTCATCCCTGTTCCTTAAATCTGTGATTTGCTTAAGGCCTGAAGTGTGAATTTTGATCTCCCTTTCAAAAATTCTGTTGTTGTTAGTAAATATTTTGATACTAGATTTTTCTTTTCCTGCTAGGCATATAAACATGTAACTGCCACCTAAAACTTGCTCAACTATAACCTTCAATAACATTCTGTGACACTGATGAAAATTAAAGGCTTATTACAGAGTGAATGTTTTGTTTTAGCAGTATGAAATTTGCCTCCTTTTGAATTCATTGAGTATTTCTGTTCTTGTGCTAGAAAACAAAAAATACAGTCACAAAGGGCTTCATGGATATTGGGAGGAAATCCTGCATTTGGAGCTGACTTGGAGATGAATGGTAGGAAAAAAAAAAGTTACAGGCTTTTCTACAGTTATCTATTTTCCCATTTAACTTCCAGTAACAAAAAGAGTACAAATTATACTGTACCACAACAGAATGATCAGTGACAAATGTCTGTCAGTAAGATTACCATTGCAGATAGAATATGTAAACATACGTTTCAAAATCAATTTTTCCTTATGCATTCTGTCTCATCACAAAGATGCCAACTGGATAGACCTACTTTGCACATAAGATGAGCATATTTAATAAAATGAGAGTGAAGGAATGGTAACATTTTATTATCTTGTTTTAGAACACTTCCTTCAGTCCATTTTTCTGTGGAAATAGATTAAGCACAGTTAATCAAGCTCTGTCACTGGGTTCCAGTGGTGACTTTGTACACTACAAAATAGAAAGGACAAACGTAGGAAGGCACATATGGAGTTGCTTGTGGTTTCTTACAGACTTCAAGCAAAGCAGAGATTTTTACAGACTTCTAATACAGAGAAACTCAAAATCACACTATTATGTCTCTTCAGTTGTTTCTGAAAGCAAATAAAAATATTACTGTGCACATGATGTGGCAAGTCCTTCAGCAAGGAGGGGCTCCCTATCACAAGAATCAGTACCATGGCAGCACTTGAATGAGATTATATTTTCCTGTTTTCTAATATCTTTAATTCTTTGTAGTACTGTAGAACTAATTTAGGTTGATAATTTCCTTCACATTCAATTATTAGAGCATGCTTGTTAGTTTGCACATTGCCCTTTGCAAAGCTGTACCAGCACAATGAATAAACCTCACTGCAATGTCATAAATTTGAAGACTGTTACTGATGGAAATCCAACTTTTCTTTTATGTTAGAAGTTTAGTATATTTATTAATTACATGGAAAACAATTACATGCTGTAGATGTGGAATCTCATGAGGCCGGATTTACACCAAGACTTTCAGAGAAAGCTGTCCCTTAGTAATAGAATAGGTAACTTGGTTAAGTTAATTTTCTAGATTTTCTCAGTGGACCATGGAAAGACCTAAGATGGGACAAATCATTCTTTAGAGGTGCCTACAAAAGGAGTTTAAGAAGAGGGAGGTACTTCTCTCTGGAAGCATTGCTTTGTGTCTACTAAGAAGGAATCAACTCTAGATTAGACAAGCGGCCAAACTTTATAAGTTAAAAAACCCCTAAGGGTTTTCTTTTATCTGAATCAAACCCTAGGTGACTAACTGAACAGACTTTTTTTGAAGAATGTTAAACAGAATTCAGAAGTCCTTATGCACTGAATTATTCTCCAAATCGCTATTTTCTCCACAGTATTTTGGTAATATATTTTTCCTATGACATATAGTACAGCTGAAAAATATGGGATTTTCTGGTTTGTCTCATCTCATCTATTTCTTTCAAATATTTTATTTGAATCTGATATTTCACTTTGTCTAAACCTACTTTTCTTATTCGAGTTAATACAATGCTCTGAATCTTGATGTCTCCGAATAGTTTAACTGAAGTTGGAATGCTCCCATTTCTTCTGCAAAGTTTATACTTAGACATGTATGGGCTGGCATCTTTAACACCACTCATTGTGTAACTGATTGCGTTGGCCCTTATTGTGAATTTCCTGATTTTCTTCTGGTGTAAATTCACTCATTGTAACAGTGCACAGAAGTGCAAGTTCACTGCTGTTAATGGAAGTCTGTGCTGTTCACAAAACCAGGATCAATAATATGTGAGTTCTGAATATTCTATAGTATGAAGTGTTATAGTAAACATGTGATTCCAATATGACAGGATTTATCACTTTTAAACCCAGGTGATTATTTTTCCCGATTAGCAAGTTGAAAATTCTTTTTTATTTAGAATTAAAGAGTTGTCTTATTACTCTGTCTTTTGGCAGTCTGTTTCAGTGAAATGTATTAAAAGTAAAAATTAAATAAATCTGCATTAGCTCAAAATGAATCTACAGAATATCAAGGCTATCTACAGAATAGCAAGGCTAGACAGAGAGGACATTCTTTATGTTCTGGTACAAGGTGAAGAACCCCCTGTGTTTAACTGACCTGGAAAGAGCTTATGCAATTTTATATGGATGGTTAATTTTTTTTTCTTAGAAAAGCCTCCCCTTTTTATGAGGGCAAACAATTCTTGTTGATTACAGTATTACCTAATGGTGAGGAAGAAGCTTGCCTCCCTGCTGCTGACTTCACCTGAGAAGTCAGTCATGACTGTTACAGCTGGATCTGGAGGAAAACTACGAAGCATTTTACTGACTGAAAAATGGAAACTGGAGGAAAAGGATTGTCTTACTTGGGACCAGGAAGCAAGTAGTAGTGAATCTTTATTTAGGAAATGTCCTGTTTCCTAATATTTCATTACTTGGCACAATCTATTCATTCCAGCTTTCAGATGCAATACTCTGGGTGTCAGGATGTGCACTGTTCAGAGATGGAGCCAGCTGTTGCAGAAAAAAAGTGCTACCATAAACAAGCAACATATCTCAGTTGTACACAGACTTTCTTTCTGATTTACTACCTTTAAGCTTGTCACTTACTGGTCTCTGAACACTAGTCAATGAGCTTCATGACTGGTAAAAAATGAGATGAAACTGCTTAAGAAAAGGCAGGTCAAGCATGAACACAGCTGGATGAGTTTGAGTCATTGCCAGCTATCCAAGTGTTTGTTATCAGGTTGCAGCTTTCTTGAGCATGATGGCAGGAATAAGCCAAAAGGAAAAACTTAAGAGGTCAAAGAGCTACTTGAGAGATGAATTTAGGGCATTCATTTCACTTTCCAGGTTTTAATGAAACTTAATGTTTCATTCAAATATTTCACAACTATCTGAATGAGATGTAATTCCATTTGAAACACTTTAAATACTGTTAGTCTTTGAAGCAGGCTTTGAATAATAGAATCACAGGCCTGAAAAAGACCTCAAGACGACACCTCTTCTATATCCCAGCTCTAAACAAACTCAACTGTTGGGGTTCCTCCCCCCTGGCGTGGGGTCTGGGGGGAGGGGACCCTGGGGTAGAGGCACAGCCTATGGGGCTTCCCTACTCCCTGGTCAATCCCGTTCCCCACTGGTTGTTTTGTGTTCCCCTGCCCGGGGAGGACCCTGGTGGTCCCGTGATTGCTCAGTTCTTCGGCAGTCCCGTGGCCATGTGGCTGGAGAATAAAGATCTCTGAAACATCTATCAAGAATCGGTCCCTATTTCTTTCCACGAGCCTCGCTGTCTAATGCATGTTGCAGGAGACCCCACTGCAACACTCAACTATGCTTATACCCATCTGACTGATATTCTAAATATCTCCAGAGATGGAGTCTCTACAATCTCCCATGCCATTATCTTCCCAGTTCTCTCTATCCTTAGCACTGGAATTTGCTTCCTAACACCTAACTTGGCTGTCACTTAAGTCCATTATTTTTCAGCTTCATCTACTGATGATACAGACAACAAATTGCTCCTTTCCTCTTTGCGTCAGCTTTTCATGTATTTGGAGTCTATTGTCACATTTCGCCTTTAATTATGTACTGAGAACTTTTAGGCTTCAAGAGAAACATAAGTGACCAGCTGTAAACGCAGCTGTTTGTTTAACAGAAGCAACAGAGTGATCAAAAAAACAGGAGTCTTGGTTAAGTGGTTACCCTAACTGATTAGCTGCTTCACTGGTTAGCCAGCAAGTCTGTCCTTGGAAGGTCCAGGATCATGAACACCGCTTTGTAGTTCTCCATCCAATATTAATGAATCTGAATTCTTTACCCAATTTTTCTTTATTTATAAGGCCTACTTTGGGAAAGAGGCTATGTTAACTGTGAAATATTCTTCTGTTAGGCAGTATTTGTCACCATAGCTAAATATACAGCTGTGTGGAAGCCAGACTAATCTACTCACAGAATCTAAACAAAGCCCACTTACATCCTACCTTACACTGACAGCCTCTACATTACTTTCTCAATTAATTTTATTGCAAATCTGTTAAATATCTGAGTCTCCTTTGCCTAAGTCAGGAGCTTATGATAGTTAGTCTAAGGTTTAGGCCTGTAATCCCCCTTCTTATTGGCTGTATGACCATCTTGCAGGCTGGTACACTAAGCTGGCACATTTCAGTATCTCATGTATTCATTTTCATAATAACATAGAAAGAATTTCTCCCTGCTCTTTTTAGAAGTGTTTTGAAGTCACTACAGCACCTACTTGCTGTATTTAAGACAATGCTTTTGTGGTTTTGTCCTTCTTTATCACATTTTACTGCTTGACAAAAATGCTGTGGGCAAAATATTTAGGCCACTACTTTTACCTTGGATATCAGGTTTTCTACCAACCCTGCTGTACCCACAACCCTCATACTCCCCCAAGGTAACAGTACTGACTAACCTGCCTTTGAACAGTCTTGAAAGGATCTTGTTGCTTGGACTTGCAAGACCAAGTGGACTTGGTCTAGGGACCTTGTATAGTGCCTGTTCGTCACCCTCCAATAATTTCTTACAAAATACTTAAACAGCATGCCAAATGTCATACAAATACTGCAAACAACTGATGGTAGTACTATATTACCATAAGTTTAATAGTTTTGTGGCTATAGACATCATTCTAACAGAATTTTACTAGCAAATGTACCTTAAAAAGTTATTTAGAATTTTTAAAAACATTTTATTTTTAATGAAACATTCAGAGAAAATGTTTCAACCCATCAAGCTAAACTATCAGGACTGGAAGCCCAGCAAGGATTTAGCTGATTCCATTCAGCAAACATACTGTTGGCAATGACTGACGTAGACACGGTATTAAAAAATACGTTAAAGCTGCATGAGAGCCTTGTTGGGTCTGAGAGAGGCCAGTGAGGGTGACATTGAGGAAAAAGTGTGTTACTGATCACCTGATCAATGTGGTGAAGTGGATAAAGTCTACTTGAAACATTCAAGGAAGTCTTTAGATCCTATGATGCTGGTTCTTGTAGGAACTTTAACATCTGTTGGAAGGACACTGTGGTGAGAAGCAAGCTATGAAGGAGGCTTCTGGATTGTATTTGAGGTAAACTCATGATCAAACACTGGAAGGGCCAACCAGGTGACTCTGGCCTTCACTAGCTAGCAATAACCCTCTGGGAATATGATAATCAACAGAAACCTTGCTGTAGTGACCACAAAATAGTGGAGTTCAAAATCCTGAGGAGGCAGAGGAAGGCAAGCAATGCAGTACTGAGCCTGCACTTTAGGAGGGCAGACTTCAGCTTATCTGGGGAGTTGAAAGTGGGATTCCATGGGAGGGAGCTCTGACAAGCAAATGAGTTCAGGGAATCTAGCAAGTCTGTTAGGACATCACCCTTCAAGCCTATGAATGGTTCATGTTGATGCTCAGGAAGTCAAGTACACTTATTAATAGACCAACTCAAGATAGAGGTCCACCATAAAAGGCAGCATAAAGGAGATGGAAGAAAGGACAGGCTTCAAAGGAGAAATTTCTGAAACATTGCATTAGTATGTAGTGATGGTGTCAGGGAAACCAAAGCTCAGATGGAATCGAGACTTTCCAGGGACATGAAGGCAACAAGAAGTGCTTGTACATTACTAATAAAAGATTGGAAAAGGAAAATGTATGTACTCATTGCTGAATGAAAAGGGTGATTCAGCAACAGTGGATGCTGGTAAGGCTGAATGAAAAGGGTGATTCAGCAACAGTGGATGCTGGTAAGGCTGAATGAAAAGGGTAATTCAGCAACAGTGGATGCTGGTAAGGCTGAAGTGCTCAGTGCCTTGTTCTTTGAGGCCTGTGTGCTTAATGAGAGAGAAGAGAGGGAATACTAGCAGAGGATAAGGATCAAGTCAGAGACTAGTGATGAGAACTCAACTCATAAATGCTCATGGATCTGACAAGCTGTATCAAAACTTTATAAAGGTTCCAAAAGGACAACTCAGAGAACTACAGGCTGCTCAGCCTTACTTCAATCCCTGGGAAACACCCAGAGCAAATACTCTAGGAAAATATTTCTGAAGCAGAGTAACAATGTGATGGACAGTACTTTAATCAAGTTTTCAGATGAAACTCATAGGGAGGTTGCAAGTGAAGGACTTGAGGGGCAGGCTGCCATTTGGAGGAACCTGTGGGATGAATGGACAACAGGTTCAGGGAACAAAAGCCCTTCAAGGAGAGATGGAAGGAAATAGAATTTTTCAGTCTGAAGAAGAGACAGTTCTGAAGAGACAGTAGCCTTCCAATACCTAGGAGGAGGTTATGAAAAGGATGAGGCAGGTTTTCCAGTGAAGCATGTCATAGGATGAAACAATAGACATGAATGAGAAAAAGAATGTTTCTAGCTGGGTATAACACATGAGGACAGCAAAGAAGTGAAGTAGGTTACTTAGGGAGGGTACACAGACTCTACTTAGATGTTTTCAAGACCAGGCTGTGTAAATCTCTATGCAACTCTGTTTAGAGCAGGATTTTACCCTAAATCCTTCCTGAGTTCTCTTCAACTTGAAGTGTCTTATGTCTCTATTAAAAGAAAAAAACCCTTTTATTTCTGAAACAAGTGGAAATATACTCCTTTTGTTCCAGGTGAAACAGTGCTTCATTGGACCTGTTTTCCAAAAGTGCATAACGCCCTGATGTTTCCAACTATTTTAACATATTGGAACCATCTAGACTGTAAGAATGGAAGTTTAAACTGCCCAGACTTGATGATGGAGTATTTGACTATTATCTGTGGCTGTTTCTAAAAGAAGCACTTTTTAACTTCTGCAATTTTAACTTCTGTGAATTACAGATTTCATGGAACTACAATACAAATGTTGCACATCTTAACTACATGAACAACATGAAGAACATGAAGAACATCATGCTACTTTTAGCAGTTTCATGAACACTGGTTGAAGCTTTATTTATGAGCATTCTGGATTGTATTCTGAATTGATATGTTACTACAGTGTTTTCTACAATGCTATTTAACACTACTTGTCCTCAATAACATACTAGTACATATGACATATTTTGTCTTTTGGCCATTACCTAACACAACTTTTAATACCATGTCTACGTCAGTCATTACCAACAGTATGTTTGCTGAATGGAATCAGCTAAATCCTTGCTAGGCTTACAGTCTTGAGAGTTTAGCTTGATGGGCCACTCTATTAAACAGCTTCATTTCTTTTACAAACCCTATTTGCAAACACTACAGCATTGCTAGCATTTCCTGTTACATGTTGTGAATCGGAAGAGATTTTATTCTTATGTGGAATTTCAAGAATTATACGCAGTCCCAATGTTTCTACTGTTTCTGCAAAATTCAGTTCACATCCTGTAGTTGAGACTAAAACTGGCTAAATATTTCAATATCTCATATAGCACATTGTTGCCATCACTGATGGTCTTATAGCTCTATATATTTAAACAGTATACTTTAATCCCAGCTTCCTGTAGGATGAGGTTTAAGGTTGTGTGTTGTTTGTTTTCTTTCCCCCTTCTGAACACCATATTTATCTCTGACATGGAAAGAGGGAACTTGTATCATTTCATTCAACACCATAAACTGCATGGGGAGGTCTTTGTTCTGGCTCTGTGACTATACTCCTGTACATCAACATGAATATTCTCCTAGTCAACTGAGCATTAGCTGCCTGACTGTGATTTCTCTGGAGATTAAGCATTTTGTTGTGGTGTGACAAGTCTGTAGAAAAACTCAGTTTATCCCACTGAGATATGTTGGTGCTCTGAGGCACAGAGGGAAGCAAACATTTGTCTCTCATATGGTCTGTACCTTTTTTTTAACCTTGCTGACAAATACCTGAGACATAGGCCATTTGTCTTAGTTTTCCTTTTTTCTCCTGGCTCAACACTGCACGCATTCAGTGTTCCCTAACTTTTAACTCAGAAGGTCTTGTTGGCTATATATGTCAATAAATAAAATAGAGCTAAGGGCTGTTTTCTGGCTGTGAGGCTAAATGGCAGAGAGTAGCTGCAGGCATACTACATAACACTTGGCCTTGAGTGTCACCTCAAGGGGACAAAGTGTCTGAAATAATGTGAGGGTCACATTGCAGCTTTTTAGCACAGAAGTTTTTCTATTATGAAACACAGAGAATTTGCAGCATGGTGTGGTGTGTGGCAGGAGGTGTGTGTCAAGGTCCTAAACCTTCAGAGACAGTTCAGAGAAACCATCAAGGGTGATGTTGGGTATTGGGAGTGATTCCTGGCAAATGCTATCTCCACGCCTGGGCATTATCTGGCAGGGTGCTAGTTAGCACCAGGCAAACCAAGGAGAATAAAGTCTGTTAGCAGTCAAGCAGTGTGATAACCAGCGGTCCAGTGCTGGAATTCAAGCTCTGTTTACATAGCATTGTGGCTATATAGGCTTAATGCAAATGCATGCAGAGACATTGTGTCTCTATATTTGTACAGGTACATGCACGCTGAAGCCATTTGTACAGCCTCTGCCCTTCCTTGTTGTTTGCTGTGTTTGGTACTTCTCAAGGAAGTACAGTAACCTTTTCTGTTCAGATTTCAATGAGACGCTGTCCGACGCTGTCCGAATCTTGTCCCAAGAAGTTCTCAAAAATTTTGACATATGTAGGCAGTGTAAACCTTAGTGGAACAGAGATAAGGGAAAATAACTCTATGGATACTGTTTCCTAGATCAAAAGTGGCATCTAACCACGATGATGTACATGTAAACTTAAAAAATGTGGAGGTTTCCTTTCACACGTTAACAGTGTGCATAGATTTATCTGTTGGATTAGAGTACTTTGCAGAAAGAACTTCATGTGAATAGTTCAGATATGACAGACTTAATTAGCAGTGAAAAAAGTGATGTCCCACACTAAAAGCAGACCACACAGCTATGAACAGTTTCTGTAGGCTGTTAGGCTTTAAGCTCATTCTGTGGAAGCCTTTCTGTTATCAGCTCTAAGCTTCTTTAAACAACAAAAACAACTAACTGTATAGTAGTGAGGGAGCAGACAATTCCCTGATGCCATAAGACTTTTGCTAATTTAACTCCAAGCTGGGTAAATATAGTATTCCTGGCACACTAGAATGGATATAGTTAGTGTTACAGATTAAACAGCTATCAGCATATGGACTTAACATGCCAGTGGGACAGGAATCCTTTATGTCAGCCCGTTTGCAGGTTCCATCAACCAAAACTACCAGTGGATTAGCTGTATAAGTTGAAGGGCAAAGGCTCTGGTTATCAGGCGGAACAAAAGTTAAGCATTGTACTGATAATACTGAGTAATAGTAGATCTCAAAAACAATGCAACAAGAGTGGTTCTGGGTGGACATAATAACATTTGAGGAAAACCAGAGGAAGTATTTCAGGCATGAGTGAATAATGGAATTAAATCTTGGTTATGTTTCTCCAAATAGAAGAGTAAGCCTGTCTTGGACCTCCTGCTGCTGAAAATCAACAGCAAGTGAATACAGTGAACGCTCCTCCGGACCTCATTGATCCTGGGAAGAGAAGTCCTAAGGCAAATCCTGAGCAACTTGTGTAGATTTGCTGTTTATGGGATGAGGTGAAACAGGGTAGAAGAAGGAAACTAGTACATGTATTTGAGTTAGAAGAACTAGATCCAGACTCGTCCCTGCCATGGCCTGCTGTGTAGTGTTTTACTCTTACAGTGCAACTGCTTCTATGCCTGATTTTTTTTAAACCCGGGTTTATATTTACAGATTGTGTGTTCCTCTGAAGAAGAAATCTGTTACTAATATTGAACCTAGACACTGGCAAGGGTTAGCCCTTTTAGGGATTTCTTGAAATCAAATAATTCAACTTTGTGCATTCATTTTTAGGAAACAGGAAGGCTAAGACGTGAAATGTTAAAAGGAAATCTATTTTAATTTTGTATTCCTGCTACTACCTGGGAAGAGAGATACCACCAAGACACTATCCCTTGTCAAATTTTATACAGATTTTCCCCAAGCCTAGGGAACATGTCTAAGCTTTTGGGCTTCTCTGACTCTGATGCTTCACTCATCATTAATTCTAATACATGCCACTAGTCAGGAAAGTAAGAAGCAAGCAACTGAGATCTTAAAACAAAGGGAAGTAGTGCTTTTACATTCATTTTTTCCCACCTATAAATTTCCCTTTGATTTCAGTTAATTTGGTAAACCTGGTAAGTTGCTGCCAGGTGGATCTCCTACACAAGTCTGTCTCGAGATTTCATTATCCTTTTTATTTCTAGCATCATCATTCAGACATCTCTGTTTTCTCTAGCTAATTAACCCGCTGTTTAAGAGGTGCACATTTCTTAACATATGGTACACAGTTGCACTGCATGTGTGCTGTATTTTCATTTTCTAGTTTGAATCTTATATTTCTGATACAGTATGTCAGAAATATCAGATGCCCATCTTACACAACAGCACTCACAGCTTCGCATTGAAATGTGCCCTAATTATACGCTTGAAATCCTTACATCCCCATGTTTTCAATTAAGACATCACAGCCATTACAGTACTGTGACAACAGATTGTGATTTAAAGATGCTAGTATTTGGAGGTCAGAATTTAGCAGGAGATAAAAGTCACAGGAATTAAGTGTTTAAAATAATTAAGATTAAAAAAATGTACCTTTCCAATTCAGTAGAGCAAAGTTAAACCCCATATAAAAATCCTCCACATGGCGTGATACTGTCTCTTTGAGACATTGGCATTGCATGCAGCTGTTATAAATCTTCTTCCTGTGTAAGACTGCAGAGGGAGGACCTGACTGGCAACACAAAGGAAGAAGCAGGTCTGTTCGCCTGTCTGGGAGAGGCAGAGGGAGAGGAGCGGGTGGAGGGGGAGCGAGGTGCGCACACACGCGCAGCTGAATACAGAAAGATTCACTCCTTCTGTACAGCCCACAGACCATCTATGCCTAAGTGATTGTGGTCCACCATTTGCATGATATATTAGCCTTTCAAGCTGTCTTGTGGTATTATCTGAGAGACCATAGCTTTTGCTTTTAGCTAAGCTCATCTGCAGTTGGTTTTATTTCCAGCAGGTCTCCATTTCTAACTAATATTAACCTTATTGCAAGGAAAACAGTATGCATAGAGCTGTGCATATGCTGAAAATACACCAGGACACTCCAAGGGCTGAATTAAACAGCTACAGTTACATGAAATTAAATTTCTGTGTTGTTTACTGTACTGGCAAAAATAAACCAAAAAAACAACCAAACACAACATTTGAGCTTTACACAATATCTCTGTTAAATTAGAAAAAAAAAAAAAAAAAAGAAGTATTAGTTCTAGAATAAGAGTGTTCACATGGGTTGTTACACTCAAATAACCGTATCAGCTTCACTGTGCTGGTGTAACTGATAATATGTGCTATACTGACTAGCTCTCAGGTCCCTTCAGCTGCAGAGATGCAGATGTAACCTTAAATTCTTTCTAAAGCAAATCCTGCAGATGCTTTCTACCTCCCTCATCCTCCCTCAAAAAAGCCTTCAACTCCCTCTATAGGATTAGCTTTCTTCTGTACCTACCCCCTCCACGCCGTGTCTAGCCTGAATCGCTGTCAGTCATCTGGTTACTTCCCAGCTCCTCCAGACATCCCCTCCAGCCAAGGCACATATCCCTGCAAGCTCCTGCCCGAATCATGAACTGACAGCTGTGTTGGAAACAGGTAGTATGAGGATCATATCCAAGAGATGAATGAACATTTTCAGCAGAAGCAGAGCACTTATCTACTAATACACCATTTCCTTAACAAAAAAGGAAAATAACATCATGGTTTTCTTCTTCTCGTATAGCCAGCTTTTTATCATACACTGAACACAACAGAATTATAAGATTTCAAGTAGTCTTGTGAACAACAAGTGTAACCACAAAATATATAAATATCTGTGAGATGTAGTTACTTCGAACATCTGGGTCAGACATGAATGCTCCTATGTTCTTATATCAAAGGTACAGCATGATAGCAGGATTTTTTTTAACATAGAACTATACTGCACAGTGAGAATAAGAATTATACAAAAATGGCTGCAAACATTTTCCAGCTTGTGGGTAGAGAATGAGGCACCTGAAGAGCTGGACTACTTTTCAGTAGTAGTCAGAGGCTACAACTGCTATTGACTTAGTGCTCGGCTCATTTAAAATGCAAGCCTTATTTAGATGCTTAATATAGATTTAGGTGTCTGACTGTAAACACTTGATTAAAAATATTGGCCTAGCTTTACAAATAAAGGTCAAAGGAAACATATTACTGAGCACTGGAAAGCAAGAGTAAGACAAGGAGTAAAGACAAAACTAGTTCCAAGGATTTGTAGAGGACAAAAGAAGGAAGGCACTTTGATGCTATTTATTATTTTTATTATTAATTTCAATTTAATTTATTGAAATTATATAGGTATTATATAGCCATTGCTACTCTCCCTCTTGTTTTTATTATCCCTTACTGTTCTCTGTGCCTATTCAGCCTGAGTGAGAGCAGAAAATTCTGTGTAGAAATCCTGAGACAGCCTGTTCACATGAAACTTTCATCCAAATTTTAGTAGATACCGAACCTTTAATGGGGCAAGGAAGAAACTTATGGATACCTAGTTAAGCTGTACATTTTCAGCTGTTCACCTATCATAATGATGTCCTGCTGCCACACTTTCTACTTTTTAGCCATCCAGCATGAAAATAATAAAACCGAACCACTAGCAACCACCAGAAGAACAAATGCTTTTATTTATTATGCACCTGGATGTAGGATTTCAGTCAGACTTCTAAAGCATGTATGTGTAAATGCTGCCTGTGTGGTGGTTATTCAGGCTTCCTTTGAATTCTGTCCATCCATTTAGTCATCCCTGCCAAGTCAGTCTCTATTACCCGTACCTACTAAGATGTGTTTTAATGGTGAAAGTAACAGGTTGACTTAATAAAAATGCTGGCAGTGACACCAAGGAATGCTGGGACTTTAGTAATCTGAAAAATAATGACCTGAGGGGAACTTTCTTCCTCTTTCTCATGGGTCCCTGCTAGAAACAGCCAAACAATTATAAAAAGGAGCCAACTCAATAAACACAGTGGGAAGTATTGTGGATGTTATTATATAAATGCATTATAGATATTTTTCAGCTTTGATTTTTTGGATATGAATTTACTGAAACTTTTCCTGCTGTTTGGATTTTTTTTTATTTTTAAATTTTTATCGCTACTTCAATTTGTATTACCAAAGATTTAAAAAAAACCTCAGGCAAACACTAAAGCAACCCCCACCTCAATTGAACAGGCCAAATACTGTATGGGTCATATTTATGAAGCCCTTTTAATTGCACTAAAAAAAAAAGCTCAGATGCACTTTTGTCTTTGATTCCATATATATGGGCATTTTCAGGGTAGATTTATCTCCCTTACACTAGAGACAATATATTTTAAGCAAAGGCTGGATTCAGATTTATGTGGCTTTTAGGGACAGTGGAGGCCACCGTTCCTATGTTTGTGCTCATGGGGACTAGGGAAAACATGGATGCCAGACTGAAAGAGTTGGTTGGGTCAGGTGTAATACTGTGTAAACACATGGTATTTTTATAATATTCCGATAGTATTTATTCACAACCCTGATTTCAAATAGAAGTGATCCATGAAATATTCCCCAAATTTATACATCTTATTGACTTTGACTGAAATCTGTTTTTCTAACAGCACATGTCCACAGAACCATTTGTCTTGCTCTCAAAAGAGCACTGTGCCTATGGTGCAAAAAAATGTTGCCATAAAAAAGCATATTCTCTCTTATCTGTTCAGTGAAATGGTGTATGTGCCAGAGGTACAGAAGAGACAGGGCTTGGACATGAAGGATTTTGCCCCCTTAAGTCCATCACAGTGAAGAAAAAAGAACAGAGGTGCTCTTTGATCCTAACTATACATTTGGTTGACAATTTCTCTTCTGTCTCACAGCAGCCTATCTGTCATAGATATAAGTAGCCTCAGCTGAGTCAGTCAAAACAGAAAGCTTCTTGCCATCTAAATAAAACAGACCTACAATAAAGCACTGATAAAAGAAAAAAAAAGTAATACACGTACATAAAAAATGTAGTTCTCTCAGGATCTGGCTTTTTACATAAAGGTGAATTTTAATCCAGTGGCCAATTCCCTTAGAACTCTTTGTCACAGCCTCTAGAATCTCTTTGGAAAAGTTTTCACTAGAAAAGCAGGTTAAAGGAAAAAACACAGAGCCATGTTAATTATCAGACTGAAAATCAGTGTCAACAGGAACAATTTGAGTTTACTATCAAGATGAGACTTGATTGTGATTAACCCCACAGTTTCCACAGTGTTTAATCTCAACTGTTTCATGCTATGTATGTATTTTTGCCATCTAGACTGATTACACAATTATGATTAATACTGTGTTAGTTGAAAGGAGAACTCACAATTGTATTCTAATATGACAAATATTCTAGCAAATTAAGGCACTGGAAACTGAGGTTAGCCTGCCACATGTTCAGACAGAAATCTGTGTCCTCAAAACAGTAGTAGACACTGTATTTATTGGGTTGGCTCCTTTTGATAATGATGTGTCTGATCCTAGTAGTTGGTTCCTTTTAATAATAATGTGTCTGACCTGTGAGAAGGACAAAGCTCTCCTAAGGTCATTATATTTTATATTAGTAAAGTCGTAGAATCATGGAATCAAAGACTGGTTTGGGTTGAAAGGGACCTTAAAGATCATCTAGTTCCAACTCCCTGCCACAGGCAGGGACACCTCCCACTAGACCGGGTTGCTCTGAGCGCCATCCAAACTGGTCTTGAACACTTCCAGGAGTGGGGCATCCAGAACCTCTCTGGGCAACGTGTTCCAGTGCCTCACCATCCAAGCATTCCTTAGTGTCACTGGCAGCATTTCTTTAAGTCAGCCTGTTACTGTCACCATTAAAACACACCTTAGTAGGTAGGGGTAAGAGAGACTGACTTGGCAGGGATGACTAAATGGATGGACAGAATTCAAAGGAAGCCTGAATAACCACCACACAGGCAGCATTTACACATACATGCTGTAGTGGTTTGGTCCAAGATGCTCATTACTGTTTACCTTCTGTGAGATAAGAATTAGGAGAAATGCAAAGCAGGCACCAAACTTGAAAGAATATAAAGAAGTTTATTAACAGACCTAAAAGAGGAAAAAAAAATTATACCACACCTTCAGAACTCTTCTCTTCCCCCCACCTTTCTCCCTTCTCCCACTGACAATGTGAAAAGACAACCCTTGAGATGTTCAGTCTGTTTATCACTTCCATAATAACCTTGCTCAGTCCATTTAGAAAGAAGAGTATCTCTTGCCCATGCTATGAACACATTATCACAACGAGACAGCCGCCCACCTCCAAATATTGTTCAGTCCATTTAGGAAGAGGAGTCTCTCTGCTCGCATGTGAGTCCCTTCCCCCAACTTGCAGCTTTTCCTACAACTGCTTTTGAGGGTCCACTCTTGAAGTTTTTTGGGGTACGATTTTAAGGTTGAGCTGTTCAGAAACAAAAGTTCTCTTCACCCATCTCTGGGAGCATTTCATCTCTAAGAACAGAGGCCCTTCTCCTTCCCTGGGAGCAAAGGGTCTTCTTCAGCTTCATCTTTAGGACTATCTCTGGGAGCATCTCTAGGAACTGTGGTTTTCTCCTTTCCCATTTGGAGCAAAAGTCCTCATCGCTTCCATCTCTGATCCCTGTTCAAACTTCTCATGAAATTACAGCTGCATCAGCATCTGCCTATCTCAGCGCAGGTGCTTTTGCTTACAAGTATGAGCTGAACACTCCACCCCCCATGCCTTCATGAAATTACAACAGGTACTATGATATATCATAGCTTTACAACAGAATTTCAGCTTTAAGCATCTCCTTTTTCTCTTCCCTCAGGTTTTCAGCTCTTCACAGCACTAAAGTGTTAATCTCATCTCGGCCTTGCAGCTGGAATGTGGCTTATCACTGTTGGTCACATGACCTCTGCCGGACAGCGGTGCCGCTTTCGCTGAAATCTTGGCTGCAGTAAAGGGGGGGGGGAAGCTGAGCTGCTCTGGCTGCCCACAGCCCTGCTGGGGGGGTCCCACGGGTGGAACAGGGCCCATCGGCTCCAGGATGGCTGTGGCCCGGCCCGGCCTGGCCCGAGCAGGGCCTGGCCGGGCCCGCTGGCCCCCACACAGGGCCTGCAGCCACCTGTCCCAGCACCGGAAACGAGAGAGAGAGCTGGGGGGGGAGTTTGTCTATTCCTAAGTGTGGATCACAGAGGCGGTCACAATTTTAAGTGGCTTAAAGAATTGTCCATCTGCAAACTGGCCAGCTGATAGGTTCTGTTAAGTCATAGAGGAACCTGTAAGAAGAACATCACTTCTGAGACTTAGCTTGCCAACCTATGACACATGCTTTAGAAGTCTGACTAAAATCCTATTTATGAAGGTCAGAAGCAGCTCCGATTCAAAGTTCAAGGTTGAATATGGTACCTTGTCATGGTATGCCACTAAGGGTAGTATTTTAGGAGCCAAAGTCTTCAGTGAACCAGAAACAAAAGTAATTTAGATTGAGATTAATCATTCCTTTTTCTTCTGCATGAAGACATCCGAAAAACCTATGCATGCTCCATGGTATCCCAACTACTTTCATGATGGTAACTCAGAACAAATATCAGGAATGTTCCTTATTTCATGAAATTGTTTTTGTGATGGGCATGATCCCTTTTACTGATTATGTTGGTAAGACACTGACGTGGGCAAGGCAAGGAGTGACCCAGAGAGGCTCCTGAGACCTAAAATGATGAAATATTTTCATGGTGTGCTTTGCTTGATGTACAAAGTGGGTGTGATTTCTCCACAAAATCTCTTAAAGCTTTCACAGAACACATTCCTCGTCATGGCAACATTTTGCGAAAAAGACTATGGAAGAAGAAAAGCCCCAAAATATTAATAATCCTGATAAATATAATACAAAGTAACGATATTTTTGATCTCTAACTTCTAATAGCATAGAGAAAAATACTATACAAAGAGAGGTCCTGTACAGGGTGTGGGTGCCCAGGCCTTGCAGCAGCAGGGAGTGCGGGGGCTCTGTGAGGGGAGGCTGGGCTGCCCCAGCCGGACACAGCCGGTTCCAGCCGGATCCAACCACCCATCGCAGGGCGCGGCTGAGCCCATAGCCGGGGCAGGGGTGGCGCTGGGGGGAACCTAATGAAGAAGTGGAAGAAAAAACTGCATGGTGTGAGAGATAGAGGTGTGGGAGTACGTGAAGGAAACAACCGTGTAGACACCAAGGTAAGTGCAGACATGGTAGGAGGAGGTACTCCAGGCAGGATTCCCCTGCAGCCCGTGGTGTAGCCCACGATGAGGCAGCGGTATGCCTGCAGCCCATGCAGGACCACAGGGATACAGATATCCACCTGCAGCCTGAGCAGGACCCCATGCTGGGGCAGGTGGATGCCCAAAGGAAGCTGTGAATCTGTGGGAAGCCCACACTGGGACAGGCTCCTGACAGGACCCGTGGAGCTGTGGAGAGAGGAGCCCATGCTGGAACAGGTTTACAGGCAGGACCTACAGCCTGTAGGGTATCCATGCTGGAGCAGTCTGGCCTGCTGGACTGTCCTCTGTGGGAAAAACATACACTGAAGCACGGGAAAAGTGTGAGGAGACAGGAGTGGTGGAGAGGGGTGGTTATTGACTGACCACAAATCTACATTCCCCCATCTTCCTGTGCCATGCAGGGCAGGGATTGGGGTGGGGCGAAGTAGAGGAATTGGCAATGATGGAGTGAAATTGAGCACTGGAAAAGAAAGAAGGTGGGGTGGAGGAGGGTGGTGTTTTACTTTGTCTGTGTTTCTCATTACCCACATCTATTTTAATTGGCAATAAATTAAAATAATTTTCCTTTAGTCAAGTCTCTTTTGCCCACAGTGGTAATTGCTAAGTGATGTCCCTGTCTTTAACTTGGCTCTTCCATCTTATTTTCTCCCTCTGTCCTGCTGAGGAGGGGAGTGAAAGAGCAGCTGGGTGGGCATCTGGCACGCAGCTGCTCTAGCCACCACAAGTACACTAATAGGTGAAGTGGAAGATTCAACTATATTGAGATATAATAGTAAATCATCTGTCTTTAGTGAGCAACACAGAGCTGAGAAGTATTGTGTGTAGATGTTTAGTAGGATTCAGATAAGGTTCCATGTTAATTCCATAAAAATCTTTGCTGATTTAAGCTTTTTCAGTTAAAAAAAATATGTTACTCTTTCTTGATCTTCTCTCCTCCTCAGCATTCTCCAACACTTACCTTTTTTAATGCACTCTCCAATTCATATGTTAGAGGTCCTCCAAAACACTACCTGTGGGTAACTCTTGTAAAGAATAATAATAGAGGAAAGTACCAACAGAAGCAAGGAAGATTTTTGGAATTATAGCTGCTGATAAAAGATAGAAAAGAACATTTGGATTAATCAATAGCAAAACATGAAGAATCTTTGGGTTTTGGTGTTTTGTTTTTTTTTTTTGGTAAGAAGGGACCTGAATAAATAGTTCATTAAGTCATAGGAAGGAGTGGAAATACTGGAGGAATCAGAGAAGCAAGTGTGGTATTCCCCTTCAGTGAAATAAAAAGTGACATGCTGCCATATTGCAAGAGTAGTTTCCCAGTTAAATAGCTGACTTATGTTTCAAAAAAACAAAACAAAAAGCCCCATAAACTACAGGATGAAAAATTAAGAACAGTTCATCCCATGAAATCTTTGACCCTGAAACTCTCAATGAAGTAAATACATCAAGAACCTACTCTTGCCAATTTGCAGGAAATATCTGTCATTTATCCCAATCTTGTTCCTAAGGTCTTTTGTCCAGGACCTTAATTTCAAACAGCCTGTAACACATCTCTCAGCCTGATTGGAGCAAATTGAATCCACCTGACACCATCATCCAGGAATAATAATATTGCCCTTTCACAGAGATGTGAAGCCCTGAGATCAAAATAATTCAGGGATTCAAGTTCTTACAGTCAGTTTCTCCACTGGAATAAACTGTCATGGCTATATAATGGGCAATGAAGCTGTCACTATTTACACTATCAGAGATTCTTTCCCTCTTACCTGCCACATCTGGCCTCTGGCTACAGCTTTCAACAGAATTGCCAAATGGGTAACAGCCGATGTATACATACATACCCTGCATATTTAACAAGTTCTATCACGTACACTTCATGTATTACTGTATTATAGAGGAATCTTTATCACAAACTTAATTTTTGCAAAGCACTGTAACAACTCAGAATTCAAGAAATTATATTGTAAAGTGAGAGACAATGGTTGGGTAGCAGAAAACCCAAATGCAATGAGACCATGTCAGTGATATTCTCTTACTAATTCTTGTATTCGGAATTCAAATCATCTTGGATAGGAACACCACGACATGAATGAAAACTATCCCAAAGATCTTCTGTGAGTAAAAAGTAACAATATATAGGAGCATGTGACAACTTTTAGCACAAAGTTGCATTGATTTAGTACAGCTAATGGCAATTTACCAGTGAATGTATACTTACCCAGAATCAAAATCAGAACTTCTCACTTTTTGCTTAAAACAGGAAAAGGTGTTCAAAACAATGGGAAAGGGAATGCAAAACAGAGCCAAAAAGTGATGAGAAGTTTGAGGATGGTCCTTTACATTGTCTTACCGAGCTCCACAGATTTTGCCTACCAATAAATACTTTTCTCAGTGCTTAGTTACCACCCATGTATAAAAACACCATGTACAGATGGTGTTATTAACAAGTAAAGGAAATCATGACAAGAACCAATGGCTGAAAGTTGAGCAAGGGAAATCCAAAAAAATTTCAAAAGGAATCTGATTAACTTTTGCAAAGATACTAAGGCAGATGTTCAATTCCCCATCTCTTCATGTCCCAAATCACACAGTCTTTAGAAGAAATACAGCCAAACTTAGAAGCAAGCAACTGGGCTTCAGATAGGGTAGCTGAGTAGAAGGTGTGCCACAGCACCTCCTGTGTGTACAGGAGGTCTGACCCCTTGGCCTTTATATCCAATATTCAGATCTACAAAAACTTGTCAGCAGATTTAATTCCTGAGAGTAGTCCAATTATAACCAGAAGGTTATTTTATGAAAGCGCTATTCATAATACAAGAACTTAAATTTGCAGATACTGTTAAAAGGAGAAAAGTTAGTAGCAAGATAGGAGATGAAGGGAAGGTAAAGACATAAAATAAAGAGCCCAGATGCAAATCAAATTCAAGTAGATGTGAAGAGTCCAAAGTCATTCTCATGGAAATGGTATCAAAAGCCAAATGAAATTTCAATTTGAAAATGAAAGAGCTATATTTACTGTGCTCTTGCTAAAAGTCAATACTTTTCATTTCCCACAATAAAGTGTACTAGTATATATCACAAATGTAAACTTTTCAAAATAGGAAAGTATATACTAAAATGAAAATATTACTTTCCAAGAGGATGTCTTTATCAAATTGGCCAACTGTAGCCAGAAAACATTAATATCAAATGAAATATAAGGACAGTCACAGATGATAAATTTGACGCAATGATGAGAGGTTTCGGCCTACCTATGTAGCGTCATATCCAGAAGCTGATTCTCTCTTTGGTTAAGTGGAATCACTGAGGTGAGTTCTGAAGCAATGACAATCAAGAAATGTCAGAAATCTATGAAGTGTTTATAGAACACTAATCCAGGCAGTGGAGAAACTAAAGTGTAAGACAACAAATATAAAAAGAATTAGACTGCTGTGTCCTAAAAATGCAGTGACCTAGAGAAATCCCAATCCTAACTTGAACAATTAGTCAGTATTGTAATTTTACTAGTCAGTTTTATAAATTGAACCTGTGTAGCCAGTCACATTATTGATGACATACAGTCACATGATAATAAAGGCAGTGGGATAAAACTGGGAGAAATTTCTTTTTCCAGCATTCTCAGTATTTTTTCTTTTGCCGCATTCTATCAAAATGGTCCTTCTGTGTTTTCTTTGTGTCCCACTCTCATGTTGTTCAGCGTCTCTGTATACCTTTGGGAAAGCCAAATAGGGTAATTCCCTGCCTTTGCAATGAATGTCAGTATAGCACGACACAGATCTGCTTCTGATCAAACTTGTGTTTGTGCAATGGTTTCTTTCATTGCAATATCTTACTACAAAACCCACTTGTGTTGGGTTGACCCTGAGTTGATGGACAGTCTTTAAGACCAATTACGCTTCTCACAATTTACATATTTAAACCACACAGAAAGGCGGGACTTCCCCTTTTGGTTGGAGCTCGCCTGCTGGAAGGTGGGGGGGCTCCGAGCCTCCCGGCCCCGCTGGGCCGGGCCGGGGCCACTGCCCCTTTCCCCCTTTCTCAGCACCACGGCACGGACCCTGGGTCGCTGGGGGGAACTGTCCCGGAGCCGCAGGCAGCTAAAACCAGCCATGGACTGCCACAGCTAAACCCATCCAGCGCGGCTTCTGGGGACAGGCGGGTCCCTCTCCTCTCCATGCGGAGCCGGCGGAGCCAGCGGGAGCCAGCAGAGCCTCCTGTCTGCAGCCAGCACACTTCATGCTGAACTGAAGAGGACACCGTGCAGCCAGCAGCACAAAGGGAGCGAGGCTTTCCCCACCGTAAAGCCTGAACAAGAACACCCTTCAACATGGCGGCTTCAGAGTCAGGGAGAAAGAGAAGTGAGTCACGTGGGACGGAGCTGAGCATGGCGATGGGAGAAAAGAGGGCGGCGCCGCGATTCTGGCGCGCAGCTTAAAAGAAACCTTCTTGCATGCCGTGGTAAGAAACTGTAATACCACAAACTGTTTGTCTCTTTAATCCATTTGAAGAACATGGGGGGATGGAGTATCCTCGTGTGCCTATGAAGTTTGTGAAGAGTGCCTATGCCAGGCTATATAGAAGTAGTAAGAGGCTGTTAGAGACTTGTGGCGAAGAAAAGCCTCTGTGTGCAGGCCAAAATAACTTATCCTTAAAAAGATGAATAACCCCATGTGATGGCCCATGTTTTGTAGTATGAAAGAACTGTGAAATTCTTCATGGGAGAGATGTTCTACACACAGCAGACTGTTTGTTTCCGGGCGGGTCTGCTATTGGTGGCAGTTTGGGAACCACGTGCAACTGAAGGAAAACCTTTTCTTCCTTAAGCATAAGAGAAAGACTTTTCAAGAACTGCAACACTGACTAACATCCCATGTTCTGTTATCCCTTGTGTGAGCTGGATAAAAGGAGAGAAGTGCTGGAAAAGGGGGGGGGGGGGGAATTTACTTTAATTTTGTTTTGTTGTTTTTCTCTTTACTTTTAATTCTGTTAGTAATAAAGCTTTTTCATTGTACTGCAACTGTTTAAGGTTTGTGCCTGCTTTGCTTTTCTCCTAATTCTTATCTCACAGAAGAAAAATAAGTAAATAATGGATATTTTGAATCAAAACCACTACATTTAATTGGTGTTTCTGCCTGGTTTCGAACTCAACCCGCTACACCACTATAACTATTTCTCACATTTAACCTTGGGAAAAGCTTTTTCCAACTTTCTTCAGTGACTTCAATCAAGCACTGACAGAGGGGTATAAGCAAAAAATCCCAAGATTTTGAAGAGAAGACAGGAAGTAGGTAGGAGAAATTTTTAATACAATCTACAAATATACAGTGAAAAGCAGAATCTAAATTAAGTGTTAAAGAGAGAGTGAATGTCAAAAAATACTTTTCTTTTAAACCCTAAAATATGAACTTTTTAAGGAGGCTGTAAAAGCTGTTAAAGGAAGGATGAGAAAAAGTATTAGAAATGATAGTGCATCAGTTAACAGAGGGAGCCAATTATTTCAAACTATTTATTGTTATGATCTATTTCTTTGTTTCCTATCCTGTGAATTTTATGACATTATAAAGTCACACTCCTATAATCTCAGTCTAAATACTAGTTTTGAACTACTGAACAGTGGCTATGCTCATCTGAATGGAAGAAAGAAAGAAAAGTTTTCTATGTCTCTTTCCTTCACAGTGTATGCTTCTTATGCATGTTCTTAGAAATTCGTACTTTATTGAACCTTCCCAACATTTCTGAATGTCTCTAGGTATTTTTTCTGAGATTTTACCAAAACTGTATCATGATTTTGTATAATTTTACACTTTTTATTACTGTTGTTCATTCTAGAGGGTGGATTCACTCTGGAATCATTTTTTCCTGCTCTGATTTTTATCGCTATCTCGAGCTCCACAGGGTCTGTGCCGGAGCGCAAGGTGTTGCAATCTCTAAAAAGCGTCTCCAAAGCGAAGCTGCTCCGCAGGATCAGCCACACACACACACACGCGTGCACGCACGAACGTACGGATAGCTTCAGTGATATGGCTCGACAGCAAAGAGCCAGGAAGGGTCTTTGCATAGATTTCCACAGGAGCAGTTTATTGCTTCTACACTGTGAACGGTTCTAGACGCAAAGACCGAGAACAATGCAGGGTCCAGGTTTAAGTACGGGAGTGGGGTTGGGGGCATGGGGGCGGTACAAAGGCGGGACTAGGGAATGGAGACCAATGGGGAAGCTCTGGGGGAGTGGTGAAGGGTAAAGGCCAATGGAGAGAAGAGGAAGGGGAAAACCTTATAAGGTATGAAACATGTAAGGTAGCAAGGGGGTGGAGCGGCCACGAGCCAACCAAGGGAGCAGAACTGGAGTATATTACCACAGCAAGCAGGGCAAAGCATTCTGGGGGAAGCCTTTCTGGTCACCCTAACCTAGGGAGGATTCTCAGGTACCAGGGACTGTCTCACCAGAGCACTCTCTTTGTTCTTTGTACCGTAGGCTCACCGGCCTCCACAGATTTTCTTTATTGTATTTTAACAACTCTACAGTTTCTCTGCCGTGAGTGTTCTTAACATGTCCTGGGCAACTTCCTTTCTTTTTTCTCTGAAATTTGCAAACACATTTAAAAAATGTGAAAATATGAAGATGAATGGTTCATTTTATCTCCTAAAAAATATTCAGAAGGCCATATCATTTGACTGTTTTAGCATTCTATCTTCATGGTCATCTTGGACTTGTAAAATTATTATTTACTTTCCTAGTACATATATTTTCTTCTTCTATTTTATCTTTCTCAGTATTTATATTGCATGCATTAGTTTCTTGTCCTAATACCACTTTAAATGTTCCACATCTAATAGGACAGTTAGGACAAGAGGCAACAAGCTCAAACAGATGCTCAGGGTGTTCCACCTGAACACGAGGAAGAACTTTACTGTGCAGGTGACTGAGTGCTGGAACAGATTGCCCAGAGAGGTTGTGGAGTCTCCCTCACTGGAAATGAATTCAAGAACCATCTGGATGCAATCCTATGCAATGTGTTCTAGGATGACCCTGCTGAGAAGGGAGGTTGGACCAGATGACCCACTGTGATCCTTCCTAACTTTACCCATTCTGTGATTCTTTGACAGGACACTCACCATACTGAAGAGAACAGAAAATTGCTATACTTACCTTCTCCCAGATACGGTTCACTCCATAATATACTTAACATATATTGTAATCTTTCAGAACTTCCAATCAGCCACAGTAAGACAATTTAAAAAGTGTGATTCGTAGTCATTCTTAAGGGAAAATAAGTATTCCAGCTGTATGACCCAAAGAAGCTACAATCCATACAAAACCACATAAAAGAATGCGGTTGGAAGAAGGGGAGAGAAATACCCCTTTACTGGTGATAAACCCCCAAATATTTGTATTTGAATGATTCAAGCTCCTTGTTCAACCTGTGTGCTCCCATTCTTTATATTCTAGTAGATTCTAGTCTCTTCTCTTCTATGATTCGCCATAGTCTCATGTCTTCATTGGTACATTTCTGAAGATGTATTCTGGCTTGGAAATGTAGTTCATAAAGGACTGTACTTTCCCCATTAGATAGAGATTATTTTCTTCACCCTCTTCTCATAAATGACTAAATAGTTAAGTTATAAACATCAGTTTTGAAAAATATTTGTTTCAGTGAAAGGAAACTTTTAGCTTTTGAAAAATCAACATTTTCCATAAAACTCAGACAATTTAAAATAATGCTGATGATGGTGAAGACAATGAATATGAAAATAACAATACTAATAACAATAATAATAGTAGTTGTTATTTATTGTTGTTGTTGCTGCTGCTGCTGTTGCTGTTGTTATTATTATTAATGATCAGTAAAAAATATTCAACTAGTCCAAAAAGGAATGAGTAGCTAACTTTAGTTAGTCCCTGAAATTATGTTGACTCAGACTTCATTAAAGTAATAAGTTTTTTTCAGAACGTACATGCAAAATGTATTGTGAAAGTAGTTAAACCATCTGACTACACTATACTTAGTTTATCAGTAGGGATTAACTACTGAAAGAAAATATGACTAGAGACAGAGATGGAAAAGCTCATTTTGTTTAGGTAATTCTCATGATAAAAAACCCATCTTTTTTAGAATTTTTTTAGAATTTATTTTTTTAGAATTTGTGTTTTGACAAAAATATAGTTAATTAAAAAACTCATTAATTTCTGTGAAGGGAAACTACTCACACTTCAACTTCCAATACTCTTGTGAAGGAAGCAGGGACTTGTTATATCCATGTCTTCATTGTACAGCTTCAGAATATTAGATGCAGGATGAAGTCCTGACCCTTCTGAAGACCAAGACTCCCACTCTTAATAGCAGGGACAGGATTTCACTCCTTCCTGAAGTATGGAATCTACTCCAGGCCACACAACAAAATTACAGACAGAAGGAAGATTTTTTTTTATACAGAAACATGTTATAAAGAACAGATCATGTAAGGAAAGATCATGTTGAAAACACAGAAAGATACAGGATGTAGAATCTTCTCCCCAAAGTTCAATATTTGATTGAGTGTTTTGATGATAGCATTATGGTTCCTTTATCCAGGAGTCAAACAAATCTGGTTACATAGAGGCTAGATCAGCAGCTAAAGCTTCATGTCAGCAATAGAGGATAACAACATACGCAGTGGAGTTTCCCTCTCAGTGTCACATCTGTAAAAACATGCCAAGAAGATTACTTTTGGCTATATAGTTTTCTCTACATCCATAGGAACTGTGTCCTCTCTTTCTTCATTTGCCTGTTACTGATTCCATGTCTGTAACTATATCACTTTAAAAGTGCAAAAGTTTTTTATGACTGGAAAAGTCAATCTCAGTGTGAGAGAAACACTGTTTACAATACTGAGGGCTTGCTTGTTTGCTATACTTTAGCAGGCCGAAAAAAATTGGTAGCCGCTCTTTTATGTGTACTTTTGCATTGTGTAGTATGGAGCTGCAAGCTTCCTCTTGCTCTTAACAGTGATTCAAGTTGCTTGTTTTAGCTTCCATAATTCTTATCTTGACTGGATGGTTACATTAACTATTGCCATTAATGGATTGCTAAACACATTTCTATACGTGGTGTAGTGTATGGAGAAAGGGTCTACCAGAATCTGTAGCAGTCGGTTGTATGTGAGCAACTTCAAACATTTTTCGATTTATGCACTGATTATAACTGAACCGTGCATAAAAAATGCAATATTGGGCCCCTCAGTCAGACATAGGCACATGCAAAATACTGAATCATGAGTGATATTTCACATATACTTTCACTTGTCATAACTAGAACACTGTTTATCTAGAACTCATGGATGCTTTCCTCCAATCAGAAAGTATTTGGAGTGTGTGAACTAAAAGTCATTAAAAGACGTGAATGACAAGGTCTGGCTGTATGCAGCTATTAGAGAGCTGCAAGAGGAAATACCATACAAAAAAACCATACAGTGCAGCAACACAGCCTCAAGAAGCAGGTGGAGAAAAGCTACTCTTTACTCTTTCTCTTATGTGATTTATTTTTTAACACATATCTTCACGATATAACTCGTTTAGTTGTAAGCTGTACATACAAAGTCTGCCAATTCTAAATTTAAATTTTATTGATATCTGCAGAGCAAACCAGTTCTGAAGAAAATAAAAGGATATGCAAGAAATTCTAGTGCACATTGCAGTTACTGGCTTATACGAATAGAAACTCTTCTTTTAGGCCAAAAGAAGATGAAATGAAGAAAATGAAAGTACTTTAGAATGTGCTTAATGCCACACCTCATCTAGGCTGCTTTATTAAGCAGCCTGAGAACTCTGTCAGCTCAGAATAGTTTTTAATGGTTTGGTTGTATTATATCCAATTCTTCCTCTCAAAAATAAATATATGGACAGTTCTCAGGCTTCACTTCCACTGGAAGTTATGTAAATTTTTGGCAGGTATTTGACACTGCTTCCCAGTCAATGCTGTTGCTATCTAAATCTGAAGACAGGATTTTAAAATATAATACAGTCTAAGACAAATGAAATTACTTAGACCATTTTTACTGATGAATATTACTTTTATTGAAGGAACAAAAGTTTAAAGAGATAAGAAATGGCTGTGAGTGTACACAAAGCAATACTGCAGATTTGTTTCTGTTGGACAGGTGAGTGTAACTGGAGAGAATAACAGCCACTCTGTCATTGGTAGATTCACCAAATACTTAGCATTATATTTGAATTTCACTTACGGAGTATAAAAAGAATACTTCACTAAAAACAAACCTGTAGATAGAGTCTTGCAAACTTTTTAAATGATACATTTATTTTTAAATTGATATTAGGCAAACTGGGGATTTCTATTGCTGTGAAACATGTACAGTTGTGGTCCAGTTATGGTCCAGCTGTGTTGTCATCCATGCAGTCAGATTACTGAAATGCAATTCTGTTCTGAGTTTATTTCTTCATGGATATTTTAGACTATTCCTTCCTTTATCCTGCAGTGAAACCCAGCATCTACATTTAGCTAGTGATAAAAGGAGAAGAAAGACACATAAATGTTGAAGTTAACATCCACAGTACAAACTCAATTAACATGTCATGTGCATTGATCAGCCTAGGTTCAACTTTTAAATGCACTTCTGCCTGATTAGTGGTTGCCTAAATTAGAGGCTACACATGATTTCAGAATTTGAAGATCCAGCAAAAAGAAATGGAGAGTGGTTTGTACCAGGAATGTTTATCTTGCAAAGCAGGCACACAAAGCCTGAGTTGTTTAATCAAGGTAATTGTTACTGTATCAATTAGCATTACTATATTAAACATTATTAGATTAATGTCACAATCGTAGCTAAGGACAAAGACTGGAAGCAGTCCTACAACAGCCAGAAACATATTAAGCAATGTAGCTGTGAAAATTCTGTGATTCACTTCTACAGTTAGGCAAAATCTCACAAAATTGTGGGATCATGTGCAAAATATTATTCTGTAATTTGCTTGGCTGTATCTGTCCATTTTTGTTTCATTTTATCTTGCATTTTCAGTTACTCTAAAATTCATCTGTATTGCGACAGTGCAAAATAGTTCTAGTCATAGGTGAGGGTAGTGTTCAAATGTGCACCAGAAAGGTTACAGAAGAAAAAGAGAGCTTATCCCATCACATTTGCTCTCTAACAGTTATCACAGCATTTCTGACAGGATTCTAGAAGAAGAGACTGTACTGTAGAATGACAGGTTTCTTTTGAAAGATGTTGCAAGTGCTCTTCTGAAAATGCAATTGTATGATCTGTGTGATGACATCATCTGTTGACTGAAGATGGGAATCAATATCCCAGTTCCATGTATAGCTTGAAGCAAGTTAACTTGGTATCTTAAAGCTCTCTCCAGAGTGAAAGTATTTTTTGAATCCCAATTTCATGTCTGAGTCACTTCATGTACAGTGAATGAAAGAAAGAACTGAAAAAAACCTCATGTTAATAAATTCCCCAGACTATATGTAAGAGGTTGTGTCATTCTTATATGCACAAGTGCCACGTGTATATTACCACAACATATATGAATAAATTTTCATGCATATGGTGTCAATAAAAGACATCATTAGAATCACTGGAAGCAGACACCCAACCAAGTGTTTGAATGTGTTCTGAGTTTCGTTAGTAGATCCAAGTGCTTATATCAAGGTAACATAATTACATAATTGCAATGGACACTCCTGCTTTATCTTGAAGAGTTTCCTGGGCAAAGTACTCTCAGATAATAAATATCTCTTGCCACAGGGTAAGGTCATGTCCAGCAGAGCATTGCTATGTATCCCATATTTTGAAGATTTTCCTAGGCGAGGTAGTCATACAAAATTAAAATAATACATGACTTTCAGGGGTTTTTCCTTTCTTATAAGGAGTCCTGGATAAATCTGGTTGTGATTCCAAGAAACTCCTTCTACATAGCTTTTTGTGAATGGAGTGTCAGTGAAAAGATTATGATCAGGAAGTGGCATTTACTGGTTGCTATCAGGACCACTGCAATTGCACAGCAGATAGCAATCAAATACTGCTGATGTGCTTCAGACTCTGCTAAAAAAACGGATACTAAAGCAGATGGCACAAAGATCTGAGGCCCAATATTAGTGTCTGTAAGATCTGCATAAGAGTTGCAGGGGGTAGGAGATGGCTGATTCCAAGAGCACATCTTACTCTGTTATCAAGCTGTGAAAACTCAATAAAATTTTTCATAAATAATGTGACCTAAAAAGAGTTATTCTGAATCATAGTCTGAATGCTAACAGGGTTTTCCATGTATTCACTGAAGGCTAAGCTTGCATTGCAGAGGTCTGTCCAACTTATTTTTTCCAGGGCAGAGTCAATGGACAGAGGAAGGTTCCTTCAGTAAACTAATTCAGAGCACATGAAGTAGGCTCTGAACTGCCCTTCAGAAGAACCATTTGTCAATAGAGCCTTGGGAGAAAAACCTCCCTTAGCTAAAATTAGCCTTTAAGGTTACATTCCTTAATGCAATAAAGAAATAGTTTACAGCAAAATGTTAATGAAAAACAAAGTACTAAATCTATTATGGTTTTTAAAAGGAAAGAACTTTTCTCATGCTGGTTATGCATACTTAATACCTTTTAAAACCTTCTGTGATAAGTTAATTCCATTTGTTTTCAATGCCTCTCTGCTTCTCAAGATGGGCACTTAAAGTTTTATCATGTCCTGTGGATCCCAGTCTTTGCTCTACAGCTTCTTTGATTCTGTACTTCTTTTCACACAAATACACCAACTTGCAAATTCCATAGATACGTCCTGAATCCATGGAGATCTAATGGTTCATACAATGTATTCACCTCATACCCGCATAAGCTTTTACACTAGTACGGCATAATCAAGTTTAATAAAATAGCTTGTCTCGACTTGTGTTTATTAACTTTAAAATTCTCCTACATATGTAAAATAACATTAAATCCTAATTGTGCCAGGGATTACAGAAACATAATAGAATGTTGCAGCAAGTCCTTAAAAAAACGCAAGTGTAAACTTCTCACCAGCTAGTGCACTGTCTTCTGGACCACACAATTCCTGAAATTTGAAACAAATGAAGAGGTAAAATATCACCAGCTCCATTATTTTTATTAGACTGATTTGTACAGAAGAAAACTTAAGTGACCATGTGTAGGAAAGAGGTTTCTGAATAATAAAATGAATTATTTTCAATACTTCATGAAGATGCAAGATATTAAAAAAACACCGTACCTCCTCTTAACATATGATAAATCTATGACCTTTGAATACTGTTATTCTGATAAAGCATTAGCACAATCGTATTTGTTTCAAAAGAAATCACTGTAATCTGATCAATGTCATTAGAATTAAACTGGCAGAAAAAAAATCTTTGACCAGAAGAGAAGGACTTTACACGTTAATTGCATGTATAAACTTAATTGTGTGATCTCATTCTACTCCACTGTTACCTTAGGAATATTTTCTTCTTTACAGTAAATATTATTCTTTGGTTTTTATCAATATTTAATAGAGGTGTTGTGTTTGCTTCTCTGTTTCCTCTCTTGGGAAATGAAAATGTTATATGTAGTAGGTCATTCTACATGACTAACATTTTTATGGTAGACAGAAAAATGTCAGTACACATTTCTGTTCCAGAGGAGAGACATCTGAAGTCTCTCCATGTGAAGTATTGCCTTTTTCCTGTTAAAGGGGTGGGACATGATATAAATTATAAGGTCTTGTATTAAAACTATCCTCTACTTGTTCTTCTCTATAAATGGCACCAAAAAAATTTTCTTTCTTTTCCTAGGGTACAGAAAGTCAGGAAGGAAGACTAAGAAAGAAAGTTAGAAATCTACACAGTTTTAACTCGAACAATTTAATAGAAAGAGGGAAGAACCATAGGATGTGAAGTGATTTTCCCAAGCGTCACAATCTGAAGGGTTACCTGGCCTTTGGGTGTGTAGAGTTGCAACCATAGGTTCATAGGGTCCTGTAATACCCAACAACATGAAGGCTTTATCCTCTAAATTTCTCTGCTTTATTACAAATTACTACAAATACCACAAACGTTGCTAATAGGAAATCCATGTAATTAATAAATGAATATGAATAAATATATATACACCAAGCTATTAAAAATTACTGTCAGCAACCAGTAATTAGTATCAATCAATAATATGTTATCAATCAGTACTGCAGTACAACCAGTAACAGCAATAACCAAACACTGCTACAGGTTACTACAACTTAACCATTAGTGAAGCAAACATACCAGCACTGTAACACTGGATATGATAGGTTACCTATAATAATATATATATAATATCGGGAAGAAGTGAATAGCACAGATTTCAGAAGGGGCAACACTATCCAAAAAGAGGGGGGAGGGTTCCCAGAGGGATCTAGTCACCTCTAAAAAGGGGAGGATAGACTGAACCAATAAGGTAATAGTCTCCCTTCAAAACTGGTCCATGTTACAGAGCCTGGAGTCAGGCAGGTGTTCCAAGTGGGAGTCTAAATGCTGATAGAAAGGTCACGTGGGAGTCAACTGGGAAGTTCTCAGATACCAAAAGGCTCCATTTTGAATAAAAAATAAGTCCTTTTTATAACACTGAGTAGGTTATCCTACTTTGAGCAACCACTAATTTTGATTTTTTTGCCTGTAATAGCCATTAGATGATGATGATTTTTGTTCTTTCAGAGCTAGGTGATTTTCCACCTTATCAGATCATAAATTGCCGTTAAAGTCCCTTGGGTTTGTGCTTATCCATGGTATCTCTGGTTTCTATGCACCCTGGCTGCACTTGAAAGTGACCAGCTGCACTTTTCAAAGATGTCAGTATTTTTCAGCAGACACCTTCTTTTGTTCAGTATTTGTCACCTTCCTACCAGGCCACCTTTATGGCTGCTCACATCACCAAAGCAATTCAAATACAAAATTTGACATGGTACTTGTATTTGAATACAAATTTGAAATTCAGGAGTTGTTTTAAGTATCCAATAGTCTTTTTCACAGAACATCTTGCTTCCTAATACTGAGCTACTGCTTCCCACCTTAAAAAATGAAAATACTATCTGCATGTGGCTGATATGATCTCCATTCATTCTTTTGTGATGAAAAATTACACCAATGCATGGCAGAATGACCAGAGCAGTAAGTCAAATGTTACTGAGTGAACAAATGGAATAAAATTATACTGACTATACTGATTTGGGCATACATAAAAACCAGCAGCACAACACAAATGGCCTTTAGACACAGTGCAACTAAAACTGTCACATTCCCTCTTCTTTGAATGCTTTGATCTCATGCATCCTGCCTAGACATAATAACCCTCAGGTTTTGCTGCACGATACAGTTACTCCTTTGCTTCATTCCCTCCTAATATTAATATTGTTCATTTATATGAGCTGACTATGATTCACTGAATATAAAGGCTCAGAAAAGGGGCCAATGTTCCTTTATTTGATACCTGTTACTCTTTCCAGATGGAAATCAAAGGAAAAACAACAGAAAATGACAATTCATTTAAGATATCAAAAGCAAGATATTAATGCTAGAAATTCTCTTACTAATTTTCAAAAAGTTACTGACTTCAAGAAGGACTACTTTCTTTCACTCACTGCTTTTGCAACTGATATTTTGTGGCAGTGGTTTCTAGCTTTTGTGATAAAAATTTGGGTTGTTTTTCCCACACAGTGAAAAAAAATGGACAGAGGTATGGTTCAACAATAAAGCCAAAGAGTTCTATATGAGTCGAACTGCATGCTTGAGTAATTATCGCTATATGTTACCTAAATTTGGTATCTGATTTGCACTCTGAGTAAGCAAACCCTGGTAAACCTTCCATTATATGAATAGTCAAAAACAAACTGGCATGGCTAAGTGGAATTTGTTTACGTTGTTGTCTTGGGGTGACTGTATGACACTTTATTCCCTATTGTCTGCCCTATGCCAGACATGAATCCTGTGCCTTTCTGTGTCTTTAAACTGGGTCCAAGAGAAAGGGAGAAAAAAACCCCAAGTGGTTTTGTGTTCAAGGACACAGGTATACACTCCCCTGCGCTCCTGGCTGCTACAGAGAGGCGGAAAGCACCTTCCTGCTTTGCCCAGCTCTCGGCTCCCTGCAGCTGGGAAGAGAGTGGCGCCCTCTTGGTTTTTTTGCTACCTTCTTGTTCGTTAGCTAAAATATGGAGCCCTGGGACTTTGGTTTCTTCTTCTTCTCTTCCGGACTGTTCAGCAACACCAGAACATACCGGGAGACCCTACACCTTGTCCCGCAGGGGCCCACGCCGAGCCCCAGCTCCGGAGAGGAGAAAGCCACACCCACAAAGGACTCTGAAATCTACCCAGGTTCTCCCCACAGCGAGAGGTTTTATTATTTAGCTTTTTTTTTTTTTTTTCCCCGTGCCTGCGTGCACTTTACTCGTTAAATAAATAGGGGTTTTTTTTTCACTTTCCTCTGAGGAAAATTCTTTCCGAACCTGGTGGGAGAGGGGTGGCTGTAACCTGCCTTCTATCAGAGGACGTTCATTTCAGACGTTCATTTCGGACGTTCCTCTGAATTTGCCTCAAACCGGGACAATTGTTTATTTGAACATCTCTTGACTATAGGATATTTACCCTACCGATTTCTTCCCCCCATTCCACAGGTAGGGAGCTAGTGACTGTGTGGGGCTTAGTAGCCAGCTGGGGTTAAAACAGAACAATTGGTAATAAATTATGCTAATGTCTCCAAGCTGACTCTGTTTTGTCTGTGACTGTAATTGTTGAGTAATCTTCCTGTCCTTATCTTGACCCCTTTGTTCTATTTTCTGTCTCCTGTCCACTTCAGGAGGGCAAATGGCAGAGCTGCTTGGTGGGACCCTGGCATACAGCCAACATCGGCTCACCACAAACAGGAATGTCTAACTCCCGACTGCTGAAAATATTCACAAATGAGGGATTAAGTAGGGAAAGTAGAAGTCAGAATTAAATTGGATCTGTGAACTGACATCAGGATGGTCAGTCAACTAAATTAAGAGCTAAACTAATCCCGTGCCTGCTAGAAAAAAAGATTGTAATGAACTTAGCAAAGCTTTGAATCAAGACCTTTATACTGGAAAATTAAATCTAAGGTACTCTAAAATCCAGAGCTGCCAATGGATCATTCTGAATATTCAGTGTTCTTTACTGAATGGAGATATATTTTTCTAGGGTGTGAAAGCACCCTTCTCATGAGACTCCACCTTGAGTACTGCATGCAGCACTGGGTCCCCAGCACAGGAAGGACATGGACCTTTTGGAGTGAGTCCAGAAGAGGGTCACCAAGATGGTTAGAGAGATGGAGCACTGGGTACCTCCAATCCCTTGTATGATGCCCTGAGACTGCAATTCCCATTGCGCAGGCCACTTATCAAACGGAACGACAGACACATCAGCACCGCTTCCCCCCCCCCCCCCCCCCTTGGTCCTCCTTTTATTGGGAGAAGGGGAAAGGGGAGGACTGGGGGTGGACCCGGGGTGACCGGCCAATCAGACACTGCTAAAGAGTTTGAGTTACATTTGGTTTTGTCCGTGCTTGGAACAAAAGGGTTCAGAGCACATGGCAGAGGCAAGCGTCTTGGGGAGGGGGAAGGGAAGCTCGGAACAGGCAGCAACAGAGCACCTCTGCTGTGAGGAAGGGCTGAGAGAATTGAAATTGTTCAGCCTGAAAAAGAGAAGGTGACCTAATTGAGGTGACCTAATTGAGGCCTCCCAGTACCTGAAGGGATCCTACAACAAAGATGGAAAGAGACTATTTACAAGGGCACGTAGTGACAGGAGACAAGGGGGAATGGCCTCAAACTGCAAAAGAGTAGATTTAGTTTAGATATTAGGAAGAAATTGTTTACTGTGAGAGTGGTGAAGCACTGGAGCAGGTTGTCCAGAGAAGCTGTGGATGCCCCATCCCTGGAGGTGTTCAAGGCCAGGTTGGGTGGGGCTTTGAGCAACCTGGTCTAGTGAAAAGTGTCCCTGCCTGTGGTAGGAGGGATTGGAACTAGATGATCTTTATGGTCCCTTCCAACTCAGCCCATTTCATGAGTCTATGATTGAGATGATGTTCTGTGAAGTGCCTTGGATTCCCTGTGGAGGAAGCAGTAGGATACATGGTCAGATAAAAAAGCATGTTCTTAACACATTAGGGCTCTTGGGCAGGGGTAGGATGTGCAGTGTTTGGCTGCAACAAGAGGGCATGTGTGTTAAGGAAGGCCTCTTTAAATTGGGGTTCTAGTAGGAAATGCCTCCTTGCTTTCATTCCAGTGTTGTAAGGAGCTGTAGCCTCTCATATAATACATAAACCAAAATGTGAGGTACAGTTGCAGCAAACTAAAATATGCATTGAAGAGCTGCTACTGGCACATGGCATCAGACATATGGAGAACGGTGCACCCTTTCACTCCAGATCCATGAAATACAGCCTTTACTGTGGGAAAATATGAAGCACAAATCACCTGTGAAAATGTGCAAGCGCTATAAACCTGCAACCAGCCACACTGCCAGCTCCATGCATTAAAAATTACCATTTGGATTTCCAAGAACTCCTTAAGGATATCACATGCCTCTGACTTTTAAAATATTTCTTCACATTTCCCCGTTTTGACAGACCAGACCTGCTTTCGAGGACTTTTGAATCTTACACACAGGAAGGACCTGCCGGAAGCAGGAATAGCCATGCTCTCAACCCGACAGGAGGGGCTGTTGGTCAGCTCCCGTGCCTGCTCCCGAGCCCTGCGGCCTTTCCATGCCTCTGGTCCCCGGTGGGCGCTCCCTGTGGCATGGAACCATGCCTCTGGCTTCCCTCGCCCTCACCACCACGGCAGGCACTCCGAGAGGAAGCGGAGCTGGAGCTGAGATGCAAGTTAGGCAGCTGCCTCTCGCAGGCCAGCTCTGCTTTCTGCTGTGCAGCTGCTCGAGGTGAAGTGGACTAGGAGGAAATTTTAGTGTTCAAGTGGGAAGTCCAGGGAACCAGGGGTAGCTGGTCCCTTCCAGAACACTTCCCTTCACCCTTACCACAGCGGAGGGGCTGGCAGACGGCCCTGTGAACAGTTTCGGAACATTTCGGTGCAAACCCCAGCTCCTTATTTCACTTTCTGCTGACACTGTTGCAGCAGAGACTTGGGAAGCAGCTGCTCTGTCCCGCTGCTGCGAGCTGTTGCCAGTCGGGGGCTCGGCACCCGTCCATGCCGTGGGGACAAGCCCTGTGTTTGGCCTGAGACAGGCACAGCGTGCTGTGTGGATGGGCCTCTAAGTAAGTCCGGCATCGCCGTTTTCCTGTTACCCTGGTGTAAAGCTGGAAAGTTCGCTCCTCACTGTGGCCTCTCCTTTAAGGGGAGGTCACGGAGCCTCGGTGCCACAGCCCGCACGGGTGTGTGAGGAGAGGGAGGGATGGAGCTGGAGGACCGAGTCGGAGAGATATTTTGTGATATTTTCAAACATTTGAAAACCCTTTGGGGAGAAAGAGAAGTAAAGGTGTTGGGACGATTTGTGAAGTCCTAAAAAAATGAGATAAACTTAAGGCGGTCTAGGAGAAGTTCAGGCGGAAGGTGAGAGAGCCTCTGAGGGGCTGTGTGGGTTGCCTTAAACTGACAGAATTGTGATGAGGTAAAAGCACTACTCGGACAAAACCTGCAAAGATGTGGTGAAAACAGGCTCTATTTAGAAGTAGTGTGGTTAATAATAATTGTTTTGGTTGACTGTAGGGTCGCAAAGATGATCGTTAGCGATTTCTGTCAGCCACCTTAATTTTTACCCTGTTGAATAAAAGGGACTGCACAGGGGTGGGGAAGACGGTCTACTCCACGGAAGCTGAAGGGCTGTGTTTACATGCAAAGTGTCTTGGAGTGCAATAAATTACAATTTTTCCTGGTCTGTGAAGATGGCTAAAATCACACAAGAAACCTAACCTACTGATATGGGAAAGAGAGCAGCCAGTCAGCCGTTAACAGGAGACTGCATTCCTGTTATCAGCCAAATAAGTTAATTGGCAAATGCTCACCTGTCATTCTAAGGCATCATTTGCTTATTCCTCCTGCTTTGCATCTTCATGTGAAGTACACAATCTATGGAGACATTCTGTATGGTTTTTCAAACTGATTTAGCTAGTTTGTTCCTTAAGTTTTGCCTTTTCACAGGGTTTGAATAGGACTTCAAAACCTCATTATCTGTTCGATCTGAGTGCTTGAAGTAAGCCATCAGCGCAGTTAGCTTTTGAAAGGAATGATACCTGCTTGTTGCCCCCCTTTAATTCGGTGGCCGGATGGACTGCTCTGGGATTCTTTGTTTTCCTCATCTTTTTGTCAGGACAAGAGATGTCTTCCCCTGCTGACTGACGTTTTGCAAGCCTGTTGGTAGGTCTGTCTCAGGGCTCTGTATGAACATCTGGAGAGCACTGCCCGTGTACAGGTAAGTTTGAACACAGAGTTGGCTGTATGCTAGTGTCGGCAAGGAAAGCATGTTGACGGCTCCCTGGCCTGCTCCCACAGGCTGACACATTTCTGTTGTGTAGGTAAAGCAACATATGGGGTCCTTTTCTGCAGTCCTAGTAAAACATTATTTGGAAGTACGTACATGGACATGTTCTTTTTTCTGCTGCCAGCTTCCAGCAATGATTGTATTTAGATGTGAAAAAATGACATGTTAGTGACCCTCATTTCTACAGAAACCCGAAAAGAAACCTGGTTCCTTACATGAAGAATCTTTTTTCATTCTAGCTGAAAATACTAATAACTGGAAAAAAACCCACATCTTTATTTCTTCCATGCATATGTGAATGTTCTAGAAGCAGTGATAATTAGCCTCACAGCTATTATTCCTTAAGTACTCAGAAACCCTGAATTTAAAAGAAAACAAAAAATTTTTGCAGTGCTTTAAGAATTTTTTGTACTTAACTTTGTTTTGTTTTCTCTCTTCCAGTCTCCAAAACTTAATCTTCTAGTGACCTGTAATGGCATTGCTGTTGTTTTCATGAACAGTTACGAGTTGAAGTAGGGGGAGTAAGCAAAGGATGGAGCACAGTTTCAGTGGGAGTTTTGGAAAGGCTTCGAAGTGTCCTTTAGGATGCAGTGAACTACATGTAGCCCTGGTGTTAGAAATCCTGGTGCTGAACCACTGTACAAAAAAGAGTTATTTTCAAAGCATTTCAGTGGAAATGTTTTTTTCAAACACATGAAACTTTTCATTGTCTGCTACATCTCCTTTTAAAATAAAGTCTCAGGTACTGTGAGATTTTCAATGGGATTAAACCTGGCAAAATAGCATTCTAGTTAACGTAACTGCACACGCTACCTATACCAGTAGAAATAGACTCTACATTTAAAAGAAATGCATCCTGGCTTTTATTACAGTGGAATTTGCATGCAGAGATGTTCCCTTCAAAAGTTAAAATATGTTTTTTCCACAGTTCCATTCCTTAATTTAGAATAATTTCTTAAAAGGCTAACAAAAAAAAAAAGTTGATATTGTGAACTAAGAGATTCCATGCACAAATTAAGATACAGTTTAAACTACTTCTGTAGAAGGACATTGAAGTTCCTTTAAAAAATGAGAATATAATGAAGAAAAACCCCACTGATCTCAAATATGGGCTTAATGTGCAATTCATTTTATTATAAAAAGTGCCTCTGATTTTAGTCCATATGAGTAAGTCTAAAGGAAGACTGCCAAGTGCTGTATTTTGTACCACAGGCTCTCCCACTCAGGGATATAGCATCACATGCAGCTGAAGCTGACTGCCTGGGTGAGCCTGGAGGACATAGTTTAGAACATGAGGAAGGCTCCACCTTAACAGACTTCTCTTGGGGTTTCACTGATGCCCCTTTCCTGCCACCTAATCTGCTGCAATGGTGCCTCATGTTGTTGTATGACTGCAATATGTATTTTTCACAGAAAAGAAAGGTAGAAAATGTGAATTTTGCCTGCATTTGCAAAATATATTTGTAAGCACATGATACTTTTGAGTAGGCATAAATTTACTTGTGGAAAATACAGCTATGCTTGTGAAATATATAGCTGTAGCAAAACATGTATTGGTTAAAACTCAGTGTTTTAAGGGCTTAATAGATATTCATTGCATAGTCATATTCGAAAATGACTACTCTGTTGTATGCCTTCCTCAAAAAAAAGAGTGTTCTGATAGGTTCAATCCGGAGGGCTTCCAAATTATTTTTGCCAAGTAAGTGAAAAATTTTTCTGAGGCACCTTAGACATAGGTTTGGCACTAAGACTCTCCTCTACAGTCATACCTGACATTTAAAAAGCCCAGAAAGTTTTTAGGCACGGTATTATTATGGGAAACGGGTAATCTTCTGCATGCACTTCTTTGCAGTCTGTAAAGAATGTCTGTATCTGGCCTCTTATCAAAGTGTTGCAGTTATTGATAATATCTGTAAGGCTTGCAAGCTTTCATGCTTGCTTTCTTTTAAAATGGAAACTACCTCGTGGCTGATTTTTTTATATAGCATCTGAGCAAGTGTGTGCATGGACAGAGTCAGAGGCCAACTGGAAGGAAAGGAGCTGCTAGGTTCTTACTCACAGTATGGTACCAGTGAAGATTTCACTCTTCCTGCATGTGGTACGCTTATTCAAGTATCTTATTGGTTTAAAAATTGGATCTTGTCATTTGACCTTTTGTGCATATTTCTATTCCACAAATGAAGAAATAAGGTTTTAGTTTGAGACTGAACAGAAGTGCATTGCTTTTCCTTGCAGATCCATAACTAATTTCCTACATCATGTTCTCCTTCTCTGTATGTCATTTGTCTTTCTTTTATGTGCCTCTTTTTTGTTGAAATAGGTTTAAAGTCGCTGACCTGCTCCTCTTTTGCTTGCATATATAAAATAAAGGCAGTGTATCCTTTAATTCAGGATTTGTGTACACATAGATTTCCAGTGACATTCAGCAGTCAGCAAAGGTCTCTTAATATCTGAACTCTGCAATTCTAGGTTTGACAACATTTGAACAAAGCCTTGCCAGGGAAAAGGAGCACAGTAGAGACATTCAGTGAGAAAATTCTGGTGGCTAGAGAGTAAACTTCACCTATACAGAAATTACTTTGCAATAGACATGGCCTAAAATGACAAACATATAGCTTATTGCTGTAGCTGTTCTTTAAAAATTTGCCCCTAGAAAGGGGAACGAATTCCAAACTGCAATTAGAAGTGTTAAGCACAGTCCTGCAAGTGATTAACACTATGTGGGGAAAGAATCCTCCATGTATCATAGAATGACAAAACAGGTTAGATTGGAGGGGACCTCTTGAAGTCATCTGGTCCAGCCCCTTGTTCAAGCAGGGTCATCTAGTGCCCAGGACCATGTCCAGATGGCTTTTGAGTGTCTTCCAGGGAGGGAAACTCCACAGCCTCTCTGGGCAACCTGTGACAGTGCTATATCCTCACAGTAACAAAGTGTGTCTTGATGTTTAGACAGAGGCTCCTGCATTTCAGTTTGCGCCCATTGCTTCTGATCCTGGTGCCACTGGAAAGTGTCTAGCTCTATCCTCTCTGCACCCTCCCTTCTGGTATTTACATACACTAATGACATCCCCCTGAGCCTTTTCTTCTCAAGCCTGAGCACTCCCAGATTTCTCAGCCTTTCCTCATAAGAGAGGTATTTCCATCCCTTCATCACTGTAGCCCTTTGCTGAACCCTCTCCAGTATGTCAATGTCCTCCTTGCACTAAGGAGTCCAGAAGAGGACCCAGCACTCCAGGGGTGGCCTCACCAGTGCTCAGTAGAGGGGAAGGATTACAGGCTTCCACCTTCTGCCTGGGATACCATTTGCCATCTTTGCCTCAATTGCACATTGGTGCCTCATGTTCAGCTTGGTGTTCACCAGGACTCACCCTGTGTCAAAACTTTTGGTGATTGGTGGGTTTGGGGCTTTTTAAAGTGAGAGCTGGCTTTAAAAAATGTTAAGTTAGGACCTGGAGATGAAGAATATTTTAATGTAAACATACAGCCAAATCAGTCAGTCTGGTTTATTGTATCTCTGTTTTGAAAGTACACATGTATTTTTCTGCCCTCCTTAGGGATGATAAAATAGCTGCAGCCATCCAAACAGCAGTGCATACTTTTTGGTGGAACTATTTTTGTGGATTAACTCTGAATCCTTTACCTATTCCATAGTATTATGAAGCGTGGAGAAGAGTAGAAATACCAAAGCATGAAGCCTCTCTATTACTCAACACTGACATAGACTGTTTTCTAACAATGCATCTATGTAATCTGCTAAACACTCCTGCTGTGTGGTTAGATCTGTATATTATAGTTCTAAAACATCAAGATTTTTTTGTTCTTAACCGCGCTTTTACATAGTGTTTTGCGTGTGGAAGCTAACAATCCAAATGTCTAATTTCTAGCCACAAGGATATATATCACAACATACCTAACCTTGTGATGGGCCTTGTTGAAGTTCTGTCTGACTGTTGCTTTGGCAGTATGCTAAATTGGGAAACTTGAAGGCAAAACAAACAAAAAATTCGTTCTTGAGGCTTCTAATAACATTATTCTTTCCACTTTGTTAAAGTATGAGATAGTAGAATAAACTGCAAAGTTTTAACTTCATAGTGAAATATCATGCCATTTCTTATAGCTCAGGTCTAATAACTTCCTGAGCAGTGTAAATGCGGAACACACAACAAGTTTTCTTATTCTGATGGGTCTCTTGGGTTGATCATTACTCTGGTATTGTTCTGCCTGTCCCCATCGTTAAAGTGAGCATACGCAAAAAGATCTTCAAAACGTATTTCTTATTCTGATGAAAACCTATTTTTAGAACAAGATAAGTAAAGGAGAGAGAAATGCATCAGCTGGGTGAAACAGAACACAGCACATCTTCCCCTCACCAACTGTGTCTTCATGGGTTTTACTTTCAGTCCTGGTCTTATCTCATTGACTTTCGGAGGCTCCCTGGGTTGCAGCAAATTATAGATGATCCTGTCTGATCCCTGGGAAAATATCTTTCTTTTCATCATCTCGGAAGACTGATTGCTTTTGTGCATCTTGCCACTGCTCTCTTATTTCTCTCTGCTGTGGACATACTGGTCTTTGCCCCAGCTATGTCAGAAGCTGATTTGTACATAGTATTAGCAGGTTTTTTGGGGGAAGGATGTTTCCCCCATTCACTCCAGATGGCTCCATCTTCCAGGTCAAAGTAAACAGCTGCTTTTTTTTCCTAAACTGCCCAGTTGCTTGCTTTGAAAGGAACACACATATTCAGGGTACTGCTAGCAGTCAAATGAAAGGAAGTATTTTCTTTCACAGCCCTATACTTACTCTTTTCCCTTGTCTGAGATGTAGTCAGATAAATACTATATTGCATATCCTATTTGATAGCTCACATTAAAGTCTTTCCAAAAATGACTTAATGTTTCTGCCACCAGCTCATTACTGACTGCAGATTTTTGTGGTAGTTACAGGGCTATTTACCCATATAAATAAGTAAATAAAATTAAAAAATGCTTTCTACTCTACCCTCATTAACTTCTGGAGCTAGATTATATAACACCTACCTAAATTATGTCAAAATATAATTTTTTACTTTATCTGTGGAAGCCAGTAACTCATGTAGTATGGAAGGATGTAGGACTTGAAATGCTGGAAGTCATTGTAAGAGGGAGAGGTAGCAACAGAGACAGAGTTAAAATGTGAGATATTGAGATGGGAAGTGAGGAAGTGTCATTGGACGTACATGACCGGGTGTGTTCTGGTCATTGATATTGCTTGTGTTATTTACATTCCCAACCATAGAACTGCCTTTACTCATTCATGAACATCATTTAGTCCGACCAAGTTGTAAATTGGATTGTGGTGCAATTATTTCAAGGTGGGATATTTCAGATTTTTATACAGTAGTAAATGGATCTGGGATGAGAATTATTTTCATGTTTTGTGCCCATTTTCCCAATTCTCTAAAGACAATGCCTCCTCTTTTCTAATACTTGGGTTTTTTTGTTTGTTTTGTTTCCTCATTCAGATTGTACCCTATACTGTCTATATTTGCCTGAAATGAGGTTTCTTCTCTTTGAAAGGAGACTTCCCAGTTGTCCTTCACTTCCACTCCTATCTGCAAATGAACGTTTAGTCATTTTAAGGAAGGAGAAATGGGATTAACAGAAAAAGATGAGTGAGAAGTTTTCTCTTTGCGTATACTATTACATTTCTGGACCCTGTCTGGAAAAAATAATGCAAAGAAAGAGGAAAAAGTTCTGCAGCAAACTGCAGAAAAAAAGGACTTCTCATTTTATAGTGCATTTCTCACTCACCTTTTCCTCCTCACACCCCTGTGAACTCACCCTACTTTATTGCTGTTATTTTTATTATGAGTGATGTAAACTATATTTCTATTTGATTTTTGATTTTCTTAAAAATGGGGATATTTTAAATGGATAAGGGGACTCTTTATATAGTCAGTTTGTCAGAGTCAGCTGGTTCTTGTGAATGAAATACTGATACAGCCTTCCTTCAGGATAGCAACAAGGTGTTGTTAGTTAAAAGTTTTGTGTGTAGTAGAACTTGGCGAGCTTAAAAAGACACCTGTACGTTAATAAGAAAGTGAAAAGGAAAAGAAAAATGCCAGCGGCTAGAAAATGGAGGAGAATTTGAGAATAGCAGTTTCTGTGTGCTCTGAAGCACTAAAGGAAAGGGGAAGAGCCATCAGGATGTGTATGAGCAGAGCAGAGAAAAAGAAGGTAAGGTCAGAAAGGAGTTTGAAAGGAGTGAAGTAAATGGGTAGTGTCTTTTTTCCTTATCTTCTGTAGTGCCTTTTTTTTATGGTTTATTGTTTCATCTTGTTTTTCAGGGTTTTTTATAGGGGGCTCACTAGCATAAATTTTCAGAACTGTGTACAAGCTATTACTTGTATAGCCAATTAAGAAGTTGACTGTTTATGAATAGCTGTGTAGTATCAGGAAAATTGAACAATGATCTCAAGAGCACCTTGTCTTTAACACCAGTGCTAACAATATACATGTTTTCAGTTTGGATTCTTCCACAGAATCATAGAATCATGGAATATCCTGAGTTGGAAGGATCTCCAGAAGGATCATCAAAGTCCAGCTCCTGGCCCTGCACAGGACACCCGAAGAGTCACACCATATGGTTGAGTGTTGTCCAAACCCTTCTTGAACTCTGGCAGGCCAGTGCTGTGACCACTGGCCCAGGGAGCCTGTTCCAGGGCCCAACCACCCCCTGAGTGAAGAATCTTTGCATAATATCCAACCTAAACCTCCCCTGGCACAGCTCTGTACCATTCCCTTGAGTGTGGTCACTGGTCACTCTTCGGTATTTCTTTTATTTTGCTATATACTACTTGACCAATTAATTTGAGCAATTTAGTTTTTTAACTTCTTTTAGGAAAAGAGAAGTTGCATCCCACCTGTTTCACATCCTTCTTATCTTCATTGTGGCTGACTTCCTCCCAATAACACTTTGCCTTCTGTAAAAATAGAGATTAAATTCCTGTTGATAATTTTATTTTAGACTATGTCAGAGTTCAGATGCATGGAGTTACAAGTAAGTTTCATATGTCAGACATAACAATGCATACTCCAAATACTAGTTTGCATTTTGACTATGTGGTTGAAGGTGTAAGGTATATACCAGTAGAAACCTCTTTTCCTCATTTGCATTTTGTCAGCGTAAGGTATGCCATGTAGACCATGCTTTATGAAGAGGCAGAATTCCAGGATGTTTACTTCTGTTTTCCTCATGGATTGTTCTGTATTGGGTAAGTTGTATTTCACTTGTCTCTGAGATTTTTTTTTTAGCTTGAAGAGAATGAATTTACTTAGTAGGGATTGTAAAACTTCAAACCCGATTTATACCAATTCCCCAAATACAGTAAACTTTTGTAACTTTTCCTAACAAAAGCTTCAGTCACCTTGCTGTTGTCTGTGGGGTTTTTTTTTTATGTACAAGGCCATTACTTTAATGAACCACAAACCAGAATGTAGCGATGTGATAAAGTAGAATATTTTCATACCTGGTTTGACTGTACCAGAATGTGAAGTGAATTGCATGTGCTGAGAAGTTCTTCATTGACTTACGTGTTTTCAGTGTGCAGTGGGGCTGGCTCGGAGTATGGCTGTACAGAAGCCAATGGAGAATGCATATCTGTTATTCTGTAAATAGGACACTGGTGAAACTAATAGCTGTGTGTAACTAATATCAGTGAGCTTGACTAGTGTGTTCCCACCTGCATGGTCACCTAGAGACAAGATATGTAGCATACTCTGCAGGTAACAAGAAATACAGGCTCTGTTTAACCCATGAAAAAAAATTGGAATGTCTAAATAAAAAATGCTTGTTGTCACCCCATCCCTGGGATGACAATGTCAGCTTAATTGAAAAAGCTGTAATTTTTTTCCTGTACTGTTTTGCAAAAATTTTTTGTTTAAAGTGAATTTTCAAAAAAACCAATAGAAATTATTAAAAAAAACCTCTTAATTCTCCAAAATTGAGACAACTCGCAAATGTTTGCTTGCATAGTTCATACTTTTATTGGTCTAACCAGATGTAGAATTCTGAAGTTTTATACCAAAACAGAAAATAGCTTACAGTTGAAAAAGGTGAACATCTCATCTGCTTTCAACCTCCTTATACATTTTATAGTGTTAACATTAAATGGCACTTGGAAGTAACTAAAAGAGAGAATCTGGAGTCTATGCATGATACTTTCTGTCCTAGGAATATCCTTAAAGTGAATGCTGGTAGAGGGTTTGTTTCAGTTTATCATAGTTGTTTTTTCTAAATGTACATTTTTGATTTGTATGTTTATGGAAACCTATGTGAAGTTGACATTGAGTTGCAGGTAGAGAGTACTTCTTTAATATGAGGCAATGAAAATTTTTATTTCCAGAATACGTACATTTTAAAAACAGATAAAGAAGCTCAGTTTGCTCTGTGAATTCCCTCGTAGCTTTAGCAAATATTTTATTTTCTTGCTTTTTTATTTTCATGCTTTTTGTTGACTTGTGTATGATACACAGGCTTTGGACAGGACAGTGAAATGAAAAATGATTAATTTCTCCATAGATTCTGATCAATTTATATGAAAATAGAACACAATAGGACTTAAAGGTCAATTCTAGCTTCACATTAAACCATAGGCTTTTACTTTTCCTTCAGAGAGCTCTAAGCACTGAAGTGTTTATTGCTATGTGTAAAAAAATACTGTGTCCTGCCTGTGAACAATGGATAAATAAAGGCAGTATTTCTAGAAAACAAAAAACAGTTGCATACAATGTAGAAATATGCTAATCTCTCCAGTGCTTTTGAAAATTCATTCCTACTCCTTCAAGTGAGCTGAGAAAACGCTGAATCGTCATCCTGATTGATTGTGGGATTTCTGCTGATATGATTGCTTCTAATCATTGTATAACCCTTCTTTAGCAGAGAAATGAGAGCTCTTGTACAGATGGACTTTGCTAAAGATGACATGATAAGGAGCAGGAGAGGGGTTTTTTTTCTAACTTGTTAGTGCATCTTCTGTTTGGGTTTCCTCTGAGTTCAGCTCTTTTATCCATTTCTCAGTTGATTCACAAAAGAGCCCTTATTTGAATTATTCCAGTTTTGTTTAAGAAAAGCGATATCCTATAAGCTATTGAAAATTGTAATTCCTTTTGAAGAAAATAATCTTTCTAATATATGTCAGTAGGGGACTATTAATTTTACCATACTCTCCATTTTAATGCACAGAACTTTTTTTCTGCTTAGTATACTCGTGTATCCATCCCCTTTCCATGTGTTGTATGTCCTTTCATTTCATGCTTCCCTTGTATCAGATCAACTTTCATCCATTTTCCTTTTTCCCCATGCTCAGCAACATACATACACATACTTTTCTTTTAACCCAGCTGTGAGCCACATGCTGTGCACCTGTCTCAGAGGGAATACACCTCCTGAGCCTGTTCTGTACAGACAGGTGCGGGAATAGTAACCAGTATATTTATGGAATAAAAGGAAGACAGTTTAACCATAAGGACATCACGCAAGATGTTCATATAATAGTGTGTTTGCCTGACCTTACTCTTGCTGAACAAGCACATCTGATTTTGCTATACTTCCACAGTAAACTCAAAATGGTATTTGTGACGTTAAGCTGCTTCTGCTTTTGTTCATCTGCATCTTCCGCTTCTTACAAACTTCTGACTTGGTGACATTCTACGTCTTATAAGCTTCAGAGAAAACAGGCCCTATTTTGAGCTAGCAATAACTAATTACTTTTCTCCTTAGGGATTTTAAAAAATGTATGGAATTCAGAGATCCAGTTTAGATGTTAATTTATTTCTGTGTACTCTCAAAATTCAAGAAAGAGCTATACCATGGTTTTTTTTTTTACAGTGCCAATATAGTGTCAGGTTGAGAACAGATGTGACAACAAAAAAAGTGCCATTTTTATTAGCACCTCTGCCACTATTAATACTTGTTAATTAATCTGTGTAAATTATACTAGTAAAGAATTTTTATATGCCATTTTACAGATAGTCAAAAGTAAAGCAGAGCTTGGAAATAAATTGCTTATTTATAGGCATAAAAAGTTAGTTTCAGAGAGAGGGTTATAACCTGATCTCTTGGCTTTGAATTTATAGCTAGTTCAAACTTGGATTCTAGAAAAATTTTGCTTGTCTTTCATTGGAAAATTTTTCATCTTAAAATCTTTTAGTTTTTTTCCCTAGCTGTTCAACTAGTCACTGAAACTAACCATTGTGGTTCCGCTGAAAAATGGTGTAAACTGTTATTTATTATTTTTACCTAAATTGTTTTTAAGTGGGGAACAGTGCACTGTGAAATAAGTTTAATTGCTTCAGCTTTGCCAAAAACACTTAAATATGCTTCTGGTACAGGAAATTCATGATAAACCAATGTGGGTTTTGTTTAATATATAATTGCATAGCTGTGATGGATACTTGAGTTAATAACAGAAAATACATAAATTAAGAAATTGATGAAAATTGTAAAGAGTTAAAATACTTCAGAAGCAGAAGAAGAAGAAATGGCAATGACTTACTACAGATCATTTGCACAGCCTTAGGGTACAAGTTAAATAACAAATCTTTTTCCCAGAGCTGATAAAGTTAGCACTGCACTGACAGTCCAGCCAAGAACAGGACAGGTGCAGCTTTTACTCCTGAGCAGAAAATGAGACTTTTTAACGTACAGAAAAATGAAGTTCAGTGAATGGAGGAAGGAGTACAAAGCAGGAAGTGTGTGTTCTGAGACTTTTGTGGCATTGAATTTTTAAAACCCCTGTAAGATAAGGCAAGAACTTCTGTTGGCACACATTGCCACAATTGTTGTAATTTAGAATATCTGCACTATTTTCACTTAAACTGAGGATTTAGCACATTTTGACAGTCTCAGTGACAGAATATGTTATAGATATTTTCTTGACAGAATTTGTACAATTTAGAGTTGGCTTGCATGATTAATTCTTTGTGCTTGTGCCTGCCCCCTCCATTGACCATGCTGAGGGCTCTGTTATTTAGCTTGACTCCAGTCTATTCAGTTGAGCAGTGGCTGCAGGAGGGCAGACTGCACATGTGCTAGGGCCGTACAAGTGCTATTTAGAAAAGCCGGAGGCACTCAAGGGACTACAGAAAGAGGCACTTTAGTGACATAATACTGAGAGCCTGAGCCATGTTCTGTAAATGCTCATTGTGATGAAGTGTTTGGTATTTGTTCTCATACTGTTGTATGTATATACAGTAGGTTGCTGATGCTTGCAATAAATAATTTGCAGCTAATGTTGTTGACAGTACTATTGATGAAGTATAAAAACATGTTTGAGGGCTGCTGTTCTCTTAAAACCTTTTTTACTTTATCAGACAACTTTCCTAACTTTCTGTATGCCGCTAGAAAGGAGAATGGAATCACTTGTTTGAGGTACACAGAATTAAGGGATGGGCGCACATCCAGGGAATCTCAGAGGGAAGTATGGGCTGTGTGCCATGCACTGAACTTGCTACATATGTGCACATCTGATCTAGCATGCGCACACTACACAGATGGTTAGCAATTGCACAGATCAGCTCCACGGAGCATGTCCAGATCCCACTAACCAGGGTGTCTGTAAATACTGGTGATATGGCCAGTCTGTGATTTCTCTCCTCGTTCTTCTTCCCAATCCTGAGATTCTGTCTAAGGAAGGAGGAGGAAGAAATGGAAAAGAGGACGTGCTGAGGCAGACAGATATACCAGGCTCGTGTTAATGTTGGACACGCTGAAAATGGTGAGGTTACCATAAAGCAATGAGCTTCAGGACCTCAGCTGAGCCATAATCTACTGTGTGTGTATTTTTAGTTTGCTGTTGCAATGTAAAAAGTATTCACTTCACTTAAGCTATGTCATAATAGCTTACTGTGAATATTGAAATAAAATGCTAATTAGATACAGTTGGAAGGGAGCACATGGCAAATTACTGTAATACCACTGATGGCTGGTAACTCATATGCCTATGGCATGATCAGTTTTGATCAAATACTTTCCCTTTTAATCCACTTGCTCTTTAATAATGTCTTCTCTAACTAAAACCTGCACCAATTTAAAGTTCAATTAATGTAACTTTTATAAGTTAGGATGTTTTTCTTAACCAATTAAACAATAATTAAAAGCAGAATATTTCCTAAATCCTTAAGGCCTCTTCATTAAAATGGAGAAAATTCTTCTTCACAGGACTCTGGCTCATTTTAATTTCTCTAAATAAAAATATAGTTCGTGTTCCCAAATAATTTATGCCTAAAAAATCTACTTGATACTGTTTTAAAGTGTCGATCTAATTTTAGGTAGTCTGACTATTCTCCCATTGGTAAGCAGATTTTTATGCTAATATTTTGCATTGAAAATTGTGATGGATCAAATCAGAGCTTTGAGCTTTGTGAATGTGATGCCACATATGTACATCGCAAGACAACTTTGGGGGGGTTTTTTGGGTTGGTTTTTTTATTTGTGTGACGCATTTAAAAATCCATGTTTTTCCATGACCTCAGGATCTCTGCAACAGGTGTAGTCTCACTGATACCCATGACAGTCTCCTCTTTTTAACAGTACAGATTTATTAATTTTCTGAAGAATTATACATGCACTTCATAATTTATATTTATGCACTTTATAATCCCAGGCTATTATGTACCCAACTCTTGATTGATTACCAGAATTCTCAGGCTCTACCTGTATAAATGGCAAGCTACATGAGTAACTTAATTTCTGTAAAAGGTAAGACTTTTTTATCTGCTCAGAGTTTTGATCTGATAAATCCTGCAATACAATCAGAGCACCAATTCTTCTGGTGCTGTCAGTCTCTGTTAAATTATCATTCATACTTTTCAGAAAATATAAAGATAACATCCACAGAACAGAAGCCAGTCTGATCATTTGCACTACACATTTACTGTTCATTTTGTTAGAATCATACTGCTTTTCACAGTCATTGGTCTTTGAATGAATTACCTAAAGGTCACATATAGGTGTCTTAGTAGAATTTCTTGTCTCTTTCTGAGGAAGTTTGGAAAAAAAATGGTAAATTTTGTTTAAATGAGAGAAAGGCAACTATTCCTTGGATATTGGAACTTCTGTACATAGGGAAAAATAGTATCAGACTTGGCTTTCTCCCATATTATATAGCCAATAGAAAATATTAATTCAAGATTTAGTCTATGAATATTTAGGGACTTGTATCCTTCTTCCAGTACACTCTGATTCTATTGAATTTGAGGGGTAAAACAGAGTTCCTTGATGCCATCATTACTCATATTTGGGCATAAGTTGAATTCGTGTGTTGTATAGATGTAGCTAAAAAAAATAATTTTCAGTGTTTGGACCAAACAGCTGTTTTCTTCCCTCTTATACTTGTTTTTGTAAGGTAGTCAGTGAAGAATAAATCACTCTATCACAGTGAAGAGGGAGTTTTTCTAGTAGAATTAATAGTGCCTCATACAAGTGTGATACCCGCTATGGTTTTCTTCTGTTTTTCAAATGCTGCCATTTCAACCACAGAAAGAGTTTGAATATAGTTGTCACTTCACTTAAAAGCGTATACATTTGGATTGCATGCTTGTATGGGAATCTTTATCCTTACCCCAGAGCACAATGTTCATTGTTTCTTAAAAAATGTTACCTATTCATCTTACGTTTGTCTTCTTACTTCCTTTTAAGTTTCTCTTTCACTTTAGATGCTGCAGATGTTTTTTTCCTTTAAAGTTCACAGATTTTATCCCTGATTCATTTCAGAGAATATGCTTTGCTTTGCAGATCTATGTTGCCTATGAATCTTGACTACAAAAATTACTTTTCAGTGCAGTTAATAATGCCATAATTTATAAATTTCATAAGCAGTATGTCCTTGTGCTAATTCATTTTTTGTTAACACATTATTATTTGAGGTATTCTGAGTACAATCATGTAAGTTCAGGTGTTATATAGTGTGTATATATATAAAACTTTGGTCAGGTTACAGCAGACCCATGCTGCCTTTTTTTCTGACTATAATCAATATGCTAAGTTTGGGAATGCACAGTTAATGCTGCCTTTTTTTCATACCATATATATTATTACTACTGGTCTGTAATGTAGCAAGTACATTATGGTTAAAAATGGTTGTACATCTTTTTGAAGCTTAACATGAAGGTTTTCTAGCTGGAAATTGAACTTTAACTTTGAAAAAGCCCTTGAACTTTAATTTTAAATATATTATTAGAACTACCAAACAGTTTAGGTTGGAAGGGATCTCTGAAGGTTATCTGATACCACCCCCAGCTCAAAGTTGTCCTAGCATCACAGTTAGAACAACATGCTCAGTACTTGCACAGTCAAGTTTTGAGTATCTCCAAAGCTGGAAATCCCACTATCTTTTTGCGAACTTTTTGAGGACTGACTGATCCCAAGATGAGTAAGTTCCTTAGGAACTTTCATTGTAGAAGCTTGTGACCATTGCCTTCATGATGTTTTTGCACCTCTGAGAAGAGTTTGATTCAGTCTTCTACATAACTACCTGTCATATTGTTGAAGACAGCAGCTGAACTTAGCCTTCTCTCCAAGCTGAGTACACACACACTTTTCTTAGTCTCTGTCCATATGTCCTATGCTCAAGTTCCGGAAGTTGGTGGCCCTCCTCTGGAGATGCTCCAGTTTATTTATGTATTTCTTGCAGGGTGGAATGCTCCAGAGATAGACGTTCCATTTAGAAGTGAATAAAATAATTTCCATAACCCTGTTGGTTATATTCTATCTAGTACAGCCCGGTGTGCAGACAACCCTCATTGCCTCAAGAGTATGCCACAGACTCCTCCTAAACTTGCTGTCCACCAAGATCCTGAGTACTTTCCTGAAAAACTTGCATGGAGTTGTTTTTATCTTAGGTGCAGGACCTTGCATTCATCTCATTTGAGGGATGGGGAGGGGAGTGGGAGAGAAAAGGAGGTTACAGTCAGCCAGTTGGCTAGGTTTAGCACAATGGCTGACAAAGTGATAGCAAAGGAAGGAGCAGAAGTTGAGAACAGGACTAGTAAAGTTGTGGATTAGAAGGTGTATCAAGTGACAGATTGTCGCTGATACCACTTGCATCCTGCTTTCTACTTCAGCCTCTTCATAATGCTTCTTGTGGAGTTACGAACATATTTCAAGTTTGTGGTTTCTTTTGTTTTTTTCAAATATGTGTGCATAAGCAAACTTCTTAACAGCAACAACAAATGATGTAGTTAAAGTTTGTGTTTTGGTGGTTACTAATTTTGGAATCAGCACCAGGTAACTTTTGATTGTCCCAGAACACATCAGTTTTCATGGTTCTGTTTGCAGTTTCCAGATACGGTTTCATGCGATTTGAATTAAAAGAGGTTTTGGTGCCCAGTTGTGAGTGAGGCAGACCATCTGTTTTAAAACACCACTTACTACTGTGGTCCTTAAAACTCACCAGCACCTGTTTGGAGGCTTGGGATTTAGAGTCTTGCTTTCTGACATTCAAAGCTTAGAAGGACCCCCCCAGTCCCTGGAAAAATATTCTTGTTAATAAATTGCCATGTAAGGATGAGCACCATTTCTTCCTAGTGTAACTTCTTTTTTTAAAAAAAATATGGCTGCAGTTGCATGCTGAGAGGATAAGGAGGAAAGACATTCAGAGGTGAGCAATAGCTTCTGTGCATGAACTTTCATAGACAGAACTACTCTGCTTGGCATTGAGATAATAATGGAAACGGGATATGGGACTGATGATCCATGAAAGCATGAAGGGTGAGGAGAATGAGCTGATTGGCCAAGCAATATAGGAAGGGCAAGATTTCCGATGAACTTATCAGACGTCAGTTATAAAAGAAGCAAAAAGACATTGTAAAATACATAGTAAATGTATTTTACTATACAATCACTGCTCAATTCTTTGATTTTAAAAGCATATGTTAGAAAAAAAATTGCATGGGTTCAAACAGAAATTGACCAGGTTTATACAAGAATATCAAGTGAAATGTTGAGCACAATGGTGCTTTGAGCACAGACTTTGACTTAGGATGTCCATACAACACAAGAATATTCCAGGGTAATGACCGGTCTATGTCCTGTTTTAGGTTGGCTTTATTGTGTATTGAAGTGTTTATTGACCTGTATTAGCAAGTTCCTATGCTTATAAATGGAGTTATGGAGTTACATTGTGTCATGACTAAAGTTTTCTGAATATTTTTCCTCTGGATATTTTTTGTAAAATTAAATAGTTTTGAGATTCGTCTAAGCTTAGAAATCAAAGAGTAAATATTTTAAAAGAAAGGTAATGTATGAACTGAGCAGTGTTTTAATGCAAATGTGCCTAGTAATACGAATTCTTTTCTACTGAAAGCAAAAAGCTACTGATATTTCAAATAGGCAAAAAAGAAATAAAGCAGAAGAAAAATGCAAAACATGGCAGAACTCCTCAACTTTCAGGGGGGGTTTTTTGTTTGTTTTGGTTTGTTTTTGTTTTTGTTTTTTTGTTTAATTTCCTATTAAGAAATTTAAAAAATACCTAGCAAAACATAATTAGGAATTGTGTTAGGGGCTGTTCCCTAATTCAGTCTCAGAACGGCATCTTTGTCAGATAATTGCACAGGGCTGGCAGAAGTTTCCAGGAAGACCTACAGGGCAGCTGGGGTGTGTCAGCAGTACATGCCCATTAAAGGAAATTAATTGGCTTGAAAAAGTAATATTCATGGTGAGATTAAAACATCTACATGTAGCTCTTTGGTTCTGTAGCTGAATCTTTCTCCTAATTTAGGTGTCCTCAACATCTACTCATCATCTTAGTTCCTCCTAAAGCAAAACAACATTGGAAAAACATGTGATGGAGGCTGGGAGCTTCTCATGTCTCTCTGAAGTAGACATATTCTGTCTGACCACCTTAATATCCTTCAGGCAGTGTTGTCTGTCTTGACTAGATTTTCACTGACTATAATGGGACTTCACCACCTACATGCCTGTGTCTTAACCTTAAACTGAATCCTGCTTTCAACTGCAGCTTTTAGAAACAATTAATTGGCCTTTTCTTGCTCTGTAAGTTCCTTTGCAACCTTTTTGCTATGTTGCCTCTTTTATGCCCCATACTTTTCAGGCTACTATTTCTCTCTTAATTGTTTCCTATCCCCTTAGAAGGCACACTTATTGTAGGAGGTCTGTTCTCCTGAGTCCTGTCATAAAAAAAAACTTGTTACAACTGTAGAACATATAGTTGAAACAAGGAAATAGGAATAAAACCTCAATGTTAAATGTATGAATTTTGTCACAAACCCTTCTTTGGCTATCTTTTATTTAATTGGTCATCTTTTTTAAGGTGTTTAGAACCTCAGATCACAATTTTTTGCCTGTGCGTCTATCAAGTCTTTGATTAAGCTATAAACCACTGCAGTAATGCAAATAATAAATGTGAGTAGGCAGCAGGACTTCTTAATGTTACATAGTTATCCTCCACTAAAGTATTAGTAGCAATTCTAGGTCCAAATTCAGCAAAGAATTTAAGCATATTTCTATGCTAAAGTCATCACTGGGAAAAGCAAAGCATGCAATCTGACAAGATTTGTTTTTTACTGGCCTGTAAAGTAGTCCCCCCTGTATGTAACACATGCCTTGGACTGATGGTAGTCTTTTCAAGAAGTGGATTCAAGATTATAGTCTTTTCAAGAACCATGAAAGCTTTGAACTTGTTGATTTTGTAAAATAATAAAGAAAACTACTTTCTGCCAAGTTTATGTACTCACTTTTAAGCTGGAAAAATTCTAAGCTTTCTATAAGGAGTTTATCTATTTTTTTCTCCATTTGAGATTTTTAATTCCCTTTATGGATTCTTGTTTAGTCAAAAGTGTTTACAGTGGGGACTATCACTTAAATAGGGATAACAACTAATAATAAACTAGGAGTCATGAAAACTAGAAGCTGAAAAGACTTATTACATTGTTTAAACCTTCCCGTGCCATTTTAGAATTGTTCCTTGCATTATAAGTTCCAGTGCTTTCTTTGGTCCAGTTTACTTCCTTACACTACTCTCCTAAGAACACTGTCACAGTATTCAATGCCTTCTTGTCGTTCCCCCGCTTCCAGAATTCAACTATGACAATTTTAACTTACCCTGACTTCTCATATATGTGTATGAGGTACCTCTTTTTGGTACCTTTAACTTCTCCTTTTTAGCAGTTTTGGACCTTCCACCATCCTTGAAGTTTCTGCTCTTCTTTCAGTTTGTATTTGCATTCTATGAGTTTAATTTTTAATATTTTGTCATAAGCTGTTCCTTCCATTTCCATAATTGTTTTTATTGCTTTTTTTGTTTTTTTTTAATTCTGAATTCTCCTGTTTTGTACTAGTTCTGTGGACTTGCTTCTCCTTCTTGCTGAAGCCAATGGGAAAAAATGAAGGCATGCTACTGCTCATAAATCTTTCCTGCAATTTTTATCCTGTATCCATAATAAATTCTTTTTTTTTCTTTAGCTGACTCAAATGTATGAGCATTTTGCAGTTTCTGTATCCAATGGGACTAGGACTATTATCTATCCTGAGTGAACATAGTCATCACCTAGCTCAGATGATTCCTCTAGCTGGCAGGCCTTTTATTAATTTGACTGTGTCTGACTGGCTTCCAGACCAGATAGTTTGCATTCTGCCAGTTGTAAGCATGGGCAAAATTTGCAACTCAGCGTGCCTTCATGGAAATACTTTGAGGACATGATCAGTAATTTTGAGCAGCTGAGGCCAACAACACTGATGAAAATACTACTTAGAGTCCTTTGCTAAATATCAGAAGTACTGCCTAAATGAAAGCTCCAGTGTGAATATTCTGAAGCTGTCATCCTTGAGATACCTGCTACTTTAGGTGTTTTCTCTCCAAAGTCATGCTAAATGTTTGTATCATTCTAGACAGTAGAATGTTTTCTTCATATGTATGGTGTCAAATGGAGAGTATTCAGGGTAAGTGTTTAACTGGAGCTACCAAGATTTTGGCTGGGATTGGGCATTTGATCCCTGTGATTCTTTTCCCCACTGTAATGGCTTTTGACATTTTGGACCATATATTTGAGGAAAATGTTTGCTTGAGGGCTAACAGCAAGTAGTTACTCAATATTCTATGGGACTTCTGCACATACAGTTGCACCCCTATACATGTTTTGGTTTTTTTGCTCAGTGGTTCATGGGGACCAGACACTAGACAGTTCAATACAAACACTTTATAGCTGCAAGAACAAAATAGTCCACCCCACTTTAGATACTAAAGAATATTTATGCCCCACATGCCTGTAAATTACTAGTTTGGGTACAGTGTGAGCTGCATTTTGTCTCATGACTGAGACAAGGTCTGCTTGAAGTAAGATAAATTATTTTCCTCTGAGTCTTACCTGTATTTACATTTTTGCTGGGTGAAGCCCGCTTCTTTAGATGTACTTTCCACCATGTCCCTGTGCTGTGCTGGAGCAGTATTTGCAAGATGTTCTGCTGAGTCTCATCAAAGTGATCTTTATAACCCTTTACTGGAGGGTCATAGTCAGTGGCACAGGGTGTAGTTGGAGGCCTCTCACTAGTGGTCAATACTGGACCCAATATTGTTGAACATATTTATCAATGACTCGGAGGAAGGGGCAGATGGCACCTCAGCAAGTTTGCTGAGAACACAAATCTGTGAGGAGTGGCTGGTACCCCAGAGGGCTGTGCAGGCCTTCAGAAGGACCTCGATGGGTTAGAGAGATGAGCAGAGAAGAACTGTAAAATTCAACAAAGGCAAGTGCAGGGTCCTTCCCCTGGGGAGGAATAACCCCATGGACCTGTACAGGCTGGGGGCTGATCTCCTGGGAAGCAGGTCCATGGAGAAGGACCTGGGGGTCCTGGAGGCCAACAACCTGTCCATGAGCCAGCAGTGTGTTCTTGAGGCCAAGAAGGCCAAAGGTATCCTGGGGTGCATTGGGAAGAGCTTTGCCAGCAGATTGCAGGGAGTGATCCTGCTCTTCTACTCAGCCCTGGTGAGGCACATCTGGAGTGGTGTGTCCAGTTCGGGGCTCCTGAGGACAAGAGAGACATGGAGCATCTGGAGCAGGTCCGATGAGGGACTACAAAGATGATTAAGGGACTGGAACATCATTTTTTTATGAGAAAAGGCTGAGGGAGTGTCCTGGGTTGCAGTGTATTCTATTACCATCCCCATCAGCTGTTGAAATCAGGTGGGGCAGTGTTTCCTTGCCTCCTCCCCCCAGCCTATCTTTCTGTTAATTGCCCATCATTGTCCTGCCGCCTGACTCAGAGATAACTCCCTCCGGACTATCTTCTGTTAATGAGCCTAATCAACACTTTGCCTCATGACTCGTTACCCCATTGTGAGATGCTCCACCCAGAGGGAGGAACCAAGCATCCCATCATGGATATAATCTGAGGCTGACCACCAGAGCCACAGGCTTCCCACTGGATTTCCAGAGGACAGGAGCTACACAGCCACCATTGGACTTCCTGAGGAAGAGCAGACTGTTTTACTACAGGATCACTGCTTCAGAGGACTGCAGCCACCATTCTACCAGACTGCTACCACCACCCTGCCTAACAGGGTGTCAGGTTGTACCTTGACTCTGTCAGTTTGACAGTGTTTTCTTTTACCTTTTTTTTTCCCCTTTTCTTTAATTTCCATTAAATTGTTATTCTGACTTGGTGCCTCCCACTGGTTTGTTTTCAAACTAGTACAGGGAGCTGGGCCTTTCAGTCTCCAGAAGAGATGACTGAGAGGGGATATGATCAATGTCTGTCAGTATCTGAAGGGAGGGTGTCAAGAGGATAGACCAGGCTCTTCTTGGTGGTGCCAAGCAATAGGACAACAGGCAACAGACAGAAACTGATATATAGAAAGTTCCACCTGAGCATGAGGAAGAACTTCTTTACTGTGCAGGTGACTGAGCATGGGAACAGATTGCCCAGAGAGGCTGTGGAGTCTCTGTCCCTGGGGATATTCAAGAACTGTCTGGATGCAGTCCTGTGCAGTGTGCTCTCACATGGCCCTGCTTGAGCAGATGACCCACTGTGGTCCCTTGCAACCTTACCTATTCTTTGATTCTGGGAATACTAACCTGCTGCTTTAACAAAAGTCACTATGCTGAGAAAATACCAGAAATTATCAGTATATTGTCAAGACTGTTACGGACTGGGAAGGACTATTTTTCAGATACTCATGGATTCAGAGGTAGGGACTGAACTACTGGAATGGCCAGTGTGTGCTAAACACTTTGTTAGAACCAGCTTTGCTGGTTAATCATTGAGAAGAATTTGGCCAACCAGCCTGTGGTGCCCCTTCCCATCTAGAGGTTTCATAGGAGCCAGACATTAATTACCGGAGGGGTTGCTCAGCTTCAGATCAAAAAAGTAGTTACCTGATGTATAGATATCTCAGCAACTGCTCAGGCTTAGTGGCTGTCCTAATGCCCCAAGCTGGTGTTTCTGGGTATGCTAAATGCCAGTGTTAGGAAAAGATAGGGAAGAGTAAAGAATGTAAAGATTAGTGGCACTGTAAGGATAAGTTGCCACTGTTCATTTTCACTGATATTAATAAATACAACCAAGTATGAGCCAAGTGGTAGTACCCTAATAGCTTCATTATGTGGAAATCTGCTTTTTTCCCCTAAAAACAATACAATACAAAAAAAAAAAGCATTTTAGCATTTAGGTTGTAATTCAGACTCTAATTTTGTATTCCAGGACAATAGTTAAACTGTATGCTTTAACTTTTGCCTATGATGCTATGTTTATCAGTCTGGTAAACAGTCTACTGCTAGGCTGGGCAAGATACCTTGTAGCTCTTGAAAGCATACACATTTTAATGGACAGCAACTACAGTACTTAGACAGCCTGAGCTTTCTGTCCAGTAGAAAAGGGGTTAAAATTTAATAGGGGTTGGGTAGGAGGGAGGGGAAAAAAATCCTAGGCAGAATGTCTCCACACAGAGAAACCGTGAACAGTTAATTTGTGCTCCAAACTGCTAAGGACAGCAGAAAAAAAAGCAACTAGTATAAATAATTAAAGCAGAGATTAGATAAATATTTGGGGAGGGGGTACTGTGGTGGTGTAATTGCTGATGTTAAGGAGAGGTGGACTTCTGTGCTTCCCTTTTGTTCTAAGGTTTCCTACAGCCCATTACTTAGTAACCTGCCATATGCCATAATTTTTAAACTACGTTTTTTTAAAAGCTTGCGTAAGAAAGAACTCTTGGACATAGGCTGGGATGTGACTTTGTCATGCAATATGGCTTTATGATTCATTCATTTTCCCAGACTTTATTTCTCCAGAGCAGGTCCTGGGTTGGCATCCTGAGCCCTGCAAAAGATCCACAGGGCTGAGTGGAAGGAATATAAATGCTTCACTGGAGCCAGACTTTGGCTGGGGCAGTGGCTGTCAATACGCTGAAGTTGAAATACATAGACAGGGAGGTGGGGGAGGTGTTTTGTGGTGTTGCAGATACCAGGAATACCTTATTTTGGGAGTAGAGAATTAGGATTTTTTATATGTTCACTAACAGGGTTGTTTCTTGTTTCAGAGATAAACAGCTACAAGATCAGAAAACTGAGCCTGGGGTTTATTGTTTAAAAGGGGAAAAACCCAAACATGTTTTAGTAACAAGGGGTGGCTTCACATATAAATATCTATATAAAAAAACCTTGAAGACTATAGAAAATTAAACTGGAGACTAATATTCAACAAATTATATATTCTTCTATTGAAGAAGGGGGAAGCAAGCGATTTACAAAAAAAATATTAAATGTTCAGTGGATAATTTCTAACAAAGCCCTTAAAAATAAAACTTTGATTAAAATACTCTTCAGAGCTCAGAAATACTTGCAAACACGTCAAAGGGCATAAGAGCTCTAATAATCCATCAGTTAAACTACTGTGATTTTTTTGTATCTGTTTTCCTATGTTCATATTCTTATCTTTGACAATATGAATGGGTAACCTTATAAAAGATCCTGGATGAATTGTGGGGTTCTGTGCCCCATCAGTTTCTGTGGTAATCTGGGGGTGTCCTCAGGTACCTGCACGTACCCTGAGCTGAGCTCTTGCTCGCACACTGCAGCCAGCCTGTGCGGCGAGCCCAGCCTGGTGCTCTTGGAGACCGGGAGATGCAAGGTACTTTTTTTTTTTTTTTTAGCAGACGGTAAATGATTCCTATTCTTTGCTCCACAGAACATCCGATGTGGTGCCCAATCGGCTGAGAAAGCTGCACAGACGTCAATGTGTGTGTGTGTGTGTGTGTGTGTGCGCGCCTGCACAGCCAACTGCAGCTGGAACCTCCATTAGAGCAGCCCTATTGATTTCTGGTTCACACTGCAGTAACAGGGCTAGAGTGCAGGGCGGGGGGAGAAGGCGGGGAGGTGGGGGGGAATAATCCCAGTGGTTTAAAGACAAGGCTTAACCGACGGCACATCGAGGTGTATGTGCATATGTATAGCACATATACGGCAGTTTCCAGCGATATGCCACTGAGCTGCTTGCTTAAAAAACCACCACCAAAAATCCCCAGGCAGAGCAATTCCCAAATCTCAGGAAACAACAGTCTGCCCAGGTTTCAGATCCCCCCCCTACACATGGATTGATGTTGATGCTTTGTCGATGCTAGGTTTGCGCACCGGAGCTGGCCGCAAAATAGTCCTGTTTTGTTAAAGGACTATAGGAGATGCACACTTTAAATGGCTCTTTCTCTATGCACACATTTATCTGCTTGGGGACTGTGGGGGGGTTAGAGATCCAGTTTGTGTGTGTCAAGCACAGGCCATAGAGAGCTCCAGGAAGCTGCTCTGCGTTTACTGGCAATCATTTTCTCGTGATGCATAATGCACAAGGTGCCAATGCAAGCTGAGGTGTAAAAATCAGGGGCGGGGGGGGTGGTATGGTGTGTGTGAAAATGGTGTGTCTGGTAGTGACTGAGCTTTCCTCTTCATCTGAGGTTTCTTTCTCAGCTAATATGTGGGAATAATTTATAGCTGCATGTTAATATGTTTTCCTGGTATTTCAGCACATCTGTGAAGAAAATCCTTGCAAAGCCAGGATTTCAAAATCCTTGTGTGTCTTTTCACAATCACTGCATGTCAGTCTGGCAAACTCTAGCTGTGAGCAGTATACAGCGAAGGGGGGGAAAGCCCCCAGCACCATTATCTGTTTAGGGGGTGGGGGAAGGGGCGACGGTAATACCTTTAAAAACCCGAAAGGCGGTAAGCCATTATTAGCAAAAGCTATATTGAGCATGCTTGCCAGACAGGCAGTGCAGCGCAGCTCAGCTCTAGTTCCGCCCAGACATGTGCCTTGCCATTTTCATTTTAATCAGTCTGCTCAGGATGGCTGCTGATTCATTTTGCGGGATGGCCCCCTGGGAGCCAAGGTGAAAGCCTGAGGCGAGCTGCTATTGCATCAATGCAGCACTCCACATCAGACACAGGGAGGGGAGGCAAGGCTTCGGCAGCAGATCGAGTTCAAAATACCAGCCTCACTATTAAAAAAACAAACCAGTACTCCCCCTTCAAAAAAACCAAAAACCAAAAAAACAAACAAAAAACCTTCTGTGGAAGTAATAATATTAAAAAAAGAAAAAAAAAAGGAAAAAAACCAAAAAGAGTATAAATCCAACACCCCCCTCCCAGATCATCAAATAAAACACAATTATCGGAGAAAAATCTCTTCTGCTCCTTCCTTCTCCTTGTACCCTGGAAGCTCTGGAGCTACAATTTCTTTTCACAGTGCCTTGTTTAAAAAGAAAAAGGATGCTCTCTATTTCTCTATTTACCTGATAACTAGCGGGGGGTGGGATACCTGATTTAGCTGGAGACTTTGATTTGTGGGATTGACAACCTTATTATGCAGTGAGCTTATTATTGATATTATTCTGCTCTCGGTTGCCATGACCACCTTGTGAGAGACATTCAATTTTCTCTCTTCCATCATCATTATCTATGAGGCCATCTGTTGTGGAAAATGAATTCAGCCTCATTTGCATGACTGATAAGCAAATTTTTTTTTATCTATTTAACAGAAGGTCATATGCCGGGGATTTGGAGCTGCTGAAAAAAAAAAAGTGGAGGGAAAAAAAAAGGCATCTCGAGAGGATGAGTGGGAGTGCGTGCATTAGAGGATGTATGTGGAAGTAAAACAGATCCCTCAGGCCTGCTAGCCTATCCTACTGCATTTGTCATTCCTGCCAGGGCGACATTTTTTCCCCCTAAGCTTCTGCACACTAAAGAGAGTGAGAGCTTTTTCCCTGCAGTCTTCTTGAAGCCCCCCTGGTTTTTTTACTCAGTGTTGGTGGGTGTATTTTAATATATATATATTTTTTTTTAATTCCCTGGAACATGGGGTATCTTTTCAGTGTTCAGTGAAGAAAAAAGCAGCCTTTTCTGGGTCTCTGTGGTATGCTTCTTACTCCTCATCCTTTCAAAGTTGTAGTAAGCCAGGGCGTTTCTTAACCATGCTGAAATGTCTTGCTTATGTTTAACTTGTAAATGGTTAACAGTGCAGGTGTGGGCTGTGTTTTGTGCAGGGTGGGGGTTGATTCTTGCAGCTAACTGGGAAGATTATTGTGATTTTTGCAGTCATTCTGTCGCTTGTACTTAAATGTCCATTGTTTGCTCTTTTCAAGTTCTTCTGGCAATACTGCTGTGCAGCTGAAATTGTATTGGGCTGTAGAATAGCTGATAAAGAAATCCTAAAGAATGTGTTTACTATATGACTGCATAATGTTGCATGCATTAAGCATGTTGTTGTTTATATAAACTTGCTGCATGTGGACAGTACTTGTTTGATGTGGAGAACCCGAGACAAACTTCACAGATTGGAATGCTCAATGACAGCCGAATGCAATTAAATAAAAGATCATAAGATACTATATTTTGCACTAAAATGACTTTTGAAAACAATGGATTTGTACTTCGAAGGGGAACTTTGTATAACAGTAGCATTTTTTAAACAACACTATCTTAAATGTTTCGTATCTGTAATACATTTTCTTTAAAGAGAAGAAAGTAAGTAAGTAAGGAGTGGTTAATTCAGTTAACTCTCTGAAAACATCATAGTATATATTTCGGTTTTAAAATAGTTCTGATAAGTAGTCCATGTACATTTAGTGCAGATTTGTTAATCCTATTAATTTAGTGCTAAAATGTAGCCAAAGAGTATAAAAGAAAACAACTTATATCAGTAAAAAAGAAACTACCTCGTGTCTTATAGAACAGGTGTTACACAGGTTTGGTTTTTTTAATTGTCACTAACAAAGATTGAACTCAATGGAACAGAAGCATGCCATTTTCTTCTGAGTCCTGAACAACGTGCACAGCCTCATCTAGGCAGAGGAGGTTTTTTTAAACCTTTATTTCTTTTCCGAAGAAGTAATGTGTGGATAAAAGTAGGCTTTTTACATGATAAATGCTTTACCTGGTTGATGATACTCCTTTAAAGGTAGAAAAGGAGAAATGCAGCATTCTCTTTCTTGCAAATAAATACTTCTGGATTTTATTTGTAATCTACGGGGAATATTTTTTTTTATATTTCACACTTACAGTGGAGAAATGGTCATGGGTGCTGGATTTCAGGTGGTGAGAAGTTTCACTTTTATTGAGGTCAGCTAGAGACTAGATCTGTGACTTGTCTACATTAAGTAACTTACCCTAAATTACTTGAGTAAAATTCCTATTTTTTATGGGTTTATTTTTTTTTTAGAAGACACTCTGCAACAGATCTAGCATTAATTTGGTGTGATAATCTATCTCTGATATTTGTTCAAAGGGTACTCTTTTCTCCTATCCCTCTGATTTCAGAAAGAGTATGTTTCTTGTACATTTTTAAAAAGGAATAAGATTTAATGCTTTTTTGGCATCCGCCATATTTATCATGCCTATTGGAGTCTGTGGTGGAAGTTAGCTCACAGAACTAGTTTCACACTCAGAGCTCAGCCCAGTGCAGCTCTGGCAGCTGCAGGGAGTGAAGGGTGTCTGAAACGGTTCTAGTTTCCTCAATGGACTTCAGCTGGAAGTAATGGCATACTGTGCATTAGCAGGCTGTCTTGTAGCACGCAGAGGTTGAGGTCTCCGTCTTATCCCCACCTTCCCCCTCCACTTGAATTGTCAGCATCTTCCAAAGGCTGGTGAATAAAACCTGCTAAACTTCGGGAAAAGCCTAACAGATAATGCAGTCGATTCCCTTCCCCTGCCCCCCAAAAGTTAATTACCGAGCTTGGTTGGATTCCTCCCTGCCACCCTGACATTTGACTGCTGCTAATTCACTGATTAATCTCATTAATGTGATTATAGCAGGATTTGGAGTTGGCTGCCATTGTTCTGCAGACAGCGCTATTCAGCCCCAGCCCTCGCCGCCCCCCTCGGCGCGTCTATGCGGTTCCTTCAGCACCGGGAGCTGTCCGGCTCCCCGGGAGCTGTCCGCACCGGGAGCTGTCCGCACCGGGAGCTGTCTGCACTCGCCGGCCCCGTGCCCAGCGACTGCTCCCGGAGGTAAAGGCAGGAGAGGCTTCATGCCTTCTAATTAGGTGGCGGGAAGATGGCTGTGGTAAAGTGCAAGTCTCTTAATTTAAATTTATTTAAATTCTTCCTCTCTTCCGAGAGCTGTCTTCGCCTGCATTCTGTTTTCTGGGATCGATCCATGGGGCAGTGGAGTTTAAACAGCACTTCCTTGCAGCAGTGCAATTTAACTCTCAGGAGGTGAGGGACATTACAGGTGTTGTCATACTTAGCCAGACTTTCGCATCCTAGTAGAGAGTGCTTTGTTGAGCTAAATGTTTTCATTTATCTGTTTGGGGTTTTTCTTTTCTTTTCTTTCTTGTTTTTTTCTTTTTTCTTTTTTTTTTTTTGTGCAAAACCCCCCAGCATGCTCCAGCTTGTCACCTCAAAAACTATGTTTGCCCTCACCAACACTATTGTGCCCAGGGTCTTTCCTGCATCTGCACTGCACATGCCCATTTTCCGGAGTTTGGCAATAGGAAGCATTTTATTGATTTAAAATTGATCTGGAAGATTTTTTTAAGGTCTCATTATACATATAAATGACTTTTGCAGTCTTCAGCTGCAACACTATTTTATATCCAAGTTCGTAGGTTAGACAGTTTTAAATCAGACTAGGAACAACTTCTTTAAAGTAAATCACTTTACGTAGCACGGGGGCTCTGCCCCATTTGGTATTTTTACTTTTATTCTCTAGAAGATACATTGTTGTCATTTAATAACAGCCAATTGCACATGCGCAGTAACTTTTTTTTTTACCATCTTCTTTCATTTGTATTCTTTATGAGCATGACCCTGTACTGGAAAAACTGAAGCCACATATTAAACTCTAGTGCGTGAAGGATTTGCCAGGACAAGCAACGAACTCCCACAAATCACTAAATTCAAAATACTTTTAAGAGAAAGTGTTTTGCTGAAAAAAACGGTGGGATCTGTTAAAGAACATACTGCATTTTAAAGGATTTGAGCATAGTAAATGTCAGTGAAACATCTGCAGCCATTGTAATATATGGATAAATAACAATTTACGTTCAAAACTGAGAAAGTGCACTTAACCCAAAAAAGTCTGTTGCTTTTTTCTACTATGACTTTCACGTAGTTTCTCACTCACTGATATTATATTCTCAATAGGGTTTCCTGTTTTTTTTAAATTTCCCTTTCTTCTTATTTCTTTTTCACTCAAAATCAAAAGCCCAGTGAGTAAAGTATTGTCTCCTTAACTGCTTTAGAGAACTATACGTTTAAAGGATGTATAAAATAGGATTGCATAGGAACAGGTTTTAACAGTGACAGCCACAATATGCAAGCCAATTAAGGCTGCTCGTTAGCGGGTATATTCTTGTAATACTCCTGTCAAGCTGAAATTGTACTCCCTTATTGACAGTAGTGGGTTCTTCTGATGCTTGAATTCTGCTTTCTGTGTTTGTCTAACGTTTCAAGACTCACTAGAAACTGCTACTAGCCGGAAAGTAAAAGAAATGGAAGGTTTTCAAGCGTACTCTACCTGAAGTTTGCTAACCTGGCCAACTTAACCTGCAGGAAAAATACTGTGCTCTCATTAACGCTGCTTAAACATGACCTGCATCTCCTTTTCCCCATGGATAATGCGCACTGACGAGACACAGGCTGGGGGAGGGAGAATCCAACCCACAGCATTAAACCCATACCCTAATATCTTATGGAGGATAATTAGGCCAATGAATTACCAGTCTCCCAAATTTCTTTCCAGACTGTTTTTTTTTTGTGAATGCTTCTAATTTATGCAGTGGCCTCCCCCACCCCCCTTAACACTGACCAATACAACATTTATATACATTTTGTCCTCATTAGAGCAAATATTGTTTTTGTCTTCAGTGGGAGGAGCACTGGGCCTTTTCTTTGTGTCACCCCAAAGGCTGGACAAGATGATGAGAGTTTTTTCCCCACATAAATCGCCTTCAAAAAGTTTGACAACACCTGCCATGATATATGTACCACATAGTGGCCTTCACTATCCTATTAAGGGTAGCTAGGATCTAACATAAGGAAGCTAGCTCGAGCAGAGGGAGAAGACAAGCCTTGATTTTTCAAACGCAAATACCATTATCCAAAGGTTCTGCATGTAAACCTGACGTTAGAAATGCTGAGATTCATCTGTAGAGGTGTAGATACCCTATTCACTTACAAGGGAGCCCTTTCATTGCCAGGTGTGCATGTGTGCTTCTCAGGCTACGTTGATTTGTGTGGAAAAAACCCAAACTGACATGCCCTTGCTACGACACAAACATGGTAGCTCTCCCTCCCTGCTACGAGGAGGCTTTTCTCCCCGCAGACCGGCTCCCCCCACCCTGCGCGGTGCCCTCCGCGCTCCCCGCCCGCACCTGCGGCCCGGCCGCTCCCGAGGGTTCCACGCCTCGGTCTCGGGGGAGCCCTCCGAGTGCAGGGAGATGTAATCAGAGATGACAGAGAAGAATTAAGGAAAAAAAACCCAAACAAAAACCTCAAACCACGAGCGAGGTGGAGATGGGGGGGCGGGGGAAGAGACACGTAAGTCTTTTTTTTTTTTTTTTTTTTCCTTTGCTTTCAGAGGGAAACACTGCGTTTTCCACCAAAAGCGTGGATGTCGTGAGGGCTCTGCTATTGTTAGTCCCTGCCCCAGCAGGCTGGCTCTCCTCTGAATCCCTATCAAAAACCTCCCCCCCCCCCCCACTAAGCCCCTCTCCTGCCATCGGAGTGCGGCCGCGGAGCTGCTCTGCCGGCTGGGGATGCCACGGGCTGGTACGCGGAGACTCGCTTTCCCTTCAGACCGCAGTGTGGTGCCTGGCAAGGCTGGGTGGGGAGGGAATGGCAACCCCATACAGTAACCGACATGTCTGGTGTTCACACGTCAGGCAGAGCGGGCTCGAGAGGGATTACCTCCCAGGGCTTGAGGAGGGTGTTCCTCGTGACTTTTGGGTCAGTCTCCCCCGCTTCTGTCGCGGCCAGCAGGGGCTGCCCGCAGTGCCCTGCCAGCCGCGGGGCTGCCCGTACGGAGCACCGCGGAGCTGGGCGAGCCGCGGCAGGGAGGGAGGGAAGAAGGGAGGGCGGGGTACGGGGAGGAGGGGGCTGCAGCAGCACAATGGCAACGAGGAGGGCAACGAGATCGGCAGGCGCGCTTGTGTGTAGGGAGGGCGTGTAGGCTGTGTGCGTGCGCTAGCCAGGGTCCTTCCCGTGCGGAACAGCCTGCCTGCGGGGATGGACGCGCAGGGCGGGTGGGACCCGGCAGGAGGCGCGGCGGTGCCCGGGGCAGGGGCCGGGACACGACAGGGCTGAGTCCGCGGGGGCGTGCGGAGTCGTGCCAAGGCAGGGGGGAGCCTCCGCCTCCGCGTAAAGATCACAGCCTGTCACGCTGCTACCGAAATGACATTTCGGGGACGGGTTTAAACGAAGCGACTCCCCGCTGTCAAGCCGCTCCCGTCGTAGGGACATCCGGCAGCCCGGGGGCGAGCCCTTTAGGGACGCTGCCCACGAGCGGGCGAGCGCCGGAGAAAAGCCTCTGCACAGCTGTGGAAGGCGGTGAGGTGCCTCTTCCCAGTCATTGTCTTTGTGACACGTTTAGTAACGCGGTCCCTGGCTAAGCGCAGGCAGCGAGACCCACAGAGTCCACGTCAAATTGCTGGGGAAACGCTGTTGAGGGTTTGTACATGCAAAACTGGCCCCTTTATGCCTACGAGCCCTGGATTCTGTTTGGGGCCTTGATTACATAAAGTTGAGCCGTGCAAGTCGGTAATGGTGTAAGGCTGCTAATCTTTTCTTCTGTAAATAGTTAATTTCTTTTGTTTCAAAGGGGAGAAGATGGTGTGAACAGGTAATATAAACAAAGCTTCAGCTAAATTAACTCTAGGGACTCTGGTGAGGTACCCCAGCAGAAAAACGATGGTTTTCCATCATTATTTTCTTTAAAAGATACATTTAGAAGCCTAATTGTTGGGACTTTTTTTTTTTTTGGGGGGGGGGGGGGATGTTCTCTATCGGAGACACCATTTTACGCCAGCACAGCGGCAGGGGAGTATTTTTAGCGGTCTCCCCTCCCGGTCGGCTGCGGCGTTTCGGCGTTCCCCTCCATTGGGTGGAACACAGCGCCGGCGCGGCGCCCCCCGCCGCCGGGGAGCCCGGCCGGGGTGCGCGGCCCCAGCCCTGCCCGCCTCCCGCCGCGCCGCGGGGGCCGGGCCTGCGCGGCCGCGCCGGGCACTGCACCGCGCCGCGGGGCCGGCGGGATGGATGCGCGCCGCGCTGCTTAAAGGATGCGGGCTCAGGCGGGGTAAGTCAGCAATCTGCTACAGATGCTGTTCTGCTGCAGTAATGTGGTCTCTAGGGGAACTCGGGCTTGATGCATGCTATGCTGCCTAGGCTTCCTCCAGCCCGTCGCCTCTCTGCTGCTCTTAAATGGAGGTTACAGCTGATCCATCAGCCACAGAGCTGCACGCATGCCCACCTTCTCAGCCTTCAGTGGTGGAAACTTATTAATTTCTGCCTTCGACTTCAGGCCCGTTGGTTTCCTGTCTGAAAGCATTATTACTTTTGTCCATGTGGCAAAATAATTAGCATACAGATGAGAAGGGATCCTGCCTCTGAGCCTCAGTCGCAGGAGAAGATGTGCAGTGGAAAGTTGATTGGATGAATGGAGAACAAATGGTGGGCGTTCAAAAGCATTAGGAGAATTTTGTTGTCGTGGAGCAGGTTTGTCAGTTTTCTGGGTGAATCTCGTAAGATGGAAGGCAGGGTGGCTGGTGCCGAGACGACTGCTTGACAGACTGTGGCCTACTTGAAGGTGCACGTTTGGACTGCATGCATAGATAATTCCTTTGGACTACTTTGTTTTCCAATTCTGCGGCTTTCCTTTTCCTGTTCCCTCAAGGTAAATATGACCTTTTATCACCGTTGTTGCTTGCAGGGCACTTTGCTGTTGTTGACAAAGTGATGGAAAGTTCAACTCTTTGGGCAGTTAACAAAGGAATAGCTTGTACTTCTCCCACCCCAGCTCCACAACACATACTTCTGCGCATAGAGCTGGAGGAGGCTGAGCAGCTCGGGGCCCGATCCTGCTCTCCCTGAAGTCAACGGGGAGTTTGACATTGCTTCCAGTGAGAACAGGATCGAGCTCTCAGTGATTGTTGTTTTAATAACGACTGCTGGAAATGTCAGATTTCTGCTTCCTATTTTCTAGAACAATGTGGGCAGACCTGTAAAATTAGCAACTACTGTTTCAATGAGACCCCTGCTGTGATTAGTTTTGGTTGGTGTGGTGTGAATTTTCTTGGTTGAAAGGAAAAAAATGCTTATTTAACACAAACTCGCCAGTAATGCTAAAGCCTGAGTTACAGATTGACAAATTGCTTGTGATTCCTTCAGGTCTATATATCTCCATTATATATGTGTCCTTATAAAGGCTTCTTTTTTGAGAAAAGAAAACAAAAGAAAAAAATAAACAAGCTATCTGTGCATTAGATTTTTTTTTTGTCAGATAATAATACTGAGTCAGACTGGAATCCCACTTCTCGAACACAGCATCCATTGATAGGCATTTCTTATATAATTCTGATGCTGTGTATAAAATATGGGGTACTTGAACATTTAGTTACCTTTGCTATTTTTTTGTGTAGTCATTTAGGAATATTTTTATTCAATTCTAATGATTCTTAATCTCCTTTAAAATGGTGATTTTCATTTTAACTGACCTAATTTTGAAACTGCATTTAAGGTTGGGGTTAAGTAAAAAATATTATCTGGTAATTGTCTTTACATAGTTCTTGTGACTACTGTAGAACAGTTTAATAGATTATTTGCTTTAATTTGAGTGGTGTGGCGTTTTTGTTACCTTTAATTATATTGTTGGGGAGAACAACAGCTACAGTTCCAAATGATGTTTAGTTTTTACCTTTCTCTCCCTTTTTTTTTTTTAATTGCCATTTCAGTTCTGTGTGATAGTTTTTCTTCAAAAATTGCCAAACAAATAAAAGTCTTTGTCATGCCACTCTGCAAACAACAAAAAAACCCCCCCAAATATTGGAAGAAACTATTAACCCTTGCTAGGCAGTTATCAGGTACCCCATATGATTTATTAAGGTTGATCAAGTTTGGAATGATAAGGTTAAACTTGGTTGCTGTAGTGTAGTCTGATGACTATATATATTTATACTTGTTTGCAATATGACACATTTAAAAACAATTGAGATGGCAACATAACACTTTGAACATTAGAAATACAGAGTGATGCAAGACTATGTAAAAACCCAGGATCTTTCTCAGTAACTATATTTTTCTAAAAACTACATTGATTTATCAAGTGAAACAAAGAGAAGAGTAAATGATTACAAGGAATAAATGTAGAATTAGGTATATTTTAAACTAATCTTACAGTAGATTCAATTTTGTATGTATTTTACAGCTTGAACTTTCTGGAGAGTGAATGTTTTTCCTCTCCCCACCCCCCCCCCCCGCCTTATTTTCACCAACAAGGGCAATAGTTAAATGCTAAACATTTGCAGCGGTTTCTTTGTTTTAGATTCAAATATCCAGTTATATGCCCACATTTTCAAAAAGGGCATCAGTTTTATTGTAGTAGTTCTTGGTTCATAGTATGACTTTGTTGTTTTACTCTACAGTCTTGGATGTTACATATTATAAAATTGAGCAACTGTGTGTTTGGAGACAAAGACAATTAAGAAAGAAGAGGAGCTACTTCAGTATAATCAGGCATATATGATTTCTTCAGATTTGTTAAGGACTATATCTGAGGGTTTCTGTTTTTCCTGTTCTTTTCTATTTTTTTTTAGTTTTTGTGTTGAGGAGATGAGTAAGATATGCAAAGGAATATTTTGATTATATACACATACATGCTACACATATGCGGCAGACTATTAGCAAGGCATAGAAACTTTGCTATGTGAATGGAAGAAAAGGTACTGTTTTGAAAGCTGTTCTGCACTGGTCAGGCTTTTATATGGACTCTAAAAGAATGAAAATATAATTCCCATCCATTAGCATGTCCATGGGAAATGTGCACAGGTATTTCTTTCTAAGTGCATCGCACAAGCACGTTTATAAAACAAAGTTATCTGTTTTAGAATCATTTCTTGATCAACTTTGAGAACAGTCATTGTTTTGTTGAGAGAGTCAGTGGTGGAAAAGTACTTCGGTATTAAATAGATATACAACACTGAACATCCTCATGGAAATACTGAGTTTGGTATCACTTTGTTTGAGCTTGATAAATGTTTGCATCATTCAACTTTCAGTAAAGATGTGAAGTTCCTGATAGTATAGTACCAGAAAACTTTATGGCTGTGGATTACTTACTGACCTTTTCTTTCTCGAAATAGTAGTGATGAGAAATGCTGATAAGATTGTCAATGGTGTTCTAAACAGTAGTGCAGCCAGATTTTTAGTATGGAGTAAAAATGGTGCAGACCAAATAGCATCATCTTCTTCACATATCTTAGATTTAAAAGTCACAAGGAGAACAACTCAAACTGTTTATAGCTTGTTGACAAAGATTATCTCTTTAGAATCCTTCACAGTGTTTTGCTTTGATTAGAACCACTCTGCCTGTTTTAGCCATAGAGGAAAAAGCAGCAAAATGTAATGAAACTGAAATGAAGGGGAAACGTCTTGTGTGGGGAGAGGAAGTAGAATGTGGAGAGAGACAGACAAAAATCACAATAGGATTTTTGATCCCTTAAAAGGGATCATACTTCTAGTCATGAAAACAGTAAACATTATTATTAGATCAGATTTTAAAATCTGATCTCGGATCAGATTTTCAGTGTATATATACTAGTTCAGCATGTTTGCACTGAAGCTGCGGATGTGGAACACAGTCACCAAGTAAGGAACTGGCCAACTTGGTTGTGGAAATATCCAGGGCTGCAGGGTTCCCCAGAGAGATCCATCAAATCAGGTCAGTATAGAACTGTCTGGTAGGTTGTAAACAATAAGAAATCAATGTTGTGTCTGCCACTAGACCCTTTGGTTTGCTGAAACTCCCACCTGCCTAATGCATTTGAGCAGTTGGTTTCAGAAACCAAGTTTCCTTCAGGATAAATTTTACCTTTCTTGACGGTCTGTCATAACCAAATTGATTATAGTTATGCACCAGGCAAACTCATAAACATCTGTGAGGTCACAGATTCCCAACCAAACCAGCACTGGCATCTGTTATTTTGTGAAGTATTAAAGGTCTTCATTTCTCATACCTTATGTCTTCATGGCATTTTTTATCAGGAAGTTGATTAAAAAGGGCATGGTATACAGCAAATATATGTTCACTTGGTATGGCTTCGTCTGGTTCAGTCTGAATCTGGAAAGTGCTGTCCCTTGCTTGGTGTAGTAGTGAAGAGAATTAGGGCAAAGCAGCAATTAAAAAAAAAATATTTTCATGAGGGGTTTTAAAAAGGCTGTTGTTTTGTTCCTACTTTGTATGATCCTGCTTCTGACCCCAAAGGAAAGAGAGCAGTGAGCTTTGGAACAGGCTTGTAATATCATTTTGTAGAATGACAGGCCAAACATATTTCTCATGCAGCTCCAGTAAAATCAAAAGAAAACATCTCACTTTCTCATGGTTTTGTTATTAATAAGATTGTTTACAGACAGAATGTAAAGGAGAGTATAGTTGCCATTCAAAAAAGCCTTTAGACTGCTCACTGAATGGTTAATTTTTTCCAGGCTCTCTGGTGATGTTGTCTCCCTCATGTCCCTTCCCCCCCAGTAGAAATAGTGATACTATTGCAAATGTAATACTGCAGTATTTATATTTCATATCAACAGCTTGCTTTATTTTTCCAAGGGAAATCCCCTTTTTTCCTCCTGTCTCTAGCCAATACTGGAGGATATTACCAAGGGAATAAAATTTTATGCCTAATTTTAGTGTTCCTCTGCCTAATGTGGTGTGAATAAGTACCATGTTACAGCATTTAACCTAGTCCATCTTTGTCACTTTCTGAGCAGATCCTCAGTTCAAATAAAATAGTCAAAATGCAGAAAGATAAGATCTCCAAGGTTTGTTATGAGGATAAACTGTAGGGAGTAGATGTTCTGACATTCCTTCAGTGCTGCAGCAGGGCATTCTCTCACATAAGGAATACTATTGAAAGGGGTTTCCCAGGCCTCTTGTGATACTGTAAATCAGTGGCTCATCTTTTATTTCATATCTCCTACGCCAGGATTGTTAAATCAAATATACATTTGATATATGCTGTAAGCTACTTTTCAGCACTGGTGATTTGTTTAGTAACATTTTCAGAGATACTAGCAATTCCTCTGTTGTCTGAAGAGGAAAAGGCCATGTTTAAATATGAAACTATGTTTATAACAACTTTGCATACATCGTGACTGTCATGTCCTATGCATACTCAGGATTTTTTTGGGGGGGTATGTGCATATTTAGGAAGAAATAATACTGTTATGTCATAGAAAATGATACGGTTGACTACAGGGCTTTTTAATTTCTTTGTATCTCTATAATGCTCTTGGTTTGTCTAACACAAATTGTTTTGAATTCTGAATTAGATTTCTGCAATGTCTTGGTTGTGCAGCATAGTTTGAATTAAAAATGCAGAAAAATGGATTCCTTGGGCTTGGAGTTGACACTAAAAAGTAATGCTTGTGTTTTTTCAGCATGTGCAAGCACAAAGTCCATTCCGGGTCTTGCTAGGAAACACCCAGAGTTAACACAGGTCGAGTTAAAATATCCTCACACATAGAAAAAGATGTCTGTTCCAGCAGTGGTAAGATGCCTGCACAGTTGATATGTTATGTATTTACTGACACAAACAGATTTACTAAGCTCAAGAATTTCACAATCCTAAGATCCTTTGGCTTTAATCAACCTGTACCCAGTCTCAAACTTCAGTTTTCATCAAACTCCAGATCTTATCACTTCCAATGATGAGTAAATGTTTTTCTCAACCTTTTAAAATACTCTGCATGTTTGGATCTACTTGAACTTAAGGACTTTACTGTGTGTGGAGTTACTGGACCTCTATGTTCCAGGACAATAGCATACTTCAGTCGTCAGGGATAGTGGGTGCAGGCCAGGCTGCAGCATTCTCACAAGAACTAAGGTGGTTTTTGGACACTGCACATGTAAGATGGAGAGGTTGTGATGAGAGGAATGAGTAACAATGTCACAGCAGGGAAAAAGAATCAAACATTCAATTAAAAGGAAACTGCTAGTGCAAAAACTGAGGTTCTGTTAGCCAACATACAGAGTTTGGATGCTAAGGAAAATTAGAATTCCATGACCATTGGACATATGACCTCAAAAAGGAGAAGGAAAAGAACCTGATAAATGGATATGGACAATGAGCTTGTTAAGAAGGATTACACAGAGGAGTCAGGAGATGTATGTGGATGGAAGTCAGGAGTACTTAATGAACCCACAGACCAGCTGGAAAAGCAAAAAAGCTCAGGTAAGTTTATTTTTATATGCTACTTCTGCTAGTTTGTTTTGTTTGTTTTTTTCCAGACTCAGCTCTAAGAACTTGCTCTTTCTCTTCAGTTCTTTCATCGTTCTCTTAGAGTAGTGTCTGATTACAAGGGGACAGGAAACAAAGAAAATGCCTTTCAAATATAGGAGTGCTTTATTTTAGCACTCCTATATGCACTGTCAATTTTAAGTAAAAAAAACAAAAGATAAAATACATCACACCCAGTATTCATAAACATGTGCTAAATATAGATAAATATATGTGGGCATGTAGCATTTCTGTGACTAAATATCAGTTCTTTGCATGCAGGGGCAAAAACAATGGCAATGAAACTGACACCTTAGTATGCCATTAAACCAGATGGGAAACAAGACTGTTAAAAGTAGTCTTGTAATTGCTCGGTAAAACCGTGTTTTCTGTGAATTAAATATGTACTTGTAGTAGAACCTTCATACGCACAGTCCCTTGCTTTCTGAGAGTAAATCAAATTCAAAACAACTTTTTTTATTCAGGGAGGCAGAGCCATTTTGATGTTGGTTCAGAGAAGCTGCTCATTGAATTAAACAATAACAGCTATCCATTTTCATTCATGGATTTTCATCCCCTTTTATCTTCAGGACACTGTCAGCATTTTTTCAGCAAGAATTCTTTAAATGTTGAGAGTGAGGAAGGCCTCTTTTACTTCTCCTTTTACAGTGTGCTACTGCCTCACCTTTATCAACTCTGGAGAACTGCTCATAGTGGAAAGGCTAGTAATGTGGGTGAATTCCAGCTGCTCTGAAGAACCTTCTTAGGGGTCTCTGCACAAGGGTTTCTGAACAGATCGCTGCCCCTTCAGTGACTTATTGCCGTGTTTCTGCAACTGATATCTGTGGTAGTTCACACTCTGTATGCAAGCTCTTCAGAAGGTGCTAAATTTGAAGTAGCCGTCATTGACAGACTTTCTGAACTGCCCACTACAAGGCTGATCATTCCATATGTTATGAGGGAAAAAAAAAAAAAGTGGGAAAAGGATGGGGATTTTTATCTATGACCTGTCCAATCTAATAATGCCTTTTTTGTTTTGTTGCTTGTCAGTGATCTTGCCTGAGAAGAAGCAAATGATGATTAGAAGAAAGAAAAGAAAGAGAAGGGTAGATATTTTCCATAGGTCTGTTTGGCCCTTTGTGACAAAACATGCTGGTGAAAAGGCACATGTGAATAGTTTACCTTGAAGACTGAGCATCCTGATTTAGCAAATGCAGGCACTGCAAAGCAGTATGGGATAAAGCACCCAGTCATTTCACTGCAGCAGTCACTGTCATAGACAGCTCTGCAGAGCAGGTCTCATCTCCTATACCTTCTTCCTTTACCTCCTACCTGCCCAAGAGCCAGCACAAATTGCCACAGTGTTAATTCCAGCCAACTCCAGTGGAAAACAAGGGCCTATGACAAGATTGCACATATGTTAATGACTCATGCACCCTGCACTTTTTGTCACTTTATATGTTGTTTGATATAGTTAATAAATTTTATTTTGCAGAAACTGTGATGGATTTGTTCTGTTAGAAAAACTGATATGGAACATCCTTTTTCTATACCCATGCTTCTTGCCAAATTCAGTAAAATGTGGTTAACTTGAAATTCAGTTTTTTAAGCAATTATAAGTACAGCTTACTCAAAGAGCAGAACAGGCAGATTCAAAGCAGTACTGCCAATAACACATACCAGAGTATGCTTTTGAGGCTTCCAGGAATTGTATTCAGATTGACTCCTATAACTGGTCTTCTGTATTCAGAACCATAAGTATTTCTACTCTTAGTGAAAGCATCTTCATTTTTGGTTTTAGAGCAGCTTTTTGAGAATTACAGTTAATGAAGTAGTTATCTTTATAAATATTGTGGTGTAGGAAACCATCTTTGCATTGCAATATTGCAGAAGACTCCTAACAATATGAGCTCTACATAGATTTCATAATTAAATAGAAATTAGTGAGCCACTTGTTGTAACTACTCAAATGTCTCACTTGTGTTTATATACTTGGAAGTTAAGAGTAGTGTGAATGGGATACCTTGCTAACTAATTTGTTTGCTTTTGTATATGTTACAAGAGTCACAATTACACCTTTATAGTAATATACAGCTATATATATATATATATATGTATACATAAAACTACACCTTTTTGTAATATGTAAGATTTGTCAACACCAAGTTGCTAATCACTGCTAAACGGTCAGGGTTAGCAGGTTGCCAGAGCCGGCATGTGGCTAGTTTCTTAGTGTATAAATGCTTTTGATTTTGCAGCATTTCAACTGAACACTTGATACAAACTTGGGACACAATTTAGAATTGGAATTGCAGTGTCCTGTATCTAAAAGCATTGCTTTTGCTATTGATGATGCTAGATTTGCACCATGGTTGTACCAAGGGCTAAATATCATGAATGTGTTTAAATCAGTTTTGGAGTGCTCCTACTTCATAGCAAGTTTTGTTTTCTGCCTTCACCTTCTACTTTTCCTCAATTTTATGTATTTCTTGAAAAATCTGATACAGTTGAAACTCTGAACATGCAGGGAAAGCAGGTACTAAAATATGAAAAGACTTAAGAACTCTGCTGATTTGTTCCACATGTTTGTAATGGTACTACAGACTTGAGCATGAAAACATGGAAGTGTTAATATGGGGAAATGAAGGAAGAGCCAGGGGCTCTCAAAAAAAACCCCACAAAGAAGACAGGAATTGGGGGAAGCTGAGTTTAAACTCCTTAAAATTCCTCAAGCAGAGTTCTGGGGTCCCACAGTGCCAGGCATTTCCCTCCAGATTGTCTGCAAATTGCGTAAACTTTCCTTAATTCCAAAATCCTCCTGTCTAATGGAGTCTTTTGTTTGTATGGAGCTTCATGACTCCCTGTATGGAGTTCAAGTAACATCTGGACAACACTCTTAAGCTTATGATTTATTCTTGGGTAGTCCTGCGAGGAGTAGGGATTTGGACTCCATCCTTATGAGTTCCTTCCAACCTGAGATAATCTATGGCTTTATGATTCAGATAACTTGAGTTCTAGATGACCTGTATTCCCAAGAGTTGCTGAGTGGCACAGCTGCTTACTGGGAAATATTTCTGCTGTAAACTGGGCTTTAAAAGTATTTGCTGTAGGAGAAATGAGGTTTTTTCTTACACATCTGTAGTAGTTTGATGTAAGAATGCAAGAAAGTCAGGACATTCCACCTGTTGCTCATTTTTACCAGCCAATGGATGAATAGGAAACAAAAATTTGGGGCTAGAAACTGAGGAAGCAAAATCAGTAGCTTTCTTGACAGTTTTTTTGTTAATAAACATTCTAAATTGTCATATATGAGAATTACAGATTTCAGATCATAGCTTAATGTTTTTAGAAAAGAAATTTTGACCTCAGTGTTAATTGTAACCCCTAAGTGTCTAAAAAATGTCTCAGTGTTCAGTCATACACTTAACTGTTATTTTTATGCTGAAACATCAGAATATTAGAACCATGGTAACAGCAAAAAGAATTTGCCAGACATATATATTAGTACAGAGAGACAATACATTTGCATGGCTACATTTACAGAGCCAGTGGCCTAATTCTGTTTCACTGAAGTAATTGAGAATTTTTCAAAGGGAAGAAAGCATTCTGTGTTAATTTCTAGGTTTTTCAGCTGTTAGCTTACTTTTCCAGTATGGCTTTCAAAGCAATTCCATTCAAGATGTAATTATTAGCCCATGCTTTATAAATGGAGATCTTGATTGCTTTATTGTTTTGCCCAAAGTTCTGAATACTAAATTCGAGTTTGGCATTCATTGCTCTAAATTGTCCCTTGAACAACCAGTACCTTGGCTGTGGTAAACTTAAAAACAACATTCCCCAGGAGGTATCACACCCGTGACATAAGCCAAGAAGTATTTTTCTGTCCTCTCTGGAGGCATGTTGCTGCCCCTGTTTGCAGGTAGCCTGAAACACTAATGATCAAAACAATATCAAATTGAAAGGCATAGGATATCAGTATTAATCAACCTTTCTCTTTACTAAGAAATGTGTAATTGATACATTCATAATAATTTGTGATAAGATCCTGACTATAAAATAGTCTTTTAAATATAATCAGCCTGTTTTTCTTCATCTTCCTTAAAACTGTTTTCTGTGCCTTGAACTATGCACAGAGATTTTACTCACAGAATTAAAAAAAAACCTGAATGCAAATGAAAAACATACAATTCGCTGTAAGTACATAAACTTTTATATTCATCATACAGGACAGTAGGTAAGTTTGAATGCATTGCTGCAAATCTTGAGAACTAGCTACATTATATATTAAATAATTAATATATTAATCAATATATGAAATATTAATGATGCTGGAAACATTGGGAGGAGTCTCATGCTTTAGAAAACATGTTTATTGACAGAACATAGCAGAATAAAATCCTCATTCTTGTATGACATCCTGGCCTGGGTGTTCGTATTTCATAGGTCTATCAGTCTGTTGCTCATAACTTAAATGTTTACAGAATTAGGGCTTAAGCATGTGAAGTTTTGAGACAAAATAAACTGCATATTCACTAAAACCAGGAAACCTTTTGAGTTCTTGTTGTGAAAAACTGTAAGTAGGACAATAATGGAAAAAAATCACAATATTTCTCCTTTCAAATGAAGTAGTTTGATTTTCTATTAGAAATGTCTCTTAGTACTTCCTTAATTTATATTACAAAGTAAACTATTGTTAATTTTAAAATTATATTCTTTAAATCAGAGAATCCAGTTTGATTCGTATGGCTTTACTACTGCATGGTTTGCCAAAGATTTCATTTCAAATTAGTGATAATTAATACATTAGCCTCATATGACAAAAAAATTTTTGCAGCTGAAATTTGAAGGATTTATGTGGCACTGTCTCGTGCAAGTTTGCTTAGTCCAGTGGCACTGAGATCTGTGCATCCCTAAATTTTGCCTAAGGGAGTTGTTTTTCCAAGCACTCAGGAGGTGCTACTTGAAAATCTCCTGTCTCTGGTTAGAAGATGCAAGAGGAAGGGGTTCTTTGAACATTAGACATCTACATTTTGGCCTGTGTGGTTAAAAAATTGTTTTCAACAAAATAGCTGTAGTCGCTTGAGGATCATTTATGGTAGTAGAGATTCCTAGTTTGTCACTGTATGGCAGAGATACAGAAAATAGATTTTGATACACCTCATTGCTTGTGTAACATTGTGCAACTTCTTCTATCTTGTGATACGCTTGTCTGAATTACAGTTAGCTTTGCATATAAATTAGCTGTAAACTGCTTTGCAGTACATCATTATCCTGATCCTTTTTCCCTTTTTGTGCTTTTTTAGACCTTAAGAGAATCATGGAATGGCTTGGGGTTGGAAGGGACCTTAAAGACCGTCTAGCTCCAACCTCTCTGCCATAGGCGGGGACACCTTCCACTAGACCAGGTTGCTCAAAACCAACCCCATCCAACCTGACCTTGAGCACTTCCAGGGATGTGGCATCTACAGCTTCTCTGGACAACCTGTTGCAGTGCCTCACCACCCTCACAGTGAAGAATTTTTTCATCATATCTAATCTAAATGTACTCTCTTTCAGGTTGAAGCCATTCCCCCTTGTCCTATCCCTTTTAATAAGTCCCTCTCCAGCTCTCATGTAGGCTCTCTTCACATACTAGAGGGGGCTTTAAGGCAGAACAACCCAAACTCTCTCAGCCTGTCTTCATAGGAGAAGTTCTCCAGCCCTCCAGTTGTCTTCATGGCCGTCATCTGGTCTTGTGCCAATCGCTCCATGTCCTTCTGATGTTGGGGACCCCAGAGCTGGATGCAGTGCTCCAGGTGAGAGTCTCCCAAGAGTGATGTAGAGGGCTAGAATCATCTCCCTTGATCTGCTGGGCATGCTGCTTTTGATGCAGCCCAAGATGCAGTTGGCTTTTAGGCTGGAAGCGCACATTGCCGGCTCAGTACAGCTTTTCATCCAGCAGCAAGCCCAAGTTTTTCACCTCAGTGCTGCTCTCGATCCATTCTCTGCCCAGTCTGTATTTGTGCTTGAGATTGCCCCAACCCAGGTGCAGGACCTTGCACTTGGTCTTCTTGAACTTCATGGGCCTACCTCCAGCCTGTCCAGGTCCCTCTGGGTGGCATTCCTTCCCTCCAGCATGTTGACCGTACCACATGGCTTAGTGGTGTTGGCAAACTTGCTGAGCATGCACTCAATCCCACTGTCCGTGTCACCAACAAAGATGTTTGTCGATGCCAGTACCAACTCCTGAGGAACATTACTTGTCACCGGTCTCCACTTGGATATTGAGCTGTTGACTGCAACATCTTAAGTGTGACCATTCAGCCAGTTCCTTATCACTGAGTGGTCCATCTATCAAGTCCATGTCTTTCCAGTTTAGAAGTATGGATATCATGCAGGACAGCGTCACAGGCTTTGCACAAGTCCAGGTAGATTACATCAGTCATTCTTCCTTCACCCACCTACACTGTAACCCCATCACAGAAGGCCTGACAAATTTGTCAGTTATGATTTGCCTTCAGTAAAGCACTGTTGGCTGTCTCCAATCACCTCCTTATTTTCCATGTGCCTTGGCATAGTTTCCAGGAGGATGTTAGTATTACTTAGTCATTGCATCTCTTTTAATACAAAAGATACTTCGCAAATTGACAGTGTGGCTTGAGAGCAGATCTGCAAGTGTTAACACTAGCATTTGTAAGCCAGGCTACTCACTAATTTTAGAGACTTTTTTTAAAAACCTACTTCTTTGGGCCAACAAAGAAAAGAAAGTGAGGAGGGAAAATAAGAGCAGGGTCTCCTTGATGGTGGTAAATAGTATGGTGTTATTTTCAAATCTCTGACAGGTGCTACTGCTTGAAGGGATTTCAGTTTTTCATGGTACCACCTGAGAAGTAATCTGAAAAATATCAAACAGGAGTAAAGATGTTAGATGAGTCTTTACTAGCCTTTGTCTGGTGAGCTGGGTGGAGGGATGAGGTTCCTTTCTCATTCCATTTGGTGAGTTTTCTTTCCTTTCTGTCATCTCCTTATTTGCCAATAAGCCAGTAAAAGTATGTCTCCATCAAAATGGTCGATACGGGTGCAGGGTGTGCAAATATACCTGAGCATTAATCACTGATTTTGTGCTGGAATAGCTGTAGAAAGTGCAAGGTGGTTGAGATGATCCTCAGCTGGTTTTCGTTTTTTTGGGTTTTTTTGAAAAAAACTGATGAGAGTCAGTAACATGAAATTTTATGAGGCTGATAGACTTACCAAGATAAGCAATCTAGTTGGTTAAGTAAGCGTAATTCATGTTTCCCTCCTGTTGTGTGTTTTGCAAGTAGGCTTTTTTGAGAGTGGATTGATTATTAAGTGCCCGAGGTAGCATGTTATGATCAAGTGACATGAAACATTTGTACCTGATATGCCTTAATGAAGTGTTAAAACTGTGTATGCTGATCTAAGAATTAAAGAAGTGTAGAGGTAACAATGCTTTATTTGATAACTAAAATTATATTTGTGCTAGTCCTTGTAGTTAATGCTCATTCAAGAGCTCATTTTGCCCTAGAGACCATATTGTGTGTAATTTATCTGTTTGTAGAAAAATCGTATTGGAAAGGATATCTGAAGGTCCAGTCCAATCTTCTTCTCAAAGGCATTGAAATCAGGATATTGCCATAATAATGTCCAAAGGTCATACTACATAATAGCATGCCAATATTGTGGAGGCACATGAGAGACTGTGAGAAAAAAGGTGTATTTAAAGTCAGGTTGTCTAACTGTATTTAAATGTGATGATAGAGTACACTGCTGGAGATACATATGTGTATATATATATATAAAATGAGTTCACCTGATATTGCCATGTACAGGTAATTTTATTATTTTATTTATGGCAACTCCACATGTTAGTGGGAGTAGAAATATCCCTAGAGCCAAGAGCTGACTCGTCTGTTGGATCAGGTAGTGAGAGGGAGTCCACAACATCTGCCCAGGTCAGAAGGGTGGGAGGAAAATGCAAGGTGAAGGCCATTGTATATGAAAAATATCTTAAAAATTCCTCTGCCTACTTCCTCTGTTCTGGAAAACCATTTGGGAAAGGAAATTCTCTTTTTAATCACAGAAACGCATTTCTGTTGCAAGTTAGAAAAGATGCAGTAGGAATCAGTTCAACACCAATGGGGAGATACCATGGTTGCCCAAATAGGTCCTCCCTTTATAAGTTCACATAAATCAAAGTTTGAAAAAAATATGTAATGTCAAGAGAAGTGGGACAAAACAGGTAGTCAAGCACTTCATTAAACACAGCTTAGAACAAGATGGAAGTAGGACATTTCAGATTGTTTGGTTGCTTAATAAATCTCTATTTTGTATTAAGGAATACATTGGCTTTAGCATGAGTGTTGACATTGTGGAATAATGAAAGCTAGTAATTTTTGTGTTTCCACAACTCAACATCATGCTGCTATGTTTTCTGCTTGTTTTTATGCTAGTTAGTGTTGACCCTATGCATTCTTGGATTCGTGGGTCAGAGATGACTCTGAGCTGCCTTGATACAAAAATAAAATGGAAAAAACCAAGATTCCATTTCCTTTTCTGTGCATAGGGCACAGGTAGGTTCATTTCCTTTTAGAAAGGCAGCCTTGGACTACCTTTGACACAGTTAGGACATTAAGGATCAAACTTTTCTCTTTGTAGCACTAGCGTAAATATAATCTCTCCAGTGATTTTACTGGCTGTTTTTAAAGCATCCAACTGCGGCTGCAAGAATAACTTGAATAACCTGGAAAGGACTGCAGGCCTGGCAGAATGTCAGGTGTGAACACAGACTAGAGTTACAAATTTTAATTAAATATAAACCCTTTATAATTTATAGTTTAAATTAAAAATCAAAATTTGGGAGGTCCTTTTAAAGAGATTGAGCTTCTTTCACTAAAAGCTCTACTTTTTCAGCAGGCCTTCAGGCACATTTCTAAGCTCAAAATACTCTGTGGTTTGACACGATTTAGCAGTTTATAGAATCGTCACTCACCTTTAAGGTTTACATATTTTTTCATGTCACACATGCCATGACATCTGTTTTGCACTCGTAATAAAAATAAGATTGTTCTCAACAATGTCAAGTGGAGATAAAGATGGAGTCATAGGGGATAGCGAGATGTAGAATCACTTGAAGCTGTATTTTAAGGCTTTATGACTGACAAAGCAGATGTGCTTTTTCTGCAGGGACTGTCTTTTTCTTCTGTGTCTTTACAGCACTTAGCACAAGGTGTTCAGTTGCACAGTTCAGACTTCTAGCAAGAATAATGTATGCATGTTAGAAATCCTGTAGAGACGAGACTGCTGTTTCACTGTGAGTCAAGGTCAGCTGTGGGTGAGGAACATGGTGTCGACTTGGCTAACTTGTGGGAAATGGAACTTAAACCGTGTCTCTCACCATGGATTTGAGAGTGAAACAATTATGGGACAGTGTTTTAAGAGAAACAACGTACTTACTCTTTGTGTTGTCCATATCAATAACTGCATAGCCAAAGCCTCCAAAGATTGGTTTGTATACAGTTATAGATATTGTATACTTGTCTTGTATACTGATGCCATCCTGCTGAACTCTCCATCATCAGTTGTGCTTTACAACAGTGTGTTCAAGAGAAGGTGCAGCCCCTTACCAGCTGTTGGTGAGGTTATAATTGTAGGTGAAGTGTAGGTTAACACTGTTATAATTGTAGGTGAAGCAGAATTCCCGTTTGCCTCAAATGCAGGTAAGTGATCCTGTGCAGGGGGTTGCTGAAGATAAGCTATTCTGGGACATATTTTTGATGTACAGTGGTCCGTGTACTGAAGACTCGTTGTACTTTCATCATTCCAGACAATTCCAGCCATAATCATCTCTGATTTTTGTAATATATGGGTATGGATCTCTGTGGCAAGCTGAAAACTCAGCAGAAGTGTTAGTTAATTATAAAATTCCTGAATATATGATTTGTCTAAAAATATTTTTGAAATGAAAGTGTAGCAATATGTCAGGCTCTGTAGTTACAAGCTATGGTTGTTATTCATTCTTGGAATGAGTGACACTGTTTCTTGTCCCCTAGGAAAGACTATATGGTTATTCAGTTTTGTAGATAAGTGGCAGGAAAAAAAAAGGTTTTATTTATAAAGCAGAAAAAAACTTCTAGTAATGAGCTCATACAATCTCATATTTGATCTTGTTTTGGGACAGAGTGGTGAGCTAGGTGGCCTTCTGAGGTCCTGTTTCTTGTGACTCCATAGCTGCAAAAGAAAATGTGACAAATGAAAAAAAAAAAAGTGATGCAAAGAAGTGAAACTAAAGGATTTGGGCTGTTGAATAAGGCTGATCCTGCCTTTCTGTGGACATGGAGCAGGTGGAGACTAGCTAACTGCTGCAGATACTGGTAATGATACTAGTAACAGCTGTGTGGAACTTTGTGGCAAGGAATCCATTAAGGTGCAAAGTGAAAAAAATTATCTCTGATTAACTTAAGCTTTAACTTGGGTCAGTCTTTTAGGAAACCAAACACTTTTGGAAACTAAGGAAGTTTTGTAGGAGAAAACTGCAAGTCATATTCTAATAAAAATATATGCAAATTTGTACACATCTGGCAGAATTAGTTTCACCATAATAGCTGTGATAATCCAGGACTGTCATAATAGACAATTTTAGAGAGAAGGATAACCCTCTTGCATTATTTGGTTACTCTAGCTAATATATTTGGGAAATAGACAAATCCTTAAAAACCAAAGCTCTTCTTTGATTCAGAATTGAAATGTTCTCTTTCACTTGGAAGCAGCTGTGGTCTGAAAGTGAGAGAATTGTAAGTGTGGTTTACGTGGTTCCTAGTTTGCACTCAAGGGAGGTAGGCTGAAACTGTGAGTCTTTGGGGACTGATCTTTAAGCAGGCTGGTTCTTTTAATTGCAGCAACAGATGAAAATTTTTTTTATATCCAGTATTTGCAATGAGTATTTAGAGATTCAAAAGTGAAAGGTATCTCAGCACCTGTACAGGTGTGCATTGAGTGTCATAGCCTATTTCCTGCTGGCCTGTTTTGATTATTAGTTGGGCCTCTGCTGTACATGTCCAAAGAGACTGGCAAACTGTACACGATTGTCAGTATTTGAAGACTGATCCTTTATTCTTTAGACCAGTAGAGAAGTTTGAGGTGATGAGGAGAAACAGAAGATAAATGGTAGTTGACCCTTTTGAATATGTGAAAGAAAGAAGGATTTCTGCAACAGGCAGAAAGAGTTCAGACCAAGTGAAGTAATTGTTACCTAAGATAATGGATCCTGTGGCCAAATTCTAATAGCTGATCGATGTGGCTTTTTACATTGGTGATTTAGCACAGCAGCCTGTTGGTGACTAGAACTTTCCTGCACAGGGTTGTTTTGCTCACTATAAGCAATTCTTTGTAAAAATTGGGCCAAAACAGTTGCCTCAGACAATCATATTGCTGTCATCTGCATGTGTAAATACCGCATAAGTTTTTGCTTCAGTTGTGCAATTTCTTGCATTTTGAGGGTTTCAGGAGGCTGATTGTGATTTTAAGACTGCAGCTGGGTAGCGGTTCAGGAAGAGGAAATCCTTGCATTTTTATCCCAGAGTAACAGGTATTTGCATGTTCATATATAAACATTTCAGACGATTTCATTAGAAATAGAGAAATGTACGTATCTTAGTGGTTGGTAGAAATGCTCTCCAGTGACTGGTTCCCTTACTCAGACATGCAAAGCTGTGCTACCCAGAAAGCTCACCTCTGCTTCTGGTGCTTTTCAACTGTTTCTGGCATCAGAAATGCAGCAGGTATGACCTGGACAGATACTCTAGGTAAAACTCTGGTAGTCATAGGCAGTTTTGCTAATGACTTTAATTCTTTCAGAATTTCATCACCAGATTCCAGCATTGTTCAAACATTTTACTGATCAATTGATGATGATTACTTTGAAAAGAACATGCTCAGTAGTTCACATTAGGAACACTGAGCAAGCTGAGCTTCTGCAGCATCGATATCAGATCCAAAGAGTGTTGGACGCAGTGGGAGAACTCCCATTGTCATCTGTAAATTTTGGTAAATAAAATATAGAGGGCCTCCAAAATTTGTAGGAGTTAGAATGATGTTTATTCAATGGACCAAGAATGCTTACAGAACTAAATTAATTTTTCAACACTTTAATTAATGCTCTGAGATATGGAAAAAATATTTAATACACAAGACAAATGTGCAGACTTTGTTAGACTTTTTTCCTTGCATATGCTCTATTTCTTTCACATACTTCCTTTCATATCTTCCCTTGCCGATATTCTCCTCCTCCTTTCTTTTTCTTATGGTATTAAATTTTTCCATTTTACAGGGTGGCCTAAAGATGCCTATAATTCCATTTTTGGTTCTTTGTGCTTGATCCTATGGCCACTGGCTATTGGGAAGGCTTCTGAGACCTATACATCAGATCTTTCTCACAGATCTGTTGGAAAACCACTATTATTTTCCATGTATCTGTTTTTTTTTCTCAGAACTACCATTTGCAAAAATCACTTGTGTTTTTGTTATGTAATGATGCCTGTTGAAAAACAGAAGATCTGAAGAAAAGATCATGTGAAGCTATTAAAGAATAGGTCTTTCTGCCCTGTAGAATGCAATAGCTGTTACTGGATAAAGATTGCAGGGCAAAACCTGGCCCTTCAAACCTGTGTGATTGACTTCCCATCAGCACTTCCTGCAGTGTGGGAGACAGACCAGTCAGCAGAATCAGCATCACGTTGTCCTTGGATCTCTTTGGGCTGGAGAATCTTCCAGGACAGCAGTCAGGTTGTACCGCAGCTGAGAGTGATGATCACTCTGTCCCAGCCCATGCAAGGAGTGTTTTTGGCATCTTCTTCTGATGAAGCCCTTCACCTTCTCCCCTGCTATGAGCAGAGGTGTTGCTGTGACAGATGCCTGAGGTCAAGGGGCATGGAAAATGTGAGAGAAAGTGCACCAGAAGAGAAACTGGCTTTAAGCAGTGAATGAGTTCTTGGCTTCCATAAATAAAAAAAGAAGTCCATACTAGCAAGCTCAATGCTTTAGTACAACAATAAGGATAACTGTAATTGGAACAAATGTCTGCACTTTTGTAATTAATTAATCATTAATTGCAGTGAATTTTTTATAGGTCACAAATTCTTTAAAGGTAAATGCTCCCACTATGTGAAACAGGTATATCCAAGTCATGCATCCTGTGAGTTTGCTGTATTGATTTTCACCATAAGTCAGTATTTTGAGAGGAAATGCACATTAGTAGATGTGTCTTGGAAATGATTAGTGTTGGCTAGAACTAAGTATAGTGCAGGTGGGAGTGTGCAAACTCAACCAGTACTGCTCATGTGTTGGCAAGGCAGTTCCCCTAATATGCCACTGTTGAATAGCAGCTATAATTTTGCTGCAGGCTGAGTAGGGCTTCAGTGACAGAGATAAAGCCAAGGACTATAAGTAATACCTTTATATTCAGCTATGCCTTTTATCCTAAACTGGACAGGGACCAAATGCATGGAGGTGAAGTACCAATCCATAAAACATTGCACCACTTAGATTTCAGAGCTTGCAAGAACATGCTCTTGCACCTCAGTATAAAGTCTGCTGTCTTCAGACATGCTGAACTAAAGTTTGATTTTAAAAATGTGCTAAGAGGGAGGTAACAGTCAGCTCTGGTAGCAAAGGGCAGCTCTGAATGCAAAGTAATTTGGTATCTGAAAGCAGTGCTAGTGATAGGACTGCTTTGGGAAATCCATACTCTAAAACTTCACACAGACCTTTAGTCTCAGAGAAGTATTCCCTTGAGTCTCAGGTAGAGTGGCAAGAACATAGTCCACAGCAGCCTTCTTTGAATTAAGCTTTCTAGTATGTATCTGGGGATTCTAATTTTTGAGTGTTTTGCACCAAGGGTCCAGTAAAGGCTATTAGGCTTGGAAGGAGGCCACAATAGGCTCAATTAATATTTTATTCAGTATAGTCCTGCATTGGGTAGAACTGGTAGAATCCTGCACTGGTGGTGAGAGGCTGCTGGCCTCAGTTGTTTTGTGAAGTCTCTTCCTGTCTCATTGGTTCCCTTCTTTCACTGTGTATAAAAGCTGTTTATCATACTGTCTGATGGTGATAGAACTCCCTTAATTATCTCCAAGACTGTCACTCAGCCAAAGGGATTAATTCTTCATTCTTGTGGGATGGTAAAATCTATGCCTTGTTCATTGTTATCTCCCAGCAATACCGATTGGATAACAGTAACATGGAAAACAAGTTTTCCCATTTTCAAGGGGAGGAGGAAGGGTTATGACTGATTAACCAAAGGATATGCCATCTCTGAACTTTGTTTCCGGAGTGCTCAATTCAAAGTGCGGATCTTCACCTGCATTTTTTACACATGAAATTACCCACAAGTCTTCAACCATTTCCTATAGTTTAGAGATCTTATGGCAAGAAGACTGTGAGGTCCTAGGTCTGGTCTCCTCTGTAGTACACAACATAGATCCTCACTTAATATTTTATGCTTTGAGCCTAGCAAGTTCCAGTTGAGTACTTTCAACTGGCTTTTGTCATGTTCTACCAAAGATGCAAATACTATGAAGTGGATATTTGATGAATACCTAATGGATATCCACTGGATAAATGGTTGGATTGAATTTAATAACTCAGAATTCACAGAATCACAGAATCAGTTAGATTGGAAAAGACCTTTGAGTCACCAGCCTGTGACTTAGCACTACCATGTCAACTAGACCCTGGCACAAAGTGCCGTGTCAAGTCTTCCTTAAACACGTCCAGGTGCGGTGACTCCAACCACCTCCCTGGGCAGTCCATTCCAATGTGTCATCACCCTTTCTGTGAAGAATTTCCCCTTACTATGCAACCTAAATGTACTCTGGCACAGCTTGAGGCCATTTCCTCTTGTCCTGTTGCATGTTACTGGGCTACAGCCTCCTTTCAGGCAGTTGCAGAGAACCATAAGGTCACTCCTGAGCCTCCTCTTCTGCAGGCTGAATAACCCCAGCTCCCTCAGCCACTCACAGGACTTGTGCTCCAGACCCTCCACCATTCCCTTTTCTGGACTTGCTCCAGCATGTCAATGTTCTTCCTGAGTTGTGGAGCCCAGAAGTGGACACAGGACTTGAGGTGTGGCCTCACAAGTGCTGAGTACATTGGGGACTGGTCCTACTGGCCACACTATTGCTGATACAGGCCAGGATGCCATTGGCCACCTTGGCCACCTGGGCACACTCTGTCTCATGTTCAGCTGTGGTCAGTGAGCACCCCCAGGTCCTTTTGTGCTGGGCCACCTTCAAATTGTGCTGTGCTTATTCTTTCACATGACCTGTTCATACTTCTTGGAGCAATATAAATATACAAGTCTACATTTGTGGTGCACTTGTCGCTTTGAATGCTGGAGTGAGTTTTGCTAGTTTCTGTGGCCTCCTATCAGCTGTGTGGTGATGTTCTGCAGACTGATTTGGGGCAGTTTACTTTTCTCAGCTACCCACCTGAATGCATCAAACTTTGTCTTCCCTGGAAGAAGTGAAGATTTGTTAATAGTAGGAGATGCCAACTAGTGTATTACTGAAATATTAAGGTCTTTCTTCTATTCTTTTGAAGTGATAAACATGCTGATGCAAGGGTAGTGTATGTGAGCAGATAGGTGATGTAACCATTTAGCTTGCAGTGTAGTTCATGAGCAGGAGCACATGCACAACTCCAGAAAGCAGTGATTGGGAAACTACAGGCCGCTTGTTTTTCCTGTTCCTTTCTTCTCCATTGGGTAAATCTGAATCTGGGCCTAGTAATTCTGATATCAAAATAACTTTGCATTGGAAAAAGAATTTTGCTTGTTCTCTTCCATATTACTCAGTATTTTCAAAGAAAGAAGTATCCCAACAGGTCAACTGCTAGGGAAGGATTCTTTTTTTAAAAAAAGCACACATCATTCATACATGTTTTCTTAATTTCTTGGGCAACTATGAGGTTAATCCAGGTACCTAAGCTACTTCACTGAGGACTCATCCTTTTCATACTCAAGTTATTGGAACTCTGCAATATCGTGCCTCAGGACTTGGTGCAATTAGCCAGCCCTTTGTATGGACAGTGCTCTCAGGCACATGGGGTGATTCTTGAGGTTTTCTGGTGCAGGGCCAGGACTTGGACTCTGATGATCCTTGTTGGCCACCCTTGCAGTTTAGGATATTCTCTGATTTTGAGCTGTGTTTTTTTGTAATTCATTGACAAAAATGTTTTCTGAAACATACCTCCGATATCCATGGTTGGGCACAGTTAAACACAAGGTACTGAACAGGACAGAGCAATATTTCAAAGCAAAAAACAATTTTTTTTTTCTGAGAGGCCAGGCCGTTGTGTCTTGCTCACAGTCTCAAGGTCAAACTCATTGCCAAGTAAGTGATCAGTGAGGAATTTTCCCGATATCATTAAGAGAGTCTTCTGTGGCAGAGGCTTGGAGGATTTCTCTGGAGTGTGAGGCTTGTTGCACTTGCTGAATCATCTTGGTGTGTTCTGGCTGATCAGTTTCTTGCCATTTCTGAAGACATTTCTTACTTGTGGCAAAGTTACACTTCTTGTGTTTTCCTGTGACACAAAGCAGATCAAAAGTTGATAATACCGTTTCTGTCTGATACCACTGAGGCCACAGTGATAAGCCTGAGCTTAGACTACATGATACAATAGTTGTTTAGGGTTATAATATTACTGAAACCTTTTGACTGTTCGGATGCTAATAATGAACAATCTCTTGCTTGGCCCAGTATTTCTGTTTTGGTTCATTGGGAGTACTGGAAAGACCTTGTAATTAGCTTTGTTTCACAAAAACATTGAACTTCACATTCGTGCACACACTTGCAATAAATAAAGGCAGAAATGCACTTGTTAATAGTGAAGAAGTTGCCTCTGATGAACAGAAAATTTCTTACTTGTATTTCCCAGTATTGTTATAAACAGGATTGTCATAAAAAGAAGTGTTTATGTTGAATTTACCAAAGATTATCAGTATTGATAGAAAACAAGAATTGGCTGTGAGTGTAAATGTTTACATGCATTTTGGAGTCTGGCAGCAGGCCACTGGAGCCGTTGCCTCGTGCTGGGAGTCCACTGCGATGAGCCAAGGTCTAAGGAAACTGGGAGGGAGGAATATTCCTTTGTTGGGTGCACTGAGGGAAAAGAATTTGACCTTTTGATACGGATGATAGGGCAGACAGTGGCCTCTAGAGGAAGTTTTTGGGTACAGACGTTCATTGTCACTGGTCCTGAGAGGCCCGAGACTCCTGTGCTATTTCATACCTTCTTATAAGTGACCTGGTTAGATTTGTCAAAGCAGCTAAGGAAGATGAGAAAGTTTAGAGACTGGAAGACAGACAGGAGAGGACATGACTACAAGGGAGCAGTGATTTTTTGGGAAGAGCAGTGATCCTGTACTACTTGGTAGCTTGCAAAGGGAACAGTAGCTAACCATGACTTTGGGGTTGGGGTGGTCCAAAGCAGCAAGGAACTAACCTACATTGTGTCAAATAGCAAATATGACATTAAATTAAGTTAATTTTCACGACATGCTCTCAAAGTTTAACCTGATAGCTGATGTCTTCACAAGCATCCACATGCGTAGCATATCAGCTGTGTGTGGAAATTGGATTTGTCAAGTAAGTAAAAGAAAAAAATCTTTATGTATTGTTTGAAAGAGAAACGCACTTGTATTTAATGTGGTTTTCTTTCTTAATTTGGGATTCAGTCTTTAAAATGTGTTTATTACTCCTATTTACCTTTATTTGACATTTGTAACATTTAAAGATGTAGTTCCCAGAGAAAAAAACATCTAATGTCATGGTACAGCATTTTATCATGTCCTTAATCTGAAAAATATTAATAGTCCCATTGAGCGGAGAGAGGGTGTTAATGATCTTCAAGCTGAGTATTTTGATCTTTGAAAGACTTAAGACTCACTGTCCTTACCTTAATAATCTTAGACTGGCTGTCCAATAAATTCCATCATGTGCTCCAAGTAAGAAATCTGAAAAAAAAGTGAAAAAAATATTTTGTTAGGATCTTTTTTGGTAGTCATGGTAATTTTATGGGCTACTTGTAATATAGTGATTACAAAATTTTCAAGCAGAAGTGCAATTTTCAAGCTGTTGGTACCCATTTAATGTGCAAAATGTTTATCCCTCTCTTAAGAAACTGAGCAGCTAAGATTTGGTGGGTTATTTCTTTTCTCCTCCAGCTCTGTGCTGTTAATCCAGGGCAATGCTATTTGCTTCTGTTTCTCCAAGGGCTGTTTGATGCATTCTAAGGTGGTAGAGAGGGCTTGTTTACAAGTTACACATGCACTTTGCTATTCATGTTTGTGCACCAACATTGCTTTAACAATAAAGCTGACTGGCTACAAAAAAAAGAGCAAGATTGGAACTGATGCAGCTAAATTGCATGCAAATGTCACTTCAATTTGAAAACATTTACTATTCATATGTTGAGAATTAGTGAAGCCCTGTATTCTTGCTCTAGTGTGTTTGCAGCAATTCTAGTCCCAGTGAGGTGAACAGCCTGCATGATCTGTCTCTTCTGACTTCTGTCCCCTGATGCTTTCCTTGTTTTAATAATGTCTGACCTCCCTGCACTATTGTCATTTCCCCCTTTTCAAAATGTGAGTGTATCAGAACCTTATCAATACTAGGAAGAATTAGAGAGAAGGCTGTGTGATTATATCTAACATGGATGTTGCAATGAATCCTTATGAAGTTTAAACAGTACAGTATTGCTTACTCCGTGGGACAGATATCTCCAATTGGGATTAATGTCCTAGTTTTCCAACATAACTAGACTTCTCTTACCAAAATCTAAAGAGTGCCAGAGTGTCAATTTTCTAAGCATTCCCCCTCTCACCTTTAATTTACCCTGTAAGCGTGCACATCCATGCACATATGCCTTCTCACATGTGATCTATTTGTATTCAGTGTAATCCCATTACTATGGTTCCCATGCATCTGGCAGACTTTAATGTGTTTATCTTCATGACAGTCTTTCCAGACAGACATGTATTTTTATCCTACATTGCAGAGAGGAACCTCTGTGCCTTTTTCCAAAGTTGTATAGGAAGACTGTGACAGAATTGGCATAGGTATTGGACATGGCACTCCCTTATCCTTCTTCCTTTTAGCAGCAGTATTGTAATCTGGCGGGAGATTTGGGTACCTTTAGTTTCTGTGTTGGGAATTCTGAATCCCTGTATCTGTTTGCAGCAGCCATTTTACTGGCACTTATGACAATGTCGCACACTCAGTGAGAAAATTTCTATGAGCTTTTATTAAATGTTTAACAGTTTTGTGATTTCATTCCAAATGATCTGAAAGAAAAAAAGGACAACTAAAATTAGTGTCAGCGAAAGAATGAGTTTTTCAGGTGGAGATACGACTGTGCCTTTGAGAAAACATGACATGATAAAGGATTGGATGACATTGGGTAAACCAGGCAAGAGGGTAGGAGTGCAAGGGAGATTTAAACAAGATAAGTAAGATAATGAGGACAGCTGGGATATCTATGCATAGCAAACAATTTGCTTGGCAAATTTGTTCTTGTTCCTTCTTCGTGAATTGTGTATGAACAGATTTTTCTCGATTTTTTAGTTATTCAAAACTGTTTGACAAATGTATCTTCTGAACAGATTTAACATATGCATTACTGGTGGACTTTCTTTGTACCATGTTCTCGTTTCTATTGTCAGATGGCTGGTGGCCATAGCCACATAGTATTAGTTCTGTTCTTTCACTAGTCAGGGCACTGAGCTGCTGCTGTGTGACCTGGGTGACCACTCTCAGTTGCTTATTCCTTGCAGTGTACATTTCAAGAACAACCCATGGATAAAATTGTTTTTAAGAATCTCTCTGATAAGATTTAGGAATACTGAACACTGTTGGTAAGGTCAAGGTCAGTTTACATGGCAGAAAAAAAGGGCTATTTTTCCACACAGAGTATATTTGCAGTGAATAACTTAGCCAACTGTAGACACTGTAAATCAACTTTGGCAGATGGTTAAGTCTATATTGTGACCCTCTTTTCTGCCCCAAGGATTGTTTCTTGAGTCTGGGTTGGCATTTTAATCTGAAAATATTTGTTGGGATGTTACAAAGCTGTCTAGATGAAGTTAAAAAATTTCAGTGAATAAGAAGTTTAATTATTACTGGAAACTTAACATACACCTCACTTGTTTTAATTTTTCATACCTCTCCCAGTTTGCTTAACAGTGAATATTATACTAGTAAGCACTATTTATGTAGGGAACCTTAGGTTTTGTAGGGAATTTACTAGTTTTATGTGATTATCCATCTGTCAGAGTAAACGCTTTTTTTATTATTTAAGAAATGCAGATAATGTGGTAGAAGCTCTACTGAAGTACTGCAGGCTTTGGCGATTCTGGCATGTCTTTTTTTTTTGCTTACAGAATGTATTTTGTAAAGAAGGCCAGAATACAGTGTTTAATCTTTTTTGCCCTTAGCTCACAGATGCTACTGTAGGAGTATTGCAGAGGCTGACGTAGTTTTTAGCAGTTATGTTGGTGTAACTTTGTCTCTGTATAAAAGACACAGTGAGGAAGATCTGTTAAAAGGCAACAAATAAGGAGAAAAATCAAATACTGTATAGACTTCAACAGCTTTCATGTTACTGATGTCTTTGGTATCAAGAAAGGAACAATCCATTTAAGTAAAGACCATAATGGTACTCAGCTGGCTTTTATTGTGATGGTGGCAGAGACTCCATGAAGTCTCACCAACTGTGTCAAGTGGTGCGGTCTCTACTGGGAGACAGGTCTTTCTTTCCAAAGTGAAAGCAAGGCTGCTTAATGCAGTCGGTATCAAGTATATCTTTCTTTAGCCTGTAAAGGACAATCAACATATTTAGCAGGGTCTATTGGGTGTAGGTGTCAAGGTGTTGGTGAGGGGCTGCAGGGGTGTCATCTGTGGTAGGTGTTCAGGGTCTGCTGTGTCAGTTTCAGGTGGCTCCACAATGTACCCACTGCAGGACACAGCTGAGCCCATCAGCCAAGATAGTGACATCTCTGTGATAACATAAGAAAGGGCAAAAGCACTGCATAGGCAGAGAGGAGTGAGGGGAAAAGAAGTCTGAGAAATCTTGCAAACACCATGAGCAGAGAAAGGGGAGGAGGGAGCGGAAGCGCTTTCAAGCACCAGGGCAGATACTCCTCTGCAGCCCATGGAGGAGATGATGGTGGAGCAGGTATTTTCCTGCAGCCAGTGGAAAGGACCATGGTGGTGAAGATATCCATACTGCAGCCTGTGGTGGATCCCATGCCAGAGCTGGTGGATACTTCCAGAAAGATCTGTGGTCTGTGGAGAGAACATGGAGGAGAAGGTTTATTGTGAAGGCCTGCAGTCTATGGAAGGACTCACACTAGAAGAGGAGAGAAGCGGGAGGAAGAGTGGCGGAGAGGAGCTGTTATGGACTGACCCCACCCCTGCTTCCTGATTCTCTTTAGTAGCTTGGGGTGGGGAAGACAGGGGGTAGAGTAGGAAGTGAAGAAGTGAAGTTGAGCCTGGAAAGAATGTGGAGGTGAAGAGAAGGTATTTTAGTTTTTGTCTTTGTTTTTTACCATTCAACTAATTCCCAATAAGTTAAATTTATTTTTCCCCGCATTAAGTCTGTTTTGCTCTTGATGGCAATTCTTAAGTGATCTCAATGTTCTTGTCTCAACCCATGAGCCTTTCATCTTGTTTCCCCATTGATTTTAGGTGGGGGAGTGCAAGAGACATTGGGTGGTTGTCATCAACCTACAGTCATATTGCCAAAGGTTGCAATTTCACATTTCTGAAAGTAGTGTATGAGAAAGAGTGGCTCAGTTATTTGTGCTGAAGAGCAGTGTTAACAGTATATAAACATTAACAAACTGAAAGAACTGGCATTGTGGGATGGTTATAATGTTGCTGCAGGCAATTGGAAATACAGGTTGCGTTTTCAGAGTTTGCATTCTGAAATGTTCAAGGATAAGTTCTATGCTTTAACTTACATGGTAATATTGCCCTTTGGGTTGAGAGAATGAGAGTAAGAAGCAAGCTTTACTAGAGAAACTTTGTAACAGCAAAAGAGAAGGAAATATAGCCCAGAAAACATGATTAAACTTGCAAATTAGTTGTATTTGTGGGTTAGTTTTGTCCCCATTCAATTTGACATTATTTACGTCTAGTTCTTACAGGTTGAATGAGGTTAAAAACTAACAAGTTTGGATCACTGAAGTTGATTAGAGATGCAACCTGTTTTATCATGTAAATCAGTTTAACGATCAGCTGTTGAAATAAACATTCACAAACATCTTAGACTTTTCTGAGGCTGGTTTGATAGCTAGCTAGATAGATAGACAGACAGGCATTGCCCAGAGAAGTTGTGGATGCCCCGTTCCTGGAAGCGTTCAAGGCCAGGTTGGATGGAGCCCTGAGTAACCTGATCTAGTGAGTGGTATCCTTGCCCATTGCAGGGGGGCTGGAAGTAGATGATCTTTTAGGTCCCTCCCAACCGTTTTTTGAGTCACACAGACAGACACATATGTATATAAAAATATTTTGAGAAGTTTTATTTATCTGTGTTTGTTTTTTGAAAAAGAAGCATCAAATCTGAGCACATGCGTAGGCACACAGAGACTGCTTTCTATTTGGTTCATCTTTTCCAGCTACCTGAGGAAAAAGTTTGTCTTGTGCAGTTTCTTGCATAATTTTTCTGACCAAGAGGCTGAACTATTTCACTCACATGGAAAACTTCTACTTGATTCTGTGATAATAAGAGTAATATCATGCTACAGGTACTGCTTAAAGAATATATGTGATTGGCATAGGTTTATGTGTTTTCTGTAGCTTTTTTTGACCACAGGGGTTTTTAAGTGCATTTTACAAAGCTATGCTGTATAGCATTTCATAGACAACTCTTTTAAATCTTCCATCACATTTCATAAGCTGAAGCCAAACTTTTTCTGTATGAAGGTACCACTAGGAGTTATCATTTGACAGTTATTTCATGTATTCTGTGAAAAGGGTGGATGGTGTTAGTCCAGTGTCTAGTGAAGGGTTCCAAATCACAAATCCACTACCTGAATTAGGGCTAATTGGCTTCCTTGTTGGAAGTATCAGTAGAAAGGCCAAGAACTGAATGAGCATGAGTAATGAATTAGCCTCTTGCTCCTGGGATGATAGCCTCCAGAACACACATGAGGCACCCATGCTCAGTAGATTGTGAGCTAAATGTTGAGTTGAAAGTGCTGCCAATCTTTTACTTTTCAGGGGAAGTACAGTTATTTATGAAAACAAAATTATTAGAAAGGTCATAAAAGATAACTGAAAACCTACAGTGATTGTTAGATTAAGAAAATAATATTTTAATCTTCAAAATATATTAGAAAATAGCCTGAGGTTCTACTAGCCAGGAAGGAAAACAGGAGAATGAAACAAAACTGTAGGATTAATCTGAGTGAGTAAAACATGTCACACAAATAGCCACAGGAGGACTTGTTTTTAAAAAGAGGAGGGCTTATGTACGTGACGACTGCCTATGCAGTTGTACATGCATACCAAAAAAAAAAAAGTGTGAAAACAAGTCAAAGTGTATTTTTCACATCTAAACTTTATTTTATTAATTTTGCCTTTCTTCCTATAAAAGGACCCTATCAGGTTGTGTTGTGGCACCAATGTATGATAAAATATAGTAGCAGATACATCCTAAACTGATGAATACTGAGAAGACAACACAAATCAACCAGAAATATATGCAGGAATGTCAGTGCTGTGATTCCTGATACTGCACCTACCCTCTAATATGTGTGAGACCTTCCTGTGTTTATTATGTTTCAGTGTTTTTGAGCTCTAAAATTTCAACAATTTGGATTTGATCTTTCAGTGATGCTCTGTTCAATGGCTATACTGGGTTTGAGTGGTCTCACTGCTGCTTTAGAAGATATTTGTAAAATCAGCTAACTGCATACGTTGCAAAGTGGGAGAAAATACATTTATTCTAACAACAGCTGCCTTTAAAGTGTTGCCAATTGAATATTTGTGGGATGCAGCTTTGTGGGCATCTTTTTTGTGCATTTGATGGACTGCCTAACACCCCACCCTCATGAGCTCTGTGCTGGGTTCCATGCCTGTAGTTGACTTAGTCTCATTAGGAATGTTTATTTCTTGTGTTTGATTAATAAATCTCCTTCCAGAGCTCTGACTGCATGAGTGGTAGCAGTAAAATGTTCTTTCAAATCAGAGGGAAAGTCTGCCTAGATCCTTGAAACTCAGATCTCTCTCTCAGTCTTCCATTCACTCTTGCTTCACCCAAGAGAAAGTCAGGAAGGATAAAAGGATTTTGTGGTGTGACTTAGAAGTTCATGAACTAAACTAGCAAAGCCATTCTAAATTGACAGCACCTTCTCGCTCAAAGTGCCCTGCCTTTTGCTATCTCACACTGTTGATCAGAGAAACTGCTAACTTGAGTGCATCAGATCTCAGGGAACAGATCAGCTTTCAGACATGGTCTCAGAGCACTTGGTTTCTCACACCTTTGAAACTGTGTACCATAGGCCCCCCTTACTGACACGCTGAACTGGAAGGAGCAAAAATGGTTGTCCCGGTTCTGACATCGCTTGCTGGGACCGGCAAAGACCTGTGATTGCACAGCAGCTGGTACTTGGCAGTGCTTTTCCTTCAGTGAATACACTGCAGTTTAGATAGAAACATGCAGTAGGGAGAAGAGCTATTTAAGCTAAAGGCCGGTACTAGCAAAGAGTTAATTGGAAGGGAGAAGAGGATTTCAGACTAGGAGATCTGTAAGTCTCTGCACCAGCTTCCCAGAAGAAATTTTATGGGCTACTGTGGGTTAATGTGTATCTATAAGCTGTCTTCGCAATAGGAAGGGCCTCTGATTCCTATGTATCCCTAAAAGTAGCCAAAAAGTAGGAACGCTGCCTCCCTTGGCCAGGTTTCTGCATTGAGCTCTAAGACAATGTTTATCTTTTGGTTACTTCTATCTGTTTAAAAGCTTCATTATTAATTCAGCTGTTGACTTGAACACTGTCTAGGTTTTCAGACTGCTGTGGCAAGACTATTGTCTTGTTCCAGGAGACAAGACTGTATCACTGAATCCTGGGTCACCTTCATTGGCTAATTCACCTGATCTCTCCCAAATCCAGCTCTGCCTCTGATCCTTCTCAGACTCTCTGCTTGTGTTTTCTGTTCTTCTCTGACCTTCCCTCCATCTTTTTTCCTGACAAGTTATTCGAGTTGTTTTTATTCTGTAGTATTGTGGTATTGTCCCTCTCTTCTTCTAAGGACAAATAGTGACAGGTCACAGGTGCTGTCTTTTTTACACCTAAATATTTCCCCATCTCCAGTTACACATCTAATCTTTACACTAAACCTTCCCATTTATCACTGTAGCATGTGATGAATTTTAAAAGTTGTTCATTTAACTTTGTCACTGGAACCATCTGATCTCTCAAATGAGTGCTCTATTGCTTTTCTTTTCAGCTTTTTTTTTCTCCTCAGTCTTGCTACTATATTTTCACAAATCTCTCATCTTTTTTTAGCCTTATAGCATTATTAAATGTGCTTGTCACTAAAGGATTTGCCTTTTTTACCTTGTTGGAAGAAGCCTGCATGAGGTGCATGTGCACAAGAATTATGTGTTATAAGAATTATGTTAGAGAGATATTATGTTTTATGTTTTGTCATTCTTCTGTGTGGAGATGAGAGAAACAGAAATTGGTATATGCAGACATATATCTTGATTAAATGATTTTTGAGGAAGACTAATAATCTCACTCGTATTTGAACCCACATAAATACTGATCACAGTTAAAGAAAAAAGTCTGAATATGGGAATTGCATAAGCAGCCTAATTTTCATTCTTCAAATGAGGAAGTAGTCTGACTAGTGACTTGGTTACAGGAAGAAATAAAAGCTGTTTCTTGTCAGTATCAGAGGATTTGGAAATGGTGCAAAGATGTAGTAGTTAAGAAGTAAGGAAGATGTAGTTTGGAGGCTTTGAAGAACTGCACAAATGCAGTTGCTGTCAGCATCTATTCATTAAGTCCTGATGGAGTGCTTTGCTTGACACTCACATTGAGTCAGTTCCTGAGTGAGCAGCCTTAGACCCATTACAGGGTTATGCCCTGTGTAACTACACTGGCTTCAGTTTAGTTCTTGATTTCTGCTGTTGCTTAGAGCAAACAAGAAACCTCTTGTCACACAGCTGTGCACAGAGAAACAGCAGGGAATATATTTGAAATGTGTATACGAAAATATTTTTCACCTGTCTACTTAAATGTGTGTCTGGTATCTGAGTGATACCACTGTGAGTTGTTTCCTCACTCAGTGTCTTTATGAGCTGCAGTTCAAACAGGTGCTATCCTGAAAGGCAAACCCAAAAGTCTGCACACTCTCAGGCCTGTATGCAGAGATTTCTGTTAGCCATTTCCTATTTTCTCTACCAGAAGACAATTGCTCCCTGAAGGACACTGGAGCAACATCTGGCCTGTTAAGTTTAATGGGTTTTGGTCACATCTGCAATGGTCTGTTCTGAAGTGACTGTAAATACAGTAATGAGGAAGAGAGGCCTGTGGCATAGACAGCACTCAGGTAACCGTGTTCAGTTATCCCAATGCCTACATTCAGATCATATAACATTGTTTTGAAAACAATATTGGAGTTCTTAATATACCATGCACAATTATTTTTGTGGGTTGTTTATTATGTAGTGTATATAACTCTTCATTAAAGACAAATGTCATTCATGTAAAATGGTCATCAGTCACCTTTCAATGTTGCTTGGATCCAGCAATCTTGCTGACTTTTGAACTGAAAAAGAAATGTAATAAAGACAGAATGGTAGAAAGAGTAATTGGTTAATACCTAAATGAGAAATAGAGATACGATGATAAAAACAAGTTTAGGAAAGGAATTATTTACCAGAGGATAATTAAAACAGGAAAAAAATAAAAAAAGAGCTGGTGTGTTGCAGTAATTAACACCTTTTACTACCCATTGTTTCATCTAACAAATTCCTTCTGTCTCTCCTATTTGGTCTTTATTTTCTATAATACCAGCCTTCTTGCCACCTACATTGGAAAGAAAACAAGTAATAGTTTTCCAGTTAATGCAATATAGAAAAAAGGAATTTATGGACTTAGAAGCTCATGTGTTTGCTTGGGCACTGTTAGCTCTGCTGGCACATACCACTGAAGTCAGCCTGGGGAATAAGAAATTTTGTTTCATTCCCTACTTCTTTCATTCAAATGAAAGGGAAGTGAACTTGGCTAGAACTGATATAAGATGCATTACAATTATGGGATTGAAGCAGTAACAGGTTTTTTTTGGAGATGAATTTTCTAAACAGACCTGTATAGTTACATAAACAAGTCTTTACTGAAATGCATTCAGAAAGATTCCTTCTTCACGCTGCAATTTATTTAACCCACCTAATATACAGGAAAAAATACTGTGTGCGCTAAGCAAAAATAAAATACACAAAAGGGATGCAAAATATTGGTTTGAAAGATTTGTAGTGATATTTAAAGGTGTGAAATTAATTAGAATCAGAATTTTGCTTGTATGTGGAAAAGCATAATTTGATAACTGTGTGCAACTCAGTCATTGTCTTTAATCTTCCAGGATTTAGGTTTATGACTCCTTTATACAGCTTTAAAAAGATGCCCTGTGTGCCACTCTGCAATTTTAGTTTGGAGAGCTGCTCCCTTTGCTACAGCGTAATCTCTCTGAAGAACAACACTTTTTATCTGGAACAGCAGAGTCTACAAACTGGCTGCGAGACAGAGGCTGGAAATCACACCATAGCACGAACAGGGTTCATGTGTTAATATGCTGATCCACTGTGTCAGACACCAGCTTAGAACTGAATCTTGCCAAAAAGCACAGGTGAAATACGCTTGGTGAGTTGAGCACTGCCCTGGGTGAATAGAAATTCAGAGCTCAAAAACAGTTAATGCCAGCTGGGAAGAATAAGCAGGAACAAATTTAGGTTGTAGGGAGGAAACACAGGAGCAAAAAATCATTACTTTTGCATATAAAGAGTGCTGTGAGAACGTCACGTAGGCAAGGAATTACGTAAGAGAGTTTGCTTTTATCTACCCACACAAAATTTTGTCTGTGGGTGCACATGAGGATTTAAATCTCTGTGCAGTGTTCAGAACTCTTTACCTCTCCAAATTAAATGTAATGCAAGTTTTGAGCCAGGTCTCTGTACTGCCATAGCTTCCTGATCTGAGAAACAGGACAGTCTTAAATCAGAAGCTTGTTGTTTTACTCTTTAGTCCCTAGTTTCGTTTAAAGCCAGTACTTAAATGTGCTTGTGAAAGAATTAGTACAGGGACAAAGGGCTTGGAGTGCCTAGCTGGATCCTTTGGAAGTTCAGATGATTCAGACACATAACGAGTAATTTGTTAGTTGCTAACTAGGTTTCCATCTGTATTTTGATTGTGTTGAGGCTACTTTATGGATTCATTTACATACAGCTTATGTCTCAGGAGGCTGATCTGTATAAGGTCCAGCTGTCTTTATATATGCATATATACCACCATTTCCTTGTGCAGCCTGTTCCAGTGCTTGATAATCCTTTCAAGGGAATAAAATTTTCCTGATATCCAATCTAAACCCCCTCTGGCACAACCTGAGGCCATTTCCTCTCGTCCTGTTGCATGTTACCTGGGAGAGGAGACTGCCCCCACCTGACTACATTTCAGGTAGTCTTAGAGAGCAATAAAGTCCACCTTAGGCCTCCTTTTCTCCAGACTTAACAACCTCAGCTCCCTCAGTCACTCCTCATAGAACTTGTGTTCCAGATGCTTCACCAGCACCTTTGTACTTGTCTGGACTTGCTCCTCAATGTCTTTCTTGTAGTGAGGGCCCAAGCTATGTGTACCTTATGGTGTCCCTCTAAGAAAAGCCAGGCATATGTGTTAATGATAATAATAAGCCTTAGATTTTCGCCTTCTACCCCAGCTGCCCAAACTTGCTCTTTTTGGCCATATCATCTCCTGGGAGCCCAGCAAGCTAGAGGAATAAAAATAGCATGACCAACTTGATCCTGCAAAGGAGACGCTTCCTTGGACTTCTAGGAGATGTTGCCCTGGCAAGTACAAAGGCACACCAAAAACCCCTGCTGATGTTCTGGGGTCAGACAGTGCCTGAGAAGAGTGAAGAGAACAACCTTCCACTGTAGTGCCTGCATCCGCACAATTTCCTGCCACTGCCATTTAATTGCCAATCCTGCCTCCAAGATCTTCGTTCTGGACTAAGGATCTCCAAATCGCTACACCAGTCTGTACAATTTGGTACTGAACATGTATGTTGTTATCCAGGCACTTCTGTGGGTGAGATTTGGGTGGAGAGACCTGCCCTTACCATCTGTTTCCCCTCTCTTCTGAAGCCGAGGCTTCCAAAGGCTTCCTCCCATTGCATACCTGGAACAGCACTGGGCCTGGGCGCTTTTGTTCACCTTTTGACTATACAGTGTGAGAAAGCTATGTGTTGGTACGTATGTGTATATACATATATTTTCTTCAGAATACTATACCTTGTTTAGGTCTGAGAAACCCACACGACAAGCAGATTTTATAGGTAATGTTGCCACTTGTTTTCCTTCCCTTAAAGGCACTCCACCTCTGGTATTGAAAGTTGATGTACGCTGGGAGACAAAAACTGTGACTAGACTAGGAATCCCTGAGAGTCATATAACTGGAGAGATACTCTCTAACGGCTTAGATCCTGTACGAGAGTGAGTTCAGTATAGATACTGGATATTCAGACTGATAAATGAATTAAAGCTTTTTTTTTTTACTGACTAGTAATATGCCACTTTTTTCTATGGTCATTTCTCAGTTGTTAAGTATATTGCATGGTACCTTGATTGAATTATAAAATGGTAATATGAGTTTCGCAATTTTGTGCCATAAATTGGTATTTTTGAAGATTCTTTTACTGAAAATTTGCTACTTACCTTGCAGTAGGATTGCTTAACTTCAAACAATTCTGAAACTTCTCATGAGGTTAAAGAACTTAGAATTCTGCTGAGGGTAACCTTTCAGGAAGTTTGACAATGAGGTGAAACTACAGGGGTGGAGTATAAACCTGGTGAAGTTGTTTTAAGGGAGGTGCTGGAATCATAATATTCCTGATGAGTTTTTGATGGTGTTCTTGGTGGTAGCTTTATAATAGATATTTTAAAGTAAGTATGTGATTTTGTTTTAATGGAGTCTTTTGTGTCTATAGCTATTGGTATATTTTAACTACTATATCACAGCCACAATGTACATGCCAGGAACAATCCTATTTTTTTTTTACACAGTGTAAAGTATTGCAGAACCAAGCAACAAGGTCATGTAACCCAGATATATGTTTACTATTCAGAAGCATACAATGGTGTATGGAATGCCTGTCATAAGCTTAGTAGTGTGTGTGTGTGCACAGTGTACACAGCTCTCAACTTGGAAGAATTAAACCCTGCATGTTAGTAATTCAAACACTTTTTGCAAACCACTGGAGCTGTTCCACATTTCACAACTGCAATTGTTTCATGCACTTGTGGAATAAACAATGTGCCTTCTCAGGGGCACAGACAACAGGGAGCTTCTACCTACTCATGATTTTACATAAGTTTAAGCTAACTCAGAGAACTGAATATAAAATGTAATATTTGGGGATTTTATATGTTTGTGACAATGGAGAAATTGTTAAAAGTGGATAGATTATAAAATTTATTACCTGTTTGGTTTTTTTCAAATTGAAATGCTGTATTAGAATAAATAAGATTGGGGTGATTCAAAGTGGGTTATCGATATAAGCTGCAATTGTCAGTAACTTCATGCAGCTGTGGAATATAGAATATGGTTTTAGAGATCAAAACTGAACAAATTACTCGTGTTAGAGAATAATTTTCAGTAAATACTTTATTCAGTGAATTATTTCTTACTACATTGGCCAGCTGATTGTTTGCCTTCAAAAATTCTGTTGTTTGATGTTGGCAAACATTTCTTGGCCAGTAGCACTTGCACAAGTAAGATACACCATTTATTCATTGGAATATCTGACTGCCTGCCGGCATTTTTTTTCAGTGTTAGCTGCTCTGAGCTGTTTATAAAGTCAGGCAAAGAAAGATGAAATACATCCTGTGTTAGGGGAATCCCTTGTAGATGCATAATTTGCATGGCATGTACCTCTTAACAGATGCAGCAGAGTATAGGTGTCCTAATTGCAATCACTCAAGTTTATTAATTCAAAATATGTTTTGCAGATTGACTTGTATTCATGGTAAGAAATGTGTACTTGTACACTTCATTACAAGGGTAATGGGTAGACATGCCCAAAAGGAGAATAAACACATAATCAGAAACAGGTTTTGAAATAACAGTGAAAAAGAATATTCTCTTACTATTTGATCCGTATTATTGCTTAATAAAATGTGTGGGAGGAGTGAAATGTTACAGTTTTGGAAAAGTCCTTGCAAAGTGAATGGTCACATCACCTTTTGAATTGTCTGAAGCATAGTGCTGCCAAAATAATCCATTTTCCCAGACTCAGGTATAAGTCCAATTTCTCTCAGAATCAAGGCACACCATACAAAATGTGCTAAACCAGGATGCAAGGTTAAAAGGATATTGTGTTGCTCAGCTATGAGCGGTTTATGATGATCAGAGTTCAAAAAAGCATGACAAGGACTTTTGTGAAAGAATGTGGAACCTGCAGTGTCAGTCACTGGTTTCTTTGTCGAGCAATAGTAATCTTAGTGTCATGCCAGGAGAAAAGAACAGGATGTGTATCGTATCAAGGCAAAATGTGGAACACAGGTCGGATTGTTGAGTTTTTCAGTGCTTTTGTAAAACTCATGAAATGCCTGAGTTCAGAAGAAAACACTATTGCAGTCACATATTGCGTCTGTATGGGATACCACAGTGATCTTGTGATTTAGGCTGAGGAAAGGTGTTCCTGCATGTAACTCCTGGACTACAGGCAGAGGAAGCCAAATGAAATCTTTACCATGACCCAGAATTGTACAAACTGTCAGATACTAGTGCTCTCATCTTCTGCACCGATACATCCAGTTGCCATTTTCAGTGCTTCATTTTGATGAATTGGTAGAAGTGCCTCTAAAGGCCTATTTTTCCCTGTATCAAGGCAGGTGTATAATTTACTGAGAACACAAGGTGAACAATATCCTCTCACTCCCAGCAAATTCAAAAGCTTTCATGGGCTGTACCTACTAGAATGTGTACTTGCTTTTTCATTATACCCAGTCATGACTGATAATGAGTTGAAGTGCTTCTTCGATTGTATCAGGAGGATTTGATCACAAGAACACAAACTGAGGTTATGTGCCCAGGAGTAGGTTTAAGTATTACATTATGTAAAGTTAGAGATGCCAAAACGTGCAACTGCTTGTAAAGATTGGTATATAGTCAGAAAAGCAAGCCTCCTGTTCCACCAGCTAAGTTTTCATGTTAAAATATTTAGTAGAAGTTTAAGAACTGGGATTAGCTGTTCACCTCAATTAATAGACTATTAGCCTATTAACCATATTTATGTGTGTGTATTTGTGTGTGTAAGTAGCATTTGGGCATTTTCTCTTTCTCCCCTGCCCTCTGATTTTCTGTCTCTCCACCATTTTCCTACCTGGCTTACTTTTGAATTGGAAGCCTTTTTCTCATGTCCTCTTTAATGATCTTTCCTCCCTCTTTTCTCCCGAGAAGATGTAGAATTTAGAAGTTGTTCCTTCTCTGCACGTGATCTCATAGGACCCACAATAACACCAGAAAAAAGGGAATGATGAAAACAGTTTTGACATTGTGTTTTAGTAAATGTATAGTGCCAGAGAGGGAGGAGAAAATCCATTCCAGCATGCCTGTTTGGAGGTGAGAAGTGGGAGGAGGCTGGAGAAGAGGTTTATTTTTGCACTCTAGCTTCAGAAGATTGTTGTGAATGCACTACAGGGGCAGAAAAAAAAAAGGGAACTAAAAACATCTGTAATCCTAGCTTTTGCTCTTTTAAGTCTTAACAAATTGCAAATGCAGTGTGGATCCTTTCATAAATTCCAGGAGGAACTCTGATACTGCGATCCTTTTCCTTAACCTACCTTATTTGGAGCAGGGGTGTTAAGCTTGTTCTTTTAGAAGAGCTACGGGCTCCACCCATGCGACTTCACTACTTGCCTTATGTGTCTTTAGGTGTTACGTGGTACAAAAGTAGAAAAAAAGGTTGAGTCTGGGAAAAAATATTCCATGTTCTATCTTCATCACAGTGCTGTTGCAATATTGCATTTAAATTTGAAGTGAACATACAGGTAATTGCCTTTGTGGATTGACACTGTGGTGTTGTATAAGGACTGTATTTAAAGCTGTATGTAACAAAATGTTGATTACAGTTTCAGCTTTCTAGCATCCTTGGGGTCAAATTCTGCCCTAATTTAACCATCGCTTAACCGTTCTAATTCTCCTGGTATAGCCCAGATTGAAAATGAGAGCAGAGTGTCTGTTCCAGTTTCACTAACTGCCCTACTTACCAAATATCAACCATGTATTCAGCAATATTGTCTGTCTTACACACATACACATATCAACAATTTCAGTAAATGCTGACATTGTAACAGGAATCACATGTTTGGTTAACATGCACATAAACACATCTGCTTTGTTTATGTATTTTTTTTTCTGTATTGACTGAATGAGTAAGGAAATTGTTAAGGAAAAGTCAGAGAGGGAGACCCAAGCTGAACCTACAAGAATCCATTTGGATATACTGAGCTTTTGTTGGCTATTTATTTATTTATTGTGACAGAAAGTCAGGTTTTTCCATACTTCTTATATGACTCGTAGGCAGATGAATTCAGTTCTAACTATGGACTTTTCAGGAACATTAATGATCCAGTAATGAAGACCGAATTGCCTAAATCACCTATGCCTGCTACTCAGGCTGATTCTCTGTAGCACAAAATTAATTCTGGACATCAAATGAGGTATCTGCACAGAATAAAAAGATAAATGTTCTTTTCTCTCTTTTTTTAAAACATTTCTTCAGTTTTCCTGGTTTTATTTGTGAATGTTTTGCAAGTTTGGAAATTCAAAACTTCAGGGATCAAATAAAGTCTTGGGTATAAAAACTGCTAATCATTTGTTAGAAAACATGAATCATGCGATATTGAATAGAATTAACAGGGAGATAGGGATCTGTATCTGTTAGCTGCTGAAACTGAGCATTTCCGTCCTTGCCTGTTCTGTAGAATTGTTTCACCTTGTTTATAAATATAGCTTCACCATTTAGGAACTATGATGTCTTGAAAGCATGATGTTTCAGTGAGAATGAGATAAATTCTTTACTTCATCTCTTTGAAAGGCATCACTTGAGCCATAAAATGTAAAATCATACAGGTTCTTAATTTTACACATTGTTTACTTAAGTAAGTCTTACCAAGATTTTCAACACTTGAGAAGTAGTAGGTATAATAGAAGCATTATGTATATCCTTTTGTTGCTGAAAAAGCTTGTTGCTTTGCAGTCCTTGTGGGAATTTCATTGCAGCATTACAGAATCAACTAGGTTGTAGACTACTTTTGAGATCATTGAGTCCAACCTATGACCTAACACTGCCTTGTCAGACCATGGCACTGAGTGCCACATCCAGTCTTTTTTTAAACACCTCCAGGGACAGTGACTCCACTGACTCTCTGGGCAGCCCATTCCAATGCCCTGTCACCCTTTCTGTGAAGAAGTTCCTAATGTCCAACCTAAACCTCTCCTGGTGCAGCTTAAGACTGTGTCCTCTTGTCCTGTCACTGGCTGCCTGGGAGACAAGACTGGCCTCTACCTGGCTACAACCTCCTTTCAGGCAGTTGTAGATAGAGAGTGGTAAGGTCTCCCCTGATCCTCCTCTTCTCCAGGCTTAATAACCCCAGCTCCCTCAACCACTCCTGGTTTAGACTTGTGCTCCAGCCCCTTCACCAGCCTTGTTGCCCTTCTCTGGACATTTCTCTGGCATCTCAGCATCCTTCCTAAATTCAGAGGCCCAGAACTGGACACAGTACTCAAGGTGCGGCCTCATCAGTGCCGAGCACAGGGGAAGAGTTGCTTCCCTGGTCCTGCTGGCCACACTATTCCTGATACAGGCCAGGATGCCATTGGTCGTCTTGGCCACCTGGGCACATGCTGGCTTATGTTCAGCTGCTGTCGGTCAGTACCTCTGGGTCCCTTTCTGCCTGGCCCTTGTCCAGCCACTCTGTCCCCAGCCTGTAGTGCTGCAGGGGGTTGATGTCGCCAAAGTGCAGGACGTGGCACTTGGACTTGTTAAACCTCATTTTGTTGAATTCAGCCCTTTGATCCAGCCTGTCCAGCTCCCTCCAACCATTCAGCAGATCAACACTCTCACCCACCTTGGTGTCATCTGCAAATTTACTAATGATCCAGATCATCAGTAAAGGTATTAAACAGGACTGGGCCCAACACTGGTCCCTGGGGATATCACCAGTGACTGGCCACCAACTGGATGTGGTGCCATTCACCACCATTCTCTGGGCTCGGCCCTGCAGCCAGTTCTTAACCCAGTGAAGAGTGAACCTGTCCAAGGCATGGGCTGCCAGCCTTTCCGGGAGTATGATTTGGGAGACAGTGTCAAAGGCTTTTCTGAAGTCCATGTAGACACAACCTTTCCCACATCCACCAGGTGAGTCACCCAGTCATAAAAGGAGATCAGGTAGGTCAGACAGGACCTGCCCCTCCCAAATTCATGCTGGCTGGGCCTGATCCCTTGGCTGTCCTGTAGGTGCCATGTGATCACACTTAAGATGATCTGTTCCATAACTTTGCCAGGATCCAGGAAACCTGGATCCTCCTTCCTTCGTCTTGTGGATGGGCGTAACATTGTCCAGCTTCCAGTCATCTGGGACCTTCCCGGTTAGCCAGGACTGCTGATAAATGATGAAGAATGGCTTGGTGAGCTCTTCCGCCAGCTCCCTCATCACCCTAGGATGGAGCCCCTCTGGTCCCATAGATCTGTGAGCATCTAAGTGTCTCAGCAGGTTACTGACTGCTTCCTCCTGGATTACACTGGGCCGTTCTGCTCTCCATCCCTGTCTACCGGCTCAGGAGGCCAGTCATTCTGAGGACCACCTGTCTTATTCTTAAAAACTGAGGCAAAGAAGGTGTTAAGCACCTCAGCCTTTTCCTCATCTTTGGTGATTGTATTCCCCCCTGCATCCAGTAAAGAATGGAGGTTGTCCTTGCCCCTTGTTTTGCTGTTAATGTATTTGTAAAAACATTTTTTATTATCCTTTACAGAAGTGGCCAGATTAAGTTCTAAGTGAGTGTTTGCCTCTCCAGTTTTCTTTCTGCATGACCTAACAACGTCCTTAAACACTTCCTGAGTTCCCTGCCCCTTTTTCCAAACGTGACAGACCCTCTTTTTTTCCCTGGGTTCCTGCAAAAGGCGGTTCTTGCTCTGCACTTGGCATATATGGATTACTTCTGAACTGGGTTTCCCCAAGAATTTTTTGGTACTAACCTGGTATGGCATGTATCGCTGGCTACAGAATGAAACAATATTCTTTGAGAGGTAATCTAACAGTTAATTGGATTTACTTCCTTTTAAATAGAACCCTGTGTAAAAAGTGTGAAGTAAGGTAAATTCTGTTCATGCATGTATTTCCTGGCTTTAAATATTGTCCTTAACAATATTTATTGTGTTTGGACCAGTGTTTTCTCCTCAGTTCTGCAACATACTGAAAGTGAAACTTATTCAAGCTGCCTAACTATAATATCATACCAAATATCATTACTTTTCATAATCGTAACAGTGTTAAGTAATGAATTAAGGCCTTAGTTCAGGAAAAATCTGTAGCTGAGTAGCTTTCTGAAGCCCTTAGCAGAAGGGGCTAGTATGTCCAAATGGGTAGAAAAAAATGCAGTTCAATACAAAGAAGTATTAAAACACCACTGCTCATTCATACAGAATGATGAATGTCTTGTATTATGTGTGTTGCTAAAAAATGAATGGAGCAACAGGAATAGTAACTACTAAAAAAAAAAACCCCAACCCAACCTCTTTTCAGATTCAAGTGTCAAAGGAAAGAAAATGCTGGTGAAGAGGAAAGGTGTGTGGACACGTGCACACACACACACACACATGCTTGGACTCTAGAGAGAGAAAAGGAATTGTGTCTTTGTTACAGGAAAGTGTGTCTTCCTGTGGTCTTTTCTAACTCAAGTAGTCTTTTACTAGTTCAGTCAGTATCACACTTTCCAATCTGTGTAGAAAGAAATCTTCAATAAACAAATGCCAGAGCGCACGATTTATCTTTCAGCTCACCTGTGAAAAGCCAGCCACCATATACCAATTGAGTTAAATGTCCTCAGAGGAGACCAACCAAAATGTTGGCAAGCTTATAGTTAGACTGGGAGCTCCAGACAGAGACACAGCTGGGGTATATCTGTACTGCAGTTGCAATACAAATTGTGATGAGACACTGTAGTGAAATGTAGAGATGCTTTATCTTTAAGCTATAGCTAGGCTAGTTCAGATACTGATAGAAAGGAGCGGGGTATGTGCTACGTGCCATGTTCCTCTTCAGTGTTGTGAACATACTTTGGGTGCCAGGAAAGATCACAGCCTCAACGTTTATTTTTATTTATGTATTACTGCATCCTTAGGAAAAAACCTTGAGCAAGAAATCACAAGAAAATGTGAGTACAATACAGTAAATTAGAAAGAAGTCAGGTCCTGAGAATAATGTGGCAATCACCAACAGATATTAATAAGAGGGGAGTTGGTGTGCATACAAGTTCATCACACTTTGCCTTTTTAGCTAAGCTGTACTGTCATTTTATTCCATAAGGAAATACAGAGGATATATTAAATATTTTAGACAATTTTTGCAATTAAAAGCAAAAAGTGAAGTGTTCAGTGATGTTCATCCTTTTGCATGTGCACATATGCATCATTCAGATGTTTAGAAAAGAGCTTGGCTTTTGTTTCCCTAGCAACATTAGTTCAAACCCAGTATCAGTTAAAACTACTCTGTTATGTTAAAGCTTAGAGACTCTGCTCCTGTAGGGGAACTGTGCCCTTGGGTTATGATAGTTCTTCCCCAAGCTGGATCCTAAAGTCCTTAGGGCTATCTGTGCTGCAGATGTCTCTTCTCTTTGGTACTTGTGTTAACGAGCCTCTCTGGACTTCATTTCCCCATTATTCAATCCCTGTTTTGAAGTGGGGGTCTGCCAGAACACCAGCTTACCCAGACTGTTTGCTAAGTCTTCCTTCATTTGACTTCTGCTTCTTTTACCTCTGTCAGAATGGAGGCACCCTATGGAAGCCTCTTTCATGGTCTGTCTTTCTGAGATTTGTATTTTAAAGTGTCTCTTTTTTACTGTTATACTGCTTCTTCCTTGTATTTAATGCATTATTTTCCTCTAAGAAATGGGAATAAGAGGGTTCAGTTGAACATCAAAACTTTCTCTAACCACTGCAGCTTCAGTTAATAGTCACCTGCCTCTTTGCTTTTGTTCCCTAGCCTTTTCTGTATCACATCAACATGCATCACTCTACTTTGAAAGTCTTTCATAAGATACACTCTTCTGTCATCTCATGTTTGTTAGTGAGCTGATTTTTTCCTCAAAACTCACTGTAAGTCTTGCCTTGGAAGCATATAGGTGCTTTCTTCTGTGCTTTTCCTTTGTTTTGAAAGCACTCTCCTAATATTACCTCGGTCTTCTCTACTATTCCCCTTCAAATCCCTCTTTAAACATCTCCTTTGTTGTGGTGCCTGCAGAATCTTCTCTCATTTCAGCCTTCTGAGGTAGAGAGATGCTGTTCACTTTTTGTTTTCTTTGCTAGAGTGCTTCAAAATCAATCCTAAGGTATTTCTGGAGAGCATCTGATTCTTGTTTGGAAACTTGACATATTTTATAATTAAGTGTTTTATGCACTGAAGTGAAAATCAGCCCCACACAGAGAGCAGGCTAAATGTGCATCGTTTAGATCCCAGAAAGGCATTAAAGTAGGCTGAATGACCAATGCTACAACAAATGTTGAATTCTCACATTTTAAATGCATGTAGGTCTAACAGGCTGCTTTGGCTACTGACCCGAGAGATTTTGACTATGGACAGCTCATTTCAGTACTGTCGGTGGATTTTAGGAAATTTTCAGGTTTAGTTACTTTAAAAGTATCAGCTCCTTTGAATACAGAGGTAGTAATAACTTAGAAGATTCACTTTCTTTTTTAAAGAATGTCCCCATATGATGGATTTGCATCTGATTGACATACAGAGACTGAAGATTCATTCCGCACTGAAGCAGTGGAAACCTTGCTGGGTGCATTGAACAATACCTGGACCTCATTCCTGGAGTTTCATACACCATTGCTGTTGTAGATCATAGAATCATAGAGTGGTTAGGGTTGGAAGGGGCCTTGAAGGTCATCTAGTTCCAACCCCCCTTCCATGAGCAGAGACACCTTTCACTAGGACACTAGAGACACCTTTCAGTGCCCCATCCAACCTGGCCTTGAACACTTCCAGGGATGGGGCATCCACACCCTCTCTGGGCAACCTGTGCCAGTGCCTCAGCATCCTCTAAGCAGATAATTTCTTCTATATATCTAACCTAAATTTCCCCCCTTTCAGTTTGCACACATTACTCCTTGTCCTATCACTACAGTTCTGATGAAGAGTCCCTCTCTGGCTTTCCTGTAGGCCCCCTTCAGATACTGGAAGGTTGCTGTGGGGTGTCCACTCAGCCTTCTCTTCTCCAGGCTGAACAACCCCAACTTTTTCAGCCTGTCTTTATAGGGGAGGTACTCCCGTCCTCTTGATGCCTTGAAGTGGCTACCTGAAAATGGAGGCTAGACAAGATTAAGAGAATAAAAGCAGGTATCTACTTGAAGGGCCTTCAAAGGTACATCTTGGGCAGTCAAGAGGATACACCCAAGATGGACCCTGGGTCACAGGTTTTTCACACTTTTGTAAGTTTGGTTCATTTGCATATCAGGGTTAATTCTCCAATTACAATTTCAGGCAATGAAGTAATTACCCCAAGTTTGCCCCCCCCTCCCCCCTCCCCCCCCCCCCCCCCCCCCCCCCCCCCCCCATTCAGAGGCCTTAGTTTACATATTTTGGGGCCTGGGACAACAAGGTGTCCTTGAAGTGCAAACCTAGAGAGGGTTTGTTATGTCTAACCAGAATGAGAGAGCAGTAGCTAACAGGCTATATGAAGTTTCAGAGTTACACACTAGGCAGTACAGGATCTGAAAAATATAAAAGTTAAAACCTTACCAACTCTGTGCCCCGGCTCTGCATTCTCTCCCAACAGTTTTTTGTCTTTCTTATTTTGAGAGCAACAGAACTGGGTGCAGCAGTCCAGATGGGGTCTCACAAGAGCAGAGTAGAGGAAGAGAATCACCTCCCTTGACCTGCTGATGCTGCTTTTGCTGCAGTCCAGTAGATAAAGACAGACTAATGCAATTTTGTATTTCAAACTGAACTTCTACTTTTTTGTTTGTGTCTTTGTTTTTGAATCCCTTAAAAAATTACGCAAGCTGGGATAATAATTTGAATTAAAGCATGCAATGGGAAGCCTGCCTGGATGTGTAATACTGTTTTCTACTGTGTGAATATGCATGTCACTGCAGGGCAGTCTGCTTCCCCATTCACCACGACATCCCACCAGGCTACTAGTACTGCTGTGGGAGCAGCTGGGGTTACTCGCTGCTACTTGCCTGCTACCTCCAAATCATGATTTATAGTAGAAAGGTGAGACTTGTACAAGATATTCTCTGTCTCTAGATCCAGAGTTCTATTAAATGAAGCCCCATCAAGGTGTATAATCTTCCTATTTATTTTTCAGAAATTACACTGTGGACTTCTTGTCTGACTAATGCTAAAAATTAGCAGAGTTAGTAATGGTAGATACAGGTTACTTTAACAACAGCTCTTCATGAGTGCACAATTTGATTGTATTTTTAAAATAACATGGTAACTTCCTGTCATTCTGCTGTAGATTCTGAAAACTACCATAGTCCATAGGAACGTCTGTTTTGCGGTCTTAGCCCTGGGAAATTTGAGGTTGATTTGAGTATTGGGCATTTTATTCCATCTTGCAGCTTACCATTTCTGTTGTGTTACTTGTTTCTGTGGTTTGAAGCTGCGCTTGTTTAGTTCATGACTAAAAGTAGCAATCAAATGTGAAAAAGCAGATTAATACAATAAAATAGATGGGCCCTGCTGGTCACCAGCTATGCAGAAGACAGTAAAAGAGAGGTAGCATGTTGCCACTTAGATGAGCTCAGTTGGTCAGAGCATGGTGCTACTAATGCCAAGGTCATGGGTTTGATCCCCTTATGGGCTATTCACTTAAGAGTTGGACTCTGATCCTTGTGGGTCCTTTCCAACTCAGATATTCTGTAATCCTGATTCTAATGGAAAAGCAGTGCATGTGGTAGTTCCATGTTCCCAAAGGGGTGGCAAGGGCAGCTTCATGCTTTCATATTGCCTCACAGAGAAAACTGGAAAATCAATGATTCTTCTTGTGTGGTAACAAATGTATAAGCACATGCCAAAATTACACTAATTACACTATTAATTGAGTTTTTAGAAAGCATTTCCATACTCTAATGAAGTAGCAGAATACTCTTTAACTGCAAAACTCAGGCGTACTGAAGCCTGGCAGTTTGTCTTGAACCCTGTCTTCAAAAGAATGATTTTGAATGTGAAAAGAGATGAAACTTTGCTGGTACAGTAGCATACTGAGGGTGTATGTGTGAGCAAGATGTTGTATTTACTTGTTAGTTTCTGTCTTAAAGGGTTTGATGTAGCTTTTCTAGATATAAGCAGGCACAGTTTTATATATGTTTCATTTATTCAGTCACCATGCAGACTCTAAAATGGATCCTAGCCAATTTGGCAAGGTACAAAGCAGTGAGTGCCTGTATTTTCAAAACTAGAGCTGAGACCGAAGGTTGTAAAGAAACCACAAACATACACCCAACTAGAAACAGAAAAAAAGAGAGACATTTTGTGTACCCGTGGCACAGTACAGATTTATGGCAGTTTGAAGCTGAAGTTGAAAGCAGATACAAGAAATGTTAATACTTTAAATTGGCCATTTAAGCTTTCAGAGAATCATGAAGGTTGGAAGAGACTATCAAGATCATCCAGCCAAACTGTCAACCCAGCACCACCATAATCACCCATCAACCATATCCCCAAGTGCCACATCCAGATGCCTCTTGAACACTTTCAGAGATGGTGACTCCATCACTTCCCTGGGCAACTTACTCCAATTCCTAACCCTTCTTTCACTGAAAATTTTTTTCTAATGTCTAGTCTGAACCTCCCCAGGCTCAGCTTAAGGTACTTTCCTCTCATCCTGTCACTTGAGATATGATAGGAGACACCAACCCACAATGTCAATTCAACCTCCTTTCAGGTAGCTGTACAGACCAGTGAGGTCTCCCCTGAGCCTCCTTTTCTCTAGGCTAAACAATTCCATCTCCCTCAGACTCTTTTAATAAGATTTTGCTCCAGACCCTTCGCTGTCTTCATTCTCTGTAGATTTGTAAGCCAAGGCAAAGCACTTCAATATTCTCTTCAAATTGCTCTGAAGACAGGAAAAAAAAAGTTTTGGCTGTGGATGTTTCTGTACAATGTGTTGTTTACACACCAGTTATGAGAATTATTAAAGAAGTATTTTTAGAGGACAATTCTAAATATATACACTGGTGACATTGTTCTGCCACTGCCTTGATTTCCTACTGAATGTTGGCATGTTCAGTGGGACTTGATTTTGGTACTGAACTAGCCATAACTCAAGTGAGATTTTTGTGCAGTGTAGTGTTATCCCTTCACCTTTATTATGTGAATTGTCTCAAAGTGACTTTTTTAGAAAGAACTATATTTTGCAACTCTTACTTAAGCTTTCATTTAATGCTAGTTGTCTAAAGTTTTAGACCTCTGTCTTAATATGGCCCCATAATGGTGAGTATCTCTCTGCAGTCTCTGTAAAGAAAGCTTTTAGATGACTCTTCCTGTGGAGTTACCCGAGAGCCATCTTTGTGACATGCATGGTCTGAGGACATAAATGAACCCAGCTTAGTGTGAAGAGCTATCTTGTTTTAGATCAGATCAGTAGAGAAATATTCAAGCCCTTCCTTGCTTCTGAAGTATAGATCTATGTTATCCTTAAAGTACTGTAGCATGAATATCTGACTTTTAGACATCCATTGCTTTATTAGGGGACATGAATAAAGGCTGCAAAGTCTACACGAAAAATGGCAGAGAAAGGAAATATATCCTGGGAATTAAATTGTGTTAAGTGTCTCTGAAAATAGGAAAAATCTTGATCAGATTTAATCCAAATGTATATTAGATCATCTTGGGATAGGGTTTAATCTCTTGTTGTAGTTTGACTGAGTAGAAAATTAAATAGCTGCCGGATGCTAGACAGGTGTTTGCAGAAAGTCTGCTTTTGCACATTTATCACATACCAATTAACACTCAGATGTGGAAGCACTCTCCATCCTCTCTATGCTTGCTGGTTTTTAAGTGATCCCCACATAATTCAGTTATGCATGGAAGATGTGGTCTGCTCTGCCTTTTTAGAGGCCTGGGATTGAAAGAAGCTGAAGGAGGTGACTGTGTGAGAGGACATTCCACAAGCTGAATTAAAATGCAAGCAGAGTGGCCCCAGATAAAGGAAATGTTTATTTGTAGAGTAGGGATTCAAGTACAATTTGAAACACTTCTGCTACTATTTCTTTATGTAACGTTCTCACCTAGTAAGCAAAGTATGTAGGAAAACTTGTGAAGTGCTTTACCTTTGGTCAAAGGCAGAGGTAGTCTTTGTGGAAGAATAAAACAGCCATTTATGAACAGAGGTATTTTCTGATGTAAGCCAAAACAGACTGGCTGCTCTTTTTAATTTCAGTTAACTAAAGTGAAATTAGGCTTCCTGGTGTTTTTTTTTTTTTTTTTGTCTTCTTTGAGAAAAGTCCAGGACTGGAGATGAAATCTATGCTACAAATATTGGCAAACTCCAGGGTCAAGCTCTTGTATTTTTCATTTATTAAAAATGAATGTTTGTAAGATCTTGCAATCATATTATTTAAGTATTAGATTTAATCTTTAAATTATTTTTAATTAATTGATCCTGAATGTATTTATTTGCAACCAGGTTAATTAGGAAATATCGAAGAACATAGGAATATATATCGACATCTTCCAAAGCTCAGTATTGGTATGTCCTGAATTTCTCTGCAATTCACATTTAATGCTTCTTATTTTGCCATTTTCTTTGCCCTATTATCTAATTCTGTGTGCAATGTATTTGAAAGTCTTTGGTCTTCAGATTTCTGGCAGGTAGGTGTTTGTATGTATAGTTGTACTCCCAGTGCTTCTGTTTTAATTGCAGTCCCTTTTCCCCTTCAGCACTCCTCTGCTGACAGCAGGATCAGCTGCTGATGCTGGGCAGTGCTATTATGGCAGGACTCCTCACTGTGTAACTCCTGCACTGAGTCTCCTCTGCTGACTACCAAACAGGCAGAACTTTTAAAGCTATGTTAATTCCTTCCCAAGTTCTACAAAAGCATTTGTAGAAGATGTGTGGGGTTGTATCTCTGGCAAAGCTCACTAGTGAAGGAGGGAACCCAGCAGTTTCATCTTGAAGGTGGCCTTGTATACAGATATTGTGATGGTGTGCTGCCAAACAGTGCTGTGAGCACCTACCCTGTGTCCTCTATGCAGAGCAGCTCATAATATTTCACAAAAAGCATCAATTAAAACTGAAGATAACAAATGTTTCTAAGGAATCCTTTACAGGAGTTGACTTGGGGAGATAAAGGGGGGAAGAAGTTACAGTTACACAGAGCAGTAGAAATAAAAGTGCGACTTCTAACTGCAAAGGAAGTTTTCATCCTTAGAGGAGTAGGGGAGATCTCTACTCAAGAATATTACATGAATTGCTTTTAGGAAAAGGGGTTTACAGATTTCAGGGGCTCTTATACCCTGCTGCTGCTGTGGCATCACATTTTCTACAAAGTATAGATACAAATTAAGGTTTTTATTTGTGAATATAATATTGCATACAAAAAACCAAGGCTAGAGTCATTAGGCATCAGAAAACATCAAAACCATTAATTTGTGAATTTAATTACTTAGAAAATAAGTCAATTTCACTATATTACATCACCAGTACATGCATGGATATCTTCCTTTTCCTGAGCTTCTTGACTGTTACTGGCTACAACAAAAAAATTTCTAAGTACAGGGACATGCCAGGTAGGATTTTCCTAGCATGTTTGTGGTATCACTTTATGATATGAAATGTATCTTCCTCTTTTGCCTTCTGCCTTACCTCTATACATGGGAGAGGTTTCTCCTGCATGAGGACAGAAAAGCATTGAAAAATGAGTGTGCACACACATGCAAGTGGTTTCATAAAGATTCTAATCAATCGTTGCTGCTACTTTTCCTGTGCTCCTCCATGGTAATAAGACAGGACATAGCTTTTGTCATGCAATTCAGTGCATTTAGACACTGAAATGCATCATTCTTTCGTAAAATGTAAGTAAGTAAAAGTGCATCTCGGGTAATAGCACTGGAAGTGCAGATAGGAATTCTTCACCTCCAGTGCAGATTTGTTACTGGATGCCATACTGTTGCTTTGGTGACAGTGAAATTTGTTCCACCATTTCATCATGCAAGGTTCAGAGCCTGCTTTTTTAGCTTGCTTTCTCTATGGAAGTTGGTCTCCTAATCATACAGATCACAGATAATTGTTCCCACCACCTCTGTCTGTAGCATCTTTGAAATTGTTTTCTTCTCTCTCTTTTAAATGTGCTTTTTTTAAGTTAGAGACCATGCGTGAAAAAAAGGGATACAGAAAAATAAAATAATTGATTTAATAAGTAAGTTACTGATGCTTTAAGTAGTGTAAAAGCATAAAGGAAAAATAGTATCTTTTAAAAATCTGTGTTAAAATCCATAAGAAACCCACCAGTTTCAGAAGAAATTGCACAGAACCTCACAGAAGCAGAAAAGAATGGAAACACTATGAGAATAAATATATTTGCTAACTTCCTTGAAAAGGTTGTTTCCAAGTGTCATCACTTCTGGGAAAGTTGCTGTGTTGGCAGAACCATAAAAGAACATTATTTTGTTGTTAGTTGGACAAGTACGACAAAACAACTTGTGATGGGAGAGAGGAAGTTGGTGAGATTTTCTTTTGTATGTCCAATACCACCTGAACCTACAAAGGCTGCTGCTTTCCCAGTTTCCTAAATACCAGTATGTGTGTCAATGTAAACAAAAATGGAAGATGGCTTAACATAAATTTTCCTCTTGCAATGGTTAACATGGAAGGGAAAAAAAAACAAAGATAAGTGGTCAATCTCCAAGAGAAATGCTTCAGTTCCTTCACCATCCTGAAAGGGATGAATCTTTCAAGAGTGTGTCTGTAGCACTGTGTAACTTTGCAGAGATTATTTTGACTTCTGCAAAATTTTCCTGTGGTTCCCTTTGAGCTGCAACATCTGTATGCAACTGGCAATGTAGTTACATATAAAATGTCAATTAATATGTACAAGTTTCTAGATGTGATAAAATAAATGGTAGGTTCTTTAGATAGAACCATAGCTGGGAGTGGTGCAGTCCGGTTCCACGCAGAATACTAGGGGCTGTATCAAGTATTTCCATCATAGATTTTGAATCTGCAAGACCCAGTTCAACTCTGATATCAGGTTGGACTTCAGTGAAATGGTAGCCACTCTGCCAGGTCAAAATTTGATTTTACAGAGGTGAAAAAGCTTGAATTTTCTTAAATTAGGCTACTGTAGTAGTGTATGGTGAATTTAGAGCTAACAGAAATATTAGTAAGGTTTCTTTATGGTGGAGGTTTTTAGCACCATATGCAGAGACAGAAACCATAAAATCATTTGCTTTGTAGGAAGCCCTTGAGTATGCTGTTAGCATCAAATGCAAACAACATTTAGTCATTAGTGACCTGCTCAGCTGCTTGAATTAGTGACCTGAAGGAGAGACCTATTACCAATCCACTGAAATAATGTCTTCACTTACAGTGAATTTTCAACTCTGATAAATTAAGAAAAATCACTGCTTTGTGACCAACAAATTCATACTCCTGCTTAAGTGATAGTCTGTGATGTCTGTGCCTCAGCTTGCAAAATGAGGTACAGGTAAGCTGCCATCAGCTATTGAGAATTCATTTCCTCAGCCTGCCCTGCCTGCTTGCGCAGGGGCTCGCGCATCAGTGCCCACTGCCAGACAGACCTGTTCAAATGTTACCAACTTTGCAATTGTCTCACCCTCTAGTGGCATGTCTGGGAAACAAGATGTAAATGATGGTTAAATCTGAGTGCTGGTACTTAAATTCTAGGATGTTGTTCCCTGTATTTTCAGCTGACAACAATGCGTGGATGTACTTGCAAACTACACTGTATTGACTAACTAATTTCAGTCTGCCTAAAATTGAGATGATGCCCACTATGCTAAAAATCTTGATTACAGGGAGCGTCAGATAGAATAGGGTTTTTCACTGTTTTCACCATTTATATAAGCTGGCCAGAAGTATGTCTATGGCAGTTTGAAGGGGTGGTGTTTTGATATTATTCATATCTAACATAAAATTTCTTTTAGTATGTGCCTGAGACCTATGTTGTTGAAATGAAGCCATGAATTTTGTTCTCAGGGAAGCATACACACCTCGAGGTTAAGTGACACAGTATCAGTGTGAAGCAGTGCACTTAGTTTGTTACTTGCGTAGCTTCTTTATTTTATTTGAGTTCTGTCTCTTCATGTTGATAGAAGGACCTTCTGCTTAAAATCTTCTGAAGTCCTATTTATTTATTTATAAGATCTGTATGGACATCCATATAGTGATAATCTGAACAAAAGAATTAATGAAAGCATGAGAGCGGACAGTATATTGACTCCTCACTGCTGCAGACTCTCTTGCTATTCAAAATTATATGACAGAGGATTTTGTACCTACAGTGGATGGAGAAAAAAAATTTGATACCTGATGGCAGGTGAAAATCAAGGTGTTAATGGAGTTACAGAGATTTGGAAGTATGGATCTGTGTCCATGGTTTTTTGCCAGAAACGTAGGTCATGTGACAACTTTGCAGAAATTGGGTTGCTCATGGAACAAGCAAAATTGACACTAATACAGTATAGTAGTTAATTTATCTTACTTGTTTTAACTTTGTTCCACTACTGCTCTTCCATTACCTATTTAGGTGGTGTTTTTTAAGGGTATGAGGAGTTGGTCAACTGAAAAAAATTCATGAGTTAAATCTTATTGTTCTGCACACAAGAAAAGTTTCAAATTGTTTAGATTTAGACAGTAAATCCTTCACTACAAACAGAGTGCTTTCAGGTTTCAGGCTGTTGAAATTACTGCAGTACTATTTCTCCCAGAAATGCTGTAATCAATGTTCTTTATCCGTTTCCATTGCTACTTTTGGTCAATCTAGAATATATTTGTTATTAATTGCTTCTTACCTTTAACAGTACCAGTACTTAGGAGAGTAAACACATAGATCTCTGAGTCCAGAGACAAAATATGGCAAGGTCGTAAAGCTGGGAACTCTTGCCAGAGAAAAATTTTCATCATTAATATTTCTAGCTTCTATAATCTTTCTTAAACTCCATCTCCTTGCAGATAATGCTGAGATATATGCACTGATCAGCATATACAAACAGGTGTTTCACCTTTCTTCAGAAACTGTTTGTGGAAGTCAGGGGTTCGTTCTACTTATGCTGAGAATTGCTCCAAGGAAGTAAAGAAGAAACACTCATTAAAATGAGCAACTACCTTTAGCAATGTAAAGAACAGGCAAGAGTTGCTGTGTGTTGCAGGAGGAGTGATGTTTGCATTTGGCATTCAGCACCTCTGTATCCTGCTGTATGAAAGGTCTAAGCCTTAGTTGTAAGGAGGTCTAAGGTGTATGAGTCGGCCAGTATGGGATTATTTGCTATTTTTGTTCATTTTCCATAGAGTTCTCTCTTCTGAAAGGATTTTGGATAGAGCTAGCACAAATCGGGTTGTGAAATGAGTTTGCCGTGTGTTCGCGTCTTGCAGATCATTATAGCTCAGAAGGAGATGTGAATTTTTAAAACCAGTAAGGGATTCTAGAAGAGAAGCAGGAGAGGATATGTCTTCATCTGAAAAGGTTGCTATGTAGAATACGGTAACTTAAATGCCTTAAAAGTGAGATATGTGTCTATGGACACACTTGTTTGTTTATTTCCTAATAATAAGTATGTGGTAACCAGAGCTTCCCTGAGTGATCCAGGTGCTTTCCCAGGCTCTGATGATATACTGTGTCTATTTGCATCACAAATTCAAATGCAGTACAAATAGAGTAATTATTCTGTCTCTAAAGAACTTGATTAATCTTCCTGTCTGCACACAGCAGAACTGTTCCAGCTCAGCCTTACACCAGAAGGATATTTATTGTATATGGGCATAGGGAAACCCCCATTATGGAAAATGTACAAGTCACTGGAAGTGGTGGGCCATAAATTTTGGATGGAAGTTTTGTTATTCACAGGTAGAATTCTTTGGAAATTATGTCATTTTAAGGCTTTTGGATAAGGATGTGTGAAAGGATGTTGACTGACAGATGTCATTTGCTCCAGCCAGTATGACTAGATCAAACAGGCAAGAGGAAAAGGAAAAAAAAACAAAGGAGCAAGTTGCTGGTAAAGGGAACTTGCTCTGGTAAGCAAAACTGCAGTGATAGAGCTGGTCAAGAGGTGACATGAGAATTTGCTGGGAGGGAGGAGCAAGAGAGCTTGGGAGGAAGGGAAAAAGCAGCTACAGAAAAGAAGGAATAAAACATGTTGTAGCCAGCTTTGGAAAAAGGTTATTGTAGGGTAAAGAGAGAGGTCAAAAGGCACTTCATTTGATGACATAGTAGATTTGATAGATTGATTTGAGGGTTTTATTCAATGTTTTTTGACTCAACACCACTGAAAAAAGCATCACATACTCGCAAAACTTCTCAAGTGTTTTCTATGATTGGCTTTTTAGCAGTGATTTCAATACTGTACTTTCAAACTCTGACACTTTGTGATGAGAAGTTCTATTATGTGATGCAGCTATGGAATCTGTTGCATTTTGTAATTTTTTTTCACTTATGTAAAATTTTGTAACTGTAACTTCCTGCTCCCTAACCCTGAAGTGTAATAGGCATTGCTGAGATGATGCTGTGTTTTCTTTCATGACAGAAAAGAAATAATAGCACAAAAATAAGGACAGGTTTTCAGACTTCATGAATGTGAACTTCACATGTTCATTGGTCTGCTCCTTTGAAAATTTAGCAATGAATGCCAGATCAAATCTTAAGGCATTATAATTTGGAATCTTGCTCTCCATGGTTTTCCAAGAAAGGCAAAGAAAATTTGAGGATTGCTTGAAAGTGTTTGTAACCATCTCTTTAAACTTCATTCTAATTTGGAAGATGGGAAATGGCACATCTTTGGGTAGCATCATTGTATTAGATTTTGTTACTGTTAATCTCAAGATTTTTCAAAGTAGCTACTAGATTAATGAGACTGATTCAGTATCCAGGGAATTTAATGGTTAGTGAAAACGCTGATACGTGCTGACAAAAGTTCTTTACAGATTCAGCTTAGACTTAAAAGGGACCTGTAGCTGAGATGGTTTGTGTATTTGTTTCAGGGTTTTTTTTCTTTTACATTAGGTTGGTTTTTTGAAAGAGTCTCAACAGTTTCATAGTTCAGCATGTAATCTGTATTTACGTGCTTGCAAACCTGGATTCAGATGCTACCCATGTAGTAGACCCAATGATCAGATCTTGATTTCAACCACATAGAAAGTCTAGTTTGAGTACTTAATATCAAAAAATGAAATAAACACATACATGACATGAAATCATGAGTTGGTATCACTTGTTCTTCTGGCCCAAGCTTAATCACCTATTTTGAATAGCTACCTTTGTCCAGAGTAGACCATGCTGAATCAGTTTATTCTCACCTAAATTTGGTCAGATTACATTAATTTCTTTGCAGCTGTCAGAAAGTCAGGAAACAAAAAGGTCCATGAAGCCAAGACAAAGTACTACATGAGTTAATTAAACAGAAATGCAATTGCAAGTTCATATCTTATCTGGAAGCATTTTATTGCCAAGAGATCCAGTATAAAGGCATAAAATTCCATTTTCTGGGCTAAACAGTGGTGGATTATAAAATGAAACATCACTTTTGAAAATTGCCCTTGGTATTTAACATGTATTAAGAGTTGTAAAGTTTCAGCTATTGTATAAAAGATGTAAGAAGAGATTTTTACTCTCTTTTACTAGGGGCACATATTTTACAGTAATAAACTATGTGTAATTTAAATACCATGAGTGGTTGGTTGGTTTTGTTTGGGGTTTTTTTTTTTTTTTTTTCCTAGCTTCAGGGCCATATTGGGGTAGTAGTCCTTTTGGCTGTGGGACACCTGAGAAAAAACAAGTAAGGTTTACAGATTGCTGAACTTCATATGTGTTTAAAAAAACCCAACACTTTAAACTATGCATAAAATTTTTGGTCCCAGAATTTTCAGCTTCAGCATATAAAAAGTTTCAGTTGCACCTTAGAACATGCAGTTAGTGCAATCCTGAATTGATTTTGGCAGGCACTAAGAAGTTGTTGACATAAGTATATTGGAGAAATCTAAGCAGGTGGGTCATTCCCCAAAATGACTTCTAAATCTTAGTAAAAATCTCTATGAAGATCTGGCCCAAATTTTTCTGAACAATTAATACTTAGTCCAAATAAGGAAGCAAGTCAATCACTGTTATTCCATGTCCCACACCATATGTCCAAGCATGAATTTTTACTTTGTACTAACTTTCAGCATCTCCACCAGGCTATTACAAAAGACAAAGCTCGAAAGGGCCCCAGGAACAACAGGCTCCTACTTTCCTCTGGCTCAGACTCATGGCAGAAGAGCTAGAGTAGCATCTGAAAATCCTGCAGTAGGTGTTGAATCAAGGTTTTGGCAGCTTGTGCAAGGTGAACTCTGCAATTACCAGTTTGTGTTCTGTCTTCCAATGGAAATCTGTGTATTTACATACACAACAGGATTTATTCTGACACGGGTGTAGTTTATCATTATCTCTGTGGGGCCAAAGCTCAGTGAATCAGCCCAACATTTGCTTTGGAGTTGTTAGAAGGGAAGCACTTTATGAGTTGTGATTAGCCATCAGCTTTAGTTAAATTGTTTACAGTTTTTGGTGGGTTTGTCCAACTTCAGTGTTGCTGATTAGGAGTATCTGGTAAGGGTCTCATTTTGAACATGTTCTAGAATTTTTAATGTATCTATAATATTTTATGTGCCAAAACAGTTAAAAATAACAAAAACCTTTGTTTTTTAGGGATAATTAATTCCACATTTAAGAAGAATTAGATGTGATTTTCTGGGTTATGTTACATCTTTTGGCATTAAAAAATGAAAGGAAACTTCACAGTAAAAATTACTGTAGACCCTGTTAACATCTGAAGCTTAGGACCAGACATATTTAAGGACTAAAAAGAGGCTCACTGCTTCATTGTGATGAAATGCATTATAGTAGAAGATCCTTAGGGACAAGTAAATTTCAGGAAGGAAGTAAGGAGTCAAGAAACAAAAATATACATTTTTCTTAAAGGTAATAGATGCTGCCCCCTACCTAGGAATACATTGTTTTTGGAGGCTAGATGAATTCATAAGAGCTGGGCTTGTCAATAATGCTCCTTGAACTTGATTCATTAGCATTTGGTCTCTCCTGTTTTTGCCCTAGTCCCTGTTCCTACTGTGCTGGCTAGCTTGCAGCCTTTTTCTTGTTTGCTCTCATCCCCTCCTTCCAACCTCCCGGAGTGCCAGCTCTCTGCCTGTTTGAGATTTGGCTGTGCTGTAGACCTTTGCTAATGGCTGTGGTAATCAGCATGGAAAAGAAGAGTAAAGTCAGCCTTCTTGGGAGACTAGCACATTAATATGCAGCTTGAAAGGTACCTGCAGTTCTGCCTTGTGTCATTTATAGGGCTGCTTTTAGATCTTGCGTGATTTCCCAGAGTGTCGCGTATCAGTTTGTACCAGTGACGGGCGTGTTATGTACGGGGTGGGAGAGGTTCTCTCGTGCCAGTGTCTCAAGTAATGCACATCACGACTCTCTCTTCGTGCGGTATCGCCTCTTACTTTAAGAATGCCCAAACACAGAGGGCTCATAAGAGATTTACAGAGGAACTTTTTCTCAGGCACATAATGATATGCAAATATCTCAGGATCAGAGGTAAGTCAAAGAAAAATGGCACTGAGTAGAATAAGTCAACTCAGCTAGCAGCCTATCTACTTGACAGACTCATGGGCAACTCCAGAGCTGTCAGCTTCACTGCCTGTGGAGCCCACTAAGGGGCCAGATGCTGCTGTTGGATGACTGTTTTCAGCAGCTTGGCATCTGGGCTCTGTGATGGCCCATGTGTCAGGTTGGAGTGGGAACTTTCACTGTGCTGCTGGGGTTGGCCACAAAGGAAAACAGATTTTCTGAGGTTATGGTAATTAAAAATAAATTGTTGTGTCTGGTTGTAAGCCAGATTCTACCTCGAAAAAGAAGCCTGCAGTTGCTTTATTTAAAGGCACACATTTAAATTGCATGAACTTGCTGTTTATTTCTAGATTTTGAGGAAAAGTAGGAAGCATGTCCATATACCTGTATTCACATATAAAAACGGGCTGGCCTGAAACTGAAGATACAGTGTAAAAGAAATAAGTTATTAGACTTTTGTTGGGCTTGGAGGTAAAAAAGAGGGTAGCTTTCTTTTTTTTTTTTTATTTTTATTTTTAAATTTTATTAACACAATACCTCACCAGTTGAAATCAATTAAAAAGGAACAAAACCAATGTCTCATCTTAGGAGAGCTCTTGCCATCAATGTTCTGTGTAGCTTCCACATAAATTGCTATAGTCCACAGTCCAGGGAAAGATAGTGGGGTTTTACCCTTTATGGGTATAGCCAGCTGCAGGTGCTGGTAAGTCCTGCACTGGGTGGCCTTTGCTTAGGGCTGAGCACATTCCCTCATTGGCAGTCAGTGGCACTGTTTTGACTGAATGCATATTCCACAATTGAGTAAGTTCACCCCTGAGCAGGGGACTGACATACAACCAGTAACTGGCTTGTATAATGTTTAACTCTAAAATTTGCACATGAACATGCCATTTGGACAAGAAAATGTGTAATTTGGGTAAGAGAATTTGCTACCTGCAATTGCAAATTACTATGTTGAATTGTTTCCTCAAACATAAGGGTCTTAATTTTCAATTTGATTCATCTAATCATTTTTTTTTTTTACCAAATCTGGCTTCATCATTTTTTCCCTGTGAAAATGAGCTAGAACTATTTTGGTTGACGTGTGAATGGTCAGAGAAGCACTTAACAACATTTCAGAATGCATTCAGAAGCTACTTGAGATGCAGAAAATCTGAATGCTTATAAAAGCCTTGAACTGTGGGACACCTGTGTGCTGTAATCCTCCTCTCCAACCCGATAGTCCTGTACCCCAGTGAATTATTCTAAAACACATTCTAGAAAGGAGATGTAATGGCCAAAACAGGGGTATAACAGAATTTCCAGAATGTTTACGACTACTCCACAGAAGCCACTTAATATTTTCAATCATGTTAGTTTTCCTAGATTTACTAATAACAGCCTAAAACTTAAACCGACTTGAGGTTAAAAAACCCAAACAAACTAGCCTGGAAAACAATATTTTTGGGGAAATACTGGCTCTGTTGTGATGGACTTCATCCAGTTTGCAGTCTGGAGTAAGATTTTATCTTTTATTAGTATCTGCTATAGTTCCTGAGTCATCTTTCATGATACCTTTTCATTGACTGTAAAAGAAGCTGAATCAGATGAATGAGTTGACCCTTTTATAATTTCTGAATAAACTATCCCATTGATAAATATATAATATAATAGATTTAATCAGTTTTGATAGTGCAGGCAGTCAAGTAACATTGCATCCTGACAGGAAACCTTCTGAAATTCTAATATTAATAATAATCAGGTAATTAGAGCCATTTCAGTATTTTTTCAGTACTAGTGTATGTTTTCCTTCTGTTAAATCAAGTCACAAGTAAAACCAAAGTTTAATAAGAGTGGTATAAATTAATTTAGTTCATTCCCTTACTCTTGAATTTGTTGTTTAGCTGGTTCAAGAAGTTCCAGTTACTTGTATTCCTCAAAATATCATAGAACCATGGAACCATTTGAGTTGGAAAAGGCATCTCACAACAAACAAAGGTACTGTATTGTGGCAGTTGTGTATCACATCACAACTATATTGTCTCTGTATTACTACAAATTCCTGATTTTAATGGGAAATTAATTGTTTGAACAATTTTCTAGATATTAAAAAACCCAAACATGAAGTCTTTATTGAAGTGGGCAAACAAAATCTTGATCACAAGCTGGTGAATCCAATGCATGTCTCAGTTCTGTGTGCACAAAATGTTAGAAGAATGAAAGGGGGCAAGCAGCACTGGTGCAGGTTGCCCATAGAAGCTGTAGATGTTCATCCTTGAGGGTTTTCAATATTCAGCTGACAAAAATCCCTGTGCAACCTTGTCAGGATTCAGTATTGACCCTGTATGGAGAAGAGAGGTCTCTTTAAGCCTGAATAACTGTTATTTTATGATCCTGTAAAAAGTGAGCTTGTGAAAAGAAGGAAATATTAAAGGAAATACTGGTATCAGAGAATTTCATAAAGATTAAACAACAGCCTGTCTCTGCATTAAAAAAAAAAAAAAAGAGATTCTCTGTGCCCTGCAGGGAGTCACAGTGGGTTTGAGATTGTTCTCAGAGGTTTCACTTCTATAAGTTCTTGCTATAGGGAGTGGTATTAGAACATTGAAGATGACTCTGACACGTCATTCCCAGCAGGTAATCCCATCCAAGGTTGGTAGTGTGATGACTGATGTCATATCACAGTAGGCAAAGAAGTACTAAGTTATTACATCTGATTTAACCAGAGGAACACTGAATTGATGAAATTGTTAAACTGGGACTTTGGAAGGAGTAAATGACCAAACACATATCCTTTTATACAGTTTGATCTGTGACTGTGTAAACTCTTGAAATAGGCTAAAAATGTTTGTTGCATTGGTAGTGTTCCTGACTAAAACATCCACTTCTGTCATTCCAGAGGGTTCACAACTGGTTCTGCTTTCCTTGTTTTGTTTAATTCTCTGCTGGTATCTTCAGAAGACTTCTTGGACTAATATCCACTGTCCAAAAGGATACATTATCTCATTTTTGCATAGATGCTACTTAATACCACTAAAATGACTTAAAAATAGAATTGCTCTTGCAACTTCTAAGTTTTATGATAGAAATTACTGTTTCTGTTGACCAAGTCAAAACAAAAAGTATTTTTCAAATCAGAATACCTTAAAATTGGTCAGAGTCTATTCTGCCTCATCTGTGAAGCTATTCCATAGAAATTCGTAGTTCAGTAGTTTAGGTCTTTGCTTTTCGTCATATACTGGACTCCTGCACCAGTCTTAGCAAGAATACATTGTGGTATTTGGTGGTACATCATATGGCAAGAGCCATCAGAATGCCTCCATAAAACATACTGGTCGGTGTATCTTATAAGAGACTTTCTCATTCATTTTTCAGTTCTGCTAGCAGGAGTTCACAATTGGACAAAGAACAACAAAGTTTAAATTTGCCATGGTAAAGGCAGAGAGAGAATTCCCCTGTGCAGGCAGCAGTACTCATTATTCCTGTGTACCAAAGATACCTGCTTTCCTTTCCCTCAAAACAATCTAGTTGTATTCCATTTTCACAAAATTTTGTTCTTTAAGTAATGAAAATGTGTTTCTCTGCTTCCTGCTGGTTGGAAAATGTTGATTCCTCTGACTTTTTTTTTGGATAAAGATTAGACCAGTTGTGTCTGTCATCCTCATAATGGATTACCAAAATTTTCTGTCTTTGGAGATTATGGTATGAGTAATTGAAAGACTACACTGTACACAGAGAGTAGCACCTTTCTGGTGAGGCCTGCTATGAGAACCCCTCCTGTCCAGTTGCCTTCTACTCTGTGAAAGCCCACTTGTGGTGCCAGGTCCTGACTTTACTGCTGATGTGCAATTTGATCTGTACATCATCTCTCCTATCTCCAGTCACATGCTGTCAAAACTGCCATTGTTTTGGAACAGTGCAGCTTGTCAAAGCCAGGGATCAAATAGGAAAGATCAAGGAAAAAGAAGCTTTCAGAGACAAGGGGTCCAGAAATTCCTAAGTCCCTTGGATTTATCCCAAGTTTGACTTTTCTAAAAAATAGACTGTGGGTTTTTTCTATTCAGGAAATAATACTGTAATCACAATGATGTCAAAACCAGTTATCTTTTTATTAATTTTTCCATCCAGATATTTCTGTACCTTGTAGAGGATGAAGAATAAAAGGTTGAACAATGGATGGACTGTGTTGTAAGAGGTAGCTTTACACTTAAAATGTTTTTACAATTAGCAGCATGTCACTTTCTATAAAAAACAAAAAAGATGTGAGAATGGGTATTCCTGAAATAAATCAATGGTGAAAGAATTTATTTTTCCGAAAGTACAAAGGTGAAAATGCATGAGTATAGCTGGAATTAATATGAAATTATATGCTTTAGATTAGCATAACAGTGGTTCTACCTCCAATAATGTAAATTGGAAGTCTGAGAAAGACATTTTCATCAGAAACAAAGCCTGAAACTTACCCATGTTTTGATACTTGATGGTGCACAGAAATGTGAACCTCTATGTTGCACTTTACATGAACTCATACACTTTTTTTTCCTGTACAGCTCTATTTATGCAGTTCTCTGAGTCAAGAGAATGATTTAATAAAGAAAAAAGAGATATGCAATGTCAGTAGATGATAGTAAACTATGAAGTCACAAATTTGGAAAGCTGAGAAATTGGCCAGTGTTGATTTCAGACAACATGAGGGGAAAGGCTTACTTTATGTCTATATTATAAAGTTATCCATAAGTATTCAGTTTGCATTATCTTCCACTATTAAAGGTCACAAATAATGATCTTTGAGAGTTTTTCAGCCTTTGCAGGTTTTCAAATTCTTGTTGTCTAGCTATAAAAGTATAAAATCAAAGATGTCGTGAGGTGAGAGAAAACACTGCAAGAAAAAGAGCTTACATAGTTACGATCACATCTGCCTGTGTTCTCTGGGACGTTACTTAGTCCCATTAAACCTGTCAAAAGTTTATCTGGTAGCACCTGCTCAGAAGAGATATCAGCATTGCTTATCTTGCTCTGGGGTTATTGTTTATTACTATTAGTTTTGAAATAAGTGAGTATGTTAAATTACTGTGCTCTGTTACTCAAATCAGAGATGTAGACCTAACATGCTCTCTTATTTTAAGGTGTACCGGGTTCTCCTGAATTTGTACCATTTAAGAGCGAGAGTAGAGAAAAAGGTGCAGATGTATTTTGCTATGCATATCAGCCTTTTTATAAAGGGAAATCCAAGTTTTGTATGTACTGAGAGAAATGGTTACGCTTTTATTAGCCACTGCAAAATAAGAAATTGGTCAAGAAAAGAATGGGGAAAAATAACCTTGGCCAATCCAAGACTTACGTACAAACCTCTACGTGATAGACACCTTTCTGGTCCATGCAGTAATTACACAGTGGAATTGTGACCTTTGGAATTAGAACTGCTTTTGAGCTCTGTCATGTAAAGATCCAGTTTGGCCATAAAATACTTATAAAAACTTATGAAAGAAATTTGACTGAATGAGTCTGGTAGATAATTTAGAAACTTGAGTATCTCAGGCATTTTGCTGGATTTATACCTCAACATTTCTCTGAAGTGGTAGCATTGCCCCATCTTTGTGATGCCATTCACTAAGCGATGGCCTCAGGATCTTCTCCAAAGGATGGATTTTTGTTGTCCCTTTGTCTAACAACTAGAGAGTATGGAATAACCACAGCTGTCCGAAGTGTTGGGCAGCCTTTGTTGTCCACCATAAGAAATCATAACAGGATCTTGTCTTTTAAATGGTAACAGTCACCTCAGGAACTCAATATCATCTGTGTCTGAATACACACAACTGAGGTACTCAGTCACAAGCTTTTAGAATTAAATGTGTGTTTGTTAAGCCTTCCAAACAATTTAAAGTAACACATTATAGATTCGTCCATTTTCTCCTTTCTTCCTGAGTCTGTCTTTGTGAACTCCAAATACCTCGTAGGTTCTTGAAAACTTTCAGGAACAATTAAGAGTAAGTGTTAATCTTTTTTTATTTTTTTTCTTGTGACTTTCTGTGTAAATTTAACAACTAAAAAGTTTTTCTGTTTTCAGGTACGTGTTAGATGATAAAATTCAAGTTTGGAAATGTCAATATCTCACTCAAGTTTATGCAAACATTTGCTCATGGGAGGTGTTGGCTTGCAATTCCTCAGTATTCAGTATGATTTCCAGCTGCCTGCCAAGTGGATACTGGTGCAGTCCTAACTGCAGGAATACACTGTTGCAATAATTGTAAACAACACATACATGAAAATTATTTTTAGAACAGCAACTGTCCTTTTCAATGTAAACATATATTTTTTTTCTGCCATAGTGGCAATTTTAATGTGGGCAAGCAGTATTCCATTGGATTTTCTCAAATTACACTGAGCAGGTTTCCCTTTCCCTTACTACCCCAAGTATGCCTGTTTACTTCTAAGTTTAAAAATAAGTTGATTCATATGAAAGGTACTAAATTTTTTTAAAAAGAAGTTTGGGTTTGTTTGTTTTGTTTGTTTTGTTCGTAGTTCTTTGACTATACTGTTTAGCTGGAGAATTACTTCTGTTTACATACTTTCAAAGTCATTTAATTATTTTTTTTTACCAGGTAGTATTTAGGTAATGCTATATGAAAGAATGTCTTGTGTTTTGGATGTCAGAGATAACTAGCATTGTACTGGCAGAGTTCAGAAGGTAGTGATTTGGGTCTTGCACTTGTTCTGTCGCTCTAGCAAGGTTCTTTGGCAATTGCTTAACTGCAAATACATGAAGAACCCCCTAAATTGCATGCAATACAAATACATTTATAAATGAACTTTAAGGAAGCAGTTGTCTCATGTAATTCTTTCAACATATGTACAGAGTAGAAGTCCATTTCTTCTGAAGAAAACACTGTTCTTGTTTGTTGAGGATAAAGAGGAAAAAAATAGGAGCTCTGAAATGAGGAGGTACACCTGTACAGAAAAGGAAGGCACGTGATAGTAAATAAGTAAGAATGTCAGTTATGCCATTATATTAATATTTTATGTCGCTCCTTTGTTTTCTTACTGTCCTCTCTTTTTAGTCTCTCAAAACAGGAATATTTCTGAAATCACTACAATTCAGTGTATGGATATATCCATTGTGCTCTTTGTAAGACCTTAAGTTCATTTGAAGAAAACAAAGTAGGCTTCTAAATCATTTAGCTGCATCTGAAAAATTTAGTTCACTTTCTTAAAGGGTTTACTTTAGAAAAATACTAACTTATTCCTGTAATTAATCTGTATTATTAGGAGAATTGTTTGCTTTGAAAGGACATTCAGAGATGGGTTCCACGGAAAGGTCTGTCACCAGTATCTGTTTTACTTCTCATTTTATTTTTAGAACCTGTTCAGTTTTGTGGTAAGGTGTCTGAGTGTCTGGGTATACACAGCATATGACACAACTCTCTTTTCAACAAATGCTGTTACAGAAGTACCTTTTCCCTGCCCTTAAAAAACCAAGGATTTGAGATACTGCAGTCTAACCACATCAAGAACATCAAACTATGCCAGTAAACTTCTGATAAGTCATTGGTACCAGTTCCATTTTTCTTAGTCTTCAGAAACCCTGGTGTTCTCCACATACTTAAAAATGCTCCCTCTAACAATTGCCTAAAAATTTTTGACATTTAGATTTCAAATATAATCTTCTGATCTGGATACACAAGCATGGGGTTCTTTAACAATATGTGTGGATGACATTTTTCAGTAATCTTTCTACTTAGGTACATTTCATAATTCTTTCAGCACATTGTCTTACTTATACAGTCCATGATACTTGGCTGTTCTCTGTGTTCAGGTTCACTCAACAACATATAAAAAGTTTCCTTTTTTTACTTTTTTTTGGACACTGAAGAAGTATAGCATTGTTCTGCCAGCTATTTCTAAATAAGAAAAGACTTGTATGCATATTTGTGGTACGATAATATATCTTATGATTTAAAACCTGAAACTGAGCTATGAAGAGGCAGAAACCTCTTCCTAAATGAACCAGATGGTGCTTGATAGAAATTAATCAGGTAGACTTTTAAAATTCCTTGGAAGGAAGAAGTTCTGTAAGTACAAATAATAAAACTAATGCTGAAGAAAATTGAAACTAATAAAGCTTTTATAAGAGTTTTCTCCATTATTCCTATATCTAGAGCACTTCAATGGCAGAATGGGAGTTAGCTGTTTAGTACTTTGTCTTCCAATGGAAATGGAAAAAAAAAGTTTAAAAATAGTTAGATATCGAAACATGCAGATAGAAACAGATACCATAAAATTACCTAAATTTTATTGAAACTACCTGAATATGTTTCACATATATGGCATGAAAGCCTGGCTACTTTCTTCCGTCTTAAAACCAAAAATCATCATCAATTTTTAATCTGGATTTTTTTTTTAAATCTTTCCAAATACTTTGAAAATTTGTCAGCAGGTAAATTGTTCTGTTATTTCCTAACTTTTGAGTATTTAATTTTGTATGTATTATATATAATATCTATATATCCTATGGAAACAAATCCAGCTTATAACCAATGAAAGTGAATGTCAAAAGAGATGTATGTGTCTGTGTCTGTCATGTCCCTTCATCTTCTTTTGTGTTAGTGTTTATTTTCTCATGTCATTGATTTCAAATTATTTAATGTCTTGCTGAAGCATGAGCCATTGAAAGTTTCAGGATATGGCATGTTGCAAGAGGAAAAATGTATGTTGTATATCTACTGGATTGGGCAATGGGTAAAGAAAGAGCTATGGATGGTCACTGTTTCAGGTAAAATGCTAAAAATTAATGGTAAAATGTCCAGTGACCTAAGTGGTTTTCTATCTGCTATATATGTGCATGTTCATTTTAGATATCAAAAAGGCAGACCAAGAGCTAATCACGTATTTCTCTAATCACATAAGACATGCAGAAGCTAAGTCAAAATACGGGTTTAAAAAATCAAAAGACAAAACAAGGTTTAACACTTATGATAACAGTAATATTGTATGAAGAGCCAGTTCCAAATCCAGGCCTCCTCCTAACAGTTCAGTCATTACTTGTCATGCTTAAAAGTCGTATATAGGAAATGGTAAAGTAGGGGACATTTGGCTCGTAGTTACAATGTGGTATTTACTGATAATTCAGTTGAATCAACATATATAAATCCTGTTGCTAACTAAATGATGATTTCTCATCTGCTGTTCAATATGGAGACAGCTAATCTAATGTGAATAGATAATTGTCAGGCAAGGGCTTGTGAATATGTGTACCATTCTCTTGCTGTCTCTATGTTCAAGGTAAAGACATGCAATTAGATATAAGGGGACAATGAGAACACTCACAGACATGCATAGAAAAACAGAATGTATGACCTAAAGAGAGACTTTTTGCAGTGTCTTTTGTGGATAATACAATGATCTCAACTAAAGGAGGTGTCTTTTGAATTATCAGACCACCCAGATTTGCTATTGAGATAGAAAATATGTTTATAGAAAGATTTTAAGTGTGCTGTTCACTAATTCTTTTACTACCTAAAAATGTATTTTTATATGTCCTTGTTTTTCCCTGCCAATCACATAATCAGCTAGTCCCTATTTCTTTTCTTGTGGGGCTAAGCTGGCTTCCTCATTTTTGCAGTTCATCAATACAAAACTGATTTGAAGCTGAGCTGTATAATAATAAGCCTTTCAGCAGCCAGGCTTGACACTTGCCTTGTAATTAAGGCCTTGATGGTTGTGTTGATGGCAAATGAAAGAAAATGGCTTTGTTCTCAATTCCAGAGGCTTGATTGCTGGTTCTCGTTCTCACCTGAATTCGACCCATTCTGCATTGTGCACATGATTGCTGGAGTGTGAGTAATTGCAGTGCTGGCAGATGACATTTTCATGAAGCACACTCTGCACTGCTCCAGAGGGAATTTACAGAATTTATAGCTGGAGAAGCTCATCAAACATGGATTTAGGAAATGCCTATGTGAAAAGTGGGAGCCCACAACCAAATATCAGAGCTTTTCTTCTAACATTTGCTTTTACATAAAGGACTGTTTGCAACCTGTCTTACCTTATAGTAGCAGCCTATTCATGACTAGATTTTGTGATTAAGTGCAGTTACTGAAGTTTGTTAATGCAATTTTTTGCATGTTTTCTTGTAATTTTTTGTTTGCTTGGGAAAGTAGATGGAAAATGGTTTTCTCATTTCCATTCATATTTTTACATTTCCTTAACCTTTCAACTATTTAAAAATTTTCAGATGTCTCATGATATTTATTGACAACAATGTGTGCTTGGTTTTTATTTAAATCCTCTTATTTTCTCAACCTTTTTGCATTACAACATATTTTGTTTATTTTAAATGAAAATGAATGTACATTTTAAATAGTCACAAAGACTTCCACAATGGAAATATACTCTGTCATTTATAAATCAGTTATTTAGAAAGAAAACACTAGTGACTTTTATATTGACAAGTTCACAGATTTCAATGAAGGGTGTTTTGTGTGTTGTAAATAAGAATTTCAAACTGAAATTTTGCATCATAGGTAACATATGCCATGATATGCATAATCTTTTCTTCCCTCTGCATTAGTACTTTTGCTTTTTCCTCTCCATCTGACAGTCTTTGTGCCTGTCTCCTATTAATCATGTTAGTTTCTGAGTCCCTGGTGCTTCTCCTTGCTCTTGTAACAAAATCACGCTGGGACAAATATCTGTAGGTTGTTGCTGTGCTTGTACTTCCCCTAGAACCTGAACCAACACAGACATTTTTGGAATCCTGTTGACATTTTTCAGTCACAGCTGCTTGGGCTGTCACTGACGTTGCATCTGAAGATGCATGGCTGCTGTGATTCAGACGTACTGTTACACTGCTCTCTGCCTGGCAAGCCAAACTATCTGCATTTGGGTTTTAATATTTCTTGAGGCTTCTCCATCGTGGAAAGTTGAGAGCCTTTCCTCCTTGCAATTGGTATTACTGAAAGTCCTGAGCAATTGAATGATTGAAGGTTGCAGGTTTTTTTAATTAGGTTTATTGATTAACCTCTAGGAAATTTGGTGAGAAGTCGTTTGAATTTCTGCAATAAATGTTTGATCCAGAGTAGTGCTGATTATTTAAAATACACAGAAGAAAAAAATCTGAGGTCTAAGCTGATGATGTTAAACTGCCAGTTGTTTTAGGGCCTAACTTATCCTCATTTTGGTACTAGAACTCTGTATCAACACTAGTAAATGGCAACAAGAGGATAATGAATCTGAACTGCTGACAGTTGTTTTAATTTATGCTATACTCTTCAAGTTGTTGTGTAGCACAAGGGGAGATTTCCTAAGTGTCTTACATAAATCCATGGATGTTATGCTGCTGTCGTTCACTAAAAATTGGGTTTTCTTGTAGTCTTGAATGGTAACAAGATGAAACCTGTTGTAAATACATCTTGGTTTTAGTCATATGTAAGAGATTTCCTAATATACTTTTAGTACAAGTGTTAAATTCTGCTCCTAATCTTAAGTGTTCCTTAGGGAATCACTTAAAACATTCAGGATCAGAACCTCTAAAATTCTTGGACATTTAAATCTTTTGAGAATTTGGATTTCAGAGAGTCACTTCTTGTCCTTTGAAGCCATGCAAATAATCAAGGTTTGAGGCTCAAGAACTGGAGACAGAAGTCTGTAGTTCATTGTTACAGCTCATTGTTATTACTGGAAAGCTGAGGTGCAGCCAGATACCTGAGCCCTGGCTGATACTCCTCTTGCTGGAATGTTAGGGACCTGTGCCCATTATGGCAGCCTTTTGAGGTGCAGTCTGCTCTCAGTTTCTTCCTCTTGCAACAATCCCACTCTTCTGTTGGGATTTGAATGGCAACCCAGCCCCAAGAGGGGAATCTGCTTTTACATTTCACAGTGCCTGTAACAAAACAACCCACACCTGACTAGGACTTTCAGTAGAAAAAAGGCAGGTTGTCAACCCCTGTGTCCTTAGTCAGGACCTGGACTTAGAAAATTATTTCCTATGTGGGAATGAGACCTGGATCAAAGAAGAACATGGTGAGAAAACCCTGGAGATTTTTAACTATTTTTCAAATCTGTCGCAAAACAATGAACTCTGAAGAAAGGAATGAAAACAACAGTCAGTGGACTAGAACAGTGAAATATGGCAGTGAACAGCTTTTGAAACTTGCTGAATGAAGAAAAAAAGCTGCCTGATACCATTACCTTAATGATGGTGATGGTCTGGGACATACTAGGGACAGTGATCAAGTATTACATTATGCAGACTGATTTTGGATAATACTGGCATCTAACACAGCAGTTGTAGTAGTAAGAATCACCTTAATGGTTTAATGTAGAAGTTAAAATATTGCAAGTCATGGAAAATGTTCAAATGATACTCCTATGGCCTTCTTGCCACTGCCTCTGAACTTGAAAAGCTTCAGCTTATTTTAATAAATCTTTTTGTTACCCCATTTTAAGATTCACTTTTTACACACATATCTCATTATCCTTCTCAACAAGACTGTTGATAAGAGCTGATTTCATTTTTGGTAACACCCATCTATGCTTTTCTGCCATATTTTCCTCCAGCTTCTCCCATTTGCCTCAGTGACCCATCCTTAAGACATCTTGTTCTCTTTCCTCCATCTCTCCTTCTGGCTTGTCTCTTTGCTTTGTTTCGTGTCTTTTTCTTGGCAACACAAATGCGGTCTTCAGCATCTCATCCCTGACTCTTAATTTCTCCTTCACACCTAGGGGAGAGAGGGTCTGCATCTCATGCTTTTTTTTCGGATTCATCGTGAGATGACCTTTTGGCATGTGACTGTGGCTCACCCATGGCTCAGCCCATTGCATGAGACCATTGACTATTTTAAAATATTTTTCTTTTTCACTGTCTCTTTCTATGAGTCTTGAACAATATTACTGTAAAGACCTGATCTGCATCTTCTGTGCCAGTTGCAAAAGCCATTGTTTCTCTGGCACCACACAGTGTGTTACATTATCTGCTCCTATTTTATGATTTTCCAGCCAGCACAATCATCAACAGTTGCTTGTTTCCACTAAGAAACCTGAAGTTCTTGGACAATACAGTGAGTGTGAGAAGGTCTGTAATTCAGGGGATCTGTTAAAAGGGCAGAAGTTTCCTCCTTCCATTTATAAATGTTAGGATTCCTGTGGGTTTTGTTGCTTTTTCTTTTAAGGTAGCACCTCTATTTGTTATGCCTTTAAAAATCTTTTTGATCTAAATAGAGCTTAAGCTTGTCTATGTTGCAATATCTGTAAATCCGTAAGTTATTAATTCAACACCTGGTCTACTAGTTAGTCAAGCCTTTTTGCTTTCTCTTTTGATACAAATTTATCAGTACAGGGGTAAAACATGCTGAATTCCAAACATATCTCATTAATGATATAGTTTTTGTATCTTTGGGGACAAGTTGTACACCTGTTGGTGTATCTGCATCTGCAGATTACTCTTCCATTCATGAATGCTTTACATTCACTCTACTGAAATGCTAGTACAGCTCTTTGATATGCAGTTCCCACTGTAGCTGATACATCAGCCCACCTTAGTTTTTTGCTTTTGACACTATCAGAAGTCAGTCTGGTGTAGGATGCCCTATGAGTATCCCATGACCCATTTGAAGTCTCCTGTACCGGCATCAGAGGACGCCAAGACTTTGTCCTCTTAATGCGTATGTTCATAAGCATATTTTGATTTTCTGTCTATTTGCTATTGTAGGTTTGTGTTGTGTTTATGATCTGTAACTATTGCCTTGTCTGTCTCCAGTGAACTGTGGGATACCCCAATTTGCATCTGAGGCACTGCTTTAAGTAGTGATACCAGTTATTGTTCTCTTACCTGACAGAACTAGTGAATGCAAGGAGGAAAGAAGAGAGGGTTTCTGAGCTGAGATCATCTGAGAAATAGTCTGAAACCATAAATTGCTTTAAAAGGAGAGAGTAATAGACATAGGTACAATTGGCTTTAAATGCATTTTGGGATTAATTTAGTGCTCTAATCTGTTCACCGATAATTTGCAAAGAAATCCAATCAGTAGGACCATATTAATTTTTCTCCTCTATTTTCCAATTGTTTGTGCAGACAAATGTCAGCCTTACAGTTATCCTGTTTACACTTAAAACAGTTAGTGTGTGAGTAATCATGTATAGTTTTAGTTTTTGATTAGTCAGTATTTGTAACAACAAAATAATTGAAGGGCCATGAATAACTAGTAGTAAATACTGTTTTTCGTTTTGGGATGTATCATCCTGTAAGTATGAATGTATGTAAGTATGGTCTATAAATATAGACCAGTTTATAAACATTATTTAGACTTCTCTGTTTTGTTAAATGTCACTCAATTATTTGTATTTCAGGTAGGTCTTGGTGAGTACTCCACAAAGCAACAGTAAGTTTTATTCACAACAGTACTTTCCGTGATGTAAATCATTGCAACTGAGTATACATAATGGTAATTTTCAAGTCCAGAATGGTATTTTAGCTTGTATGATGTGCTACAAAAATGCTGAAAAGAACATTTCTTGTATATCTGCTACTAAAATCAGTGTAACACTAGCACAGATTTTCCTTTGGATTTAATTCAGTTACACATAGTTTATCTCTTGGTTCTGAGAATTGTAATATTAAGTATCTTCATATAAATTACTATTTTGAAGAGGAATCAGTTGAGATACATCGATGTGAACTGGCCAAGGGACATAAGAACTTGCAGCTTCCAAGTGACAGCTGTTGGGGTGACAGGCTATGACACTGAAAGAATCTCTCTATACATGTTTCTTTTTTGTTTTGACAACAGTAAAGCATATCTCAGCAGAGTGATGTATGAAAATACCACTGCTCAATCAAGCTTTTTTGATATGGCAGAATAGGAGTAAGGCTTCTGTGTGCCCTTCCTCCTTGCCTATGTGTAAGTAGATAGGTGGCTGAAAGGAAAAGATAAGTAGCTATATACCTATCTGTCTGTCTCTAATATATCTGCATCTTTGCTCATTACGCTTAAAAGATGTGTCAGTTTTTTTTAAACATGGCTCAGGTACAACACTGGACCTTTTAATTCACCACCAAACTGAGACACTGGAAATGGATCCAATGTACAAATACAGTTTTCTGGACCAGGCTCTGTCTCTTTCATTTTGGTGTACTGAAAAGGCTAATTCTGTACTTCTTTATGTTACAGTATTGCACTTTTACTTCATTGTTCAAAAGATAATCTTGCTACCAAGTGGTTTCAGTTAAGGATTAAAGAAGAGAGAATAAAAATTTAACTTGTGACAAGAGATGGCAGAACTAGGCCTTATTCCACAGAAGAGTCCATAGATGCTCGGCACTTTCACCTGTAGTCATTAGATAGATCTGACCTTGGTGCACAGTAGGCTGTGTAAACAGCCTTGCCCAAAACGTGCCACATGATGCTTTGCTGCATTCACTGGTAATAGAATTCTTCTCCAATTGTCAGTGTAGGAGGGTATAACTAAATCTGCTAATAACTCTTGCTGTATATAGTTCATAGTTTGCAGTGTGTAGGTCTATAATCTCTAGGTTAATATTACTCGTTTTACACTTCCATTTTTTTTTTTAAATCATTGACAAGTTGTTTTGATTAATTGCCCCCTGATTTTCTTCTGCTCTGGCTCTGTGGGTAACACCTTTTAGAGGAGATGTATCTGCACACCCAGCAGTTGACCTTGGAAATGCCTCCAAATCAACAGCTTTTAATGTAGTAGCCTTTCTCCTAACATTATTTGTTTTGTAGTAGGGTTTTAGGGTGCAGGGTAAAGGAAAACATTCTGACTCACCTAGTCCTGTTTGCCATCCTCCTACTTAAGGCAATTTTCAGATTCCATATTGTCCTGGAGGTGGACACACTGTTCACTTTGCAAGAGCCAGTAACAGTGCAAACACTTTGTGTTTTCACCATTCTCATTACCTTCTGTAGTCAGGAGAGCCCCGTTTTTTCACTCAGGTATCAGTGCACTGTTTCACACTTTCTCCAGTGGGCCTGAGTCAGGAGATAACTGTTTATCTACCCTGTGAGGGATGCATGCAGCCTCTCCAAAAGGTCTCCTCAGTGCCAGTTTTGTATTTTCCTCATTAGTGTTAAATCCGTATTTGGCAGCAGCTGATTCTTTGAACCATTCATCCTACCTAAGCTACACTTCACATAAGAAAACATGGCATCCAGTATTAACAGGGATGCTCATCAACTGCTTTTGATGATGGTATTCATAAATTTTCCAAGAGCACTAAATGTCAGCTTTGGGTATCTTCTTCCTTGAATAAGGGCACTCATGCTCCTATGTTTTTATACCAGATCACTTTTTCTTAATCATCGTTTTTTTTTTTTTTTTTTTTTTTTATATATAGAGTTTTATAAGATTAGGAAACATTTCTTTCAAAGCAGGGTTGGCACTAAGACTGTCTGTTGGTAGATCTACATGAAAGTTAATGTAAAATCTCGCAAGTGCTTATACTTTGTAGTTCTAAGTGTGTTATTAGTGGAAGAAGGTAATGCACCAAATGGTAATGATAGGGAAAGCATTTTTTCACCTTAAATTCTTTGTTTTCACAGATGATTTACAACTTCTTATTCTGATTGAAAAAATACTTTATTTGCTATTCACCTAATGTTTTTAATTTAATTTTTTGTAGTTATATTTCTTGACCTTTGACTTAATGTTTGTTCTAGAGGTTGGGTTATGGTTTTATTTCCACTGAAAAGTGAGACAGATGTCTGTCTGATGTCAGCAGGAGTGGGACTAGGCCCCATGTATTTTTATTTATACATTATTTTGAATAATCAGAAGCATGACTTTAGTGCCTGTAAAATCATGTAAACTGTTACTTGTGCAAATCTGTTGATAATCACAAATAACCTCATATATCCTCATATGAGATAAAATATTTAAATAATTTTTAAAGCCCTATTAAAGTATTGGAAGTAGTTGTAGTTATCTCATCTTGCCTGAAGAAAACCACTAAAGCAAATTATTGCCAGAAGTAACTCAAGTCACCACCGCTGTTGAAATACACTAGAGGAAGTACACAACCTGTTAAAAGCAGGCAGTATCGCATGAGAGACACTTCCTTGTAATTTTATTTTAGTGATTCAGGTTTTTTCTGTACCTTCAGGGATAATAAGAACTGGCGGCTCTTCATGACCTTTCTGGGAATTGCTGGTTCTCAGCATCAGTCAGAATGTAACCTTTTTATGAGAATTTTCTTGTCTGCTACTAAAGTATCCACTGCTTATAAGGATAAAGGATCCGTTCCAGGTGTTTTTGCCGTTCACTTGCAAAGTGCATCGCTTAGGGCATCTGAGAGCCCATGACATTTAATCTGTCTTTCAAATGTGCTTTGCTTAGGTCCTAAACAGTAAGGAGAATCTATACTTCAGCCTCTTGCAAGTACCTTATTTCTACTTCTACAAGGGTAACAATGTTTTTTTGGGTTCCTGAAACAAAGCATTATCATTAGTAGTGTATGAATGGATAACTGTGGGGGCTTTATTTTTCGGTATTCTCAGTGGCAAGCAAGTCATCTATGACTGTGTGCTCATTTGCCAAGCATTTGGTATTAAGGCAGGTCTCTAAATAGGTATTCCCCATGTGGAGATTTGTATATGCAAAACAGTATTCCCCGAAAACACGTGACTGCTATTGGATATCAGATCTTTGACTTTGAAGTAGAAGGTCAAGAGCACATAGTGGAAGCCAGCATTGTCAGAGCCCAAGGTTTGTCTTGATGTGTTTCAAAAACCAATTCATTTTTAGATCTGTTATTTCTCATTGTTTCCAAGAATTAAAAGTCGTAGGTAGACCTCAACAAGGTGGCATTGGGAGAAGACTGGAAAAAAGCTCACCCATTACTCTGATCTTTGGACATGTCTTAAGTTGAGCAGCGCGGACCTGGAGAGCGCGCGCGGTGCGTGTCGCTGCTGCGGCCATCGGCGGCCGCTGTCCGTGGTGCTGCAGCCCGGCCCCGCGGCGCCGGTCCCGCGTGGGCGATCGCAAGGCACCCCCCAACGCTGCTGGAGGAGGAGAATCCATGAAGCCTTTCACAGTTTTGCTAGGACCTTTCTTCTGTAGATAATGATTTCTTACCTGAAGTTGTGTGTATAATTGAAGTTACACAGCGTGTTACAGCCTCTTCCTCCTTAACAATAAATCTACCTATCCTTATGTAGGAAAAGTTTTGTTCTAAGATCAGAGGCACAGTAAGGTCACCATAAGGATGCATGCAGAACCGTATATAACATGCTTCTTTTTAACGAGGAAATTTTTGGTATGAATGGTTTATATATATTTCCTAAGATTAATTTACTCCCTCAGAATGCCACCTTAAAATAAAAAAAAAACCCAACCTAACTAGAAATCAAGACATTTGAACTCTCATGAAGAGTTATTTGGTTTATGCATAATTTTATTTTAGCCAGTTGAATTATGCATGTGAGAAATTAATATTGAAACTCTGTCTTTAAATTATAAAATAATTTTATGAGAGAAATGATGATTCTTTTGTTTAAAGGCTCTGTTCCTGTGTATGATTTCGGAAATTTTCACATAAATTCACACATTATTTTGAAGATTAAAAGACCCTCTCTTTGTTTTTATAAAATTGTAAAAAAATAAGTAATAGTAATTGCATGTAAATATGTAGTGTATTTACATGAAAAGTTTGTTTAATAGAAAATAATACTGTTTTACAATCTTACAGAATATTTCCTTGCCTGAAAAGTAGCAAATAAGGAACTGAGTACAGTATCTTTCAGAGGATTTATGGTAATGCTGGTGAATTTAGCTGAGCATAAACAGCATGGTGAGCCCCTCAGGGTCCCTTCATTTTCCTGACACACTTCACTGCTGCCCCATTAACACTTCGTCTGCTATTGCCATCTACTCAGTTTAATGAGTATCTTTGAATTTGAAGTTCTTCACAAGAAACAATAGCTAAAATAACTGATGCACCTACTGTAGCTTTCAATAGTGTATCTTATTCCCTTTGTAATTTTTTTTTAAATAAAAAGTACATGTGTGTTCTTCAGCAGTATAGTTGCATCATGACATTTTCTTTAATTACAGTAGATACTAACAACAAGCACTGAGCAATGACTACAGATATGATGCTGTCTCTGTCTGTAGAAGGTAAATGCATGCTGAATAGCTGATAAAGAAGGCTTTTCCTTAGTTGAAAATTCATCTGGTTAGTACTGACTCTTCAACGTGAAGAAGGAATAGTTCTGCTGGAGACTTTGTGCTATCAAAGCAAAATATTTCTTCTAAGAAATCATAAGACAGAATGACTAGGTGCTGTTTTCTGCTATCTGTATTAATCCAGCTAACTGATGTAAAAGGTCAGTATGTGTCTCATTAGATTGGATTCCTTAAACTGAGTTTATCACATTCCTTAGTATACGTAAATGAACCATCTTAAATTATTAAACAGTAAGCCCTATTATCAGATGAGGGCTCAACCTGAATTAAAGTCAGAATAATGTTGCACTGGGATGCATTATAGGATCTAAGAACAATTCTGATTTTGCATTGACTATTAACTGATCAGCAAAAGCGCTCTAAATCACCTTACATATTCAGTAGATCTGGGAAGTCTTTGGAGGGCCAAATTAAAAATCTGAATAATTGAGTAAATTTCTATTCTAGAAAATTGAGGCAATCAGTTGGGTATCGAAGCATGTGTTTGTATTAAATGCATTCATTGAAAGTATATTTTTAAAATCTAAAATAACATGTGAGTGATTTTCTGTGTCCTGGTAAGCTTGCTATCCTTCATTAAAGTTTTTTTTTGTTTGTTTGTTTTTATTTTTTAGAAAATGAGTCTGGAAGAAAATTGGTGAATCCAATCCAGAGGACGTACAAGCACTCTGACAGGCTCAGAGAGCAGAGTCTGTACCAAAGAGCAATTACCCCACCAAACGATTTCAGGTACAATTGACCTAAATATAGCACTCTCTTGAGATTATTGACAAGAGTTCATTTCCTGTAGTGCTTTTCCCATTTGCTACCCCTGGTAACCACTGTGATCATATCTGCCTGGTGCTGCATGACTTCTGGGATGCAGTTAAGAGTTCTGCTGTGCATTATCTTTAAACAGACAATTCATGCTAAAAGAGTCATTTGCAGTTAAATTAGATGATGCATATATTATTCTTGCTGCTGAAGTTACAAAGAACAGGAACGAGTGCCTGAATCCGTTTGGACCTGGATGCACTAGAATTCTTTTTACTGTGAAATCAAAAAGGTAGCGCTAATTAATTGTAAATAAATAGGAAATTTTATTTCATTAAACAGTAACAGTAGAGTCAGATGTGCAGGATGGATAGGTTGGAAAACTTGATATTTCTTTCACTCTACATATATTTGTTCATAAAGTGTGAATTTCCCTATTGTCATCCTACTGTCTCCAGGAAATCAGAGTAGTTCTCATATGCTGGCATAAAAAACAAATGAGTGTATAAATTGAGTGTGTAAGTGTACAAAATGAAGTGGATGAACTGAATTCAGAGGCTCGTAATGATAAAACCCATTTTAGTATTGAGGAATGCATTTTTCTTAAGCATTGCTTGCAAACTTGTTTAAAATGCTGGATATATTTGCATTCCATGTATATGGAATATGGAGAAAATAGATGGCATTCCCTTGGTGTTCATCACAGGGATTTTTTCTTGAATCATTTTTTTTCTGCTGAATTTTTATTTGGAAAATCTATACATTGCCCAGAAATTCAGAAGGCTGGTATCAGATTCCATGCTGAGCAGCTGTTGAGGGACATCACAGACTTTTATGAGCTAATATCACAGGACACAACTGTGCTATGATTTTCCTGCATATCCCCTATGTTTACCCAAAAGAACACCAAAATACTTTTATTTTATTAGTAGAGTAAATTCTGCTAATAATCATAGGTCCCACTCTTCAAAGGAAACTCAAGAAGTTCAGTTGAAACCTGAATAATTTATAAGATAGAGACAGATATACATTATATTGGTCTATTGACTTGGTTCCTTTGATGTTGATGGACAGTAGTTATAAATGTAGTTAAACTCAGAAATTCTATACTAAAATAAGATGAAGGATGAATCAGTTAATTGCATTAGACAGTAATTAACTTATTATAGGGAAAATTTGGGTTAGATATAGAAGAAAATTTACCTCTGATTTATGTTTTGCCAGTGTACTTCAAGGAGTTGATGAGACACAGTATGTCACAGTGGAAAGGAGTAGTAATTTGAAATGGAAGTGTAAGAAGAAGGTAGTAGAAGAATATGTGAAGGTGGAATGAGAATATGCAATGCATGAATGAATGGATTCTCAGCTCAGGTTGAGCTCATAGAACTTCTTGTGCTGTAGTTGGGATCGTGAGGAATCTGTGTAGTGCTTTCTGGTAGGCTGCTAAAGAAAATAGTTTTGAAGTTTGAGATGTGAGGGAATGTACATGAGGAATTTAAATGGATTCCTGAAAGGATCTTTCTGTTGTAGAGTCTTCTACAAAACAAGACGATTAAGGAACATGAGCTTAGGAGTGAGAAAATAAATCAGTCCTGCCCCAACACAAAGAGAGAGAAAACTCATAAGAAGTTACCAGCAGCGCCAGAGTCTAAATTGAAATATTTACCTTCTTACATTTGGTATTTTGCAAACAGAATTTCAGATATTGACTCTTGCAGTGCTGAAAGGGCCTAATCTTAAAACTTGGTGATGTGATTTTTCCCATTTTCTTTTTGCCGTTTTCTTTTAGATAAAATGTATCTAAAGCTTGATTTTTTTATCTGCAGAGATTATCAGGGCCACACGTTTTTGTTAATGACTGTCTTGACATTCCAGAGACCTGACATGGCTGACATACAAACAGTTGTACATACTGTAGATGATTAAGTCAGTTTGAAATTTAGAAACTAATTCTAGAAAAGCCCATGTAAACTCACTTTTCTGTGTGAATGGTCTTTATGAAGATTGCTCACTTCAGCTGATAACACATAGAAACATCATTCTGGGCCTTATATTTAGCTTCATCTTGTAATGAATTATGTACACAATGAAAGGTGCAGCATCTTGAGCATTTTTATTATAGTTACTTTACATCTTGAAGGGATGTTCTGGTCCTTTACAGCATGCAGACCTGTAGAGGACAGTATCACAGATTAGGGATTTTATACTTGCTTCTATATTCAGTTTGCCTTGTGGTAGTGAAAAAACATAGTAAAGCAACCTTAGTTAGGCAATGTAGGAATATCTGGTATGCAACATTTTTTCTTAGCCAGCTTTATGTTATTTTGGCTTGTTCTATGGTGCCTCAGGGAATGAAAAAAGTCTGGCCCATTAATTAGAGAATTAGCTTAGAGTTGGGAAAGATGAGTTCAGGTTTTGCCTGTGCCACAAATTTTCTCCAAGATACTTAGCTAAGTATTGACCAAGATTCAGCAAGACCTAAGGATCAGGGGTTGTGGCCGTACTTCCTCTGCTATTGAGGCAGAATCATGTGTTCTTCCTTGTTTCTGGCATCTTAGTTACCCCTCTTAAATAATTGAGTAGTCAGAAATCCTCACTCCCATCATTATCTGAAGTGAGTTCTGTATACTTCTCTGCCATACTCGTTTTATGTGAGGGTATTGATGGAATGGCAGGGATGCACAAAGCAAAGTAATGCCTGATGTTAGTTCAGGTGGAATATTACAAAGATACTGTCATGGTGACGAGTTCATGTTAGCTCTTGGTAGTGTAAGTCTTCCTAGTACAACCTTCTGAAAAAGCAAAATTCATCAATCGAAGTGTCACATGTTGCTAAATTTGCAGTTTATAAATTGTCACTATAAATGTAAGTAGTAGGAATCATCACATAAAATTGTACTTCTTTTTCTTTGTCTCTTTCCAGACTGAAATGGTTTCAAAAGTGAGGCAGTAGGATCTTTAAATTGTGGTTTCTAGGCAGCATCTCTGCTCCTGTGAGCAGGCATGGCTGTTTTATTGCATGGCCCAGCACACTGTGATTGATCATGGGCTGCTGCTGATGCTAGCACGCCAAAGAGAACACGTGACATTAGAGGTAAAAATGCCGGGGCAGGGGCATATCACCAGTAAGAATTAGAAAAAAAAAAATTCTTGTGTTTTACTGGATACATAGCTCAGCCTGCCAGCATATCTAATCCCTAAATCATCCTGAAAATTGGTTGGGTTATAAAATCAAATTAAACCCCCTAAGAAAGGTCATTGTCTCTCTTCACTGCACTCACAGCTATGTGTATAAATCTCAATCCCAGATCAAGGGGACTACACCACATAAGTAAAAATGTTTTTAAGAGAAATCTGATGATGATAGAGCTGATTGGTTTTGCAGCAAACATTTAGAAGTATTGGAGTAATTTGATTAGAAGAGGTAAAAAATAATTTTGCTAGATAATTACATCTTCTTAATGTTGAATCCCTTATTTTCTCCTATTTTAACATTTTCTGAGGAAGGGTTATCATGTAGCTTTATTTTGATTAGTTTCTAGCTACTGATTTTTAGCTTTGTTATGTCATCTTAAATGATTCATTTGTCCTTAAGAATACAAGGTACTAATTTTTGGTGGGCAGAAGAAATCTTAGCACCCATAGGCAGATTTTGCCTTCTTCCACTGCAGATGAATGACTATGTATAGCTCTAACTGAAGTATTCCTTTTCAAGCCAAGGAAGGCAGAAGACTAATTTGAAAGCCAAGTGAAGTTCAGAGAAAGACTCTGTTGATCAAGTAGGGTTTGGGTCATGGCTTAGTTAGGTCAGACCTATGCTTCTTATACAGTAGAAATAAAGCTTTTATTAACAAGTCTACATACAAAAAAAAGACTTTCACATACTGAGACAGAAGAGATACTGAAGTGCATTTGTACAGCACTTCATTCATCTTCGGTGCACTGAAGATGTCAAGGAAAGGAATGTGATAAAAACTATAAAGATTCTTATGCAGTAAGTAGCTAAAGCCAAGAGAAGGTATACATTTCCTAGCCAATCAAAGCTAGGAAGAAACTGTTTTAAAAAGAGTTTTTAAAAATGTGGCAGGGGGACAAAGCTATGAGCATATTCTTCTAAGTTCAGCAGTCCTTTCTGTGTACAAATACAAGTACAGTTTTTGACTCTGTATTAATGTTATTGCAAACAACATTTAAAGAAAGCAGTGCACTCTCTTCTGAATACATTTTTGGGAAGGTGTAGAGGGAGTAGATACTAGCATTTCATGGTCACCTTGCACATTTCATGAGGGAGTCTCTCCCCTGTGGTTTGGGAGAGACCAGTCTGTGCTGCTCAGCAGCTCTCAGTAGTATTGTCCCCACATGACCTTGTGGATGGATTTCTATTTCAAAATCATACAGAAGTTAAATATTGCTGAAAATAGCATTCACTCCTGTTTTACTCCTTTCATAGCTTCTGGGGTGAAATTTGTCTGTCCTAATGTAATGTCTTTTCTATCGAAATTATCTTTGGCTAGGCTGCCTTTACAGTCAGTGGAGAGAAATAGACACTTTTAGGGCATGATTCATCTCCTTGGAAGGTAGACATCTAAGTAGGTCAGATGAATCAGACTGTACAATAGCACATTCCTTACTAGAGAGAATAAAGGAAACCTAGGGATCAGCTTAGATGTTGATGCATATATTGCAAATATCTGAAGTTAAGTGAAATGAACTTTATGTCTATAGGAACTAAGTCAGAGTTCAGAGTCAAGAGGAAAAAAATCCTACTCTTCAGGAAGCATGCTTTTCTTTAGAACTTGTGGTTTCACTGCACTGGGGTGCATGTTCATAGTCGTAGCCATGAGGTGATAAATTAAAAAAAAATTATTACACCCCTCCTTCTCCTAACTTATTTTTAAGGTGTGTTGATTGGATAGACTAAATTTTTTGAATAGGTAATTTGTATACGTATATCATCAGTGATTCCACTGGTTCCACGGTGGCATAATTTTTTTACTAGTCTCTGCTAATAATCTGTATGTACGTGGTTTTGCCATGGTTTTGGTTAGTTCTTGTGGGCCATTTCAGCACCAGATACTTTTTTCTCATTCAGAAATCTCTTCAAGGAGAAAGAGAAGCTATGCATTTAATTTAGGGTAATAGACTAATTTAAATCGTTCCTCCATTATAATCATAACTGTTTGTGCCAGAGTTTCACCAAATGCCCCAGTAGATGAGGTTGTTAGTGCAAATATACCTGAAAGTCTCCACAGTGAATATTTTCAAGTGCTAACAAATGAGTTTTGCTGAAAGGATCTTCACTTCATTTTGGTTGTGTTTGCTTGATGTATCAACCATAATCAATAAAATGGAATATTAAAGAATGAACAACATTATTTATTATATATTTAAAATACAAAATCAACAAATAAATAGTCACCTAAACACCAATGAAGCTTTTTCATATGCTGCTCTTCTCCCATTGTTTGCAAAACTCCAGATCCAAGCAAACCTGCAAGACTTTTGTCAGATGCATACCCAGGAGTAGCACAAGGATGACAGCCTGGAGTAAGCAGATTGCTAGTGAGGCAAGCAGGTGCCAAAACATGCTGTTTCATGACCCACTGTAAGGATGCCAAAAATAATCTCAAATGTACTTCAGTATATAAAAACAAAAACCCCTCAGGCTTCAGAAATAGAGTACGTAGAACTGTCTGAGATTAAGCAAGAAACTTAAGAGTAGAAGACCAGTGTTCCAGTTTTTGCCTTGAAACAGATCAGCTGTGTTCAGGTAGTGAGGCACTTTGGCCAAAACCTGTATTTTGCTACTTAAATAGGTGGCATGGTTTTCAAAAGGAAGTGGGAGCAGAATTACAATGTATTCCACAGACAAAAACATGAAATTAAGTTGAATCACACGCAAATATTGATTAACTATCTACCTTGTTTCCTGTGTCTTTCAGGGTCATAGTATTAAGGTGTCCTCATTTATGGTAATTTCAAATGCGTAAACAAAAACAAAAATTTCTTTGTAAGTTCTAGTGTTCTAAAATCACTTTATCTTCAAGTGCAAGTGGTGTTAAATTACTTTATGTAAAGTCACTGTATTGCTGACCAGGTTGCTCGGAGTAGCGATGGATGCCCCATCCCTGGAGATGTTCAAGGCCAGGTTGAATGAGGCTCTGAGTAACCTGGTCTGGTGGGTGGCAACCCTGCCTATGGCACGGGGTTAGGAATGAAATGATCTTTAAGGTCCTTTCCAAGCCAAGTCTTCCTATGAATCCATGACCTTACTGTTAAAGGTAAAAGTAGACTCATAGCTATGGAACATGCTTGTTTGATCAACCTGAAAACTATTTGCTATAGATCAAATAAGATCCAAATCAAGCAATTTCATTTAACTTTAAAGACAGCAATACCAGGACTGTACTAAATGAACTTGAACTTGCAAAATGCTGTGTGAAATTGTGAGAGGCGCTGAAATAGTCAATACTCTCTGTTTGGTATGGAGAATAAGATCAATGCAATAAAATATATATCTGATATTGATATGGAGTCAGGGGTGAAAAGGATCCAAAATGCAGCTGAGAAATTTTATTTGCATTTTAAATATTGTATTTAATTTTGAAATCCTTCTGGTACTGTAGACCTTTCCATATCTGCTGCTGATTGTATACTGTGTCAGATATCTAAAAGTTTCTAAAAGATAAGGGATAGTAATTATCATTGAATCAGTGTATTCTGGTTTGATAGCAACCCACAAGGATCATGGAAGTCCAATTCAGGACCATCCCAAGAGTCACACCATGTGCCTGAGAGCATTGTCCAAATTCTTGAGCTCTCTCAGGCTTGGTGCTGTGGCCACTTCTCTGGGGAGCCTGTTCCAGTGCTTGTTTCAGTGTTCCAGAACCTTTTGAGAATATCCAACCTAAACCTCCCCTGTCACAGCTCCATGCCATTCCCTTGAGTCCTGTTACTGGTCACCAAAGAGAAGAGAATGGTTCCTGCCCCTCTTCTCCCCGTCCTGAGGGAACAACGAGGTCTAGAGCTGAGACAGAGGAATTATGATTGCAATAGTTTGACAATTAGGACTGGAATTATGATTGCTGTAGTTTGTAGGCACCCAAAGAAGTGCCCATGTGCTAAAATTTTCAGGGTGAAAAACTGTTTTGATGGTAACAAGCACTTTGTCTTAAAATTTGTTTATGAATGCAAAGCTAAGGAATCTAAAATTTAAGAGGTAAGGTATGTTAAATGACACAGGAGTGGCAGGAACTTAACCTTCTGAGGTTTACAAATGTGTACGGTATACATTCTGAAGTACCCACTGAGCTGGCTCTGTGTTCTTTATATAAGAGATTAGAAAAGTGAAATCTTCTATGCGGTCTGTCTATTCATCATCAAGACACATAACTTAGCTCTGGTAAGCCAGGCAGTACACACAGAAACAAAACCAGGAAGCATCTTTAAAACTGAGGTTCTACCTTAAATAATATGTATAAATAATACATTAAATATGTAGCTATATATTATGAATGTGATGTGTCATATTGATGCCTGAGATAGCCGCCTAAAATCACAGACTAGACAAGAATAAGGGAATAAAGGTAGGTATTTATTTGAAGGGCTTTCAAGGTACACCCTGGAAGTTAAAAGGCTGCACCCAAGATAGACCCTGAGCCATGAGTTCTTCACACTTTTTAAAGTTTGGTCCATTTGCATGTCAGGATTAATTCTCCAATTACAACCCCAGCTAATGATGTAACTACCCCAAGTTTACCCCCCTTCTTAAGGTGTTAGTTTACACATTTTGGGCCTAGGACAATCTGGGTATCCTTGGAGAGCAAGCTTGGAGAGGCTTGTTATGTCTAACTATCATGAGAGAACAGTAGTTAACAGGCTACAAGAAGCTTCAGAAATTACACTAGACAGTACAGGATTTGAAAAACATAGAAGTTAAAACCTAAGGCATCAATATCTTTGAGTCCAAGAGAAAGTAAAGAATGAACTCATACTACACAATATGATCTTTGATTAAATATGCTGGTGTAAGAGACACAGTCATTCTTAGAGGACAGAATATTTCAAATGAAAGCCACTTAATTGGTCAGATAGATATACAGATACATCTATATCTACCCATATGTACACAAGGAGCCTGTGGTTTTGACGAAGAGAAAGTCACATCCATATGAAAAAATGGAGGCAAGGGTTTGATTTGGCTTACACTTGTATGTATTTGAGCAGGACTGATAAAAATAGCCATGTGTTGGCTCCACATCTCTTGAAGTTAATGGAAGTTGAATGTACTCTTGTGAGAATCATTCATAAATTTTGTCATGAATTAATGTACTTTAATTAATTTAAGTGACAATGGTAGGCTGCAGGAACTACTGTGCTGTAGCGTATTACATAGAAGATGGCCTCTAACCTGCTTCTTCTGCCATTTATGATGCTAAAGGAAGTTTTTGGCTAAAATCCAAACTTTCTGTAGAAAATAGGAATAATTGGTAATGAAATAGTCACTCCTATATTCCAGTTGTTATAACTCATTCCAGCATTGCATTTCAAATAGTTGAAAGTAAATTCTGTTTTGAACTGGGTGAATAAAATACAGATGGCTAATATATGTCCTTTAATCAGATCTCAGCAGGATCTTCAGTTATTTCATATTGTGTGTGTAAAATCTACATTAAGGAGTCCAAACACTCTAAAGCCAATATGCACCAGAATTAACTTTGTTAAGGCAAGTTAATTTAATCTCCTCCATGCATATGCATTGTGAAGACTTCTTTAATTACATGATCACATATTGTTTTTTCTTACAAAATCTTTTCCTCATCCCATTCACAGAATATAAGATAGTCACTTAATGAGCAGCTGTTCCATATTTTGTTTCCATGACATTGTTCAGAGTCCTTAAATATTCTGTTGTAAACAAGGTGGCCTCACACCTTGTTTACAACAGAATATTTAAGCCCTGCTCTGGAGACATAGTTAGTAATTACTATTAATTTCCTGTTGGGATTTTCCTAGGATCACTATAGTGCCTAAGTGATGAGAAAACATTAAATTAGCACTGCTGTAGGCCTCTGAGATTGGAAGACAGTATGATTTCCACTTTATGGCTGGGGAACCATGACCCAGAATACTGTGTTTAAAAGGTGCCACTAATCTACAGGACCATCCTGAGCTGCTGAGGTCCAAAAGCCTTGACTCATTACTGTCACACGGAAGTTTTCCAGCTCAGGTCTTCCGGTCTCCAGCTATGTCTGAACATTCATCTCTTCTGCAAATTCAAATGCCTCATCTCAGTGAGTCACGTGGAAAATGAAGAGTATACTTTCAGTGACCACCTGTGGAAAAGCTGGTTTGAATTACTGTAATGGAAATTTTATGTCAAGAAAAGATAGAATCCTGCTTTCTAGACTGACATCCAATTACTTTAACTATTCTTGTTCTTGTTGTAGTCCCATTTTTTAGTGCATTTTTTCAAAATTCTTTACCAGATGAGCCATCTTCAGTACACAGTTCTGATTCATCCTTGCAGCAAGGCCATCTTGTGCACTGTATAAGGCAGGTGTGTTCTGGAAATGATAGATATGAGTCATGCCATTAGTCTCCATGCCCATTCACAAGATGAGGGAAAATTTGGTTGTATAGGCAACCTGGCACTTTTGGCACCTTTGTTCTGGATCTGGTCATGTTAAAAAACTTATTTTGAAAATGTGTCTGTGTGAGAAAGAGAGACAGAAATAGAGAGACAGAGGGAAAGATAATGAGTACTCACTTAGCATTTAAAACTAGAAACTTCAGAGAATGTCTCAACCCCTGTCTGAATTCTGAGATGGTTGGAACCTTAAAATCCTCCACACCATGTTGTACCATTTTTTTATTAAACAAGTTGCATGGAATAATATTCTGCAAAAAACTACTGCTGAAGGAGTAAGATGTGAGATACCTATTTTCACCACCATCAGACAACACAGATATTTACTGATGGCACAGGAATCATGAGAAACTGAAATTTGATTTCCAGAAGACCCATAAGGCGTTTTCAGTCATTATTGATTCTCTACTCAGTTCTCAGTGACCTTTCCTACCCCTCTTCACTATCTGTTAAAACCCTTGAGTGTAACCCAGTTCTGTGTCCTAAGGACAACAGTTCTATTTATCACTGCCCCACTGGCTTCTTGTTCCATGTTCTTTTTTTTCACCATAAGCATAGTCTAGGTACTTGTTCTTTACCTCCTGTCCTGAGTACCTTCATACAGTCTGTATGTCTTCATCCCTCATTCCTCCAGGGCTGGATCCCCAGGCTTGTGTACATCTTTCTCATTCCCACTGGCTCTTCAGCCAGAATTCCATTGTCAAGCTGTGTTTTCAGTTTCTGTACCTCCAACCATCTATCATTTGTTTCTTTGCACTCCTGTTCCAAATACTGCTATGAAATGTTGGCTCTTCCCCTGTTTTTCCTGTCTGCTGCTTCATTTTCCTTTGTGCAGTCGGGAACTGATAGAACTCTCTTCACATTTGTAAATGCCATTGTAAATTTGAGAGCAGAGCCTCTGCTCATTCTAGGACAACCTTGCACGAGCTTCATTTCTTTGCTCAAAATTTGGACTTAAATCTAAGTATAGGAGACAGAAGCTATGCACCCATGACTGATACTCAAGACCTGATGCTACTCCAGGCAAACCTTTCTATTCCTGTTGGATCCATATCATGTCTGCTTCTACTTAGGCATTTCTGCGTTTTTTTCTCCATTGGTGGTCATACTTTATCTGATCATTAGTCTTGAATCCAGATAGTTTCTGCTAGATGAAACCAGACTTCTGGGATGTTGCATGGGTACAACCCCAGAATTCAGCCTATTCAGAAATTAAACCTACCAGTTATTTGAGTTACGGATGCCCCTCTCGACACATCCCAGTAACAACTGGGCAGGTTAATCTCTTCACCACTCAGAAGAATGTTAATGTTATGTATTAACTTGGACAGAGCCTATGCAGAAAAATGCTGCAATATCAAGTTGTGGGAATTGTACAGTGCCAGATACTATTCAGTTTACTTATTGCACACTCATATAAGATTTGAATGTAGAGGGGATCACTGGTTTATGTAATGTCGTATCTTGCTTAACATAGGCTGCATACTCTTGAATCACTCTAGATGAAGAAGGCCTACTCATTATTTTATCTTAAGTTTAAAATATCAGACAATGGTGCATTTATGTCTGACCTTCATAAGTTGTAAAGCTTTGCATAACTTCTGAAATATTTCTATAATTTCTAACCAGGTCTGAGAGGGACTGAGCTAATATCTTCATGTGAAATGTGGTAACCTATGTGAAAGGAAACAAGGTAGCACTGGAAAAAACTCACTTTGCATTGTTTAATTATTGTATTTCATTTCCACGCTTTCAAAATGCACAGTATCTTGGAAGCCTCTCAAGACTGCCCTCTGCTTCTTCCACAGTTTCTGGCTCTTTTACTCCATTGCACTTTGCTTTCTCATCTTGATGCCTTGTTCTTTTCCTGGCAAGAAACTTGGAAGATCAATAAAAGCCAGGGGAAAAATAGATGCCAGAACAGCCTAAACTTCATAAGGTAATCTGTGGGAAATATTTTAAATGAGGGCAAGGATATTGGATTTGGGGCAAGACGATAATGATGGTTAGATTGATTAGAATAATTATGGGAGATTTGTTCTCAGTTCCCTGCCTTGCTCACATCTGTCTGCTCTTGTCTCTCTGTGACACAGTTCCTTATCAATAAAATGGGAATAGCACTGTCTCACAGATATTAAAATAGTTGCTTCACAGATACCATAGAAAGAAGGAAAAAAATAATTATACTCAACCTAGTATAGTATTATAGCTTGTATGAGTACTGTAATACTGATGGTATGTCTCATATGAGAACTATCATTGATGGGTTGGGAGGTTTTAAACCTAAGACAACTGAATTTTTCAAAACCTTTGTTTGCACAGTTCTCCTCACTGTTTTATTATCTTCTTCTCCTCTTAAGTAATGTTCATGCTTTCATGTGTTATATTACCTTTGAGCTTCTCACAGCTCCTTACTACTGCTCATATTTCAGCATTGCTGCTGTTCCTCCAGAATTCCCTCTATCTTCTCTTTATACTTTACATTTGTGCATTACATGCAGTAGCTTCTCTCTTTGAACTGTCTGCCCCAAGTCACTGTAAAGGGTCTTCTGGGCTGCATGAAGGCGGGAGACACTGAGAGTGCATGTACTAATGACAAGATGAATGAAGTCACAGTCAAATATAGTGCAAATAGATAACTAGTCTATGGAGAAGAAAAAATATACATCTGTTTTCACAACAGGAGTCTCTGAGTTGTGTGAAGTAGTTCTTTGATCTGAATGGCAACTCAAGAGGAATTATTTGTGGAGCTAGGAAGAGCTTAGCTGTAACACAGAGGAACTGAGCTCGGCACTGACCATCCTGTACTCATCATGCTTTACGATGTCCTGTTTGTCTTCATAGTTGGGGTAGCCCAAGGCAAATGCGAGCTCTGTTGATACAACTGTGTCCTCACTGCTTTGTTGCTCAGGTGTGTGTATTTAAGGACATACTCCATCGCTGTCTATGCTGAGATGTTCTAAAATTATTGCCAAGTTAAGTTTACTACGAGAAGACCTGTCTGTCTTCTGGGAAGGAGTTGTTCTAACAACAGAATTCAACCTTTGTGGAAGTGAGTTGAGTCTCTTTTCTTGCTGCAAAACTTGCTTAAAAAGCATGGCCAGATTTCAGCTCACAGAAAGGATAATGATGTAGGTTTACGTGCTGTCAAAATTCACTGATTTTCCTATGAAGGGTTAAGACAAAAAGTGTGTAAAGCCCAGATCAATGACAGCCTCGACAGCCACGACCACTTCACTCAGCTTTAAGCACATAGGGCAGTTCCCAATTCACACTGGTCTTAAGTATTGACTAACAGGCCAGCATTTTGTAGAGCTAAGGGCCTATCCATGCTAAGTCACACTGGACAACAAGGAAAAGCAGCATTAATCCCTTCCTTCTCCAGGCAGTTGGAAATTTTGTAGATCCCAGCTGCTATGAGCTGGCAGTCAAGAAAATGAGTCCTCAGAAAAACATCAACCAAGACTAAACTGTTTTCTCTAAGTAGACTGAAGACATGCAAAATCAATCTACTTCATGTACAGTAGAGGAAAATGGGACAAAGTGTCATGCTGGCTGTATTTCTTGCCAAAGCATGGCTTAAAATGTAGCTGTGGACCAGGAATATGATCAGTGTAGAAAAGTAATGAATTTTCCTGGAGCTAGTAAATGCTGTCCTCCCACTACATTAGTACAAATATTCATGTTAAATGCAGAATTTCACACATGGCACAATATTAAAAAGAAATACTCCTTTACAGAATCTTTTTTATCCTGAAAAACATGTTTGAGTTCATACTTTTACATTTTTAATAGAAAACAGGCCAAATTCTGCTTATTTGGTCTGAATCCAGAAAGGGATTTTTTAAAATTAAGAATTACAAGCCTGATTCTACAACCTTAATTATGTGAGTAGTCCCTCAGTGACTACTCTATTTACCAGTGCCAAGCATATCTAAGATCAGAAAGCTCTTTCATTTCCTGAAAAGTAAAAGACAAATCTACTTCCAATTCTTGAGGAGGCTTTAGGATGCTTGGGGTCCATCATAACTGAGTTTGCACTCCATAATGATGTGCAACATTATTACCTGTTTTGTTTCTGTTTGAGTGATGCATAAAAGTACTTGAGCACAAACCAAGCTAAAATTGGAAAAAGTGAAATGAAATACACATTGATACTAAGAGAGTATTATCCTCAGTTAGAAAGCTTGTGTTCTACTAAAGTATTTTTCATGCATTTCTCCTTTCCCTTAGCTGGCTGCCAAGGGAAGTGGTTGAGTCAGCATCCCAGGAGGTAGTTAAAAGATGTGTAGAGGAGGGATTTAGGGACATGGTTTAGTGGTGGACTTCGCAGTACTGGGCTAATGTTGAGCTTTATGATTTTGATAGTCTTTTCTAACCTAAATGATTCTATGTACTTAGGTAAACCTTTGAAAAGCAAATATTCTTTATTTACCATGGTTTGGTGAGAAGTTCCTTGTTCAGCTGGAGTCACGTGCTGATTCTTGACTTGTTAAAGGCAGGAGATGTTAACATCACAAAATTATCCTTTTGTTACCTAAATAAGCAGCTTTGATTGTGTTGATACAGAATGTGTTAAGAGAGCATTTTGCTACACCTATGCTTGCTAGTTTGATTAAGATCATGTGCCACTAAGTTTTCCTGGTGTTATTATTACTTAGAGACCTTTTTATTTTACAGGATACCTCTGAGAAATATATATTTTTGAATATTCAGCAGTAAAACTTGCTGTAAACTTGCAGTAAAACTCTACCAGTGGTTCCTAAAGATTAGAAATGGTAGTTTTTTGGGGGGTTTTTAATGTTTAATTTGAAAGAACTTGAATCTTCAGTTTACAAAAAGAGCAGATTATATTCCAACCAGATATGCTTCCAATCACCATTTTTCCTACATTTACCTTGTGTTAATAATTACTTAGTATATGACCAAGCTGTGATGGCTGCGAGCAGCTGGAAAATATTGGAGCAGCCCCTAAATTCCTTTTAACTGCATGAATGCTGTTTCAGAAGATTCTACACTGAAGTTGTGATCCTTACTGTCTTATTTGGCATAGTCAGGAATCTGGTCTCTGGTTTATACTTTTAGCCGTTGGACATTGAAACTTCAGAACATGTATTTTGGTTGGCAGCACACATATGTAAAGTATGATTTACCAGCAAAAGTGTCTTTAGAAGTGCGGGTCTTCTCCTGCAGCTGTTCTTTCCTTGGAAGAAGGGCAGCGTAAAGTAACCTGGAAAATCGAACATTCTGTTACAGCACACTCCTGGCACTGTCATCATGCTTCCTTTCTCTAAACTTCCAAAACCCTGATAACGTCTGGGATTTTGATCTACTCACATGGCCCATTGAACATGTCTCTGATGTCAAATATTAATCTTGATGTAAAATCTAATCTTGAGGAAGGATTTATCCAGATCCCATATTGTTAGCCTATTTAGTCTTTTCCAGAGAGGCAAGAGACTCTGAAATTTGGGTGTGGTCACTAATTTAGGAATGTTTCATATTCATTAAAAAAAAAAATCTATTATTCTTGAAAGAGCTGAGATTTCCAGAAATATATTGCTTTCAACTATGATAAAAGAATTCCAACCTATTTATACTTCTCTTACTAATTATTGACCACTGAAGCATGAATAGAGAGAATTTTTTAGGAAATCTATCTATTAAATTGTTATTTATGTCTAGTTTTGCCATCAGTTTCCTTTAGTTTCCAGTTTGGATCCACATATCTTGGTATCTTGAAGTTAGATTTCAAAGATGATTAACATTCTTTAGGACATATATAGTACTGACTAGGATTTTATAAAGGACCAGACTGCTAAACTGCTTGTTTGGGCAAGCTCACCTCCATTGCTGAGGCTTGTGTATAAACACTTCTGGAAATAACACTAGATACTTACTGCACTTTTGGATGTGAAAGTACCTTCTAAGAGCCCATATTGTACATCCAGCTACATTAAAAACCTGAGGATTTCTTCACACACAAAGTGTGAAATGATTATTCCATCTCTTCAGTCTATTCACCACTCTTCTGTTGTTCTCACACAGAATAACTCAGGCTGGAACAGATCTCTGAAGGTCAGCTAATCCACCCTCTTTCTCAAAGCAGAGCCAGCTTCAAAGGTAGATCAGATTGCTTGGAGTTTCGTACTGCTTTCAATGTCTCCAAGGATGGAGCTTCCAGATTCCACAGGCTCTGTCTTTATGTGTACCCTGTTCCACCCTCATTGTGATTCTTTTTATATTGTTTTTGTACAGCTAACTAGATATGTTACTGTTTACTGGTATTTTGATGCAGATGCTTCTCATCTATTCTTCTCTAACTCTTCTTTTTTTTCACAGTCATCCCTTTTTACCCTATTTCCATACCTCTCTTACACTTGCTGTCATTTTTTCCTGGTTTTCTCTTGACCATGTCTTTCTAACTGCTTCCGTTCATAATTTAAGACTATATTAGTCTTTATTAACATTCCCAATTCTTAGAAAGCCATCCTGACTCTATTTACCTCTCTGTCACTTCCTGTTGCTCCATGATCACTTTTGTTGTTTGTGCATTCACATTCTGTTGTGTTCAAAGTAGGTGATTTCCAGTGCTATCGTAAACTCCTTCACATTGGCTTCTGAGCTTCTGGTTAGCTGAAACCACTCTCACAAAACTACCTAATGATTCTCTCTTAGCCAATTCTTCCTCCTCCTCTCACACTGTTAGTTTTGATCTCTTTAAATCTCATCATAGTTTGTATCTTTGGCTCCATTCTTGTCTTGTTTTCCCCCTAATCCTTTCATTCATCCTTTGAAGCTTCCTGATCTAACTCTGCCAAAATCCTAAGGATTTTTAGTTCTGACCCATCTCTCCTCTCCTTTTACACATCACCTCTACAGTCTTATCCACAAATAGATGCAGTTGACATGTCTGTGCTGCTGACCCAGATTTACATCTGTACTCCAGATATTATAATAACAGCTCAAGACAGGCATTATAAAAAAAAGGCTTCCCTCTTAGTCCCTCATTACCGCTTGTTTTCTTAGTCCCCATCTTTTCTGTCAGGCCAGTAATACAGATGTTACTTTTCATTCAGGCCTCTTCAGATTCTCCAATCAAGGTTGTGTGTAAATGTCTCAGGTTCCTTTCTTCATAACACATCTAAGCTGTGGTTTTAATCTCATCCCAGGAGATCTGTTGAAATTCTATTAGGGAATATCTACACCATATATTACAAAATACATTCTAAGGACTTGGCACAATATCCATGTAGTTTTTAGGTAGAAATCTTTGGCAATATAATGATAAAAATAATTTTTATAGGTAAATAATATATACGAGTGAGTAAATTGTGCATTGTTGAAGTATGTTTGAATACGGGGCAGTTTATATAAGATATTGAAGTAACAGGTGGGAAAGTTGCAGTAGGCAAACTCATCTCAGGAAGTCCATAAGTCTTAAATTGCACTGTCGAGTTTTATTTTCTGGCTTCATCCTTGTCTTTCTGCTGCACCTAGCATGGAAAAATGTGTGTTACTGCTATATTGTTTATCCATCATTTCTATTATCTCTGAATTTAGCTTGGTGTTACTGTATATAGTTGCACAACAGGCTGAAAGTAAGGATGGATCCCTTACTTTGGGTTTTTGTATTTTGACAGCTACTAATCAATGCTTTAAATTTGGATTCATGTTGCCATGTTAAATTTACACCAAAAAGTTGCTCTCCCCATCAGGCAAACAGGGTCCTGAAAGTTTTTGTGCTGTTCACCTGGTGTGCTTGCTCTTAATCACAAGATTAAATATGCTTCTGAGTCTGAAAAATAAGCTTACCAAAATCAACATTTATGCCAGTAATGTAGTAGAAAATGCAAAGTGTTTCCAAGCACCTCAACGTAGGTGCTGAAACATACAAATCTAATTGTGTTGTGGTCTAAATATATGTACATTGATCCCTGGGACAGACAGTTGGCTTTCAGAAAGACCAGAGGGAGGAAGGGTAAAGAGCAGGGCCATGAATTCAGTCTCCAAACTTTTATTTTGAAAAGCTTTTAATTTCAAAAAGCATCTGACAACTGAGATGCAAACACAGTGAGATTAAAGAGTTAAATTCCCCTAACATAATTTTGAAGTCTTTCAATTTCATTTTTTTCTTAAAAATGCCCAAATCATTTGGGAATGATAAGGACAGTATGAATTTAATGATAAAACTTTTACAAAGCAAACCAAGAATGTTAAATAAACGGACATTTATTTTGCTTTAAGTTTTAAAAGCCCACAAGTTACTTTCTTCTTTTTCTATTTTATGGGACTGTCTCTTTTAGCTGTACTGTATATTGTCACTGCTGTCTGCAGGGATGGCGAGAAGAATGACAGAATTCAAGTCCAGGATAAAATGGGATTATTTAATTAATTACAAACTTGTTTATATAACTTGATTTGCAAGAATGGCTAAGGCTATTGGTCACTTGACCATCCACCTCTCAGAGTGATTGGCTGAATGCTACGACACCCATTTCAAAATATTTTCTTCAGTGTACCATAACAAGACTGTGCATAACAAGTTTGCACCTGTGAGATAAAGTCTTGGCTTACATATACCTTTACACTGTTTTCAGCTAGCTTGCGTGAGAAAAGAAAACTTCACAAGATGCTGGAAACCTGGAAAAATTTCTCTGCTAGCTTTTTTAGCATCTATAGTATATGACCTTTAGTAGCCTTTTTTCTTTAAAAATATTCTGTGTCCTCCTCTGATTTAAGTGTTGTTCTCTCATCTGTCATTGAGGTTTTTGTCTGTTTTAGAGTAAAAGTGATCAGATGTGGTCATGTGTTACAGCACGGATACTGCAACATGCGTATCAAACAATGAGGCCCGAGGAAAAGAAATATATATGGACAGATTCTTGATAGATGTTTCAGAGAGATATTTATTTCTCCAGCCACATGGCTGGGGCTCTGCCGAGGAACTGCTCAATCATGGGACCCGAGGGTCCTTGCCCGTGCAGGGGAACACAAAACAACCAATGGGGAACGAGGCTGAGCAGGGGCAGGGAAATCCCATGCCTCCCCTCAGGGCCCCTCTCCCAGGACCACATGGCAGGGAGAGGGCCCCAACATTTCACCCATTTATTTTTAACAGAAAGAGATTTAAAACTTAACATTGGAAACAACTGGATAAACATAACAAGAACAGCTTCAAAACAAAACAAGCCACCCTCCTGAGTCTTTAAATGTCCAAACAGGTTCTCTGGAGCATCTTAAGGCTGACAGAAGGGAGACAGGACTCTCTGGGCATGTTTTGTGGGGAAACTGAGGCAGGAGAGGGTTTCTGCTATTTGTACTTGTTGGAACTCTAAACAACAATACTTAATTTCTTCCCTCCCCCTCTTCATCCCCCACTCGGCATTGGAAAGGGATTTTTGGGGAAACAATTGGCAAAGGCATGGTTTTGTGAGGGAAACCGTGGGTGAGAAAATGAATTGGGAATACACTGAGGGTAAGAGGATATAGGATAAAAGGGAAAGGTGGGATTAGGAAATGGAGACTGTAGGGGGGGCTTATAATGGAGATATTGTCTAACATGACTACGATTTTTAGCATTTATACTGCCTTTTACAGAAACACCATCAGGCCCAGTAACCTCTGCTGCTTGTAACCCTTTTCTTCCTTTCACAATTTTGAACTCCACCACCTCCCCATCTCCCAAGCCTGGGATGCATTTTTCAGGGTTATTCTTTTTAATAGCAGTTCTGTGAACGATTATGTCTTGCTGGTTGTCACATCTTGTTATAAAACCATAATTTTGTTTAACATTATACCATTTTACTATTCCTAAAACCTTAGCTAGGGTGATGTTTTCCTTTTTCGAGTGGCTGCTGTCTTCTGTCTCGCTGCGTTTTTGCTTTCTCTTTTTCTTTCGGTCATTCGTGTGTTGGAATTGCCAGGGTTGTCAGTGCTGCCGGGGCTGTCGGGGCTGCTCGTGCCTGCGCGCTCTTCCCAGGGTTGCATTCGGGCCGGCTGGGCTGAGCCGGTCCGGGCTGTGCTGCTCAGCTCCCTGCGTGCCCTCTCCTCTGGTCTCAGCTGCACTGCCGCTGCCTGGGGCCGCACCCACGTCTCGGTCAGGCCCCCGAGCGACGACCCCCCCGCGCCCTGCTCCAGCGCGCGTTTCAGCTGGGTGTGGCTCCGCTCCGCCACCATCGCCGCCAGCAGCCGCCCACGCGTCGTCCCTCTTGGTTGGGCGTTCACAGGGCTCACTCCACCACGCACTGCGCGGGGCCGTGCGGGCACTGCTGGGTCGCACCGCTCCTGCCACGCCTCGCTCCGCCGCCAACACTGCAGCTCGCGCTGCTCCGCCTGCGCTGGAACTGCCTCGCTGCTGCTCGGAGGGCGCTCGGTCCATGTGGCCTGGGTCACACGGACTCTGAGGCAGGCTTCCCTTCGCCAAGACACAGCTGACATTGCTCAACCGTCTCGGTAATTAAATAATATTCACTAAAATATTCTTCCATCAGCATGTATTTTGACTCAGAAATTAACTGTGTCCAAACAGTCTTCCAAGTGTCTTTGGTAAGAATTAAATCCCAAGAAACATAGAAAAAGTTCTTAAACAACCATGAAAGGAAGTGTTTCAGTTCCTTTTGAGCTTGAATTAAGCTAAAATTTACAAATCATTGTTCAATAATCTTTTCAAGTTTAAGATAAATGTCCATATGTGGCTCTGAGAGCCAAGAGTCTTTCCACGGTTCCTCCATAGTATAGAGATGGAATACCAAAACAAAACCAAGAAGAGAAATCCAGAGTTTACTCACAAATCAGTCGCTGTTCTTAGGGATCAGGGATCGTTCTGCTCGCATTTCCCCACCATTTGTTACAGCGCGGATACTGCAACACGTGTATCAAACAACGAGGCCCATGGAAAAGAAATATGTATGGACTGATTCTTGATAGGTGTTTCAGAGAGATGTTTATTTCCCCAGCCACATGGCCGAGGATCTGCCGAGGAACTGTGGCAATCACGGGACCTGAGGGTCCTTGCCCGTGCAGGGGAACACAAAACAACCAATGGGGAACGAGACTGAGCAGGGGCAGGGAAACCCCGTGTCTCCTCCCCAGGGCCCCTCTCCCAGGGCTACATGGCAGGGGGAGGGCCCCAAGAGTCATGCTGATCTGCAGATTATCTGGTGTGGTACTGCAAAGCAGCGGCGCCAAAATTCTGTTGCACTTGTAATAGGGACAGAAGTTAAGCTTTTCGTTAGTAAGGACTATTTTCAAGGCTTTAAATAGTCTTGAGAAAATATTTCAAATCTGTAGTAGAATCTATTTTTTATATATATACATATATATATCAGATATAATAATACTAGTAATGTAAGCAAATGCCCTGGTTGTATGAATATGCTTTCAAAATCACTTCCTGATGCATTTATTCTAAGCATAAAGTATTGAAACTTCAGAGCTTGGAAGAGTGGGGTGCTGAAAGCCTTCCTTCAGTGTAGCATGGCTGGGGCAGAGAATTGCAATTAAGAATAAATACAATCCATAGAGTTGAATTGTTCTTCTGTCCTTTCTCATAAGTATAATACCTGTCTTTTTGAAGAGGGAGTCATCTCTTTTCGTGTGCTCATAGCTCATACTGATGGCAGACAAGGTCCACTGGTGCTACTGCAATATAAATCGCTGTTCTGTAATAAATGTAAATGCCCTTAAGCTTATGGTATTTACTGCTTGTGGAGGAGGTAGATGGTATTCCTAGGGCTTTTTTTTCCCCTCTTTGTTGAAGTCTAAGGAGTCACCCTGAAAAATAGGCAGGAGCAAGAGTTGTGATTTGACTGCTAGTCCACAGGGTGCTGGTCCAAATCATTGCGTTCGTTTCACATGGGCCACTGAACAGCTCTCAGACCTCACCAGCTTCTGTTATTTTAACTGGGTTGGATTTGAACTAGTAACATAAAGGTGGACAGCCCAGTGGACCATTATCAATCCCTAGTCACATAGACCTCTTTTACCTGTCGTCTTAAATTTGTGCTTCATCGATGACTGTGACTCTAGCACAAAGCATTCAGAACTTTTGATATGGACTACACAGATGTTGTAAAGCATCTGGGGACACAAAGGGAGTTTCTCTTAATAATTCAGACTGACTTTAATGCATCGCATAAACTAGATTTTTTTATAAATTTAGTGCTTACAAGTCCCATTAGTTTCCCCCTTATCCCCCTACTTCTCTTTCTTTATAATAATATTTTTGTGCTGATGTGAAAGTTTATGAGATCCTCAGTAGAATTTTTGCTTTTAATCTGTTTCACTATTTTTTTCCTAACAAAGAATAATGATGTGAAAAACAACGGGAAGAAAAATGAAATTATATCCACTGTGCTTTATTTATTCACATTATTGCTGCTTGTATGTGCATGTCCACATCCTTGTTACCTCTTCTTGGGATAAAGTTTTGGGCTGTATTTCAAACTCCATAAAGCAGCACTGAAAGAAAGGACCAACCTTACTTTAGTGTTTCTTTTAAGTAACAGTGGAGGACCATGTACATCTTCTGAAATCTGCATGTTATTTAATATAAAGTATGGAACATCAGTTGGTTATTTGTATCTTTCAAAGCCCCATAAATAATTACTATTCAAAAGCTCTGCAATGAAAAAAAAAAGCAAACCAACCGAACAATAAAACGTTGCCCATTAAAAAAAAAAATCAAAATTATAGCTGTTATTACTAAACTATAAGGAGGTTTCTAGCTTACAGATCAATATCTATTCCTGTTTCTTAGGGGGGAGGGTGTATTCTTTCCACATTTATGAGCACATTAAAGTGTTTAATTCAATTAAAGGATAGTTTGTGGCTCTAAAGCATGGAAAGCCATGTAAAACCCTGGAAGCTGTGAAAATTGGCTCCACACCCAGTTAGCTCCTGCAGCAAAGAATTAGCTGAAATGGGAAGGCAATTAGGAGCACAACTTTTATGCAGCACTAAGCTGTAGGCATTGGGTTAGCTGACCAGGAATTGTACAGGCTACACAAATGAATTCTTTCTCTACTGGCACACACACACACACACACAAGGAAACCTTGTAAATCTGTCTGCTGTTCCCACCTTACTACTTAGAAATCATATGTAATGGTGCAGAAACCAGCATCTTTTCAGAAGGGAGCTGTTTCTGTAGGTCTCCATAAGGATAAGAAAATGTCCCTGGAGTTCAGGTGGTAATGAGTCATTAGACTGTGGTGATCATTATTAGCAAATATCCACCCTCAGAGCAGTATTTGTATATTGGAATTTAGGCTCAGGTCTGTCACTGTCAGGATTGGATTTTCTTTTCATGTCACGATTCTAGATTTTTTAATCTACATAATGAGGGTGTCATTTCTAAGTAGTACTTAAGTGAATCCATTTTGCATGGTGAGAGCATGTATCAGCCTGCATGGGGAGGCTTGCTGTGCTTGCTGTCAAGACTGAGTGGATGTCGGCCGGGTCTGCCCCACCACTCTTGGGGCTTTGTTATCACAATCTCTTGCCTGAGCTAATTAACCTCTCTGACCAAACCTTCTTTGTGTTTGGCCAGGTTAGAGCATGGGAAGAAGAGCTAGAGTCCTAGGCATGCATAAACAAGCTCAGAAGGAGGGCTGGGTGGCCAAACAAATAATTTTCATTAAAAGAGATTGGCATCTTGTTCCATAGATCCAAAACTGCATGAACTCCCATGGCTTCTGTTTTTTTGACATGGATGTCTGTTTTCCACCTCATTGTGCAGGGTCACACTGAGCGCCTCACTCCACAGATTAGTGCCCTCTTTACTCTGCATGTTAGGAGATGTTCAGCTAGGGAGGCCCTGTGACTACTGCAGAGAGAGCAGGATGTGTCCCTGGATGTTTATAATACCCTTTTGAATTCCTCAGACAAAATGTGGGATATGCCTACAAAGTGTTATTATTTCAGGGTTATTCGGAGGAAATATTGAGTGCAGGAGAATTAATTTAAGCTGAAGTCCTGTGGTTGGATTCTGTCTCAGCACAATCAGGATGCAGGATCCCCACCATAACGAAAATCTGTATTTGAACAAGGAGTTTAAAATCAGCTTTTTAAGACATCTGAAAATGTGTTTTTTCACTCCCCTGATCTGAATTTGGCAGCAGCGTAATTCCTGGGGGCTGCAATTTCAGTGATAGTTCCAACAGAAGACTTGGCCTAATGACCTGTATCAAAGTGGGAAGAACCGTGCTACAACCGAAAACACAGAAAGCTGCCAGGAGACACTGAGAACTGGGGATGGTTTCTAGAGCCACTCAGATGTAGGATTTGCCATCAGCTCTGAGTTGTATTCTGAGCTGGAAGTTTGTGTTATTTGTATACAAGAAGCAGGGAAAAAAGCACAAGAAAAGTTCTAGAACTTGTGGAGAGTTGTGAAAAGTCTGGTGCTGCTTCACATCTCTGGCTGCAGGTTTGATTTCCTTGATCTATCTTTTGATTTTCATATTCCATGTTAAAGCATGTTTGAAATAATTTAAAGAGAAATAATTGTCAGAAACGTAACCTTTGGTTATTGAAAAATGAAGCGACTTTCATTTCTAAAGTAGTTAGAACCATATTTTCACTGTTCAACTATCTGGTTTTTTTGCTCTCTAGGCTGTACGGCATTTTGGACTTTCCTTTTAAAGTGCTTTCCTGGATGACCGGTGACATATATTTCTCTTAACTGTAATAAGCCTTGTTATTTATACTAGTCTTGAATGAGATCAGAAGTCAGAGAGGTCACTTTGGGAATTCCCTGAGTGTGGCACTCAGTATGAGTTATACGTCTCTGTTGTGCTAACCTGAGGTACATTTACTTTTCACTTAATGTGTTACACATAGTTCATAAAGTCTGATATGTCACCAGTTCTCTAATGGCATTTCTTATTCTCAGGCAAGGCATAGATGGCTATGGCCTTGTGATCAGAGCAGTAAAAAGATGTTTATACCCTTGTAATTTTTGTTAAAATATATAATTTCTATTGTTAGACATGTCTTGATATTTTTATAGAATGTTTGTCATTCCTATGTTATAGTGTATTCAGAAAGTTCAGAAACTTTTTTAGCTTTTTGGTTTCCTAAATACCATTGTTTTAGTATAATACATTGTTTAGTACAATACAAATCTGCCATACAGTAGTTACAGTTTTATTCCAAAGCACCGAGGGGAATTGTCACATGACATTTAATCAGTTCAAACTGAAGTTTGTCAGTCATTTTCTTCATACTTTGGTAGCTTGTGGTTGTAGTGGTTGTAGACAAACGAAAATTTGAAAGTTTTAAATTTATTTAAATGTTGCTTTCTCCATGTGAAGACCACCTCAAAAAGTAAGGATAGCTGGTTATACATGAAGAAATGGTTCCAAACTATACAGAAGAGCATGTTGTTTCCATTTTTTCATCAGTGGTTTGAGAACAGCTTGCAATCTGCAGGGCTGTAAGACATGATCTGAAGTAGGTGTTTGGATCACACTGGGCTCTTCATGCAAAGGACTACTGCTAGGTTTTGACCCACTTCTCTCGCAGGGATTTCTACAGGACAAAATCAGAGCCTTTTGTCCATGTGATGTGACATTCAAGATGTGTCCCTGCTGCATGGCTTGTGCACACGGATCACTGCTGTGTATTCCAAAAAATAAGTTAGGAATCTATTGTGATCTAAAGGAAGCGATTCAACCACTAGGCCAAACAGCAAGCCATTTAATATTGATCAGCTTATTCTTTTGTATTGTGTTTCACATTTATTTCTTAAAGATTCTTAACTTCAGCCACTTCTTTGGTTAAAAGTAGTAGAAGTTGGTTAGTTGTCCGTTTGCTTCTGCATGCTCATGTCTTCTCTTGTCCTAAATCCCTCCCTCAGATCCACAGTGTGGATTTCAGATAAGCAGCTTTAACGGCGTGTTGGCTGTAATGTGTCAGAGGGTATTTCCAGGATTCCTTTTCACCACATTGTTTGCCACTGGACCTAGACCACTTAGCACAAAGGCTAATGGGTCTTCATAACTGGACATGTAATCATACGGAAGCAGGTTGATAATGGTTCCAGAATCCAAGCGTGTTAGTTGCCTTTTACTGCCTTTTGCCCAGATTTCTCCTCTCTTCTGTTATACACAGATTGATGGAAGAAGACCAATGAAGAGAAGGGGAAATCACCAGCTGGGCTTGTTTGCAGTTTCATTGTTCAAGTTACTTGCAATTTAAATAAAACTTAAGCTTGTGAAGTAAGGCTGTCTGCTGAGACTACTATGAAGGAAACCAAAGTACCTTTCTTTATGCTAGTGACTTAATATACTACCTTCAGGAACTTAGGATATTAGAGTTATTGAATGCAAATTCCCTTATTCTGTGCATAAGCAGTGTGCTTAGATTCGAATACTCTGATGAAAAAATTGTAAAGTATTTTACTTTATGCAGTGATCAAAGTACTGTTGATGTACAGGAGGAATACAAATAGAAAAGAAGATTTAATGACTCCTGTTGGAAGAAAAAGATGGTATAGAATAAGTAAAGCACTACATTTAACATTTGCTAGATATAGGGGTGGGCTTTTCTGGCTCCCCATGTCATTTATAAAGCTTCATTTTGACTTTGCAAGACTTGCAGGAGTTATTATGAATAGCCAGATTAATGTGTAAACCACTCTAGCAACCACTCTTGGACATTGTCCTCTTACCAATTAATGTTTGAGAATAAAGCATTTACAGGACTTAAAAAAGGCTGTATTTTTTCAGTAAATCAAAATAGCTCCTTCACACTTTTATCCTGCAATATTTTTGAATTATTTAAAAATAACATAGGGTGTGACTGTGGTAGTTACTATCACTTGACATGACATTTTTCATTCTCACATTAAACTATAGTCCCTTTTGCCTGTTAAAATGCTTTAGTCTCACTGCAGCAACCTACGGAGATTAACTGGAAGAGTGTAAGCCATGTGTAGGATTTACATGTGAAATGGAAGGCAGGAAGTGTTGCCGTGGGATGCTCACCTCTGCCCTGGTGCTGCTTGTGCCCAGCAGCCTACCCATGAGGCCATTGTACTGTGGGGATGCTGGGACCCAGGTGGTGCCCCCAAAACCTGTGCCCTCCCTAAACTGGCTGTGGGGATGGCTGAGAAGAGGCAGAGCCTGCTGGCAGTGGAAGCAGCTGCAAAGCAGCCAAAGCAGTGACCTTCATGTAGCTGTTGCTGAGCATTCACTGCCTGGAGCTGAACAACTCTTGTGCCCATTCCTTCTTTCCCTCCTCCACAGACTCTGTACCAGCTTTGCTCCATGCCTGTGCTTCCTTTTTTCTCCCTTGCCTAGTCCTCCTTTCATTTCTTTCAGTGTTCTATCTTGCTAGCCTTTTTCCCATTTAGTTCATCTGTCTGTATCCAGCCACCCCTAAATGGACCCAGATGGTAATGGCACTTAGTCTGCGTGTGTGCTCACCCCGCCGGCTGCCTTTTGTCTGCTCGCCCTCTCCAGACTCTCAGCTTTCCTGGCAAGTGCCATCTGATGCTCTCCACTTGTGCAGTGCAGCCATAATAATGCCGCTGTCTTGACTGCTCCGCTGGTCTCTGCTAATTAATAAGACAATTAAGGGTGTATTATTTTCAAAATTTCTATTAATTTAATCCAAAACTATTTCAGCATTATGGAATATACCCTTTTCCTTGAAGTGAGTGTGAAGATGCAGAAATGTTTTTTGATTTATTGCTGTTGTTCACTACTTTTAATAATGTAGCACTCACAGTCTTCATTTCAATCTCCTCTCTGAATGAATGCACCTATTACTCCCACAGTCTAATAGGAATATTCGCAGGCTTCTCATAATATACTGCCCTTTCTGGGGCTATAAATTTTTTCACTGTTTTTTCTTTAGATAAGAATGGCAAAATTAAGTACGGTGTTCAAATATGCAGTGTGTATCAATTAGCATTGCATATTTGCAGTCTATTTTTAATGTTGTTCAATATCCTGTTTAAATTTTTCTTTGCTTTACTGTGCAGAGGGCAGATGTTTCTCTAAGAATATATCATTCACATGATTTCAATTTAAGCTGGGGCAGGATGAATACTTGAGCCAATAACTCCTAATATATGAAAAGAATTGGTAAAATACACCTGGGTATGAAGAAGGAGCACAAGAAACAGGAGAATTCTAAAAAAAGCTAAATAATTCTGAGCAGATTCTTGCCTGCAAGTGGGAATATACAAGCAGAATGGCTTTAGAAAGTGAGGAAATACTGTAAAATACTCATGTACAAAATATGTAAAGATGTAAAGCATCTTTATTTCTGAAGAAAGGGAATATCGGGACACTTGCTGAAAAAAAAGAATCAAGAGAAACCAGAAAAGACAGGTGTGTTTGGCCTACTAAACTTTCCTCCTTACTAGAGTGTTTAATGTTCTTATGTTCACAACTTCAGCAATTCCCATTGTCAGGAAGGCTGGTCATCCCTATGGCTTTAATGGCCACTGTACCAGGGGTGACAGAGTGCTGCAGCCACCAAGCAGCCTCTTGTCCTCTTTGCTCCTGAGACTGTAAGCCTGACCTCCATAATGCTGTGAAGCTGCCACTATCAACATGGTTGTCACAATGGCCTTTGAAATATGTGACCAAGAAACTAAATGGAAGAGCAAAAAGGAATGAATTTCAGGGGAGATGTTAGACTGAATATTTTCTAGGTCTGAAGTTTGTATAAAATTTATTCACAGCCTAGCTTTTCACCTGCCATTTATTTATCATTATTATTAGAGGAAAGGTCTGTGTGAGGCAGAAGTAAATTTTTATCTGAAAAATATTTCTTTATGCCCCAAATACTTCCTTTATTCATATGCCAAACCTTCCTTTTTCCCCTGAATTCTATCTCCTAGCCCTTGTAAAGCATTTTTTCCAACATATGTATCTTATTTTTCCCGAACTCCTTATTTTCTCAGACTTTTTTAGTGGTTTAATACCTATTTATTTAGTTTTATACCTATGAACAAATGAATATTGTTGTGATTCTCATGTGATTTGCTTTCTCTTAGTTTCAGTTGAATGCATTTGTCATTCCTCCTCTAACCTGTGCATGGTGATATCTTGGAGCAGGTGTTTTCTTCACTGAATAAATGGCATATGCTTAAGACTTACAGTAATCCATAGTATTATATATGCTTAGAGCAGTGGGATTCTCATCTCTAATAAAATTCACAGCAGTTGCAAGAACAACAGCAGCAATATAATAAATAAAACTAGTAATGGTAGTATTCGTCTCTTTCTTTTTCCTTTTCATAAAACAGAGCCATGAAATATGGCAAACTATCACAGAATGCTGTCTTTTGAGCTAAGTGGCTTTTGGTTCCCTAGGGCAGATCTTTGTATAGTTGCAGCAGTGAGAATATGCCTAACACATGTTGATTTTAGTTTTAATGTTGTATTATTCTGTATTATTTCTTCAGCATTAGCTGAGTAAGATTATCAGGAAGCAGTTCTTTGTTTGCAACCTAAACATCGGAGCAAGGCTCATCCTTAGTGAAGAGGGAGTTAGGGAGTCCTTACTGGACATACATAAGTCCATGGGGCCAGTGTGATGCACCCATGAGTGCACAGGTTGCTGATTGAGGTAATTTTGGAGCCACTCTTGATGTCAGGGCCACAGTGACTGAGAGACGTTCCTGAAGAGTGGAAGAAAACCAGTGTCACTCCCATCTTCAGTTCCTTCAATTTTAAATTTCTTACTGGTTTCTCTTTATTGCTTGCTGCTCTAGCACCTGAGCACAAAAGAATAAGATTCACTACTTCGAGCTCATTAGTTTATAAGCACAGATTTTTCACAGCACTTACGTATTACGTGGAACTGGTTATGCTGAAAACAGTGTTTCTGTTGCTGCTAGGAGTGTCTGATCCTGTTACTTCTGCCAGTCAGGCTGTGTGGTGCCAGGCTTGGAACCAGAGGTGAAGAACACAGATGGCATCACCTGCTCCGTGTCTCGTTGGAATGACCTGACTGCCGTGACACGGGGGCTCTGTGGCAGAGGCAGAGACAGCTGCAGAGTCTTCCGGCAAGGTTCAGCTGCCTTAACCTTCCTGTTCTGCCTCATTCTGCTCCAGTTCTGACATACCTAGAGGATGATAACCTACTGCTGCCATCAGTTGCTTCATATGCTTGCATGGTAGTAATTAGTGCAGTGGAACACATTATTCCAGCTTGGCAGATGACCAGTCTTGTCAATGTGAGGCCATATGATCAAATTCTAGGGATTTTTGTTTGCCCAGAAAACCAGAAAATATTTAACTACAAAAAACCCCTTTAGAACAATAATCTTAGCACTGTTATTTTCCAGTCTTTGTGTGTTTTGATTTTTAAACTTACTGAAAACTTAGTTTTTCCATTCTGGTCATGTTAAAAACAAACCCACTTCTTGAGAAAGTAGTGAAGTAATCAAAAAATCTCCATTCTTAAGAAACTGTAACGGTATTTTTTCTTTTAATATTCCTGTTAAACCTTACTGTAGTACATTAGAGTGTAGGCATACCAGTGGTGCCCCTATTGCTTTTCTTACAATTCCTCTTCAAGTGGAGAGTTTCATCTATGATAGTGTTTACTTTTGTGATAAATTATGTCATACAGAGAAGGCCTTGAAATGGCATACCAAGGCCAACACAAAATCACAAATTGCTTGCCTCTTCCACTGGAAACCTACTAACTTGTGTCTAAGAAAGATCAGACCTTATTCAACTTCAAACCTTTTTCCTCAGATAAGAAAGTTTTACCTTGTTTAAATTATCATGTTCTTACATCATTATGCTATCCAACTTTTTCAGAGTTTTGTATGTTGGTCATATTACTGACCAGAGTAAAACAACGGCACAAAATCACTAAAGCAGATTAGTTCCAGAGTGTTTCTACTGCTGTTTGTTGAAGCAACACACTTCAAAGAGAATTTGAGTGCTATGTATATGTATATATATAATTCTCAGGAGGTGGGGGAAATAGTTTAGTGTGAATTGGTGGATTTTAGATCTTAAGTCTGTTATTACATTTTTCTCTTTCCATCGTTCTGTCCCTCTCTCTCCTGATTTTTATTTATCCAGTATTAATGGTTAAAGAGAGGCAAAGAGTGAATACTACTCTTCAGTGAAGGACTGTCAAGTGTACCTGGGGAACAGAGAGGTGAACAAATAGGTTAGATGGGTGGGAGCTCCTTCAGCCTTTAAGTATGTACTGGGTTTGGGAGAAGCACCATGGGCATAGGCAGTATGGGTTAGTCCTGGAGAGTCTGTATAGTGCTCTGTGAAGCCATGTTGTGTTTATGTGGATTGGCGTGGTAAGAGCCAAGACAGGTGGAGAGAGGAAGTAATTACTCCCTGAGATTTCATATATATATGTATATATATCAGCAAAGAGAAGCTGATAAGACAGCAGAATTTCTTTGTGCTTGAGAGCCAGATAATTAAGGTGGTTGAGTTTATGTAAGAAGCCTTAACTGTGCGCAGTTGTGTCTATGTGCCTGTGAGGGAGTGAAAGAAGGATTGTTTTGAGGCAGGATTTTGTATGAGGAATAGAGTATATAATTCCCAGCCCTGTTATATTTATTTGGGCCATTGTAAACTTGCTGTATCATGTTAGAAGCAGGGCTTCTGTGTCTGAAAAGGAGCCAGGTCATTCAAGCAATGTGAATGGAAATCCAGATAAACCACTGAAGCGTGAAAATGTACAAATACCCAAATCAGGATGAGAGCATCATAGAACATACCAATAGTATTGAGAAGAAAATCTCAGGAAGTCTAAATGAGTGACATGTAACTTGTGCATGTAAACTGAGAGAGAGATCCTTTGCAGAGAAGATGGGATTTTTTTAAGAACAATAGATGACAATACATGACACACTAACAACAATAAAGCTGAAGACTAATTCTTGTTCCACTGTATCTCTTCGGTTTTGATTTTGTCTTTACGTTACAGAAAGGTGGTTTGTTGTTTTTTTAAATACTAATTTTTACATTCTTTTACTTATTTTAAAACCTAATTTTGCTAACCAATGGAGCTACCCCTATGGGTTTAGGGGTATAGGGGGTATTATAGAGTGGGGGATTGTCCCTCATGTAAACAGGTTTTTTCCCAGAGAGGAAAAAACAAAGATATAAAAAAGTTCAGGTTCAGTGTAAGGCTGCCTACTGTGCATGCTGAGGCTGTGAGGTGTTTGCTTTCTGATGTAAGTGTGGGAATACCAAACAAGGAGGTACTGCTTCCTCTTACATGATCTGAGTAGATTGTATGACAGGCAACAGATAAATCAAGCAGGCTGTTGTGTGCACATTCGTCCATGAGCAGAATGTAATACTGGGTTGTGCCGTGCTGCTAATGACCAAACCTAGTCCATATGAATGAAATTGGTAGAAAAAAGGTTTAAAAAGTAAGAGACAAAAAATCATCATACAACAGATGCTGTTACTAGTGGGTAAAAGTAAAATAGGTCTAACCCCATTTAAGTTACTTTTAAGATGAGATGATTGCCACATCTTCCATATGCCTGCTCACTCCCCAAAATACACACCCAACAGGTATGGTGATTCTCCTATTTCTACATATTTTCTCTAAATCTTTGTCTTCAATAAATTGAGTCATAGTGATGTCAGAAACAAATTGGTTTCAACATCTGTGTCTATACTAAGTAAATAAAAAGCACCCTGGCTCCCTGTCTGGCCCTGAGGGCAAGTGGCAGGACATGGCTTACATCCATATGGCTAAACTTTCTGCTTAACTGAAACACGTCAGCCTTGCCTGTATTGCATATTGGGAGGCGTCCCAGGCTTGCCTTGCTCTCCCAACCATGACTAGGTGTTGCCTGGAAGAGTGCTAGTTCTCCTGACTCAAATCTGTGCCAAGCTGTGTACCAGCAGCTAATTATGTGGACAGTTTCATGCCAGAGTGCCCAGGCCCTATTCAGTTCAGTAGTGATGTCTGCAATGGAAGCTGCTGGCACAATTAAACTGGTAAGAGCTGTAACTGTTAAACTGTTGGGATACCAATTAGCTGGATCTTTGCAGGACCAACTGTAGAGTGAAGAGAATTGAGGGTAATCCTTTCACTATAAGTGTTGTCATAATAATAGTAGTGTTCTGGAATAAATACCTCAGACACTGAAATGTTCAACTGTGCCATATCTCCATTCTCTATTAGAAAAGTACACATTCAATGGCAGTTTCGTATCTTTATTATTCTCATTTCCTCCCTACGTATGGCCAGTTCTCTTTCATAGAATTGCAACTACTGTTTATTAGCCAGTATTTTCTATGGATGTATGGAGTAAGTTTAACCAGTTTCTCTAGATAAGAAACAATGACTGCTCCTTTTAATTTTTTTAGTCTTCCCTTGCTTCCAAGACAGACATCCCTGGGCTTACATTGCAAACATACATCAGAAGAACTTTTCAACTGTTTTCATCCTTCTTCCAAAGCTATGAGACAGTTGGTAGCTCTAGCTAAGTAAGTGGAAGCTTTCCACTTCAGCAGTCTGTTCAATAAAATAAAGCTGTAATTACCAAATGATTCAATACATTTTTCATCAGGAAAAAAGACAAGGACTATGGAACCTCATGGTTCAGAAGAAAGTTTTCCAGCATGAATATTAAATACTTTACTTTCCCTCTGAGAATGCCTATATTTTGGTGTTGCAAGGGATACTTACATTCAGTCTACACCACTGCAACAATCACATGTAGAGGACTTGCAGGTACAAGATTAAATCAAAGTCTATGGGACATCTGTGTTGCTTTCAAACTTTATGCCAGAAAACAAAGGTATGTCCCAAGAAGAACTTGGAATACATGGGCGTTTTTGTCCTGATTTTTCTTTTGGAAGCTAGATGGAAATTACATTGGAATGTATTGAGATAGGGGCAGTGAGAGGATACAACCTGATTATTACATCTTCTTTTTTTTAAACTCTCAAGCTAATTACTTAGCAAGCTAAGTATTGATTCTGATTCCACACTCACTGAGGTGAGGACAAATTTATTTGGATACTGATGCCAGTGATGTGTGTATTTGTGTGTCATGTATCACAGTCACAGCCATGTCAAATTGAAGGCTTATCTGCCACTGGTGATAAGAAGGAGGCTTTGAATAGCATATAGGGCTTTTGCAAGCTACCTGGGAAATTGTACATGTAGTTTTAGAGTTTAAGAAGAACAAAGACAATCTCCTTTGGAAATGGTTTGTGCCACTAATGGGAAAGCTTATGGGAAAACTTAAAAAGCAGGAGACTGAACCGCATAGATATGGAGTAAGAAAATCTAGTGTTAATATTCTTTTTATGATGCGGTTTTTAAAAATTCAGCTTTGAACACGAACTTCATATTAATTTGTCTGTAAAAGAGTCATCCTTGTAGGATCTTAACTTGACCTGCGTGGAATCAAATCACTGTGACTGATTAAGTGGAAAATGAGGTGATTTGTGTGCCCTAAATAATAAACAAAAATCTTTAGGACCTTCTCTTCCTGCTGGGTATCTATTCTGAGCATGCTCAGTAGAGATTAGTAACATTAGTGATTCATAACTGACAGTCTACTTAGAACAATGCTTTAAAACCTGCCCCATTATTTTCAGGCTTGCAATTCTTAAAATAGACTTCTGAAGTAATATGTTCTCAGATCAAACACCTGCCTTTTATAGGACAGAAAGAGCTTTCCTGAACATTGAAAGATGCAAGAAGGAGTCTTAATCGATGATCTGTTATTTCATCTGATAGTGGAAACTGGTCCCTGAACACTTTTGCAACAAGAATAGGTAATAGTGGATGATTTTGTTAAAACACCTTTTTAATAATGACAGTAATAGATGTATTTCAATAAATTCTGTTTTAGTTCTAAATGTATTTCTGCTAATGTTTGCTTACTATTAGCTACGAAATGGGTTTGTGCTGTTCTTTCCCTGAGGAGGTTAAAGTTTAAATGAAAGCAGTTACACTGTATCTGTTGGCCATTTGAATGACTGCTTCAAAAAATTAGGGACTTCTCCTGGAAACTGCATTCATTGCCTGAGGTGAGAGTAGACTCATATTTTATACAGAATATATATATAACATAGTCTAATTTTTTTTTTACCATACTTGCGGCTTTCTAGCTTTACTGTAGTCTTCAGCCACATTATCTCCCTGTAAAAACGATAAGCTTTTTAACTGCACCACCAAATGATAGTAAATATTAAAAGCAAAGGAAAAGTATTCTTTGAAACATCACATTGTCTGTCAGTTAAGGTTTTTACAGTTTCTGTTTTCAAGAGGCATGCAGAATGTGCACATCCATTAAAATTTTAAATCAATTATTTCCTAAGGTTTAATCCTTCTTAACTTGTGCCAGTGCTGTGACATGGTTAGTGAATGATCTCATCTGGAGGAAGTGAGGGAAACAAACACTTTTACTATTGCTAGTTTCCAAGATGCTGGGGAGATGAAGAATTCTTTTAGGGAAACACTCCCTTTTACGTATACTGGTCTTTTATCTCATAAAAGATGTCTGCTTGTGTGACTATTCATGGAAATATTTTTAAAATACCTTCTTTATCATATTTGATGGCAGAAGATGAGTGGGGAAGAGAGATGCCACAAAATCTTGCTTTTAAATAAGAAATGCAGTTGCAGATAATTGATTGAAGTGTTGCTTAACCCTCTTTCTTTAGTCTTTTTTTTTTCCCCTGTACATACTTATTCTTTGCCTTTCTTTATTGATAATTTCTTCAAGATTTTTGTTACTTATGATAGCCATTACCCACTCTTGCTCTCCTAGTAGCAATTTACAGTAAGAACATACAATATAAGATTTCCTTGGATTTAGCCAGGAATACACCTGCATGAAAAGCTGGAGAACTCAACAGCAAACGATTATCGCGGCCATTCTAAAATTCTCTAAAATCCAACTTGAAGTCAGATGGAGAGAATTTACCCCCATGGAAAAAGGATGTTTCCCAGGCTCTTCATAAATTTTGGCCTATTTTTTTAAAGATCTTGATAGCTGCAAGTATCATCATCTTTGATTGATTTACAAAACTCCAACAATTGCAGCTGGTAGCTTTTGAACTCTTCACTTACTTATTAGATGGGAGCTGAGCTCTCTTGAAAATCTGGCATTAAGATTATAACAAGATTTTATAAAAAATAAATTCTAAGTTGCAATTGTGTAAGGTTCTCTAGTTTCTGACTTCAAGAGTTATTTGTTAGTGTTTGGGACTGACATCTGTATTGGAGAAGAGAAAGCTAGGAATGGCCTTATATGAAGAGGAATTTCTGCTGAATAAATCAAAACTAAGCTTTTCCAGTCACAAGAATATTTCCCCAAAAGGCTTTTCTTTTAAACAGGACTTCACTTCACTACTCCCCCACACCAAAAGAAACATTTGAAATGTTTCCAAAAAAAGCAGGTGTATGCTAAAGGCTTCATACCATCAGCTTTTAGCATGTAAACTGTATTCTCTCAATGAGACTAATCACATGATAGTGAGCATAATAGTGATACTGGGACCCACTTGGGCTGGCAAAACTGAATAGAAATCAGACCAGTCACTTGGCTGGGACGTGTTCCAGTTTTATTTTGGATGAAAATCAACTTTCTCTGAACCATTTCCCTCCATCCTCTATCTATTCCCTCCAATCTTCTTCCTTCTGGAAAAAAAGAGAGTAATAATTGAATTGCTTATTTAACTGTGTTTTTAGGCATCCAACACATATAGTTTGTCACCTACATTTTCTTCTATTTCTTTTGGACTACCTCAGTGGTGGTACTTTGAATAGAAATACTCTTCATCTCCATGCAGAACTGATCTTTGTCATCTGTTTTTACAAATGAGACTAAATTTGTAGGCTTCAGGACTTCTGATGTTACCTTAAAACTAAGATATTTTTCTCCGTGTGAAGTCAAGGATACTGTGCTGGTGGCTTAAGTTTAGGGGTTGGCCATACTCTCTTAAGTCCAAAAGGTTCTGTCTCACCTGCTGCTGCCAACTTTATCCTTCCATAGAGATTTCTGCATCAGTGTGTTCTAGTATGCATGTAATTGGAAGCATTCAGCAATCTAGCAGGATGAAAGCTCCAATATAAATGTAAATTATTATTATTATTCAGCATATTAACCCAATATTAAAATATAGGGGGTTGAAATTTCAAAATACAATATGGCAGAGAGACTTAAAAACTCATTTCCAGTCCATATCATTCATTAATGGGATTGTATATTTAGACCTAACAGATGACTTTAACAATGCTGGTGCATGTGGCAAGTATGAAGTATGGCATGTAAGTGACTTATGATATATAAAGGCTAATGAGTTTGGAAAAGAGGTGTCCATGCAACTACCTTCCCGCACCCCGCCCCAAATCCTGCAGCTTTGACATTTTCTGCTGTCTTGAAAATAATTCAAGAGTAAGAGCACATCAAAGGTGGAAAGGCTGAAAACCCAAATCTACGACAAAGTCTGCAGTAGGAAACAGAGGTGCAAAATTTATCTGTTTATGTGACAAAGTTGTGGGCAAGTAGGAGGAAAAGAGTAAAACACACTTCTTGTGATGGCCTGAAGATGTTATTCATGGCCATAATGCTGGTAACAGAGCTTATGATATGGAAAATACTTTTCCATCCTCATGCCTTCTGATTTCTCTCTGTAGCAATTTGTCATTAGCAGATCCTAAACAGGGAGTAAACAAATTCAGGTGTCAACAAATACAGGTTCTGATAGCCAGTGTCTTCAGGAGATTTTGACCATTTTGAATTATCAGAGGAAAAGAAGCTTTGCTTTATGAGTGTCTTGGTTTGAAAGACAGGTGTCTGCTGAGGAAGGCAGAAGCCTCCCTTGGAATGGCAGATGCAACTCCCTTCCCTCTGAGTTATTATAATTTTGAAATCAAGGGGCTTTTAGGCAAAGATGTGGGAAATAGGAATAACAGTTCTTTACTATTATATATATAACCAGTCAAACAAACAGCAATAACTATGGCAGTAACAGCAAACAATCACAAACCCAGTCCCAGCCCTCTCGGCTGTCGGGCCCTTTCCCCTCGGGTGCAGTTCCGCTCGCAGCCGGCAGGGGCGCTGGCGGCTCCCGGTGAGCAGGGCAGGTGCGATGGTTCCCCCGCGGCTGCAGGGGGCGCTCCGGAGCGAGCTCGGGGAGCACGCGGCACTGGCGCCCTGGGATCCCGGGGAAGGATGGAACAAAGGCTTCACAAACCCCTGGGCAGCCGATCCCGGTGTCCGGCTGGACCCTTGTGAACAGCAGGCTGGAATGGCAGGCTGGAATGGCAGGGACAAGCACAAATCCCAGGTGGGAGACGAGATATATCCAAATGGTGAATCCCCCCGGAGGTCTGGGCAGGCAGAGCGAGCAGAGCTACAACCTAGCAAAGGCTCAAAGCAATAGCGGGGCAGGGCAGCCACAGCCCGGCTCCCAGCGGGGCAGGGAAGGTGGACTTCGGGATCCCGGGGCTTCTCCAGCAGAAGGAAAAAAAGCCGAAGAAAGCAGCCTCCCTCTCTGTCCGAACACCGGAGACCGAACTGACCACACACCCAGGTGAAACAAAAAAGAAGCCAGCTCTTTTGTTTTTCTTAAGTACCCATCCATTTGTTCCCCTAGCAACATGTATGGGCAAAATTTCTTTAACAGAAAAAAAAAAAATCAGGAGAGCTCCTAAAACCCCAACAATGAGCTGATGAAAACCTGTTTGAATAAGGTTAGTCTTCGATGAAGAGTACTACTAAGTTCTTGTTCAGGCCCCAAAGACCCCTGCAGCCCTGGTAGCCCCTTCTGGCCTCTCCTCAGGCCCCCTCTGCCCTGGCAATGGGCTCAGCACTGTCGAACCTGATCCACAGGCAGTGTAGTACCTTGCCCCCATGGTGGGAAGTATGGGATGTGCCCTTGCCGCAACAGCAGACCTTATCTCAAGAGTCTTCCACAACTCCAGGCCCTGCAGGTCACTGCAGCCAACCTCCAGAGTGGGGGATCATAGCTCTGCACCTGCAGCAACTTCTGAACCCAGAACCCTTCAGAGGTGACTGACAGGGATATGGGGTCATTTTAGTCAGATATCCTTAACCTCTACTGCCTATGTCTTAGCAGCTCTTGGTTCATGGTGCTAACTGTAGGGTGGGTCGTCCCTGAAATCCTGGCCTCCAGAACTCGTCAGCACTGTGTCGAAGCGTGGACTGTATCAGGAATGGCATCTAATAAATTCTTAAATAAAGTAAGAAAATACAAATGGGAAACAATAATCATCCAGAAGCACTGCTATAAGGATGGTGGCTGTACATACTGACTTGTAACAATAATTTGCTGATTGTGTGTTTAAGTCACCAGACAGTCCACTCACAGTCTGCTGAGTTGAGGATGAATGACAGATACTGTGTAGCAAGAAGGTGCAAAACCTCAAGAATAACATTTCTCATTTGGGGAGTACTTCCATGCCTTAGCACATGGTTGTATTGGAGTTCCCATTCTAGGATTAGATGTGGATCACATTTGGGGTGGACAGCCTCACTATTGTTCACATACTTCAACCTCTGATGGACATGCAATAGCAATGGACATTTTGCACTGTTCTGTTCAGGATGTTTTGTGCATATCCAGATGTGTAGATAAGCATGAATGTTGTTTAGTACATCACAGAAAGTAGTATGCTTGACTGGGATTGATTCTCCACCCTTACCTGATAGCTGGTGTAGGAGGTATAAAACCCTAACATATGGACTGCAGTAATTGCTGACTTCTCACGGTTCATGAAGGAGGGGAGAGGTGTCTTCCTTGTGTATTTTTGGGTTCATATGGGCCTGAAACCAGTCTGATTTATAACTGGGTAAAGCAGTGCATCCCAAACTGCAGAATCAAACAGCAAAAAGACCCAGACTGGCCTGGAGCTACCAGGAGCATGAGGCAAGGCATAAGACCTTTCTAAGAATGAGCAAGTACTAGTAGAAATAATGTGACTGGCACAACACTCCAGTGAGTAAGTCTTGCTGAGCAACCATCCCGATACAGTGATAAAGCTTCCCCACCACAGCTGATCTGTTCAGATGGTACTGCACACCTTTTATTTACCAGGTGTGGGCAATGCTATCCAGAGGGTGTGCTGAGATCAGTGTACAGGGGAGTACCAAAAGGCATGCTGTACTGGTTTTGGCTGGGATGGGAGTAATTTTCTTCATAGCAGCTTGTATGGAGCTGTTTTGGATTTGTGACCACAACAGTGCTGTTAACGCATTGGTGTTTTAGCTATAGCTCAGCAGTGCTTGCACAGCATCACGGCATTTTGTGCTTTTCATGCTGCCTCACCAGCAAGTAAGATGGGAGTGCACAAGTAGTTTGGAGGGGACACAACCAGGATGACTGATCAAAGGGATATCCCATACCATATGGTGTCATGCTCAGCAATGAAAGTTGGGAGGGAAGTTTGCCAGGGTTGCTGTTGCTTTGGGAACTGGCTGGTCATCAGTCAGCTGGTGGTAAGCAGCTGAGTTTCTTCGCATCACCTGTTTTTCTTGGGTTTGCTTCATTTTAATTTATTTATTACACTGTCTTCATCTCAGCCTACAAGTTCTCTAACTTTTGTCCTTCCAATTCTCTCTGCCATCCCAGTGGGAGATGTAGCTGTGGGAGCAAGTAGCTGTGTAGAGTTTAGCTGCTTACCATGGTTAACCCACAACAGATGCCCAGAGTAGTCTGCACAGCATTACATATTTAAACATCAAGAGATACATACAGAAGTTTCTAAAGCATGTTTCTGTATGTATTCTGCTTAAGAAGAAAACCTACTCTCTAAGAAGATAGCTAATGTTTACATACGTAACTGCAAAAACACTGTGTACTTAAAATACTGGGAGCTGAGGGTTACTGTAGCCATGTATATTAATCCATAATTAATCCATGCTGCTAGACTGTTAATTTTTCATGGTTAGGAAGAGACTTTTCTGAGCAGTGTAACTTCATCATTGTGGATATTTGAACTTTGCCTTCCTTCATACATTTTCCCTTTTCCTGTCATGGAAAGAGGAGATAATAGTTCCCATCTGGTAAGAAAACAATTTGTGCAATAATTGTGTGGTTTTTGATGGAGTAAGGTAAGAATAGGTAGTAAAATAGAAATACAGGTATAATCACTTATAACTTTGTTGCGTGTTCTCATTTGAATCCTTTAGGACCATCATTACTTGTATTCTTCAGAACAAGTTAAAAGATTTCAGAATTTTAATTTCAGTTCCTTACAAAAAAAGCCCCAAACTTTTGCTTTCAGTGTTTACCTACATACTCTGAAAACTCTGTTACTAACTCTGAAGTGCTCCTATATTAGAAGGGAAAAAAAATTCCCAGATTTTTGCAATTAGAGACTTCTCTGAGTAAGAGCTGAAAGAAGTCTAGTAAAGTCATCCAGCATGTTCCTGAAGCTGCCAGGCTGGGAAAAGAAGGCTGAAGTTACACTGCAATTGATATGGGGCTGCAGCAGCCTGATACAGTTTTGAATAGCTTTGAGGCTGTTTTAAGTGTTGTCTGCTCTGTCTGTATGCTCTCATGTCAGAGAGACATGAATAACTTCCTGCTTTCTCTGCTGAACGTTGAGGAATTTTATTAAAGGAAAGAGGAAAAAGCTTTATTTAAAAAAAAAAAAAGTATAATTATTGCTTTACAAAAAATGGAGGGTATGTATTCAACACTGTTTGATGCACAGGATTAACACATTGATGCTGTAACTGAGATTGGTGTCCTGTTGTGCCATACAGACACACAGCTGAAAAATGCTACTGCACAAATCTATTGCTATCTGAAGAGACAAGATGGGAAGAAAATCAGGATGAAGTGTCATTATTTCCTTGCTAATAACGGGTGAAGTGAGGAGTCCTGTGTTACTCTGAAAGTTTCCATATAGCCCGAGGTTGGCACTTGGAGGTTCCAGGTCTGCCTGCTGCCGTCATCACCACACAGCTCTGACTCTGCTCAGGGACAATGAGTGAAGGCTCCATTTTCCCCTGCTGTCACTCCTACTTGGTACCCTACACGTGCCCTGTCATTTAACAGGCACATCAATTTTGAACTGGTACAAAACATGGTCCAGGAAGAATAAGTCTTCTACGTCTTACTTTATATTGTATGTATTTCTGGTGCACCCATTACTTTAGCTTGGTGACCACTGTTGAGCAGTAAAAGGAATTTATGCATTTGTTGTTGAATTTAGTTAACTTTTCCTGGAGTGTGAGGTTGTTAAATGAAGACTGAGCTGTTAAGAGAGGCACTATGTATTTTCATGTCTAAAATCCAACCATGGGTAGAAGAAACTAAATTTTCTCTTCCAAAAGTGCTTACAAAGGTAACGCTTCACTATTAACCAGGTGTGACTGAAGCAGTGCTGACTGAATTTTGCAGAGCTTCCAACAGTACCCAGTAAGCGGATTCTATTGTATTCAGCTCAGTTCAAATAGGCATAATTTACATTTCAGTAATGTTAGCTGTTTCAAAGCTGATTAATGTTCATTAGAAAAATGTGCCATGCTATGGAGATCATGACAGTCTACTGTGAGAGGTATGTCCCTGTAAGGTAGAAGGAGAAAAGTTGAATTTAGTCCAAGAGCCTTGCCAGAAGTGAGTGACATGGAGGAGGAACCTAGTGGTCCTGGGCAGGGAGAATGTGAATGTCATTTAAGTATCTGCATAATTTTCTATGAATTTCACTCTTGTTGCTCCAAGACGGATGAACTCTTAGTCTTTTCTGTGTCCCTGAGTGCACCAAATGTGTTGAGGCAGTCGTATTCTCTCTGCCCTCATTTTATATTAACCTATTTTGCATTAAACTAATATATTAATCACAATTACTGAAGAAACAGCACGTTAATCACAAGCTAGGCAAGGGCTGCAGAGAATGGCTGCCTGTTTGGCACTGCTTGTTCTCAGCGTGCCAGCCCTCTGTTCCAGTTAAGCCTAACAGCCCAATGTCATCCATGCATCTAAGTGGTAATCAGGGGACGTTTCCAAACCCACCAGAGCCATCTTGTGGCATTTTGAGTAGAAATTGGGCATAGAGATGGAGCTGAGGTGTTCTACTGCTGTCCTAAACACAGAATCACAGAATCGCAGAATCACAGAATCAGCTGAGTTGCAAGGGACTCACAAGGATCATCAAGTCCAACTCCTGTCCCTGCACAGCACTGGCCCCAAGAGTCACACGATGTGCCTGAGATCATTGTCCAAATGCTTTTTGAGCTCTGTCAGGCTGGTACTGTGACCACTTCCCTGGGGAGCCCATTCCAGTGCCCAATCACCCTCTGGGTGAAGAATCTTTTTCTAATATCCAACCTAAACTTCCCGTGACACAACTTCAGGCCATTCCCTTGGCTCCTGTCACTGGTCACCAGAGAGGAGATTGATGTCTGCCCATTCTCTTCCTCTCACAAGGAAGCTGTAACTGCACTGAGGTCTCCCCTCAGTCTCCTCCAGGCTGAACATACCAAGTGACCTCAGCCATTCCCCATACAGCTTCCCCTCAAGGCCCTTCAACATCTTCATTGCCCTCCTTTGGACACTCTCTAATAATTTATATTTTTCTTACTTTGTGGTGTCCAAAACTGCACACAATATTCAAGGTGAGGCCGCCCCAGTACAGAGCAGAGTGGGACAATCCCCTCCCTTGCCTGGCTGGTGATGCTCTGCCTGATGCCCCCCCAGGACATGGTTGGCCTTCCTGGCTGCCAGGGCACTGCTGACTCATTCAGTTTCTGTCAACAGGACCCCCAGGTTCCTTTCTGTGGTACTGCTTTCTAGAATCTCATTCTCCAGTCTGTCCATATACCCAGGGTTTCATTCTGCCAGTGCAGAATCTTGCACTTCCCCTTGTTGAACTTTGCATGGTTGGTGATTGCCCAGTCCTCTAAGTTGTTGAGGTCTCTCTGCAGGGTTTCCCTGCCCTTGAGGGAGTCAGCAGCTCCTCCCAGTTTTGTATTGTCTCTGAATTTGCTCAGTACCCCCTGCAGTCTCACGTCCATTTGATGTTGATGTTGAAGAGCACAGGGCCAAGGATGGAGCCCCGTGGAACCCCACTAGTGACAGGTTGCTGGTCTGATGTCACCTGTGCCCGACCCATGAGCCAGTTGCTCACCCATCACATGATGTTTGCTGGACATTTTATTCAGAAGGATATTATGAGAGTATTGAAAGCTTTGCTGTAATCCCAGAAGATTACATCAGTTGCCTTCCCTTGGTCAGCTACGTGGGTTATCTTGTCATGAAAGGAAATCATGTTTGATAAGCAGGACTTTCCTCTCATGATGGCAGACTGGCTGTGACCAGTGACTTCAGTCTTTCAGGTGTTTTTCAATACCTCCCAGAATAATCATCCCCATAATTTTACCAGGCACTGAAGTGAGACTGACAGGTCTGTAGTTTCCAGGGTCCTTATTCTTTCCCTTCTTAAAAATTGGGACAATGTTTGCCAGCTTTAAGTCAGCTGGGACCTCTCTGAATTCCCAAGACCACTCAAAAAATCATCAAGAGAGGTTTTACAAGGACATCAGCTAGCTCTTTGAGAATTCTTGGATGAATATTATCAGATCCCATAGATTTGTAGGGATCCAGCTAGAACAACAGATCCCACGCATTTTCAGGGTCAACTGGGAGTTACCATTCTTGCAGTCATGGTCGTACAGCTCAGGGCACTGAGACCCCCTTGGTCTGTCATCCATGTTGAAGACAGAGACAAAGAATGTGTTTAACACCTCTGCCTTGTCCATATCCCTGTTTGTGAGGTGACCATCCACATCCTGTACTGAACTAGTGTTATTTTTACACTGCTTATTGCCATCAATATATTTGAAAAAAAATCTTTCATTGTCCCCCACAGTTCTGTCACCTCGAATGGCAGCTGAGCTTTGGCTACATGAATTTTCTCCCTCCAGTGGCAAGCAGCAGCTCTGTATTCCTCCCATGTCCCCTGATCTTGCTTCCACTGGGCATCTACCTTCTTTTTCTGCCTTACTTTCAAGAGAAGAATCCTTTTCAGCCAAGCCACCCTTCTGTCTCATCTGCTTGACTTACGACATTTGGGAATTGCCTGTTCCTGTGCCCTTCGGAGGTGATGTTTAAAAAGTGACCAGCACCAATGGATCCCAGCAAAAGCATTTTCCCAGCGGACTTTAGTCATGAGTTCCCTGAGCAGCCAGAAGTTGGCTCTCCTCTTGTCCAGAACTGAAGATTTGCTGGCACTTTTCCTCCTGTCAACAGAGATTTTAAACTCAATCGCTTCATGGTCGCTGTGGCCAAGAGGCTGCCAATCTCCACTTTGCTCATGAGATCCTCTCTGTTGACAAGCGGCAGATCAAGGAGGGCATCTTTCTGAGTTGCCTTCTTTAGGGCCTGTTCCATAAAGTTGTCATCCAGGTGTTTTAGGAATCTTCTGACCCATGTGGTACCAGCTGTGTGATGCACCCTGCTAATTTCTGGCAAGTTGAAAGTCCCCCAGAAGGACAAGGGCATTTGGCTTGGAAGCATCCCTGGCTGGGAAGTCTATAGCAGACTCCCACAATGACACCCACATTATTTGTTTGCCCCTTGATTCTTACCCAGAGGCTCTCAACTGTGCCATTCCCGACTTTGAGCTCCATACATTCTAACCCTTCTATCACGTACAGTGCCACCTCTCTGCCTCTTCTACCTTGCCTATCCTCCTGAAGAGCCTGGAACTGTCCAACAGGGCACTCCGGTCACAGGACTCATCCCACCAGTTTTCACTTACGCCAGTGATGTCGAATGTCTGTGACTAGGCCAAAGCCTTGATCTCGTCTTGTTTGTGCCTCATGTTGCATGCATAAACATAGAAGCATTTCAGGTGGTTACATTGTAGCATTTTATGATGTTTTATGATGGCTTTTGTAAATTTAATTTTGAGACCTTGCTCCTCAGTTTTTAAATGGTTTTTTTGTGTTGGGTTTTGTTTTTTTTTCCGTAGAAAACCAGACCAGGTCAGGGTTAAAACTAACTTAGGTTGGGGCTTTTTTTTTTTTGTTTTAGGAAGCTTATGTGAAATGGTGGATAAGGTCCTATGAGACCACATATACACTCACTTAATTTCTGTATTTGATTTCCTGTATGAAATCAGGAAATTGTGTTGTCTTTAACAATGATTAAGGTAAGTCGAAGCTGAATTACTTTCTCAAATCAGTAGGGTATTCTACAAGAAATTAGCATGATTGCTGACATAATTTTGGAAGGAATTCCTTATGTTGCCTATGGTAATCTTTCTGAGCAAACCTGGATTCATTCTCTAGTGCTGTCACTCAGTACCCAATACTCAAAACCCATGTGTCCAGGATAAAGGCTGGAAAACCTTTTTATTGCTATTTGTGAAAAGAACAGGTTTTATGTTGATGCAAGGTGACTAAAAAGCTTCTAAGTTTGGGTCTGAACAGCATTCTGCCAAGTTGTAGGCACAAAGTAGTAGAAACAATAGGAGAATGCTACATTTCTGCATTGGCTCTGTACAAACAGTAATTTTGGCCCTGGTAAGCAATCATTTGAACTAAAGGAATCTTGTCACTAGCAAAAATACCCAAGTTCAAGTTTGAAGGCATAGGAATAGAACCAATTCCTTGCTATACTTAGACCTTCTTACTTACTTAATCTCTGCTGTTGTATTAACAGGCCGCATCTTACAAACAAATGTCTTCCTTCCTAGTTTTCACTTGTACACTACTGGTAAGATGGTCCAGCTGTACACCAAAGTATTTATCTCCCAGAAAATTGTATTGTGTCTGCAGCGTGTTCAGATTTGCTTGGATATGAGGTAAAACCATGCATTTGTGACATAAGAGCAAGATATAATCAAATCAGTACGATCTACTGCATTGTAAATGCTTCATTGTCTATATTCTCTGGGTTAATAGAATGTACTCAGGTTGAAGATTTGTTTAGAATCATAGAATCATCAAATATATGTCAGCAGCATTTAGGGTGATGAGCTTAGAATGTTCTGTATTACAGATATCTTCATTTGGTCAGTGAATTCTAGCAGTGTCCAAAAACTGAGAGGTGAGATATTTGGTCTAGTAGGCTGTTGAATGCTTGGCTTTATTGCCAGCAGTAGATTATAAAACATTCTCTTCAACATTTTTAAAGCTGCTACTACTTTTTTTTACTTGGAGGAACCATTTTTATGGAATATCAGTGGTTATAATGTGCAGTGCTTTTGTCAGTACCAGACTGAGAATTGAAAGCAGTGGCAATATAATTTAGAGGTTATATGATTAAAGGTTAGGTGAGAAAACATGTTTTTATATTGTCTTTGCTTTATCTATTCTGTGAATAGAGACTAGTGGAGTGATTACTTGCTACTTTACCTTTTGTATGTATATTCACACCCATTAAAAGGCTAAAAATCACAGCCATATTTCTTTCAGTGTTCTGATTGCACAGACGCAGGTGTCCAGATCACTGTCTCTCATGCACATACATAAATGCTTAAGGAGTACCTTTAATTGCAACATGAAAAAGAAAAGCTGTGTTCTAGTGGTATCTCGAGTTCGATTAGAAAGCAAAAGCTTCTGCTTATAATTGTTTCTATTAAGATCTGTACATTTTTCTCGTTTAGGGCACTAAGAACTACATAGGGATTAAAGCATGCCTTTTAAATAGTTCGTAACCTGCCTGTTCTGTTCCTTAAATTGACTTCCAGCACTATTAGTTTATGAGGAAATGGGGTTTAGTTTTTTGGCTTGTTTTGGTTCTCAATGAACATTTAAAACTTGGATAAGATTTCTGTTGTAACCAAATGATATTTTATGCCATGTAAACAAAGTTGTAAAGAGTTGTACATTACGTGTAGCTCTGGTGGTAGCAACATAAAGCTAATATCAGTGAATGAGGGAATGGGAAATCAGTTGCCTTCTCTTTCTAGCATGCAATCAGAGTAAGCGCATCTATGATGGGCAATTACCTTAACTGCCTGCCTAAAGCAGCAGCGAGTTGCATGATCAGTCCAATGCACAAGATTATACCCTCCCCACTACTTAATGAAGAAATTCAGTCTGCAGTGATCGCTATTGTATAAATCCAGTGTACTGCTTTTAAATTTGTTAAGAAGCAAAAAAAGTACTAAGATAACCCAGTTGGAAAGCAATGGGAAAAATAATATTCCAGTTATCACAGAACTGCCCAGGCTAGAAAGGACCTTTAAAAGATCATCTGGTCCAGCCTTTTGTGGGAAGGGGAGCCTCAATGAGACTGTGTAATGCCCTGCTGAATTGCATCTTGAAAACAAGTATCAAGAAACTCAAGTGTCGTGTAGCACAGAGTGATATTGTGATGGCTCAGAATCAGACTGTAAAAGCTTTCTCTTTCTGCTGAAAAATGCCAGATATGTTAATTTATTTCCATTAATTTTATTTAATAGATTTGACTTCTCTCTAGTTGAAATACGTAGAAAAAAAATAAAATGTCATACTTAAAACAATTTATAACGCAGGATATCTCCTTCTGGTGGTGGTATTTCTAGCAATATGAAATCTTGAGCATTCCTAATCCTTTGTTTCAGTCTGTGCTGTTTAGTGTGAGGGAAGAAAGCCAAATAAACAGCTGGCATGTTTTAGCGGTTACTACCAGCTTCTCTCTTGGCTGTCTCTGTCGAATATGAGGGATTGCCTGGTGAATTTAAAGGCAGGGCTGAGTGCCACACATTCTCATCTTACACTTTGTCTCTGCTGTTACACTGAGCATTTCTGGCACAAAGGAACTCTACAAGCAGTGTGGCTGCACCTTGATAGGAGAGAGTGAACCCTCTCCAGGGCCAAATATGCACTGTGATGCCAGCTCCTTATAAAGACTCTCACAATCCTTCAAAGTTCTGCTTCTAGTGTAGGGCCTCTGCCTCTGGCCATAGTCACTGAAGTAAATACATGCTAACATAAGAAAAGTAACATCCCTCTATATCTCAAAAGCACAAAGGTATTGTGCACTTTTGTGTGATGATGACATGGACGTAAAATGGATATCAGTCATGGTGATGAACAACAGGTGATGGGGATTCAGAATAAGATACTGCAGGGAAGAAGTTTGTTTCACTTCTGAGAAGGACTTTTCCAACAAGGAAAAATTCAGACTTAGTAAATATTCATGAATTAGTTTGCATTGTAGTTGCAGTCAACAGAGCATTTGCACAGTGTAGCAATATGCAAACTCTTATTGATTATTTTAATTCTATCTTCCATAATTTCTATTTTAATGTTATCAGTTTCAGTCTGTAGAAATTGAGAATATCACTACTACTTTATTGCCTCAGTTGATTTTAAAAAAACCTCACCAATTTTGAAATAATGAACACCAATAAATTGCACATGATTGATTTTCATAATCCTATTCCTATCTGAGAGTATTTTATCTCCTTTTATTCCTATTCTTCTGTCACTATCTCAACTTGTGTTTTCATTTCACTTCACAAGTAGCTAGTATTGAGTTACACACTGATGTGAAATCAACTCTGCCTTTTGAGAAGGGAAGTGCTACTCTGAATTTTTAATCATTTGTATTTAGTAGTGAATACAAATTTACAGAAATTGCTTAATTGAATTCAGTAAAAAATTGTTTTGTTCAGCAAGTGCTTACAGGTTTGTATCATGGTTAGCATGAGGAGGTTCCATGTCTCACTCTGGCATCTAGTTGGTGCTGTAAAATCTGCACATTAAGCTACGAGGTTTAACAGAGCCTGAATATTACCTTTGGAATTGCTCAACTCTGTTTGGCTGAGTGTCTGTTTTCTTTTTTTATGGCAAACTTTTTCACATAGCATTTCATATTTCTAGAAATTTGTTTTTATTTTAAAATCTTGCTTGTAATGCAGTGCAAAATGCTGTGATCCCTGATCTCAATTTTCTTCTTCCTGATCTTTATGTCATTAATGATCTTTTTTCTTTAGATAACTGCATGTTTTTTTGTAACTTGTTCAGAGGTCAACATAATGACTTAAGTCTTACGTCCAGCGTAAATTTAAAATGTAGAATTTATGTTAAAAAATTTAAAATTTATGTAAATTTTCAGCTCAGGCCTCCTGTTTTCACTAATTTAAGTCACACAGTTTAATATGGATGTTTCTGTATTTCTTTGTCAGATTCTGAGTCTGGTGCAAATGTCCATACTCTTAGATATATATTGTCTTCAGTTTGTGCTCGGTGAATCCTGAATTCAGCTGAATTGCAGTTACACTTCAGAATATTACCAAGCAATGCATGCATATAGGTGCATACAATACCTTTCTATGTAAAGATTTTAAAGACACAGGTAATAATTTTTTGATAGTTTATGTAAACCCTCTCTTAATTCTAAGTGTTAGATTCTTATCACATGTCTATATACACAAGCTTAATCTACAAAGTTATAGCTTCATTTAGATATGCAGTGCGAAAATACTGGCTTCTGTAGCCAGGGCTCAGGGTCCGGCTTATTTCAGAACTGCCTGCTCTTTGTACCCTAATCCACAACTGTTCTAAAGTCTTTTGCCTGTAAATCTCCTTTAAGCCATCCCTCAGCCCCTAATGAACTCTGGTAAGTGTTCTAAGTCATCTGCCTTTTCTATTGATGGTAATAAATTTATTTCCCAACTTAATCAAAATGTACATGTACAGTATCTTTCTGAATGCTGGGATACAGGCCATCCAATACTATAATTGTATATTCTTTTTCATTGGCTGATTCCTTTTTACTTATTCTGGTGTCACTCTTCATTTCATTAATTTTTCATTTTCTGCCTCCAGGAAACTTCTCTCTGATTCTGGCATGTTTCCCTCTTTCTCCCTAGTGAACATACTTGAGACAAAGAAATCTTTTAGCTTTGCAGCACTCTGTGCCTCATCTGTCAGCAACTCGCCTCCATCCATCACACCAAGAGACTACAGTCTCCCTCAAAATCTCCTGATCCTTATCTCTTTGTAAAACCTCTTGTTTGTCCTTATAGCATTGACTAGAATAGTTTTTTAAAATTCCTTTTTACTGTGGTGCTTTTTGTTTTTACTGTTTCAACAGATGTCTCAATTATAGCAATAGTAGTATTTAACTACTGTTTGTAAGCACAATCTTGTGAAGAAAAAGAAAACATATAGTTAACAGCAGCACAACGCTTCAGGACTATATCCTCCTGTGGATTTTACACGAAACATTCATTGACTTTCCTGACGCTGCAGAAGGCTTGCCTTTTATTAAACAAAGAAACCAAAGTATGCGTAATGCACTGTTCACTGTAATGGCAGGGACAAAAGCGCAATGCCTCTGAATTGCTTCAGCTACGCTAAAGGTCACAGTTTAAACAGGTTCCACTGGTTTGCATCAGGTGAGCTTATTGTTCACCACAATGTGTTATGCAACCAGTGAAACCAAAAATGTTGTGTTAGGTGACCAGAGAGTTGAATGAGACTCATATTCCCAACTGTGAATGTTAGTTACTAAAGGTAACAAAAGGAAGAGATGGTGTGAATGTATCCTGGCTGTGAACTGTGGCCAGTTACGTTAAATCTTCTGCCTCCACAAGAGTGTTCAATACTCTCTTGAACGTGAATAATTTTAGATTTCAGATGAAGAGATAATTGCATCAATGAATTTCAGGCCTGTTGGAAAACTTCTTTAATATCAGCAAGCTCAGTTTTGCCAGTACAGTCTGAATTACCATACCAAGAAATGCTTGGGTGTGAGGGACAGGGCAGGTACTCGTGTACTTTGCATAATGGATGAACAATTTAGGATTAATATGTAAATTGTTAGTATGAAACTAAAAAGCCTTTATTTTCAGTAGGTTCTCAGGAGCCACATGAATGTATTTCAGCGAGCCCTTCTTAGATAAAAGTTACCATTCTCTTCTCTGTAAATAATCCCTGAACTGAGCATCCCTAGAGGAGATAATGTTTAAGTAATACTAAATTAGTTACCTCTGACTGTTTAGTAAATAGGTTAATTTTTGTTAACTTTACTGTCAGTAAAATTTTAGTGGCATTTTATTCTTGTCTATGGGCAAAGAGGTCAGTGCCTGCCATCAGCTAGGGTAGACAAATACAGCTAGAAAGGCAGTCCTTCCAGTAAAGAACTAGGACTGTGTAAGTACTTACTGTATAGCAGGTAAAAAGCACATGGGTGGTGAAGTGCAAGCAAACTGGCAGACATTCGAGGTCTGCATTGCAAGCAGCAATTACACAGTACACCTGCTACCTAATCTTTGTCAAGGGTTTTCTCAGGCACCACCACAAATGAAAGACTCAAGAAGCAATCAGAGGTGTTCAATTAGAAAGCTTTACATATGTCAACAGGAAGCAATAATGTACAAAAGACAACACAGAGGAAATGTCAGGAAGTGTTAGAAAACTGAGTAGTTGGATGGTAGAGATTAACGTTTTTACTTCAGAACTTTTCTTTCCAGGCAAGAATAATTATATGGCACTGGCTGCAAGTTTCTTGTTGTCTTCTGAATCTACATGTTACCTTCTAAATCTTACATGTCTGAATACTCATTATCACTGTTACATAATATTGTTTTGATTAACTGATACATCATCAGTTTAGACTTGAATTTTTGCAATTCTAATCTGAGATTTTTTGCTCAAATCTCTAAACTACCAACCAAGTTATATTTTCAGATAACCCAGTCTTTTGTTTAAGACTATATTGAGTTTTATTGGAATATATTTCTAATATATACTATTATATATTCTAATAAATAAAAATAGTAAGTATGGTTAACCTCCACCCTCAAACCTTCCTGACAATTTCGAAGCCTAAAATCATGTTCAGAACATATCTACTATCTCCAAAATGGTCATTTGCCTGAAGACTTTCTATCTTCACATCTAGAATTACGGAATTACAGGTTATGGCTGGAAGGGACTTCCGGAGGTATAGTCTCATCTACCTTCTCAAAGCAGGTTAAGTTAGAACAGATTTCTCAGGCCAAGGTGTCTCAAAGTTGTGTTCAGCTGGACTTTGAATGTCTCCACAGATGGAGACTGCACAGCTCTATTGCCAACCTCTTCCAGTGTTTGATCACAGTAAACAAAGCCCCAACAATTCTAATGTTTAAGTGGAATTTTCTGTATTCTGCCTGTTACTTGTTCCTATTGCCTCTTTTCCTGTTACTGGATATTGCTGAAAAGAGTGTGGCTCCCTCTTCACTGCATGTCCCAATCAGGCACTACATTTCATATACATAATAATTTATACACACTGGTAAGATTCCTCTAAACCCTGTTTTCCAGGCTAAACAATCCCAGCTCTCAGCGTCTCTTTGTACAAAAGATGTTTCGGTCCCTTCATCTTTGTGGACTTTTGCAGGACTTACTTTAGTATGTCCATGTCTCTCTTGTACTCAGGAGCCCAGAATTGGATACAGCACTCCAGCTGTGGCCTCATCAGTGTTGTGTAGAGGAGAGGGATCACCTCTGATAACCTCCTGGCAATGTTGTTGGCCTTTTTTGTCACAAGTGTGCATTGCTGACTTACATTTAACTTGTCCACCAGGAGCCTTGAGTTCTTCTCTGCAAAGCTGCTTTCCAGACAGTCAGCTCCCTGGCTTTTCTAATGTCTGTGTGCAGGAATTTGCATTTCCCAGGTGATCAGGTCCTACTTGGTTTCTTGCTAGCTTCATTTCTATGAAGTCTCTTACTTTGCCTTCCTGAAATTCCTGTTTCACATACAAAATCTCAAGTTTAGGATTTTACATTGTGTACTTTTTGAAGACTTTATCATGTGTGAATCAGATTCAGCGATGAGCTAACCAAAATTCTATGGGTATTCAGATATAGATTTGGTTTCTTACCTCAAATTATTTTGGTTTTGGATTATATAATTAAACAAAGGTAAAATGTTTTCTGATTCATAGTCCCAGCCAAAGATTTTTCAATCCTTGCCCATATCTGTCTTTGTGGAGGACTAAGGACATAATAGAGTTGTACATACCCCCTCCAGACAGAGCATTTTTCAAGAATTCCTCACTGTCTGGTTATTTGTGTTTTCCTCTTACACTTTCTGACTTTATTATTAATTTTCCACAAAATATTGGGCACCAACTCCTCTGTACCCTTCTTTATCTTTCAATGGACTTAATTTAAAAGGCCTTTAAGGTTACCAGCGCAAGACCACTTGGCATGACATGTGCTACTGTGTTTTCATATGACACTTGGTGTTCTTCAAAAATCCCATGGTCTAGGTGGAAACTTCATGTCTGTCCTTTACAGTGATGTGGTATTGCAGTGTCAGGTCTGCAACTGCAACAGCTGGTAACCTGGAGCATGTGGTGCCTGGAGGACATAGGGTTCTTCTGTGGTTGGAGAACTGTCAGTACCACAACTTTGTCAAACTCATGCTAAAAAAAACTTCCTATATGAAATAACTTGTTTGTATGGCCCAGTAGGGCTGGCAGTTGGGAAGCAACTAATTTGGGATCAGGAAATTAATGGAAACACACGAGGTCAGGAAGGGCAACTTTTGGTTGGGACAGGGAAGTGTTCAGCATTCCAGGACGTCTCCAAGAGGCTGTCATTTAGCATGTAGGTGGCAAAATGCCATGCTGGAAGAGGCTTTCACTGGATAACCATACACTTTGCTGGAAGATTGAAAGGCAGAAGGTTCTCTTGCTATGTGCAGTAACAGAGAACTTCTAGTACAGGTACCATACCACCAGCTTGGCTAGGGACACCGTCCAGGAGCAGTCAGGTGCCTCCCTCCAGTGTCAGATAAACTGCAGTCCTAGGCCTGCAGTAAGACACTGCTGGTGGTCCTGGGTTCCCATCGCCCACTTCCCATCGCCCACAGTGCAGTCTGCCTAGACACCAGACCACGTGCTCCTCCCAGGCCGAGTCCACCATCACTTACTAGACGCCCACTAGATCCCAGCTAGATTTTAAGCTTGTTTTTTTCTCCAGCTGCCCTGGATGACACAGGGCATTTGTATTTGTTCCAAGACCCTACTCCAGCACTACTGGGAAAGACTTTAAAATGTCAGACAATGAGAAGCAACACAACTTGGACAATGAGAAACAGCAGAACATTAGTGAGTCTTCTTGGGTTTTTTCAGTTTCAGGAGCTGGGGGCAAGGCTATACCAGGAAAAGAAATAAAAGGCATACAGTTTTTAGGTGTTGATTACACAAGACAAAATTGGGACAAAGATGGGATATACTCCACAAACAAGCCTTTCCGCAGTCCCACATTGTTGCATTTGCCCAAGAGCCCTTGAATAAGAAATTATTATATAATTATATGTTTTAAAATATTAATACTTGTTAACACTATCCCTGTTTGTATCTGGCAGTGAATAATGTTTGTTTTCTTAAAAACATTTTAAAACAAAACCAGCAGGGCTATTTTCTGGATATAATGACATTTTAGTTTTAAATTTATCCTTTCCTTCTCTCAGCCCAGAAGACAAATGCCATCACTGTATACCCTCATTCTGGGTCAAGCTCTTAGCTTCTGATATGTAAAAGAGCATCCTTAGATGACACTGAAAGAGTGATTGGACCAAGAGTGTGTTTGCAAGATAGAGCAGAGGCATCTGGCATCAGAGCCGGGGAGCATGTGGAGGGAGGAGAAATGCTGGAGTGTGGCTGGGTGACATCTTCCAGTGAGGCACTCAGAGTTGGCGAGTGCTTGGGGCAACTGTCTCTTGCTCCATGCTAGGTGGTGAGCACAGCAGTGGTGCCTACTCACTGCTTTCACAGGTTCGGAGCCATACTTTTAGCATGACTACTGGAGGAAGGCCAAACAGGAACAGATGGGTAAGGAAAGATGTGTGTGAATATAGATGGTGGAGATGGCATAAGCCTCCATGCAGAGGAGCCCAGGGTACAGTTAAATTGTGTTTTATAAAACTTACTTTTTTAGCAGTTGCATGGGATGAGAATCTGTCCATTTCCACTGTAAGGTGTGTCCTAACCCTTGCAGACAGATAGGAGAGACAGTACAGGACAGAAGAACAGGTTTAAGTGTTCAATGTTGTATCTTATTAATGTATGAAGGAAATTCAGCATGGGTTATATGATCTTGTCCTGCCTTTTGTGGTACAGCCTGGAAAAGTTTATTAATCTTGGAGGACAGTTAGTGGAGAAAAGTGGGATAAAATTGTTGGGAGAAGAGGAGGAGAAATTAAGAAGGAATGGTGAGAGACGTTTTCCTTTCAGCTTTTAAGTAGGTAAATTAGGAATTGTGATACCAGGTGTGGATGTAGAGGAATGACCTCCCCAATGTACTTATAGTTTAGGTTTGCATTACTTTTGTTTCTGAGACTACGTCCATTGAAGTTGTACTCAAACTTGTCAATAAATAGGTGAGGGCCTTCCAAAGACTACAGTGAGGCAGAGAGTAAATGCACACACAGAGTGTAAATTGGATGGGTTCTGGTGTTCACAGAATCATGGAATCAATTGGGTTGGAACGGACCTCTGAGACTGAGTCCAACTTGTCTCTGAACACCACCATGCCAACTAGACCATGCCACTTAGTGCCACATTCACTCTTACGTTAAACGCTCCAGGGACAGTGACTCTACCACCTCTCTGGGCAGCCTATTCCAATATCTAATCACTCTTTCTGTGAAGAGTTTCTTCCTAATCTCCAACCTAAACTTCCCCTGCAGTGCAGCTAACGGCTGTGTCCTCTTGTTCTGTTGCTGGTTGCTTGGGAGAAGAGACCAACCCCCACCTGGCTACAACCTCCTTTCAGGTAGTTGTACCAAGTGCTAAGGTCATCCCTGGGCCTTCTTTTCTCCAGGCTAAACAATCCTAGTTCCCTCAGCTTTTGTTCCAGACCCTTCACTGTCTTCATCACCCTTCTCTGGATTTGCTCAAAACTGGACAAAGATCTCGAGGTGTGGCCTCAGCAGTGCTGAGTGCAGGGGGGGGTCAATCACTGCCCTGGTCCTGCTGGCCACACTATTGCCAATATAGGCCAGGATGCCACTGGCCTTCTTGGCCACCTGAGCACACTTTGGCTCATGTTCAGCTTCTGTTGACCAGCACATCCAGGCCCTTTTGTCACTTTCCAGCCGCTCTGCCCCCAGCCTGTAGCGATGCGGGGGTTGACGTGATCCAAGTGCAGGACCTGGCACTTGGTTTTGTTAAACCTCATACCTTTGGTCTCGGCCCAGCAATGCAGCCTGTCCAGATCACTCAGCAGAGCTTTACTACCTTCCATCAGATCAACACTCCAACCCAATTTTGTGTCTGTGAATTTGCTAATGGTAGACTAAATCTGCTCATCCCAATCATCAGTAAAGATATTAAACAGGACAGGGCCCAACACTGATCCCTCGGAGACACCACTAGTGACTGGCCACCAACTGGATGTGTCACCATTCCCCACTGTTCTCTGGGCACAGCCATCCATCCATCCTGTTCTGAACCCAGCAAAGAGTGCACCTGTCCAAGCCAGCTTCTCCAGGAGAATGCTGTGGGAGACTGGTGTTGAGCCAGTCTTGTGGGGACAACTGGCAGGCCTTATCTTGTCACCGTTGCTGGATTTCAGCCACCCAGTGCATTGGCTCCACAGGCCATCTTCCGGAGGTTAGGATAACCTTGATCTCTGCTGGGACAGGGTCTAGAGGTAGGTGTGCCACTCTTAAGTGTCACTACTAAATTTGATGTAGAGCCAGGAAGTTGGTCTTTCATATTCCATTAATGACCAATTTAAAGGACATCGTGAACACATAATTCCGACTGTGAATGACCAGTGCTGCTCAGAGACAATGATCCTAGCTTTGATGATGGTAAATCTGTGCCTACCTAGGCTTCAGTGAGGCCTCTGCCTATTCTTCCCTTCACAACACAAATATCCAATTGTCACACAGAAAAAGTCATAGGCAGCTGAAGGAGAGGAGCAGACAAGTCTCTTTATGTGGGGTTCACTAGTGATTCAGGACTTTGGATGTGCAAAATTCAAGGGGACATGCACCAAGTGCTACAAAGACCTTTCTAAAGGACACAAGAGAGCTTAAAGGACAGATACCACTGCTGGTATTACCTCATTCCTAGTCCTCAGATGCCCTAAAAAAGCCTGAAACATAGACACATGTGAAATATTCCTGTCTGGGAAGCTGTCTTCATGCTGATTTAGCCAAGGAGGTCTCCTAGATGGAGATACGAGTCAGAAACAAGAACAATTCATGTAACTGGGCTATGGCAAAATTACTAAAAACTTTGTACCTTAACTTTTTGATCTTAGCTCAAACTTGTGAAAAACACTTGTACCATGAAAAAAAAGCTTCACCAAAACACTAGTACAGAAGGTAACTATCTAGTCTGCCTCCACACAAGCATTCTCAATTGTTTGAAATTAATTGAAAGGGAAGCCAAAAAGTTATAAAGCAGCGGGTGCATTCTTCCCTTGTGCTGAGATGCCCAGGCATCTCTTCTACCACACACGTTTTTCACATTGGTCAGGATGTTTGAGAAATACACACTGCTTTTTTTCTTAACAAGCTTTGAAAGTTTTTATGGTAAAAGACTAATATGTTTTCCACACTAGGACTTGAGAATTGAGATCTGCTTTTCTGTAAAGTATATTGATAAATGCATTGTAGGAAACCTACATTTTAAAGCTGACCTTTGACATCATAATGTTGAGGGATTTTGTAATAAAGAAAAAGAAAAAAAATGCTCCTGGCCTGAACCTGGGATTGATTATACATGTGTGTACTTTATTTCATGATGAAAGTCCAGTTACATACTTCTGTGTGATTCAAGATAAGATGAGGGGAAGTCTGTATTGTTGCCCAAGTTAAGATTTCTTTTTAAATTTAGCTTCTGAGTTATATACCAATACATATGTTTATTTCTGTAGTCAGTGAGAACAAAGGAATGTGCTTTCCCAGTGGCACCAAAACAATGTAGAAAGGGCAGTAGCACCTTCTGTCATGTGTGTCTCTGTTGCATACTGCTGCTTAAAACATTATGGAAGGAAACTCATGCTTCCAAGGCAGTAGACAATATCAGCATTTTACTGTCACAAGGAGAACATAATCTTAAAAATATTTTTGTCATTATGCCTTGCATTAGTGGGCTACTAAAAGTACACTCCAGGTATTCTTCGTCACTAAACATTAATTAAAAAGGTCTTCCTAAAGCAACTTAATTTCACTTACTTCACACATTTTCAGCAGTGAAAGTTTGTGTAATTCATGTTTTTATAACTGACACCTATATAATAGACCATGTTAAATAAACTCTGATCCACAGAGTAAAACTGCACTAACTTATGTCTTAGGGACACAATCGTAGGAACACATTTTTCAGAACTACTTACTGACAGACATGCTGGGCTATTTGTATTTTTGTTTAGTGCTCAACTTATTATTGGCATATTCACAATATTTAATAATATATATTATGAGGTATTTAATATAAATGTTACAAATAGCAAAAATGCAAACTATGGTTTTATTGGTGGTAATATTAAAGGAAATGGCCTGCATGAAATGAGTGCAAAGACCCCAAAGAATCTGTTTTTCTGAACCAAATAATCCACATATCTCTCAAAAAAAAAAAAAAAAAAAAAAAAGCATCAGACACAAAAAGGCAGAATAAGAGCACTACAATTTAACAGTGTGATGGTCAGAGGTTTCTTCCCTGCAGAAGATGATTAGGCTTTCAGAATGTATCAAATTAAGCTCTGGAGTGATGCCAGTACTGCAAAGTCCTTAAGAGAGTTCAAAGATGTAGCCTAACAGCCTTTACCTTTGCTGTGCTGTGTCTTCTCTTTAGATCTTGCTCTGGTGTTGTTAACTGTTTAATTACCAAGTGAAAATTGAGATCTAACCAATAGGAATAATTTAAAAAGCATATATCTATCTGATATGGATTATCTGATTTTACTGAGTGGAGCATTTTATGTTCTATCCTTTAATGTCATGGTGGTAAGCATACTAGGTATAAATACCTAGTCAGAGAAAAGCACTTACACTCACTGATTTTGTCTTTTCTGAAAGACATACTTGCAAGCTCTCTTTCAAAAATAATTTTCAAAACTTATGGTTTTAGAATTCACCACTGTTCTTGGACCTGAGAGATGCTAGTCTCCTTAAGACATGAGCAGGTTAGATAAGGAAAGAAAGGACAAAAAAGTGAGAAAAATAGTAAACTATTTTATTCTCTCTTACTTGAATGCTTGTTGTCTACCTGTTGTTTATTTATAAGAGACATTGAGTATCTATGAGTGAAGTTTTATGTCTGTTAAAGTTAGCCCACTGTGCTAAAAGGTCCTTGAAGCACATAAATTTAGGACAGGTAGATATAACATAATGACATAAAATTTTTTCCACCCTGATCCTCCAAGGTTATTATGAGCAACTGATTTTCAAATGAAAAATGGTACGGATTACCCCAGTATATACTGTATACCTCACTTAGGCCTAGAGCATTTGCTTTTGAAATACTTATTGTCAATATTAGTCTTTTGGAAACTTGTGACTCGTTTGGCTTATATCTTAGTTTTATAGAGACTTGGGATGTTTCACATTTGAAAGATCAGGTTAGAATGATTAATCTTAGTTATGCACATCTCCTGTTAAACTACGCAAGTCTTGACCTGTAATAGGGTTTGAGATGATAAGGGGATTGAGAAGAGTAAGTTTCTTTGCACGGATATGTATTCATGCAGAGTTGAATCCAGATACTCAGCAGCAAAGGTCTTGTGGTTCAGTGCTGGAACGGCTTGACGTGTCTAACTTCCACTGAAATCAATAGGACTAATAGATGCTGAATAAGGGCTATCGTCTTGTAATTGGTACAAGACTTGAATAGAAATCATTGCAGATCAATTACCTTTACTGTGTTTTAACCCTTATTACTGGCTTTTTCAAGTTTTGGCAAAAGTACAGATGCTTAATTTACTGCCATAAGTGTTTCCCTTTAGTAGTCACATTAAAGTTGATTTGTAGGTAATTGCAGATTGGAGCCTTACGCTGTATTTCATCTGTGTAAAATAGTCACAAGATTGAGTCCACAATATTTTTGTACAAATTATAATTGCCATTTCTGGTTCTTGTTACAATGCATGTCACAAGTAATGAATTAAATTTATGACCTTTTTTTACTGGTGTCCAATTTTTGCTACTGAACCAGAACAGATTACCAGAGACAGAGATTCCAGCCATTAAAAAGTGAATGTAGTTCCATTTTTGTCACAAAGTTTTATAAGAAGAAAACCTGGCATATGGCTAATCCCCAATTATGGAATAAAATAATTTAATATTGCCTCAAAATAATTGTGATTACTGAAAATATAATCAACCTTGTCCATTTATTGGTAACACACATTCCAGTATTGCTCTATAATGTGTTAAGGTAAGTAGATGCATTTTAAAAATATGTATTTTTAAACAGAAAACAGTTGTATTTTTGAGTGCATCTGGTACATGTTTGAGATAAAGTTTAAAATCTGTATAAATTGCGTAACATTATAGCTGGTAGGAAATAAGGCTGATTTTAAATTTAGTTTTACTTTTAATGTCAGTCATATTTTTTTAGAATGCTGTTTAATGATAGTCATCTTTATTGTTACCAGGGATTAAATTAAAGACTTTAAAAAAGTGAGAGTGAGCATTTAGAATTTGAAATAGAAAAAGGTAAGACTGCAATCCACCACCCTTTTAAACATTAGAAGAAATGTTCCTTCTGACTTTGAGAACTGGATCATGAGAGAGAACAGGCATAAGCTGTGGCAAACTTATTTTTATGGAGCAGTCATGAAGAATGAGGCAGCTTCCGTGCTGCAAAGGGGATTCCAACAGTAGTCTACTAAATAATAATGAGCGGTTGATCAGGTAAAAGCAGGAGAAATGGGGAGACTTAGAAAGACAAAAACGTGTCCTTTAAAGGAAGCAAAGATGTACCGAGAAGAAGGAAAAAGAAATTAAAAGCTTATTGGGAGAAAACATTGAAATAACACAAAAAAGAGGGGTGTGAAACGGATGGTAACGTGCTGTGCAGTGTAAAGAATGCTGGGAAGGGAGATGTGGAATGGAGACCAGCAATGATGATTTCCTTCCCTGCCAGTAGCAGCAGCTCAGGAACCTTGGACCAGATGAGTGAAATCATGAGCTCTGGCAATGGGTACACAAATCACCTCATGAAAGGTGGGAGAGGAAATCTGGGGCATGTTGATTTGTGGAGGTAGGTAGGAAACTGAAAAGAGGATTTCATACAGTAAAAATGACTGCTGCTGTTATGTTTTTAAATGTGTGAAATTGTAAGGGTTTTTTTCTCACAAACTAGCGAAACTCCTATGCTCATTTGGGATTTCTAGTTGCTCAGCTTGTTAAAAAACTAGAGAGAACGTGGACCAGAAGCATTCTATAGGGTAAATTCCTGCATTCAACCTTACTTCTAACTCCGCTGTCTCTTCAAGGCATTATACATGACATCTCTGTGTAGTTACAAACCAAAAAGCTAACTGCTACTGGCAGAAATGCCAAAATTTATCCTTGGTGTGTCTACCAGAGACTAATTTCCTCTGTATTCTTAACTCAGGCATTCAGTGTGAAATTCGGTTTTTCCTGACATCATTAGCTCTGCTGCTCTGTTAGAACTGGTTGATACTACAGGCCCCATAGGTCATATTCCCAATTTATGTCTATGACCATTAAGTCTGTGTCAAGACTTGTGGATAAGCATTAAATCTAAACCATTCAGTGCATTATATCAAGTTTCATAACTAGAGAAATGTTGACAAAAAATAGAAACGATTTGGTAATTTCAGTTGAACAGCTGGGAGATAGGACCACTCCCACCCCCACCCCACAGTAGAAATTAATAGTGAATTAGGTAGTAAGAGCTGTCCTGGGCACTGCTAATAGACCCTGTTCAAAGCAGAGCATTACCTCTGAATGGCACCACCTTTTCATACTGCATAAATGCAAGGAGCGATGTGAGGTGGAAGGAAAATCAGAAAATGGTGAATGTGGTTTCAACTTCTAAATGACAAAGGTGGATTAAAAAAACCCCTACAATTTATTTTCTTGAAAGGGTCTTAACTCATGCGCAGTTTAGACTGCCCTCTATTGGAGTGCTAGGGCCTGGAGACAGTCTATTAACTGCAGGCTGTTTTAGCTTCTCTTTTACTATCTATTTGAAATATAATACAGTTTTCACAACTTTCAAAGGCCACATGTTCTATGGTTCTGTGGTTCTATGGTTAAAACAAGGTCCAAAGTCAAGAACTGCTGAGTTGTCTGCCTCTTCTCTTACCAGGTTTTCTCATCGTGAGGTTCAGACATCTGTTCAAGTTCAAATCTGTGGAATGTCACAGTCAGATTTCACTATATGGAACAGGCAGGTTGTTATGAGGATTATCCTGTCTCACGGAGTTTACCAAAACCTGATACTAACATCATGTGCCTGTCTTGATCTTCATAACAGTGGTCAGAATGACTCAGGCTGAGTAGAAGGTGGCTGATGAGTAAAGCTGATGGAAAATAAGAATTGCATCTTTCTGGAATTACCTCTGTATCAGAATCACTTTCCTCAAAGGAAGTAGGTAAAAGAAATTTCTGTGAAATGAATTATCAGTGTTATTTTCCACTTAAAAGAGAATATTTGTACCTTGAGGTATTTTTTGGAAACACTACAGTACTGTTTTGTGTCCATGTGCACCACCAGTATATCTCAGAGAAGTCAAGAGTTCAGGAATTTCATGACACATTTTGCTCTAGGGACCAGCATCCTTGTCTGGAAAATATCTTCCATCGTGCCTTGCAGTTGCGGTAGTCCTGTGATGCTTCAAAGGTGTTGATCTAGATGACAGAATAGTATGGATGGGTTTTGGCTTACTGGTCCCAAAACAAAAGCAAATAATGGTGATATCCAGAACACTGATAAATGTTGTGAAGATCACAGTGCTTTACTTTTGAGGTTCTTCTGTGTTCTACTGTGAAATACTGATTAAAACCATACTTCTGGTTGATGTGGGAGGATAAATTCCTCGAATGGTTACGGTGATGCTATGGAATGCTATTTATATCACTGATATGAGGGGAAAAGAGAAAAAGAGATTCCTAAAATCTGAATTTAGACTGATAAATGAAAACATATTGAAGTAGACTTGTAGTTCTTTCTGAGCAGATTCAGCCTAACAAGGACAAACCAAAGGTCTCAAAGTGCAGTTCAGAAGATGTTGATTAAAGAAGGCCTAAATAAGCACTAGACATGCTTCAGAAATTAAAAACCTTATATAAATATTGTGTTGTCTGAATTAAAGTGTAGCTACTTCTAGCTTGTCATTTTATTAAGGTTTCAGCTTAGTCTATTTCAAGGGAAAAGTGATGGTTGAAGAGCACGTGCAAGAAGACCTCTCCAGTATATCAATAAAATAACAGTTGCAGTATATCCATTAGAGCATCAATGCAAGGGAATTAAAGAAGGAATGAGGGAAGAAGTACCAGGAGACTTCTGGTACATCTGCAAATATAATGGTAGTAGAATCTTGGTCAAAACCAAAAGCTATAGCTACATGAATACAGAAGAGAAAAAATAGCAGCTGTAAACTTTTATGAAAGATTTAATTCAAACCAGGAAAAAAAAAGGAAGAGTGAACCAGACCACTTGTCTCTGTGAAACAGAATAGTGAGAAGTGAGAGCCTTGTGTACAAAGGTTTACATTGGTTCCAGAAAAAAATCAGTTAATGAAGACAATCACACAATCATATCTGTATGGATGTAGATCCATAGCTGTAGCTATGCCAGTACAGTAAAGAGGACTTGCCTTAATAAAGAAATTGAGTACATGGTGTTTAAAGATATCAGTTTATTATGTTATTTACAGTCCCAACAGTCAAGGCCAACAGAAAGAGAGAAGAAATATCTTTGTAATTTTAAATAATTGTAAATTGTCAATTCCTAACTTATATTTGATATTACCCAAGGGTTACAAGTCTCCTTCTGGCAACCTCAGGAAGCAAATTCTGGAATTGGTAGGCCCTTGTATTTTGATGTGGTTATTCTTTTTCAACAGTGACTGTATAAATTGCTGCTCTTCATGCTATCTGTATACAGAGGTGCATTTTTGTACTTCAGCTGTGTATACAAAAATGCACAGTTGGAAGAATCTGCTCAGATATATATTAGCTTCATAGACTGTGTTAAGATCTATAATGAATGAAAAATTAATAATTAAATGGACATAAATGTATGCCGCGATAGATGTTTATATATAAGTTAAATGCACCCCAAAAGTAACAAATGTAAATAGGATTTTTCACTACTGACACGAGGAGAAATCCAAGCACTGAATCATGTAATACTATGATCCATATTTTCTCATGCACATGACATTACCTCACAGAGGAGATAGTACTTTCAATGCAAACACTTAACATAAAAATTATAATTGAATACGTTAAGACTGAATCTGTTTAATGTGTCTGACTGGTGAGACTCGTGAAAGACTAAAAAATGCTTAGATTTTAGTGAGATTGGTCTGAGCAGAGGATTTTTATCAAGTACTCACACAATAGCAAAGACTGTATTTGAAGTCAGTGTTAGTAGCAAAAATACATATGCTGATGACCTAGATGTACTTTATCATAATAAATCATTAAGTTTGCATAGAGTATGTCTGAAATGTTGGTTGGAAAAAGTACTGCAAATTCTAAGAAATAAAAATCTTACTATTTCCTCTTGATCTAGAATTTATTCCAGAAGTTTGGAAGCAGATAAGTAGTCTCTTTTTCTTGAGGACAACAGACCAGCCTAAATCTTGTTTTGCTAGCTGCTCTGTTATTTTTTACTCATGTTTCCCTGAAGGATAGGGCTTAATTGTACTGTGCATGGTTTGTTACTAAAACCACTGGAAAGACTTGATTGCTTCTGATAGGGTAAAACACTTACAATGACTGTGTATCTCAATGGGATCCATTCCTATTTGGGACACTTCAAAAACTTGCTGGATCATCTGTAGCACATGGCTACAGATGTGCTTCCTATTTTGTATCCCTTCATTCAGAGTATCCAATAATCAGTGCTTATACTAATTATGAAATCTTACCCTTATCCTAGACCTGTCAGTAATGAGACCCATACAAACCTTTCCTCAGTGGGATAGGGTGGAGAAAGCATGCTCCCAGCTGGGCTTTGGATTGGACGTTTTACAGCTCTGCTGGGTGCTTACAAAGAGCATGGAGGGAACAGCTGCTGTCCTTGGTTCATAGGCAGAAACTCCAGACTGTAATTATACACCTCAGCAAGACAGATGAACTTGACAGCAAGAACTACTCTTTGCCTTTTCATTAAGGCTAAGTAGTCTGCACGAAACTGATGCAATTGTTCCCTTGGTCTGTTTTACCTGACCTCTTTCCACACTGGGGCTGATGGGAGAGCAGCAGTACAGCTGTGACACAGGTCATTTAGGATGACATTCACTGGGCCGTGGTCATATTGCAGGCCATCTCACACGCATCTTCACGAGTAGTACTGTTTACTTCCAGTAAGGCAAATTCTGTTTCGTGAAATAATGAAAATGTTTGGCTTTTATTATAGTGAAGATGGACGTAAACTTGAAATGTCAAAAGCTGAGCAAAACAAGATATTAATTCATCACTTACATGGGCAGGCAGGTGTTCAGCCATCTCCAGGAAAGCAGGACTTCATCAAGCATAACAGATACTTGGAAAGACAAACACTGTAACTCTGAACGTTCCCCCTTCTTCCATCTCTCACTCGGCTTTTATTGCTGAGAATGATGTCATATGACATGGGATATCCCTTTGATCAATCGGGACCAGCTGTCCGGGCTGTGTCCTCTCTCAGCCTTTTGCTCACCCCCAGCCTCCTCAACAGAAAAGGCCATGATGCTGTGCAAGCACTCCTCAGCAATAACTAAAACATCCCTGTGTTGTCAACACTGTTTTGGTCACAAATCCAAATCACAGCCCCATAGAAACTGCTATGAAGAAAATTAATATAACCACAGCCAAAACCAGCAAAGCCAAGAAAATCTAGGTATAGATCGGACTTCTGTTTAGGTACTGATTCTGCCTCTTTGCTTTTCCGAATTAAAATACTTTTGTAACTGGTCTTTTCAAACAAGATAAGTCTAACATGATGAAAACCTAAAATACTTATTAATGGTCTTTTACACCTTTCTCAGATGACAAGTACAAGAGGACAGACAATGCATTTGAAAACTGGTAATCTTAATTGAGACCAATTTTCAAAAATCTGACAAGTCAGATATTCTGCTGGCAGATGGCAATTGGGCTTCCCTCATCTGACCCCATTTTTCCGTATTGAAAAAAAATAAGGATACTGCCTTCAGTTACAGTGCTATTTGATTTTTTTAAAACGTGGCTTGCTTATGTACAGACTTACTCTTACTTACTCTTTTGACACAAATTTTAAGTCCATTTAACCATTTAAGTCCACATTTAAAAAGCTAAATTATCTGTTTTGATGGTAATGGGTCCACTAGTCAAATTAGGTATATTTTTTTAATTTAATCTCCTGCTTATCAACTCTTTAGCTGGCTGACTGGAGTGAGCACTATTTAATACTGCATTTCTGCACCAACATTTTCAACAGAGCTGCCAGATCATTGAATGAGTAGCATTGTTTCAATTGGAAGATACAGTCCAGGTGATGTCAAGGGACAGTGACAAATATTCAGCACTGTTAAGTTAGGACACTTACTAGGGTATATAATTACTGGGTTTAGGGCACATAAATGCAGCTATTACTGTCCTGTAGCCACCCTGGCCCCTTTAGGAATCCATGGCACTGTTGCAGTAAATGACCTTACTCTCTCTATATAGACCTTCAACTGCTTATTGTCTTTTAGTATTCTATTCAGGAAGTTGTCATCTCAAGCATATATGATAAAGGCCAGCAGTTGTCATGTCAGGTCTTTAGAGTCCATTTAAGACAGTTTATAGTAAATGGTAAAGATGGTCTCTGCAAGGAAGGGTATGCAGTAGGACCTTGCATACCAAGTTCAGCAGCTGGGCCTGGGAAGATTTGTTTGTCAAGTTACTATTACATTTCATGGGCACTATAGTATGAGCATCAGCAGAAAACTTTCTACTGCTAGAGCCTGGGTACTCCCAAGTTCCAGCTGGGCACAGTTCAATCAGGTACATTATGGACCCCAGCTGGCTAGGGTGCTCACAATAAAAATAATTTGCTTTGATATGATTTACTACAGTACCGAGTAGAAACTTTTGACAGAGGATAAGATACCTGAAAATGAGCATGGTAAACATTTTAAAGTATTTAAAAAACGTGAAGAGTCATGTAGATTCGCTCAAAACCAAATGCCTGTCATCTCGACAGAAAAGCAAAGAGTGTCCTACAGGATTTCCTTTTAGCAGGTGAAATAGTGTTTGAATGGGGAGTAGACAAGGTATAAGATTTTAGCATCAACACAGTAACACAAAGTTGTATCTTTCCATGCTTTGATGACCGATGAAGAATCATGTTATAAAGCTTGTCTGATGGCTCTAGATATGTCCTGAGAAAGTATGTTTTACAAAACTTTACAGTAATGAATGTATTAATGTCTTTATAGTAAAAGCTCTGTGTTAGATGTTTAATTTATGGAGAAACAGGCATGTCATTGTCAATAGAAACCCAAGAACTCATCTGCAAAAATAAGACCAGAACTTGCACTGCCTGCACCTTTATGTTCTATTCCCTGTGTCACACTGCTCTGCATTCTTCAGCAGAAGTACTGTACCAATTCTGATTACTCTGTTCTTCATTGACCCTTTCCCGTGATAACCCAGAGCTCACTCAAACTAGTGTGTCTTTTCAGTTGAGGTTGTATGATTTTGTGATGATTGGTAATACACTTCCGTATTATATTTTGTGAAAAAAATGCCTCATTTACATTCATCATGCCTCTGAAATCATGTGGCCATATACTGGAACTCATGGTATTTATGAATAATAAGCAAGAATTACAGAGTTGCTGTCAGTTCAGAAGTTTCCTTCTTACAATTAATAGAGAATTCTTATCATTCATAGGAGATTATTGTATTCACAGAGTTTGAGGACTGGATCAAAAAGTTATTAGAAATAGTAAAAAAACCTGTATCTTAAGCTTGAATCTTCACTGAGGCTTTTAATTGGAAGCATTTTTGCTTTGATTTGAGTTCATACAAATCCTATAAAATGAGATCATTGAAAAAAGGAGGAAGGGTGGAGGAAAAGACAGAAATTAAAGGTTATACATCTTAGGTGGCTGGCATGTCATACAGTTTAAGTAGGATGCAGTGTTAAACTCACCCTCTTTCCTGTCTCTGTTTAACTCTGAGTTTCCAGTACTTAATATTTTAAGTTGTTTTCCTAAGGAAATAAGGCCCATGAAATCTCACTTTCCCTGCCCTCCACAGCAGTAACTCTTGAGACTTCTCATGAATTAAATAGTAGAATAAAAGCTTTCACCTTAGAAGAAGTTGGTCATACAAATTGTTCATGAAACCTCATTAGTCAGGAAGGAAAGAGACACACTCAGTTAAAGCCATGCAAAACTCAGATCTTGCGTAGCCTGGTTAGCCAGAATTGTACACATGATCACTGGCTCATCAGTGTGCCAGAAAGGTAATAGACGTGAAAAGTTAGGCTGAATCCACTTAGTTCCTGCTGTAATACAGAATGACTCTAGCAAAGCTGCATCAGAGCTGAATTTTCCTCAGACTTGTTAGAAAGGAGTCAGGAGCTCTTTGAAGTAGTTGAAGTCATAATAAGTATGGTTCGGGCTTGACAGTAGCAGAGACTTCCCAATGAGTAACCAAACTGAGCTAACAGGTCATGTCTCAAAACCTACCTGCAGTCAAGGGGGAATGGGCAATGAGACAGGCTGTTTCAAGAAAGGCACATCTATGAGCTCAAGAGACAAAAAAATCAGTTCCTGTACAAAGGTAACAGAGAAATATAACTTGAAGCTAATGAAATGGGAACAGAAGGTGAAGTATAAAAATACTGGAATTTTACTTCAAATACTTTCCAGTAGCTAAGAGTGAAAGTGCCACCAAGTCTGTTTAGGTATCATGTGTAGAAACTGCTAGGCAGATCTAAGGCTCAACAGCCGTTTTCTTGGGTATTCTGGTTCCACATTATGTGGTGGGTTTTAAAATAATTTATCTTAATCTCCTTTGAAGCTATTAGGTTAAACTATAAGAAACAAACAAAACCCCTTCAAGATGCAGAATACCTGTTCTTGACCATTTTCTTAATTACTGTGGGTCAACCCCAGTGGACAGCTAAGTACCACACCAAATGCTTACACAGTTTCCCCCTGCTACCTCTAGTGGGATGGGGAAAGAGGGAAGGAAGATGAAAAGCAAGAAAATTTGGGATCAAAAAAAAAAAAAGAATTGTTTAATAAGTAAAGGAGAAGTGATAGAAGAGAGAAGGGAAACAAAAGTGATGCAAAGACAATCACTCACCACCTCCCACAGGTAGCCTGATGCCCACCCAATTCCCAAACAAAAGATGTGTAACTTCCTAAACTGTCTCTTTTCCCTGCTATTGGTGAGCATGATGTGACATGTTGTGGAACTTGTCTTTGGTTAGTTTGGACATACGCCTCCTAACCTATTGCGCCCTCCCCTATCTGCTGCTGGGCAAATTGAGAAACCAAGGCAGCCTTGATGCTGTGCAGACACTGTTCAGTAAAAGCTGGAATATTTTTGTGTTACCAGTATCATTTTGGTGAAAAATCTAAACCCCGTATGAGCTACTATGATGAAAATTAATTCTGTCCTATCTGGACCCAGTACACTTCCATAGGAGATTCTTAATGCCACGCAGGTGTGCTCTTTTACTCTGACCTTTCTCAATAAAGTGTTCTTTCAAAATATACCTTATTGCCATTCTAAAGAAAAAAATTCTTCATTTTAACGATTCCATTAAGACTTTACATACAGAGACCTCAGGATTCTTGTGGGAGGAAGGCTGGGATCTGTCTGTCGGTTTAAATGCAGATTTTAGGATGACTTACATTTTGTTCTATCAGTAAGTGTTCCTTCCTTCTCTTCCTACTGTTTTCCTACCAGTACATCCATGCATGGGTGCTGCTCATTTCTCAATTCTGACGCCGTCACTTTTCTTTCTAACCAGCCTTCTGTGCTGGTGACTGCTGCTACAGCACTTTTGCTTTGGCTGGGCGGGCAAAGTGAATCCCAGTGAAGCAATTCATCAGTTTTGAAACTCCCACCAGAAATTTTAATATCAGCACCTGTGATTGATGAAGCCAGTCTTCCAATCAGTGTATGGAGTATTTTAACACATAATTTTCACAGTGTTAAAGTGAACTTCTCAAGTAAATCCCCAACTCATAGTATGTGGGGAGCCTAGCTGCCTTAAAGAAAAGCTAATGTATAATGCATATTTTATTCAACACTACCATTCTTTCTCCCCATCTTTCAGGGTTTCTTTCCTTTGTCACTGCCCTGTCCTACACATATGTAATTTAGTGCCCTAATTTGGTCACAGCTCTTCCTATCTCATATATACCCATGCACATTTATGTACATGTCAGTGTAATACATGCCTAAGCCATCTGGTATCTTTCCTTGCAAATGTTCACACAGAAAATTGACTGTGAGTAAGGTTCTGAACCTGCCTGTCCAAATGGTCCATATTTGTTTGATTTTTCTAGCAAATGCATAGATCCTATTAGTGAGACTGATCCAACATATTTCCATGTGTCAGCTGTACCTGCTGCAAGTGTCATTCTGTTCAGTGATAACAGGACTTGCATCCTAAAATAGAGAGAAAACAAGAACATCAGGTCCTTTTGAGGATCTGAATTGCTTTTTCTACCATCTGCTGACCAATGCTTTGAAAGAAAGAAAGTCTGTGTCTGGATTGACACCTTCCTTCTTTCTAAGCCAATAAAAGATCGGCCTGTTAAAGAGCCCAGACATGCCACGTTTGCAAGAGAAGCTTATTAGAACGTAAAATGTCACTGGTATCATATGTTTGCAATTCATTGCAGTATACAGGAGCTGGTACAGGTATTCATTTAGTGTATTTGTTACATTTAATTATTCTTTGAAATAGCTTAATTTAACTAAAAAAAACCCCTATTTTTATTTTTATTTCATTGTGATACAGAAATTGCAAAACGAGTTACCCAACGGGAGAAAAACATGTGAAGAGAAGTGATGCTTGACTCCCTTGTTCTATTGTTACATATACTTTGGAAAGATCTTTTAGATATTGCTGTATGAATATTTTTTTCTTTAGTAGGTACATAGCCAAAGTTGGAAATTGTAGGAGTTAGAAGTTACAATGCAGGAGCCCGTTTAATTATCATTATGACGTGTAGAAATGTTTGCATGGCTGGTAGGAGTGTTTGGGGCAAAGCTGTTCCTTTCTCTGAAGTATCTGATGTTAGCTGAAGAATAATACCATTTTAGATGGGTCAACTATCTATTCTAGCAGTGTGTATGGAATAAGGAAAATAAAAAGTTTCCCTGATATTCAAATTTGGATATTCTGCATTTCATATATGTAGCTATACATTGTCACTTCATCCATTGTTTTTTCATGCAAAATTCATTTAATGTGAAATCAACCATTATTAAATTTCACTTTATATTATCCAATAGGGCATTGTCAATCACCCAGGGAAAGGTACTCTTATATGTTAGTCCAATAACATCTCTCTTGCATAATACATTAATTTCAATTGTAACCACTTCATTAAAGCAGTATTTACTTGATGGTAATTTCCCTGTATTCAGTACAACACTGACACAATGAGCTCTTTTTGAAACTGCATGGAAATTCTCCTGTATTCTAACCTTAAATACATTCAGCTGTACTGAATTACTGTGGAATTCTGCCTGGAGCCTGTAGTCATTGCAACCCTAACCTCGTAGACAAAGGTCTGGTGCTGAATCAGCTCACCTTTGTGCTCTCACAGTCCCAGTATGCACTTGATATTGGGACAGACCATGGCTGTTTTTCACTTCTGTTGGCTTATGAAACACTCTATTGCTTTGACTTGAGCACAGCCACAGCACTATTGCTGTGTGGAATTTTGCTGTTCCTGTTACACGCTCCAATTTCGGTCACACAGTCACCATTGAAAAATCTTCCTTCCAGGGCTTTGCAGGTCTCTTTTATTGTTTAGACAGGTTGGAGCTCAGGAAGAAATCATTTCAGTGATCTCAGTGACCATGCTAAGAGGTGAGCTAAGCAGCTATTTCTGCCTCTGCGATGTGTACCATACACGTTTTCTTTGCCGTTTGTGACACAAGATACCTGATGTTAGCTGAGCCAATATGTATCTACTGATCAGCAGGTACAGCTGTAGCAAAATTAGTGGATGGAATTTGTCTTTATACCTCTTATTGCTAGGCTATTTGAATTCACTTCTGTTTCCCTATAGCTGTATCAAACACTAGAAGGAAATAGTCATGTGCATGTGCATTGTTCTTGTAGGACAGACACACTAGACCCATGTGGTGTGCCAGTGTGGCATGATGCTGCAGTGGTGTGCATCTTATGACCCAGAAAAATCGTAACTGTGTTAGCATGACTGAGCAAAGGCTAATTATCCCTTCCTTTGATTACTGTAAGTAGTCTGACTTCCCTGAAGAGCCTGCAATTACGGTACTGCCTTTGGTGCCAGAACTAGCTCATTTGGTGCTATCTGGGAGGCGGGAGTTGGGGACTTCTTGCAGCAATTTATTGCACAGTGTAGGCATATGCTTGAAATCTTCACACACATTTTATTCTCTTCCACTAGAGGCAAAGACATCCCTAAAAATGTTTCTAACAATTTTCCCTTGTGTTCTTACCTCTCAGCCATATCTATCTCCCTTAATCTGTCAGCCTCCTGTACTTAGTACTGCCTTTCTTATCTTCCTGAGAGGCCTTCTATCCCACTTCTGCTTATATCTTTTTGCCGAGTTCCTGAGCAAGTCCTTATAGCTGCTGGTACTTCAGTTGCGCCATTGACTGCTCCTGGCTCTGCTTGTGTGCCTCTGGAGAAGGTGGCTACTAAGCTTTTTAACATTTCATGCCTGTTATTACCTGCCATACATCCATCAGTTTTGTCCTTTTATCTGGTTTGTGTTTAATTTCTTTTGCTAAAGACACAAGAGGAAAGGTGATAAGCAGTGAGGGCATGAGGGGTAGAGTCACAGCACTGACCTCCCACCTGTTCCCCTGCTGCAGGAGAGGTGCAAATGAAGAGAGAAAGTAGTTTGGGCTGATGGCCAGCAGAAGCAGGTGACACCGGCTGCATTTCAAGGGAGCCAGAGAGCAGGGCAGAAAGCCAGAGCCCAAGTGAAAATGCTAGAGTTTAGGCAGGCCTGGGTTCCAGTCAAACCTTCATATATGGACTCATCAAAACCCCAATCAAATTAAGGTAAAATATATATATCTTTTAATGCTGTAAGTCTCATACTCTGTAATTCCGCTCATCATGCAATAAAACCCTTGCAGTTCTCCCATTCTCCCTGTCCCCCAATCTATTCTCACCTTCCTCTTCCACCTAAAGGCATTTTGTCTGCAGTTTAACTGGCCTCTGTGCTCTATGGGTACTTTTAGTCTGTTCAGAAATTCACAGGAAATGAGCTCAAAATTACGATGTGGCTGCTATCCCGTACCCAGTCTGCAGAAAGAAATGTGATTTTTTAGAAAATCATAGTAAAGTAACACTTAAATATATCATGTATTGGAATGTGCTAATGACTATTCATTGAGCATATTTTGACTAACAAAAAGTGATTTTTTAATGTAGATTTTACAAAGAAATATACAAAAATGCTGAAGACTATAATTAGTACTTCAGCCATGGGTGTCTGAATAATCTGACATGATTACTCTTGTAGGTGCCATTTGCTGTTCTTTATTATCATCATTTATTGTAGCATAGAAAGGTTATGGGCATGTGATTGGTGAAGAAAGATATAGAAACTTATTAATAATCGTATTTTATAAAATGGGAAAACCAAAGCATATTTAGCTTTTCATCAAAGCATGGCTTGAATATTTAAGGAAATTTTCAGAAGTATATTTCCCAGAAAGCTGGAGATGCAATAAAAATGTGTTTTCCTTCTGCATGGCTCATTGCTTTTTCTCACAGGAAAATTCCACATCACCTTTGGCCTGTGACTGCACAGATTCATCTTACAATGAATAAATTTTGTCTGCTTTTGAACTAAGGACAAATGGCAGTGGCACAAAAGACCAGAATTGTGACAGCAGTGATATCACCTGCTAACACCAAAGAAACAGGGCATCATCCCTTCCACTCCTTCCAGTCCCATCTCAGCTCTGAAATGACTAGGTCTTACACTACTTGCTTTAATTCCAGAGAAAATTAGTTGGTTTTGCTTTCTTAAAAGCCCCCTTTAGATACTGGAAGGCCTCCCTGGAGCCTTTTCTTCTCCAGGCCAAACCACCCCATAGGAGAGATATTCCATCCCTCTAATCAGTTTGAGATAGATGATGTTTAGACTTTAATCCGGATAATTAAGGGTGCTGGAGAGCGCTTAGTTTTGGGAGATAGTTGTGGATAAAGGAGCACCAGAATGTGGGAAAGCAGCCGGTAGTAATTCTGGTGAACCTTACATGGGAATCACAGATGCTCTTTTGTAGCAGCATGTAGCTACGGGTATGTAGCTATTTTCTAGGGTATCTACATGTATGAGAGCTGAGAAACTCGCTCAATTTAATTTTGTTCTTTCTCAATGGCAACTTCAAGGTAAACCAGTTCTAATTCAGGAACTTTATATTTATGTCAGCCTAACTGTGTGGAAAGAAATGTCCTCCACCTCTAAAATATACTTGTGCCTCTCAGATAAGCTGTGGCATTATGTTTTTTAGCACTGAAGCAATTTAAGGGAGTATTTGTGCATAGCTGTTCCTGGCTACTTATTTCTGCCCCTGTGCTCCAGGTTGTTGTCCCCTTAGTTATGGTAATACAGCTAAGTGGTGCTTATCTGAAAACCAAAGTAATCTACCAAAAGAGGAATAGTTTTAGTGACTGGGTTTACAGCCTAGCAATACAAATTGCTATTTGTCAAAATGCCTTACGGGCATAGAAATGAGAGGTTAGATCAGGAAATGGGCTTCCTATATCTGTTTCACTACTAATTTACCACATTCAGGAAAAGGTTCTGGCCTTCCTGACCCAGTCTTCTCTCTCCTCTAGTTTCAGACGTGCTGTGTCCTGAGCTTGGTTATGGGCAGTTATCGGGTGCCCTGAAGGTAAAGAAAGTTCAATAGGGCTAAGGGGTTTGGCTGAGCCATCAGTAAATCATGAATCCATTCTCATGTAAATGTTAGTAAGGCACCGCTGTTGGTCAGAAGATACTCAAAGCTCAGTACGATGTTCTTGACACGTGGATAATGTGTTTCATATGAATGTGCAAATTGGTAACCACATTTCATACAGGCACAAGTAAGATAACTTGCTACCTCTTGTTGTTTCTTGCTTGAGAATGATTTAGCAGTAACTGAATCACTTTGGGAAGACAATATGCTTAGCCTGTTGGTTAAGTTTTTAGGAAATACTCTTGACAATGGTTACTTGGAAATGTTTTGTTCTCTTATGGCCTATGGGAACGAAATCTACACCTGGGTGAAGAATGAGTGTGCAAATGCAGTGATACTGAGGCGCAGTTCTGCTTTGTTCTCCTGGAGAAGCTGTGCCTCCCGAAGCTTGGTGAGCCAGCCTACAGCTCAGGCTATGCTTTGTTTGTCTTTTGATAGTCAAGTTAGATACTTTTCTAGGCCCTGTGGTCAATCACTATTGACATTTGATACTTCTGTGTTGTATTACTTCTCATGGAGAATGACATGGAAGAGGTTTGTCCTTCTCTTTCTGCCAACTCCTTAATTACCATCTCTTTTTCTTTCTCTTCTCTCAGTGTGAAAGATTTTGTTTGCCTCTTAATAGACTATATCATTTGGAAAGGACCTATTCATAATTTGCTGTATCCTGCCATGTGACTGACAAACTTAATAAGGAACAGGACATACCACTCTTTGCAGTCTCTCTGCTGGGCTTAGCATATTGTTCTGTGCGCTCCAAGACTTCCCATTAAAAAGTAGTCCAAATACTTTTCAAACACCTCAAACATTGTGTCTATCTGATCAGAAAAAAATAGTGTACCAAGTCCAGCAGTGAGCCTGAAATGATCGCAGTGAAATCAACAAATAGCACAAACTTGTTGCCAGGTAAGAGAGACTTACTCAAACTGGCTAAAGCTTTTTTTGGTTTTTTTCCCCTCATCTAAGGAAGTTTAAGGACTATGCTTGTTCTGTTTTTCAATAGTTTATTAACAAAAATAAAGCGTTTATGTGTCCATACCAACAGTTATGTAAATCTTAGATATAATAGCAAATAAGGAAGAACCATATGACTCTGTAACATTCATGTGAAAAGGCAAAAGAACTGTCAGGTATCCTCAACATCCAAATAGAGGCATTGTGTTGCTATATTGGCAGTTCTCTGTTAATGGTCTATTATTTGTGAAACCAAGGCTTGCACAACAGTTGACAGGTCTTTGGATATTAGTATTAATAGAATTTTAAAACCACACCTTTTTTTTTTTTTTTTTTTTAATTCACCATCTGTGTAGTAAGGTCAATAGTAGGAAAATTAGGCTCTGCTTTAAATAGCTATGACTTGCTCGATTAGTTAGCTTCAGAACATTATACAGTACCTGTATTCGTATCCTGGGCAGCTTCAAAATTGTGTAAAACCTTATTCTTGCAGAGCTTTATGTATCTACTACAGCTGTAGTTTACTTGTGTCCTTTTGAGGTGCAGTCATGGCTGGTTTATTTTGGCTCATGTTATGTGTTGTATTGTATTCTCTGTGTTTTTGTTCTTATGATGACTGCCTCATGTATCAGCTGTTCAGACATCCAGGACCATGGTGTGAGTTGGATAGCCTAGTTATTTTTCCCTTCTGTTGGGATTCCCTCTCATTTCCATGGAAACCTGAAAACCTAGAGGAACAAAGCACAGAAGCTATTGCTGTATTATAGTATGTGCAGCTTGTGCCTGTGAGTGCCAGTGTAGTTGTAGGTCTGGCTGGGTTTCCAGTGTAAAAACCTGTATTTTAAAGGCTTTAGGTTTTAGATTTCTTTCTTATTCAAACCCAGTTTTATTTTCCTCATGAAGGAATGTGTTATAAACACACGTTCTTACATACATGTTTTTCAGTACTAATAGAATGTCTTAGAATAATATACTAATAGAATACTAACAGAATGGACACACATGCACGTAAGTGCATACTTAAGTGTGTATATATATATATGTGCATACATTTATACACATACATAAACAGACACACATGCACACACGTCTCAGACAAAAACACATTAAGAAACAGAGGTATTAAAGTCTGTAAGAAGTATATAACTTGTCCACACAGTAATTCTAATGGCTGTCACTTTTAAGACTTTTCTTAATCAAAAACTAACAAAAACTTGAAGAATGGTAGTGGGATCTTAGATTGACAATGAAAGATATATGAATATGACTAAATACACTTTTAGTGAAATAACCTAAAATATGTGTACCTCCTTCACAAAAAGTCAGAAATTTAACCATTTTGTTTTGCTGCTGAGCAGCTGGTTTACAGCAAATTCTCTGAGTGAGTACAGAGACAACCAGAAGAGGTAACAAAATGGAAGATGAAAAAGAATTTAGAAAATAAATTAACATGAAGTCACAGATCAAAAAACAGACTTGATCAGGGCAACCATCTCAAGTATTACTTTTTCTGTGTTACTTTTCAAATCTCACTAACACCACTAGGTAACATATGATGATATTGGTTCTTTGGCTTTCTGCAACCTATACTACCAGTTTTTTACTCCTTCTCTTTATGTTATAGCAGGAATATCTGACTGCATTTTGAAATCATCTGTACTATGGTATGCTGCTATTTTTTTCAGCCACAGAGGCATGAAAACTGGAATATTATGACTGAATGTGAAAATTTAATTTGGAGATATCAACTGTGATTAAAAGACAGTTCCCCATTCAGATTGGTTATGCTCCAATTCACAACAGGGTGTGATGCATGAAATCAAGAAAGAAGAAAGAACAACAGAGAGAGTAGTCTCTAAAACTGCTGTTATAAAAAACTATCTGTAGATGTCCTCAGTGATTTCAAAAAAGTGTGAATAAAACTTACGAAAATATGAATTAAATACAAAGCTCTTAGTCTACATCTAAATTCCTGTACCTTTAATTTCCTACTGCCTGGTTTTCAGCTCTGGCAGCCACCTCAGCTATAGCAAACACAAGGTTCTAGGACTTAGATGGAATTTAAGATTTGTGAATGCATACTGTAGGTAGTTATCTAATTCCATAAACATACTATTGTAGATCAGCTTTGGAGAACTTTGGAAGAGGGGAATGGAGATTTTATAGGATGGCTCTGCATCTGTGTCTTAAGCATGAAAAAAAAAAGTCTCAGAAAAATGGTAGTTAATAATATTAAATGGTTTTCTGAAGGACGCTATTTGTAGCATCAGTTGTACAAAAATGTAATTTTCCAGTAAAACAATAATCTTTGTAGGTGTTTTGGTTGCAAAGAGAAGTGTGAATACTGTAACATAAGGTGCTGATAGCCAGAAAGCAAAACAGAGGAATAGAAACTTAGGTATTTAAAATCTTGTAGTGCTAAAGCCAGTCCATTCATTGGAGGAAGCTGAAACATGCTTTCTGAAGGTTTGGGAATGGCAGTGCTGGTGGTGGTTCTAGTAAGGTTCTAGTGATATTCACTACTAGATTTCAAACCCTTTTATAGCTTAGGAATCCTGCTTGTGAGCATCTCACAGTCTTTGTTAGCTTCTCAAATATTACTATATCTCACACAGTGAAATGGCTACATGCACCATGGTGCTTGAATGAAGCATTTATAATTACCTAAAATTTCAGAGAATATCTAGTAACCTACACAGAGATACTGGTTTGCCCCAGGTAGTACTTGGAAACTCTGGGTTAGACTCTGGGGAAAAAATCCTGGCCTCATGAGTCAGTGGGGTTTTGTTTGACCTCGATGGAAAGGGCTTTTCATTTCCAAGTCCCAGTCTGATGCTATATTGGAATTGTCCTCAACTTGATGTTTATAAATGTTGATCATTTCCAGCCCTGTTTCATTATGCTCATAGCAGAATAAGAAATTAAAAAGCGAGGAAAGGAGAGAATGTTCTGGGTAAGATCTAATACAGAGTGAAGATATAACTACAATGGCTCGCCTGCATCTCAGTTTCTAGAATTGCTGTCGTACAGCTTTATTTGTAAGACAGAGCAGAGGACTGTGTAGATCTCTGCATGCCATATATATGAGGAAAGCTTGTAGCAGACTAATAGATGTCTTGAAATGGGAATCACCAAAACCATTCATCAAAAACAATCTGATGCTCTTAGTTGCCTCACTTGCTGCTGGATTCCCCATTTAGTGTGTTGATTTATCCTAGGCTTCTATCATTCTCACGTAACAGCTCTCTGATCTGAGAACTGAATTTGTAGCTTGTAAAAATGTGAAGTGATAGGTGTGACACAAGGTAAGTTTTGAACACAGGCAGAAGTGCAGTGTTATTCTAGGGCTCTGATTTCACCTCTAGGATAACTTCTGAATCTAGTGGCTGTCAAAAATTTGTGATGTTTTTCTGATCTGCAGTTTCCATTCTTTTGAGAATGCACAATTAATAAGAAAAAAAAAATGTATGTAATTCCATGACTTGCTATGAAGATACAATTCCTGCCTTTGTTTCTGCTAATCATCAATTTTTTTCCCTTCCGTTTTGGGAAACATATTTGTTTTACTGTATCTTTTGCAACTCATTTTCGCCATAGTGTTTTTGTTCTTATATGTCTTCAAGTAATTCTAATATCATAGAACCATAGAATGGTTTTGATTGGAAGACACCTTGAAGATGATTTAGTTCCAGCTTCCCTGCTGTGAGCAGGGACATATTTCACTAGACCAGGTTGCTCAAAGCCCCATCCACTCTGTCCTTGAACACTCCCAGGGATGGGGCAGCCACAACTTCTGTGGGTAACCTGTTCCAGCGCCTCACTACCCTCATAGTGAGGAATTTCATCCTAATAACCAATCTAAATTTACCCTCTTTCAGTTTAAAGCTATTCCCTCTTGTCCTGTCACTACATGCCCTTGTAAAAAGTCCCTCTCCAAGTCTCTTGTAGCCCCTCTAGGCACTGGAAGGTGCTTTACAGTCTCCCTGGAGCTGCCTTTTCTCCAGGCTGAACAACCCCAGCTCTCTCAGCCTGTATTCATAGGAGTGGTTCTCCAGACCTCTGATCATCTTCATGGCCCTCTGGATTTCCTCCGACTGATCCATGTACTTGTTTTGGGGACCCCAGAGCTGAATGTGCTCAGGCTCTAATGTTTGTATTTACTCAATCTCCATCTAGAGTTTTGCTTTTTTGGGGCTTTCTTCTCTGTTTGCATGAAAGCAGTTGGATGTTTTCAAGTAATGTACTTCTGGGGTATACATTCCCTACCTTTACTCATTGGTGCTAGGGAGTTGTTAGGCTAAATATTCCTGCTGGGCTTTGAAAACGTGAGTGTACATGCACATGTGATTGCTTGTATTGCTTGTAGTGTTATAGTGCATATGGACTGCAATCACAATCCAGAACTTTATTTTGCCAAATGCTGTACTAACATATGCCCTGCCCAGAAGACTTACAGTATAAACAGATAAATATGTTTCAGTTTTTACGTCAGTGGGACATGACATGAGCTCAAGGTTCTGCATATTATATTTCATTATAGGCCAGTGTGATCTAATATACAGAGCAAGCATGCATGACTTTCAGCACATTTATGTGGTCTATCTTTTTATTTTATTGGGTAGAGACATATTTTCGGATATTTTAACTCTTTCATTTGTACATCTATATGTATATATATTTACAACATCTGAGTTTGCATGCTAGTTTTAGTTCTCTGTGTATATAGTACAGGTATGTGATATCTGCATCATGTATCAACTCTTTAGGATGTACAGCTCAGAGGAATAATTTTGCATTATAACTTTATAATATGTGGTGGTTAATTATTTTGATAAATCTTTGAACAATTTCGACCTTTTTTTATTCTGAAGGTCTTCTGCAGACACGCCAGCCTTTGGTTTATGCAAAAAGTGGTCAAAAATTTATAAAATCACAAAAATTAGAAGCACTAAGCCTTTTTGCTGTTACAAATTTTATAAAGGCAGATTCCCATCCTGTTGCTGGCACTGTTCCTTTCCCATAGGTGGTAAGAACAGCCAGAACTTTGGACATCCTGTTTCAATGTCTTTGGGAGCCAGAATGTTTTTTCTGCATAAATGGCTTTCTTTGCATTTGCCAAGAAACATTCTCTCACCCAGACAGCATAATAACTATATTAAAAGTATATTGTCTCCTCAGAAATGCTGCCTCAGATCCTACATTTTATGTTAAGGATTTAACATGAAATTTGGGAAGAAAAGAAGCCTGGGAAGTGGGGAAGCATCTCCACTTTACAACTCTGTCTTTGTCCTGCATCAGATCAACTCTTTCAGTGTATGTAAAATAATGCACAGACGTACTTCCATAAATCTTCTTAGCTTTATCTGTTACCCAAGGATGAAAGGGACCTCTTTTTATGCAGAATTCTCTTCAGTTCTTTCACCTAGTTGTCAAAACAAAACCTAATGATGCAGTTTCCTATCTTTACAACATGAATCAAGGAGATAAAATCTTTACACCATTGGTCCTGCGTGGCTGGTGGTATAATAGGAGAGTATGTCACAAAACTGACATTAAGGATGCAGAGATGTAATTTTGAAAGTCTTAGTTTTCATTCTTTCATGCTCATAGCATACAAACATGAACAGAGTTAATCAGATTCTTTCTCACTGTTATTTGAGTAACTGTATTAACTTAAGTCAGAAGGCAAAGTTTTAACTGAAGGCAGAATACAGATTGTTCTACCAATTTGGTCTTGTTTGACCGCTTTGAATTATTTAACAACAGTTCTTTCTAGATCTTGAAGCCGCTACAGACAGCATAAGAATCTGAAGCAGGAAATCTCTTTTGCACCTTGTTAAGAATAAATGTGCTTTTGCATTTGCTTCAAAAAAAATCCGTACTTATAATAGTAGAATTTACAGGTGCTCTGATGTCAGAGTGACAGCAAGAAATGGAAGATAATTGAAAAATATAACAAATATATATTAATAAAAATCACTTCCTGGCTGTCTTTTCATTCCAGGAGTTAAAGGGCACTCTTTATGCCAGCTTAATTGCATTCTAAAACTCTTGCAATCACTGAAATTGCTAACTGTGCTGGTAATAACAGGCCTACTTTAATGTAGCACTTTTTCAGGCGTTGTATGGGCCACTGGGTCACTGTGCAATAGTTATCACTATACTTGTTGTCATCTCTGTCCTAGGAAAATATCTGGGGTTTACTGTATGTTACGCTACAAAATCCTGTTCATTTGGGCTATGTTTCTTCTTTCTTTTTTTTCCTTAGGTTTTTTTTTCTTTTACCCCAGAAACTGCTATAAACAAGTTTTGAGCAGAAAATTACCAATGAATATTCATTATTCTTGTGGTCTCTTTTTAATGTTTTGAGTATTGTGTTATATAGTTTTAGTGTTAAAAGTATTCAAGTTATTGAACAACTGAAGTAGGTGCTCTTATTTTGTGCAACAACTGCAATAATCTGTGATCCTGTGTAATTTATGCTAATTATGTTAGAAGGGCCATGATTGATGTTTTGCTTGCCTGTCTTATTAATTTATCAGTTAATTGTTGCATTTCTAATAGCTGTAAGCTATTTATAACTTACACTTTGAAAAGCATTATGGCCTGCACACTAATAGCAACAAACACTTCTGATACCATGTAGTTCTGAAATAGTACCCTCACCGCTGCTGTGATTAGGCAAAACCTAAAAACAGAAATAAGCTTTCATTGTTGTGGAGTAGTAAAGGGTGAAGAAGGGATGCTAGTCTGTTCACTTAATAGTGTCAACAATTAGCTAGCTTTAACAGACTAGGAGATTTTTTTTTAACTATCCTGTTTTCAGTGTGCAGACTGATCGTTTACTAAACTGCAAGGCCTACATGGTTTTCTTTTAGAATTAAAAAGAAGATATAATTAATAAATGTGTCCTTTCCTTGATCTGAAATACTTGTCTTTTGTGTGGTACATATCCACTACAGTTAGCTTATGTTTAATTGTGTTTAATCAAAACCTTAAACACCAGTCCCATCTTTTTAATAATGCTCATTTCATGTGATGCTTTGGTCTGTTTTGTTCAAAAATGCTTATAGGTGTCTTCAATAATTGTCACTCTGATTCAGTGCCAGTGAAAATACTACTGTTTTCTACACTGGAAGCAACACTGGATCAACAAACGTTAACGTGTATATGAGTTGCAGTGTATTTTTGAGTTTGGGGTACTAGAAATGAGATTTTAAAATCTGGTGTCTGTTACAGCGGGGATTACTGCAACACGCATATATCAAACCAGGAGTCCCGTGGAAAAGAAGTATGTATGGACAGATTCGTGGTAGATGTTTCAGAGATGTTTATTTCTCCAGCCACATGGCCGGGGCTCAGCTCAGGAACTCCGCAGTCACGGGACCCGAGGGTCCTTGGCCACACCGGGGAACACAAACCAACCAATGGGGAATGAGGCTGACCAGGGGCAGGGAAACCCCGTGTCTGTGCCCTCAGGGCCCCTCTCCCAGGGCTCCATGGCAGGGGGGAGGGACCCCAACATCTCACCCATTTTATTTTAATAAAAGGGGAACGAAAACAACTGGATAAACATAACAAGAACAGTTTCAAGACAAAACAAGCCACCCTCCTGAGTCTTTAAATGTCCAGATTCTGTGGAACATCTTAGGGCTGACAGAAGGGAGACAGAACTCTCCGGGCATGCTTTGTGGGGAAACTGAGGCAGGAGAGGGTTTAATTTCTTCCCTCCCCCTTTTCATCCCCCCCTTGGCATCGGAGAGGAATTGTCGGGAAATGGAATTGTATAGGGAAGCCATGGGGTGAAAAACGGATTAGGAATAAACTGGGGATAGGGTAAACTTAGGAAGGGGTTCATACTGGGTATGAGGTAAAAGGGGGAAGTAGGCTGTGGGTAGGGAAGTTGCTGGGATGGATATTGTTTATAATTTTGTGCATAACGGCTGCCTTTGACTGGAATGCCTCCAGGCCCAGTAACATTCGCTGCTTGAAAACCCTTCTTTCCTTGCACTACATCAAATTGTACAACTTCCCCATCTCCTACACTTTGCAGGTAATTTTTAGGGTTATTCCTTTTAATGGCAGTTCTATGGATGAATAGATCTTCCCCTGTATCATCTTGTGTTATAAATCCATAGTTGTTTTTTACATTGTACCATTTCACAGTTCCTGTGATTTTCGTTGCTATAACTCTTCCTACCACGTGCTTGCGTGTTCGTCGTGGCTGCTGGTCCCGCGTGGCTGCCGCCTCGCCGACTCCGACGTCTCGGCCGGGCCCCCGCGTTGCGGCTGCTCCGCGCTCTCCGAGCGGCGCTGCTCCGGCGCGTGTCTGGGCTCTGCGCGGCCCCACGTTGCCATCGCCGCTGGCTCCGTGCCCTGTGAGCGGTTCCGCTCCGCAAACTCCACGCTGCTTTGAGAGCGGCCCCGTTCCAGCTCGGCGCTGCGCTGCGCGGCTTCTCATGTTGCTGTGGAAACGGCCGCTTCTCCCTCCACAGGGCTCTCTGAGCCAGTCGCTCAGAGCGGCGTGCCACGCCAACGCCCGGTTCCTGGCTGCTCGTGGCCCACGACACCCGCGGCGCCTGCGGCATCGCTCCCTCACTCGCGGCCGCGTGGCTGGGGACCCCGAGACAGGGATGGGGTCCTCAATAAGGCACGGGCTCTCGAGGGGGCCAGGCGCATCCAGCACAGGCACCTCCGCTGGCATGGCTGCAGTCATGTGCTCCCGGGATGGCGGCCACACAGGCTCGGCCGTGGGATAAGTATGATCTTCTGCTTTAGGGGTAATGGGACCATACAAATGCTCCTCAAGAGCTTCCCTGATTGTAAGGTATGCACGGAAAGCTTCTCTTTGATCCCATACTTTATCCCATATCTCGTCCCAGAAACACCCCTCACAAGATACAGGAGGTTCGATATCAAAAAGTAAGTCTCGAGAAATATAGGAGAACCTTTTGAAAAGCCAGATGAAAAAATGTCCTAGATCTCCCGGTTGCATTACTTTTTTGTTTTGTTGTTCAAGGATTCCTTTTACTTCTAGATACATTTTTTTCTGTGGCTCAGAGAGCCCCATTTCCCACGATTCTTCCATAGTCCAGAGAGAATATCCAAACCAAGATGAGAAGAGAGAGGTCTAGAGTGGTTTTTACTCATGAATCTTCCTCAGGGATCGGTGTCTTGCCCGCATTCCACCACCAGTTGTTGCAGCGGGGATTACTGCAACACGCATATATCAAACCAGGAGTCCCGTGGAAAAGAAGTATATATGGACAGATTCTTGATAGCTGTTTCAGAGATGTTTATTTCTCCAGCCGCATGGCCGGGGCTCTGCTCAGGAACCCGTCAGTCATGGGACCCCAGGGTCCTTGGCCACACAGGGAAACACAAACCAACCAATGGGGAACGAGGCTGACCAGGGGCAGGGAAACCCCGTGTCTCCCCCCCAGGGCCCCTCTCCCAGGGCTCCATGGCAGGGGGGAGGGACCCCAACAGGTGTCGTAGATTTTTAAGAACCCAAATTGTATATGTGTATGTTGCGGCATACTTGCTAATATCGATTTGTGGAGGTGGTGACAGGCTTATACAAAAGCTTGTTGTGGGCATTTTATTTCATACGTGTCTGTGTATGCTTCTCAGAAACAATACATGATGCACTAAATATGTTTAAATTGCTTGTTCTATTTTCTCCTTGGATTCAGAAAAATATGTATTTTTATACATTCCTTGTTTAAAGGGTGAATAGGTCAAAGATAAACCAACAGTCTCCTCAATTCATTACAGACTTAGATAATGTAGGTAAGTTTTGGGGGGTGAAACCTAACCCAATTAAAAGAAAAAATCACAAGATGCACAAAAACCCATCCAATTTTTACTTCAAAAACCCTAATCCCTTGTTGAGGTGCGCAGGCAGGGTGAGCCTGTGGCAGAATTGGAAGTGAAATTTGCCAAGCAAAGTAGGAAAGTTGAAGCCTTTCCTTTTCCTTCTCATTTTCCGTAATGATCTTTTGGTTTACAGCTTTTAAGAGCTGTAACTGTTACAACTCTGCTTCTGGCTGAACTGTGGGAACAAGTCAGTGACTTTATGTTTCTGCAGAACTGTGTGCTTTTTTCCAAGCAGTTTGCCAGACACAGACAGCTCTGGGAGGTTGTTCCCCATCAAAGGGCCTCTAGGCCTGACCTGAATGTGGGTGATTCAAGGCAACAAAGAGGTTGAAACACAGCATGATCGTGATTACAGTCATTAGGACATTCAAAGATAAAGCTAAAACTCTAAAGTCTTTGACCTGAATTTCAGTGAATGTACTTCGGCTTTTTGTTGTCTGGTCTTATTTCTGCATATGGTGTTAGGCAGTACACCGCATGCTCCTCAGTAGTGGTGCAGGTCCCATATTTGGCTTGTTCTTTATTCTCTTAGGATTTTAATAATAATTCAAAGATGTGTAGTGCTAATACATTGAATGAGAGTTACAGAAAAAAACTCTTACAGCCCTTCCTTGGTAGGTACCTTTCAGCTAATAAAACAGGTGCTTAGACAAACATACATGCAAAATGTTTGACAAATAGAAATATGGAAACCTTCATTAGGTGGCTGTTCCCAAAAGACTGTTGTATATACTTTTAAGATGTATATTAAGTAAAAGTGTTTCTTGGATTTGGTGCTTGTCCAGAACATAGGCTTCCATAAATTAGTCTTTGATATTAAATCCTAGGAGTTAAATGTAAACCTGACTTTTGGAGCATATTATACCTCAGGACTTCCACATAGACAGTGCAAGTAAAAGTTACAGATGTTTGCCAAGGGTGGAACTAGACAGTTTTATAGAGATGGTACACGCCTGCCTTGCATGCCTTCCCTAAGCTAGTGGGTTTTAAGCCTAACAGTGGAAGTGTAGAATATTTTGTGTTACTTTTGAGCTGCGTGTCTGTGAAATTTAACTCTTTGTATTTTGGTAAGTCTTACTGGCTTCCTGATTTCTAAAAATTAAACATTTTAATGCATTTTTTCTTTTAAAGCACTCTTCTTACCAATTTTCTTCCATAATATCATGAAAAATCTAGGTCTGCCATGAGCTAAATTATTTTTCTGCATTTGTTTCTGTACAAAATGTAACAAATTGCCACACTTCAAATTTAGAATTGGAAAAATAATCTTTCTGATGCCTTATATCTGTCATTTTTCAACACACTGTGTTTGGGAATGGGATTTTTAGAGGAAAATGAATCATGCTGGATTCAACAACTTGAAGAGAAGCGAGGCTGCTACTGATTCCTGTCCCTGAGTTCAGCCTGGAGCAAGGCTGAAGATTCATTTACAGCAAGCATGTGTACACAAAGCACATGTGTGCACTGCATGTGCATATACATAAATACGTCCATGCATGGCTGCTCACACAGATTCCAGACAGACACTCAGAGAACTCGTGTGAGCACAAACATCCTGCACACAGCCACACACCCACCCAGAAGGAGCAAGAAGACACATCTTTTGTATCATTCTAAGTGCAGCTAAGACTATTGGATAGAAAATACAATAATGCCTTGATTTTTATAGATGTAACTCCATGCTAACGGAATTTCTAGAATAAATTCAGTGAATTTGGTGCAAATTTCGTTCAGAATCACCAACAATACAGAAAATAATCTTCAAGAAGTTCCTAAACATTTAAGTTTCTTATCCTCCCAACTTGAAAGTAGCATAGATATGCTTCTTCTATTCATGACAAGGAAATTACAGTTCTTTTAAGTCCAAATTATTTCTTTGTCCTTTTTTTTTTGCTTATTCTTACTATACATTTTGTATTCAGCTTTAATCTGTGCTGCTTCTGAGTGCTTTGCTGACTGCACTGGAGAAATATGTAGACCTGTTTTTTCTTCTGTTTTATTTAATTTCTTATTAGAAGGCCTTTGAATCTGAGACTGCTTCCTTTCAATGTCTGCATCCAATGCAAGGAAATGTGAGTTCTTGTATAAGCCTATCTGTATAACCAAAATATGTGTTATAACAGGAAATTTGAAACCTTTAAAACAGTTTTTTTTTTCTTTTCATGTGAAAAATACATGCCTCTCCAGTCAGAAATGCTTATAAATAGGGGGTAAAAATGAACATGACTAACTATAAAGCTCCTGAGACTTCAGTATTGCAAGGTCCTGATAGCATGTGCTGACACTCACCACCCTGACCCTTCAAAGATCGAGTGGCCAGATGCAGGACCAACCTCAAGGACTGGTTAAAGGTTGGTGAAATTAGAGTTGCTCAGCTGTGTGGGCATATTCTGGACGTCTTCTTCCCAGTGGAAATTCTGGTTCATGTCCCAAAGCCTATTCACTGACCTTACTCACGAAGTATCTTTATGGAGCCAGACTGATGAATGGTTATCTTTGCTCCTAATAAAGAAGTGCTATTCAGTGCTATTTCTTCTTACCTCTAATTTCCATACTACTCTCTCATTCCTCATATCTAAGATAAAAAAGGTAATAAGGGAAAGATGCTCAAATGACCTGTGTGCACTTTGGGTCTTTTCCACTCTAATCTGAGGCCAATGAGAAATACTTGAAAGGGTTCCCTTCTTCCCTCCAGGTTACTTCATTGAATCCCAGATGTATTTCCCCCCAAAAAATATGGTGATATGTGATGAACTTGTGAGTTTAACCAGAATTCTGCTTATTCTGGCCTGTATTTAAAGATTTGGCTGCAGCCTGCACTGTTCATCTGAAAATGGAAGGGTTGGATTCCCTCTGTGCATTACAGCAGGAGAATGACTCTTACTCAAAGTTTCAGAACAAATCCTGAGGATATATTCTCCTATTGTTCTGCAAGAAGGACTCTCCTTGATATGAATAAAAGCTTTGTATGTTCTTCACAAGTGGGAGAGGGCAAAGGAGTAATTTATATTCTAGTCATTAATTTGCCCACGTGCCTATTTGCTCGCTTTGTATTATGTACCCTCAACTTGTAACTTTTATCTTTATCTTTGCCAAGTTCCCCCTGGAACTCTGCTCTGGTTGTATGCTGGTATTTTCTTAAGGGGAAGATTCAAATACAGTAGTTCTTTTATAAAGTTTGCCTTTTCCTGAAAAGGGTGCTCTGAAATATTTGAACTAAATTTCAGATGTCCATCTGAAGGCACCTGGGTTTGTCAGGGAAAGGCTCTGAAAGGAGACAAAATTTGCTTTCTTTTTTGCCTAACTTTTCCTTAAACACTCCAGTAGCTTGTTAGAGTAACTTTCTATCCTGCAGTTTTGTGTCTCTTTTGTCTTGTAGATCTTAAAATAAGCAACAAGTACATTAAATGTATTTGGGAGAGTCATACAGGTTTTCTGTCAAAATCAAGATCTTGAATTTTACTTGGCTCTGTTAATAACAGTAATAGATGACATTAAATAAAGAGGATTGAAATATTAAGAACTGATTCTAAAGAACTGACTATGCAAATACAGTCATAATGAGACACAAGCGTACTGTCAAAAACTTCGTTAAAATTGAGCTAAGTGCTATCAGCTGCTCTCCCTTCATCCACAAGTACACGCATTTATCTGAGAAAACAATTAATTTACAAAACTGTGATCAGTAAAGCATAAGTTAAGGTTCAGATATTGTTATTGGTTCAGGTTTGGTCTGCTTAGGGGAGAGGAAGTCCTGCTGAAGCAGATAGTGTTATACAACAGAGATAGTTGGGGCCCATGGAAATAATTGATAAATGTCCCATTTACCAGAGAGTTTAAACAGTGTCTCACAAAACATATCCAGTTTATAAAAATGTATTCAGATTACCAGGAGTCATGCTTGAGAAGTATCATTACTAGAAAATTAATTTCTTTTGGAATACAGAGACATGCTGGAAAAAAGGTTATGTTAGAATTTCGATATGCCTATTATTTTCTGAGGAGAGCAGTAGAAGGTCAGTTTGCAGGTTTTTTTTAGGAAGACTGCACAAAGTACTTATATAGTATGGGATACACTGCTTACATAAGCTATTCATCATTTTCCAGGTCATATTTCTTTGATTATGGATATAGGAGCATTTTAAGTGTGGGAAATACATGTGACATATGTGTGACATATTTTGTTTCATTCCTGAGATACTAGATTGAAAAAAATTCTTTGAATCCTTTCATTTTGACTTTCACATGGAAGAAATAACATTTTGTTTATGTTATAAAAAGAGATGCTGAGCAAACTTCGGCTATAAAAATAATAAAGAAATCTTACCTGCAGAAATTTGGATCTTGCATCATAGGGGCTGAAAATCTGCATTCACTGAATAACTTGAGTCATATGGAGATAAATTTTAAACTGCAATCTTTTAATATAATAAACTCATTACATTTTATGGTAATTACAATATTTTTCTCCAAACATTTTAGTTTTATCACATTATGAGTATGTCTAATATTACTGATTAGGGAAAAGCAAGATTTCTAATAAGCAACGTTCTTGGTTGACAATAGCAATTATGCATATTCTAGTATTTAACAGTTCTTACCATAGAATTTTTGAGGTCGCAGATGATCATCTACTGAATCACAGGATCACAGAATGGGTCAGATTGGAAGGGACCACAGTAGATCATCTGGTCCAACCTCCCTTCCCGAGCCGGGTCATCCTAGAGCACATGCCACAAGATTGTGTCCAGATGGTTCTTGAATATCTTCAGTGAGGAAGACTCCACACCCTCTCTGGGCAATCTGTTCCCATGCTCAGTCACCTGCGCAGTAAAGAAGTTCTTCCTCATGTTCAGGTAGAACTTTCTGTGCATCAGTTTCTGTCTGTTGCCTCTTGTCCTACTGCTTGGCACCACCGAGCAGAGCCTGGAAACATTGTCTGACATCTCCCTTCAGATACTCACAGACATTCACGAGGTCCCCTGTCAGTCGTCTCTTCTTGAGGCAGAACAGGCCCAGCTCCCTCAGCCTTCCTGTGTAAGAGAGATGCTCCAGTCCCTTCATCATTTTTGTTGCCCCCCTCTGGACACACTCCAGGAGCTCCATGTCCATCTTTTCCTGAGGAGCCCAGAACTTTCTACAATATAGACAGTGAATGCTCTGCCTCAGTAAACCCTGGACATCTTTTGATAGTGTTTGAGAATCCAGTTTTTGGGTTTGAAGAAATACAAGTAAGGAAAAAATTAGGGAATAAGATTCTGGAAGTCCAGATCTAAGGCCTTTAGCTCTTTTGTGGCTTTCTAGACTTCTGTTATATCATGGCTAGAGAGAAACCCTAATAGTTCACTAAGAAAGTGTTGGCTGACCCGGAAATTTAGGAACTTGGGACTGAACCTTGCAGTCACCATGCCTCTAGCTAGAAATTCAGATACCCTGAGAATTTTAACTCAAAGGATCATTTTCAGGACTACCTGCCCTCAAGGGAAGAAAATGCTGAACTGCTTCCTCGCAAGGGAGCCAAGATTGCAATTTGTCCTGGAAAGGAGCCTAAAGCTCTTGGTCACTCACAGCTGGCAGCCCTAAGAAAGTCCATATGGTAGATATGTGAATGTATCTAGACAATGGGAGAGCAGTGCTGGGTGTGAAACTTTTAGGAGCTCAGGTAACTAACTCTATTGTGAGACTCAAAGCCTTAAATCTGTACACTTTAAAAACCTGAAGACTCCGACAGGGTATGCAGCAAGCCAACAGATAAGGTTCTGTTGAAAACTTTCCCTCTGTTCTTAGAAGTTCCTGATGGTATCTGAGTAATTCAGAGGTTTTCTGGGAAATTAATAAAGCCTTAAAGGTTGTGCAGCTACGAATCACATTTTGCCCTTCAGCTGCAGCAGCGCAGAAGTTGCTCGTGCGCATCTGGTTGTCCAGATCCTCTTCACTGTTACTGCCTTGCAGATCTTGATCTTCTGTCTCTCAAGCATGGCCCACATGTATTGTTCATATGTAAAGGAGCTTGGAATCAGCATGTTCTTCAGATGGATCAAATCTGCCAAATGACACAGGCCAGTGTGTGTAATTGGCCTGTCTCCACCATAGTTTATCACTCCATTAATTTCTCTATTATCTGCATATTTCAGTAGCATATAATCTTCCAGAGTACTGGTGAAGATACTGAATATTGTAGGGCTAAAATGTATACCTGCAGGATTATATTAGACAGGCCCTTATTGAGTATATATTTTTTAATTTTTGCAATTAGTTTTGTATAAAAATAATCTTTATACAAAATAATTTTTCTGGAAAAATATTTTAATAAAAAATATTTTTTTTCTGGAGAAATATTTCCTAACTGTTATAAATATGCTGATTTTATGAAGCACTTATTTTATTGCCTGAATGCTCAGTAAGAGAAAGCAAAATGTTTCAAAGGTGTCTAAGGATATGATATCCTGACATAGCTACCTTTACTGACAAATTTTAAAGTATCCTCAAAGAGCAGTATCAAGTGGTTTTGATTACATATTTTCCATGATGAAGTGTTGACTGGTGCTAATTATGTCATCATCTTGTATCCCATATTGCTTTTGTATGACATTACTAAGGGTCAGCATCAGGAAAATTAACTTAGTGAGACACACCGTCCTCTCCACAATTAGTAAAGGTTAATTTTTAAAGTTCCAAGTAAAATTTTTTCAGAATATTTTTTTCGGTTCTCCCTCATTCCCCAAGTATTCCAGGCTTGTTTCTTAACAACAGCTATGTATTGAAGACCTGTTAGGCTATGTTTATTTTGGGGTAAATGTTGTCTGAGGCTTTGATTTTAAAATGAGAAATAGTAACAAATAGCCCTTTTTTTAAAATGTTCTTGTTGATTACTATTACTACATTTTCAAATAATGATAATCAAATCTCCTTTTATTAATGAATTCCTCTTATGACTATGTACCTTTTCTATTTTTAACACTTAATGAAATACTTTCAGCTGCTCCTAATTGTAGTTATTTTATGTTAAAAGATCGTCTTCTTCTCAGTTTGTCTCATTATTATTTCCAGCTTTCAAATACAATTTAAAAGCACCCTGTGTTTGTGTGTGTGTGTGTAGTAGTTACCGGTATAAGATTCTGTACAGTGAGATGTAACAAGTCTTATTGCCTGTGTGCAGGTGACCACACAGACATTTTTATTGATTGCACTCAGAAAATTTGTATTTAATACAGCATCTTGGGGTTTATTTGTTAGAGCACTATAACTATTCAGGTCTTGCTTCTCTAAATATTCAGTAACATGAACACATATAATAGTGGTACAGAGTTCCTAGACCTCTCTCTGCCCAATATCCTAAGGCATATCCAATAATTTGGGTATTTTAAATTCTAACTTAGCGATTTAATTCCTACCTAGACCTCTTTTATCTTTTCCTTCTCAGAACTGAGAATCATAGAATTATAGAATGGCCTGGTTTGAAGGGGACCTTGAAGATCATCTAGTTCCAACCTCCCTAGCTTTGCAGGGGAGGTTCCACTAGACCAGGTTGCTCAGAGCTCCATCCAACTTGGTCTTGAACACTGATGGGGGTGGGCATCCACAACTTCTCTGGGCAGTCTCTTCCAGTGTCTCACTACCTTCATGGAACATCTTCCTGATACCTAATCTAAACCTACTCTGAGGCTGAAACCATTCTCCCTTAGCCTGTCACTGCATGCCCTTGTAAAAAGTCCATCTTTCTTGTTGGCTTCGTTCAGGTACTGGAAGGCCGCAGTTAGGTCACCCTGAAGCCTTCTCCAGGCTTAGCAAACCAAATTCTTTCAGCTTTTTCTTGTAGGAGAGGTACTCCACCCTCTAATCAGTTTAGACCTTTCCAGTTTCATTTCTAGAGCTTTTCTTTGAAGCAACATTAAAATTTTCTTCTCTTCCTACTCCTGATGCCTTTCTCTTTACTTTGATATGTAGCATTAGATGCCAGGCTAAGGCTAACTCTAGCCAGCCTGTTCTCCATGTCCACAAGTTCTTTTCTGAAACAGAGACTAAGTACTCTGCAGAGCTGTAATTTAGAGGTCATTAATAAATTAGAACTACTAAGGTGCACTCCTTGTGAGACCAAGGTCCACATTTCCTTTTTCTGCATGTGCAAGTGATGAGGAGTCCCATGTTTCTGTGAGATTGATGGTCTTGGGAGCAGAATTCTGTTCCTGGCCTTGGAAGTGCCAGGGGTGCCACTGAGGGCTGCTATGGTGGGCTGCTCGGTCACTGTACTTTGCAGAATCAATGCACATTTCAGTAGAATTTCAGGAAATTGCTTACTCCCAGCATCCAACATGTAATACATGGAGGCATGAAGGTTGAAGTTTTGACATGACAAAGTCCTAAAGATCTGTGAATAAGCATATAAATATCAAGTCAAAGCAAAATTCTATTGGCTAAATGTAGGCACCAATTGTCGTTTGATGTGTCCTTGAGCATCCAAGACTCACATTGCCATATATGAGAGGGCATCTAGGTCACAGACAATGGCAAATCAATTTGTGCCTTTCTGGAGAAGCAGCAGACTATGTAGGATACACACCAAAATTTAAAAATATCATTGTGTGCCAGCAGCTTTTACAATGTTTTTATTTCTTTGACTCGCTTCTGGATCTGGATTGTGTGTATCTTATAGGGGCTTTTCCAGCTTAGTGATTTCTTCTATGATTGTCAGTGTAGTTAAAAGTGTACTACCCTCAGTGTTCTTGAAGTGCTTTGGTTTAGAAAGACAGACAAATCTGGTTTGTAGTTTTTCCCTTATAAATTTACACAGACTTATCACTGGGGCAGCATTTCCAGGCTAAGATCATAATAGTTCTTTCAGCAGTTTTTTCAGTGGTGATAAATGAGGTCAGATAATATTTTTCAAACATTTTAAAAAAACATGCTAGTCTGAAGATCAAGTAACTTCACTTCTGGTCTCCTGTCAAGTCCTTACACATTCAAGAGTTACAGAATAATATGGTGTCCTGTTTTCTTATTAGTAAAAGGAAAAGAGTACCATCATTTAGTAAGTAATTTTTATACTCCAGAGATGCTGTTATGTGCTTTGATATGGCAGATCTAAAAGCTTCTCGAGCTCTCTTAAATGCCTCTCAAGTCATTGGAGCTAAGAAACTAGCCAAGCTATGAACTCAAGATGTAGGATAGCCATCGTGGGCATCTTCCTTCCGAGTTACTTCCGATATTGTTTGTGTTAAGGTACTGACCAAAGAAAGTTAGGTAATTAAAGGGTTAGCTGCAAGTCACTTGGACCCATTTCCATGTTTTTGCATGAGATATATTACATTCTTACCAGATATCAATCCAAGGGTATTGCTATAAAAGGGGTGATTGATTTTTTTTTCCCTGGGGGAACTAGAGCTCCATGGTTATTTCTGTGCTTCCTGACCTTTACAGTATCATCACTATGTATGAAGCACTGTAGATCCATCTTGCCATCCTGTTCTTCTACAGCCGAAGGAGCTGGTGATACAGATACTGCATATATTTTCCCTGACACAGTCTCTCAATATAGTTCAGTGCAATTTGCTTCTGTTGAACAAAATCCTGAACTCTAGCTAGCCTATGTCGTTTACCTTTTAAAGTCTGATGGCAATTGTACACGTAAAATTAGAAGAAACGATGCGGCCCTACATGAAATACTATAGATCAGTGTTTATGATACTTTCCAAGATCTAATCTGCAGCCTTGCTGCTGTCTGGTAAATATGTAAGATTTCTGTATATTTATTACTGCACAGAAAGCTACACGGGATAGGCAAGTTGTTTGTAAAATGAAGATAAAGATCTAGTCATGTAGCAAGTGAGCACATTCCTGAAACTTGAAAAATGAAACATGTTGGCAAAGATTGTAATGCCATATTAAATAAAATGAAATATTTGAAGGTCTAATAATGAATCTTCATCTCCTTTTCAGTCATTATTCCTTCCTCTCTTTCCCCCTGTAAAGAGTTTGGTTAGAAAATGACCTTTGGTGTGTGACCCCTTGACTTTAGTTTTAAATTGTATAGAAGTCTATTGAATCTTTTTTTGGAATATATGGGAGTCATGAAGGTTTTTTGTTAGAAATATCCCCCTGAAGAGAGGAACCAGCACTTAGTTGCACACATTTTGCTATGAAAGCAGGGCGCAGAAACTGGCTGTTTAAAGCAGAAATTACTGCATTTTCTGTTTCTAAGTAAACATGAAGATCCTAAAAATCCCCTGTAAGGAGAACTTTCCCTTACAGGATAAAATGGAATTAAAATAGTGTCAATAAATCGTGTGAGAGACTGTATCAGTCTGTGCATTGATAGTCTGTGCATGCAGGATAAGAACATTGACTGCCTGCTAATCTATTCCCAGATGGAGGTGGATGCAGACGAGAAGCGCCATCGCACACGCTCCAAAGGTGTTCGAGGTATGTCTCTTGCTTCAGTAAATCACTCAAGGCCCTTGCTCAGGGTGACCTTCATCCTCCAGAATCTCTTTGCACGATTCATTCTGACCCTTGCTTTTACACAACCTTTCTGGTAATTTTCTGTAGAAGAGGGGTACTTGTAATAGATGATAAATTTTATATGTTTTCCATCTCTCTGCAGTTCCCGTGGAACCAGCCATACAAGAGCTGTTCAGGTTAGTGCTCTGAGTGTAAAATGTATCCCCATTAGCAATTTAGAAAATTCATGCCTTTTAATGGGTATAATGCACTTTCAAGTTCATCGGTGGTTTGCTCATGCCCTGCTGCACTGATGAAATTAATTCCCTTGAGACTTGCTAATAAAAAGCATCCCCTCTTTTTTTTTTTCCCTTCAGTTATTTGATTTCTCTTTCTGTCTTGGTTGCCCTCCATTTCTGTAATACCTACTGCCTGCTTGCTTTTAGTATAATCTTTCTACAGCACACCAGCACCTATATAATTAATTCTCTCTTTTGCAGCTGTCCCACGCCTGGCTGTGATGGCAGTGGTCATGTTAGTGGAAAATATGCAAGACACAGAAGGTAATACCTGTAATTTTTCATAATTTAGTGAAGAGATTTGGTAAACAAGTTATCTGGCATGACCTTGATTAACCAAACAATAAAAATTAGCAGTTAGATATTCTAGAAGCTATTCAGAGTCAGGTTTATTTTTTCTTTCTGAATGTCACACAAAATTTAACTCACATTTTGCTGAGGAGACTTGCTCTCATTGTCAATCTTCTCTCAATTTTTGCATACAGTTCTCTTGCTTACATGTTGCAAATTAAAATTTGGTCCCACTTGCATGTTGGCGCTCATGTTGATGTTATTTAATGTGTTTCATAACTGAATGAAAAAGAGCTTCTGAGCATTTTAAATTCAATGATCAGGTTAGATTCAAAGGTCAAAGCTTAAGACAAATCAACGATAATAAGACTTCAGGGTTCAAATGCTATGCTGTATTATAAATACCTCTACTTCTGTTTCTAGACTATGAAATGTGGAGACATCTCCTTTAAAAAAAAATTCCAGCTGTTATTGTTAATAGTATACAAGGTAGCATATGTTACACATACTGCATGTGCTTCAAATTAATTTAGACCTCAATCTTTACATTTCTGTGTCTGCAAGGTCAATGTTCAATATTGTTGTACATCTGCATAAACACCATTCCTTTCCTGAATCATTTGTCTGTGAATTTTTTGTGCAATATTTTGAAACTGTAACAGCTCTAGCACACATGTATTTTTCTCTCAGTGCTGTGCATTTCATTTGACATATTTTATACAGCAGCCCATTGTAGGAGATAAAATGGCTGATCTTTGGGCCATCTTTTTTCTGAATAGAGGGAAGTGTTCAAACCAGTCTTAAATTATCCTGAAACACTAAAGATTATTTTCATTCTTGATTTTTCAGGTTATAAAGCACTTGTGGTGTTTATAAGAGTACATATTTCACACCAAATCTGATTACTGCATGTAATGGGCATATGGGGTTTATGAATTAAATTGAAATTATACATTTGGGGTTAAGGCATTTATTTGAAATGGGAAAAGATAGTGAACAGTGCCACTCAGTCCACTTATATTCCTTTTTTTCTTATCACTGAATGAAACTTAGGGACAAGTCCAGAAAACATGTTCAAAATCAGACCAAGAACAGTGATACTAAAATTACTTTGAATTACATTTAAACTGTATAAGCCATAAAATAATTATTCACATTTATTTTCTTAATCTTTTCTTCACTCATAAGAGCCATAATATTCTTGTGGCTATTTGAAGGCATTGGTTAGATTGGAACACTGATGTAGGAAAAGTATCCAAAATAATTATTTTTAAATTCACTTGTGATTTCTCATTTCAAACCATGGTTTTCTTTTGTCTGTTTTTTTCATGGAAATACAAGCCTCACAAATAATTAAAGAATGGCACTAAATCCTTCTTTTCCCTCAGAAATTTCATGACCTGTCAACAGCTAAGTGACATGATTATAATGTCCTTTCCAGTTACAAGATTGTAGCTACATACATTTCTTTACTCTTCATGGAATTTCTTTGCAGATATCAAAATAAAAAGTCTTGAAACATACAGAAAGAAATTCTTTAGCTTGAAAATTTCTGACTTTTCTTCTGATTTGCTCTAACTTTGTGTTAGAGTTAGTGTCTGTGTTTGTGTAAGATCACCCTTTTGGGGGAAGGGGAAGCAATAAATGTGAATTTTGGAAAGATTACGTGCAGTTTTGAGATGTTAATTCCATATTTTGCTTTCTTGACATGATTCTGGTATGTCAGTACACGAACAGACTGAATCTCAGAGCTGTTAATTAAATGAAATTTTGGGCAGATGCGCAAAGAATAAAAATTGGAAATACATCAAAAATTCCTTTTTTTTCTACTGAAGAATTTGTTGGGCTTTTATGTTTTCTTGTCACCCTGATTGCCAATCCACTAATCAAAATCAAGATCTATTTAACCAATATATGTCCTATTTAATGTAAAAACAGAGTTCTTTGTTGAGGTTTACAATGTACATTTATCTAAAATTTCTATTTTCTGGAAGAGCAGTACTATTTATGTCACAACCAACACCTACTAAATTTACCTTTTTGAAAGAATATGAAAGAATTTTTCTCTTTTTTCTATTTTGCTATATGGGTGGGAAAAGCCCTCAAACATTTCTTCCGAGGAAATCAGACTGTCTTAAAAATTTTATGTGTTCAGGGAATTGCATATCTCAGCTGATGCCTAACTCAATTCCGTTTAGACCTACAGAGCATTTTAATGAGGTTAAGACCTTTTCATTTACAATATCAGACCAGCTCATTATTAGGAATGAAATGCATTTGCTTCCACTAGATGTAGTCAGAGCTCTCCAGAATTCTGTTTCTTATAAAATGTCTTGAAGTCTCTGGAATTCCAGGTGGATTTTTTAATTGTAATTTTATCTTTGTGACAGTGAAAACCATCTTCAGGTAGTTCATTAAGCTTGAACTTAAATAAACAGATCCTTTCACATTTTCAGATAGATTCAGGGGATGAAATGTTGTTCAGCTGATAAAATAGTAGATGTAAGTTAAAGGAGAGTTTTATCGTAGGTTTTTTGCCTCAGTTGTATTTTTCATTGTGAAAGAGCTGCAATGTAGGTTTACTAAGGGCACAAGCAGACCTTCTATGCCATTGATGTTTCCTTTGAGGTGTATTAAAACACAAGACTTGGTACTAGGTAGGGTAACAGTGGTAAGAGCTTGTTGTGTCATTTCCATCTCTTTGATGTTTTTCTTTGTGTTAAATCTTAGTTGGAATGGATGCATGACTTGGTCGATAGTTTCCTCTTGCATCTTAAGTTCAGTGCTTGATGTCAGCTTGTTGGTTGGACATGCTAATAGACAGCTTAGATGGACAAGTTTCTCTAAAGGGCACTTTAGGGCAGAATGCTGGGATCTGTAAAATTAACATGGTGAAAGCACCTCTCTCCAGTAACTGCACAGAAAGGTCAGAAGAACTAACATCCCAGTTTGGGCGCTGAGGAGGAAGTGCCCAAAATTGGATGTTGTGTCTGCCTTGATTAGAGCAGACTCATATCTTTTTTTTTTTTTTTTTTTTTTTTTTTTGGATTGTAGTAATACCTGAAACCTGAGGCTATCATGGACCCTTTAGTGCTGTCCATGATGGACAGCAGGAGATGATGCCTCAATGTTAGAGTTTGCACAGATAGAACTTCAGTACCTGTTTATGTTTCTAAGCACCTGAGACCAACTGAACTGAAAAATAAAAAGAAAACAAAGGTTGTGAAAGATCTAAATTCAAGATCGAAACAGAAAAAATAAGCCATAAACATATTCAGATAGTGGTGGAGACAAGAGAAGAATTCAAATCTTAGGAGTGAAAACCAGAGCATCTCCCTGGACCATGCCTCTGATGCAGGTTCTTTTATTCCCTTGGTGTCTGTTCAGGCCCATTGTGCATAGCAGCACAATAGTGAACACCACTCTTATACCTTCAGTACTGTGAATTATTTTGAACAATAAGCTTGGTCCAGATCCTTACATACTTTTAGCTGTGAATAATCCATCTGGATATATAGCACTGACTCAAACCAGACCAGGAGGGTGTTCCCAGAACTGTGTTTTCAGGATGCCTTTTGACTAAGCGTCTGAAGGAAAGCATAGGTTCAAGTGTTCTTTTATTGCAATTAGAAGGAACTTTGCCAGTTTCATTAATCAGCTTCAGAGACAACAGGATTCACAATCTGTGTATACAAATGTAAAAGTGAGTCCAGTTTCTGGTCTGTTCTGCAGGTGCAAATCCCATAGTTACTCCAGAGTAACTGAGCGCAAACTGGCCCTTGTTATTTGCTGAGTTGATGTGAATGACGGTTTCAGAAATATTACACTTTGTTGCTCTCCATTTAGTGTCTTTTTAAACAATGTCATATACCAAATAGGTGCCTATTATTTGCCATGTAAGTAGGTAATGTAGACAAATCATAAAAAACCTAACTAAATTCCATTTAAAATACTGATTGCATACAGTGTCTTATTTAAAAGCTTCTTAACAAAATAGTTTGGTTTGTTTTTTTTTTTTTTCTCAACTAACAAAAGCAATTAGATTTTTTAATGGATTAATTACTTCCCAATTCCACATGTTTCAGAATGAACCACATTCTAACAAATAAGAGACCTAAAAAAAGTCTTAAGGTGGTAGCATGGCACTATGTATATTCATTTAGGATTCTTTTAGACCATACATCAGTGTATACTTGAAAACAGATACATCCGTTGTATAGAAATTAAAGCAAAACAATTGTGGTCTGAAAAAAGATGCATATAATTTCAGGGAAGTATGAATGTTAAGGCCAAATGATAAACCCTTCATATTTAAAATGGAAGTACTGATATAGCTTTTACTATATCGTGAATTTCTATTTGATTGCTGAAAATAAGAATTCAGATGAAATAAACCAACTTAAACATTTAATCTACCAGGGAAATTTTCATGCCTTTTCTTCGGGTCATATTTTATTTGTAAAGGATTTCGTTAATTACTGATACAATGTCTTGCAAAAAAAAGGCTAGTCTCAAAAACAAAGAGGGATCATAAAATGATGTGTGTATCTGTAATGTATGAATTGTCCCTAACTTTATGGAATACATTGCATTTTAATTTTCCACCAAATTTCATATGACTAGTTCTTTATTGCTTTACTAGGCTGTCTCTGGTTTATTACATTATACAGATAGAACTTTTTAACTAACATCTAACATCTTTTAATTTTTAAGCATGAGATTTGTCACTTCATATAACAATTTGAATTTATGAATACCTTAGAGTTTAGCATTGCTATTTTGATTAGAAAAAACCAAACATGTACCATTGTATTGCCTTGACATTATATACTGTATTTTAGTCTATATTTTCTAACAGAGCAAGTGAAATAATTCAGGCTCCCAAACTTCAAAATTAAAAGGCTCAAATGTCTCTCTGTTATTAGAAAATTATTGAATTTCTGTGCCTTGTTGTGCCATATTTCTTATTCAAATTTTTTCATTTCATATACCTTTTCACCCACCAGTTTGATTGCCATGGCTGCAGCCGTGGGTGAATAATTGCCTGTCTTCACAGGAGCGTGTTCTGGAGCTAAAGTCGAGTGCTTGCTTCCTGATGTATGGCTCATTTGGATTCTGCCGACAGCCTAGGGGCTGTATTATTCATGCCTTGACAGATAGCACTCACTAAAAGCATTGGAACAGGGCCAGGTACTGGCAGAGAGATAGTGGAGCATTGCAACTTGCAACCGAGAGGAGCATCTATAATACAAAAAAGAGAAATCTTCATACCTTCCTTTTACTGGTCTCACTTTGATGGAGAATTCATTTGCATCAAAATAAAATGCCCTAAAAATAAATACATTTTTTCTAAATCACGCTTGAAAGTTTAACACAATTTTTCACATTTAATTGCAAAGCTGATTTTAATTAGTGAGGCCCTGCATGTGAAAAATGAAGATTCACTTGGGTGAGTGTAACACATTGCAGTGTCTGCTGAATGCTCTAATTAATGTATGGCTGCTGTACAACAGGGTGCACTGTGGGATATTTATGAAAAATTCTGTGCACACAGCCAGTCTATCTGTATTTTAGTTCTTGAATCACAAGAATAAATAACTTTTCCCCCTTTATTCTTTATGAGACATCATTGTGCATGCCGTCACCCTATCCATAAACTTTATGGCATGCGTGTCCTTTTTACTATTTGTCAAAGATATTATAAATCAGAAGGTAGGACATACATATTTTAACATTAATTTGATAGCAGAGCATGGTTGCATGCCGTGCAGAGCCAGAGGTCCACTGATGCTTTTGTGCTAAAGCCTAACCACAGAACAGTGAGGTCCTTACTGTTGCTTGCTTTCATGATACTGTGAAAAATCCCACAGGATGCCGGAATTATGGAGAAATGTATATTCCTTTATCTCTCAGCTGCTAGTCAGCCTTTATTATAGTGTTTGATAATGATGAAATGATTCACTGGATATTGACCTGAGGAAATACTCTGAAATTGTTTGTGAAATATATTTCTATTTTATTTAACAGCACATTTGCTAAAAACTGTGGTAAGTCGTAGTGAATACCAAGAATAATATCATAAATATATTTTGTATTAAGTAATTCACCATTTAGGGTTTCTAAAAATGTTAATAAATGAAGCTTCATTGCTTTGTTAAATCCAGCTAAAGAGATATAAGTAAGCAAGTAAATAAATGAGTGGAAGAGCATAGGGATTTTCAAACAGAACACTGCAAACAATAAATAATTGTGCTGACAGAGAATCCATAATGTATTAGAGGTCTGTATTGGCTGCTGTCTGGATTCAGCAATAAATCCTTTGTCTGATTGTTGATTAATGATTAGAAAGGTGCAAAGTTGGGTCTAAACCATCAAGCAAATACACACCAGCAACTGGTGTGAGGCTCTGCATGCTAGTGGCCGTTGTGTAGAGGTGACTACACAAAGGAACCACAGTTCAATTACTCCTACCACCATCTGTATTGGGAGTCGCTATTTCAGTGGCAACAAGTTGCAGGACCTGCAAGTACCAGAAGTACTTGTAAAGGCAGGGGAAAGAAAGTAAATCAGAGGTAGGAGCATGGAGAGTGTAGACCTAACTGCACAGCAGCAGCAAACAGCAGATTTAGGATGTGCTTTCTGCAGTGGGTCCCCTGGCTGAAATGATACACTCTTTTTCTTGCAAATGGAAGGTGCTGAACATATTTGTCTTGCAGCAGTTCACCTGCAGCCACGGTGTTTTCTGTGGTTGGATCTGTCTGGAGATGTCCCTATCAGCTACAAAATAAATTGAAGACCTCACAGAAAAAGTAGGAAAGAAAATGAAAAAAACAAAACAAAACAAAAGAACAAAACATCGAGTAATACTGGGGAGATAACTTCCCCAAAAAGATCATGGAAGGAGCCATGCACATTTTCCCTTTGCCTATGGGAAATTTATTTGGTTGGCCTGGTAGGTTTGCTGAGTACCTTGTGTTCTATTAGGAGAGAAATAAATCATTTGAGGTTGAATAATTTGTGTTCTTCATAGTGGAAAAGAGGATCTACAGAGTTGATTCGCACATGATAGGCAAGACAGTACGCCTCTGTTTCCCCATTTGTAAACAGCAAGCAAATTTTAGGCATCATAGGTGTAAAGACAGAAGCATGTATGGGGGATTATTGCAAGCGTAGTGCCCACAAGTCTGGCTCTGATGTTTATCTCATTATTTAAATAAAGATCTGTTGAATAGCCATTGATGTCAGAGAAAGTTTAACTTTACAATTCAGTGCTTTTTTGATCAAAACATTTTTCTGGATCCTAGAGCAAAATTAACTGATTTGTAATGATAAGACAATTTTACATTTAGATTCTAGTTTAGTTTCCCGATGTCATAATTTGTGAATTATTTCTACAGTATTTCTGTAAAAATATTGATTCTGAGGTTTAAAAAGCTGGAGGCATTTAAAAAATCTATTTACTAATGTATATTTTAGTGAAAATGCGGTGACAGTTTTTAACCTTAAAACTAAACCAGAAAAGCCACAAGCAACGTTGTGCACTGAGTTTAGAGTACTATGGAGCTGCCTACATCCTCCTTCCAGCAGTTCTGAGCAGCAGCATGGCTACTGTGTGTTGAAAAATGGCTTGTGCATTGGAACATCCTAAGTCAAAGCTTTGGAGACAGGAAAATTTACTGGTGAGTACTGGCAGCTGGATGGACAGGGAACCCCATTTTATTCCTTGCTCCAGTGTCCACACAAAACACAAATAACACATGACTTTGAAAAAGTTCTATCTGTAGGTGGCACCCATGCTATCAGAACAGGGTTGCCCTGCTCTTTTTTCTCCACCTCAGTGAAAACGATCTGAACTCTGCTAGAATCATCAAAAAGGAGGCAGGAGAAATCATATATGTAATAAATAAATAAATAAAATTATAGTTATCTTTTCTTTCAAATATTCATATTTTATGAGATCAAGCACCCCAGGTATTACCTGAGTTAGTAAAAGAATATGAAGAAAGAATATAAGAAATCAACTCAAATATGAAGGAGACCTAAAAATACGCCATGATGTGTCTTTAAAGACTTCTGCTGAAGTTTTTCAATAAGTTGAGACAGCCCTTTCAAACACATCACTTCTTATTAGTGGTTGATATGAAGTACTGCTTCTAGTGGTGTCAGCTCAGGACAGGGAAAGGAGAGGTAGTCCTGAGCCTCTTTGATGGCAATAATAAATCAAAATAAATACATCCACAGAATTAAAAGTGCCCAGGGGATAGATAGCTCCTGAAGACATCCTCAGCACTCTATGGCCTAGGACATTGTAAACGGTGATCACTTTAACCAGGTTAAGTTAGTTTTCTGGCTACTACCTGAATCACCTTCCCAAGAAAATCTTGAAGCTTACTGGTGACATGAAAAGGATTGGAAAGAACCTAATGTCTTTTAGTTATTTGCAAGAAATAGTAGTGTCATGCTGTAAGTATCCATGGAAGAGTGAAGAAGGGGTTTAACGCCTAAGAGAAAATATTCCTGTGACTGAAGTTAGGGCTGTGTCTCAAATCCATGACTTACAATAAAAAATTTTAATACTATAAAATATACTGAGATAGGACAGGATATGATTGACTTTAAATGCCAATAACAGTCATTTAAAGAAAAGGGTTTTTGCCTTCAGTTCCCTGGGACTGGGACAGATTTCTCTACCATCAAACTTTTTATTTAAAGTAGCAAGCCGGCCACTGAATTGGATGCGCAAGTAGTGGATGAATGCTTTCTGTTCAGCTGATTCTTGTGGAAGAAATTAATCAAGGATATGCACCTGCTGCTGTTTTACACCCTCCTAATGTCTCCAGGAGAAAATCTTACCTGTACTTGGTGAACGGGGAACAGGTGTTCAGAAAAAAGACTAGAGCTAAAAGCTGGCATGCATTCAAATTATGCCTTAAGTCCAAAGGGTGGACTCTCATAAATGCTCTCTTGTTTTCTGTCCAACTCTGAAGTCACAGTAGAACTATACTTTTACCATTAAGCTTGTCTAAATTGAGAGTCATAGAATTGTTAAGGTTGAAAAAAGACCTTTGAGATGATAGAGTGCAATCATTAACCCAGCAATGTCCAGTCCATCACTAAACCAGGTCCCCAAGTGCCACATCTACATGTCTTCTAAATACCTGTAGGGATGGTGACTCAAACACTTCCCTGAGCAGGCTGTTCTAATGCTTGATAATCCTTTCACTGAAGAATTTTTTTCCCAATACCAAACCTTAAACTCCCCTGGCAAAATTTAAAGCTGTTCCCTCTCATCCTATCACTTGTTACTTAGGAGAAGAGACCAACCCCCACCTGCCTACAATCTCCTTTCTGGTAGTTGTAGAGACTAATAAGGTCTCCCTTCAGCTCCATCTTTCCAGCCTCTGTAACCCCGGTTCTGTCAGCAGATCCTCATGAGACCTGTGAAAACATTTGTTTGGGCACCTTGATGCCATACTAAGTACATAGCGTAGATAGTATATCTTTAATCTCTCATCTGCTTATTTCAGTGTAGGAAGTACTTTTGAAAGCCCCCCAATTTGTGATCCATAGAAACATGCCACTCTCCCACTGTTTCTTCTTTGTCAATAGGGTTAGGACTCCATATGGAGTTGGTTGGAGATGGTTTCTCCCATCTTCTGGGAACTTGCATTCTATACTATAAAGAAGTTAAGATGTCAGGATGCTTGCATTCTTTTTTCTTCATGTGTATTCAAAAGGAGAAGGAAGGATATAGTTTTGTAATTTTTGAGCAGTCAGTTGGAGATGAAAGAACCACATTTTCAGTCCCAGCATTAGCACTTCATATAGGAGACAGTAATTTTAGAGAGGAATTGAATGAATCCTTCACTGGTAGTAAAGCACATTTAAATGTTTTGTTTCGCATGAAGTATTAGAGAAGTGGGCACTCTCAACCTAGATTATTATGAAATCTCATGAGCAAGCAGTCTCCTGAGAGGTGTAAAATGAAGCTTCAGTTACCCATGGCAAAAGAGGATATTAAACACAAATTGCTCACACATTTCTGTGTGTTCTAGATTAGATAATTGCTAAGGCTGGGATTGTGATTTCTCCCCTGACCATCTCCAAGTCAAAAGACTGAGTTAATCTGTTTCTGTGAGAAAAAAAAAGAAGGCTTAAAGTGATTAATTCCAGGAGTGGAAATCCCCCACTACAGAAAATACCTTCCACCAGCCCAGATTACAGTGTCTGAATTCTGCTGGGTGTTAAGTGCCTACATGTCCCTAGGTATTAGAAGAGGAACAAACATACTTCACTTGGATGTCAGAATTTCACTGTGCAGCTATGCATAGAAACAGAGCTGTAATGCTTTTGCTCCCTTGGCAAACCAGGAGTTCGTGACTCTGCTACTGCACAAGAAATTTGCATCCCTGACAGAAGTTGAGTCACACCTCTGAGTTCTACTCCAGTGCCTCTTGCTTTAGACCATCCTTTTCATTTCAAAATTCATTTTTACAAAAATTACCAAATGTTTTCTTGTTATTTAGTATTTGCAAGGACAGTAAGAAAAATGTACTAGAATTGCTTACTAGAATTTAATGCAGATCTTGCTTGGGCATGGTTTCTTCTAGAATAATCAATGAGGATTAATGGCTTGTTGGTTCTTAGTAGCCATATGTACCACTTCAGGAGAAGGGGACAAGCAAACTGTCATCTCAAACAAGAGGATATATCATACATCATGACATATGTGATTGATTATCTCTGACACGAGTCTTGTAGATATTTGCATGTCAGTAGCTACCAGACTAAAAACCCCTGGTTTTGAAACTTATTTCTTGTAAAATTCTCTGTATATCCCGTACTTTGTGAAAAGAAGTAGAAGATGCAAGGCCCCAGTGAGATGGATGGCTGAGAGCAGCCAATTTACTAGGGTAACTCTATTTTATGCTCGTAAAGCTTTTTCAACTGTTAATTTTAAAACATTTTGCAAATGTAAGTCAGTAGCCTCAGTCCGTTTTGCAGTGTTAAGTACTTGATTTCACATGACACCGAAGGTCATATTGCTTATAATGTTGTAGTACATTTATAACACCACATTGACTCACAAGACTGGTTGTAGCAACTTTTTACCAGCACACATTTATGGGGCATAGGAGTTTGGGATGGAAAGAAAAAAAAATAGTAGATTGTTTTTCTGTCTTAAAGTGTAGAAACAATTGTGACAGAATGTAATTGCATGCCTTTATTTTGATTGAGGCTTTGGAATTAACATTTCTAGTTCTTAAAACACATATACTTAGGTCTTCTATTTAATTCCATGTGACATAAGGAATTACCAGCTTTACAGTTCTTCTGTCCCTTCCACAATGGCAAATTTGTTTCAGTGCTTCTGGCAAGGCAAGTGTATTACTTTGTGAGTTGTAGTACTGTCTCTGCAGCATCTAGGTGTTTCTTGAAAATACTGACATTCTCAGAACTGACATGGCCTGGCTTTGCTTGGCTTGTGAGACCTAAAGAGATCACTGAGAAGGACAGACTCAGAAACTGAGTCGGAGTTACAAAAATAATACCATTTTAGAAAGACTGCAAATAAATTCTGACTGCTGTGTTAACTTCAAACCTTAGTAGTCAAGCTTGCTGCTTCCAGTTATGTTATTAAAAAGATGAAGGACGAAGGACTGAACAATTAAAATGGCATTAACTGAAAGTGGAGTCACTTGTTTAAAATGTTAGCATTTAATCAAAACTATAAAACAGAAAACACTTAGCTTTTTCTGTCTGCTTTAATTGTTGATTGTTCTTTAAAAATTACAGCAGTCAGTCAGATTTAGAAATCAATCTAGTGGACAGCTTGGTAGAACCACAACAGAACTGTCATGGTTAGCTTAGATTGGTTAGAACCTATTTTTTTTTGTAGTTTTTAGGTATATTATGGGTTAAACTGATCTCTTTTGTAAGGAGGAATTTAATTTCATTCCTCTTACACCAGGGCACTTTGTAATGATGTTGCTCTAGAACTCTGTAAAAAACCGCAAACTCACAGAGAGACAAAAGTTTATTGGCTGGTCTGAGAAATAGGGATAATGAGATTATACCAGCATCCCTATTTTTTAAACAAAAAGGAAACTAAGAATCATCTGGTGAAGAGTCAGGAATGATTTACCTATATTGCAATATAGCTTTGCATGATATCACATAATTTGAAGTGATGTCATACTTATGCAGCTTTTCATCCCTATCTTCAAAACCTTCCAGATATTTTCAACACAAAATGTAATCTTGCATCTGGCCCACCCTCTGTATAGTACATTTACCCGTCAATTAGAGATGAGACAACAGTTTTCCACCATTAAATTTCTACAGCTGGGATTTCCACAAGAAGCATTTCACAACATATTAATCAGAAAACAAGCACAAAATTCTAAAGCACAACTACAAGTAGACCTTTGGTACTGAAATTGAAGACAAGGATCCACAAATTACCAAGTCTGTAGTAGACCAAACTTGTAATAGAAAACCTATTTGTGTATTTCTAGAAGTGCTGCCAGCTTAGCTAAGTTGTGCTGCTCAGGGCTTTCAACCTGCCAGAATGTTTGAGATTTGCGGGCTGCAGGTACCAGCGTCCTCTGATCCAGAAGGCACAGCAGGTATTTCTGCTCACACTAACATGCAGGCACCTCCTTTCTATAGACAGAATAGCAGTCACACCCCTTTCACTGAAAGAATTCTTGATAGTTGTGCATCCTGGACCAGCAGTGTGACTTAGGAAGCAGCATACTGCTTTGGTTTTTCCACCACCCTGAATGGATGCAAGCATCATGTTAATACTCAAGCCAGAGCCATACCAAAATGATGACAAGTGAAGACTGGCAAGGATCCTTCTTTCCCAGCTGTTGAAGTTGGACCTTTGGACAGAAGGAAGTGTGAGGTTTCTTACAGAGAACGAAGAAAGAGAGAGAGAGGTTAGTCTGATGGTTAAAGGACTGCTCTAGAGGAACCAGACTTGGAGCCATAAAAGGTTGTTTGGGTAAACACAAACAAACAAAACAAAGAAAAAAAAAACACAAAAAGAACCCCCTCCCTCCCCAAAAAAACCCAACAAGAAAAGGGTGTTCCATTTGCTTGACAATTTTTTTAACCTTGTTAAAATTGTTGAATTGTCGTTAAAAAGAAAAAAAGATAACAGTGACATACCACCTGTATCAAAAGAGAAATCAATAAAGTAGCCATCCATTCTACAGGCATGACTTTTGTACCTGCATCAGAAAGTGGGTTTTTTTGGGTTATGAGTCATATTTTCAAGACTATGCCTAAAACAGAGTTGCAATTAGGTGCAGACATCAAGAAGGGAAAAGTGATTTTAGAAGCATTCTTTTCATAATACTTTGTGTTTCTTAGCGTGGATATTGCGCATGCTTACTCTTGTGATTCCCAGGCTTATATACCTACATACTACCAGTGGGGAATTTATTATATAAGGAACTTACTCAGCTAAACTGAAGTCCTTCAAAGTTATTTGTGATGACATGTGATGTTGCCACAACTATTATCATGATAAATCCCCAACTATAAAGGGAACACTTTTAAAAGTAACTAACATATTTCTAGCCTACTGTAGTGGTTTGGTTCAAAATATCCATTACTTACTTATTTTCCTTCTGCGAGATAAGAATTAGGGGAAAGCAAAGCAGGCATAAAACTTAAAAGAATATAAAGAAGTTTATTAACAGACCTAAAAGAAGGAAAAAAGTCAGACTAAACCTTCAGAACACTTCCCCCCACCTTTCTCCCTTCTCCCACTGACAACATAAAAGACAACCCTTGAGATTTTCAATCAGTTTACCACCTCTATAATAATCTTTTTCAGTTCACTTAGGGAGAGGAGTCTCTCTTGCTCATGCTATGGAGACATCTCCACAAGAAACAGTTCTCTCATGGCTTCAGTGTCACAGCAAGACAGCCGCCTGGGTTGGTTCTCTGCTCGCATGTGAGTCCCTTCCCTTGACTTACAGCTTTCCCACAACTGCTTCCAAGGGTCCAATCTTGAGCTACTGGGGTACCATTTTAAGGATGAGCTGTTCAGAAGCAAAGGTTCTCTTCATCTATCTCTGGGAGCATCTTCAGCTCCAGGAACAGAGGCCCTCCTCCTCCCCTGGGAGCAAGGGTCTTCATCACTTTCATCTCTCTCTGTTCAAGCTTCTCATCAAATCACAGCTACTTCAACATGTGCTTATTTCAGCACAGGTACTTTTGCTCACAATTGCAATTTGAATGCTCCACCCCCCATACTTTCATGAAATTACAACGGGTACTCTGATGTATCGTAGTCCATCACCATAGCCTTACAACAGGATTTCAGCTTCTAGGTTTGAAGCATCTCCTCTTTCTCCTCTCTCGGGTTTTAATCTCTTCCATTCTTCACTGACTTTGGTGTCTCTGTGGTGTTTTCTTCACGTGCCTTCACCTTTCCTCTTCCTCTGACTCAGGAGAGGATTGATGTCTGCAGGCTTCGTCTGTTCTGGAGAATCTTACAGCACTAAAAGGGTTAATCTCACCCGGGCCTTGCAGCTGGAATTCGCTTATCGCTGTTGCTCACATGCTCTTTGCCGGGCAGCGGCCTCAGATGAATTTCGGCCGCACTGGGTGAGGGTCGGCCTGGCTGAGCCGCGGGGCCGCCTGCACGGAGCAGGGCTGCGGATGGAACAGGGCCGCACGGCTCCGGGGTGGCTGTCTCCCGGCGGGCCCGGCCTGCACTGAGGGGGCTGCGCTGGGTGTCCAGCGAGCAGAAGTGGCTGAGATCTCAGCCAAGCTGCACTGCAGCCGACCTGGCCGGGCCACGCCAAGCAGAGCCTGGCCCGGCCCCGCTGGGCCGCACCACAGGCCCCGCAGTTACCTGTCCAAAAGCCGGAAGCAAGAGAGCTTTCCTGGGGTTTGTTCATTCTTAAATGTGGATCACAGAGGCCTGTCAAGCTTCTTAAGTGGCTAAAAAAAGTTGCCAACATTCAGACTAGCCAGTTGATTGGTTCTCTTGGGTCATAGAGGAAGCTGTAAGCACCTCTTTGCAAGAGAATCACTTCTGTGGCTGATGGAGCCCTTTTAACTAAAAACCCAAACTATGCTAAACCATGACACCTACTTTCAGTGAGATGTGTTAAGCATCGAATACCTCAAACTATTAAAAATAATTAAAGTAGCCTTTGAAGTAGCACACACTTTCTAAAAAATTGGGTTTTATCTTTTAAAACTAAAGAATCTTTTCCCCCTCTTGCCATCTTCCTATTTCTGCTTCCAGTCATTTCTCAATTTTACTCTTTGGTCCTTGGACAAAACATAATTCTGGACCTTTCACTATTGAGTCTTGATACCTATCCTGTCTATGCATTCTTAAAACTGAGCAGCTGAAATTCAGAGAGGGATAACTGCCACATTTCTCTTAAAAATCTAGCCATAGGAGGTATATTGGCAGCAGATTTTCAGTGGAAACCGCCATTTCCACCCACAGCCCAGCTGTCACATTTAAACCATGCTGTGTGGTGCTTCCACTCTCTTGGGAGGCTATTTTCATTTTCCTTCAGAGATTCTTCTACAGTCTAATGGAACTCACCATCGGCTATAAAAAGCAACATTATATGCCATAGTATTTTTTTAAAATTGTGATATGACTCAAGTTGAAGCCTTCTTATTCTGGACTAGAATGTGATGGGATTCAGTTCGGCTCCTTTGTTTGGGTTTTTTACCTGAACAGGCATCCTTCCTTTCATCAGATATATCAAAAAAAGACCAGATTGAGGCAAAGCCATTTAGACATCCGGTTTTTAAAGTCATGTGATTAGCCTAAGAGGCAAGCTTTCATTTTTAGACTAGAATATTTCTAGTTCTCCTAATAATGAAAAATAAAAGCTGAAAAAATATCAACTGAACATGAGATGTAGATTTGTTCTTAGAGTCTGCCAACAGCTTGAACCGATTTCTTTATGAAAGGTAAGCTTGTAACTTAGTGGAAATACTACCTGCAAGACTCCCTAATACTGCAGCAAACGACTTCTGTGTGCTGCAGAAGGATACTAGTTGAGTAGATTATTATCACAAACAAATATATGCTTTTCAGGGTGTAAGTCATGGCAGGGGGGCAGAGGTTCTCAATCCTTTAACAACCTGAATTTAGAATATTTCACACTTGAATGACTCGTAACCAACTGTGCAAGACAGAGAAGTATCCTGTGGCTTAAGCTGGAGGTGAGACTCTGGTACATAAGCACTGAAGTGTTTGAGCTTGTATCACTTTGCTTTTGTCATTTTTTTCCTGTATTTTCAGATGTTTACTGATGAGAGTCTTGTGTTAGAAGGCTGCTCCACACTATTATTCCTTTCCATTGGTTATATTCTGTAGCTGTTAGCTTTTTTGATCAAGTAAGAATCTTACTGCTATAGTTGTGGGAAAATTGTTGTATTTCTTAATTCTGAGCCATATGTCCTTCTTAGTTAAAATTAAGTCAGGAGTCAGTGCTATTGTGTGTCTATGCAGAAATGTTGATATGAGTATTTGTGATAGGAATCAGTAGCTGAAAGTGTCACTATAGTAGCCCTACATTATAGAAATGATGAAATGACAGTATACTCTATTACTCAATACTTAAGTACATGCTAGAATGATAGTTTGACTTACTGTGTTCTTATTAAATATGATCCATCAGGTCTATGTCTAAGTGGTTGATTTTACTTATAGGTATCTAGCCATGTTTTTAAATGATGGACAGTATAGCTACATGAACCACCTTTGATTTCCAGCAGTTTATTTCCCTTGGTTTTTGAATGCTTGGACTTAGCATGTTGAATTGCTTAAAGGAAATCACATTTAAAATATTGGAATAGAAAGATTTCATATCATGTTCAAGGCTCAAACATTGTGACTGTGCAAAAATGTTTTGTAACTGATAGATGCACTCTTGTAGCATATTCTGACCCTTTCAAATTGGTGATGATTGATTGTGAACTTTTCCATTTTATGATATGGCATTATAATGAAAAATAAATAAATTGGAATTTGCCCTTCCCTCTACCTGTAAACAAAGTTGTCATTACCACTGAGGCTGAAAACACAGGATACACACAAATCTGGACACCTTGACAGCTCTAGATGATGCTTTTATTCAACAATGTAGCCATCATTTTCATCTCTATATAGAAAAATAGAAGGTTTTCTTTCCCAAAGTTTTTCTTCAAGTTTAGATATTTTTTTAAGTAAATGTGGACCTCAGGATTTTGATTCAGTGCAGAAGTCAGTGTTCTTTGAGTTAGTGCAGAAATGGTCACTGGCTTTGCATGTTCCCATTTTTATGTGTCTGGGTTACATCTAAATCAACATCAAAGTGCGCAGAATCAGTAGCCACTTGGCAAAACTTGATTATATGCATTTCATCTAATGAATCAATGAGTCATTAAACCTGTGCTCTTCGCACTATCCTGCACTCGTTGATCAGCCCCACTATTCAAGGTTCTGGCAACAAGACATTATCAATTGTGTTGTCTGGCGCTTGAACACAGTTAAGTTGGGTATTTGCTATCCTAAGATTAGAAACTCCAGCATTTGTCTGACACTGGAACATACAGGTAGTCTTGAAAAGATTGTGAAGCTGTAGGGAGGAGAATTATCCATGTTATGTGATAGAGCAGCTGCAGAAAGGGAAGAAACAGGTTTTTGGGTTTCTCATTATGAAAGTATTACGGTACATGGTTCTACATTCTATTAGGTACTGTCTTTATTGAAGCTGGAGAGAATTAAAAAGAAAAAGAAGAGAGAGAAAAATTCTTGGACTTATCTCACTTTTAACAGATTCCTAAGTGGTAGAAATACAAGTTAATCACCAGCACCTCCCTTTATTGTCACTAGGCAAAGTGTCTAGAAAGGTAAGATGATTAGCCTCCCAGGAGGTTCCTGTTTCTCTGCCCTGAGTTATGAAGGGAGCTGAGCGTGACATGTATAGACTTAGGTTTTAGAAGCCATGGTAGGTGAGAGATGAACCCCATCAATGACATTATAAGTCATTGGGCAATCAGATATTATATTGATTTATTTATATAAATACTTCAGAATAATCTACAACTGCAGGGCATGTACTTTGCTAATCTATGCTGCCACATAAGTTTTTAGTGCCATAATGTGTTACATATATTTTTTATATCTTGCTTTAAATGAGCTCTCCATGGCTCGGAGTTTTCCCATGTATTTGTACAACACTTAGAAATACATTGCTGTGCCTCATTTTTCTTCACTAAACAGCTCTTGTATTCAACCAATTAAATAAACTTTTTTGAATGGGTTAGTTTTTGCAAAACTTAGTTTCCTTTTAGTTGTAATGTCCCAAGAGCAGAGGCTTTGCTGGTGGATGAAATGATCTCACCAGCCAGAGGGCCAGGTTAGTTTGTCAGTGTTCCTCACAGGGTTCAGTTACACCATTTTGGAGTCTCAGTGAACTGGGGTGGGTAGATGCTTCACATGGAGATGAAATGAAATAAAATAAAATAAAAGATTCGTGCTTTGACTTAATGTAGTGTGACTGTATTAACTACATCAAAGCTATTCTACTTTATTTTGTTTAAAAATATGTATTTCAATATCTGAATTTCTAAAAGAAAAACACTTGAGTTTTGAGCTCCATGATTTACTTCTGGCACATCATTCTGTCTCATATTATTTGTTACTTCTAACTCCTTTTGGCAGTGCTGGTTTTTAGACACAAGTTTTGCTTTGAGGTTCATTTAATTAAATATTGCTGTATATGGGTAGATATGTGGTATATTCATGGCTATTCATATGTTTAAAATGGCTCTGAGGTGCAAAAGGCTAGAGTTGGCTTTTAAAATTCTGTGAAGAAAGTATCACATCCTCTTTCTCTGCATTTTGTCATCCAACATGCTTCTGGGAAATTCTGTAATTTTACTTACTGTTCCATAATGTGGAAGAGTAAATATTTGCAAATCCAGAAGGAAAAGTGGTCTGAATGTTCTACATTTCACTCATTCCTGTCACTGTAGCTTGTTCCTATTAAGGTAAATTAATAGTTTTCACTGAACCGAGTTACTATTGTATACATACACATACCTAAACTGAAAAGTCAACAAAGTCATATTTGGTACAAATAAATGAAGCAAAGATGGTGTGTTTTGATACTGCATACATAAAAGCACTTCCTGCTTATAAGAATCTGATTATTTAATCAGAGGCAGAAACCCATGAGAAAGCCTGAAATACAGAAAAACTGTAGAGATTAGTTTATCGTATTTTATAAGATATTTGTTAATTTAAATTATAATTTAAATAGATAAAAGCATATTAATTTGGGCACACTTTTCCAAAAATATTTAAGCATGTAAAACATGAATGGGAACCCAGATTTTCCAAAGCACTGACTCTGGATTAGTGCCTAACTCCAGCTGAGAGGATGGGGATTAGGGCAGTCATTCTGTAAATGGACTTAGATGCTACGGTGCTTGGCAGTGCAATGGTTGCAAGAAGCATGCCTGTTTCTGGAACAGTATTCAAGGCTCTGGCTCAGTTGCCAGCAGGCTCCTGGAAAGCAGATTTGAGTAAGCTAGTCTTTTAGACTGGGATTCATAGCACATAGGATGCTAGCACAGAGAATTTTAATCCATCTGGTTGGAAGCAGCAAAACAGAGTGTCCCAGCTCCATCTTCTAGGCTGCAATTAGCTGTCGCAAAAATAAAAGCCCCAAACCACCATATCTTGCTTGGACTTTGACCTGTTGCTTTGCCCATTTTCTCTTCTATAGCTTAGTGATTGGACTTTAGCTTTCACAGCCTGGGAAGGTTTGGCTCAACACCTCCCATATTCCAGAAGAGTATGCAGTCATTATGTGGGACTTTTGTGGGGTAGAAAAGATTCCTGACCAGTGTGGCTTAGAGAAGCAATTTTTAATTTCCCACATGAAGTTTGACTTTACCACCCTGCAATTAGCACTGTCCACTGCTGCTCATTCCTGTAGCAATTTGGCTACTTTATACTTTAAGCAGTGTTCAAATATGGATGGAAAATCATCTTCAGATGGAGTTTATTCTTGCAATTGAGTAGGCAAATCACTAGGCTAGAGTTAATCTCTTTTTCTGAATTTATTATCCTTCTTTCATTCCTAACAATTCATTAATCCAACTTCACCAGTAGAGCTACTAGCTCTTCTTTATAATACTGCATAGTCTTCTGGGAAGGGCAGCCTACTGGAGTGCAGGAAATTCAAGCTGTAGGATTTTCTGGAATCTAAATATTTATTTTCTGGTCAATTTCTATCAATTGATAGTATCAGCCCTTTCAAGATAATAGTCACTGCCTTAAGAGTAATTGAAAACGTTGCAGTGTTATGCAAATTAATTTGATTTGCTCATTCTTAAAAGGCTGGATTTCTTAGAGAACTTAACTGATAAATGCCTGTTTTCTCTAAAACTTTAAAATTGTTTTACCCTAAAACTCTTCATCTGGAGGTCTGGACTTGGAAGTTATCTAGTCCAAACCAAAAATAATACCTAACAATATCCAGTGGGACAAGTATAGATGCCTTGGGAACTTTCTGCCTGAAGCCTTAAGCAGAAATTTGCTTCCAAGAATATAATTCGTAATTTGCTATCTTAAATATAGATGTATATTTGTAGTGGTTTGGCCCAAAATACTCATTACTGTTTATCTGCTGTGAGATAAGAATTAGGAGAAACACAAAGCAGGCACCAATCTTGAAAGAATATAAAGAAGTTTATTAACAGACCTAAAAGAAGAAAGGAAAAAATAATTTAAAAAAAAACATACCACACCTTCAGAACACTTCTCCTCCCCCCACCTTCCTCCCTTCTCCCACTGACAATGTAAAAAGACAACCCTTGAGATGTTCAGTCTGTTTACCACTTCCATAATAACCTTGTTCAGTCCATTTAGGAAGAGGAGTCTCTCTTGCCCATGCTATGAACACATTATCACAACGAGACAGCTGCCCACTTCCAAATAACTTTGTTCAGTCCATTTAGGAAGAGGAGTCTCTCTGCTCACATATGAGTCCCTTCCCCCACTTGTGGCTTTCCCACAACTGCTTTCGAGGGTCCACTCTTGAAGTTTTTTGGGGTACGATTTTAAGGTTGAGCCGTTCAGAAACAAAGGTTCTCTTCACCCATCTCTGGGAGCATTTCATCTCTAAGAAATCTCTGGGAGCATCTCTAGGAACTGAGGTTTTCTCCTTTCCCATTTGGAGCAAAAGTCCTCATCGCTTCCCTCTCTCCCTGTTCAAACTTCTCATGAAATTACAGCTGCGTCATCATCTGCCTATCTCAGCGCAGGTGCTTTTGCTCACAAGTTGAACTGAACACTCCACCCCCCATATCTTCATGGAATTACAACGGGTACTCTGACATATCATAGCTTCACAACAGAATTTCAGCTTTAAGCATCTCCTCTCTCTCTTCCCTCAGGTTTTCAGCTCTTCACAGAACTAAAAGGGTTAATCTCACCTAGGCCTTGCAGCTGGAATGTGGCTTATCGCAGTGGAGAGGGGGGAGAGCCGAGCCCCCCTGGCTGCCCACAGCCCTGCTGGGGGGGTGTTCTGCGGGTGGAACAGGGCCCATCGGCTCCAGGATGGCCGTGGCCTGGCCTGGCCCGAGGAGGGCCTGGGCCGGGCCCGCTGGCCCCCGCACGGGGCCCGCAGCCACCTGTCCCAGCACTGGAAACGAGACAGAGCCTCTGCCTCAGGGTTTACTATTCTTAAGTGTGCATCACAGAGGCGGTCACAACTTTAAGTGGCTTAAAGAATTGTCCATATTCAAACTGGCCAGCTGATAGGTTCTGTTAGGTCATAGAGGAAGCTGTAAGCACCCCTTTGCAAGAACATCCAGGACTATGCTTGCTAACCTATAACAATATGATAAAGTTCCACCTCACAGCCACTTCAGATACTAAAGTACTTAATTTAGTGTTTCTGATAACCTCTTTAGGTATTTGTGTCACAAATTTTTAGATCCTATTCCCTACCAAATGTTTTGGTTTCTGTTAAATTAAATTCTCTCATGAAAAAAAAGAATGAGAACAGTGTTACTGAGGACACTTTTTAATTTAAAAATTATTTCATAAGATTTTTCAAAGTGCTACTAAGAAAGAAAAAGTTAACAATACTCCAAGAAAAATATTATTCAGATTTAGAGCATAACATTGGCATCATTTTATTTTTCTTCACTTGTATCTTATAGCATGAGGCATCTGAAATACTAGATTTAATAGAAGAGAGATACAAATGAAAAAAGAATGCTGGTAAACATGGCACGTAAGAATTACTTTATCCAAACTAGGTATTTAAAGTCTTAATAGTCATATAACCTCCCTTTCTCATTTTCTTGTTTTCCTCTAAGAGGAAAACCTCCTCCAGATAAAGGTGTCATGTTCCAACTTGGGTGTGTGAGTTGGCGTATCGTGGAGGGAAAACTGTTGGTCAGTATCTGATTTAGAAAATCCCTTCTATTTCCTTGGTCCTATGCTATGTATATTTAAATACATATGTTAATTGTTCTAGATTAGAAATAATAACCATACTAATTATACTGGAAAATATTTTATATTAGTAATAAAATATATTAAAAATCAATGTGTTCAACTCTAGACAAGAAATATGTATTTCCTGAACAATGCTCCTACTAAATATATCAGTGAGTAGTATCATCAAGTTTTTAATGGAGAAAAATTGCATGAGAGTTAAAAAAATACCACAAGTCATCTTCTAACTAAGGAGTATAAAATGATATATTATTTCTTCTATTTCTTCGATTATTAATGTCTGTATGTCCTCTTGGAGATTATCACTATGAAATTCAACAACATTCTTTCCACAAGAATTATTCATGACAGATTCCCAAAACCAGAGGTGACTGAGACACACAGCAAAGCAGTGTAGAATATTCAAAAGTGTGTTTCAGGAAGCCCAAATATATACCCTGCTGAAAGCCAAGAGAGCTGAAGCGTGAGGAGAAAATAAGACAAAGACAGCTGACCAGGGAAATACAGGGAGCAATGAAAGAACGGATAAAGGCAGACACGACACATGAATCAATGGGGTCAATGCTCTGAGCAGGGATAAACAAGTCTAAAAATAACCAAATAAGGGGATGATCACAGGACCCAAAATTGAAAATGTAGAGAAAATTGCAGAAGCTGTAAGGACAAACAATAACAGCTTTCACAAATATATGAGGAACAAGAGGTCAGTGGGAGAGACTGTAATATCCATATGTGGGGAAGTCAGTGGCAGAGGCTGCTGGGAAGCCAGCGCAGCCTTTCCCTTGGTGTGCTCTCTGGAGAGACCACAGGGAACATGCCAGAAACAGAGAGAAGTGTCCTGAAGGCAGAATCTGAAAAATTAATGAAACAAAGGATGAGAGCGGAGCAGGTTAAGAAAGAAAAAGAAGAAAATAGGGCAGCTTAACAGTAGGCTTCAGGTCTGATGGCCTGTTTCCCAGGTTTCTGAAATACATGGTGAAGATTTTTTTAACTCTTTCAGTCTATGAAGTCTACAGCACATTGGGTATATGTAAGCTGTGTGAGGTATACAGCTGAAAGGCACAAGGAAGCCAGTGCAAGCCAGCCTTATAAAGGTTTTATATGAAAAATCAGCAATGGTTTGTCAAGTATAAATCCAAGTACAGACAAAACCAGGTTCAGGGTTGTGGAATATCTGGTACAAATTAATTAGGAGAGTTGACAAAGGCTGAGTTGAAGTTTACTAGTGATATGACAAGGAGTAATGGTTAGAAGTTGGAAGAGGAGGAATTTAGGCTGGATGTGAGGAAGAAATTCTTCGCTGTGACAGTGGTGAGGTATTGGAACAGGTTGCCCAGGGAGGTTGTGGATGCCCCGTCCCTGGAAGTGTTCAAGGCCAGCTTGGACAAGGCCTAGAGCAATCTAGTGTAGTGGAAGGTGTCACTGTCCATAGCAGAGGGGTTGCAATAGATAATCTTTAAGCTCCCTTCCAACCCAAACCATTCCGTGATTCTATGAACTGGTATAACTCTTGGAAAAGTTATATATTTCCAAGCCTTAGTGTTGGACCCAACCATTAAAATATACAAATACTTGTTTCTTGTAGCTGCTGATGTGTCCTCAGTTTTAGGTGTATGAGCAAAGACACTGAGAATAGATTCATAAAGTTATAAACTGAAGTCAAAGTTCACAACTTCGCTTGAATAGCTGAGTTCCAAATAGTTACTTAATGAGATTTATAAAAGCATCAAAGTCATTGGGCAGCTAACTGGAATTGATTTCCATTGCCAGTTATGCACTTTCCAGGGGGGCCCTGAATCCCAAGTAATGCCTTAGATTCTCACAAACTTTATAAAATATTGTGTAGAAGACCATAAAGATATGAAAAAATACTGAAGATGACAAAAAAGGGCAGTGACAATTTCTTTCTGCCTTTGACCAATAATTTGTATCTAAAAAGTCATGCAGTTCTTCTTAGTTGTCAAATACAAAAATTAAACAACAGTTCAAACCAAAATAGATGTATTTGTTATCCCCCTGTCCTCTGCTTCACTTCTTACACTTTTGTGAATTCCAAAAGAGATTGTTGTGGGGCATTACTAGATGAAAGCTGTTAAAAGTATTTACTGTTCTTAAATGAAAAAAGATTGGGCCAGGATGGAGTTAATTTTCTGGCTTTAGTGTGACAAAATGTCCAAAGTCAGATGGGGCTTTGAGCAACCTGGTCTAGTGGAAGGTGTCTCTGCCCATGGCAGGGGGGTTGGAAGTAGATAATCTTTAAGGTCCCTCCCAACCCAAGCCATTCCATGATTCTATGAAAAATTCGAGTTTTTATGAATGCTAGTGGGGAAAAAAGTTACACATCTGTGGGTGCCCTTCTAGTTCAGAGCTACCTGAAGTGTCATCATTACCTCTTACAATGTTCTAAGAAGGTTATAATAAGAGGAAGAAAAAAATCCTGGGGATTTCTGGGGGTAAGCCTACTCACATCTTTGGAAATAAATACCAAGATTTTGAGAAAATACAATTTAACAAATAATGGCATTGGAAAAAGCTATAGTGAGGGTAGTATGCCTCCAAAAGAGAAGGAACAGAAACCAAGAAAGCAAAGACACAACCATTCAGTAAATGTTAACCTGTTCCCTTAAATCATACTGAACTGATACACAAGTTTCTAAAAGCTGCCTGAGCCCTAGGACGTGATCCACTCTTTGTTTTCCAGGATGCAGCCTCTTTTAGACACCTAAATGAAGCAGGTTCCTCCCTGATTATCCTTCCATTTTCCTTGGCACGACACACACTCTGAAATTCCAGTTCTGAGGACAAATTCTTCTGCCTTCTTTCAGAGCTCCATGTGGAGAGTTTAAAGAGGCAGCTGCTGAAACACCATAGCACCAGGGAAAGCACCAAATAAACCTGGAGTAGTCAGAACTACAAGAACAGTGCTTCCCTTTCACCCCTTGGTTTTGTGCAGTGTCCAGACCGATGGATATTGAATTCCTGTTTCTGTCTTGACTGTGATGATGTGGGATGTTTTCCATGGAAAACCTACAGTTTCCTCTTGATTCTGGGCAGCTGAGTCCTGACCAAGAGGAGGACTTTCACAGGACAAGAGGCAGGACAGTCATTTGGCAATGAACTATAGTGGTGATCTAGGACAGGGATTTCTTCTATATTTATAGGTTGTACTTCAAAGTGTCTTTAGATAGAAACAAATGTAGTCCAAACAGAAAACACCAGAAGCTTAGAGGTTGCTACTTTTCGGGTTTAGGGCTCTTAAAATTAGTGAAGATTTGGGCTTTTGCTCACCTGTTGCATCAGAGTTTCTTGCTTCCAAGTGCACCGGGGCTCATCTTCTATAAGAGGATGCTCTTCCATAGAATATGCCACATGACCTACTGGATGGAGCATGGCTCTGGAGTCTGGAGGCTGTTGATCTATTCCCCCTCTAGCTTGTATCACTAGGCCCCAACTTAGATGCTGGTGTCTGGAATCTGTATCCCACTAGGACTACTACCCTACTCCCAAGTGAGGTGCTTTGGAATCTGGCTAGATGGACGTACTTAAAATTTATGCCATATTTCTCTCTAGTGTTAATGGAGACAGGTTATTTTAGGCATGCTGGATTAGACTTTAAAGACACCTGTTGTCCCCACAGAGAGAGAGGCACCTGTGTTGCACGGAGAAGGTCTCCTGTAGCAGGTTTTCCATGAATACTGTCTTTTGTGACTCTGTATGTTCATTAGATATGTGTGTGCCAGGCAGACTGTGGTTTGAAATTTAGGTAAGACAATATCTAAGTTAGGCACTTAAATAAAGTAATTGGGTGCTTAAATAAATTTGTTTTTACCTAAGTAGCAGTTTAAGTAATTGGGATGCATAGCTGCTGGTATGCAATTAAATTAGACCAAGATCAAGACTCTGAGGATGCCACACAGGGCACATCTGTAGTACTAAATGTGGTGAAGGCCCAGGTTTTTCAGTGGTCTGTCAACAGAATATGAAGCATTATAAGAATGGAAGAAACTAAGAGGGCCTCGGTGTATTGGGATAAAGGGAGAAAGACTAAAACGTGAAAGGGGAAGTCATTAGTAGATATGCAGAAAAGGTTGTAAAGAACAGTGTAAATATCCCAAAACTAGTTAATCACAGAAAGAAGGCTAAAAACTGATACAGCTTGAGTAATATTTATAGTCACACAATGAAGAAGTTCAAAGATGAGGTTCTTTGAACAAAAAGTAATGTGTGTGTGCAGTCACTCTGCACAGAAGGTTACAGGGGTTACACAAGGGAGATCAGGTCCAACAAATACAGATTATGTGACCTTTGAGAAACAGGTGGCTACTCTGGTAGAGTACTACTCTGAAATACTATTTCTGTTACACTGCATTTAAATACATTAAAATGATCAATAAGGAAGGGGTACTCAATTTTTTAAAAGTCTGACTTTCTTCATTGACAACAGATTTTGTTTATTGTTTGATTTTTTTGATATGAGAACACTTGAAACACTAGCCATGATAATTATTGGGGTTGGTTGTGTTGGGGAGCTTGTTTTCCCATTTATCCAGCCTTGTAGCATATAATGGAGAAAAAAAGTGGAGAATTTAAGAGTGATTCATTATTTTTTTATTATTATGTTACTATTTATAATAATAATAAACAACAACATTCAGAATATGATCATATTTTCATTATTTAAACTTCATTGAAACGTATCTTAACTGCACACAGTCAAAATACTGAATACTACAAAATTATGAAGCATTTCTTTATTCCTGATTGTTGTACTGCTAGCTACAAGTAGGACAAGTTTGCTGGTTTTTTAACTATATTCATCTGCTTTAGAACGGAGTGTAACATGCCAAAGAGAAAATAGAATGAGAAGGAAAAACACACATTTGTATCACTTCTGAAACTGTTACGCTGTCATGTATGTGTGACATTTTCAGGCAAATAATAGTCACTTGCATTTTCACAGGTTTTGTAAGTGTCCTCCCCCTTGGTTATCATTGCCTAAACATCATTTTACTTTGAAAACATGCATTTTGAGAACAGCAGCTGATCATGATGTAGAATTAGAATATATGACTAAATGAAATCTGAAGGATAGTGTAATAATTTGCATCTTTTATTTTTGAACAGTGTTTATGGCTGTCCGTTGGCAAAAAAAAGAAAAACACAAGATAAACAACCCCAAGAACCAGCCCCCAAAAGAAAACCCTTTGTGGTTAAAGCAGACAACTCTTCAGTAGATGAGTGCTATGAGACTGATGGAACAGAGGAAATGGATGAAAAGGAAGAGGAAGAAGAAGAAGAGGATGAAGAAGAGGAGGAATATTCTGACGATAATGAGGAGCAAGGTGATGAGGAGGAGGATGATGAGGAGATAGATCGAGAAGAAGAAGAGGAGATTGAGGAGGAAGAAGAGGAGGATGAAGAGGAAGGTGAAGATGTGGAGGATGAAGAGGAGGAGGAAGAAGAAGAGGAGGAAGAAGAGGAGGAGGAGGAAGAACGTGGTAATAATCAGAGTATTAGTAAAAAGTAAACAATGTGTGTTTTCTGGGTTAATCTTCCAGTGTGGTGTGTGAGGATTTAGCTGTTCAGTTCTCATTAAAACTAATGGAAGTCATGCAGTTAAATCTCTGTGCTCCACACTGAAAATATACCCCGCTGTGTTCTCTTAACATTTATTTTAATAAGTCTGTCTTCCAAATATTTTTTAATACACCAGCACTCACATTTCAAACAAGGCGGGTGGAGGTGTGTCTGTGCTAAAAATGCTTGCATAAAATGTAATCCTAGTAGTGGATTAATGCATGCAGTTACCAGGAGAAAATTCACAAAGGTAGAAGCAAAGCATCAGCTACAGCTGGGTGCCTGTACTGATCATTTGCACGTGTATTTGCTAGATCTGTTTATACAATGTCAACAATTGCCCACATAAATTCTGTCACAAGTTTGCAGATAATTTTTGTGAGCAAAAATACCTCTTCCCTTCAAAAATTTTGCCCTATACTTTTCCCTACTCCAAGAAACTATTCAGAATTAACTATTATAACACACTTTGGTTCTTTTAGACTTGAATTCTGTGTGCTTTAGTTGATTCTATTAAAATGTAGTGAGTGACAGGTTTACATAGATAATGTCTTTCTAAAATGCGTCTATTTTTGTTATCATGCCGTGGCATAAATGCCGTTTAGACATACAGGTTACTGATAGTAACCAAATTAATGCAGTAGCAATGTGATTAGCCTATTCAACTTTCTCTTTTTTTGGGATATTTGACTTCATATAATACTTTCAAAATATGTAATCACTGTCCATTTACTCCATATGCTGATGACAGACATCATAATGCTCTGGGGTGAAATGAAGGAATCATGCAAAAATTAATGAGCTATCTAAAAAGTATTTTGTTCCCATTTCCAGGGAACACGTTTTTGGTTGGGTAGATTCACCTTTCTAACCAATAAAAATATAAGAAAAGCTTTCAGCACTCCTCAGTTGGATTCCTCTTAGGAACCAGGTATGAAAGTTGTATGACTTTTGTTTCAGCATTCTGTAAGGTCAGATCTTAAATCTTAAATAAAGACTTTGGAAGTATTCTTTCCATTTGGGTGAGATGGTGGCCAGCTGGGTGGCTATCAGAGTTTTCTCAGATACTGCATCTGTAGTGTTTCCTCAATTGCCTAAATTTGCCACAAAATTGGTAGAGAATAAATGATCAGTCTAAAAGTTGCATGAGTTTGATGCAACAGGGAAGTAATTTCCTTTTGCAGGGAACTCTGCTGTTTCAGAACCTGGAAGAGAAGCTGTGTTAGATCAGGCTGATGTGCAGCTGCTGTTGCTCTCTTGATGAGCAAGTGCAGGATGTCCAGCAGTTTCTTTAACAAATAGTGGTGACTGGGTTTGTTGGTGCTTAGATTATGGTGCAACTGCTGTGATTTCAGTTGACATTTAAAACTTTGAATCTACACTATCAAAAATGATAAAAGTAAAAAAAAAAAAAAGCTAAAGCAAAACTCAAGAGCTCAAGAAAATTGCTTCTGGCAAGCCAGCAGGCTTGATACTCAGTTTATTTTTCTATGATAATGAAACACAGTGGTTTACTTATTCCAACACAGTTACACATGCAGTTAGTGGTCCTAATCAATGTGAAGAGGCTGACATTGTTTTTTGACTGCTTTCCTTCCATATATAGTAGGCTGTGGTTAAGAACTGCAAAAAATTTACAAAGGTACCTCTATTAGCTGCTCTGCATATTACTTGAAATTAAAATTTGTGTAGGTCAAGTTTTTCTTAGGAACTCATTCTATTCCAGTAACAAAACAAATGTACATTAATAAACAAATATATGTTCTATCTAAAAGATTAGTCATTAAGAAAAATTCCTCATAAAAACAGAAATGTGATAATAGAATTTTATATGAAAAGTATTTCATGATCCTTTTGAGTATCAACATAGTAATCAGTATGCAACAGTCCCAGTTGGAGCAGAGATGATTTACAAGGAAGAGTTGCTAGCAATTAGTGAGGAAGATAGTATGGAGTTCCTTATGTCTATGCCAGAGTAGAGAGTGATAATAGTTTGGTTTTGGTGAGGTCTAGAAACTAATCAATAAATCATATTTTTTAAAATAGTTTATTTCCTGTTGTTTCCAATAGGGATAATGATGGTTCACTTTATCTTGCTTGTAACATAACCTGCATTGGTGAAATTTGGACGGCTGATTTTCCAGGAAAAAAAGGTGCAAAATTAGGTGTCCTTAAACTACATGGTCTGAATATGACTCTTGCCTTTATCTATTGACTATATGGAAAATTAGATCTGTCAGCTATGAATTTAGTTGATTTAGCATCAGTCACTTGCTGCTCACTACAAGTCTCAACACAATATAGTAGCAAACCATCTTATAAGTCACCTTAGCAGGAAGTCTTAATGTGTCTTAGTATTCCTATCCCTAGAAACAAAATGCAGAATTATCCACTGGTCACCAGGATGCCTGCACAGTTTTCGTATAAGTTTCTGTCACTAGTGCTGTAGATGATGGAAGTTCAGAAAATTTCCAGAAGTAGCTATAGTCTAGGTGAACAAAACAGTTAAAATTGTAAGTATTGGTGACAGAAGAATTTCATCAGCAAGTATAGGATAGGATAGGACTATAGAGGCAGAAATGGGGAGAGGGGAAAGGGAGAGGGTGGGAGGGTAAGTGTGAGGTATTTTACCATTTCTTAGGTCAAATTCAGTTTTCTAGTAGAAAAGGGTAAATCCTGGGAAACTCAAGTATGTCACTGGTGTGTCCTTGCCCATTCCTGTTTTGTTTAAAGGAATGGGAATTTTGGATGAGGTTCTCAGAAGATAGAGATAATATACAGGTAATGAAGGTAAACAGTTCTTATTGGAAATACGTGGGCATTCACTGAAACCATCACAGCCTTTTTGAAAATCACATTTTGTAGCCTTGTCGCTGGTAAACTAAAGGACTTGGAGAACATAGATATATCCTAACAGTCTCGTAAATCTCAAAATATCAATTTAAAAGGAAAGAAAACAACAAAACTTTTTTAGATGAATCCTAAGTTCTGTGCTTGTACTTCTGTACACAATCCTTTGAACCAAAATTCATGTTTTAAACTCTCTGTCAATGGCTAGCATATCCTCTTTAAATTTCCGTTAAATCTGAATCTCTTTGAAGAGCAGGTATTTATCCGTCTATCTATGAAGAGACTTGAGAAGCCCTTATGTTCAACACAGCCACTAAATGAAAGATGAGTCTTTCTGATTTTCCTTCTATCCCAGGAAAAAAAGGACAGATAGAGATGACCTGTGTTATGATAACCTAACCTGTAAATTGAAACACAAATGGGAAGGAGTGAGAGTAAAAGCTACTTTTGGAGCACCCCTTCTTTGTGATGACAAAGAACCTTTGGATTAAAAACTGAAGTGTGCATTCAATTTGCAAAGCAAACCGAAGTACCTTCTTCTGAGATGAGCTTGCTTCAGGTAGTTGGATCCTAAAGACTCTTTCACAATGCTTTTCCATTTAAAAAAATCTCACTTGGAGGGACTCCCAGAACAGATGTTCCAAGGACCATTTAGTCCATACCACATGAAGACATTCAAAATGCTTGTACTCTGGCTATTTTCTAATCAGGAGCAGGAGGAGTTAGGTTGATTCTAGACCTAAGGAAATTTAATACATCATTTAAATCATTTCACAGATGATGCTACAAAAACTATTGCAGTTTCTTAACAGGTGAATTGTGAGTCTTTTAGATGCTCCCTTACATTTTCTATTGAACTCAAGGTAGTTGGCATAACCAGTATACTAATATGTGATATTGCACCTAATTTTTCAAGTGAAATACACTTCAAAAATAGTTGTAAACCACAGATAGCAATGTGCATTCAAAGGAGACACAGTACAGGTTTTTCTAATAAGAAAAGCTCGCAGATGGACATAGAGATAGACATTCTACCTATTTTCATATTTCATAGAATCATAGAATTATTTAGGTTGGAAATGACCTCTAAGATCATTTAATCCAACAGTATTTGTTTAAATTGTGGGATTGTTTTTAAAAATCTCATAATAGGTTTGTGTTTTTGCTTTCATTTGCGTGAATTCAACACAGACAGACCCTCAAAATGTGAAATCCACCTATCAGCTCTATTAAGATTGTTAGTGCCCTCCACTATCTTCCTGATCCCCTTAGCAGACTGCATCTGAAGCACTTGGGTCCTGTAAGCAAGGAGACGCAAACACCAATGTAAAAGATGAAAGAAGCCCATGTGCTGAGGAAGGCATGGTGGCACACAGCTTTCCAGCTGTGCATGCTGCTGAAAACACTCCTGATAAAGTAAACATCTTGATGAAATGATGACAACGTGTCTGTATTAGGAAGGTCATCTGTCAGCCTGCTGACCACTAATCATATTCATTTATTTAAACTGTTAGCAGGAAAGTGGTCATCTATTTGGTGAACGCAGTTAGGTGTTCAGTCTTAATCAGAGCAGAGAGCTACACTCACGTGTACCTCACAAACAAAGCACTTAATAGAAGTAAATTCTGTCTTTAAATTAAGAGGCCAGAAAGCATAATTTCACTGCTTAGGACAATGTATATGGGAAAAAAGTATCTTTTTCAGGGCCAAAGAAGACTAAACAAATACCTGATATTTTCATAATGCAAAGCAGATTTAAACTCTTTGCTAGTAAACTTTACCGCTGTACTGTACCTTGATAAAAGAAAATAGCCTGTGCTTGGGATGTCTCATACCCTAATAATAACAACCTGAAGAAAAGAAAAAAATTAGAGTTGCTGCTGGAAGACATTTATCCTGGCCATTACATTTTCTCCTCTGGATAAAAAGTAAAAGCCTTTTTGGTCTAGTTACCAAGTGCTCAAGCCTGGGAGTTATTGAGTAAAGCCTCAGCATAAGAACTTTTATTGATACTGAGATCAGCTCAGTTGATTAGAGCACAGTGCTGATAATACCAAGGTTGTGTGTTTGATCCCTTTATGGGCCATTTTCTTAAGAGTTGCACTAGATGATCCTTGGGGTTCCCTTCCAACTCAGAATATTCTGTGAATCTGTGATACCTTCTTTTTCCATTGAAGAAGCAAGCATGGATTACAACATGTCCTGCTGTTTAGGTGTTTATATGTCACACTGAGAGATTCAGACTCAGCATTTTCACTAAAAATTTTTGTTGGAAATAATGCAATTGAAAAATATGGAACTGGTAGTTCAGACCTGGAAACCTACCTGGAGTAGGGTGGGGAAACAGCTAGCTGGTAAATACCCCCTGGATACTTCTAGTTCTTGTGGAAAAAGTTCGGATCTTTTAATTACTGTTGTTATGTGTTTGTGGTTGGCTGGTTGGTTGCTCGGTTGGTTTGTTGATTGCTCGGTTGGTTTGTTGATTGCTTAAGTATGACTCAAGTGTTAGTTTAGTAAATTTTGCTTTTTGCTGTGTTCCATGCTCAAGGTCTTTACTATACATAGACAATATAATTTAAACTCATTAAACAGCATTATTTAAACATTATTTTTTAGTTCTCTGAAGTAAGATTGGGTCTGATACTGAGCTTGTTTGCATCAAGGCAAATCAAGAATAGCTTTATGTCAGTAGTGTTCCATTTATGTGAGGTGGTGTGTTGCACATGTCATCCCTAGCTTTTCCTCCCTTTGAAGAACTGTTTTAGAAGACTTACTTCTGTTTGAATGTTTAACTCAGAAGCTCAGTAAACCTTCTGGGCTGTGTCTGGAACCTTACATAGCCCTCTTCATCTTAGCTTCCACATTTAAAGTTAGGAACGTACTTAAGTATCATTCTCATTTAGAGGTTTACATATTTAACTCCCTTGCAACAAATAAAAGGCCTTAAATGATAATGTGAAATATCTGATCCTTCAAGAGCAAATGATTCAGTTATAGCTTTCTGCAGTGTAAAGAAATTATTCACCTTTGATGAGACAGTTTATAGATCTCTGTCATACACAACTTCAGTTGATGTAAGCAGAAATTCTGTAGAGGACGTTGGGATACTTAAAGAGTTCAGGGTCTGAACTGAAGGCCTTAATAAAAGCATCAAGGAACACATTCAGCACCACATCTGATTTCAGTGCTGCTTTATTCTGAAACTGTTTTACGTGGCATGGGGCTGCTTGTTTGTATTTTTAATACACTAACCCTTTACTTCAGTGTTAGCTGAACATGAAATGTTAGGCCCATTGTACCGGCAAATTGTTTCAGGGCTTATCTGTGACCAAAGCTTTCTCTAGTCTTGCCAGAGCAATAGGTCTGCAAAGGAACCATGTCTCAGCAGTGCTGCTTTGGATTCTCACAGATTGCAGTCCTCAAGAAGAGGCTGCCTTTTCTGCATTTCTATTGCATCCTTCTGTCTGCAGAAAAATGCTGAGTGGATCCTTGATTTTTCCTATTTCATTTGTTGTCTGGCAAGATCTTACAGTAAAATTAGTTCTTTCTGGAATTAGATGGATTGGAGAAGAAATTAAAGTGCTGTAGTCTTAGAGCTGTAGCTCTATCCTCACTTAGACTCTCTGTAACCTGTTCATCGCCAGTGATCTCCTGGTTTTGGCGCAACTGTGCCAAGAAGCCAGTTGGTTATACGATGTAGTGTTTTAAAGAACCAATAGTTAACTCAGTTATGTAGCAGGTCTTTGCATCCATATTTGTAAATGACATTTTGACATTTTTGTAGAAGGTCTAATATCTGGAATATATCACTTTTAGAAACATATTCAGGGGTTGTACAGAACTGAACTCCTCATGATCTTTCTTTTAATTCCTTTGTCTTTCACAGTGCTACTTCAAAGGGTCCATTGCCCACACTGTACTGCACCTTACACAGTGACCACAGACTCTGTGTGAATCCTTCTTGACACTACAGATGTAATGATTCTTTAAAATAACTTCTGCTTGGTCAGTATTACAGGTTCCTGTTTTTCCTCTTGTGTTTAGAGTACAGCTCTAAGAGCAATTTTGATGACCCTATTAATTCACAATTCCCACTGGGCTTACAGTGTTTGTCCTAAAAGAGTGAACGCAAATGGTAACTTTTCACCCTGAAAAGCAGAGAACTGTATTTGGTAACTGTGGGAGTTAATTTTGCCCTACTACAGGTCCTCCAGGAGATAACGAAATAAAATTGCAGACTGGATTGATAATTTCTTCTGTTCCATGTCCATTCTCACAAATCAAATTTGCAGTTCTGGCAAATGCCTCAAGTCACAGAAATTTTGTTTAACTGAAATATATAAACGTAACAAAGAATTCTTTTGAAACAAAATGTGTAATGAACATATATATGTAATCTTGAATACTTTTGTATTATGAAAGCATTTCTTCTTTATTTTACAAGTCTCAAAACAAATGAGGTTTGTTCTTTTGTCACTTACATCACATATGACATTGTCCTTTTTTACTATAAGAAACACTTGCCCTACTGTAAATTAACATATTCTTCAGATTTTTTTATTGAGAGTAGACTCTGGGAGCTACAATTACTGAGCTGGACATCAAGGAAGGCCAAGTCATTAGCAGAATACAAAGAAAACTAATGATAGGAAGGAAACCACATAAAGGAGGCTGGGTTTGGTCACTGTTGAAATCCTCAGAATTATGTGGTACATTGAGGCTTCATGCGGAAAGTAAAAGTACTGAAAATAGTCACTAAGCATGTCAAATATCCATACCACCACATGGAAACTGTGGCAGTAAATATGCAGTAAATATTATTGCTTTAGCAAAAATTTGTGGTGGATCTGTCAGAGAAAGTTAACAGGATTGACAGCTCAAGACTTAGTGGGGGTTTATTAGGTGAACTCATCATCTGATAGTTCTGTCATCCCAAAAGCTTAATTTTGCAGGCTATACTACTCTATAGGAAGGGTGAGTACTAGTATTGCTGTGACACTAAAGGAGAGCTGAGCTTACAATTTCAAAAACTGACAAATCAAGCAGGTATTTTCTTCCTTGTGCTCCACAGACATGGATTACTGACAGAACAAGGGCAAGGTCTGTGTGGCATGAACACTTCCAATCACTAACACAGGAGTGTTTATGAAGCTGCCCAGGCCCATGTCAGACTAGGGTTCTGTCAGTACAAAGCATGTGTGGTGGGATTCCTTACTTGTCATATGTACTTTAGGGCAAGCTGTGCAACTGCTTTTCTTCTGATTTCTATTGTATCAAATCTATTGTTTGACAAACTGCCTCTACTTATTGTAGAAGTTCTGTATAAACAAAATACATCTGCTAAACAGTTTCTTGGACATCCTGTAAAGAACTGGACTGAACTTTTTACAGAATACTGTCATTCTGTCTTCTGCAATAATTAAAGCATTGTTCAACTTCAAAGGCTGGCATCTAGTGGAAAGTTAAAAATTGTTTCTTCTTTTATTGCAATGTTTTGAATAAAACTTTGCCCTCAGGTCATTAAGAGAAAAATATATTTTGTAATGTAATAGTGGACACAGAGAATAATAGATCATTAGTAGGAATGACTGTTAGGAATATGGCTGGACTTGGACTTACAGAAAATATACTAAAGTTTATAGTAGTATTTGTTTATTATCTAGTGAGCACAGTCTGTGAATGTCCTTCCCTGAAAGTACAGCCAAAAAGGGCAACTTTTAGATGAATAGAAACTGGAATCTCGGCTAAGGATCCTGTTACATTTGTGGAGTGAGATAAATGTTTCACAATAGAATGGAATGAAAATACTGCCCCTGTCTGTAATGCAGGTGCCTGAGTTAAGTGTGACAAGTGATGCCAGGGTTCAATGCCACGTGTCCTTCTTTCCTAACACGGAAGGTTGGAGACTAGACCAGTGACTGCTTTGTGTAGGGAACGCTCTTACACATTCTGATGGAGCTCTATTACACCCTAGAAAAAACATTCAAGAACTGCCATAGACCAAAAAGGGTCATTCTCCTGAGAATGCAGGCCATGCTGAATTCTGTCTTTTCTCCAAGGACCCTGTAACCATCATATGGCTTGACTTCTTATTAGGCTACAAAATCAGTCCTGGGCACAGGGAACAGACTCTATATTTCTCTCTTCAAGGCAGGTGTCCTTGTAATATCTGCAATAAAGAGATTATATTTTTGCATGACCAAATAGCATGAAAAAAAAAAATTATGGGTCTTACTCTACTCTTGTGTTTTCTGCTTCCTAATAGAACTTGAATCCAGCTTTTATTGTGGTGACTAGCAAATGCTTTTGGGAACTATGGTACGAAATCCACATAAACCATGAGAGCTTATACTCTTAGTCTTCTGGTTCTTTAGTGAGTGACCCACTAAACAATGTGTTTAACCTGGGCTATGGGCAGGTGGGAATGAGCAGGGGAAATAAAGAAGGAAACAGGCCGTTCTTCTCTGGCTACAGATTAAGCAAGCCAATCAAAGCAGCACTTCATGGGAAGCCTTTTTCTTTCAGGTGTGCATTAGAGCATACCTATTGGATTAGGTTTCTCTGGGAATTTATGTGTGAAAAGACCCAGTGTCTAGAAGCTTTCAGTGCTTAAATAGCAGATAGATGGAGAGCTTTGTAAGGCTGGAGCTTTTTCAGTACACAGCAAAGCAGAGCTTTGAGCAGCTGATCAGTATTAAGGTGTCTCTCAGGTTTAAAGCACAGATGAGTATAGATGTAGTTGTATCACCAAGAAAAATAGAAATACAACTGTTCCTTTCTATACAACATGCCACATGAGAATTCTAATCTGAAAGTGTTTTAGAAATTACTGCTGCTATTCATATGACTTTTTTTAAAGTGATTCATGTTGAAATCCCCATTAAAGACATGGTATGAGTTTAAGGCCAAATTCAGTTCAATGGCCGGAAGGTCTTCGGACACAGAAATGGAAACAATATGTTCCAAATGTAAAAGGGGTGACAGGGATTATGCAGGAAAGAAAAATGCAGAAAGATTTAAAGAAACACGTAGGAGGTTAGCATGGGAGTACTGCAGAGAGCAAGTGAAATATGCTGTTAGGATTCCTTCATGGACAGCAGGAAATGACAGATGTGAAAGCTGCAGTAAAGAATCTGCATTGTGTGGAATCTTTAATTTAAAAGTTAAAAGGCTTTAAGATGGAAGATCAGGGCTAGACAAAATACCCACACCCACAGGCGATGCAGGACAGTTTTTTCTGTTATATTTTCTCCTCCCTAGTTATATGTGAGCATTTTCCTATAGTTCACAATGTGAAGTAACTTACTGTGTCTTTTTATATTAATGATAGAATTCTTTATCATTGTCATTAGTAGAATTAGAACTAGAGACATGCAGAGCTCTTTCAGAACCCCAAGCAATATGTGTAGACTCTCTGAGACTTTTTATAATATTGAAAACAAGGATTTTTAAACTATACTTGATGTCTGGATAAGATACAAACAGCAGTGAGCCAAAATTACTAACTGTTTAAAAAATGCATAACTAGAAGTAATAGCAATGTATCTATTAAGGAAAGAATAACTGTCCTCTGGCAAGTGTTTTGCTTGAAATCTGCAAATTGCACATCATTGAGAAGATGGGCAGTGTGGAAATAATGTACACAGTTTATCTGAGTTTTAGGAATTGATTTGATGCTGTTCTGTTTAATAAATTCGTTTTAAGTCATAAAACATAATACAGCATCAGATACAAAGGAACAGAGGGGAAAAGTTCATGTTGGGCAGGTTAGTTCCATTGGCTCCTAAATAGCTCAGATACTTTAGTGCACAGAAAATTAAGTAAATGAGACTAGAACCTAAAAATAATCACACAAAAGGCAACTGAAAGGGAGCAATATGTTAAAGTGAAAAAAAATAAAACCAGAAATAATTTCAGGCAGAAGTAAAGGTATTGACTTCATCTCATGTACATTACTTTTACCAGTGAACTCCAGCAAAATAGCTTCTAGACTGAAGCATCTTGAGACCAGACTCAGACTCAGGTTTTAGTTTTGTGTGGTGTAAGATTGTCTCTGTATCTACATGTGTGTATTTTGGAAAACTGGCTGTTGTGGTTATTTGATTGATTCTCTTTGTTGCTTCTTGTTTCTGCGAGGATAGTTATTTTCAGCACAGATGCCATGCGCTGAGGCTGTGCTGCTCTACTCAATTTAGGCGCTGTGAGACTGGCAACAAAGCTGCTTCCATAATAGCTAGTAGGTACATATTTAGTTGGAAATGTATGGAAATGTGGGTAAATATGTAGGTTACTACATTTGTCCAGCAAATACTCTCCTTTTAAGAGATACAAGCTTTCATCATTCAGACAGATATTCCAGTGCAGATCTGAACAGCAGTGTGAAATCCCTCAATTTCTAAAATGTATCTTTAGGTGGAAAGGTACTTGGAAAAGCCTCAACTGGAAATATCTTTGCAAATGCCATAGTGACATAAAAAGGTGGTCTGTATCTGGTACTATAGCATACATTTCCTGCGTTTGACAGGTGTCTAGTACTCTACTCTCCTTCTTACACACTTCCAGTCACATAGGCCATCTGTACACATAGATGGCAAATAAACAGAAGGTATTAAAGACTCTTTGTAGCTGGCTAAGAGCTAGCTACACCACTGAGTCACCATTTTGTCTTTTTTGAGGTCCACTGTATATGTGTACTTGGCTGACTGGAGTAGCATGGTGTGCTGGCTTGACCCTGGCTAGGTGCCAGGTGCCCACCAAAGCCAGTCATCATTGCCCTCCTGAGCGGAGACAAAGTCAGGGAGAGGTAGCTCACCAGTTGCCATCACAGGCATAACAGAGTTGACCTGGGGAAATTAATTGAATTTACCAGTGAAAATCAGAGTAGGATAATGAGAAGCAAAGTAAAGCCTCTTTTCCAGGCTCTACCTTGTCTCTCATGGGGTACAGGGAGACAAGGAATGAGGATTACAGGCAGTTCATCACAGGTTGTTTCTGCTGCTGCTTCCTCCTCAGGGAAAGGATTCCTTCCCCTGCTCCAGCATGGGGTCCCTCCCATGGGAGACAGTCCTCCATGAACTTCAGTGTGAGTCTTTCCCATGGGCTTCAGTTCTTCACACTGCTCCAGCACGGATCCCTTTCTACAGGGTGCAGCCCTTCAGGAGCAGACTCCTCCAGTGTGGGTCCTCCATGGGGTGATAAGTTCTGCGAGCGAACTTGCTCCAGCATGGGGTCCACACTCCACAGGGCCACAGATCCTGCCAGGAGCCTGTTCCAGTGCACCCTTCCCACAGGGTCACACCCCCTCCTTCAAGCATCCATTTGCTCAGGTGTGGGGCCCTCCACGGGCTGCAGGTGGATCTCTGCTTCACCATGGACTTCCATGGGTTGCAGGGGCACAGCTGCCTCACCATGGACTGCACCATGGGCTGCAGGGGAATCTCAGCTCCAGTGCCAGGAGCACCTCCTGTCCCTCCTTTTTCACTGACCATGATGTCTGCAGAACTGTTCCTCTCACATGTTCTCACCCCACTCTTCTCTGTCTGCAATTACTTCTGCCCAATAACTTTTCTTTTTCCCTCTTGAAAACACCTCCACAGAGGTGTTCCTGCCATCACTGATGGGCTCGGCCTTTGCCAGCAGTGGTTCCACTGTGGAGCTGGCTGGCATTGGCTCTGCTGAACATGGAGGAAGTTTCTGACAGCTTCTCACAGAAGCCACCCCTGTAGCCCCCCCCACTACCAAAACCTTGCCATGCAAACCCAATACACATGGTGTGAACCATAGTAAACAGTTCACACTGGCCTTACTTGTTCCTTCTGGAGTGTGTTTTCCATTGATCCCAGCTTACAGATTTTCCTGCCTCTGTCTCTTCAGGCACATTAATCAATGACCACATCTATGTGAGTGAATAAAACAGACCATAGTCCACTCATTTAATGCTAAGTTCAACTGTTGCATGATTTGGATGCATATACAGCTACTCTTTTACCTTCCAAAATAGGTTCACCACATTCAAATTCCTTGGAAATGGTCCCTAACCAGCACTTCTTCACTGAATCTCGGCACTGCTGGAGAGCTGCTAAGTCACTCAAAATCATGCCAGGGCCTCACTAAGGGTATAGCAGCATGAGTAATCACATTCCACTTCTTCCTTTATTGCTCTGTCCGTAATTAATTGGGACAGAACAGAATATTAGTAATAGATGGCTATAACCGAAGAGGTAAAGAATCCTTTGTATTTACTTTCTTCTTATACTATGGATTATTACTCAGCCTTCCCTGCCATGAAAACAAAGGGAATGAGACAAATGTAGATTAAAAGCTAGATGAAGGGATAAAAATAAAGGAACAAACACCTTAACTAAAAGCGTTACATTTCAGATGAAGTAAAGTCTGGCACTCGTGCACATAGATGTCTTTGTCTTTCCAGATTCCTTGGCACTGAACTCATTGAGGGGATAGAAAGAGAGTCAGGAAGAAGAAATTTCAATGATACCATATTTAGCAGTTCTCTCATCCTCTAGAATGGTAGTGATACTTGCCTCTGTCCCTTCTGCCAGTCGGGTCAGTTTGTTATCAAACCACAAACAGGCTTTCTTTGATAATCAAACACAACTATTAAAAAGTAATTAAATTTACAGTGGAGACCAAACACTTCCAATAAGATATAATTCTCTCCATGTAAATCATGCGGTCATAAGCATATATCCCGTCCAAAGTATCCATACTATCCCATTCACACCAGGCTTTCCTGATACATCTTTGTCTATCCACAACCTAAAGCTACTCCTTTTGGGTAGCTCCTCGTTCCTTCCTCCCTGCAGTTCCTACTGTGTCATACTAAAGATACCATTGAAATTCAGCAAGGATCAACTTGAAACTTTTGAGTAAAAGCAATAGGGATAGGATTCACCCCATCTGTTTAATTGATGACTAGTTAAGAGAAATAGTCACTTTTAGGGGATAATTCAGCCTATCTACTATAGATACCTAGGTTAGGATGAAAAATCAAATCCCAGGATGTATGATTTTGTCCATTGCCTGTAAATGGAATCTAGATGTATAGTTCATATGGAGACATGTTCAATATGGACATCTGACACTGAGAGCTCTGAACTAAAACAAAACTAGTAAAAAGAGATGATGTCTCCCTATACTAAATATTCCAATCTGTCTTCTCAGAGATTTGTGTGTCAGAAAGAAAATATTGCTTTATAAATGGAAAATGTGTTCTTCAGGCTGCATCCTTTGTAAAGAAATGAATATGGAGAGGGATGTAGGCACAGGTCACTGTCTCTGGAGCAGTCTTAGGAATAGCCCCATGAGAAGCTCCATACCAGGAGCTCTCTGAGTGGGTGTTCTGCTGTCGGTGCAGCTGGTCCTCTGCTCCCCTGCTGTCTTCCTGTTGTATCCCAGTATCTGGAGAATAGCTTTGGCTTCCTCATTGCCTGCTGCCCTGCTGAGCTGTGGAAACCTTAGAGAAAGCAAGAAACTGCCAAACTCCACTGAATCATTATAAGGCTATGAGACAGAATATCTCGCCTCCCTCATATAGACATCCTGGGGAGAAAAAGTAGGATGAAATGAATACCAGTCATCAGCTAAAGACATCTCATTATCTGCCCAGACAGAAGTCAATTCAAAAACAATTAAGGGCTGCCTGAACCTGATTCACAAAGAAGTGTGGTCCAGGTGGGAGTGACTGGCTAAATTGTACTGCCCTTGCAAACCCAGCATATCCACTTCTGTTCACAGATAATCTCAGCAAGTTCCTTCTTGAACCTAAGCATATGCCTCCATACCATATATTTCAGACACTGCAAACCAAACAAGCAGGCTTCATACCAACCAGGGACCTTTCCTACTTGAAGGTAACCAAAATGTATTTTCTGCTGTCTCTGTGGTGGAGGAAAAAAAAAGATAATTCCCAGAAAAATCATTGCCTTTTGACTTCAGGAAATAATGTTTGGCTGTCAGGATGAAAAGACTTGAGAAACAGAAATCAAAAGGAAAAGAAATTATTATTCCAGTTTATGCAGCACTTACACTTTTTTATGTGGAGCAATAGGCCCAGTTTTGGGCTCATCAGCACAAGTCTTGAAATATTGGAGTCCAGTGATGAACAACCAGGATGATTAAAGAACTGGACCACATGTGCAGAAACCCTGAAAAAAGCCCAGTTTGTTCACTTGAGGAAGAAAAAGCTAAGGGGGAACTTAGACTTGTCTTCAGCTACCTGTGTGGAGAGTGGTGAGAAGATGTAAGTGTGTAGCATAAGAATAAGAGACAAGACACAAGTTGTAACAAAAAAAATCCATGTGGAAATAAGAATGAATTTCTTACCATGAGGGTGGTCAAACACTGGAATAGATTTCCCAGAGATGCTGTGGTACCTCTATCCTGGAAGAGCTTTAAAGTGGAACTGACAGAACAGGGCCCTGATGATTGCTCTAAGCTGGCACTTTTTTTGAGCAGGTGTTGGACCACATAGCCTCCTGAGGTCCCTTCCAGCCTCAACTACTGCATGATTCCATGGCAGCAGTGCACTGTTAATGGCATGTGACAATCTCTTAAGATCAAAGAAAGGCAGGCAGTATCTTGTGGTGAAATGACAAAATCTTAAACATATTGGCTTGAGTCAGAACCTAGATAACCTTTACGAAGCTCTTGCGGTCTGGCACTTGAAGCAAAATTACCTCAGTCATGATCTTGTCAGAGGAGCTGTCAGATATCCTCAGATCCTTTTCCAAAACTGTACTGATACAAGTAGCTCATAGGGATTTGGAGTGGGAAAAAATGAATGAATAACAAATGACATAAATCTTAAAAGCATGTTCCTCTGTATTTCCTGATTCTCTCTGTCTTTATATTAATAAGAATAACCCAAGTAAGAAGATCCATATTCTACCAATACTCTATATGAACATTGGTTCACATAAATAGGATACTATTCATGCAGGTGTGACATAAGCAGTGGTGTAGTAATAGGTCATACAAGTGCCATAAGCAAAAAAAAATAAAAAATATTATTTCAGGGCATTGGTTATGTAAAACACCTCTGCCTTTACACAAGAACGCACTGATTTGTGCAGAAAACTAAATCTTCGAAATGCTTTTATACCAAAATAATTTATTAATACTCTTTTAAAAGTGTGTTTAAATGGCAAGAAGATGAATAAAAAAGTAATATCTTTATGAGTTAGTCTTCATGTGTTAGTAATCACTCCACAACAGGAAAGAAATTCAGATCTGTGAGGATCCCTTTTGGTCCTTAGGGAAAAATATTAAAAAAAAAAAAAAAAGGAAAAAAAATAGTACTTAATTTTTCAGTGAGCAAAACCAGATAAAACATGGAACCTATAGAAAATGAAAAGATCAAAACCTAACAGAAAAAAAAAATAATTAAAAGATACTTAAGGCGGCAAATTGTCCATATTTAAGAGTCTGTATGGGCTTGCTGCACTGTAGTCCTCACTATTAGTTTACAATACTGACTCCTACTGTGATGTCCTGTGTTCTTCAGCTCAGAACTTCCTTGCCATGCTTAATGACTTCTATTCTCCATTTATTTTAGTTTGAGCATTGGTTATTAGTTGAATACTGTAATTGTAGGAAAGTCTAAACAGTAAGTCCCAGTATTATAACTATTGTAAGTAGCTGTAGCAGGCTGAGGGGTAGAAGTGAAAAAAAATAATTGAATATAATGGAATAGCTAGAGACAATCAATTAACTAAGTGAACAGTTACCTTTTTCTTTTGACTTTCATTAAGTATATATAAGGTCCATAAAGGAACCAATTGTTATAAGAACCAAATTACTTGGGTCTTTACATATAGCACTTCCAGTGTAAAAGAACTTCATGAAATTTTGCAGAGATGAAGAAAGGATTCTTCTTGCACATGGTCAACTTCAGGGTTCAGTGCAGCCCTGAATAGGCATATTCAAATGCTTGGGCTCTAATCCAAATCCCATGTCAGTAGGACCATTTAGATTTTTAGGAGACCTTGCCTAGGTCCTTGGAGAGTTACACATGTCCTCTGTTTCTTCCATGAGGAGTCGAGAAGTTGAGAGCTCACTGAGTTTTCCACCTCTTCAGTTTCCTTACTCACAAGATTTTCCCCAAGAAGGCAATGTACAAACAATCTTCTACCTATATTATGCTGTAACTTTCTAAGGTTTACGATTCATTTGTGCCAACATTGTCTTGCTAAATATTTCTCATAGGCCAGCCGTCACAGACTGTAATGTGGAGATGTATGCACGTACTTCACATTACAGCTTAAAAGGAGAAGAATGGTGATGCAGTAGTGTCATGTGCTGAGCATTTAGGAATTGACAGTGGCAAGAGCAGTGAAGTGTTTTGAAACAGGAAATGCTGCCTGGATAATGAAACCATCCATCTGGGCAGGAAGCCTGTGTGACCACATGTAGGTTCAGCTTCTTAGCCATCATGTTTTCCCATACTTGGAAGAAAGTGAGTAATTTGATAAACGGACCACAGATCTGGGAAGTCTTGTTTCTGAAGTCTGTCCTTTGGTAGGAATGTAGCTGCTATTTCTGAAGTATCATTGCCTCTCTCTGCAGAATCTCTCAGTCTAAATGCTATATATTTTCCTTTTCAAAAGAAAGGTGCTGTTTTGCATGACTCCCTACACTAAAACCAGCAAGCCATTTCTTCTGACAAACAATTGCTTAAATTTGGATGTGATAGGAACAAAAGGAGGAAACAGTCAAGGATGTAGAGGCTATAATCCTTATTCTCCCATGACTCCTGGTATGACATGGAAAGAGTCACTCAACTTCTCTGTGTCTCAATTTCCCATCTGTAAAATGGGGTTAAAATACCTACCTCACAGGGGTGTTGTGAGGCTTTTTAAAATAATGTTTGTAAAGTGCTTTGAGATCCTTGGATGAAAGGTGCAATAAGAAATCAAATTATTCACTTTTTGTTTAGTGCAATACAAGTGTACTTCTGTTGAAATGGCTAAAGGCTTCCAGCTCTTTATAGCTGTTCTACGCTACTCCACTATAATTTCCTTCTGCCACTTGTTATATCTGCTGAGACTTAAAAAGAACAACTTTACCACCAAGAATATCTAAATTGTCATGGTATTATGCTGATGAGGGCTAGAAAAATCTGATATTCTTTTAAAACTGTGTATTCTTTGTCCGTGCAACCCTAAAGTTAACATAAAAGGATGTATTATAACTTTGTGCATTCTTCACCAACACTGGCTAGCTGCCGTCTTTGTGAGACAAACTCAGTCTCTTCACAAAATAAAAACCTTCAGTTGGCATCACTGGTTCCAAAACTTATGCAAGAGGTAGAGTAAGTCTCTAGGTTTTGCAGTCATTTAACAGACAGCCATTAAACAGCACAGTCTAAAGGTAGTTACTGCACTAAAGATCAAATCTAAGGAATCACAGAAATGTGAAATGAAAGCAAGATTAAATTTTACAGAGCTGAATCAAAGAAGAGGCGTAAAGTTCACATAGAGCTGCTAGTGTAGCATACTTCCTAGAAGACCCTTGACTAATATACAAACTGATTCAGTATTTAAAATTCCATATTGATAAACAGATGATACAGGTGCCTCACCAGAGCAAGTTTAGAATCCAACTGTTACTGAGGAGATGACATGGCATATATAAATATCCTTCTCATTAAAATTAACTGCTGCATGGATATAAGAGACATGAGTAAAATAGTTGTTAAAGAAAAAAGATGCAAAAAAAGGCCAAAAATTAAAATACAGGAAATTAATCTTAATTTAAATATTTTGCTTTCCTGCCTGTCTTATCTGGGATTATTGCTTTACACTTTCTTCTCTTCCACTACCTTTTTCTTCTTCATTTTATGATTGAATGGATGGGAGACCAGAAAAGGATGTAGCCAAGCAAATAGAATAAAAAATACTGTAGTTACAGCTTTCACCCAGCTTCCCTACTCAAAAGGAATTTAGATGTCTCCTCTCATATAGTACATGATTCATATTTTGACTTTTCACTTGTGGAGGCAAGGTATAACATATTCCTCCCCTTGGTGATCATTTACAAACACAATCCCCCTTTGTAAGAAACAATCCCTGAAACTTTTCACATTTCAAATGTTGGCTTAGAATAGTCACTGTGTACCTGAGCAGTTCTCAGGATGACTTGAGAAAACATTTTTTTTTCTACTTTATATTTCAATATCGTATTACAGGTAGATTTGGACTGATTTCACCAGTGTTTGTTGATACCTCACCCTAAACTTGAAGGTACTGGCAATTTTGGAGCTATAGCTCATTGCTTCTTTAATTACTTTGATGTTCCTTTGCTGCATCTGACTGCCCATCAGTGTAGTTACAAGAAGCGCCCCACAAAAACCTCAGTTTCTACTGAGCAATCTCCTTGGCATCAGGTTTTATCCTTAATATTTAAATTAATGTGGGACTCATTTGTACATTTTACTTTAGAAAATTATTAGTAGTGTATTTGCTTTTCAAATAGCACAAACTAATTATCCAGTAATTCTTCATTACCTTCTTCTATGCAGTTATTCAAGATGGACATTTTTCAAATAGGAAGTGGAAGTGTCAATCCTTACTTGTACACTGAAAATCTGGTACTCTCATACCCTTAATTTTTGTGGCACCTGAAACATAAATGTGAATTATGATGAGCTTGAAAAACATAGCAACTAAAATAAAACCACCTTTTATGATAAACAGATAACCCACTACTGACTTGAAATACCTTGTGATGTAAAAATACCATACAGTCTTCCTTATTAATTTTCTTTCCTCTATATTCAAGCTGATAATATGTAAGATATAATATTTTACAATATTTTACCATTAGAGCATTTTTTTTTCTAGATAGCCTAGTCATCAACCAGTTCTGCTGCTTAACTACAGCCTACTATCATCCCAGGATCCCTAACCACTGTGTAGAAGAAATACTATCTTGTGGCTGAAATATCAATTATTGTGCTGTTGAGCTTTGTATTTACAACTGATTTATTATTTTGTCTACTGACATAAAAATTATTTTTATCAAACACTATTTCCTATTACCAAAATATTAGTGTACAAGCCACCTACTACCTGAAATTTCCCACTTTGGTTTGTTTAACCCAAAACATGAGTCACACTTTAGAAATTGCTACGTGTTCAGGTGTACTAGTGTTGAAAATACATCTAAGCTGAAAAGATGCTATCAGAAGTTGATGAACTAACTCTTGAGCAGGTGTTAATTATCCTAGCTCTACTGGTTTCTTTCAGTTTGCACCAGCTGAAAAACTGAAAACCTAGCATGTCGCTGTAATGACAGATCTAGGAACTTTCTTTTCCAGTGATGCAAAATGTCAAAATATAGCTTGGGTAGCCGATTATCAAAATATACATTATGCAACGTTCATTACTCGGTAATGAAGAATGTGTGTTTTAAGACTGGGTCTAGGAATGACGTAACTTCTGAGTGAACATGAGATACCAGAAGATGCTCTCTGGATGATATTCATCTGACTGAGTATGGGTATCTTTAAGGTGGGCATCAAGTCTGAGTCCCTTTGTTGTCAATGAAGAGAAACAGGCACTTCTTAGTGGTTATTAGTTTTATTCTCAAGAAGATACCTTAACCAGATCAGGTGGGCTGTGTCCATAAAGTGTCTGCTTCTCTTGCTGACTGAGGATGGAACCATGGAATAGTCTACTCAGATGTAGATGCCTGCCTTGCTCATGTCTAAAGTTAGGTGAGATGAATCTCCCCCTTAGGGCCTCACATTGGCTCCTACTTATTAAGCTCTCCCTCTGTTATTCGACAGTTACTAGAACAAAGCTGAGTAAAATGTGGTAACTCTGCACCATTTTGTTACAGTGCACAGAACAGCAAATAAAAGCCCTATCATACATATATGACCATAAAATTTGGGCTAGCATATTTACTTCAAATTATATTGCGCATATAATTCCTTCTATCTTCCTTTCATGTAACAACTCTTTTAAAATTCTTAACTTCTCCACAGTTGAACTGAGAGATTTTGATTTTACTGATGGATCCACTAAGTAAAATGCCATTTTAATCTTCGTGTGCAGTTATCGGTCAACTAGTGTTAATGGTGTGTATGGTGTTAAAAAAGTGACATTTTCCTTCTTGGAGTATACTCTTTCTCTTTTGCTGAATGGCATTCATCAGTAAGAGAATAAATCTAGTAGTACTCACTCCTTTGCCATCTACTGTATTTACAGGAAATACGGGAGTGAGGAAACTTGGAAACATAGACAATTATGTCAGCTGAATAATGTGATTGTAATAAATCCCATAAAACTGTGAATATAAAAGTGAAAGGAGAAACATAAGTATTTATGCCATAACATTTAGCAGTAGTAGTAATTAGCATTTTGATTGCCTTTTTCTTATCAGTTCTGTGAAAGAAATTCATGTGAATAGCAAATAAACAAAAAAAGCCCTGTGGACTAAAGAGAATTCCGTTCAAATGGGTCAGCCATAGTGTTCTAGAATTGCTGTATGATTAACAATATTTGACATGCAGTTTGTTTTCTGTCCGTGCAATTGCAACAACAGTTCCAATTGTAGCCACTTTTTTCTTTTCTTTTCCTTTTTCTTTCTTTCTTTGTTTCTTTCTTTGTTTCTGTTTTTTATGCAGAAGACCATCAAATGAATTGTCACAATACTCGAATAATGCAAGACACAGAAAAAGACGATAACAATAATGATGAGTATGATAATTACGATGAACTGGTGGCCAAGTCATTGTTAAATCTTGGCAAAATTGCAGAGGATGCAGCATACAGAGCCAGGACAGAATCAGAAATGAACAGCAATACATCTAATAGTCTGGAAGATGATAGTGACAAAAATGAAAATATCGGTCGGAAAAGTGAGCTGAGTTTAGATTTAGACAGTGATGTTGTTAGGGAAACAGTGGACTCCCTTAAATTATTAGCACAAGGACATGGTGTAGTGCTTTCAGAAAATATTAATGACAGAAATTATGCAGACAATACTTCACAGCAAGACAATAGGAATATGAACTTTGTAATGCTAGGGAAGCCTGTGAACAATGGACTTACAGAAAAAATAGTGGAGGAGAGTGATGAAGAGGTGTGTCTCAGCAGTTTGGAGTGCTTAAGGAACCAGTGTTTTGATCTGGCTAGGAAACTCAGTGAGACAAACCCACAGGAAAGAAATCAACAGCAAAACATGAACACTCGTCAGCATGTCAGGCAAGAAGATGACTTCCAAGGAAGAACACCAGACCGGAATTACTCTGATATGATGAACCTAATGAGGCTTGAAGAACAGTTGAGCCCCAGATCTAGGACTTTTTCTAGCTGTGCCAAGGAGGATGGTTGTCATGAAAGAGACGATGATACCACCTCTATTACTTCAGATAGGTCTGAAGAAGTGTTTGATATGACAAAAGGTAACTTAACCCTGCTTGAGAAAGCAATTGCTTTGGAAACTGAGAGAGCAAAAGCCATGAGAGAAAAAATGGCAGTGGAAGCTGGAAGGAGGGATAATATGAGATCATTTGAGGAACAGTCTCCAAGACACCTTTCTGGAGATGACAGGAAGCCTAAACCAAGTGACGGCCATGTCAAAAAGCCATATTATGGTAAAGGTAATATTTCTATATACCGTATGTTATGTCATGAGAAAGTGTGAGCTAACATGTTAAGTTTTGCATAGATTTCTGAAATGAAGTTATTAATTCCACATAATGGGAACTTTATTAAAATTGTAGTATGACATGACTGTAAAATAGCATCATGCTATGATTATAAAATAAAAGAATTCATTCTGCAGTGTTAGAAATATGTACAGTATATCATTGGCTAAATTAAAAAAGTAACTTTTCAGGGAAACAAAACAAGAGATCATGTTGAAAGAGGCAAAGATTTTTCTCAAGGTTTTAATATATTTTATAATAATAATTAAGAAAGAGAATTGTGTTGCAAACTATATTGAAGGGGGGGTTTATGTGGCAGATAGTCAATCAGCTATGAAGTGCATATATTACAGATTGGATTGGGTAGGTGGCATCGTGACTTATAAAATTATCATCAAATGACAGTTATTGATGAAGCCTCTCCCATCTAAAATGTAGAATTGCCTGATAGAAATTGAACAGTATCAAAATGACCGATAACATAAGATAGGGGCAGTGACTGCACATTAATTATCTTAAGATAGTAAGGTAATGGAAACCATTTGCTATGCAAGGCATGGTGTGGCCTGGGCTGAGATCAATAGCAATTTCTTTCTTATGTGCATTCCACTTCACTGGTTTCATTCCATTGTGGAAACAGTTAAGGTGCTGCCTTGACCATAATTCAATACAAGAGAAACAAAAAAAACACCCAATAAAAACAAAAACAAACAAAAAAATCCCCAACAGACTAAAGGTTACCTTTTGAATGCCTTTTGATTTGCAGGATTATCATGGTGATGGTGTGTTTATATTATGACACCCCTCTTTAATGTGTTTACATCTGTACATGTAGGGCCGTGTTGTATTAAGTGTTCAATACCTCCTGAGATTCACTGAACACCCCTGATTCCCATTGACTTTAGTGGAAGTTGAGGACGTGGTATTACTTGGGAGATGCTAAACAGGGACTAGGTTTATCTTATATTTGTTGTACAAATATTTGCTTTGCTTTCTACAATTGAGATGGTGGGCATTTTTCTCTTTTTTATAAATCCCTGCTTTGGAAAAGTAATCTGCCTGTGACATTCGTAAAGGCAGACAACATCTTGATCCCAGAAAGTTTTGATCGTTTCTCACAAGCCTTAAACAAAAGTAATGATCAGTTTTTTAGAAATGCATGTAAATTACTGATGTCAAACATTGCTGCAATGTATTTTAGTGAAGTTTTGTTTGTTCTAACCACAAGTAAATGGTCCAGTGTATGCTGCAGTAACTTTGGGTATTTGGGGAAGACAACTTTATTTAGTTAGTGTATTACTGCATAGCCATGTGGATGTTGTGCTAAATGTTGTTCACATATAACCTATCATTGATGCATTTCCCTTTGAGTATATGTCTCTAAAAAACACAGAAAACATGGCAAACCAAAATTAATTTTTGAAGAGTTTTTTAATTCTGGTATTGTCCAGCCTTTCCAGTCTATATATGGCTGGGTAAACATTTTTGCATATAGACCTGCTGTCTCCAAAAAGCCTATATAATTTCTGACAGTGAGAAATGTATAGATGTCCTGTTTTAGCAAATTCCATAGCTTCTTTGAACCATCCTATTTCTTGGGAGCTGCAGGCTGAATTGATAATATGTCCAAGGCTCAGCCAGGGACTAAATATTCTGGGAGTTCGGACCATGAAACTTTGTGGAGTGGATCATTCTTCCCCTTTTTAATTAAAAAAAAAAAAAAAATCCCTTATTTAAAAAAATGTGGGAAGCATTCTGGTAGTTGGTGAGAGAGGAAGCTTTAAGTAAAATAATTGCTTATATCATTTGTTCTCCAGTGACACGTTATCTTCCAAATACTCCTGGAAGAGATACCTACAGAAGTGTATGATATGGTTAAGTGGAAGCTTTTTGGGTACACAGGTTTGCGGTGAGAACTACTTCTTGGCTTCAAAGATCACTGAAACAACCATTAAGGGACCACTAACCATTTTCCCCCTGCTATTTTAAGCTTTCTAAACGGACTTTCTTCTGAAATTTATGCATTTTAAAACCTTTTGAAGTCCTTTGACAACCTTCACTCAGGAAATACTTCCATTATGGCAAGGAGTGAGAAAAGGTTACAGAGTTCAGTAGAACTGCAATATTTCTCCCAAATAGCAGAAGAGGATTTACAAAACAGTATCCAGTGTTTTGTATAAAGTTGTGAAAGTTTACTCAAATGTCTTCCATTAAAAGCAATGGGAAATTGTGCAAGTGCAATTTTATGCAAGTTTTGAAATCATTAAGAGTAGTATACAGCATCTTTTCTGACTCATTAGACCATAAAGGCTCTTAAGGATCTGATATGTGCTATAACTTTATCATGTAGACTTGAATACAGAGGAGGATTTGCTTGACACTCTAGGATGCAAGTGTCTAGATCCTCAGCTGCTCTAAATTACAATACCTTCACTGACTTTGGTGGAGTTCTAACAATGTCGAGTAGCTAAAGTTCCTCTAGTTTAAAGTCTCTAAAAAGCCATTATGGTCTATTAATCATCTACATTTTTTGCAGTCCTTGAATATTGTTATATTTACATAATTTATACTTCATTTACATTATCTATTCACTTATCTAATACTTTCACACATCCCAAAGTACTTGACTTGATGAGTTGCTTACAGTTGTGTATGTATGTAGCTGTGGGCTTGCTGTTCTAGTGGTCTCAGCACAGGCCTATCTGGCAGGAATTCAAATCCCTCCTCTGACATTTGCTCCTTCTGTGGCCTTGGGTTTAACTTCTTGATCTCTTTCTTCAATTTCCTGATGTATGAGATTATGGTCTTTCCAGGAGTGTTGTGATAACTGTATAGCACATTGGAGATAGATTTATATGTTTATTTGTTATTAAAGAGCATGGAACAAAGAACTGTGTTCTACAGTCAACATGCAAGTTAAGTAAAATAAAACTTTCATAATTAGGGATTCCATTTGCAAAATACAAGGTTTAAGTATGATATTAAATTTTAAGAATGGATTTAAGACATGGAGAGTCATTACAATGAGCTAAAGATTTTCTCTAAAATGAAGCTGGTTTGGATGAACTTGAAAAATAAAAGTATATATAAAATCTACCAGAGGGAAATCAGGGAAAGATAAGTCCACAACAGAATGTGATCTCTGGATTATATTGATTCATGATGAAAAGAATGGGTTGTACGTGAAGTTCTTCAAGTACTGAAATTTCCACCTATTGTACTGAGGGTTCTGTTTGTTGAAGCTGGGATGGAATTTAATGTAAAAAAAGGCTTACTGTAAAATAAGTAGCAAAATCTTATTTTCTGGAGATGAAAGCATAAATACTGAAGCAGAGAAATTACAAGAGCAACATAAAATTATTAAATGAGGATAGTTCAGATTGGGTATTGAAAGGAATGATAGACTAAAAAATATGTTGGTAATCTTGAGCCAAAATTGTAGCAGTTCGAGTATCCTGAATTTTATCCCTTTAATACTAATATGAAAATCAGCAATAATGTCCAAAACATGGCAATTGTGGTCAAGATGATAAGATGTAATTTGTATCGTGCTTGGCTGGAAGGATAGGGATGTTACTTTACAGATGTTCTGTTAAAGGAAGTAGCTGATGGAGTTACGTGAGAAAGTTCTAAATCAGAATTAATCTTACCAGTATTCCACTACATTATTGGCAGAAAACTTTATTTTGTGGAAAAAATGTCTAGTTAGACTTTTCTTTGATTTGTAGTCAGAAGATCCAACAACATTCTAAAAGGTCATTAACCTTTCAAGCATATGAATATTCAAATGTTTCATATGCATGCTGGTAATGGCCCAGATTTACAGAGCAAGCGATGCTTTCAGTAATTCTGATTACAATGTTTACTCCACCATAATTTATTGAAGAGAAAGGAATATTTATGTAATTTCACCACTTCATAAAGAATTTAAAGAAAACAAGAGTAATTTCTTCATTGAGCCTTGGAAAAGGGATTTATTTGTGCTGAATTGTGGAATGCTTATGCTGAAGAGCTGGGTTTGCTACTCTCAGGACATTGAACTGCTATGACAGTATATTTGCAGACCTTAATACATGAGGCAAATAAGAATGTAAAGAAGGGAAACTCCAACTAAACAGTTTCCAAATGACCTCGCACCCTTGAGCTAATGCTTGCCAGCAGAACATTGATTGTCAATGCTACGGCTTTGCTATAAAAAGGTCATTTTCCAATCACTGTGAATGGACATTGCCATGATCATGGGAGCCTGAAGTCTGAGAAGAAGATAACAGGATAAAAGTGACAGAACTGTGATAAGAAGTAGAAGGGTTTTTTTTCCAGTTTTCATAATAACATTTACCAAAGAGTAAATGACATGATTAAATGAACCTTCTTAAAGAAATGTGAAAAGACTCATTCACTTGACACATTTGTTGTAAATTATAGATCCCTCAAGAACAGAAAAGAAAGAGAGCAAATGTCCTACCCCTGGGTGTGATGGAACTGGCCATGTAACGGGGCTTTACCCCCATCACCGCAGTTTGTCAGGATGCCCACACAAAGATAGGGTCCCTCCAGAAAGTAAGTTCACATTCTTTCATGGAAACTGGGGATAAAACTACAAAAACTTTTCTAGCATGCTTTTTAAACCTTTTATTTAAAAAGTTAATTTCATTTTTCAGTATGGTTTGTCTCAACTTAGTCAACTGTTCTGTGTTATAATTTTTCCTTTATTCCATCATTTCCATTCTCTACTAACTTTACACTAAAAGTACAACTTTTAAAGCTGTATTCTTTGATTTTGAGAACCTAGGTTATTTTTAAATAGACATATTCAGTCAACAGAGAAAAAGGTTTCCAGAAGATGTGCACTGCTTTTGCTTCTGCGTGCTAATGTCACATCAACTGTCCTTACTGTCTTGTACAGGAATAATTATTCCTGAAAAACTTGCAACCCCTTTCCTTTGTTATTGTTGTGTCTGAAACGTAATTTATATCAAACTAGTGCGTATTATAAAAAATAATAATTTGGCTGTTTACTTAGTTACAGAACTCAAGATTTTGAGCAAACATCCCCTTCAGTCACATGGGTGGAACTTCCTGCCATGTCAGCAAATTCTCTGCATAGGAGGTTCACCCATTTGAGCTCATGGACACTCACCTGCAGGCAGAGGGCTTCGTTTCTGGAAGTCCCCTCCTTGGCTGGTGAAATCAGCGTAGTTCTGCTGAAGCTAATTACTCTGTGCTGGTTTTCATCAGGAAGTGTCTAGCTAAGATCCAATTCTCTTTCACACCAGTTTTAAAATGGAGTTATGGATTCCATTCCATATGGACCTAAAATCCTCACTGTCCATCAGCACTTACAGACTTAACGTTGATGAATTTGCAACAGCCTTAAGGAAATGTTTCAAAGACAGTCAGAACTAAAATGGTCCCCAGTTTCCAAAGGAAAGTAGATTCTGATGGACAGGAAAACAGAAGTAGATTAGCACTGCAAGAGTGGCAGACATAACAAGTCTCCTCTTTCATGGCACAGTGGCTTCTTCCAGAAGTAAAGTGATGAGGAAGTGCATTAGGAAACTTTCTGTAGTTCGGTTGGTCTCTGAATACAGTAGAACAAATAAAGTAATTTCTCTGCTTTCCAAGACCCTGTAATTTTCTGAAACACAAATATTTATTCAGTTGCTCAAAGTTCTATCATTTTTCAAATGGTAAATAAAAAGCTCTTGTAAATCAAAGAAGAATATAGCTTTAAACTGTTTGCATGCTCTTGTACCTACTAAAATGACAAAGGTGAGCTCATCTTTTTTTTTCCTGTGATGTTGGCCTTGTGAAGCATGTTTCAAGAACAGCTTTGAATATTAGGAATTTCAGAGTGAAGCTTTTGCATCTATACACATTTTATCACACTGATGATGGGGTGATGATGATGATGGTTATCTTCTAATGAGTATATATGATTTAATTCTCAAGTCTCTGAACAGCTTTTATTCAGTTCTTAACTCAGTCAAGGTATCTACTTATTTTATTAGATCTTTTTTTTTTTTTTTTTTGAGTGAGAACTAAATACAGGCTTCCAGACAGCTTCTTGTGTGAGAAAATCAGAACTTCACAAGGGCTGGATGGCCATTTCCCATTGAATGATGTACTGCCATCCAGCTCTGAGACATGGATTCAGATATGCCTCATGTCATAACAAACTCTTCGGTGTTCCCAAAAAGTTCTTGATAATTTGGTCCTTCATAGCATGAGCTTTATGATTTAGAGGGATACTGCTCTGAGCAGCCTTAGAGTAAGTTTTCCATCCAGCTTGCAGTAGTTGCAGATGTAAATCACTTTACTTGCTTAAGCTTGTACCACTTATTTCTTTTTTACATTTTTTTTCTGCCATCCCTCAATTTTAAGTGCTTAATTTTGGTTCTTAGTATTTTGAAAAAAAAATCACATTTCTAGAGAATACAAGTGAAAATTAAAGGATCCATTCTGCTCGCCATATAGATATGAATGATGTATCTGTGTGGAAGCGAGCAGAACTGGCCCCTAGCTCAATCAGGCTGCCTTATAGTTAGGGTTAAATTCTGTTCAGGGTTGTACTGAGGTGTGTTTCAAATAATTGAGTGTTCTACCAGTATAACTTGAGAGCAGATTTTCAGCTCATGAGTTTGATACTGTGTTTATAAAGCTATGTGTTAAGAATACATATGTTTCCTGAAAGAATTTTTCTAGTCCGTAATTTTGTTTTGTATGGTTGCCAGCTCACCCTTTACTGTTGAGCTGATCTTTGCTCAGTGGTTTTGTATGAAGAAGATGTTGGGCGTCTTCTGCTTCACTGTTGCACCAGAGATGCATTTGTTTATAGGTTCTGTACCCTCCATAACTTTCACTGTTGCCCTGTGTTAATGAGCATAGGGTCACAATACTTACTTCCCTCATCAGGCTTTATTGGCTATGTGTGTCACGTGTATTTTGAGGAATGCTGGTTGTTAATGAATCCTGCTTTGTTTTAAAATGGTTTCATATATACTGGGATTTGATTTTTTTTTTCTTGTTTTCATACTCTGCTGTTTTCTCTTACTCTCCTTGTCAAGTTCTTGCCATGCATGAAAATGTTCTTAAGTGTCCTACACCAGGCTGCACAGGCCGGGGCCACGTAAATAGCAACAGGAATTCCCACCGAAGGTAAGGATGCCGTCGCTGGACACCAATCTAGAGGGAACAGTGCCTCCGAACTGCAGCCCTTCTGGCAGTCCATTGGTGGGGGGGAGTGAGTGTGTGTCGTTGTTTTGTTCTGAAGATTGACAGATGGTGCTTCGTGTGCTTTATCCATTTTTAAGAGTAACATTTATTCATGTATTTTCTGAGGAGAACGAGTGTGCATTTGCTGTAGTATGGATGAATTGATCCACAGAAGACATTTTAAGCATCCTTAGCTTTGAGTGGACTTTTTTGTTTGTTTGTTTGATATTTGCTGAACAGCAGTGATACAAAACAAGTGCCATGACTCCTCATGGGTGTGTTGCAGGGAGAAAGAAGAGTCTGTCAACATCATCAGGACTAGGACACAGTTCTTGTTCTCACACTTCACTCTCCTCAGAGATTATTTTATAGTGCATGAAAAAATCTACTGTAATCCTAAAAATATTGGGCTTTTTTAATACATGAGAAACAGCATTTTAAGTACACAGGTGTTAACTTTCTTACTGACCACAGTCTCAACCCCAAAGTACTTATTCAGCTAAACTGAATGAGAATCTTTGCTGTTTAAGAAATATTAGGAAAATGTCTCATTAAATTTAAAAATGAGAAGGTAGAATTATTAGAAGTAAGTATTCCAGTAAAAAAAAAAAAAAAAAAAAAAAAAAAAAAAAAAAGTTCAAGGCAAAAAGCAACTTTTCTATAGTTTCCTAAGATTAGTAATAGATTCTTAGGGAAGGGATGCTATTGCCAATTCAATTCTGTCAAACAAATTTTCAAAATGTTACTGTTCCACAGAATGTTCCACACTTCATAGTTTTCCCACAGAACAATAATTAAATCTTGCCTATTTCTTTACAATTTTAAAAATCCATAAAATGTGGATAAGAGGGTAAAAGGAACTGTGCAGTGTTCCTGGTATTGAATTCCTTTTTACTGTTAATTGTAGCACGAAGGCTTAAGGGACTACAGTTACTGGACATTCAGTGTTATCAAGCTCTGGGTTACCACAGCCCCTCATATCAGCTGCATTTCCCCCAGAAGACTCTTGTGAGTACCAGCCTGTCTGCAATAAGCTCTGGTACCCCTTTCTTCTCTGCAGTGATGCTGCCAGTAGATGCAGCAAAAACCTCTGAGAAGGCTTTATGGGAATTACTGCTGCTTGAAGCAGCATTCACTTCTGGTTGAATATCCACTAGAATATTTGAGGTGTCTGAGGAAGAGCATGTCAGTGGAGTGCAGCTGCCCTCTGGCATGACTCCAGAGCTGCACAGAGCTCCCTCACCCTCTGCAGAACTAGGGCAGCGAGGGCGGGTGGCGAGGGGGAGCGCTCTGCAGTCTGTGCTCACCTCTTTCTGCAGCTTTTGGGGCATTTTTCTCTACTTCATTTTTTTTCTTTTTTTTTTTTTCTACTTATTTCCTGTAAAGAAGGGAACATCTGGGAATGCACTGATTTGCCTTTCATTTTAATTTCTTTTCCTGTGGAGAGCACGGAGAGCTGCGGTCACATAAGCGTTCAATAGACTGTGACAAGGAAAGGAACCCCTCCATTGTCAGGTCACGCGGTTTTACAGCTTCACTAAGAGCACCATCTGCTGGCATCAATGTATTTATTTTTCTCAGTTCTAAATCTTTTCTGTAAGAATCAGGCTTATTATTGCCACTTCAATAAGAGTTCAGCATTTGCAAATTTAATTGAATTTCCAGTGCAGAAATGCTTTTCATTTTTCATCATCTATTATTAGAAAGTGTAGTGGCTGAAATTCATGAACAAACACTAACAGTTGACATGTAGATTTAGCAACCCAAGGCAAAATTTTGCACTCATTTATATGCCTAGCAAAAAGATTGGAGTTAATGGAGCTGAATGAGGTGTGAAGCAGCACAAGATTTGGTCTATATGGTATTGTCATTTAATTGTCTTCAGGAGCCATTTCATTGGCAACATTTGCAGATGCATAAAGGTCACAAGTCTGCTAGCAGAGCTGCACAGTAGATTCCAGTTTATATTCTCCTCTCCTACTGGTATGTTCCCTGGCTGACATCCATGAATAATCTACCCATGTACTGTGAGAGAAGAACAGATGTAAGATTTACCATGCAACTTTGAAAGCAGAAGAAAGGAAGTCTATTCTAGAGAAAATACACGTGACCAAAACACTTTTGGAAACCCTTTTCCTTCAGATTCTTCCTGATGCTGGCTAAGGAGGAGAAGGAGTAATTGGATCAGTGCTATAATGTGAAACTATGCAGGACAAGACAATTAAATTTCCTTTCTGTAATTGCAGCCTCTCTGGATGTCCTATTGCTGCAGCAGAGAAACTGGCTAAAGCTCAAGAGAAGCATCAGAACTGTGATGTGTCAAAATCAAACCAGGCATCAGATCGGGTTTTAAGGTATTAGAAATCACTATAATACTTATTCTTATGCAGAATTCATCACACATTCACCTAATTTGAGAATTTATATTTATATACGTTGTATATACATATATATCTCCTTTAAAGAAGAGTTAGAATTAGGGCTTCTGGATCCAATTCTCACAGTGTATTTTTCCCACTCAATTTTCATGGGGGAGGGTTGGTAATTTTGGCAAATACATGTAAAGCTGAAAAGCTCATTTTTGTCTTAGGCATTGTTTGGTGTAAAGATGACTGCTGGAGTGCAAAGTCTAAGAACAGTGTGAAAAAAGTTGGTATCTTTTGGGAATAAACTAATATTTACCGGTAAGTCTTGGTTTTTTCAGCAGGCTTTTACTAGTAAATATCAGTTTAAATTAAACCAGAAGCCCTATGTGCATTACCAAACTGGTAGTACACCTTTTGGCAGGACACTTGAAAAAGTACCAGATATAGCTTAGATTCCAAAATAACATCAGGTTTAGTTCTTTGTGTCTGCTCCCCCCATTCTCTGCCAGGAAGGACAGAAGGAGAGAAAAATTGTCCTAAATTTTTATATGGGAAGGACCTTCAACCAATTTTTTATCATTTATACTCCTTTTCTTCATCCATATAGGATTCTACATTTATCCAAAGTTGTATCCAGCTTTGTGCTATTGTCTCCTCTTCTGAGATATGTGGGTGGAAAAAATATTATTTCTGAGGAGCTGAAGTGTGAAGGATACATGTAAAGGAATCAAACTTCTGCATGATTTTACCAGCCTTATGCTGATGATGCCCCAAAAGCTGCAGAATTTCTCCGTGGATACTGCATTATCTGTGGGCTGGGATAGGTACATCCCTCCCAGCTGCCTCAAAGAGCGTGGGGGAAGTGCTGCAGCTTTAGTTTCCAGACTTTCCTACTTATCCCATAGGTTTCTTAGTCTTTAGCTGTCTTCTAGATTTAAGAACCAATTGGGCTACTTAAAAGTTTTCTACTGTATTATCAACACCATTCTTTGAATATTCTCTTAAAAGTACATCTAATCTTGATGGTCTTTTCAAAAACCAGTATTTCCATGGAGCTGAAAATGTAGAATTATGGTTCACATCTACAGAAGATTTTTCGTCATTCCTGTTGACTTTGCTTTCCTTCCGCAGATTGCTTTTGATGGGCTTTATCTTAACTGCCCCTAATTAAGTTTGCACAGCTTGGCATACAACATCCCAGAGAGATTTCTTAGAGAAGAGTTCTTCAAATCACATTAGTAAAAAAACCTCCACTCTTTGAGGGAATAAAACAGTTTCTTACTTGATGGAAAAAGATCAAAAATGCAGTGGCTTTTACCACTGCTCATTACAGAGAATCCACTGAAGTCAGTAGCCATAGAAGGCAACTGCTCAAAAGCAGCATCCAGTTTGCTGGCAAACTCCCTAGGAAGTTGTTCTGCAATCTAAACTTCGCTTGTGAGCTGCCTTGTGTTTCAGGTTTTATAGGCAACTCAGATAGTTCTTTCATCTTGTTTCCTGCTTTCCTTTTACCTTTAAGTCATTGAAGTATTTCAGATGAAATTGGCAACTATTTATAATATTTGCGTGCAGGCAATTGATGGGCAGATGGAGATATTTTAAGAGTAAATCTTGAATATTTGTCTTCATCCCAGTTTCCATCCTACCTGCATTTGAATGTTATTACTTAAAAAGAAATCAAATTCATAGGACTTCTATTTCACTGAAATTTTGGATTTGCATCAAATGTTCAGGATCTGAATTTCAGGTTTTTTTGCTAAATGTAGATCATCTTGAAACAGGATCAAACTATTATTCATATCAACTCATTGTATAAATAAGCCCACTGCATTTTGTGAGGAAGAAGTGTCTAAAGGAATGAGCATTCATAAATCAAAGGGAATAGTATGACTAATATGATTTGTTGGGTGATCTTTACATAAATATCCTGACTAAATTCTATGAAAATAAATTCATTCAGAAAAATGTGATATAATATTCAAAACTTATTTCTTACTATTTTTCACATTTCATTTTGTCAGCATGATGATACTTCCGATCTCAACTGAATTTATGTTCCTGTGACAGTTCCTTCCATTTCCTCTGGTTATAAATGCATTACATAAAAGGAATAAAAATAAAAAATACTTGATTATATAATTCTTGATTCCAGCAGAAGCACCTCAGGTGTGCTGTTCATCATCCTCAGCTCCTGCTAAATGCTGTAGGTAGACATGCAGTGTTGTGTAGCAGTTGCTTCCTACAACCAAGTCATGTAACACTTTTTTATAGAGGTAGGATTTGCAGGATCTGACCTTTGTTTGCCTACTTTGAGCTGATGACTTCTGTGTCCACATGCAGAAGATGGTGTGACAGTGGAGTTCACTGCAGCATTCTTTCACTGAGGTTTCACAAGTTTCTCAAATGACTGAATAACATCAATCAGGGCTTCTTCTGACTGTCTGCCCTCATCCTAAACGAAAGAGATACTTAACCAAAACAGTTTTATTTTGTGTTCATTCTCAGGACCTTCCTTGAAGTGTGCATCTCTGTGTCAGGAATCGCAGCTCCTGCCAGAACCTTGCATTTAAGGATGAGCAGGACCTGCAAGGCAGCAGCTGAGAGTCAACAGGGCTTCTGAGACTCTTCCGTGTATTTCTCAAGATGAATATGGATTTGTATATCGAAGGATGAAGCAGGAGTAGTTACTTTTGAAAGCACAGAGGAAAACAGCATACAACTCTTTTGGAAGAAATTCAGAGGAAGCTCCATAAATTAGGTGGAGCTTCCAGATCTATTTTTTCTTTTTGACATGTAAAGGAATTTGTCCAAACTTCTTCAGTCAGTCCGCTTGCCCCTCTTTAATTCACCTCCCAAAAGAAAATGTTTGCTATGTAATGCAATTACATGGGGAAAGGGAAACCTTGAAGTATTTTAAAACAGAATTTTAAAATACTTTTAGCTGCAGGATACATTTAGTGGTATTAGAATTAATTTTGTCTAGGCTTTGTTCAAGGAAATATATATTGTTTGTCTGCTGAAAATAACCAAACTAAGGAAATGCAATAATAATTGCTGTCTCTTGAGTACAAGAAATAACTAAGATTTTCTAATCTGAACTATAAATTATGCACAGACATAGTAAACTGAACTGCATCTAACAAACTGTACATATCTTTAATTTCTAGGCCCATGTGCTTTGTTAAGCAATTGGAGATCCCTCAGTATGGCTACAGAAACAATGTCCCCACCACCACACCCCGCTCCAACTTGGCCAAGGAACTAGAGAAATACTCTAAGACTTCGTTTGAATATAACAGTTATGACAACCATGCCTATGGCAAGAGAGCCATAGCTCCCAAGGTGCAATCCAGGGATATTTCCCCCAAAGGATATGATGGTAGGAGGTGCACACTCTTATACATGAGAGACAAGTTTGCAGTTAATCATGTTGTTGTATATGTAAACATCATACAAATAAGACATGTTTTCATCTTCATACAGTATTATGAGGAATGCTATCATATGTAAGTTGTTTTAAAGGCCTTCTAAAAAAAGTGTTGTTTTATACGGTGCTTGCTTCAGGATTGTTGCACTGGCAAAAGACATCTCCAGCTATTGAGCTCCTGGGATGTATTGAGATGGCAATAAAAGCTAAGTAATAGAGATAATCCTTATGTTACTATCTGGGAGACCTGGCCTCAAGGGTCACATTAGGATTCTTGCCTCCGTACAGTAGTTCAGGTAATCCAGAAAGATAACACACTTGCTTTGTGGGGATACGGAAGTAGAAAACCCGTGTCTCACTGCGCTTCCAAAATCACTGCTACATACTTAAAGAGGCATTTCTGCTTATTTTTTCCTCATAAAGACACTGGTTGAATTCTCTGGAAAACCTAACATACTAAGTATGTTTAGGAAAAAGCTGAAATTATCTTCAGTTCAGGAGAAGACAATGGATGGGATCAGTCAGGCAAGAGGCTTATTATTAGGGGAGAAAAATGAACTGAATGAACTGCAGGATAAAGAAGGATTGTAGCTTTTGTAGATGTCGGGAATTTTTCAGAGCAATACATTTATATATGCATATATATTATATATGTGTGGGTATATATATATATATATAAAACGAAACCATACCTGTTTTTTTTTTTTTTTTGTACGCTAGTGGTTTAAATATTTGATATTGCTCAGTGACTACTATAAGAAATTTCAGGCAGGTGTCAGATTTTTGTTTAAGAAAACAGAAAGAAACATACAATGCAGAACAATTTATGCTGTTGCCTGAACACAGACTGACATTTAAAAGTAGTTAATTGAAGAAAGAAAATTACTACAGCTCTTGCCTTCATATGTCTGATATTTTGGTTATTTTCCTTTCTCATAGAATTAACAGGCATGTTCTTACACTGTAGCAGAAATGACAAGGGTTGTGAAAGGAAACCTATTTTTAGTAAAAGAGCTTTTTTTTTTCCTCACACCTTCATGTTATTTGTCTGTATCAGAATAAGGGCTTGAGCAGGATTAAAGGTAAAGCACTAACTGTAACTGTGGTTAGGAAGGTAATGAGTATACATTAGTATAAGGTAAATTAGGTATTAAATATTGTATATATATTCTGTCTACTCTTGCAGAAAGGAAAGCATCGTAATATGGCTGGGGTTCCTGTGAAAAAGATTATTTTCAGATCACGTTACTGATGCATAAGCAACTGATACATATTTTTCTCATTTATGGCCCCGTTTTCAATAAATAATAACAGACTCCACTTTCTTTCCCAAATCACCAGAATTTGAAAATACATGTAACATTAAGCACAAGTTTAATGTGTCCTTAAATAATAAAAGGCAATGTTGATACAGGTCACTGTCTTTATGCACACTCACCTTCCTTTGGTATAAATAGGAATTTTTCTTGGCTATAAGACTGTGGCTAGGTTGCTCCACTGCTCAGTAATGTGAGCCAGAGGGGACTGAGAGACACTGCATACATGTGATTCATGCTGGTATAGCAAGTATAAGGGGCTCTTGTGCCCTCAGAACAATGTGAGCCCATTAAAGCTGAAGCAGGTTGGTTGCCAAGCAAAGCAAACTGTGTGGCTTTATTGCATACTCCTGGCTCTGCCGGAGGCAGTGTACACTCTTCCTGGTTCCAAGCGGTGTGTGTGCTGTTTGGCCAGACGGACCTGCCAACATGGTCCCAGAGGTGGGGCCTGATTTGAGTTTTCCTTTTCCCTGTTAGTGATTTTCGTGAAACCTTTAGGATCTCTCTGAAATTTCAGAAGTACTTCAACATATTTGGCTTAAATTGGCTCAAGAAAACCAGTTGAATTCCTAGAATGATGAAGTGAAATCCTGGACACACTGAAACTGGTGAAAAATTTTGGCACTGACTTTCAGTGGAACAAGGATTTTGCTGACAGTTATTGTAAATAACTGAATATGAAGGAGATTCCAGGAAGAGACTCTTCACTTAAAAGAGCCACTTCAAAAAATTTCACAGTATTTTTATATTTGTATTTGTATATAAAAAAAATGTAATTATTGCTCCTGAAGACATTATGGAGGTCCAGAGAGCACACCTATTATGTATGTCAGCAAAGCATGCTTATATAAAAGCAGATTCAGTTCTGAAAAGTCATCCTGAAAAACCCAGAAGTACATCTAAGGTTTTGGGGGAAATGTGCAGGTAAACAGTGCTTTAGTTCTGATTATATGAGAGAAGTAGTCTTAAGGATATGAAAAATCAATAGCTTCACACCTCAATTCTTTTTTAATTGTCAGCTAGTACTGTATTTTCATCATCAGAGAAGGGGATTATATCTCCAGTAAGTGTACAGTTGGGAGTGATACAAACATAAATAGCTCCTTTCCTTGATATTTTTTCCAGTAAAGAAACAAACAGAAAATGTATACTTTGGATTGTTGGGTAGGATGGCCAAATAGTTCTTGAGAAATTTTGTATTTTTTGGGTTTGTTTTTCCTTTGAAACCAGTCGCACAGTGTATTGGATGTTGGGCTTATGGTATACAGCAGTAAAGATGAAAAAAGCTGGACACAGCAGGCAGTGGTGATAGCAATACCTTCAGTTGCTCAGGTGATGACAGGAATTGTTGTCATCCCACCAATAGGCCTGAGTTGTTCTGTCAAAACACTGAGCAAATGTTATGAGTGGGATTCATCTGACCATATCTAGAGTTTTATAATGTCAGCACTGACAGCTGAACTGGGCACCCCTTTCAGATTTAAGGAGAAGAGTAGGTGCTTCTCTGATTCAGTTCATCTTTTCCTGAAGTGCTTATTTAAAACTGGTTGGGTGAATCATTGCCTGAAAGTTCCTATTTTTTTCCACTGCCTGTATAGGAAGACTATAATGACTAGGTCAGATATCTGAAATTAGGTGAGATTAATCTTTTATTGTGCAAGAAAAAGTGTTGAAACTGTAATTAATTTACCAACACATTTGGTATTTAGACAATTGGGGATGAAGGTCCCTGGGCAGAACTGAGTTCCACTCCAAATACCTTCCTTCGGTCTTTCGCATGTTTGGGATCTCTCCCACTCCCCCATTGTTAATTAGTAAGAGAAGCCTGTAGACTTTGAGAGGTTCTTTGTAACCAGCCGCCAGGCATATCTGATGGAAGCCCAGTTTGGGTGTGCAGCTGGTTAGACCTGTGTCTGTTTTTAATGAGAAAGGTGTTCTCCACATTTGGTTTCACTCCAGATTACAAAGCATAGGTGGACTGCAGAGCTTTGTAAACCTGGTGGCACAGGGGTGGGCATTGTATCAAGCAGAACTATCTGGTATTGAAACAATGCAGCTTTCCCTTCTTTAGTGAACAGGTTGATTTAATTCAATATAAATTGATGATCTTTGTTTCTCCTGAAAAACTAATGTGAAATGAACAGTCTGGGTTATGTGACTCATCTTCAAATGTACAGCTACAGTAAACTATGGCCATTTCTCTCTAAGTAAGTTTTGCTTAAATTACTGGTAATCTGAAAGCTGATAGTTGTGTAGCATGCTTACAACACTTTACATCTTCAAAGTGGTTTGCAAGTGAATCACAACACAACTAAATTTTAGAAGCAACTTTCTGTTTATAGGGAAAATGAATTCAAGGGATAATGTAGTTTGACCAAGGCCACAGAGGAGTCCATATCAGAGCCTGCATGAGTTTCTGACTGTTAGTCCTATGTATAAAAGCTGCCTCTTTCCCTCCCTCTCTTTAGCACACATTCTCATATATATATATATATATATATATAAATATATATCATTTCCCATGTAATATGTCTTTTATGTCTGTCTGAATGTGACCTGCTATAACAAGGCTAACATTTTTTGAAAATGACAAAAGTCTTATTTGTTCCTATGATTTTTGAAAGATACTTCTAATTTGTCTAGTTCAGTGATACAGGGTGCTTGCTGTGTTAACACAGTAGAAACTGAATTATTCAATTATTTGCTTCCTTAAGTATAGAAAAATTCTTGTGTGTCTTGGATACTGTAACAAAGTAACAATGGATAAATACTGAATTTTTAATGACCACCACTGACTACTATATTAATAATGAAACTCTTGAGGAGCAGTTCACAAATTTATTATTAGTGGATACCCTGCTAGTGTAGTGCTACTATGTGTTCAAAACAAAAAAAATGTGATGAATGTTTAGCATTCACTTCACTTAAAAAAAATCACACCCTGTGCATTATGTGACTTTCCTGAGAAAACTCCATCTGTTGTGATTTAAGTGAAACACTATTTCCTTTGCAGTGAAAATAATGCCATGATTTTTTTTCAGTTTTTTAGAGAAAGGAGGATGACATAAGCTGTAGCAGAGACATTTTGCTTTCAGATTCTTCTTTTGAACCCTGCTTGCCTACCAAAGCAGCCTGTGGTTCACAAATGGGCTGTGCTCATGGGAGCAGATTATTATATGTATGACTGTTCAGACAAGTACAACTGAAGAGTCTGGCATTTAAATGGAGCCCATCACGGAAGAGCTCTGTCTAGGGCCTGACCTTTTTTGTATAGCTCTCTAATCAGCATGCTAGTTGGTTATTGTTACACTGTGCTGTAAGGTACGATCTCTGCAGTATACATTTCCATCTTAAGGGGAAGTAGTTGCTGTAATATGCATGGATGTATCCTCTGACCTTGACTTTTATTTTTTTCTGAAAATACATAAACTTTCAGATTTTGGAGACGGGCTCACACTTTCTTGCATTTTTTATAAACACTTTTAAAACAGCACATCTGGGAAAAGGGTTGAAGAAATAAGTGGACTAATAGGGCTGCTTTCCCTTATTGCTATAATATCTTTCGCTGCAAGAAGCATCACTTAAAAGCAGCAACAGTGCTGCTTTGTGTTTAGACAGGCTGGACGTGAGCACTGTCAGTGCCTTGGCTCTTCTGTGACCACCTATGGCTCGTGTCGGTCAGAGCACAGCTGGGCATCGCTGCCTGCAGTGGAGCAGGGAGGTGTCTTTGGTCCTTACAGGTTTTATGAAGAGTTGCAGGTGCTCAGGTTTTTTGAAGTGGGGGGAACATTTCACTTGTACCTGTTGCCATTTAAACAGCCATTGCTTCTGCCCTTGTGCAAGTTATGGTAAAACTCACACATGACAACCACCTTTTTCCTCCTGTAGTGCCCCTGTCTTTGGGATGTTCAGTGCCATAATATTTGCCTGGGGTGTAGGAGGAAATAAAGCTTTTAGGAAGCATGGGGTGTTTGAGGACATATGGGTGGTCCTGCGGCCCAGAGGTCAAGCTCATCAGCCTTGCAGCAGGTTTGATCTCCAGTAACTCTGGGGAGTTCTAGGCCTTAAACTAACAGTTCCTCATATAAATAGGAAAAGGTCCCATAGTGTTACATTGCCTGTCATTAGTAAAAATGAATGAGCTGAGCAGGTTGTACCTTCTGTCTGACTATATATGTGGGGTAAAAGCAGTGTTTCTGTGTTTTTATTGTTTTATAAATCCAGCCTGTTTGTCAGAACAATTCACGATCATGTCATGCAGATTTTTACAGGAGGTTAGTTCATACAAACTCACACATGTAGCGTATAAAACTCACAGACAGAAATCAAGAAATACAGCCATCATTCTTATTGCGGGCCTTTTTTTTGGCATTGGTTACTGTTCCTCATTATAAAGTTCACCTCCAGCAGTTTGTTTTCCTCTTCACTTATGCAGAATGCTCCTTCTTTTGAGTCATCCTTGTCATATTTCTTCCCACAGCTAAACGCTACTGTAAGAATTCAAGTCCAACCAGCAGCACAACAAGCAGTTATGCCCCTAGCAGCAGCAGCAATATGAGTTGTGGTGGAGGCAGCAGTGCCAGCAGTACCTGCAGCAAGAGCAGCTTTGACTATACTCATGACATGGAGGCAGCACACATGGCTGCTACTGCTATTCTGAATCTCTCAACCCGCTGCAGGGAGATGCCTCAGAACCTCTCCACTAAGCCTCAGGATCTCTGTGCAAGGGTAAAAATTAGTAAATCTGTTTGCTGATGAAGATTTCTCTTAACTGTACTTGCTCTTTGGCCCTGATTAAGAGAAAAGCTGTAGTACATCTTGCCTTTTTCTTTTCCTTCAAAATTAATATTATCTGGCAGCTCTGCTAAAACAGGGAGGAAAAAAAAAAGAAAGATACAAATTGCTCACAAGTATCACAGGAAATCATGATGGGTTTATAAACTAACGATACAGATACCATGTACTCCTTCTTTTTTTAATTTGTTCTTACTATAATTATAAAAGATGTTTGGATTGCTCAAGTCCTATTAATTACACTACTGTTTGGGTTGTGGTTTTTTTTGCAAAATGCAGTCTGGTTCATACATTTTGCGAAAAGATTAAGATTTAACTCTGCATTTTCATTTAAAAGTCACGAATGGGACCTAAACTTGTAAGATTCAGTGCAAAGAAATTTGTGCTACTGTATGTTACAATTTCTTGCCTGTCTGTGATACCACAGTTCTTAAGTCAGTGCATAGCACATTTGAAATGAACAAATCCTCTGATACAGGTGACTTAAAATGTGCTTAACCATCTCGCAGGGTCACTACTGTTCTGTATATTTATAGAGCCTCAGTATATTATAAGATGACCATACAGATACAAATAAAAGCTTTTGTCATTAAGATTTCTGTATTAAAAAAAAGCAGTGCACTATTAACATCCATTAAAGATTTGGGAGGGGTTTTTTTTTTTCATTTTTAACTTTAAAATTTTGGCTCTGATAGCTGTTCAAAAACGAGTATTTAACATGCACAAGCAAACAGTGCAGTACGGTGCTGCCTATAGGAGACCACTAGATGGCTGAGCAGACAGATGCAGTGCAGTGGAAACATTTTTATTGTGCTTGTAGAGAGATTTTGAGCTGGCAGACATGTTCTGTTCTTCTAGTATAGACAAAGGTTTGCTTTCCCTTATTTTGCAAACCCCCTTTTGTTATGACCATAACAAAATAAACCTGTAGTAGTAGGCATTAGTAATAATCATGATCTAAGCCAGAATGGACTTTGTTTTCAAATGCTGCTTTTTATATTAATTTATTTAATACTGTTCAAGAGGAAAATCTCTTTCTGGCATGTAAATAAATGCAGTTGTTCTCTCTTCAGTACGATGGGAGAAGTTGGAATACAATGCTAAAAATCTTCAGTGTCTAAGCCAGAAACTGCCTCTTTCCTATGTGTTGCTCTATACTGTGACTGAAGGAATGAGTCTGAGGAGATAAACAAGTACTTTCTAAATTAAATTAGCAGGATAGCAGCAATTAGATATAATCTCTGACAAAAGGCAGTAATTCAAAAAGAGAAATTTGCATTCACAGTGCTTTCCTGCAGCTCTGTTGTTACTCAAGAGGAAAAAGTCACCAGACATAGGAGGAGTCGGTCAGATTCACGTTAGTTTTGAAACCAAATTTCTCATGGAACACTTCATTTTTAGAAAGATGACGGATTCTCTATGGGCATTTTTATCTTATCTGTCCTTTGTTTTTTAGTTTTGTGTTCATTTTAAGATATTTTATTTCTCCTCATCTAATATAATAGACAACACTTGTTTGTTTCTGCAAAAGAAAAAGAGCCCATACTTGTCCCGTTTTTCACAGTACCAGTTGTCACAGAAATTGGCACAAATTATTATCAAGATAGATAGATGAATTGTTAATGTGTGTTCATCTGCAGGAAAGGAGCTGTGAAACTTGAATGCATTTCCTCATTGAAAAATGGTGTCCAAAAGGACTTCCTTTGGTACCCTACCTCCCTATTTAATTTTCTGACATTATATATTCAAGCATAGACTGCTAATGTTAAAGAAAGAAAGAAACAAAGATTATTTGATGTTAGCTGGTTTTTATTTCTCTAATCACCCAGACAGATGTCAGGACTGAAAATGAGAATTATGCAGATGTTACCTCACAGGTTACCTCACCTGTCACAGAATAAATCAAGAACATAAAGACAATGGCAAGAAAATACCTTTAGAGATTTCTCCTTTATATATCAGATTTTGCACCTATGTGCTGGGTGGCAGAAGGGGTACTGAAGACCCTTTTCCCCCAAACATCAAATTAGCCATACAGGAAGAAATCTACTTTAACAGCATTAATGTTGTGTAACAGCATCATGCTATGTGTAGGAGGGGGCTCAATGCTTACAATCTATACAGGAATGGAAAAGCATTTTATCATTCTGCTAGGCAATCAGATTGAAGAAGAGGTAGCAGTTTGCTAGTGTGAAGTTGAATTAACAATATTTTTCTTATTTTGACAGAATCCTGATATGGAAGTCGATGAAAATGGGACGTTGGATCTGAGCATGAACAAGCAGAGGCAGCGTGATGGTTGCTGTACCATTTTGACCCCACTGGAGCCAATGTCCCCACAACGACAAGCTGTGATGAACAACCGGTGTTACCAACTGAACGAGGGTGACTGCTGGGACTTGCCAGTGGACTACACTAAAATGAAGCCAAGTAGGATAGATGAAGATGATTCCAAAGAGATTAATGTATGTCTTTTTCATCTATATAGTTCTTGTTGCAGTCTAATTTTGGTAATTCATTAATTTTCTGAAATTTGGAGGGAAATAGGAAGCAAAATTAGTATGTGATAAAACTGGTGGTTTTCTACGAAAAGGACTTTCTGCTGGTTAATCTTTAAGACTATATCATTCTGGCACACATCTGATCTGTGACTAAGTTCCATAAGACAATATTTGAACCATGAATGTGAATCATGTTTTCTAACAGCGTCATCTTGTTAACAAATATTTTCTGCAGTAAAGATGTTTTGCTATATCCAGATTATGTTACTCTGTATAAGCAAGTTGACATAACCATGCAATACTGGGATAATCAGCTCTGAAGACAAGATATTCTTCTGAATTTGAAAACCATAAATGATGTGCTGACTATTTGAAAGCATGTATTACTTAGAAATCAATTGAAACAAAGCAGCAGAGTATAATGTAAGCTTTCAACTATTTCAACTAATCTTCTAGATTACTTATGTGCTCTTGATAGCTCTGTGTTTAAGGGCCTATATTAATGAAATACTTTCTTTCAAGAATACAAGGCATATAAGAAATCAGTGTTACTTTTCTACTCCTAATACCAAGACAACAGCAACACCCTTTAAATATGTTAGTGAATTTATATTACTTTTCAAAACAGAGGAGACAGGACACTGAAAAGGTCTGCTGACAAGGTTCAATGCCACTGCTTTTTTTCTGTCAGGTTTTAACCTTTATCCATTCTGTGGCTTAAAATACTGCGCTCAATTCAATTTAGCTGTTTGAAGACTTCTAGAGATTGATTTTTCTTGGTTTATAGCAGAAAATTAGGCTAATCATTTGTGTGTAGCACATCTCTTGCCAATTTTAATTAAACCATAAAACTATTCTCAGTATCTTTGAAATATATAATGAAGTGGCATTTTCACTAGATATCCTGAATGCATTCTAGCTTTGGTGATACAGTTTTGCTATTAATTTCACTGAAGTTGTCAGGAAATCTGTCACTATCAAGTAAATGTGAGGTAAAGCAGCATGTTTTTTCAAAGAACTTCCTACTTCTACTATGTTGTTTATAGCACCATCTGCAGGAATCCCTGAATCCCTGCATTCAGCCACTGCATTCCTGAAATAGATGGGTATGAATTTCTGAACATCGCCAAAGTTAATTACAAATTATATCATTCTGTTTTGCCAGACAGATCCATTGAGATTTGTCCCAGACTGAGCTTCTGTGTGTAAATGTTAAGATTACTTCTCTTTCATCTTTGAGTTGTTCTAAATCCTTAAAAATGTTATTTAAGATGGCTTTTTGATGCATAGGATACTGTATTTAGTAATCTTTTTTGCCTTTCCTCTGTTGTGCAGTGACTTTAGTGAAAAGACCTATTTAGAGAAAAATAATATGACAGCTATAGAAAAAGCTGGAGCTTTTCCTTATTTTTTTCTAGTTAAATAAACTATATATATCACATATTGTGAGGTCTTCATCAAAATATTCAAATATTATTCAGAAGCTTAGTACATGAAAGAATATAAAATAATTCCATTAATTTTCTCTGTCAGAATAGGATAAGAAGGAGATACCATCTGATGACTCTGCTTTGCATTATTTTATGAAAGCTGTGACCTTATCTAGCTGAAATTAATGTGTATATATTTGCCTGTAGCCAGAAGATTTGGATCCTTTCCAAGAGGCACTTGAAGAAAGAAGGTATCCTGGTGAAGTTACAATCCCAAGTCCTAAACCCAAATACCCTCAATGCAAAGAGAGCAAAAAGGATTTAATAACGTAAGCATAATGTGAGGTGAAATTATTTATCTCCTTTTAACTTTTTCTCTCTTTGTCTTTTTTTAAACCAACGAATACATATACGCCTTGCAGTATGAGCATGCAACATGTGCAGCATATAAATGTTTCAAACTGCCAGTTAAGTAAAGTGATAAGCTAACGTGTATTTGCTTGTTCTTAATGATGCTATATTGTATTGAGACGCCATTTTCATTTAAACCTGTTCATTTTGCAGCTTTTCGATTAGGATGCTTAAAACCCCTTGCAGTCATTGCAGCTAAACTGGAAACAATGAAACTTTTAAAAGTTTTTTTTTAAACATACTTACTATTTTGGCTGTTTTTGTTTTTGTTTGGTGGCAGATGTCCAACACCAGGGTGTGATGGGAGTGGTCATGTGACTGGTAATTACGCCTCACATAGAAGGTGTGACTTCATTTTTTTCATGGTGGATTCTGTCTTTTCAATTTATTGTTTTCAGCTTACCTCAACAATGCTGTCAAAGTAAAACGTTGAACTATGTGTTAACCCTTTGAGTAATATATGTTGATCTTAAAAGCATGCTAATTTGTGTGTTGTATAAACGTCTTTTATTTTTAAATAGATTACTAAAATTTCCAAAGTATTCCTTAAGCATTTAAGTAGTTAACCCAGGAATCTCCAACATTTTTTGTTATATTTTTCTAGTTCATAGAGAAACAAACAAACAAACAAGAACATTTGCAGTATGTAATTTTGGAAGTAATGTTGATAACTAAATATATTCAGAGGGTTAACTGTATTACAGAATTCAATATTACAGCACTTGCCCCATCGCTTTTCTGCATTACAAACTTTTACTTTTTAATTTTTATGTTGTGTTTGTTTGGGAGCGTTCAGTTAATGAGAAGATTAACATACTTGTATGTCCTGCCATGTCTTACAGTTTATCTGGCTGTCCCTTGGCTGACAAAAGCATTCGGAGTATGCTGGCCACGAGCTCACAGGAACTCAAGTAAGATATAAAGAACAAATACTTTCTTTATAAATATTTATTTGACCACAAACTGTGTATAGTTGTGTCAGAAATTAGAAATGCTGTCTGGGGACCTGCTGTAGAAGGGGCTGATCCTGCTTGGAACATGCATTGAAGTCTCTAGAAATTCCATACAAGGGCCTCTGTACATAAGTCTGTTGACCTAGCATGTCCTTTTGTGTATCCTTTAGGTGATAGGGATGGACAACAGACAGAACTTCTGGAATTTCACCTTAATGCTCGAATTCCTATTCAATTTTTTTTCGAACTTTGAGTTTACTAGTTAGAACAGAAAATTCCCATACAGTTAGACTGATGACACACTTCTGATTACACAAGCAGTAAAGCGCTGCAGTTTCTCAGACATAGTTGGAGGGAAAACAATTTGTTTTTCCCAAATGCTTGCATAATTTTCCCCAGGTTCGTATCATTGCTACCAGCCTAATACATTTGCTCATGTGACTATGTTTTTTAATGTTTACTTGGTTATCCCCTGCTTAAAATGAGTTCTTTACAATTCCTTTCAATTCTTTGGAATAACAGTTGTGAACAATGAACATTAGAGAATCATGAGACTTAGCTTTGCTCTGTCTTCCTGCACATATGCTCTACTGCAACTCTCTGTGTGGAAGAACTATAGCATTTATTAGTGCTGTGACAGGATGGTACTCCCGAGTTGGTAATTTGGTTAACATGGAAAGATGTTCACAAGAAGTGAGGAAAATTCAGTAGGGAAAGTATGAATGGATACCTTATGCTGCCGTACTGCTTAGCAGTATTCTGTCTTTACAATACATTTCTTGAGTTCAGAACATACACTGATTTAAAAAAAACCAACCGACTCTTGATGTAAACCATGCGAAAAATAAGAAAGCAAGCATGAGAAAACTGCTGGAGTAAGATTGCTCTCTAGTTTTACCTAATCTAATTGCTAGATATAAACAATACATGTAAAATTTACAGCTGATTTCCCACAAAGTCAAAAATAATGTTTTGAAACTATTATTTTAGGTCATGCTGGTATATGCTGCCAGAAGAATATGGGATATGCAAAAGGGGATGTAAATGACATCAAGGAAAACATTTAAGTATAACCAGAGAAAGACATGCGCAACCCAGAGAAACCCAGATTTGGATGTGGATTTTGGGTTGGGATGGGTCAAAGGGTAAAAGTTTGAGGAAATGTAAATGCATAAGCAAAACACAGTCAAGACTCTTGAGGCAGCATGAATGTTTTAAGCACATATTTGCTGCTTTAACCATTTATAATGTTTCTACTTATCTTAAGAAGGTGTTTCTGAATTACCCCATCTCTTCTGCTCTTCTCAAACATCTGCAGTCAAGGCTGCCTGGTAGAGACCAGGAAGAAAAGAATCCCAAAACACTTAAGCTTGAAATCCCAATTCTATGTTACGCCACTCTCTCTACTTATTTCAAGTTTTGCCTAAGCAAGGAGAATAAGATTAAGTTAAAGTTATATTTTTAGGTTTAAAATCTATTATTTGTTATTTTTTAGCATAAATTATTAATTTAGCAGTTATCATTATACCTATTGAACACATAAAACTCTTTAGTTTCAAAATAACAGAATTTTAAGCAGGCTTACTTAACTCAGTTCTCTTTTGTATTTGCACTATGTAGCAAAATTAAATTTTCATTTTCTGATCATCTATTTTTCCACAGGATACAAAGTAAATCATTGCACAGGACAGATAGTAATCACTGCATAAGCAACTAATTAATTTCTTCTCTTTTCCTTCATTATCTCACGTGAGAGCCTGTCTGTTGTTCACTACAGTTTTCTCAAACTGCCCTCTGAAGATATAACTACTAATTCACTCATGTTTGTCACTATCATCACATCCAAGTGTTTCCTAATTAATTTAGTTATAAATTAGTTAGTTTATTAGTTTATTTTCATCTGCAGTTATACTCTGAAGTAAGTTAGGGTTGGCATTGTCCCCATTTTAAACCAGAAAAATTAGGTATATAATTTTGATTGCTCAGTTGGATACTTTTAGGACTCAATTTGTCAGTTCTTCACATTGTAGAGAACTGTATAGGTTCAAACCCTTGAATTTGCTTGAAATTGTGCGAATTCAGCAGATCTATGTAATGTAATTGACCCTTTATGAAAAGGGATGAACTCTGCAGAAAAGCAGGAGAGTCCAGTTCCAGAGCAGCCACATTGTCCTTTCTCCTATCCCAAAACTCTAATCAGTCTGAGCTTCCACTTGGCCCATTTACTCTGTCCTGTTTTTCTTCATCATTTTTTCTACACTGTTCCCTGTCTCAAGCTCCGTTGTTTGATCAGCCCATCTCCTGCCTCCATCACATTTATATTTTTATTGTCCTCTGTCTCTACATCCTGTGAAGTTGTTACAGAGACAGAAATAAAGCATCTTAGCATTTCTCACATGTATTTGAAAGCAGGGAAGTAGGAGTCCTACGGATGGCAGCATCCTTTATACAGCTCTCATTTATGCTCTTATTCTCTGCTTAAGATGGAAGAAGATGTGATCATGTAAATGTAATGTGCTTGCACAAAGCAGCTAAACCAAAGCTACAAAGGGAATTTGATTTTGAAATTTTTGATCTGTGAAGTACTTCATTTACATATGTTATATTTCTATGTGTGAGGTCTGGGAGTATAATTTCCTTGTTTCTAAAATGAGCAAGCTGAAAAGAAGCAGAAATTCCCTAATATGGGATACTGCTGGCCCTCTGTCAGGACACCAGCCACCATGGGAAATTTTGGTATCCGCTCTGTAGCCTGGGCTGGTGTCACAGCCAACAGCAGTAGAAAGTTTAGTGATCTGCATGGACTGGCACCAGGAGGAGATGAGGAACATTGCTGGTGTATTTGCTGACATCAAAAGTGTAGTGAGAATCAGTAACTTGGGCTCCTGCCCCAGGCTGTAGAGGGAAATGTTTACACATTTTTTACCTGTAACCCAAGCTGAGATCCCTTCTGTCCTATCCCTACCAATCTGTACTGTTCTCATCTCTTCTTCATCTTTAATTCCTTTTTCAGATTTTCAATGTCGTTTTTTCCATTCTTCCATAAAGATTTCAACATTTGTAAAACTCTTGGTAAATACTTGTTTAATGTATACAGTACAGGGAACAACTGATAGTGTAGTAGAAGAATTGATAGTGCAGCATAGGAATCATATTTCTGGACTGCATAGTTTGGAAGGATTTAATACTTTTATGTCTTTGCCATGTATCAAATACCATACATGTGCTGATAAAGCCTTTATATCACATTTTATTAATACATGATTTCTTTGAGTGTATTTTACAACACATACAAGTAATGTATAATGCAGCTTCCTAACTGGAATTTCGCTAATGCACTGATTTTTTTGTGTTCCAACTAAAATATAGACTAGCAGACACTTCAAATAATATTCATTAATATTATCAGTCATATAATATTCATAATCAAAATAATACAAGAATCCTAAAAGGTCAGAGAAATGTTTATTTTGCTTAACAGTCATGCTTACTGTATTGCCTTTTGGAAATTGTGGCTTCAAGATTCCATTACTCACATTTCCTGGCTCTCAAAATAATAATGTTTCAACTTTCAGTTAAATTGTTCCAGGGTCAGCATAATTATTCCTTACCACCCATGCTTCTCATCTGTAAGGGTTCTTGCTGAGGTTTACCATGCAGATTACACAATTTTTAATTTTTCCCCAAAGCTCAAATAGAAAAGTGAGAGCATTTGTGCATAGTTTATCAGCAGACTAAAGCAGCTACAGCCTGGTCAATGATCTCCAAATAACAGAAGGATACCTTCTGCTTTAATTCCCAGTTACTTCTGCTGGGGAAAAAAAAAAAAAAAAAAAAAAAAAAAGGTTTACAGCTTTAAGGCTGTCTGAAGAAATGAATATCTGTCAAGGATCCAAACTTTTCCTGTATTAAGATTTGTTTATAGTACTTGTGAAAAGCAACTAATTTTTAAAGGACCTAGGAATACTATATTGATGTGTAAAGTTAACTATGATGGGAAAGCAGTTAACAGCTCACCCAGTGCCAGCTACCAATATTAAAGTATTTGTAAGTTAAATTTGGTGTAATCCTACCCAGGGGCTTTTTCTTTATTTTTTCCTTTTCACAGCAGATTTTTCTAACAGTTACAATTACTTCAAAACTGTAATCCCATTGTGGAATTATATATACTGTTAAAAAACAATATTTTGAAGCACTTTTAATCTTACTCAAAACAAATTTTAAAAAAAGGCCACCCTCAACATTCCAAAGCTAAATTTAATTATTGTTTTTACAAGGACACATTTTGTTCATCAGTAAATCAATCCCAGCTAAAACACATCTTAATGCCTGAGAGAATTTCTACTCGGTGTCCTGTCAGTGTGGGAACCCAATAACCCAGGTACCAGAGACTCCCAGAAAGTGACAAACTTATTTCTACTTAGTGCTACTTTGATGTCAATATAATCACAGTTTTTCAAAGGCCATAGGTAACTAAATGTTAGTTTGGTCTGCTGTGGAACTAAATATCACGTTGTCAACATCTAGCCTTGTTCCCTTGGGTCAGTTTTCTGCCAGAAAATCCCATTATTGCTTATTCTGAAGCACCTGAACCTCAGAAAGATTTGCAGTTCAACCAGGTGCCTACAAGGCTGGATACTTCCTGATAGTGTTGTAGTATGCTCAGTCCTTCAGTCACAAAGCATCTATGTGGATTTTCTTATTTTCTGTGGTGGATGTCTTCTGGTATTTCCTATGGAGGGAGGAGTACAGTCTCCTTTCCCTAACTACAGTGAAACCTGAGAGCTTTTGTTTGCCACATCTCTTCTTAACTCAAAGTGAGGAGCTCAGTCTATTTTTGCATGTTCTCCACAATATAGTAAGAGTTGGAATTTCTGTGCCTCCATTTTTTTCCATGTCATTCTGCCATAGTGATTTCCATATTCTTGGTGATCTTCTACTCTTTCTCTTAACTTCCTTTCACTCGTCTCCTTGTTCCCAGATGTGTTGTCCTAGCAGTGTTCACATAGAAAAGTGAACTTCTCTGAAGCTCTCCCTGTTAGTCATGACTCTTCTAGAAAAACAACTCCATGCAGTACAGTTTTTCTTGATAGAAAGGATATTCTTACCTCATACTTCTAGGGAAACTCTTCCACATTAATATATTATCTATTATTTATTTTTATTGATGTGATTTTACTGCAGTTTGCTCTGCAAGAATTGGGGAGAAGAGATGCCCTCCCAGAAATGCAGCAGTTTCCATTGTTTTTATTCTGATGAATATACAAAATAAAATATTACTGGAAAAGAGTAGTATTTTCCTCCTTGATTTAGTAATCTGGGAAAATATAGGCCTTCCCCAAATATAAATTTAAAATGCAGAGACAAAAATTAACAGGATATATTAGTAAATCACCACAGAAACATTTCCCTCTTTAGATAGGTAACCACATTATTCTTGGACATTGACCAATGCTTATACTATTTTAAACCTTGATAGCTCTCCCAGTATACAGTAACTTTATGTATTCAATCCAGTTATTTCTGCAGAATTCTGTTTACCTGCTGGAGTGACTTCTCCACCTACATCCAGTGTTTTCCACTTGGGGTGTTTCTGATGTTCAGTTCCTGGGTATACATTTATTGTTTCATCTGCAAAGAAGTATTATCCCTTGACTTGCCTTCCCTTTCCCACCTTCCTCTTCCCTTTTCCTGTTGAGATTACATCTGTCCTCCTATAAGAATGTACCAAGACTGAGACTCATTATATAGTTTTCACTCACTTTTATCTTAGAAAATTACTCTTTGTTGCAAGAGAAGTAACCATTTCCATTCTTATTATCACTTTTTTACTCCTGTTGTTTATGTCTTTTTTTTTTAAATGGGAACTTAATAGAAGTTCATTACAGTTTTTCTTGAATACTGAGGTTGTTGAGCCTAGTAAGTAATCTTGTGTTAAACTGAAATACTCCTTTGATGCTAAGTATGTATCCTTTGAATCTGCAGACACTTTTTGAAATTCCTTGATGCTTTATCTAACTTTTGTATAGGAAATGTGATTGCAAGGACTAGATGTGATGTATTTGGAGAAATGCTAAAAATTGCTAAAGTGAGCCATTTGTAAATGATAGTGTTTTATTAACTTATCTGCAATGTTGTGGTAAAACAAACTGAACAAACTGTAGTTTTTAATGTGTTCTTTAATTGCAAGTTAGTGTGCAAGTCTAATTTAAATTATTAAAAACAAAACCAAGGAACATAAATCCCCAATTATTAGTTCACCTATAAGGAATAATCTTTCCCATTTTGCTCAACAATCCTTGGGCCAAGTGAAATTAGGAATCTTATGTGGTTTCAGTGGGTTTTTTTTGCATTTTTGTTTCCTGTATTTATTGCAGATTTCCACTTGGATACCTTATCTTTGATGGCAGCATGCATGCCTGGCCAGAACAGAACACCTTGGGCTCTGTTCCTGCACTTCTCAATACTCAAATGGGCACTGTAGGTTATACCTAGCATTTCCAACCTCATGTTGTGTGGTGTTATGATAATGTCCTTTGTATAGAAACCCATCATCTGCAGCAACCTCATCTCTGTAGTCGCAATAAGTTTTACATATGGAAGTGGCTGGGCTTTTTCTCTGTTAGAATAACTCATTCAGACTCTGATAAGGTTGAGTCATTCCATTTTTCTCACTTAAGTTTGTCAACTTTTGTCTCTGAAATGGAAAACACTTGAGTTTTGTTTACATAAGACCCTTCATCATTGTTTTCATTACTCCGAGGTAGTCTTAAAAGCATGTACTCTCTAAAAAGCTCCTTAAAAGCCATCTGCATATCAGTATCTCTGATGCTGTGAAACGTTCCATGCAGGCACGAAATTGTTTGCATGAAGCACCTTGCAGAATCAGGACCTTAGTAAGTTGTCAATACTATGAAATGCTCTGAAATTAGAGGCTTCCTTTGCATAGTGGTGTCTACAACAGCCAACAGTTCATGGCCTGTTTCTTTATGTACTTAATTATCCAAAACAAAAGATAATAGTAGCTTGTATTTTTTTACTGTTTGGATTTGAATCAGTATTTAAAACCATTTGCCACTCAGTTATTACCAAAATAGCCTCAATTCAGATGAACATTCACTGAATTAGAGAATTTTTTTGAAGCAACCGGTATGGCCTAAAGAGTCTAAACTTTGCTTTTGAAGGAATGTAAGTGCTGGGCATCCACATCCCTGCAACTTCTATATGCCTAACTTCGAAAGTGAAATTCAGTGTCTGCAATAACAACTTAGGCAGTTTTGATGATACACTCCTTAGTTCCTAGCTCTTCACTAATCACCAAATATTTCAGTGTGAATGTTTGATGGTTTATTTTAATTTTTGAAACTTTTCTCTTGTCAGTCATTCTAGTGCCATTCTGTGCAGTTTCTAAGTAACTATTCTGAGAGGAGCACTTAATTGTGATTAATGATAAATGAATTTGTTTAGCTATGTTAATATGCCCAATGAATCTCTCTAAGGCCTTCTTGTCTTGGAGTTTTTCCATTTGTACAGTTGCCTCTGTCTTCCTTGGGTTTGGTCATACTTCTTTGTCATTTAACTTGTCTTACATAATTAATCTCATTCAGCCTGGCATTTGCTTGTAATCAATTCAAGGGTCTTTTCTTTGGCACAATTTGGTAATTGTGCAAACTCCCATTGTGATGTTGATCATTTTTGCTTCAAATCAACAGATCATAACCAATTGCTCATTCCATCCAGATCTGCAAAGATCTGCAACATGATGCTGTGGTATATCCCAAGTGCTGAGGCGATCCCGATGGGAAGTTGCATAAACTGTACAGTCGCTAAAAGGGGAATTAAAAATGCAGTGTTTTGCACTTTCTGTGTTTGGTCAGACTTGCCAAAACCCTTTAATATATACCCCAAAAATAAAAGCAATTTTGTCACTTGAAGTCCTAAACATGATTGTCCGGATCCTCAGTTGGCGTAAATTAGCATAGCTCTGCTGCCTTTGGTGGAGTTACGCTAAGATACAACAGTGATGATCTGGGCAGATGCCCTCAGCTACTCTCTTGGGTTAGCATTCATGTTTGATTGCCTTATTTAAATTTTTTGAAGTTATAAAATTCCTTGCATTATTTGGTTTCTTAAAATGGCCAGTTGCTAACTCGATTATGTGGTGTCTGTATCTGCACAGTAACATCTGATTTTGCCATGCAGTTAAGTTCATCTCTTTACTTTTATCTCAGTGCTATTGGGACTTTATGTGGCACACATTTTTTGCAGCACTGTAGTATCTATATCAATGTTTTATATCTCTAAAATATCCCATATCCCTCATAAACACCTCATCATAATCTTCTTTTACAATATTTTTGTATTCCCAGTAAGTGGAATTTACATTTGCTCATCTGCATGTAAAAACTGCTCTTCTACCCTAACACACACAAAATTTCCACTGCTTCAAAGTCTGTTGATTTCTCTCCTTCCACAGATAACAGCACTGTGCTCTTTCAGCATGGCCTCAGTTGTATGAAACAACCTTAAATTTTGAGGAGTACTTTAACACTGGCCATCATTAATTATTTTTGTACGCTTGACTGTGTTTCCACTGTACTCAGCTTCAGCAGTACATATTTGCTGTAATAAGGAGGCAGAGGAGGACTGAGGTTTAAGCACATTACTCTTATTAGGTATTATTTTTTGGACTGTGGAAAAGGAAAAAAGACAGACCCTTCCAAAAATGTATCTAAATAAATTATATTTAAGATATAGTTTCCATAGTTATAGTATTGACAGTTTCATTCAAATGAGCTGTAAAGTAGTCAGTCAGAGTGATATTGAAAACGCCTTCTTCAGGCTTCAGTTAACAGTACACTGAGATGAACAGAACCTAGTTTCCAAATTTGCAGACTGCAAATTAATAGGGACATCATTATGAAAGCATATGATCAGTTAAAAGAGCTATAATTTATTCAAAATAGATTAGATACCCAAGTATTTTTCTTCTATATTAAACAGGAAAAGAATCAAAACATACAAATGCAGTTTATAAGAAAACCAAGTCATAGACTTTCTTTTCTTTTTTACAGGTAGAGAACTATTTTTTCTAGGTTAGTCTGGCACTTTTCTTGAATACATTGTGCACACAAAAAGTATTCTAAAGAATTACAAAATTCCAACTTACTCCTTTTACTAGTAAAACTATGAGCTTAGGGTTTTTTATTTTCTTGTATAAACTGATGATAGCTAAAAGAAATAAAATGATCCTGCATTAAATGCAATCTACTGAATGCTGAATTCAGAGTTTAATAAGTAAAAAACCAATTGTTTTTGACACCATGATCAGAATCCCTATTTCAGTAATGAATCAGGCATGATGTCAGACAATAGGTAAAAAAATTTTTAAAATATTCATTATTTCTTACAAATATTTGTATTTTTTTTCTTCTAAATCCCAGAGTTATTCTTTAATGGGGACTGAATTCAGTAACTGCTGGGCGTTTCACAAATAAGATTTAATTTAAAAGCTGTGAATGTTGGTTATGCTGGACACTGCAGAGAAAAATTGCTGGGTTTGTTCGCTGTGAAGAAGAGTTGAAAAAAAATTACAGAAAAAAAACCCCAGGGAAATCATAAAAATTTATATGAAAATAACTGAATAATTTTTTAAAATGATAGATTATGGGTTTCTCCTCAAGACTTCTCCAGGAACCATTGTAGGTGGTGGTTTGTTTTCTTCTGATGCACTAATCAAGAAACATCTGTCAGGAAAGCGTAAGTATTTTCTAGAAGTATAGGTTTAATGAAGGAGGGCCAAGGGCCTTGCTTTTGAATAACACCGAATACAACTTTTGTTACTTGAGTGTGAAGAATCTGAAAGAATGAAATTATTCAGAATTTTTTTTCTTTACTTTTTTAAACCAAGTAAGGTTTAATCCTCAACATTCCCATTCACAGGAAAAGTCCTTCAATGGTTCTAATTCTTTACTGAGACCTAATCCAAAATCCTTTTAAGTAATAGAATCATAGAAAAGTTTGGGTTGGAAGGGACCTTAAAGATCATCTAGTTCCAACCCCTCTGCCATGGGCAGGGACACTTTCCACTAGACTGGGTTACTCAAAAGCCCCATCCAACCTGGCCTTAAGTACCTCCAGGGTTGGGGTATCCACAGTGTCCCTGGGCAACTGTGTCAGTAGAACACCTCCCACTGTCTTTAGCTGGCTTTGGATCGAAGATTATGTTCTGCAACTTTGAAAAGCTTTCCCTGAGCAGCATGTTTTTACTGGAGTGAGAACAATATTATAAGGCCAAATTCCATGTAGAGTTTGCACTTCTTCCACTTGACAAAACCAGTTTCAGGTTGATACTGGCATAGACAGAGCCCTATCATTATTTGTTTTTAAAGAAAAGAGTATTTTTAAAGTTTAATTAAGTATTGGTAAGGAAGTTCTTAACTTTTGTTGGAATTCTATTCAATAAAATAAACCTCTGTAAATTAAAAATTACTGATATTTAATGCAAATGAGAAGTAATTTTCTGAAAATTTTGTATGCAAAACTATAATCCAGAATACTATGTTTAATAATAATTTACCTGATTTTAATACCATTTTTTTTGTGTTAACTCTACTGAAACCAGAGTAAGTGCTGCTGATTCACAAATCATAATAAGTAAACACATCAGGACCACATATCTCCAATTTTTGCAAAATTCTTGTGCATGTTAATGTACCACAGACCAGATGTGTTTATATCTTCATATAAGGTCTTACATAATCAAAAACAATCTGAAAAATATTTTTATTCCATCTTAAAATTCAGAAGGTAGTGGGATTGTCTTTAAGGCTAAGAAAAACTTCTTTTTGTCTGTTCATGTCAATGAAGATACTTCCATTCAAAGGTAAAGTAAATGTAATGAATAAGATATTTATCCAAGGGGTGTTTTTTCTTACAAACTTCCCTCACCATAAAAAGGGGAAATTGGCTTTTTTTAAAGATAATGCCAATGGATTACATTCTCTGCAAGAGATACAGTTAACAACAATAAGTACTGGGAAGTGGCAATCCATGGGACGCATTTCTGTAAGATGTAGTTTGCTGGATAACTTATTCCACAGTTGACCTTCCTCTGAGCCTATATTAATAGTGAAATTAGTGGTTTTCCTACATCTGGATGGGTGCTAAGGGGGGGGGGGGTATTATGCCTATCTCTACTTCATGCAAGAAGGTTAGTAAGATGTTCTTCTTCCATTTCATGTATAGTTGAGGATCCCAATCTCTGAGCTAATCAAAACAGAGAATTTTTACTGCAGCTAGGTTCCTGCCCCACGTAATAGTCTTCCTAATCCTTGTCAAGGGGCTTTTAATTAGCAGGAATGGTTGCAAGGATCGTGTTTTTTTAAAAAAATATTTTGGCAGAGTTTGACTAGAAGATGTAAACATTCACTCTGGTAATAGAAAGCTATGATTCTTCTTCACCAGCCTGGAAAAAGAAAAGTGTTAATCAAAGTTTAGACAAGGTTTGTATCAACACTAACCAAGTCGATTAGAAATCAGACTAAGGAGCAGTAAATAGATGCTCAGGGTTATTTGACCATAAGAACACTAAAACAGGAAGTGGTTTTGGAAGTTTATTGGTTTAAAAAAATCAGAGGGAAACCTTCTTGTAAAAGTAATGTAAGACAAAGTTAGCCCCTCGCTTTTCTAACTCAGTGGTGCATGGGAGCTCTGAGCCCTGAGATACAACAGAGCCCAAGAACTGCGTGCAGCCACACAGGGCCATTGTCCTGCACGGGCCTTTATCCCTGGCTGTAACCTCCAACCTCCTTGCACTGTGCAGCTGCTTGGGAAACTATTTCTGCAGCTCTCAGACTGCAAACCTGATGTAGCTCCTTCATGAGATGTTTACAATATAAACCAAGCTTGCACTGCCTTGTCCTGTGGAAGTTGCAGAAGGGGAAATTGTACAAAAGCATGGACTTTCTGCCTTTTTCAACTGAGAAGAAAGAAAGGAGGGCCAAAGTAAGAAAAGACATGAGGGCATATCCCATGACAATGAAAAGCACAATTCATTCTCAAGTGCTCTACTTAATGATGCCTGGGAACACTTGCATGGAACTGGAATTATTACTTAAGTGCTAATCAATACAGTCTCAGATTCCAACAGAAAAATGAAGAGTTTAGCTTGAAACAGTTCTAATGGTCTTATCAGAGTTTCCTGCCCTCACTGAAGGGATGTCTCCTTTGTTCTCGTAATGTGCAAACTGACTCATCCAGTCTGACAGGTTAGGGTGAAATGACACCAATTTCAGGTTATTGAATACTGTGTTTACAGCTCCGTTGTTTCTTTTACTGCTACCCAGAGAGCTGCAGCATCCTTTCAGGGGGAGCAGGAAATTCCAAAGCAGAGGCAGACAGATGCTCAGAGTACAAGCTGGGAGTATTATCTTGGATACGCAGTTCCTCTCACTAATCAGGATATTAGTTGTGATCCACTTCATCTACCACACTAAGAATTTCTGAACATTCATTAACTCTGCAAGCTGGACTTCAAAATCATCACTTTCAGTTGTTGAGAAGAACATGTATGAATACAAGGAAATACACAAATATTTTGAATTTATAAAACTATACAGATAGATTTGCTGATGGTTGAACTTGAGCTATCCAGAAGTGACTGGAATCAAGTAGAATAATAATGCATGATCTTTCTGAAATAGTCTCTAACTAAAGGCTGCATCTGTACTGCCAATAGGAAGCCAAACAGTATTCTCTCTGATACAGTTTTTTAAGATGCATTACAGAATTACAAAATCATGTAGACAGGGATATCCAAATGTTAGCTAGTCCAAGCTCCTGCTCATACCAAGTCCAGTTGGAACAGGTTGCTCAGGACCATATCCAGTCAAGTTGTGAGTATTGCCAAGGGTAGAGTTCCCACAACTATTCCAGTGTTTGACCAGAGTGATTTTTTTTTGTTGGGTTTTTTTTCATTTATAATAAATTGGCTTTCCCATGCTGAACGTTACCCCTTTATAGGCTGTCCTTCAGCCATGCAGCTCTGAGAAAACTTTCGTTATGCCTTCACTGCTCCATCCTGTTTGGTATTCCAAGACAGCAGTAAGATTCCCTTACACTTTTTTCCATAAGAATGAGCAAGCTAACTTCCTCAGTCTTGGATATCAAGTCCTTCAGGCCCAAAACCGTCTGGCAATGCCTTGTAGCAGTGTGAACCTTCACCTTAGTATTTGTGATTCTCAGAGTGCTGGGAAGAAAACAAAAACGTTGTATCCTCCTAAGTGTTACTTCATTACATCTGGTTTGCCTGCCCAGTGTCTACCAGTGGAGTCTGCCTCCAGGCAGTAGGATGGAATACTTGTTGGGATGGGCATAACTGTGGTATTGCCCAACTGTCCTCCTTGCAGACAGGTTCATAACTAAACTCTCACTAGGGAATTTTCCCTTCAGTATGAATTAAATATGCTTACTGCATGTCTGAGGTAACTTAGTGCTCAATAGTGAGGTTATACATAAGATTCGTGCTCCACACTGACTCTTAAGTCAGCCTGATGAAAAATTAGAGCAATTTTGAGAAGTTTTCAAGAATTAGTATAAAGTCACACAGAAAATCAGTAACAAAACTGGATTTCCCTTAGCTGCACTGTTCATTAGCCTTCTTACTAGACCAGACTGCCTCTCACAGTCTGATATAATTCACACTCAGTATTTTCATATTTCTTCACTTAGGCTTCTGACAAATGTTTTTAGGCCTAGAGGGAAAAAGCTGCTTGTTTTCATGAAATGAAAACTGGAGTATTGTGCTCATTTGCTGTAGATGCTTCACCCCAAAACAGAAAGTAGTATCTCTGCTTTATCTGTCTGGGAAAGCAAAACTCTTTGAGTTTGCTCCCTTTATCCAAATGTTAGCCTGTCCCTGTTACTGGATAGTATATGTTTCCAGAGAGAAACACAAACATGCAGAAGACATGTAAATGTCCATCCAGCGTAAGGAACTTCATGCTACATTAGCACTTCTCAAGGTTACTAATGAGCACAACACAGTGACTGCATCTGGAGCAAAACATAACTCTCAGCCTTAAGATGGAATTAGTCACCTAAACGCATTTTACACCAAACTACTCTTTTTACCTAATGTTTCTGAATGTGCACTGAAAATCGTGTTTTTAATTGCTCTTTTGAAACTGGAGTGGAAGAAAAAAGTTGTTAATAGTGAAGAAAATCCCAGCCCATTACATTTTTTGTCAGTTGGATTATTTTAATGGGCTTGGGGGTTTTTTGCAGACTTCTTAGCCTTCATGCTGCCCTGGGTATATTTCCCAGATAACTCAGAGATGTTTACAATCCTACTGATTTATGGCTTTGCCATAATGCTAGGCTGAGAGAACTCGCATTAGAGGCAGGACTCTTGCTTCTTTCTTAATTATATAGGTCTAGAAATATTTCTTAAGCTTGGTCTTACACACTAATTCTAGATATACCATTTTGAAGAAGAACATATAAATTGGACTTTCTTCATGCTCTTATTCTTTCCATCCTTCCCACTCAGCCTTTTTTTCCCCCCATCCATTTGATCCAACTGTTTCCTTTCCCGTGATCTTGTAGAATCCTTCTCTTTGTTGTTTGTGCATGCACAAGTTGAACAAGAAACAGATAAATAGAATAGCTAAGGAATGGCTAATGTTGTCTCGTGCCCAATCTCCTACCAACAGCTTCAGTGGATTGTTAAGGCCACAGACTACATGAAAGCTGGTAATCTTTTTTTTCCTCTGCTTTTGGCAATCCTAATCTGATAGCTTTTTTCAGCATTCCTTGCTGTGATGCTGACCTTTTGAGTATTCCAGATTCATCGGTTTTGCAGTCATTCCAAACCTCCAGGAAACTCACAGGAAGTGACAGCTTCGAGGTCATACTGCTGGGCCCATCAGGCCCTTTGGTAATTGCTTCACCTAAGACAAGATACACAAAGCACAAAAGAGCAGAGCATGGGAGAGGCAGCAGCATAGAGATGAAAATTCAAGAATTACTCTGTTGATAATTTTAAGGTGTTCAAGGTAACCATCAGGTTACTGACTATAGTTGACATTCCTTATCAGGGGAAAAATTACTTAGTTTAAAGAGTGAATTTTCAAAGTACTCAACATTCAGCCTAATTTTAATTTAATTTTGAGCTAAAACTCCCATTTACATCATAAACAGAAAAGTTAGACTGGTTATACGAGCTTTTGAAGACACCTTTCAAGGTGAAGAATACCAAAATGTTATACCTGTGTTATTGTCTTCAAGTGCTTCACTTGGACCCATTGTCACATGCAGGGAGCTATAGGAATCCTGTCACTGGCTGTATGGCAAACCTGGACCAATCTTGCTGTGTGGTGACTGAGTGGCAGATACTCTTGAGAGGCTTAGTGGTTCCCATATTAATAGACCAACCAGGAATAGGACATTCTTCTTCAGAGACAAATGTGTCCACATAAATTTACTGAAAAAAGCTGATGTGGGTTTTTGATTCTTTTTTTTTTTGAGCACAGGCTTACAGCAATGCTATTAGGAGACGAGAATCTGCATGGCTTTGTTCCTAGTTGTAGGGCATGTTACAGCTATCTTCTCCTGCATTTTTCTCTGTGCCTCCATCATTTTATGTTATTCCTTCATATACTAATGAAGCTTTTTTTCCAAAGGCTGAGCTGTTTGGAAATGAACATTTGAATTTGCATATGTTGGAACTGATTCATCAGTGGTGCCAGGAAGTGCTCTCTGCTGCAGGGAGGGGATCTGCAGCTGCCCGGTGCTGCCTCCAAGGCAGGCGATGCTGGCAGGAGAGAAAGCGTGGGCAAGGTGCCCAGGGGGAGAACTGATTCACAGCTTCCCCGTGGCAGCTTCTGAGCACAGAGCACCCCCTGGGTGGTGCACAGAAGCTATTTCACATTAGGCACATACCCTGCCTTTGGCAACTGGCATGTTAAGGGGGTATGTGCTGATGCTAGATATGAGAACAGCGGGCAGCACGTCATGGCACTTGCTGCTGGGAAGCTGGGAAGCCCTGACTGGTAGCAAAACAGGCAGCATGCAGAGGTGGTAATGGAAGGCACAGGAATATTTTTTCTAAAGCAATATAATTAATTTAAACTCATTGTGTGTATCTGTGCATTCAAGTGCAAGGCAATATTTTATGTGCCAGCATGATGCATTTTAGACTGTTTATAGGAAAATGGATTTCAGTGTAATTAAAAAACTTATCATGTTATTTCTCACCCCCACACAGTTAAAAAAATGCAGGAGTGCAATATAGATAATAGCAGCAGCTAAGGACAGAAAAAACAGTACATGCAGAAAATCAGGGAATTAATTAAATTTTCTCTGAGGAGAGGAATATGCAGTCAGCCAGTGCTAGTTCAGAACCATTCCGTTGCTGGGGATTTCTAGAGGCAAAGAGAAAGAGACAGAGCAATCTCTCTGCAGAGATACAAGAGACTGAAGTTACTCCATGAAGCCTCTGAGCCAAAATTATTTTAGTCTCATGCCTGGACTAGCTCCACAGGCCTGGCTTTGTTCCTTCATGGATAGAAAGACTGTATGATGAAGGTGGCAATAACAAATCTTTCCATTCTATGCTTCTTTCTGATCTCCTATCTGTACTTCTCCCAGTGTCTTCTGAGAGGACTTAGTAATGCCCCACCAGGAGGTATCCTTGTTTGGATCCCCCTGATCTCCTGTCCACTCTTAACTGGAACTGCGTTGGATCCAATGCCAAAAAAACCCCTGACAAGATGGAAAAAGATTTTTCTAAATTCACCCATTTGCCCTTCCACCACAATTTTTTGCTGACTCTTGTAATTTCCTGAAATCCTCTTCCTTTATATGTGCTTTGGGTTTGGCATTTAAATTTCCCTATTACCTCCAGTGAGACATGTGGAGAAGTAATATTTAGCACTTTTGCTAAAACTAAATTTCAGTGATTGAGTACTCCTTCTAGGTAGAACAAATAGAGAGACATAATTAACATATGAATCTAAATTATCTAAATTTAACTTTTTTTTTTTTTGGCTTACAATGCATCTTTATGAAACTTTGATATTTATAAGGGTCTGACTTTGCATGGTCATTATAGGTACATTTGTGAGGATTGGAACATAAATTTAGCCTTGAACATGAAACCATAGATGTAAGATCTCCTTGAAATATTCATTATCTGCATGACTGTCTCAGAGTTTATGCTGCCTCTTGAACCAATTCAAATTACCTCAAATGAGCTCTGCATGCAATTTCCAGAAGTGCCTGGTGTTAGCCTGTTTCTGCTCCTTTTGAAGCCAGTGATAAAGCTCACAAGGACTTTAATAAAAATAAGAGAGGGCAAGATACTTAAAATGACTCATTGAGTCTTGACAGCCGATAAATTCTGTATTAAGGTTTCACACACAGCACTTTCTCCTCTGACACAAGGGCACAATGTGTACCCAGTCATTTCAGCAATGTGAGAGGACCACAAGCAATGCAGACAGCAGGAATTATAAAATCATCTGGGAGAAAAGAGCAGGAGGACAACAAGGGTGATGAAAGAAGAGATAATGGGAAAAAAACCAACAAAGATGAAGGAGGAAAGAAGAAAGAAACATCAACTTCAAGGTTATTAGAGATCATGAAAGGAGGAAGGATGAGGGAGGATCAGAGATTGAAGACATCAGCCAAAGGGGACAGAGAAAATAAAAGAAGCAAAACAGAGAAAATTTTAAAGAGTCAAAAGAGACAATGAAGAAGAAAAGGTTTTGGGAAATGAGGGAGTAGAATGCAGAAGAGAAGTGCTGGAGAGGAATATGGATGGAAAGCAAACTATGGAGCACTGCAGGAAAAGGACAGCAGATTGAAAATAGGGTGAAAGAGGCACCAGGAAAGAAAATGTAAGGAGTAAAATAGAGTGAAGAAGTATGTAGATATGGCACCTCGCTGAGGAAAATTAAGGGAAAAGAAATCCATCCTAACAAAACTGTTTTTCATTGCAAGTTCATAGATAGGTTGTGTAGGTAGAAGGTTTTTGTCTAGGTATCTAAAGAAAGTATCATCACTGGAATTCCGAAATCAAATGGTATGGTAAAAATAGACAATAAAAGACAACAGGATTAAAGTGGAAAATATCTGTATTCATACTGGAATTAGATCAGACAACGGCTTTTCTGTGCCATCATGAGGAAAAGAATCAGCAGCATTCCCACTTCACATACTTAATTAGAGCTTGAAAATCTACCAAAATACCTGGGCCTGAAAATAAGATTTTTAGATATTTATACATCCAGATTGCTTTCACAGAGCTGGCTAGAACAGTAATGGCTGGGAGGCATTGCTGTGACTACTAAGAAGCATAAAGACAAAATGAGTTGCTGCTATCTGTCCATCTCCTGCTAAGGCGGTGTTCTCATAACAACAGCCACAACACTGACTTACTGACACACCTGTGGCCGAAAATCTGTGCTGAGGACCACACAGCTCTGTTCATGATCTTGTTTCTCACCCTGGAATGCTCCCTACAGGTTAGTGGTGAGTGGCAGAGGACGGAACTGGAGGAAAGCTTGTTCTCTCTTTTGGCCTCTTAACTAGTTAAAAAGAGGACTTATATGTCAAAAGCAGCAAACCTGCCATTTTTGACAAGCCCTCAAATTCATAAAGGGATAGACACACAATAAACTTACTATACCCCACAGAAAAAGCAGTTTTTAATTTGACAGAGCTTCTTCTCATTCCTTCCCTTTCTTGCCGTCTCCTTTTTTTCTCCTCTCTCACATATTCAATTCAGGGAACTGCAAACGCAATTTCTTTACAATTTTACTTCCGTAACCTTTTGTTCTGGGACTACCTCACTAGAAAAAAAACCAAAACAAACCACCATAATTTATGAATCCACATGCAGTTTCAGAAGACATACAGCTTCTTAGCTGCAAACAGAGCAGTGAATAAGAATCTATACTTCTAGCATATTTTCCTCTTCTGTGTAAAGTAATTTAGGCTCTTTATTCTCCAATTTTCCTCTGACAAATCCTTCCCTTTTCCAAAGCAGTATTGTGAGATTTTATCCAGTAATGTTTTTAAAATACTCAGATCTTCAGACAAAAAAATAGAAATGCAAGTATTATTGTGTCTGTCTTCCAGCCTCCCAACCTATGAATTCCATTCCTGGTGATTCAGTCAAATAAAACAGAATCTCAAATAGATGGAAACCACCACACAATAAAAAAATTCTACATTCTGCTATGAAAAAATCCCACAGGAAACAATTATATTTCTCTAGCCTTTCTGAATCTTCAGTAGAAAAATCACACCTCTACTGTGTAGATTGACAGCATGGTCAAAATAAAACAATGGGAAAGATATAATTTTCTACTAATCCCAGTTCTTTTGCAGTGTGGAACATTCTGAAGAACCATTCTGAATTTTTGCACAGTTTCCTGATTTATTCCCTTATTCAATTTGATTTTTCTTTCGCTAGCTACATCCTTAAATAGTTACAGCTTTAAATAGTTAATTAGTAATTTATAGGATATTCTCTCTGATAGACTTATACTTGTGTTCACTTTCTTCACAAGGGAAGATTGGATGCACAATGTAGTAGGTACTAAGTGCTGTAAACTACACAGTAAAGGTAACATCAGTCTTTAGTGCTGATACATCAGCTTACTGATGATGGGTCATGAAAGGTATTTTGTAGGAAGTCATTGCAATTGGCCAGTGTGAGAGAGATTGATGGTTTAATTCTTTTCCATGGGAGCTGATATCCTCAGCACAAAAGTAAAATGTTGAAGTACTTTTTATGTCTTTATCAGTATGTTTTGGATCTATTATGTTTTAAAATAATTTGAAAAAGTAAGTCAACCAAAGTCATACACAATAATGAGGACAAAACTATTGCAGTTCTGCCTTTGCACTTTGTGTAAAATCCTAATTGCTCTCATGCTAGTAAAGCTGTCAAACTAAGTACGTACACTACATGTAAGCTTATCTTGCTCCTGTGGACCTAGATAAAAGCCTAGGAATACAGGTTTAAATATGGGTCTTATTTGTAGTGCCCTATGCTGGTGAGAGCTGGGGGGTCTTGTGAGCTCAGGTTTCAACAAGACTTTTAACCATTGGCATTTGGACCAACCCTGCCAGAGCTCATTTGGGCATTGCATCCATTTCCTCCCCAGTCCCAGGAACCTCCCTGAGTTCCTCAGGCTGCCAGAATTTTAATTGCTGCACACCTTCAATCTTTCCACAGTGAAGAATCAGTAGCAGAGCTTAAGTGTATTTTTCTCAATTTAACTCTCACCTTTTTTCTTCCTGCTATTGAATCTAAGCCCAATACTGAATCCAGCTGCCACAGCTGTTGTTGTTCTGCTGCCTGCCCTACTTTCTGCTTCTGCTTATTTTCCCAAAAATGCTTCTCTCGGATGGTCTGTGAAATGAATGGGACATCAAGGCACTGCTAACTGCATTCCGCTTCCCTGACAAGCCCTTTCTTTTACTGGATGCCCTGAATTTGTAGTCAAGTGCTAGTATTCTATGTTCTGAACGTCACTCTTCAGAGAGTCAGTTCCTTTTGTCACCTCCCTCATTACAGTACTAAAATATTTCCTGTGCTGCAATAAGCTATTATGTAGATTCTACAAATGAGTTTCTGATCCTGCCAAATTAGATTTACTTTAAGTAAGCAAGGAAAACTGCAGCTCTCTTTTTCCACATACTCTGATAGTCATTTTCAAAGTTTCACATAACCTGCCTCTTACAACCACCTGTGCATACGTTTTTCTGGCACTGTTGTATGTATATATGATTGATTAAGTCAAATATGTATAGGTAGTAAATGATAGCAAAGTAGTAAGGTATGTGCAAGTCTTACATATGCTCAGATATTTGGAAAATACAGACTGCCAATTCCAATAGAACAAGAACTTAGGGTTGTCTCCTTATCTAATCTGTTTAGGATAGCAAGTAAATATTGTAATTGCTTCATAGTTGTAACAGACTGCTGCATATCTGCATCCTATGTGTCACATTCTTAGAAGCACTTCCCATAGAATGGAAACATCAAGAAATATAAGTGTTTCAGAGTTTTAAAATGTTCTTACGAAGTGCACTAAACTCCTATTTCATCTGTTATATGAAGGTAAATATAAGCTTATGAGATTTGAAAACAAATATTATAGTGCCAAAATCAAAATTTTAAAGGTCTTTCTGAAATCCTTGCCAACATAAAGATCTCATCTGGTTTAATCAAAAGTAGGATTTTAAACTGATATGAACTGTGCAAAGCCGTTTCTGAAGATACTAAATTAAATTTACAGCAGGGTGATTTCTTCTTTAGCTTCAGTTGCTTAATTTTTTTTTTTTAAACAACACAGAAATAAGCTAGCTTTTAAATTGTGTAAGACTGTCCAAATGGTTGAGGTGCAATGGTCTTATTTTGAGACTGATTGATGGGATATACTGGTGCATCTTAAAAATCCTGTTTGTTAAGACACTATTAATCATGCTGCCTGTAACGAAAAGTCTTGGAAAAGATGAGAAAAACATTGTTCAGTTTTGCTAATAGCTTATCCTTGAAAGGATAGAAAGTCTGGAGAGGAAATTGGTGGCTTCAAATCATGGGTTCATAAAGAAGAAATCATTGTCGTTACCTCAGACAGTCTGCAGAGGAATATTCCCATGGCTCTGGGTTCTCCTTTAATCATGTAAATGCCATGGACAATTAGAGCCAAAATTTAGTCAATTTCTTTAATTAATTCTTACCCCCGTATCTTTTGATTCAGCATCTTAAGAGGCTTCAGTGATGCAGCTAGTCTTGATAGAAATACAAGATAGACATTACAGACCACTGAAGCTACCTAGCATGGAAAAAAAAAAAAAAAATCACATGAAGCAAGAGATTGTCTCTCTGTAGATCTCAAAACATTTGCCTAAAAATAAATATAAATAATGAGAACATATATATATATAGATATAGAGTATTTAAATTATAAGATATCACGTAAGATACCCTGACCTCTTATTTTTTTAAAGAAATAACCAAAGTTAATGCTAGCCATGTGCAACCGCAACAAAGAATGAAGGGTAGGAGCCATATGGACTGAGTTACGACTCCTTTATCAAGGATCATATTTTTACATAATTGGTATCAGAAGGATCTATGCAGAAATTACAGGCTTTATATTTCTATAAGCAGAAAGATTGATGTGTGATGTCAACCTCTATGTTGGTCTTTAAGATATTAAGAGCCATGTTAAGACACCTTCCATGCAAGACCACAGTCATGTATTTGGTCCTGTGCAAAGACAAAGCAAGAGAGGAGAATTGTCTCTAAGCATGTTGTTTAGATTTCTTGTCCAAAGTGCACAGCTTCTTTGGGATGAAGAAGAGAAATTCAGTGTTGTAGGGAACCCCACAGATTTTACCAGCTCACATCTGAGAACTGCTACCGTATTTTAATGTTTTCTATAGAATAACTGAGTGGGTCCAGATGAAGATTATATGGGAACTTCATTGAATACATTCCAGTTTAATTTGTCTTTCAAGGTATCAATAATCATGTTTGAAGTGTGGCCCTGCAGAGCTCCTTAGAAGTAGGTAATGCTCACTAGCTTAAAACAGCTAAAATTCAGCTTAATGGAACTCGACAACTCAATTGCACTGAATTGTGGGTTGCTTAATTCCTGATTTTAAGAAATGTTCAAGTCTCTGCAGAAACCTTGTGAAGGAAAGGTTTACCAGTATGGACCAACTTTGAGGAAAGCAGACATGTAACTAAAGGGTGAAAGCCAAAGTCTGCATGAACTCCTGATTCAAACAGTGAAAAAATTCAATGTTATAGAAATCTTGTGTTTTAGAATGCAACATCTGAATTTGTGAGCAAGCTTTTTTGAATTTGAATGCTTTCTCCAAATGAAGCTTTAAATAGCATAGCTAAAATTCAAAACTCAGACTCAAGAAAAGTGACTTTTTGGAATTCAAACAGCATTTGTCTGTTCAGTAAAATGCATATGAATTAATTCTTTGTCTTTTCTGTGATTTAGTATAGCAGTTCAAATACCAACTAATGATTTTTCTTAGCATTCTAATGTAGCTTTTTCTGTGATGATCACAATCATCTTTGCAATGTAGAAAAAACCATTTTCTTTGATGGCTCTAATGTCATTCCACTGTTAGAAATTCCACTGAGGGATGTATAATTTCTGTCTGGTGCTGTAGCTTGGTGTTTGGGTGGGTTACCATTTCTCTGCAAGAGGCCAGCATTACTTCCCTGTCTACACATTTTGTTTTTCTTAGGCATTTCCTTTGCTTCATGGAGAGGTGAAGGGGTCTCTTCATGGTGCAACCTCATGACACTGTGCAGGGGGATTAGAGCAATAGCTCCAGTGGAAAAGAAAATTACTTGCTGAAATGTTAGCCACTACCTAAGCATACACCATGGGGATAGTCCATTTGCTGTCAACCCGACTCATTCCTGGCAGTGTAAGGATGCTGGATTGCTGGGAAGTCTCCAGTAATCTGCCTGTACTTGAGATATCCAGGAAGCATTTGAGTGGGCAACTGAGGAGTAGCAAACAAAAACATTTTATGAATGAAAAACTATGTTTGTCCCTGGTGTGGAATTAAGCTCAGGTTTAGCAATGGTTAGGGGTCCCAAAGGCTGGCACCTGAGGAAACAAGGACTAAGCCAATGAATATTTTTAAATGGGCAGTTATGTCTTTCCTGTGAGTAACTGCTCAATGTCTCTTCCATTGTTATTCTAGGTGTCCCACCCCTGGGTGTGATGGCTCTGGGCATATTACTGGAAATTATGCTTCTCATCGAAGGTATGTAAAGACAAGGTTTTGTTATTTAAATCAAATAACTGCAGGGCTAGAAGGTACCTCAACTGACCTAACCACTCTCTGAATACCGAAGTAGGATTGAGTGTTGCACAGACATGCGTTGGTCTAACTCATATTAACCATTAATGAATAACATTTCTCAGCTTCAGCATTACTCACTATCCAAATAGGCGGGAACATTTTTGCTAATATCTAGCAAGGTCTTTGTACAAAATAAATTCAGTTTTTCTACCTTCTCTAGTAGCCCAAGGAAGCAATTCAGCATTCATGTTTGTTGCTTTACATTCTGAACGACTTTACTCTTCACAGTCTGGACTCAAATCCTACTCCTGCATTTTTTTCCCCACAAATTGTATTTCCTGAATGTTCATGTCAGTCTCTTCCAGTCTCACTTCATATTCCTTGAAATGCAAAATTGGACCCCGTTCTTTACCTCCTCTCCCAGATGAAGCCTTACCAACTTTAATCAGCTTTAAACCTCTTTCATCTAATATGTACTAGTCTTGTTAGTACATTTCAGAAAAAAAGTTTGGCTTGTCCTTAAATTGCAACACATTGTATTACATCAAGCCAGAAGAATGGAAAGAGAAATTTACGGATGAAAGCTGTTACCTTAACTGCCTAAACTATAACTTTACCAAGGGCCAAAGAACACTTCTCATTCACTAATTAGGATATTGATCAATTGCAGTGATCAACTACCACTGTAGAGGTAATGGTATAAATGCTCTGTAATTAGCAATTCCCCTGTGGCTATTTGAAAACTAAATCAGTAGAGAAGAGCTGTGCCATATTTTGTAAATATCTATCTACTGTTTAATCAAAGAATAACAGTGAATAATAGTGTAGTCCATCTCTCTCATGTTAGTAAAGGCTCTTTATTCCCACACAGGCTAGTACTGTTGAATCTGGGTATTTACTTTTGTCTTGGTTTTTGAGACAAAACTTCAGGAGGAAACACTCCGGAATGAGTGTTCCTCCCTGTTTCCTCCATCAATGAGACAAATGGGTCACAAGAAGTGAAAGTGGGAAGAAGAAACCAAACTGTTTATTAACACACAAACAAAACAGGGTAGAACAGGATAAAAAACCCCTTCAAAATACAACAAATTCCCGGAGAGGGAACAGACACCAGGACTCGGACCAGCCAGAGCCACCCTGCAGGCCCGTTGGGGCCACCCCTGCAGGCTCCCCAGACCGGCAAGGAGGGAAGGGAGGCAGTGAGGCAAGGGGAAGGAAAGGGAAAAAAAGAACAAGAAAAAAACCAACAGAACCTTTTCCCAGCTAGCTGGAACACAAAAGAAACCCAAAAAACAGCACAGCGCTCCCGGCACACTCCCTCCCGAGCCTCCCCGAGCCCCTGCCCAGGCCCTGGAGCCCCTGAGCCTTTGGGCTGAGCCGTTCAACCGCCCCCTCGGGTCCGTGGCTCCGGCCCCGCCCCCGGGTCCATCGAAAAGGCACAGCATCCTTGGGCATTGAGCGGGCGGTTAAGGAATAAAGCGGCTTCATAACATCACCCCAGGACAACTTTCTTCACCGAGTCCCTGTAGTTTTACAGCTGGCTATAACTAGTCAATATACAAATTCCCAGTTTAAATGTATTCCCACTAAAAGAAACAAATAGTTCAAAGTCAAAACATAAACAAAATAAGAGATTGGGAACATACCATATTTTGTGTACTGTGAAAATGAAAGATCACAATATTGATTTCTGTAATGCAGCATTAAATATCAAAAATACAAATAACATTATAAAGGAGAAGAGATAAGCATTTTAAAAGCACTTACATGATGCAGGAGATTAAATCACACTTTCAGAGGGATTTAAGGTCAAATTTAGAGCTACATTTCACTATATGTAAACTTACCAGCTAACACTCTACCAACATTATGCTTGTTGTAACTCAACCCCAACTTCAGGGAAGCTATTTATGTGTTTGATCATCTATTTAACCAGAAGCAGGTAGGAGAGTGAAGATGCAGAAGAACAGTGTTGCTAACAAGAAACCTGAAAGCTGGCGAGGTTGGCAGGGGAGAATCACTGAATGTTGACTCATTTTTTAAACCCTTTCCCTGTGCATTGTCTCCTGGCCACTATACGACTGAACTGGACTGGACCATGAGCTGAATGGTGTTACCTCCTTTTGTCTGTAAATTCTTACATTCTTGTATTTCTGCAGATGACTACTGGACCAAGTTTTCATTTGATTGTGCAACATAATTAAGTACATATAAAGATATAAAAAGTAATTTTACAAAACAAAGAGATACTGCATTTGTCTAGTCCATTGGAATTTAACACATGCAGCCTTTTGAAATGCTACCGTGTCTATATTGACCACATAACTCCTTCATTTCTCTTCCAAAAAGGCCTCTGGCAACCCCATGTCTTTGGCTGCCTGCAGGCACAGAAGCACTGACACGTAGTCAGTCAAGTAACATTTTCTTTGCTTAAATCCACAGATGTCCCCAAGAGACCTGTCACATTTACACAGAGCCAGCCTTACCCTGTTCAGATCATGATATCTGTCAAGGCCATTTCTGAGGTGGGAGGCTGGCAAAATGAAATCTTTTAAAGGGCAGAAAACCAGTAGCCTAAATCTGGAGCTGTTAAGCGTGAAAGACCCCACAGCATGTTGTCAGTTAGGCTTTCTAATTCCCAAACTGCAAATTAGCATTTAGGTCTGTCTGTATCTGAGTTAGCATTTTTGTTTGTATTTGATACCATCAGTTACCACCCTCTCAGTTTCAGAAGGAAGGGAATGACAAACTTCTCTCGTAAATGGCTGCCGAGATGCCTGGGTATCATCTGTCTTTAAAATGGCTGCTCAACAGCAAGCACACATGAGGCAGATTTCACTGCCATAATTCTGCAGTTCCACATACCGCTTCAATTTATGCAAGAAGTTACAGCAGCATGTACTGCTGTTGAGCATCCCTCCCTGTCTTTTGTCTTCATATATGAGGAATTAAACTCATAGAAAAATGAAGTACTATGCTTACCTTGTAATAGCTTTGGTTATTATAGGATAAAAAAATTTAAGCAAAGGCTCATACTTGACATCTGTTTTCTCGATGGATCTGCTGTCAGAGGAAAGATGAATTAATCATAGCCTCAGAAGCTGTCTGTTGGAACTGTCTGTTTAGAAGACCTGAAAGGTCTTAAAATTTCTAATAAATCATAGTGGCGGAATAGAAAGATCTATTACAGAGAGATGATACACCAAAATACCAATAAGTAGGTGATAATTAAATTGATTTAATATGTAGAAAGCTTTAAATCATTAGTCAAGGCAGAATTTCTTTGTTCAGATTTTTTTATGAAAATGTCATCATCTACAAGAATACCCATCTGTACACCTACTAAAAAAAGTACTGCTTTCTGAGTAATTTCTATTAACTGTTTACTTTTCAGATGAAAATTCTGATTATTCTCGCACAGTGAGTACAACTAGTCTCAGAGATAAAGGAGGGGTATCTTTAACTCCCATCCCCTCCCCTTCACTTTCTGCAGACCAGGTTTTATGCCAGGCAGTGAACCAGCCTGTTTCTGAACTTTTCCCTTGCCCTAGAGCCAGCTTCCTCTTATTCTGAATCCCTCATACTCCCTTCCTCCTACTTCTTTCTTACAGGCAACATTATTATTTTTGAAGAAAATTTTCCTTAATTGGCTCAGGCTTTCTCAGATTTAGTTTGTACACAAGGAACTATGGTACTTTGGTATCCACTGTGCAAGTTGGAGTAAACAGCAGTTTGCTTTGAAAAGGAAAATGGTTGCATTTAAAATGAAAAATGAAATGGGATGAGAGCACAGATCCATATATCAGAGTGCAGATGCCTGCTCCAGTAATGCTGACATGATCCCTGGTGTGACACTGACCCCAGGCTACTAAAAGTCTCCCAGGCAATTCTAAGAAATGATTTGGGACTCAGTGTGGGTCCAGATCATTCTTCACAGACAATACAGGTGTAGCTGTCCTGCTTTACAGAGACAGAGAGCTTAGCTCTACAAATGTGAACTTTCTGGTCTTGGGTCAAAGCAGCAGTTCTAGGTTCCTTCTGTTTAGCACTGTAGATGTAGCCATGATATCTCACTAAAAGTTTCTAGATAATATACGTTGTCCGAAATCTTGTGGCAGCATTTCTCTCTTTCTTTAATTGACTTATTTATGACTTTTCAACATGTAAACTCTGGTTTTGTCTATTCTTCATTTTCTAACACAGAATTCTGCCTGTGATTGCATCACCTTTTTCTCTGCTTCATCCCCTCAGTCCTCACTGGTTTTGACAAGACAAAATAACTGAAAATTTTGTTACCACTTTTTCTGTCTCTTCTTTGCAAAGACAGGACCTACTACACAACACTCAAGTACCTTTTGTCATGCTGAAAACAGAAATTTAATCTTCTATTTTGTTTCTTTCTCTAGGGAAATTTTTCTTTGGTGACACTTCTTTGTCTCGTGTCAACGCTTGAAGGTGTTCTACTGGTGGATTTCTTTTTTCAGTGTTGGTAGTTAAGATGGGAATAACACTTAAATAGAGGACAAAGCATGGTTTTTTCCACAGACGTTCTTGTATCCTCAGATACCAACTACCTAAAAAAATCTTTAAAAATCTGTTAAGGTCATTGTCAAGTCTACTAAGTGGTTTCTATATTGAATTCTTCATATGCAAAGGAAAGATGAGCTTGTGTAGTTGAAAACAACATTCTCAGTCTTTAGTTAAATGTAACGTTGGTTAGCCTAACATATAACTTCGTCTCTACCAAATCTTTCTGTCTGTGTAAATTCTGAGCACTTGAACTCCTTCTCTGGAAGGCATTGAAAGCTCTGAGCTCTGTCATGTTTTTATTCAGTCATTCTATAGGATTCTTATGTGATGTTTGAGAAGGTTTGATAATGTTTCTAATGTGCTCCCAAGAGAAATCCTTAGTCCTACGAGGAGATACTCCTGTCTTTTCTATTCTTCCGTCCCTCTCAGACACAGAGGACATAATGTCTCTCAAGCCTGAAACAATGGCTTCTATTCCTTTTAAAGATGCCATTGCTGCTGCTGAGTCAGCTGAAGGAATGATTAGGCAGAGGGTTTAAAAGCTGTCTTCCCTGACTCCTCGGGGAGTTTCTGTGCGTGTGGTCTGCACAGCGCCAGCGGTCCTGTCGTGCATCACAAACCCACACGCGCGGATTCCCCCTCGTGGTGGCTGCTGCAGCTCTCCTAATTTAACCCACCTGAGCTTTGATTGTGGAAACTGGTCAGGATTGCCTATTTTGCCAGTTTCTCAGATAGAAAGTGTATTCCTGTAAAGTGTACCCAAGAATGAAAAATTGCATTCTAAAATGTTTTCTTTCACACAGTCTTTCAGGCTGTCCACGAGCAAAGAAAAGTGGAATCAGGATAGCACAAAGCAAGGAAGACAAAGAAGACCAAGAGCCAATTAGGTGAGAACAAATATTGTCAAAGGGCCTTTGTGTGTTTTATAAGGTGTTATGTATATTCAGGTTTTTTTAAGGCATAAATGTTATTGTGTGATAGTTATCCAAGAGTAGATGACCACATTGATTTCTATGAGCAAGTCTAGTATCTGTGCTTTTTTCAGCAAAGAATACCTCAATAGTCAAGGATACAATCTTATATAATTTAGAAATAGTTTAAAATTCTTCATTTTCACGATATTAAAAAATCACTTAGATCTTTATCTCCTGAATTCCCCTTAAAGATGTTTGTATACTACAGGCAAACCATACATGCTAAATAAAGGTTGTTATGGAATTGAGTGTTTATATGAGACTGCTGCAATAAATCTGATTGTTCATGCAGTTTGCAACAGAAACAAATGCCTACCAATAGGTCTTGGTTTCTTCTTGGAAGGCGGTCTGATATCAGTGGCCACTGAACATGCTTAGACTATTCAGGACCAGATCCTCAGTGGAGAGTTGCAGCAATATTTTAGTTCACAAACAGTGAAGTAATTGGCCTTTAGTTTAGACATGTTATGTAGCAACACACTAAAGAAAAATTTACCATGATTTTCTTTAAACATTTCACTTCGAAGATTCTAACCTGTTCCTTCTAACCTTGGTTATTTGGTTTTTAGCAGAATTTTTTAGCTTTAACAGAGAAACTGTGTGTGGGGATTCCCAATTAAGGAGAACCATCAGATGAATACAGAACTGCCTTCATTGGTCTCTGGGCTGTAGCACATAGTTTGATATAATCAAAGAGTGGTTAAAGGAGATGAGCATTTCTAATGAGGTGCTCTGATCATGTCATAATTAACTGTATATATGTGACGTTTTCATGACTTTGGACAAGTCTTCTTTGGGTTCCATACCTATAAATAAAATGTAGCAAGGATTATACTAAGTAATATTCTATGCTAAGTAGGGTTTTATGGGCAATTTCACTGCTGATCAGAGCTCAGTAGCAAACATTTGAATTCCACTGTGATGTTTTACTGTGATAAACACCTGCAATTGGAATACGGATCTCAGTCCTTTTGTTGCAATGGCATAATGTCAACAGCTGTGACTGAGTCTACTGGTTAGTCTCCTTGGAATTTATCAAAGAACTTATTTTTCTTCAAATTATAAAGTTCTGCTTGTAATTTTACCCACTACAGGGTATCTCGACTACTTTTGCCACCACAGTGTAGGATTATTCTTTCCTTTTCATGTCAGGTTTATTTAGACTTTATTTTAGAGGCTACCATGTATAATGTCAAAACAATAAAGTTTATCTCTTCTATCTGCTATCCAGATGTCCAGTTCCTGGCTGTGATGGTCAGGGTCATATAACTGGAAAATACGCATCCCATCGCAGTGCATCCGGGTGTCCTCTTGCTGCCAAAAGGCAAAAGGATGGATACCTAAATGGCTCACAGTTCTCTTGGAAGTCAGTGAAGACGGAAGGAATGTCATGTCCAACACCAGGATGTGATGGCTCCGGACATGTCAGTGGTAGTTTTCTTACTCATCGTAGGTGAGTAACTATGACTTACGTTTTTCACTTATGTTTATTATTTCAATAAGATTTAAAATACAGCTTTTTGTCATGGCATTTCTCTGTTGCTTTTGAATTTCATTATTTATTACTTCAAAAAATAATCTGCTTACATGTATTTGTAGGTAACTGGAAATCCAGACACACAATTTTTTTTAATGCAAGCCCTTGCAGATACAGACCTTCATTTGAATGTATAATATACAGAGAATATTAGGGGAAAAAAACATGCATGACTGTAACTGTAAGTTTCCTATTGCTTTATTGGATATTTCTGGACAAATTACCTTGGGGCAGACTTTGTAAGACATATCTGAGTCCCCCCGATTTTCAGAGATGTCAAACACATTCTTGATTCTCAAACATCAGAGCATGGAACTGAAGAATTTCAGGAAAGAGTTCCATAAAACCAAAGTACTTTTATTCATTTGGTAATGAACATGCTTGTTTAAAACAATATATGTAGAATATGGAACAGTATTTAAAACTAATGAAATGTAAATATTTGACAAAAGAAATACAAAGCTTGATTTTTTCATAAACTTGACAAAAATAAGAGAGCTTTGATGATAACATTTTTCATAGCTTGTAAAAGCAGGAGAAAGTGGCCAATCTCTTAGGGATAAAACTTGCTGCCATTTTAGATGTTAGATGATGAAGAAACAAGGATTTTTTGGAGCTCTGGCAGGGAATCTAGGCCTGCAAATGAGTATAATGTCAGAGCAAATTTCTTATTATATAATCGCTAATATAAAACTTTGTTACTTCAAATATGTCAAGTTGATGTCCCTAATTTGTCACCCTCTCCAGGCAGACCTCAGTTGAACTTCTGTACCCTTTAGTTAGCTAAACCAATTTGATCTTGTTTTATAGTCAGTTCTAGATACAGAGGTGAAAAGTGTACTTCTTTCTTCTCTTGCCTGTAACTATTTCCTTTGATTCTTTCTTTGACAATCCTTTGTAGCTTCACCCAGAAGCCTTACCCTTACTTCAACCTCCCAGACTTTGTGCACATAGTTCCTATTTATTGTTTAGGCTCAGAGTTGTTTTTCTAGTCAGTGTTTTATGGTACCTACCGTGAAGGGATTCTGGTATGTGACCTGAGGTGTTACCTGAGTTGTCAAATGTATTACACAGCCTGCAGCTCTCAGAGGCTTCAGGAAGTAGGAGGTGTAAAACTCTGACCATTTGTGCAGATACCACATGAGGATTTAAGTTTCTGACTTTTAGTAAAATATCAGTATTAGTGTTCGTATTTCAGTTTAACTTTCTTCATAATGGTGTAACATTTATTTAACTCAGAGAGATCCATCATTAAAATTTTGAATTTATGTTACCTTTACTTAAAAGGTACAATATAATTACTGGGAGATTGCTTGCAGGGAGTATTCACATAGTACTTATGGTCTCAAGGAGAAAATTCTTGCAACAAGAGTAACTAACTTCTAAAAGAAATGTACCGGTTTAACAGTTTAAAGGTCAAATTGTGGCTAGAGGTTTTTTTTTTAAAGGAGTGCTTTCATGAAAAAAAAAACCCCAATGGAGTAACCTAAATATGAAATTTAGCTGCAGAGCAGCCATGTGTGTTTTTCAGTACCACTATCTTAAGTAGAAACAGAGACATGTAAATGGCTTACCTTATAAGATCAGGTTTTGGGCAAAAAGGCCCATTGTTAGAGGAGAGTACCACAAGATGAAAGGTTTCTTAAAAAGATGGATGGAGTAAATTGATCCTACTTAATTATCTTGGTGTAACAAAGGTCCAGTATTCTAAATTGTGAGCAAATGGAACAACTTCTTGAAGCTTCCATAAGCAATGGCAATATTAATAACAAGCCATATTATTTTAAAAATATTATTAGTTCTTGTAGGATTCTTAAGGCTGTTAAAAATGCGTGGTGCATTTGCTCACACAAAAAAAAAGCATGTGGAACCGTTTTAGATGCCTTAGGGTTACTTATATGGCCTCCAGCTGCTACTCAAAAAGTTAGGTCCAGTGTAGTATTTATCAGCCTTACTGCTATATCTTCTCCAGTGGCATTTCATGCCTCTATATGCACAACTGAATCAAGCCCTACGTGTAGGATTGAACTTCAGAACATTTCACCTACCTTAAGAATGTGCTTGTATGCTTGTAGGCTGCATTTACTCCACTTCCAGGATCAATGGATCCTGGAGAGTTGTCCACTTCAGTGAAGTAGACACTGGCCTTTAATCAGTTCTACCATAAATGTCATTGACTGTGTCAAGAGGGAGTGGGTTTCCCCTGCCTACAAATAGGTACTTTATGCCATTTGAATTGTTCTTAGAGTATGCATTATGGCCACACTGGGTTGACTTGTGAGACACTCCGTTCTTTGATTATGACAGCTAAGAGCTGAATGTGCCTGGCGGGGATCTACAAAGGTACTGGTCTTGTTAAATGAACGGGCCCCACAGCTCCATGACAGCTTTGACACACAGTTCTCATGCAGATGTTTAAACCCAGGTGCCATAATCTGGAGCTCAATCCCACCTAGATTACAGACTATCCATTTTCTTACGCAAAGGTGAAATATTCCCTGACTTTCAGTGTATCCATTCTAACAGACTGTGGTCTTATCTTCTACCACTAATAACATTTTGCTATACAGCCATGCCTGTACATCTCAAATTCTCACCTTCTCCAGAGAAGCAGTGCTATGCCAGTTACACAGTAAAACCAGATTTACAGACATTCTTTTGCAGGTAGAGCTATGTTCAGCATGCACGAGGGGAAAGCAGGGCTGTGGCCTTTAACTGAGTCAGTAAAAGCTCCTCAGGAAGGAGTAGTTAATGTCTTCATTTTTGCCAGTACACCTTGCTGCTCTCCTAATAGGGGATTTTTCCTTCCCAGTGCAAATATTTTTCTATCATCAGACTTTTCTAAGCATATATATATATATATATATATATATATATATATATATATATATATAAAAATTGCATGTGTAGATGTCCTTTATATCTTCTCCGAGATTTTTATATTCTGCCATTTGTAGATAGCTGTTAATATGCTGTTATTAAAACAGCTGTAATATTCTGGAAATGAACTGCAGACTGGCTTGTGAAAATGAAGCCAACTGTTGAATTTATCAAATAGATATTAGGAATGATGTTTTTGAGGTAAAGATTTCTTAGAGCTGCTGTTGACACTGTACACATGATGTCATTGCACTGGTATCAGTAGACACTGGAGATGATCCACAAGTGCTGGTAAATCAATAAAAACCTCTCCAACTGGTATGTAGTCTGGGATTTAAATATATGCATATTCCTACATTCACACTTCTGAAGCAGAATTTAGTAGCCAATAAAAAACGTCGTAAATTTTGATGAATTTTGAATCCTACCCTATGATCAAAGGTACCAACAAAGGTTTCTGGTTTTTAACATTTCATTGCCTGTTCACAGAAATTTCTGTGAATAGTTTTATTTTGTCAAAGAGTTTGCATTAGGAAATAATGGAAACAGAGAGTTATCAGGAGGGACTTGAAACATAGGATTAAGTGTGCTATGCTTCAAAAAGGAGCCTCTGCTAGGAAAAGAGGCCAGTGTGAAATTAGGTGACCTATGAGCAATATGAAAACAAATTGGAAGGCATGTAAGCATGGAGTCAATAGATAGATAAATTAAATAGGTTATAATGAAATGTGAATTCCTTATTATACTGTAGCTTTGCAGTTTAGTTCTTGAACAGACCCTTACATCCCCATATTTGATTTAAGATTTTTATGGATGGCACTATTTCTAGTACTGTGATCAGTGGGGACTTTCTCAGAATATACTTGGTTTTAGCAACCCTGCTCCTTTGCACAGAAGAGGAAATGTGCTTGTGCTGACCTCAGTAGAAATTACCTGCAGAAATGCCTTTTCAGATCTAAAACAGTGTTCTTGCTCCTATCTTTACCTCACTTTTATTTACATAAGTGTTCACCTATTTCAAATACATTAATGTAGCTTTTAAATTCCTTTTACTATGGAAAACTGTTGTGGTTTAACCCCAGTCAGGACCACTGCCCCACTGAGTTGCTTGTTCACTTCCAGCAGGATGGGGGAGAGGATCTGAAGTGTGAAAGTGAGAAAACTTTTGGGTTGAGATTAATAGGTAAAGAAAAAGCCACACTCACAAGCAACACAAAACAAGGAATTAATTTACTGCTTCCAATGGGCAGTCAGGTGTTCTGCCATGCCCAGGAGAGTAGGGCTCAGGTAATGGGGTCTTGGGAAGACAAGCATCATCCCTCCAAATGTCTCCCCCTTCCTCCTTCTTCCCCGAACTCTCTATACTGAGCATGACACCATATGTTGTAGGATATCCCTTGGGTCAGTTGGGATCATCTGTCCCAGCTGTGTCCCCACCTAGCTCCCAGCTTGTGCACCCACAGCCCCATCAGTGGTAGGATGGGGTGAGAAGCAGAAAAGGCCTTGACTCTGTATGAGCACTCCTCAGCAGTAAGGAAAACACCCATGAATTATCCATGCTATTTCCAGCACAAATCCAAAACACAGCCTCATACTAACTACTCTGAAGAAAATTAACTCTATTCCAGCCAAAGCCTGTACAAAAACATGGTAGTAGAGCTGCAATATACAAGAGGTGATCAAATTATAAGTATTTTTTCCCATTAACAAGCTAATGCTAAATAGAGATGAAAGTGTAGAGAAGGGTGATTTTTCTTTAGCGAACCTGTATCCTTGCTGAGGACAGTAGGACTTACTCCAAGATCCATAAAAAAGTTTATAGAACAGGATTTGTATTTGAGCAGCAAGGGCATGCCACTGTGTTTGCAAAATGTCTAGATGTTGTGAGAGGAAGCAATGGACATCATCCACTGCCTTTTCCCTTCTGAAGGAATGTATGTAGAAATTATCAAGTGGTTATGGGAGATGATTACATATGACACTTGTTACAGACTATCCACTTTATGCATAGGAAGATTTAGTTAATCGTAAGGCTGTCAGAAAGCCCACAGGCAGCAGTTCATTCAGTTCAGCCATTACCACACACACGTCCTAAAGTGAAGGAGCACTGTCAGTGCTGTTTCCTCCAAAAATTCTAGGTTGGTCATAGCTCTGAGTTGCACAACTGCATTGCTAAGCATGGGAACAGACAAATTATGAAAAAGGAAAAGACAAAAAAACCCAAAAAACTTCTAGGCAGGAGCTGCCCTCTGCAACTGCTTTCTGGAAGCTGGCTGATACCTACACTTACATGGATCCTCAGAGGACCTCTAAGTTCTCAAACGTTCAAATCATTTAGGAGATGACAAATGTGAGGAAAGAAGGTTGGAGATGTAGACTTTTCATATGCAGATCCTTTTTCTCATTAAATATGCTTTGCTAGAAATAGACACTGCATAAAAGCCCTCTGTGATCAACCTCAGCTTCTGAAAGGAAGATTTGCAAACACCACCTACAGTCAAACCTCCTGGTGCTCAGGGCTGCAGCTTGAACCGGTGTCCATAGAACAGCAGCTCACCCCAGGATTTGTCTGGGATGGGTGGATGCCCCAAAGAGGCAGCAGCTCCGTTGTACAGATGCTTTACAAAACACAGTCTAGTGGCTACAAATTTGCTCCTAAATTGTTGTAGAGCTTTCAATATTTGCCTGAAGTCACATCCTGTCTTAACAGCAGCATTTCTCAGCTTCACCAATTAAAAACATAAGAATACTTATCATTAGGTCAGCAATGGCTCTCCAGCCTATCCACATCTTTTTTCATAGTGTGAACTTAAACTGAGCACCATGTTCCAGGCGTGGCCTGACAAGGGCTGAGTGGGACAATGACTTCTGTGTCTCTGTGATGGTGCTCTTGTTGATGCAGCCCAGCTCCCGCTGGTTCTCTGTGCCACAGCAGCACCTCTCACTTACACTGAGCTTGTCAGCCCCAGGATTCCCAGGTCCCTTTCCACAGAGCTGCTCCACAGCCAGGTAGGCCCCAGCCTGTGCTGCGCTCCTGGGTTATGTTTTCCCAGGTGCAAGACCTTACACTTGTCTTGGTTAAACTTCATAAGATTCTTGTCAGCCCACTCTCCCAGCCTATCCAGGTCTTCCTGCAGTGTGACTTTCCCTTCCAAGGAGTTCACTTCCCCACTCAGTTTGGTATCATTATCAGACTTCATCAGGATACACATGGTCCTATTGTCCAGGTCATTTATGAAGATTGTAAACAGGATTGGGCCCACTATGGATCTCTGGGAGACCCCACTTGTGGCAGGTTGCCGGTTTGAAAAGGAGCTGTTTACCACCGTGTGCAGCCTCTCAGCCAGTTCCCTACCCACTACACAGACCATTTGTCCAGACCATAACATATGTTTCTCTAGGAGGAGGCTATGGGAAACCATATCAAAAGCCTTGGAGAAATCCAGGTAGACAATATCCACTGGTCAACCCCATCAACCAAGCAGGTTACTTCATCACAAAAGGCAAATTTGCTTTTGCAGGCTTGTCAAGCACAGCTGGCCCTTGGTGAATCTATGCTGGCTTTTCCCAATCATGTGCTTCATCTGACTTGTGATAGCCCACAGGAGGATTCATTCCATAATTTTCTCAGGGACTAAAATAAGGCTGATGAGCCTGTAGATCTTCCTTTCAGCTCTTCTTGTAGGTGGGGTTGTCACTATCTTTCTTCCAGTTTTCTGGGGTATCCCCTTACCTCCACAACTTCTCAAAGATTATGGAAGCCTTGCAACAGCATCAGCCCACACTCCTCACACCCTTGGGTGGGCAATGTCAGGGCCCATGGATCTGTAGCGTTAAGCTCCTGTAACAGTTTACTTGCAACTCTTCCATCAGTGGTGGTCAGTCTGTTTGCATCAACCTGGAATTTTGTTCCCAAGGCCTGGTGCCCAACAGTGTTGGTAAATACAGAGGTGAAGGAAGTGTCAAGTACCTCTGCCTTTTCTGCATTGTTGGTGACTAATTCACCTCTCCCATATAACAGTGGGCCAGTATTTTCCTTCTGTTTCCACTTGCTGTCTGTGTGCCTAAAGAACCATTTCTTGGAGTTTTTTACATTTCTGGCCAGTTTCAATTTGAACTGAGCTTTTGCTATTCCAGCTGCATCTTTGCATCCCCCGGCAACAGCCTTGTCATTCCCAATGGGTATTTGCCCACTTTTCCATCTCTGGCTCTCTCTTGGTTTTGAGCAGACCCAGAAGCTCGCAGTTAAGCCAATTGCAAGCATCCTTTAAAACACAGATGAAAACTGCCAGATGAATTCTCAAGGTGCTCTAAATTTCCAAAATACCCTATTTGTCAGGAGTCTGTGTCCAGCAATATCTTTTGAAAGGTGTTCCTGTGCTGTACACTGAAAATGGTAAAAACTTTGCAGAGAGAAATCTATTTATTTCTGTTTGTGAAACATAAATACTGTCAAACTCCAGATTTGTAAGAAGCTTTTAATATGCAGTGCATTAAAGTATTTGATTGCATCTATTTCTAGCCAGGTCTCTTGTCAGGTCAACTCTCATCCATGCTTTTATTTGTTGCAACAGTAAGTTGACAGAGTGCCACATTTCTGTCAAAATTAATTCACTCTTAGTTCTCATTGTTTTACTTTTTCTCTGATAGGCTTTTTCAATTGTTTAGGGTGTTTGTTTGTTCATTTGGTTTTAATCTGCCTGTCCCCTCCCTGCCATTGATTTATTTTGCTGTTTTTCCTATAAGCTGTACATTGCAATTCAGCAGGAGAACATCATACATCATTAAGAGTATAGAAGAGCTAACCAAATTCACTGCATTTAACAGCAGCTACAACTGACAATGATAAGCATCATCATGATGACATAATTAAAAGATGACAGACATGGAAGTGCATTGACATTTCCAAGAAGACAAAGAAAGAAATGTGGCAATTAAATGTAATAATAGTATACATAAAGAAAAAAAAATTAAAATAAAATCTTTGTGGTGGGCCCTACAGTACACAGGATTTTTTTACTTAGTAATTTTGTGTTGACCCATAAGCTTAAAGGAAAAGGGTCCTCCTAAACCGTATTTCAACACCTTTCTCTTCCCATCCTCCTTCTCTCCTACTTTAGTGTTCTGGCCCTTTTCTCTTTTCTGTCCCTGTGGCTCCTGTTCAGTCTTCTTACTTCTGAGCTTCTCAGTCCCCAGCATTTGAGGTCGTTGGTCCACTGGCAGAACAGGACTGGCAGTCTCAGGCATTGCTTCCAGCAAGCATTCTTCTGCTCCAGGCCCTGCAGCCCTGAACAGGACTGGTGGCAGGGAAGGCTCCCAGTTCTCATATGCACAAAGTACATGGAGGGTCTGGCACTAAACACTAATTCACATCCACTTAGTATGTCCAAGGGACAGTCTGTCAGAGGCTTATAGCTCTGCCAAATCTACTTTCGTTTTTATGAGAATAGCAGAATGCATCTCTAAACTCAGAGCAACACCCCATGAAATGTCATTTCTTGCTCCAATTCATGGACAGTTAGAGTTATTCACTGAATTATTTGGACTTTTTTGTTCCCCTCAGTAGGTACAAAACGATGTATATGGACAAAACAGTGGTATAGAAGTATATTGTGAGAAATAGAAATATTTTTCCAATGACATTTGGAAAAAAAAATTAGCCTGGCCAGACAGTTACTATTGAAGATTTCAGTCAGATCAGTTAAAATCTGGCAAAAGTTAGAAGTGACTAAATGCAGAGCCTGGTTGTTGAAAGAGTCAGGCCCTTTGACTCTAGGTAGTTCTGCCAGCTCTTTTCATTATAAGCTGGAAGAAGGACGGAATAGTATTTTAATCAGATATACTATCTGTTAAACTGGAAGGCTCTTAAGAGTAAGCTAATCCAAAGGGACTTAAGAGGTTTACTTACCTTGGGAAAGTCACAGAGAAAATAATAAGGAATCCATATTAGAAAAAGCAGACTGCACAATATAAACAAGAAAAATAATTTTGCTGAGCAGACCTGACAAATTGCAGCAGACAGCAATTGTACAGGTGCTTGCAATGTGACACCTCCTAGATTTCAGGCACTTAGCAGAAGCTGTCTGGTTATAAGTCTGCTTGTCCTCATTCCAGACATAGCCCATAAAAAGCAGGGAATACATGATGACTTTTTAGATTTCAGGAGGCATGAATTTTCCTCTTGAAGTACTTTTTCTCTTTGCTGTCTGTACAAGTGTTTAGAGAAATTGTGCTTCATTTTAAGTGCCAGAGTGAGCTGGACTTGGTCACTAAATAGATCACTTGAAATTTTGAGCCGCCTAAGAGCACTAATCAGAGGTGTGTAGCTAAACATACACCTTAGCTATTTATATACAGGAAGTCTCAACCTTTCTCCTTCACAATACATGCCCTATTCAACAGCCCAGTATATACTGGTCTTCAGGTCATCTGTCCTGTTGTGGGCAGTCACCAGACAGGAGAGGCTGATAAGCTTTGCAGAAGCCAGCCCCCAGCTCCTGGGGCACTCAGTTGTTCGCCATTAAGTGTACGGCTCAGTGCTGGGGTCATCTGTAAGTCATGTAATGTGCTGCAGTGGGTACTCACTCACCAAAGAATAAACGAGAGATTTTTGAGCAATTGTTGCATGTTGGGCAAGAGCCAAACCTCCTTCCCTCTTCAGGGATGATACAGATCAAAGCTCGTTAACACATGTGAGAAGCCCACCCACAAAGCTGTTTTGCTGACTAAGCAGCTTCAGTTAACTAAATATGATGTAAATTTGCCAAGGGACTACTGTGCCCAGCTGAAGGGCAACTTTGGCAGTGCTCTTACAGTCCCAGCATTTCAAGATTCATTAATCCCTTTTCTGGTGTATATTTATGCCCCAGGGGGCTTCCTTTCAAATTGAGTCTGCTCTCAGGGCCTTTTCTCTCAGCTTTGCCATGTTAACAATTCTGCATAATTTCTATTTTTTTTTCTTACCTGATGCATGCTTTATTCTTTTGTTATGAGGGATAGGCATAATTAAGCTATAACGCTGTCTTACCTTTTAAATCTCCAATAAAAAACCCCAAAAACCTTATCTTCTTCTGGGTGGCCATTCACTCTATCTCATTGTCCTGACTGACCAGATTTTAATGCTAATTCAACCCTCCCCCCCTAAAATAAGAACATAGTTCTTTCCAGAAAGTCATTCTGAAACAATGATCAGATATCATTAAAATAATTTTGGAAAGCTTGCATTTTGTTTTAATCATAATGGCTATATTTTTTTTATGACCATTTGGGTAGCGGTTTAATTTTTCTTACTGCTGAAGCCAATGCAAAGATCTATTTAAACAGAATAAAATATCAGCTACTTTCCTCAGCAACTTCGGAAAGCAATTTGAATTCAGAGCTGTCACTTTCCACATTACATTGAACTTTTAGTATTTGTAGTATTAGTATTTAGTATCTAGTATTAGATTTCCCTCCTGATTCAAAATTGAAGTTTTTCACCCCAAGCATTCAGGTGTGAGTTGTAAATGCACCCTAAAAACCCAAAACAAAACAAAAAACCCACAAAAAACCCCAACCAGCCAACCAACCAAACAAAAGGCTTTAGCCAGGAAACAAGACCTATAAAGGGCCACATTAATAAAAATCATTCTTTTCCAGTGAAGAATTCTGAAACTGAGCTGAACAGATGATTTTTTTTCCGACACCCGACACCATACAAAGACAGTTGGGGTTGTGTGGTCAGTAGGGAGAAGAGATTCCTCTATGAGTCACGTCAATCTCCATGCAAACAAAACTGCCTTGTTTGCAAAACCTCTCTCCTGGATTCCCTTTGCTTCACATCTCAGTAAAAACCTGGGGAAAAGCCAATCACCCTTGAATGTAAATAAAACTGAGTGCTGGTTTAGGGAGGGTTCCTTTTATCTATGCTGGAGCTGTGCATAGAGTATTTCATCCTTTAAGGTGTGTAGCAGAATTTACTTATGGGAATAAGGAAATCGCTAAAGCTGATACCCTTCAACATAGGAAAAAAGGAATAGTTCATGGATTTAATATTACACCAAGGAATGGGCTACTTTGATCACTGAGTTTGATCTCTTAACTTGAACTTCAAACATTAGCAAATAGTTGAGGAGCTTAGTCGTAAAAGTAAGGTTTCAGCCATTAACAAAATAAAACAGTCATTCTCACTGTGATCTGTATTTCCCTGAATTTCAAAAGAATTTACATCTGGGGCTTGTTTTGAATGTATCTCTAGTTAAAAGAGGTCCCTTGAAAGTGACTTGTTCTTTCCTCTAGTCTATAGACAATGCTATTTTTAATAAACAGGAGAAGTGTTTCATTTTCTTTTTGAAAAATCGCTGTGGTAGTGAATCTATAAACATCTTGCAGGGTTTATGAAGTTTGTCCTTAGAATGCTTTTTGGGTACTACAGGTTGAGGCTCTGGTTTCTTTACACCCTGTTTCTTTCTTTGTAAACTTCAACAACTTTCTTTGTAAACTTGTCAACTTCAACTTTGACATACCAAATATAAAAGTTGTGTTTTATTTGACCTTTATCTACTCCTTTCCTATATCCCTACTTCTCTGTTTGGAAAGTGTTTTCTTCACTTGACAAGCCAAGTGCAATTTCTTCAGCTTCAAGAGGGACTAAACTGCATCTGTGTGCTGAGGAAAAAAATGTATTTAACACACAGCTGGAACCCAGATAACTAAAATCAGTCACCCAGACAATTGCTCCATTTGGTCAATGATCTTCCACTCTGGTGGCCTCTCTTGTTTACATCCCTGAAGACAATGCAATTACATTCTTGAAGCAGTTCAGGATTTTAGCCCACATTTATTTATTTTTTAATTTCTCAGTAAATGTGCACTGAACACTACCTAAATACCCCTTTAAAACTTTTTTTCACCACTAATTTTCATTTTATTTTTGAACACATTTCACCCTCTTTTCAAATCCACTGAATATATGGCAAGGCACTGGTTGCATTAAGATAACCACAGTGCTAAACCAGAAAGAAAATACATTCTTCACGTTATGTTCAATTCTAATAGATACAATCACCATATAGTCTTTATAGTATTTTGTTAAGTTATGGCAGAGGGTGATTTTCTAGGATGAAGTGCCAGACCATACTTTTCTTTCTCAAATTAGAGGTTAAGCTCAACAGTAGAAATTAATCAAGAGCAAAGACACATTGCATCCCAACAAAATAAGGTGCTGATGGTCATCTGGTTGTTGATACAACAGAGACTCACAGCTCTTGGTGGATCAGAAACTCAGAGGGACCCAGGAGCTGGGTGCTGGTGCTTCTCACAGTCCCACCAAAATGCTGTACCTTCAAGCCCTGTGGCATCCAGAGTCTGACAGAGATAATGCATGGCTTGGCACGTTTATACTGAATTTATTACAGCAGTACCCCAGCAATGTTGTTAGAAAGTCTAACTCATTTTTATTATGGAAAGAGTACTCAACTATGTTTATATTTTCTTATAATTTCTCATGTGTATGAGAATAATGGTAGGAGCAAGTGAGATAATTGTGATTAATTTTACTAGTTCTTTGCTGGAATGATTAAGCTGCAGAATTATGTAAAAGTCAGTGTAAAGTTTGAAAACCTATGACAAACATCAACTGTAAAGGCTTCAAACTTAAGCATAGAGTATCTTGAGTTGGAAGGCACCCACAAGGATCATCTAAGTCCAGCCCCAAGAATCACTCCATGTGCCTGAAGAATATTGTCCAAATACTTCTTGAGCTCTGTCAGGCTTGGTGCTGTGACAACTTCCCTGGGGAGCCTGTTCCAGTGCCCAACCTCCCTCTGGGTGAAGAACCTTTTCCTAATATTCAACCTAAACCTCCCCTGACACAGCTTCATACCATACTTAATGTGAGGATAAGTATTATCCTTAACAAAACTACTACCTAGATGTTTCTCGTGGTCTTTTTTTCATTTTTGAGATATTTAAAGCATATGTTGCATAACTCTTAAAACACTGAAATACCTTTCAGTTGTATTCTTTTGTTTGCCAGTCACAGGAAAAAAAAAAATCATATCTACTATTTTCTGTCTCCTTTTGTCCTTCTGTCTCCTTCTACCCCCCAGTCTTCTAGAAATCTCAGGCAGCTCTGTCTCACTGGGATTTCAATTCAAGCTTTTTGGTTAACTTTACACCTCCATGAGGTTCAGCCTCTGTACAATAGTCCACTTTTGGTGCATATATCCTGACTTCTTTTGGTTGTTCTCAAATCAGACAAAGAGCAGTTGCTTTCAGTAGTAGTAAACATAATCAATAAGATAAAATGGAAGAGGTTGAATGTCCTTGCAGAGTAGAAGCTTATTCTAAAAGTCCTAATTTACTTTTTTAGTTACTTAAAACAGTTTTAGGTAACTTAATTAAGAACAGAGCAAAGCAAAAAGGATGCACATTGCTATATTTGACTAACTCATTTTTGAAGAATTTAGACACGTTAAACAAACTGTAGTAAAATTCAATACTCTAATTTAGGTTACTAACTTGGTATCTGCTTCACTGAAAGTGCCTGGCTCAGGAAAGTGAGATAATCTGCTTACAATATGATATACAAATAAAGAAGAAACAGATTTGCCAGAAAAGACCTGCAGAGGAAGTCAATGGCATGCTCTGTGAGCAGGAAACCTTTGGGAGTTTTGAACGCTTTCTTGAATTGCATAAAGCCACTGGAAAATTTGGGACCATCTTTTCATTCATAGCCTCTTCTAAGGACGAACACGTAACAAGCTAAAAGTAATCATAGAGGTGTATGATGCACGTTAAAGCCATGCATGTAAGGATTGGGGAAGCAAAAAGAAGAAGCTTGTGGCTTAGGCATGCAGATGCATTTCAAGAAACCCATTTTGGTCAAAGCCCTCCTTTGTCTGTGCATATTGTATTAAATCACCAGCGGGTTAGAACAAAACTAATCTGGCTACAAAATGTGGAAGCCTTCTGCATCCTCACTTGTATGCCCAAAAAATAAGCCCTTTGCCTTTCCCCTCACTAACTCACGGTTCATCTGGGTGCCTCCAGAAGAAGGTAGATAATCCATGCAGAAGGACTCTCCAACAGTTCTAGCAGCAAGGATGGAGCACAGCACCCAGATCTTTGTGGTCTGGTTTAGGCAGAAGGCATCTGGTGCCCAGGTGCCTGAACTGCAGCCGAGCTATAGGTGCTCCCTACGTGCCTACCCCGGCACTCTCGATCTCTCTCCAATGGCAATGGGCCACAGGAGTTGCTGTTTGCCAGCTAGAATGTGACCACCCTATTTTGTGGAATAGGAAAGCTTAGTATTGTACATATGGAACTTTGTACCTGGGGCCTCAGGGTGAGAGCGCACCTTGGAGCACCCTGGGCATACCAGTGGAGAGGCAACCTTCCAGACAAGCTGAAAAGATATCTACAGGTTTAGGCAGTCCTGAAAACTTGGTGTATAGAACCATGGCCCGGGAACAAGATCAGGTCCTTGGCACCAAAATTTGGATTTAGGCACGCTGAGTCTCACGGTAGATTTCTAATACTTCTGAACAAAATTTTTTTTGTTTGATTGTTTTTGTGTGCTCTCAGGTGTGCTGTTCTAGCATCCAGATTTCTTGTTGGTCTGTTTGAATGCTGTACTTTTAGGCTGTTTGAAGGCTGATTGTACTTTGAGGGATTCCCTATGCTGCCATCAGTCAAGACTTTTAGAGAGGAAAAGGCTACAGAACAAGATGAGAATAAACTAATGCAGTTGTTGTAATGCCCAGTGATGCTAACTTGTTCTAAAAAAGAGTGAGGACAAAATATGAGACAATTCATTAAATCAACAGAAAGATTACAAAAATGAAGTCAATTAAATGATGCAGAAACTTTGTATATACTGTTATCTCATTTCTTTCTCTGTGCCAACATTTTTTCCCAAGATGCCAAATCCTCTCCTCCTTAATCGTCTTCAAGGCTCCCTTTGACACTTCAAGAGGACAGTTGTTTACAGTCACACACTGAATCCATAGCAGACCTTGGAACAGTAATTTGGCGTCCTACCAACTAAGCTACAGCCAAAAGCTACTAGGTCATGCTATTTCTTGATACTACTAGTATTGCTTTATTATACATCTTCTTAGTCACAAAGCTGTAGAAAATGTTGAGCACAGATTCTTTTGCTGAGAAAATAAATTTTTTTATATATTTTTCTAAGAGCAATACTTTTTTGTATTACTGCACTTGGTAGCAGGCTTTTCAGAGAAACATTTTAAATAATCAAACACTGTATGTAAATTAGAGGACTTTATTTAGAAGAAAGTTGTCTCTTTACTTAAGGAATTGCTTTTAATCAAATACATCACTTTCCTCCATATTACAGAGCGATTATTTGAGTATTAGATTTGAATCTGATTTGCACAATTAAAAATTGTAAATAAAAGTCTTCCTTTGCATCTGGAGAGGAAATATAAATGTGCCTGTATGCAATGAGAAGTACGTGATGTTACTCAGTTTCCATGGCTATGAAAACTGAAATGTTGAGACAACAGGAAATTGTTTAGCAAGCTTCCAAATTCCCTTCACTAAAGCTAGGGCTTCCTTAGAATAAGATTATAGTTTTCCATCATTAAATTAGATTTAATATATATTTTCTCTTATCTGTGGTAGTGCAACTACATTAAAGATATGATTCTGGAAAAAGGAGGTAGTTTGGTGTGTACCATTATTTGTTAAATAGTGAGCACTGTCTGATCATTACTTTTATTTTTTACAATAAAGCCTGCTAAGACTGCATTTGCTGTCAAACTGTTTTGTACAATGTAATTAAAAAGCTTAATATTTTTGCAACATGAGAGAGGAGATAACTGAATGTACATCCATAAATGTAACAAATATGTATTATAAGGCATATATATCCCCTGTCAAGACAAGGTCATTTTTATTGGAATGACTTTCCTTGGGCTCCAAAAAAAAAGCCAACACATAGTTACTGCCATTTTAAAAAAAAATTTAGAAAACAGCAATTTAGTCAGCTCCATAGGTGATATTCACAATATCACAAAGAAAAGCACAGTTTATGAGAGCTAGTCATTTGGATGTGAGAGGTTGCTCATGTCCTCTCATCATTCAGTTCCATGTTTGAACATTTCAATCAAAAAAGGGTGGAAGTTCAAAGCAGGGACATGTAAATTCAAGTGGAAATATTAACACAAAAACTGCTTTTAAAATAAAACGTTTTATTAAAAGTATTTTGTCTTTAAAAAATTGGACTGTATATCTGACTTTTATATTAGCTGGCTATGCAAAAAGAATTTGGAAGAAAAAACACAACAATGAAATCACTACTGGTAAGTCCTTTTCTTTTTCAGACTAGTGCACTCTTTCAATGCTAGGCAGTGAAGATAAACTATGTCTCTGATACTGTTTTTATTACAGTTTTGGATTACAGATTTCTTTTCAGTGACCTGTCAAAATTAACAGGCTCCTTACTGTTCACAGTTTATCAGGATGCCCCAGAGCTACTTCAGCAATGAAGAAAGCAAAGCTGTCTGGAGAACAAATGCTAACAATAAAGCAGCGGGCCAGTAATGGTAAATTTTTAATCATTACCTCCTTAAATACTAATTCTCTGTAAACTAAAGTTACTGTTACTCTCCTGCCTTTTCTCCTACATGTATAAATCCACTCTGTATAAATTGGGAATTCACTGTCAGTAGAAGTGAAACCAGGCTTTATGCTCTGGAAACCTGAGCCAGGAGTAGAGCAGTCAGACTGAGTTATGTCTATATAAATCTAAAATATTTCAAAGTAGAATATACCATTATAATTTGCTGGTTCACATTTCATTCATCAAAGGTCAGTAGTTAGCCTTATATTGTTGCAGGATTCAGAAGAGAAAAAGGGTTTATTTCCGGAATGCCAATTCCTCCTGAGTTCCCCTGAATTCATTTGGACCTATGGCTCTGTAACCTCTGGTGGCTGGAGATGGCTTTGTGCCATTTCAGCTCCAGTAATCGTAATTCTTCCTGGGAACCTTGAGTTGCAGGGAAGATGATGAAAGTACCTTGGATGAAAGTCAGGATAGTACCCTGGTAGTTGAAGTGCAGTGAAAGCAAAACGTAGGTGCTTCAGTTCAAGTAAAGAATACGCAAAAGATTTGTCTGGGAGGTGCCCAAGTCCCGAATTTGCTTGGAAAACTATGTAGTCACTTAGTCAGTGACAGTGCATGCCTTCTTAACTGCTGGTGTTAACTGCATTTAGAGCCACAGAGCATCTGAATGCAGTGCAAGAGGCACCTCTGCCCACACGGCCAGCACAGCTGGAGAACGCAGTGGCTGTCTTTGTTCAAGAGCTTGTAGCCAGGGAGTGCGAGATCTGGGTGTTACTTTCTCTACAACCTGGGTAGTATTGAAAACTGTATCTGCCGTGCCCAGGAAGAATGCCTTATGGAGTAATATGTGGATATTTTGGCTACTTGGACGCATGGCCTGCCTAAGCAACCCAGTCCACTGATGGGGTGACTACATCAGTGGACAAGGAAAGGGATAGGAAGTCACTTACCTGAACTTCTGTAAAGACACAGCCATGGTCTCCCACAGCGTCCTTCTCTCTAAACTGGAGAGAGATGCATTTGATGAGTGGAGTGTTAGGTGAATAAGGAATTGGTTGGATTGTCACATCCAGTGGTCAATGGCTCAGTGTCCCTATGGACATCACTGACAAGTGGTGTCCCTCAGAAGTCCATATTGGTACCAGTGTAATTAATATCATCATTAATGACATGGATGAAGGGATCAAGTGGACCCTCGGCAAATTTGCAGATGACACCAAGCTGAGTGGTGCAGTGACACACCTGAAGGACAGGATGCCATCCAGAGGGACCTGGACAAGCTCGAGAAGTGGCCCATGGGAATCTTGTGATGTTTAACAAGACTGGGGCAAGGTGCTGCACCTGGGTCAGGGCAACCCCCGGTATCAACACAAGTTACAGGTCATTTTGATAATGCTGTGATATGAAGAGATTAGCATGTTAAGGTTTTTTACTTTCCTTCAGAAGATCTGTAAGTGGACATACTCTTTAAATAAATTATGTATGACAGTGGAGTGAAATTTGTTGCTGCAGGTGCATTTCTTGTAATATAGAGTTAAATGAGTGTATATAAAGTTAAAGATCCTTTTGATCCTCTAGGCATTTTCAACACTTTCACTGGAGAATGACTGCAATTTAAGAAGGAAAAGTAGTGGAAAATACTTCTTTTTAACTTCAGAATAAAAGTTTGAAGAATGCTTCCTTTTTCTTTCTTGCTTGAAATAAATTTATTTTCAAATATGGAAATATTTAATTCACTGAGCTCTGATTTAAACCTAAATTATTTTGACACTTTATTTTTATGTCACACAGGTATAGAAAATGATGAAGAAATTAAACAGTTAGATGAAGAAATCAAAGAACTAAATGAATCCAACTCCCAGATGGAAGCTGATATGATTAAACTCAGAACTCAGGTAACAGTTTTATGAAGCCCTAAATTCAAGATGCTTTTTCTATATGACTGATTAAAAGAAATATAGGAAATGTATCGTTCCCTTTTATGTTTCTTATATATTATGATATCTATCCATAATTTGCTATTTATAAATCTGAAAACAGTGTTCATTATGCACTTTCCACATCAGTTACCAACAGTAAAAAAACCAAAAAGAACTCAGCAAAATATATTCTTTAAAATAATGGCAAAGCATGACATGCCATGGTCAGCTTGGTATTTCCCCTTGATAAGGCTATGCCTTTCTAATAGCAGTTAAAATATTGTGTGGCAACATGGTCATTAACATAAGTTACAAGGTGAAGGAGCCCAGATGAACAACATGGCTTTTGCCATGTCTTGAAGAGGAAATTCAGATAGAGGAATGAACACCTGTTACACTTCATCATGTGATACCCTAAGTGCAGCCCTTGGCAGCAGCAGTGGTCCCAGAGATCCAGCTTAACTCTTTTTTCATTCCACATAAATTTGTTGGGGGGGAAAAAAAGCAGAAAACCTAACATTAGACTATTATCTAAAATTCCATTATTCAGCAGTCCTAACACTGGATGGAAAAAGCAAAAGAAGAAAATCAATTGAATTTCCCTAGAATTTTTCAGTGTCCGGCATAGACTCTGGTGCTTGTGTGTTCACATTATTTGAGCGTGGACACCAACAGTGAAATTCATCACAGTCCCCATGTGTCAGTCTTCAGTCCCAGGATCAGAGTCATCCAAATGATCTCAATGGAAACAGAGTAAACCATTCATTCCTTGTTACTTCTTTGTCTGCTGCTTGTGGAGATGGGCACCATGTCTATTCTCCTTCTCCTCTTGTATACTCATAAATGCAAGGCAGGATCTGCCTCTTCAACTTGGTTTTTATTTGACTTCAAATCAAGCCAAATTGATACTTAAACCTCACTGTTACTTTATGCCTGCATTCAGAGTATTGTTGTCATTATTCAGCCTTCATAGGATTTGATTCACAGTTTACACAGTTTCCTAATGTGACCAAATATAACCATAGGGTAATGAGGACAAAATCTGCAAGAACATACAGCAAGAATAATAATGAATGGCAGGAAAATTGCATATATTTATTCTTGAGAAATTTGGTGATAAGTTTTGGATCTGGCAGCTTCCAATTGCTTTGTTTTCTTCTGCTTAATACACTGTAGATGCTATTCACATACAGACTGATTTAGCTGAGTTTTAAAAAAATGTGAAGCTGTTTGGCTGTTACAGGTACATTGGTAAATGCTCCAGTTGTCAATAATTTACTGCACTTTCAATTTTATATTTGGCCAGATGAATTGAAAAATAAAGCCATGATAACACTATCACAGGCATAAACATGTATTGAGTTTCAGATTTATCTAGGAATTTCACATCAAGCTTTGATCTGAAATGAGTACAGAAGCCATATTTTAGTGGTCTCAGTTCCAGCTTTCATACTTCAAACCAGTGCCATAGGCACTTTGTGGAACGATTGCATGTTCTTGGTAAAGGAAAGCTCAGCTGATAATTTTACCGTCAAGTTAAAAGGATACTTTTCACACTTCAGTGCAGCAGATTTTAAAAAAGGGTAGAGTGACTGGCAGTAACACATACTGTTATTAAAATGATCAATGGGATTTTAAAAAGTAGAGGTACAAGAGACCATGAAAACATTATTTTGTCCACCAGTCATCTCTACCTCCTAAGATCTTCCTAAGACAATCCTGATAGGTGCTTGTCTAACCTGTTCTTTACCTCCTATACTCGAAATTCCACAATCTCTGGGTAATCTGGTCTAATACTTACCTGCTCTTACCCAACCAGATACTAAGGCCTTGCAGAGAATCCCAACTAAGTTAAACTTCAGTAAAAATTCAGACGCCTTAGTTTTAAATTCATACACTCTCCTGAAGAAAAGCAATTTACATTTACAACACATAGAGAGTTACATCACAGTCATTATCAAACTATTTAAAGGATCAAAGTCAACAGTCCCCTTTATCTGCAACAGTAAAATTATATTGGACATAACAAAGTGTTTGCTGATAAACCTTTTGAAAATCATTGTGCAACTCAGATTTCAGTAAGATTTGACAGATGGGGAATGTGCAGTGGGAAAATAGTGGAAGTTATGTGAACACCAGAAGTAGCAACAGTCTTGTTTGATACAGATTTGCAACCCATATGATTATAAGTGCCAGTGAAGGTTTTTCATGTGACAGGAACAGGAAATTCTTCCATGTAGAACTTTACTATCTAATAAAGTGAAATGTCAAGCCTTTTTTTTCGTTGGAGCATTTATAAGACTCTCCTTTACTCAGCTGCCTTTTTGCTTAAGACTTTGGAGAAAGTATTTTCAATCTAAGATCTTCTAGTAAATTTGTTCAAATTTAACGTGCAAATATGAGAGGAGCAGAAACATAGAGGGCAGAGGGGAAGAAAAAATCTGCAAATAGTTGTGCATCTCATTCAAACAACACATTATCCTATTTTCAGAATACATACAAGTAAACATTTCTTAGTTTTAGGGTAAAATGTGTTCAGCCTTTAAGCAAACAAATACAACAACTGAATATGCCAGCTTTCTTAAGATACTTACAGATGAATACTAAGTGAAGTGGTGAGATATGCTGATCAGCTGCCACTGTATTTGTAGATACTCAGCATCTCATGAAAAAAGCAAAAAAGATCTATTCAAGTTGCAGTGCTCAGCTAGATTGAAAATCTGTAGAATGTCAGCTCCTGATGAAGTTAGTGTGAGGTGGCTGCAGTATGCCATACTGAACTGAGCTTTCATTGGCATCAGACTCCTCACTCTGGTCTGTAATACAAAAAAAAAAAAAATTTAGGGTAGAATTTGGAGCATGACTTGACTGTAACAAGCACCTATGAAAGATGTTTTGCATTTGGATACAGCCTTTCCCCCCAATATAAAAAAGCTGAAAGCAAAATAAGACAAGAGGATGTGTGTCCAGGTTCAAAGCTGAAGAAATTATTTTCCCTAGTATTATTTTTTGTGGAAATAGCTCAGAATTAATTAATTGTGACAAAACCAAATCCCTACAATACTGGCAACTTGGATTAACTGCACGTGTAGTCAAAGCAAGAGATACTTAGAGACTGTTCATGTAGCACATCACTTTTCAAAGTTACTTCTGTCAACTGATGGCCTGCATTTCAATATGCAGACGGAAACTTTAGGTCCAGACAAAACCTTGGTACCTCTAACTACCTGACTGTGCTACCAATTTCCAAAAATTTACGCATCCATGGTCAAGTTAATATGCACTTAAGAACCTATAACCTTCTGCCTGTTACTACTGCACAAACCTCTGACCTTCCCATCAGCGTTTTAATTGTATCAATTCTTCCCATAGCTCGCTCTCTAGGCCAGTGTAGGAATGGATAAACCTCATTTTGAGAATTCAAAACCTTGTGTTCTTTGGCATTTTTTCCACTTCACTGGCTTCTTTTTTCTTTTCAATGTATATTTTAACCTACATACCCACACAGAGTATACTGTACACTCCTGTAATAGATGTTAACAGTTACCACCCCATGTGGAAAGTAAGGACAGGGCTAGAGAGGAAAGTGCAGACAGATGTGAGTGAGCTCTGCATGTGCTCTTGATGAGCTGGGCATAAGCCAGTGCTCATCTGAAATCCTTGTAGCTCCATTAGCACAATGCTGTCCAAACTCGGGGAAGCTGCCTCTCAGCAATGCTTTTAGCTCAAGCAGGGCACCATGCAAGGTCAGAGTTAATGTGTTTGGTCACCTGGTAATACAGGCAGACCACAGTCTCAGTTGTTTTCACCTGTACATACCACAGGGCTATGTGCAAATATTCTTCAGTTTCTTCAGTTTTACAAGTCATTTTATGTATTGGAAAACTTTCTGAATTTGTACATACATTGCAATAACGTGCAGTTGTTCAGCTTTCAAAAGCAGCCCTTTGAATTTGCACAGAGTCAAATTATACTTACAAAGAGCTAAACACTGGCAGCAAGGAGATGTGCATGCTTAATTAGCAAGATATATGTGTAGCTGAAAATATAAGAAAAGGATGACTTACTGCAGAGTGCCCCTAAGATTAGCTTCTAGGAGTTTAACTGCATGGGTGAACTTGTAGAACTAAGGTCCTTCTTAATGCCTTTTGACTGTACAAGAAAGGCTCTAAAGGAGTGGAATCAAATCCAAATTCATTCACTCACTATTACCAGTATTGAAAAGACAAGCTGTTAAAGTTATACAACATACAGTGGGAATAAAAAAGCCTTAGCAACGATAAGAACTGCAGACTCAAGCAAAACCTTTTAAAGCGTGAATGAATAGACCTTTTCTCCTTTCCCTGGTGGTTCTGTTCTCTCTCCCTTCAAAGAGTGCATGCTTTGTACCAATTTGCCTTATATTACATTGTACAAAAATTTGTCCATTTTAGATTACCACCATGGAGAGCAACCTGAAGACGATAGAAGAGGAGAACAAAGTAATTGAACAGCAAAATGAGTCTCTTCTTCATGAATTGGCCAATTTAAGCCAGTCTTTAATTCATAGTCTAGCTAATATCCAGCTGCCACATATGGTAAGTGATTGAGAGCACAAGTTAAGGAATTTGGCGATCTTCAGTTCACCTCATACAATAGATACCTTTTTTTATGTTTATGTTTCATCAACCAGTTGGATATTTGTGGTAACAGCACTGAAACCATAGAGATACATTTAACTGCTAACAGACATGGAGGGCCTGTTCCAGTGTATCCTGTAAAATTAAGTAAGAGCTAAATAGGCATTTTAAATATTATAAAAATGGTGGCAATATGCCTTGCTAATATGTTATGCTTAAATGAATATACAATTAAGAAAATAAAAGTTGTATATGAACTACTATTTAATATCTCGTAGGAACCAATCAATGAACAAAATTTTGATGCTTACGTGACCACTTTGACGGACATGTATACAAATCAAGATCGTTATCAGAGTCCAGAAAATAAAGCCCTACTGGAAAATATAAAGCAGGCTGTGAGAGGAATTCAGGTCTGAACAGCTGCTATAGTGATGAAAATCTTGCTTAAAAAAAGGATGCCTCTTGTTTTTTGCTGCTGTAATTTACCAGAAAGTGTTATATATTTATTTCTGTTTGAAACAGTGTTATGCTTACAAGACTTCATAATGATTTTATGTCTTGCTTTAAAGATAGTAACTGCAGAATAGTTTTTTGAATACATTCACATTTTGTACGTTTTCATATAAGCTGACATAGTGTGATATGCCATGTAATGTTTATAGCTGCTAATGTATGCACATTTTTGGGGTATATATATTTCTGAAGAGGTAAGCTGATCAAAATAAATAGAGTGTAAATTCTTTTTAATGCTTTAGTGATTAAATGTTTTAGTATTTTGAACTGAAATGGACAAAAAAAAAAAAACAGCTTTGAATGACAATGTTGCAGTCTGCAGCCACTTTTTAAACACTATCATTTTGCCTCATGTTGGAGGATTTTATGGGATTTAAGAAATACATTTTGTGTGCATATTGTTTCATAGCAAGAATTGGTTGCAAAAATGCTTTATTTTTGAACAATGCTTGAAA